>NC_136063.1:936859851-938115851 GCF_964261635.1 Lissotriton helveticus | reverse complement strand
CAAAAATACCGTATTTAGTATTTGTATCATAATATCGAAAGTAAATATATCGGAAGACAAAATATTGACACTAAAAAATATCGTATAATTGTAAATAATAGTTAAAAATATATAATTTATGCTAATATTGTAGTATAATCTGTTAATGTTATATTTAAAAAATTATAAAAATAAATTTTATATTATAATATTTAAAAATACATATATATTTTTAGGAGCGGGTTAATGGGTTTATAGGGGATAAGGGTGGGGAGTGTTTTAAAAATATATATTAAACAAATTAATAATTAACAAATGTTAATATATAATTACAAATATTTGCATAAATGAAATAGAATTTTACAAAAATACGAAATTTAAAATTTCAAATTATAAATTTAAAATTAAAAAGATTTAAATAATGTTAAGAGTGTTTAAAAAACATATAATAAATAAATTAATATTTAACAAATTTTAAAATATATTTACAAATATTTACATTATAAAAATCAAATGTAAAAGAAATTCGAAATTTTAAATTTCAAATTAAAATTTTAAATATTAAAAAATTAATAAAATGTTAGGAGTGTTTTAAAAATATATATTAAATAAAGTCATATTTAACAAAAGTAAAAATATATTTGCAAATATTTACATATTAATAAAAAAAAATCTGAAAATTAATTTAGGAATTTTAAATGTGTAAATTTAATAATATTTTAATAATATTTGTAGTAGTTGTTAAATAATTTTTAGGGGAATAGGCGAGGGAGTAATTTGAATTATAATTATAAATAACTAATGAAATATTTTAAAAATGTACATTTAATTTAAATATAATTTTTTATATTTTTGTTTAAATTAAAAAAATTAAAAATTTTGTACAACTACATATAAATGTTTAAATCATATAAAATGTAGTAGCTTTTTCTTGGCTCTATATGGGATAATTGTGGATATTTTTTATAAAATTATAAATTTATAACAAATATTTGTGTCCAGCACATACTTCATTTTTTATGTAGACTGGAGTGGGAATATAAAAATATATTTAATTAGTGTCCAGCACCTACTTCAATTTTATGTAGACTGGAGTGGGAATACTATTTTATTTTTAATTAGTGTCCAGCACCTACTTCAATTTAATGTAGATTGAAGTTGGAATAGTAATTTATATTTAATTCGTGTCCAGCACCTACATCAATTTTATGTAGACTGGAGTTGGAATAGTCAATTATATTTAAATAGTGTCCAGCACCTACTTCAATTTTATGTAGACTGGAGTGGGAATAGTAATTTATATTTAATTAGTGTCCAGCACCTACTTCAATTTTATGTAGACTGGAGTTGGAATAGTAAATTATATTTAAATACTGTCCAGCACCTACTTCAATTTTATGTAGACTGGAGTGGGAATAGTAAATTATATTTAATTAGTGTCCAGCACCTATTTAAATTTTATGTAGACTGGAGTGGGAATATAAAAATATATTTAATTAGTGTCCAGCACCTACTTCAAATTTATGTAGACTGGAGTGGGAATACTATTTTATTTTTAATTAGTGTCCAGCACCTACTTCAATTTAATGTAGATTGGAGTTGGAATAGTAATTTATATTTAATTAGTGTCCAGCACCTACTTCAAGTTTATGTAGACTGGAGTGGGAATAGTAAATTATATTTTATTAGTGTCCAGCACCTACTTCAATTTTATGTAGCCTGGAGTTGGAATAGTAATTTATATTTAATTAGTGTCCAGCACCTACTTCAATTTTATGTAGACTGGAGTGGGAATAGTAAATTATATTTAATTAGTGTCCAGCACCTACTCCAATTTTATGTAGACTGGAGTTGGAATAGTAAATTATATTTAAATAGTGTCCAGCACCTACTTCAATTTTATGTAGACTGGAGTGGGAATAGTAAATTATATTTTATTAGTGTCCAGCACCTACTTCATTTTTATGTAGACTGGAGTGGGAATAATACATTATATTTAATTAGTGTCCAGCACCTACTTCTATTTTATGTAGACTGGAGTGGGAATATTAAATTATATTTAATTAGTGTCCAGCACCTACTTCAATTTTATGTATACTGGAGTGGGAATAGTAAATTATATATAATTAGGGGTCCATTAGGATGACGGGCGGACTTTGTCCGCCCGCCATCCTGTCATAGTAGGGGACCGCCCGCCCTAAGGGCGGGGGTCCCGTGTGCAGCATTAGGATGCGCCCGCCACAGTGGCGGGCGCATCCTGCATTCATTGCATTGTTGCGGGCGGTGCATTCAGCACCGCCCGCCACAATGCCAGAAAGGCATGTCGTGCACTTCCATGCACAGCATGGCAGGCACCGCGCCGTGCCGGCCATGCTGTGCATGGAACTGCTGGGGGGTACCATAGGTACCCCCCATGTGCACCCCCCACCACCCCCGAGTCCTTGGTGGCCCGTAACGGGCCCACACAAGCAATCACCGCATGCCAATGCCGCCACGGAAAAGCAGCTGCAGACAGGCATCCTAATATGGATGGCGGTGTCTGATAGACACCGCCACCATATGGTCCCATTCCCGCCCCGGCCGCAAGGCGACCGGGGCGGAAAAGCGGCGGACGGTCTTTCCGTCCGCCGCGGCCAACCATGCCATGATAATATGGCGGGGGGTGTTTTTAGTCAGGATGGCGGGCGGGTTGCCCCCGCCAGGCCGGCGGTGGCTACCGCTGGCCTGGCGGGGGCAATCTGCCCGCCATCCTAATGGACCCCTTAGTGTCCAGCACCTACTTCAATTTTATGTAGATTGGAGTTGGAATAGTAAATTATATTTAATTATTGTCTAATATTTATGTTTAAAAGAAGGAAAATAATTTAATATAAATATGTTGGTAATATAATTTATAATTATTATATGTTTTAGAGTTTACAAAAATGTTTATAAATATATATTTAAATGAGTGGTGTGTATTTCATTGCCAATAAGATTAATTTTAGTTTGAAAGTATTTATATATATAAATATATTATTTAGATATATTTAATTTGACGATATTATTGTTGACGATATTAGTGATTTTGATATTTTTGTTCAGGTGTATTTATTTTAATGTGATCGATATTTATTACCTTCGATATGTATGTAGTCGATATTATTGATATCGGTGTTTATGTATGTCGATATTGTGTACCCGATATTTTTGTATGTTTATAGTTAAGTATAGGATGTCGATATTAATGCTTTCGATATATTTGTGCTGATATTTTTGTATCACGATATTGTGTCTTTCGATAATATGTCAGTGATTCGCTAAGGGGCTTATTTACAAGAGGCCTGCGCTGCCTGCATGTCACTTTTATTTTACGCTCTGGTGTGCAGCCTTCTCAATCCTATCCGTTAGGCGAAGCAAAGCCAACCTGCATGGCTTTGTATTGCCTCATAGATATGGAGTAAGGTAAGGCGGTACAAAGCGCCACCTTGCCTTACTCTGCATCAAGGAGGCATTACATGGGCGTTGCGGAGGGTGTTTTCAAGCAACACCCATGGATATTGATGCTGTCCCCGATTTACAAAATCAAATAGTCTAGGGGCGGTGCCAATACCTTATGCTTTCCCAGAGAAGTTTTAATGAGGAAAAATTTTTAATTTCTTCTCGCTTTTTCATTTCTGTATGTGCTGCATTCAGCAACACATATAGACCAAGGAAAACACCTCCTTGGATTTTTTTTTGTGCAGGAAGGCACCCCTCCATGCAGAAAAACAATTCTCCCAACAAAGCAGACAACCTTCCACCATGGTGCAAGGGTGTCTGCATAGGCGCTAGGCGCCAAATTGTGTGCCAGGACTGACTGAAAGGACAGGAATTCACCCTATCTCGTAAATACAGTGCATTCATGCACTTTTTAAACTGGCTGGGGCAGCGCAGCAAAAAGATGTGCGGTGCTGCCCTAAGCCAATTCTTTGTAAATTTGTTCCTAAGTGTGCAAGGCGCTGCATTGCATTACTTTTAGGTGACTCAAAGTGCATTTATATATGCATTTTGCCCCACTTTGTGTAACTTTTGTAAGGCAAACTCAGTGCAATAGCTTAGTAAATATACTCCTGAGTGTGGTGTACTATGAGGATCTGTGAGATGCTGCTACGAAGTTGAAGTGACCCCATGTCAGAAGATCACTAGGACTGAGCCCTTACAGAGAGTTGCAGTTTCCAGGCGGAGATACTGGACAGAGAAGTAGATGGCCTACAAGTGTGTGGGCCTTAGGGAGGGAGAAGTGCTACTTCTGGTAGTAGTGATTCCCGTTTGCCCTGGTACAGGGAGCCCCTAGTGTCCCTCCCTCGCAGATTGAGAAGGTCGCCCTAAGCTGAACACGGCAAACTCTATTAACATTTGTACACCTGCCACTGGGACACAGGTGACGAATATTAAAAGCAACACTTGTGTGCAGCATTGTCTTCCTTGCCTGTGGGTGCCCTGAGGCTAGGGGGATCTGCTGGAAGTGGGAAAGCACCAGCACGACTGGGCATTTCAAGTCAGTGGCCAAGGAACACCTGAATGTCACTTTCAATAATATTACCCTTTGAGGTGACTAATCGTCACAGCAGCCCGGGAATGGGAGACTCAGGATCAGGAGATTGTTGTGTGTGCCCAGAGTGTGGTGTGCTTTTGTCTATGTGAGGATCACAGTGGGAGTGTGCTGGTCTTTGTAAGCGGCTCCCAGAGCTACAAGAGGCCATGGGAGAAACGGCAGTTGTCCGAATCTGAAAATCTGAGAAATGACAAAACGCTGCAGGGTTCTTGCTGTACCACCTTTCCGTCTCACGGGCGCTCACCACTCCTCTAGGTGCTACACAACTGCAGCAAAGATTTAGCTGCCAGGCATAGGTGTGAGGGAGTGTGCAAGGTACAGGGAAGTTAGGTTGTGTGCTAGTGTAGGTAGGGGCACCTGCCAGTAACACGAGGGTACCTGGGATATTAAAGACTTAAAGTAAGTAATGAACAAAAACCTGTCAGCTGTCACCGAGCTAGGCAACAACATAACTAAAGTGGATTTGAGCTTGCACGTTATATGTCATAGACATAGAAACGTTGTCTGGTGAACGCCTATACTTCATGTAATACGACTGATGGAGCGCCATGTTATTCTGAAAATTTGTAGGGGTGCATTATAATCACCAGTAGTCAGCACCCACATATTTAGAGGAGCATGTTAATGTGTGACTTTTGAGGTTTAGTATTAGGCTGGGAATAGTGCAATATGTAGATGTGTGCTTATATTATTTGAAGACTAATGTGGTGCTTTAACCGAGAATGTGCCTTAAGTAATGCAGAAATGATTGCTTTGTGTTTAAACTGTTGCGTTGGGAATTAACGTGCCATATTAAAGTTGCACGTGTAAGTGGTCTATCAAAGAAAAATGTGATTCTCTAACATGAGAAGGAAAATGCCTTAGAAATATAATGAAATGTAATGCTTATGTTGTAGTATTAGAAATGCAGTTAAACGTGTAAAGGCCTGAGACATGAAAACACCAGCTGAAGCCTAACTGTATTTTCTTAGTTTAGCTAACGATGTAGCCCAGAAATGTGTATTTTACCTTGGGAAAGGCTCCTTTTCACAGCTAAATTCGAATTGTAACTTAGAGAGTGTGCAAGGTTGTTTCTCACTCGTTTCTGTTGCAGTTGCAAGGACACAAAGCTTGTTAGGTAGAATAATCCATTGTTTAGGAGTTAGGTAGGTAGGAGTGAGAACGAAGGAAGTAGATAGGAATGCAGAAATGCTACATTTGACGGAGAAGGTGCCTGGGACCCAAGGACACAGCAACGGTTTTTAGATGAAGATGGAGTCTTGCTGGAAAATCCAAGGGGCTGCACCTGCCTGAAGGGGTGTGTTTTGGGCGTTTTTACTGTGTTTGGGATTTTGTATTAGGGAGAGCACCCCGTGGGAGGAGAGCAGACTTTAGAGCAGATTCGAGCCAGGAGAGAGATGTAGGAAGGGGCATCTTAGAACGAGCTCTGTAGCTTAAGGCTACTTACCTACAGAAAGTGAATGTACTTCTTAGGAAGTCATCACCACTGACACCTTTTTCTCTTGCCTGGGAGGGAATGCTAGGCAGGGATGTCAACTTAGAGTTAGTGTAGAGACAGAGTAATCTTTTCTTTCTTTGAGCAAATGCAGTCGAGGCTTCAAGCTGGAACTGTAATAGTATGCCTAATGCTTCTTGAACTACTCTGATTTTTATCCTGAGTCGTCTGAGACTTGCGTACGATTATGTTTGTAGTAGTGCCAGTTTATTTCTTGAACCTCTTGCTGAGTTGCTTGTATGTTCAGTTATTTTTGGCTTTGTAATACAATTTTGAACCTCATTTCGTAGTCAGTGGTCCTTGTAAAATTGATTTGATTGATTATTTACAAAGTTGTCAAAATATGATTTGGAGATCTTCCCTTTACACTTCTTAGCAGACAATAAAGATTCAATCGACCAGGGATTCTAAGGATTGGTAAGGTAAAAAATCTATATGAGAATCCCGGCGATATTACATTTGACAGTATCGTTCTCAAAAGGAGTTCCAGAAAACGGATATTTACAATATTAACAGACAAAACAGATTAGAGCTCCTCCCTTTTCTGGAGCAGCAATGGCACAGGTCCAATTTCATCACAGACTAGACTCCATAGAAAACAAGCATTGGCATAGCCAATAGGTCTCGCCTTTGAAAGCTTATAAGTATTTAATTATGTAGCACAATATCCTTGGTGCAACATCAACTGTTGCATGGCTAAACCGTATAATGTTCCAAAGGGAAGACCTATTGGCTATGCCAATGCTTGTTATAAAAGAAGGCATCTCCAAAGTGAACAAAATGTCTAATTGCCTTTTATTGGGCCAGTCTGTACAATGTTACCTTTGGGAAATGCTAAAATAATGTAGTTATTGTGTAATAGTCAGCTTTTTTACAGACAGTTTTACAAAAACGCGCACTCCCTTTTAACTGAATTGTTGTATAAAAATTACATGTTCTGCTAAACTAGTTTCCTTCTGCATTTAGTGTATATGTTCGGAATTATGTGTTGGGTGGCGTTCTGTCACAAATTGTTCACTCCTCTGGTAAGTAGTGTAATGATGATTGCACTGTGTGTTTTTTTTTATTACAGATGCGTTGTGCACACATACAGTTTTGAACAATGGAATTTCACACACAACTTTTTGCAAGACTGTCACGGGTGCTGGGCGAAACCCGAGGTGCATCACAGCCAGAGAGTCCACTGGCGTGCACCTGCATTTAACAATAAGACTCAAAGCATTCTTTGCCACCTAAGTGCTAGTGAACTACCTCAGTAGTGCCTCCCAGTTCAAACCTGAACTTTAAATATTCTTAAAAGCTTGCAAAACAGCTCATTAATAGTGGCAAAAACCACCAACACTTATACATGTTTCCTTCCTGTCATGAATCCCTGCTACATCATCATACCACTAATTCATGTGGTCTACCAACTTTTGGTGCACGGACCGTCAACCACTGAGGGTGGTTTACTAAAAATAATGCCATTGTCTGCTTGTCTCCAAAAGAGGAGTGCATGTTTCCTTTCTGTCATGAATCCCTGCTACGTCATCATACCACCAATTCACGTGCTCTACCATCTTTTGGTGCACGGACCGCCAACCACTGAGGGTGGTTTACTAAAAATGATGCCATTCTCTGCTTGTCTTCGAAAGGGGGTTGGAGGGGTAGCCAAGCAGGAACACAGGGTCACCACAGCCCAACATTCAAAACAGATGGTGCCTCCCTCTGTGTGCCATTTAGGGGAAAACTGATTTGTAAACACACCGGGATAGCGCACAAGTAGGGAACGCAAAAGCACAGAGATAAAAAAACAGACGTGCCCCCAAACTCACTCCTCCACTAGTGCATTCTTTAAAACTTTTTTACGCACTTTCAGTTGAGAATATAAACAGGCAGCACACCCATATGTGAATTGGAAAATGTTGGCACACGCGCCATAAATCTGTACTCACCTCTGCCCCAAGGAAAGCGGTCCGCGTTGTTTGTGCTAGTCAAGTGCTGCGTGTCTGCCCCCACAGCTGCCAGGGTCACCAGGAAAACTCACACTAAACAAAAAAATTCTTGACTCACAGTCTAGGCACCTCTTCCTGCACACAGAGCACTGTCGAGGATTACATATCGCCTTTAGCTTGAGTGAAAAAGCGGCTCTTATGTTTTTCTGTGGGCTGTATTTTTTCACCCCAAAAATGTAGATGGTAAATGGAAGGGGGTTAACGAAGGTGGGCGGGAGTGGGTTTTCTTTGTCAGCCTGTTCCCCAGGTGTCTGTAGGTGTCTGCTGTCTGTGCTCCAAGCAGGGAAAGAGCTGGGACTACTGCTGCTGAGAGGGAAGGAAGGCAGTGAAGAGGCAGTGAAGATTGACTCCGCAGCAGGACTCACTGAACCTGACCCAACGCTAGCCGGTTAACCCTTGCTGCACCACTCAAAGGGGTTTCAGTGGCATGTTTCTCTTGTGGGAGTGGGCAGGGGCACCATCTGTTTGCAAGTTAATTACAAACAGATGGTTTCAAAGCTTGATCCTGCAAGGGAATCCCCAAATGTGCACCGTTGCCGTTGAAAGCAATGCAAAGCGTGCACGTTTTTGGCCGCAAAAGTGAATCGATTCCTAAAGGCCTCCTCCTATGCAGCACATGCACGCTACATAGGCGAGACCTAAAAACTCCTAAGAGTAGCTGCTTTAAGCTGTCAAGAGCTCATAAACCCCATACTTCAACAATCAGGTTAATAAAAACAGTGGTCGGATTAACAGATTGAACAGAAGCTGTTCCTTCAGTGTAAAGTTCTCTCATTTCACTATGTGTGTCAACTATGCACGTTAACAAGAATCAAACTGACTGTCTCTAATGCACAAGCAATCCCTGTCCATTTTCCAAGTGAGCATAGTTGGTTTGAATAACACAAAAACATGCTAGTGGGTGATTTCTACCAGTGCTTAATTTGCAAACGATTGACTGCCGGTGCCCAAAGCTCTGATCAGAATGTATACTTAATGTCAGCGTGCAAATACTAAAGTTGTCAGGTGAATGTCTGATGTAGTAAAATGAGTGCCAGTCTCCGGAAATAAGTTCCGGTGTCTCCCACCAGCAACTACCGGCTCTAATTAGTCACTGATTTCAACTATTAGAATAATGCCTCCCCTCATGATGTAGTGAAGATCCATGTGGACACCATGAGTTCCAACAGATTCCCATAGGATACGGTGCTATAGGTTTTCTATGGGAAACCAAAACTGTGACATGAAGTAATGATTTATTGATCGTCTTTGCACAACCTGCACTTGCTCATTGGAGGTCGAACATGCCTGTGTGTTTAAATAGCAGAGTAATAAAGATAGGAGCGCTAAGGAGACCCACTTTCGATGCAGTGGTCTTTTGGTTCAGGGAGAAGTAAGGGTGTGGAAGAGATGAGTAATCTGGATTCCCAACAGCATCATAGACTGACCTGCTAGACAGCCCATCATGTAGATACAGAAATTATTATGAAAGGCTGCACTTGCTAGGTGTGCCTGGTGTATGCTCCACCTATTATTATGTCTTCATATTGTTCTGCTCATATCCTTTTTGCCTCGCTGTCCACTTCAACTGTAGCCGCTATGGTTGCCTACAGGCACCAGCAGACCAGTGCTCTCCCCTCTAGGCTGTCACCTACCAGGTGCCTGGAAGGAAAAACCATGAACCTGTCATGCCTGGGAAAGTTCCATAGATACGCCTTGACTGCTTTGCTCTCCTTACAGCTTTCTCAGTTTCCATCATCCATCTGGAGCATGGAGGAAATGGTGCATCTCACTGCCTGTGAAACCGTGCAAATGTACAATGGTAGAGGGCTGAATGGATAAACATACAAAAGGACCTAATGCGGTCAGCCATCTAGGTGCTTTGTATATGGTGTGCTGCTGCCCTGCTTCACTTGCAGTTGATGCAGCTCCTCCTAGGTGACTAAGCCACGCCGCTCTAGTCTGGCACTGCGCTGGCACGCTCCTGGATGGGGACCTCTCCCAACCTGCAATCAGCATGTGCTTTAGACACAGCATTGTTACTTTATTGGCCCACTCCATTTTCAGCCCCCATAAATCTCGTGTGACATTGGCAAGCTGCATACTCCCCACATTGTACATACCAGGAGGTTGCTTATGGACTTATCAGAACCTACAAGACAGACACCCTATAAATGCTGCTGTGCTGCCTCTCTACCCTGCTCTATTTGCAACCTCCCCAGCTCCCACTAGCCACTGGTGGGCTTGGTACCACCCCTTCCTTGTTGTAGCAACACCTAATCACAATGGGGCAGTGATTAAAAGTACTCCCATATTCTTCCATCAGATACTGTATTTCTGCCTGCCCCACATGCAGCATCTACAGCTCTCACCAGCCAACAGTGAACATGTTCCCTCCCCTTTGTGCTGTCACTTTGCAGATCCACATTCAGAGGGGTCGTTCTTCATTGCACTGTTGGGTGGTTTTCATCTTGTTACTGAGGATGTAATTTCACCTGGGGGCACTTGTAAAGCATGCCAAGTAAAGGGACTTACTTGTCTGGAAGTAAAAGGACCACTCTGGGTCCCATTTCCATACCCTTTTAGCACTCTGACTTGCTTGAGTCTATTGGCATCTTCGTAATTACCTTAACTCTTCACTACCTTGGTAATGTATGCCTCTTCAATGCCCCAGTATGGCTACTGTGTTTGTGATAGTAGTAATCTCATCTATGGTTCTGCCATCTCTGCCCCCACTCACCCTCTTGGTGTTTGGAATGTATATTCTACACGCGACCAATCTTCTTCCAATCATGACGACTTCTTTCAACTTAGACTTCTGGTCTTTTATCTTTCTGAAACCGGTATCTTTCCCTTGAACTCCGTACGCGGACTGCTTTCGGTACATCTCGTAGTTTGATTTTTCATACTTGTCATTATTTGATCAGAGATGGGGTTATTAGGATCCTATGACAGTCATCATGAATTCCTGTCCTCCCATTTCTTCTAGAATGTAACTTCTTTTCTTTTAAACACAATATATATTCTTTATTTTCTTGTCATCTACCACTGCCTGTTTTATTTTGTTAGCTAAATGGCAAGTTGGATTTCTTGCTTACCTTTCTTCTTCCTTCCACCTCCCTTACTTTCTCAACTAAGATGAAACCTGTTAGGCTCGATGTAGCCACGAGGGTCATGTACTCTCTTTGTCTGGTACAAGCCTATTGAGTACTGTGAGGAAACCATCCAGCAGGCAGGGGAGGGGAGAGGCTAATGGCGCAGATGTGATTTGTCAAAGATTGTCAAAAAAATCTGATCACGGGAACTTCATAGAGGCAAACAAGATATTTATTAAGGGGATTCCTTGGCCTACATTTTAGTAGGACCGGCCCAGTTCATATGCTTACTGACTTTTTAGTTATAAGATTGTAAAAGGACAACTGAGGCAGTGATATTGTGTTATACCTGTCAGCCCTATGGTGGTCTTACCCCGTTTTTTTTGCCCTTTGCCTTGTTTTTTCCACCCTCTTTTTGGTTGGACCTAGGTCTCTGGGTGCTTTACCACTGCCAATCAGTGCTAAGGTGCAGGTGCTCCCTCCTAACAACATGGCTTCCACGGGCCCCTCCTACTGCGGAGTGGCCTTTTTAGTCCCGCACTAGTAGTCAGGGGCAGGCTGGGATATTAGGATACAGTAGCACTGCCATCCCGCCTTTTTTGCCCATAGCCTAGACTGTGGAATCTCCTGGAACCTTCTGGAATAGGGGAGGGGTTACACTTTGCCGCCCTGAGAGAGTGGTCACCTGACCTAGGGGTATTTAGGGAAAGGAGGGAAACCTGCTTGTCAGTTGGGGCATCACTGGACCTGGGGGAATCTCTGCAGGAGTTAGGCGGTAGGGCCTAGGGGAGGAACCTACACCACTGGAAGTGACTGGGCCTAGGCACTGTTTTCTAAGTTAGGTGAAGGACTCTACCAAACCCACTAATCTGGCCCAGCATTGGGGAACCCAGGGAACCACCCCCAGTGAGCCAAGGGAGCCATCCTGCCTCTGAGCCACCAACTCAACCCCCCCTTCTTCTTACCCCCAAGAAACTGCCTAAGAAGGGCGCAAAAACCATCCAGTGCGCCAGGAAACACCTACCTACAGTGAGGACTGCTGGGGGATCAACCAGGTAACCAGCGCTTACCACCTGCACTGTGCCCCTGCACTGCCTTGCCTGAGCTGTGACTGTCCCCTGTCCTGCCAGGAACTGTGCCCCTGTGCTGTGCCTCCTGGGCGCTGTATTGTCAGAGACTGCCTTCTCCCCAAAGCGCTGTAGTGATCCAAGCGCTATTGCCAGCCTCACAGTTGAAAGAGGCTGCTTTTGTGCCCCACCACGTCGTGTTGATCCAAGCGCTGTGCGCCTGAGAGCGCTGCCCCTTTGAAGCGCAGCTTGTTCCCTTCCACCGCCCCGGCCCTAGTGCCTCCTAAGCGATGTGCCCTGGAAGCGCTAGCTGACGAACTCACCGCCGCAGCCACCACACCGCCTGAAGAGGCACAAGTCTGCCCGATCACTGCGGCAGGCCCGGCCCGATCACCAAAGAGGCGCTGTCTCGGAGTGCGCCTGAGGACCAGAACCACCGCCGCCGCCCAGCACCAAGCACGAGGAGTCCCCGCTGCAGGCCCCCAAAGCCTGGGGAGGGCCGCCGCGGCATCGAACAAGGCTGCGTTAGGCCCCTGAGGCTGGAGAGGGCATCATCACGTGGCTGGGGCGCCGGCCACGTCTTCGGCTGCGCCCCCTGCCAGACACGCCGTCATTGGCGGTTGAAGCCACGCTCCCGCAGGTCGCGCTGCTATTGGCGGCTGCGGGCGTGCCCCGCCTGCTCCCTCGCCAGATTGGTTCTGGGCCACGGAAGCACCCGGAGGCCCGGGACCGCGTCCGGAAAAAGCGCGGGGGCTCCACAGAGAGGGAGAGCCCCCACCAGCCGGCACCAGCCCCGAACGGACCAGGACACCAACGAGGGGCCTCCCCGGTGAGCGTGAGCCCCCATCTCCGCCCCGAACCTACTGCATAGCGCAAGGGCCCCGGAGGGCCGAAGATTAAGGTAACCCCCCCGGGGGGAGGAGGGGGAAAGGCCAGAGGGGAAGCGAGGCCTCCAGGGAGCAGAAAGGAAGCCCCGTGACCGCCCCTCCCCTCGGGGGAAACTGTAGTAGGGCCCCGTTGGCCCTTGTTAAACTGATAAGGACCCGAACCCAAGGGAAGGAGTGACAGAGGGTCCCCTGAACTGGGCAAAAGCCTGAATTAAGTACTGGTTGTTGGGCGTAACGCTAATCCCTGGCTATGGGAGTGCTCTTGACACCCTGCCCTGCAGCAGGGAACTGTGTTCCTGTTTTGTTGTGCATTGCAAGCAGGGGCTGATATATTTTGGTACTCCCGATCCACACGGAAGGCTGACCTTGACAGTGGTCTTATGCAATGTGGTCTATAATGAACCAGTGAATGAGGAATGTTACTGCATATGCCTATCCCATGAAAATGCTATGCCCACATAATGAAATGTTGCCTGTGTTTTAAAGGAATGGTTTTACCTATTCTTCTACAATGAAATGTTGCCTGTGTTTTAAAGGAATGGTTTTACCTATACTTCTACAATGAAATGCTGCCTGAGGAATTGATGCTTGATTATAATAATGAATTACTTACCTGCAATGAGGCCTATCTAGATAAAAGCATCTTGTTTTAAAACGACTAGCTGTTGAGGTGTCACTTTATTGCGTGCGTTCCCTGTCTCAGTGTGAGTGTGTGCTGCACTGCTACTTTACACCTAGCATTCGGGTGTCTTGCCGCTCGCGCCAAGCTACCACCGTGGAACTGCTGAACCCAGTTCTCACATTGGTGTTCAGCGACGGGATAAGGACCTGTGGTTGTGCAGCACCCTCGAGTTATTCAGTGTGCGCCGCAAGAGGACACCTGTTGCATACAAGATTAGCAAATTGACCCCCAATGTCTAATTGATTGCGCAGATTCCTGTTTTAGCCTGTTACCTACGTCCTAGTGTTCTTTCCCTTAAATTGTCTGGGTCCCCACCTGTCAATATGGAGTTTGAGTTGGCCAATCTCAAAGTGTACACGCTGGCACAGCTGAGGGCCTTCTGTCGAGGGATGGGGGTGTCTGTCGGGCAAAGCGCCAAGAAGGAGGAGCTTCGGAAAGCTTTGACCGCATGGGTAATGGCCCACCCAGAGGGGAGAGGGGATGGGGGACAGGAGGGGCAGGGCGCACAGGAGGAGGCGGGTGCTCCAGGAGAGTTAGACCTACTGCACATTGACATTGGCGAGAATGTGTTGCCAGAAAGACGTTCTGGGGCAGGCAGTATGGTGTCTAGGAGGAGTGCATCGCCAGAGGAGTATGAGGACAGGAGGGAGGAGAGGCAATTGAGATGGGAGCTTGCTAAGATGGAGAAGGAGAGAGAGGAAAAGAGGTTAGCTATGGAGGAGAGGAAGCTTGCGCACAAGCTTAGCTTAAAAGAGTTGGAGCTGCGATCAATGCAGATAAGTGCACAAGGCAATATGAATGGTGGCAGCGTACCAGAGGTTCCATGAGAGCCTAAGTTCTATCTACCGAAGGAGGTGAAAGCTAGCTACAGTGTGGGGGACAGTAGCGGTCAGCAGTAGGAGCTTCTGCAGGGCGGTGACGTGGGCAGGGGGAGGGGCAGGGTGGGGGAAGTAATGTATGGATTACGGAGTTTAACAGGTAAGTAAACATTTAAATAAATAAAATGAATTTCGTTGCGCGCACTGCATCATCAAATGTGATGCAGTGCGCCCAACAAAATTCGTTTTATTTATTTAAATGTTTACTTACCTGTTAAACTCCGTAATCCATACATTACTACCCCACTCCATGACATAATGGATCAGAAGGTGAAATACCTATAGTCCAAGTTTTAACTGAGGGAGTCACTCCACCCACCACCGTCCCAAGGCTCACCCAAGTTGAAAACGGGTGCATTGTAAATGCATCAGTTAATATATCGGGTAGCGACCTAGTGACTGACACTCAACCACCAAATAAGAGGGCTAGGAACCCTGATATTACAACATCAATCATAGGAGAGGTGGATCTATCTAAAAGGGAGCTCCTGCCGAAAACTCGCAAAAATGCAAAAAATAATGATAAAAAAATCAACAAAGCAGCACCTAGTGAAAGGAGGCAAACTAAAAGAGAGTGCTAATGCCTGTACTCATAATGACTTGTTAAAGCTAAAAACTAAAGTTGAGGCCTTAGACTCTTTCCTTAAGGAAAGTTTAAATAACCTGACACACAGATTCGGTTCAATAGGGGAGCTGCTTTAGAAGTGCCTAGCCAACTTACAGACTTCGGGTAATGGGGCAAGCATAGAGTAAACTGACAACCCTGGTGAACTTTCAAAACAACCAATTGCGCCCAAATACCCAGCCTGGTATTGCCTATCGTGACCAAGTACCATCTAAATCTGTGAACCCTGCCCGATCTACTATTAACGCTAAACTCATTCTCCCTCTATGTAAAAAAAAAACACGGTCCCAACCATCTCTAACACCACTAACATTCTAAGGCATGGGAAAGAAAACGTGGTGGAGAGTAATTCAATATGCTTGGATCTACCACCGGCGGCGACTCCATATGTGGTGGTTCTAACCAATGTCCCTACCTTACAACAAGAGGCAGACAAATCATGGAAGACACTTAAGAACAAGTTGTTGCACTGGCTCGGGGAAAAGTACGGTCCTCACTAAGAGGTTATACGTCGAATTTAAGTTAGCTATGAGAGTAAGTTGGTTGGGTAGGGAACTGAAAAACTGCTTGGGAGCTTGTGTGGTGCTGACATTTAAAACCCCCTCCTTGGTGGAACAGATCCTGAGTAGAATGGGAAACCAACCTAATTTAGGAAATGGTAAACACATAGTTCCATTAGGTCATTTTTATAGGCCAACATTTGACACTAGACCCCTAAATGGAGTATCATTAGCTATGCAGTATAGGCATTGGTGGAATAGCCCTACACACAATCGTTTTGCCACCCTAGCTAATCTCCAGTCAGTAGATTGACAGCAAATGATAACCTTAAGGCAAACCGACAGGATAGATACGGAGGAGTCAACTCTTAGCGTGGGGCATGGGCGGCCTTTGCCAACAATTGTCAACGTTAATCTTTGTAATGAAGATGGGATAACAGATAGGGAGGCTGCCATATATATACCACCGAACATGACGGCATTGTCTATCGTACCCCCCACAGCACAAAATGTTCAAATACCATTCATAGGGGCAAAAGGATTGGGAATAAAACCAGGCCTAGGTAAGGTGAACACCAGCCAGTTCCTGTTTTGGAACATGGCAGGGTTAACTTCAAAAGTTACAAATACCTTGTGGACTGATTTTACTAGGAAGTTTGATGTTTTTAGCCTTCAGGAGACCTGGGCGACACAGCCAATTCACATCACGGGCTACAAAACTTTTCATACAGCAGCCATCCAATTATCATCTGGTAGGGCCAAGGTTGGTTTATGTAGTTATGTTTCCAACCTCTTGAACATAGGAAAGATAGTTCTTAACGTGTCAGATAAGCATTACCAGATTATCAGCATGCATATTGATAGTGATATTTGTATCATGTTATTGAATTTTTATAATAATGTGGCACCTGAATTGTTTGAGGGGACCATGAGACGTATGTGTGGGGATTTGCATAATCTAGAAGCTGGTTTGCCCAAAGATGTGTGTGTTATTTGGCTGGGGGATTTCAACTCGTACTTATGCCCTCTCATTGATAAAGGGGTTTTTGGCATGGATTATGAAAAGGGTTCAGACTTCCCCCATTTCTCTCATACAAGGCAAGGATAACTTTTAAACGATATTATGTTTGAACTTGATATGGGTTTTGCAAATAACTTATGTTCTCTTATGGCCCCTTTTCGTCTGACTTTTAATGGGCGAGATACTTTTACGATAATAGATTTCGTTCTAATTTCATGTAAGTATTCTACTTATATCAAGGATTTTAATACACATGAGATTGCATTAAGCGATCATTTTCCTATCAGCATGGAAATGGTGGTGCATAAAAACTCTAAAAAGACTGGTGGCAACCCAATTTATTCAGCTGAAAACATTATCTTGTCCAGACAAAATGGCTATGCCCTTAAATGGACAAAAGTGGATCCAGGGCTTTTCATGGAGAAAGTGGTGAAAGGTTGCTTTAACGAGGTTTCAATTTGCTTAGATGAGTACTCTTCACACCAAGAAATTGTAAACAATTTTCTAATTATTTCTAATTTTGCAAAAGAAACCCTATATGTAAAAGGGAGAAAGAATAGTAACATTAAACAAGGGTGGTTTGATAACAAGTGTACTAAGGCCCATACTAACCTTAACCCCTTCCATGCTCATGACGAGCCCAGCTCGTCATGAGGCACAGTGGAGCTGTGCTCATGATGAGCTGGGCTCGTCATAACTGCCGCGGCACGCCCACGTGCGATTGATTCCCCGCCTATGCAGGAGAATTAATCAGTGGGCAGGGCTGTGACGAGCCCAGCTCGTCATGAGCACAGCTCTACTGTTACTCATGACGAGCTGTGCTCGTCACAAACACAGCTCACGCCGTGGGGGAATTACCCCTGCGGCGAAGGGGTTAAAAATGCCTTACACGCTAAAGTGAAAGATCCAGACCAGATTAGAAAGGCAATAAATGAATATAAGAGGGAACTAAAGGTAAGAAAGTCTGCCCTAAAAGAGGATGTCTGGCAGGCCTTACATGAGGCTTCGATCAACCGTGACCCATCAGCCTTCTGGAAGGCTGTAAATGCCCCTTTCCAGGCTGTTATTGACAATCCTATAATAGAGATAGCAATAACTGAGCACGATTGGATCACTCATTACTCAAGCCTATATGGAAATTTGATCCAAACAGACCAGGACACTTCGGCAACTGAGGTAGAAATTGATCACCTCTTATTTCCAGTGACATACCTATACATTTCACTCTTAGCGAGGTAACTTCCGCCATTAACTCAAGTCAAGGGGGAAGGCCACAGAGCCTGATGGGATCCCAGTAGCTCTTTTTGAATTTAATTTAGATTTCTGGGGCCCATTACTAATGCAGGTCTTTAACGCTTGCTGCACAAGAGGCTTCCTACCCACAAGGAATGAATCAATAATAGTGCCCATATTTAAAAAAGGCGATAGGGTAAACCCAGCCTATTACCGCCCAATTTCTTTGCTGGCCTCCACAGTTAAGATAGTGGGGCGAGTCCTGCTAGATAGGTTACATTTGTGGGCGGAAGAGAAGTCAATTTTAAGCAAACTCCAATATGGGTTCCGAAAAGGCTTGTGCACAATCGAACAGGGCCTAAATCTACACAATTGTATAGATAAGTATACTAAGGCCAAAAGGGAACATTTATATTTAACTTTGGTGGACTTAACAGTGGCATTCAACTGCGTTAATCATGAGAAGCTTTGGTCGGTTTTAGCATGCAATGGGAGTAGAAGACCCAATAGCCACTTTTTTAAGGCAGTTATATTCCGGGGCAAGGGCCAGGGTTCGGTATGGGAGGGGGCAGAGTGCTCTAAGCGGTTGTATGACGTTTCAACGCATGCTTTTGCCACGCATGCCTTTACAACGCAGGTATTACAACGCAAGTCGTTACAACGACTTGCTTTGGGGGGCACTGGATAGTGGAATAGTTTAATTTTCTATTCCAACTCCAGTCCCCGTGGATAGTAGGGAAGGTGTTGGATAGAAAATTAAACTATTCCCTATCCAACAGCGCCCTCCAGCGAAAGTCGTTGTAACGCCTTTCGTTGTAATTCCTGCGTTGTAATGGTAGTGTGTTGTAAAAGTTTTGTTGTAAACGATGTTCCCACTCTAAGCACTTCAAAGTGATGAGGGGAGTAAAAGTCAAGGGTGCATTTTAGCCCCGTTCCCCTTCTCACTTTATATTACCAACCTAGAAACTGTCCTGGTCAAGGAGTTTAAGGATCTACCAGCAGCTTCTTCCCGGCCTATACCAGCCTTCATGTATGCGGATGATGCGGTCCTCATGGCCCGCTCTCCGAATGCATTGCAGAACGTTGTTAACACTAATTACATGTCAGGTTTGGGACTTACCATCAACTGTTCGAAAACTTACACTATTAACTGCGGGGCCGGTCTAAAAAGGAAGATAAAAACCCTCTTTATACAATTCAAGCCAATAGATAGTGTTACAACCTTTTCCTACCTTGGAATTTTATTTGACAGCTCAGGTCTTTGGTCCCAGGCGATCAAGGCCAGAAGACTTTTATTTATCTAATCCCTGATGGCTCTGCAAAATTTCAGCAGGAAACTAGGTAGACGTTGCCCCTCTGAAATGTTTCAGATTTATAGAGCTAAATGCGCGGCTATTGCCACTTATGGAGCAGGAATATGGGGCTACGTAAATGTAAATATTTTGCAATCTGCCAAAAACAAGCTCCTCAGGACACTTTTGGGTGTCCCAGATAGTACATCAAATTATATATGCCTTCAAGAACTGGTTATGGCCTATTTAGAGGAGTTAATTAAGATTCAACCTATCCTCCTATGGCACAAAGTTTGGACTTCAGAGGAGACGGCGTTTAACCGCCTCATATTAACAGATGTCCGGGGGTTGGAAGGAGTCAGGCGGATAAGATGGGTAGAAAATGTAAGAATTTTCTTGACCAAATTAGGCCGTCCTGAATATTATAGAGAACCGCAAACTTTGTGTACTGTTTCTAGGAAAGATTTCAAAGCAATTTGTATACAATACTTGGGCGAGATTAGAAAAATCATAGAAACAAAGAAGTCCACGGCCCAAACTTATTCTATGATTTATACAACTACAGGTAAACAAACTTACATTACCTTGATAACAAATGATTATGAGAGATTTTTGTTGACCGGGTTCAGATTGAATATTTTACACAGAAGCTTGAGTTTTCCTGCGCCAAATGATTGGTCAAGAATTTTCTATAAATACCCCTGTGACGATGTCTCGACCCAATCGACATTACATATAATGTTTTTTTGTACATTTTATTTCAACCCTAGAAAAATGTGGATTATTCCAGTTTTAAAAAGATCAGGTCTGAGACAATGTCGCTAGACAGTCGCTAGACAATGAATTTATTATCCATTCTGTAACTGTATTTTTAAAACATGTGTTTAAATACAGCAAATCTATTTTGTAACGTTCTTGACATGTTTTTTAATGATTGTAGGAACTGGTATTTTAAACTGTAATGATTTAGGTATGTGAACTTTTAAGGTCAACTTTATCAGTTACCGAATAAAGTAATTTTGAATTTGAATTCAGGAAAAATAGCAGGATTATTGAAAATAATAATTATATTCACAAGTTCAAAATGGTGCTGAAGTTCAAGTCACAGAATATGTTGGTCATGTGCTACTTTTTATCACTTTACATAGAACCAAACAATGCAATAGTTGATGAATGAATAGAACTCAGGGGTATATGTACAAAGCAGTTTTGTGATCGGAAATGGCCCGATCCTGTGATTCATGCCATTTGCGCCTTCAAGAATGCTTTTTTTAATGTACTAAAGCACAAATTACTATTCGGTAATATGTTACCTGAGTCATAATTTGTGTGAGCGATTCAGGATTTGGAAAGGGTGTGTTCAGGGCGTGCATTTAAAATACAGAATCTCTGCGGTATGTATGAATCTTTCGCGATCAAATTACGGTCGCAAAACATTCATATTTTGCTGATACCTCAAAGGATGTGGTAACCATTAGGAAATGGGAAAGGGTGCCAAATGTATCTCTTCCCCTTTGTGAATGTTGAAAAAAATATTTTTGAAGAGCAGGCAAAAATGTCCTTTTATCTTTTAAAAACCCATCCTGTTTTCCTTTATTAAAAAGCAATCACAGCTGCCACGAACATGTTGGGGTGCTGACCTCAGCAGGCCATCATCCTTGTGATGATATCAATTCCTAATGCAGCCTACCTCATTAATATTTATGTGGTAGAACTATTTGAGACTCACTAGGAAACGCTGATTAAATCTGGGCGTTTTTGTACATTAGGAATTACAATTTCCAAATTGGAAATCACAATCTAAAAATTCTGTACATACCATTAGTTTTGAATTAACATTTATTTTAGTTTCTTTGTGGCCAGACTGATTTATCAGCTCTTACAACTAAGAAGGATATAAGATATGGACGGCACATGAACAAGAGGGTAAATAATTTGGCCCTGACATCTGATAGCAGGGACTGGGCCTTAAAATGAATCTTGAATATTAATAAGGTTTATTTACCAATGTAGCATTACTTGCAGGGTTTGGGCATGTTTCTGCGCTGGCACTTTCTTTCCTCCGGTGATGGATCTTTGAATATCGTTTTGTGAGTCAAAGAGCAGATCAGTCATCATCATAAGTTTAAATTGTACTAATCATTTAAGTTCAGGCAATGATGAGAGTTTAGATAGGCTTCAAATACCTTTATTCTCATTAAGAGATAAGTAAAGTTATTTTGTTCATTTTCATTTCGATTAGTCCATGAATCAAATAAGTGTATAAAAATCTCATAAAAAAAATGGTTAGATTCAAAAGTTGAGTCATGCATTCTAAAAAATATTTGTTTATTTAGTTTCCCAAAATACAGGGACAGGCATTAGAGAGATACATCGTTCAACAAGCAGAGTATCATGAGTGTTCTGCAGATTGTTTATAGCAGTCGACAACTTGTGAATCTCGCTTGTCAGAAGTGGGAAGGAGAGAAAAAAATTGGTGAGGAAGAAGAGAGCTACCACTGAGCAAGTCCTAAGAGCTATCAACAGGTACACTTGGTATGTGAGTGCAGTTAGATTGTGAGCTTCCATGGCCTAACCAATCAGCTCCGTACTGGTGAGGTTGTTAACCGGCCAGAACGACTAGTGCAGGGCTCACATGCGCAGCTGGCTCCACATCGCGCAGCTCAGCCAGTGCCCCCAAATATGCTTTTAGTGCAGCCGCGGTCGGTAGTGGGATGACCTGCAGGGCGGTGACGTGGGGAGGGGGAGGGGCAGGGTGGGGGGTAGTAATGTATGGATTACGGAGTTTTACAGGTAAGTAAACATATAAATAAATAAATCCACCAAATGCGATGCAGTGCGCGCAACGAAATTCCTTTTTTTATGTTTACTTACCTGTAAAACTCCGTAATCCATACATTACTACCCCCCCCACCCTGCCCCTCCCCCTCACCACGTCACTGCCCTGCAGGTCATCCCACTACCGACCACGGCTGTTTTAGTGGGGCCCAAATGTGTTTGGTTCGCGAGTGCACCGATATCAAATCCCAGAATGATGAGAGCTGCTCCTAACAATATGTGGTGTCATGCAGCCAGTCTTTTTTTTAGGGGTGGGTCATCGTCTCCAGTGCAGTGCAATTTGGCAAGCAAGAGCAGCATCACATTCAGCCTGTGTGCCTTAGGCAAGATATCCTTCACATACCAAAGAAATGCAATGTGCAGCAAGTGCTCTGTTGCGCATTCTCCAATTTCCTCAACAGTGCCAGAAATCTGCAACCAGACGTGTTGTATATCAGGAGAGCTCCATGCTAGGTGTATGAAATCTGCTGTGGGCATGGAGGATCGTAAGCAGCGCAGGTCCTCTATGAAGCTCATACTATGGAGACGCCTGTGTCTCCCTGCCCCACCTGCCACTGCTGAGGAAGTTCGAGGCCCTCCACCACCCGCAGGCTACCACCTGCGCCTCATCCCTGGTGGCCAGTGGTAGGCCGTAAGTAGGTCTGTTCATCCTCCACTTCATTGCTTTTATTGTATTGCTTGTATTTTCATTGTTGTGTCTGTGACTGCTGTTGTCTGTCTTCCCCCGCTGCCGGTACGTGGTCCATGCCCCTTTTTCTTCCCTCTGTTCCCCTCCCTGTCACCGTGCTCTCTATTCCCGGTCTTTCCTTCTGTCCCCCTCGCTGCCTCTGTGTCTCAGCCCGGTTTTCCCTTCTGTTTCCCTCGCTGCCCCGGTGTCTCTGCCTGGTTTTCCTGTTTGTTCCCCTCGCTGCCCCCATGCCTCTATGCCCATTCTGCCTTCTGTTCTTAGCGGCCCCTGTATTTCTGTGTTCTGTATTTTGCCTCTGTGCCACTGGTTTTTCCGGTATTTCTGTGCCCTTTTGCCTTCTGTGCCACTCGTTTTTCCTTTGTTTTTGTGCCCGTCTGCCTTCTGTGCCACTCATTTTTTCCCTCACTTTTGTGCCCCTTTTGCCTTCTGTTCCACTTGTTTTCTGTGCCCTACTGCCCTCTGTTCCACTCGTTTTTGTGTGCCCTTCTGCCCTCTGTGCCACTTGTCTTTCCCTCGTTTTTGTGCCCGTTTTGCCTTCTGTTCCACTCGTGTTCTGTGCCCTTCTGCCTTCTGTGCTACTCGTTTTCCCCTCATTTTTGTGCCCTTCTGCCTTCTGTTCCACTCGTTTTATTGTTGTTCTGCCCTCTGTGCCACTTGTTTTTCCCTCCTTTTTGTGTCCCTTTTGCCTTCTGTTCCACTTGTTTTTTGTGCCCTTCTGCCCTCTGTTCCACTCGTTTTCGTGTGCCCTTCTGCCCTCTGTGCCACTCGTTTTTGTGCCCTTCTGCCCTCAGTTCCACTCATTTTTTGTGCCCTTCTGCCCTCTGTGCCACTCGTTTTTACCTTTTTCGTGCCCCTTTTGCCTTCTGTTTCACACATTTTTGTGCCCTTCTGCCCTCTGTTCCACTCGTTTTCTTGTGCCCTTCTGCCCTCTGTGCCACTCATTTTTACCTCTTTTTCGTGCCTCCTTTGCCTTCTGTTCCACTCATTTTTTGTGCCCTTCTGCCCTCTGTTCCACTCGTTTTTTTTGTGCCCTTCTGTCCTCTGTGTCACTCGTTTTTCCCGCGTTTCTGTGCCCCTTTTGCCTTCTGTTCCACTCGTTTTTTATGCCCGTTTGCCTTCTGTGGCACTAATTTTTCCCTCAATTTTGTGCCCCTTTTTCCTTCTGTTACCTTCGTTGTACCTCACTGCCCTCGCCGCCCTCGCCGCTGCATCCCCTGCTGCACTACTCCCCTGACTGCCCATTAGCTGCCCACGCCTCCTGCCTCCCAGGTGCTCCTCCCTCCCACCTCCCCATATAGGCCGGCCGCTGCGCGGTGAGGAGAGCGACCCTTGACCCCACCAGGTAGGTAGCTCCCCCTCCGCACAGCACCGCCTGTGTCTCCCTGCTCCAGCTGCCGCTGCAGAGGAAGTTCGAGGCCCTCCACCACCCGCAAGCTACCACCTGCGCCTCATCCCTGGTGGCCAGTGGTAGGCCGTAGGTAGGTTTGTTCATCCTCTGCTTTATTGCTTTCATTGTATTTTTTTTTTTTTGCAGAGTTTTATATAGCGCGAACTAGACCCGAACCGAATCAGGTATCAGAGCGCTTTACATATTTTTCCAGTTACGTTACATTTTTACGTTTTTCCAGTTACTTTCATTTTAGGCACGGGGAGATTAAGTGATTTGCCCAGAATCACAGGAGGTTTTGGCGTCGTTACCGAGACTCGAACCCAGTTCCTCCAGGTCCGAGGTTGAGCGCCCTAGCCGTTAGGCCAACCCCTCTCCCCAAATTGTATTGCCTGTATTTTGATTGATGTGTCTGTGACTGCTGTTGTCTGTCTTCCCCCGCTGCATGTACGTGGTCAGTGCCCCTTTTTCTTCCCTCTGTTCCCCTCGCTGTCCCCGTGCTCTCTCTGCCCAGTCTTTCCTTCTGTACCCCTCGCTGCTCCTGTGTCTCAGCCCGGTTTTCCCTTCTGTTCCCCTCGCTGCCCCGGTGTCTCTGCCTGGTTTTCCCGTTTGTTCCCCTCGCTGCTCCCATGCCTCTCTGCCCGTTCTGCCTTCTGTTCTTAGCTGCCCCTGTATTTCTGTGTTCTGTATTTTGCCTCTGTGCCACCGGTTTTTCCAGTATTTCTGTGCCCTTTTGCCTTCTGTGCCACTGTTTTTCCCTCGTTTTTGTGCCCCTTTTGCCTTCTGTTCCACTCG
Source organism: Lissotriton helveticus (assembly GCF_964261635.1). NCBI lineage: Eukaryota > Metazoa > Chordata > Amphibia > Caudata > Salamandridae > Lissotriton > Lissotriton helveticus. Next base: position 938,090,840 of record NC_136063.1, on the reverse strand, counting down.
TTTTTTGTGCCCGTCGACTTTCTGTGTCACTCATTTTTCCCTCGTTTTTGTGCCCCTTTTGCCTTCTGTTCCACTCATTTTTGTGCCCTTCTGCCCTCTGTTCCACTTGTTTTTTGTGCCCTTCTGCCCTCTGTGCCACTTCTTTTTCCCTTGTTTTTGTGCCCCTTTTGCCTTCTGCATTCAGTGCCACTTGTTTTTCCCTTGTTTTTGTGCCCCTTTTGCCTTCTGTTCCACTCGTTTTTTGTGCCCCTTCTGCCCTCTGTTCCACTCGTTGTTTTAGACCTTCTGCTCTCTGTGCCACTCGTTTTCCCCTTGTTTTTGTGCCCCTTTTGCCTTCTGTTCCACTCGTTTTTTGTGCCCTTATGGCCTCTGTTCCACTCGTTTTTTTGTGCCCTTCTGCCCTCTGTGCCACTCGTTTTTCCCTTGTTTCTGTGCCCCTTTTGCCTTCTGTTCCACTTGTTTTTTGTGCCATTTTGCTGTCTGTGCCACTCGTTATTCCTTTGTTTTTTGCCCCTTTTTCTTTCTATTACCTTCGTTGTCCCTCACCGCCCTCGCCGCTGCGTCCCCTGTGGCCCCACCACCCTGATGGCCTACTGCCCATTCGCCGCACCTGCCTCCCGCCTCCCAGCTGCTCCTCCCTCCCACCTCCCCATATATGCCGGCTGCTGCGTGGCTGCGCCGCTGGTGCGCCGGTGGCATGCCTAAGGCAAGATCATCTGCGCCCGTCCACGCCTGGACCGCGCTCTGCGCCAGGCCCCCGCACCCCACACGAAGACCGCCGCCACTACGACGCCAGCAGGCTGCACGCTCTCAATATGGGCCGGAGCCACACCTACTTCAAGGCTGCCCCAAAACGCACACACGGCCCCTTCACCTGCCGGAACTGCAGCTACACCAGCCTCAGAGCCGACAAACCACCTGCCAAGAAAGACTTCATTCACCTCCGATGCATACTACTGAACACACACTCCGCACGCAAGCATGCAGTTGAGCTTTGGGACCTGCTCGACAGAGACCTGGTTTAACAACTCCTCTGCACCTGACATCGCCATAGCCATCCCAGACGGCTACAAGATCACCCGCAGGGACCGCACCAACGGAGTCAGAGGAGGAATCGCCATCATCCACAAGAACAGCATCAGGGTCTCGACAAGCACCGACGACGCTCTCAGCACCGCCGAACACATGCATTTCCAGATCCACACAGACCCTAACTCCACCCTCAGAGGCACCCTCGTCTATCGACCCCCGGACTCCGCCCCCTGTTCAACGACTCCATCTCCAACTTGATCAGCATGCACGTCCTGACCTCCACCGACTACATCCTCCTCGGAGACCTGAACTTTCACCTTGAGAACAACAACGACAACAACTCCACAACCCTGATTGATAACCTCGCCAACCTTGGACTGAAGCAACCCGTCACAATGCCCAACCACTCCGCCAGCCACACGCTCGAACCCGTCTTCTCCTCAAACACGCACGCCGCCGTCAGCCACACCACCGAACTCCTCTGGACTGACCACCGCTGCACCCACTTCGCCTTCCAGAAGCCCACCACACACCACTGCACCCAATAGATCCCCCACCGCTGCTGGAGCAAAATCACCGAAGACCAACTACACGCAAACCTCGCTCTCAGCCCACCCACCAAACCCTCCAACGCCGACGACGCTGCCCACAGCTTCAGACGCTGGATTGAGGACTGCGCCAACACCCTTGCCCGCTGAAGAACCACCCCCACAGAGACACCAGCAAGAGGGCCAGCTGGTTCACCCCAGAACTCCTAGCCTCCAAGCAAGCTTGCTGGAAACTAGGGAAGAAATGGCACAGTGAACAAACTCCGGACAGCCACTCAGCACACAAGGACGCCATCCGCAACCACCACCACCTCATCAGGGTGGCCAAGAGGACCTCCTTCAAAGACCGCCTTGACAACAACGCACACAATAGCAAGGAAATCTTCAACATCGTGAAGGAACTCTCCAACCCCAGCTCCAACACCAACGACATCCCGCCTTCGCAAGCCCTGTGTGACTCTCTCGCCACCTTTTTCCACCGCAAGATAGCAGACATCCACGACAGCTTCAACACCTAGACATCCCTAACAGACAGCAACACAACAGACCCTCCACACACCATCGACCATGACTCCCTGCTAGCCTGGGCAAGCGTGAGCATCGATGACACCATCAAGACCATGCGCACAATCCACTCCAGCTCTCCGTCAGACCCTTTCCCGCACCACGTCTTCAACAGAGCAAGCAGCTCCATCACACCTCACCTGCACAACATCATCAGTCTCTCCCTCGAGACAGCGACCTTCCCAGAGATCTGGATACACGCCGAGATCAGCGCCCTACTCAAAAAACCTAAGGCAGACCCAAGAGACGTCAAGAACTTCCGGCCCATCTCTCTGCTCCCCTTCCCAGCCAAGGTCATAGAGAAAACCATCAACAGACAGCTAACCCGATACCTCGAAGAAAACAGAATCCTGGACCCTTCCCAGTCAGGGTACCACAGCACCAAGACTGCCCTCATCGCCGCCACTGATGACATCAGGACCCTGCTGGACAACGGCGGGACCGCAGCACTCATCCTCCTAGACCTCTCTGCCGCCTTCAACACCATCTGCCACCAAACACTATGCGCACGCCTCCACGCCACAGGGCTCTGAGCCAAGGCTCTGGATTGGACCACCTCCTTCCTCTTCTGCAGAACCCAGAGCATCCGCCTCCCCCGATTCCGTTCCAAAGCCTCCGAGATCATCTGCGGCGTACCCCAAGGATCCTCCCTCAGCCCGACGCTGTTCAACATTTACATGCACACGTAGCCCGACAGCACAACCTCAACATAATATGCTACGCCGAAGACACTCAGCTGATCCTCTCCCTCACTTAGGTCCCCATCACCGCGAAAGCCAACCTCCACAAAGGAATGAAGGCCATCGCCGACTGGATGAAGACCAGCTATCTGAAGCTGAACTCAGACAAGAGGGAGGTCCTCATCCTCGGCTCCAACCCTTCAGCCTGGGTTGACTCCTGGTGGCTCAACGCTCTCAGCCCCAACACCCACCGACCACGCATGCAACCTGGGAATCATCCTCAACTCAACGCTCTCAATGACCAATCAAGTCAACGCCGTCTCCTCCTTCCGCTTCAACACCCTCTGCATGCTCTGCAAGATCTACAGATGGATCCCAACAGATACAAGAAAGACAGTCACCCAGGCCCTCGTCAGCAGCAGACTCAACTACGGAAACACCCTTTACGCGGGAACCCCAACCAAGCTTATCAAACGACTACAACGCATCCAAAAAGCCTCGGCACGACTGATCCTCGACGTACTACGCCACGGCCACATCACCCCCCACCTGAGAAACCTGCACTGGCTCCCCGTCAACAAGAGAATATCCTTCAAGCTCCTCACCCACGCACACAAGACACTCCACAAGACTGGCCCAGCCTACCTCAACAGACGGCTCTCCTTCTAAATCCCCAACCGCCAGCTCCGCTCCGCCGACCTCTCACTCGCCACCGTCTCGCGCATCCGAAGAACAACCACCGGTGGGAGATCCTTCTCCCATCTCGCTGCCAAGGCATGAAACACCATCCCACTGAGCCTACGACAGACCCAAGACCTGCTGACCTTCAGGAGGATAATCAAGACCTGGCTGTTCGATCAGTAGCGCCCCCCCCCCAGCACCTTGAGACCCTCACGGGCATGTAATGCACGTTACAAATGATTGAATGATTGATTGATTGAGGATGTTATTTGAGATGTATGAAGTTAAAATGCACCTGAATCGGGTGACTGCATCTTGTCTGAAAGGTAGGATGGGATAGCTTATTGGGTGCACCATTGGGGTATAAAGGATATATAGTCAGGTTCTCCACCAAAGGTCGTTCCATGGCAACACAGTGCGGGCAACAGTATCAATAGATGCATGTGAACACCTAGGTTTTATGTAAATTGCTGATGAAAGAGGTCAAGGGGCAGCATGGTCCTGCTCTGGCTCAGTGGGCGCCATAAATCATGTGGGAAAGAGCCAATAATGGGTATATGCACGTGTGCACAGTAGTAATACAAGTTCATATTAGACGCCCTCAGTTCTCCCTGTTCAAAGGGGAGTATTAGGATCTCACAAGCATTGTGGCCACATGAGTGACAAAAGATTTCATCAAAGTCTTCTGCGGAAAGCCATTGCTAGCGGGAGCGTCACATTTATGAACAGATATAAAAGCTTGGGCAATACTATCATCTTGGCGATGCCAAGACTACCTATCAGAGACAGTGGCCCCCTACGCCAATCCTACACCCTGTCCTCTAGCCATGTTATAAAATGACCATAATTGTCGTGTCAGAGATCCTGAAGATTCCTACTAAGACCTATTCCCAGATATCTGACTGACTCACTGGCAAATTGAATGAGTACTCCGGGGAAAATTCTTCAGTAGCCAAAGGGAGGGGTAACATTATAGGCTTAGCCCAGTTTATATTAATGCTGGACAGACCTCTGAACCTAATGATCTCGTGGATTAACGGGTCCAAATTATCAGGTGGATTTCTGACATATAACGTCACATCATCTAATTATATCGACACAGGGACTCCTCGCTGTGTGAATCCCAACCTGCGGTGTCAGTGATATTGCTGCAGTCTTGCTGGGAGGGGCTCCATGGTAAAGGCAAATAGGAGTGGCAACAACTGCCAGCCCTGGATGGTGCACCGATTCACAGGAAAAGGAGATGGTATAGCACTGTTGACACATAGTTGAGCGGCAGGGTATACAGTCACATTAAAATCTCCGACCCACAAAATCGCTTCTGGGTCAAGGGTGCCAGCGAGGGGTTTTCAACATTAGGGCCATAAATTGAGAGCAGCTTCAGTGGGGTACCCTCTATGTGCCAGCAAACAACACATAGCAACCTGCTGGGTTACATAAGACCTAGGCGGTGCACCAGGGCATCCCTTATAGAGCAGCCTTGCCACACCCCTCTCATAGCTCGAATAGTAAGCTGAATGTTGTTCCACAATCCATCCCGCTGACAAGCGCGCTTGAGTATGTTCAATGAGGGGTACTCCTGCAAGATGCCAATATTGATCTGGTGTCACTGCAGGTAAACTAGCACATATGAGGCTTTACACCTATCAGTAAGGCTAGGGAAGCTCCATGTTAAACATTTAAGCGTGCGCATAGGGTAAGAGGGGTAGTGATAAGAGGCCATGACATTTAGAATGTGAGCAGTTAGCTTGGGGATACATTAAGTGGTGCTGAGTGGTCGGTAAAAGAAAAAGAGTAAGAAGATTGCAAAATCAAATAACTGTAAACAAAAGCATTGTACCAGCAGGCCACCCTCCTCCCACTTTGACCCCCAAAATAGGCCAAATACGTCTAACCCTCCCATCCAGCATTCCCAGCTTGGAGAACATAGGAGCAAAACAGGAACTCATTCCATGGGGGCACTACAGAGGTCCAGTGACCTCCCATACATAGGACAGCTGGGTGGTCAGAGCAAGAATGTGTGTGTGGGGCCAGGGCCCACCGCCTCCCATACATAGGACAGCTGGGTGGTCAGAGAAAGAATGTGTGCGTGGCCAGGGCCCACCGGGGCAGGCCGCCTGCCCAGGCGACAGCCATCACTGTCAATGTAGCATGTCAGCGGGGGCAGCCGTGCCTGACAGAGAGCCCTACGAGTGAAGTCAGGTTCATGTCAGAGTATTCTTTGTGGTCAGGGATGGCCGTGGTGCAGCCTTTGGAAGGGATTTAACAAATGTTGCTGCCGCCTTTGGGTCATTGAAGTAGTGGGTCTTCCCTGAATGGCAAATTTGGAGTTTGGCAGGGTATAGGAGCACATATTTGGCATCTGTCTGCATCAGCGAACGCGTAATCAGTAGGAGGTCCCTCCGGGCAGCTTGTACCATGATATTGAAGTGAGAGAAAACCAAGACTGCGTTGCCTTGGTACAGTAGCGATTTTCACTCTCTGGCCAGGTGCAGAATCGTGTTGTGGTCACAATAATTAAGAAGGTGACCTATGATGGGCCTTGCAGATGTCCAGTGGGTGGTCATAGACCGAGCCATTGGTGGACCTGCTCGGAGATGATCATAGTAGAGTGGGTCTCCCTGAGTAAGTCCTGCAGCACCGATTCAATGTAGTTTTCCATCCTGTCCATCGCTGACAGCTCTGTAATACCCACAATCCTTGTGTTGTTTCTTCTAGCTCTCGCCTCTAATTCTACGGTTTTATACCAGATCACTTCTAGTACTTTTTCCTTTTATAAGAGTCTCCGGCCAGTCCCTTGGTGGTTATCCTCCACGTCTGAAATACGGCGTTGGAGTTTCATGACTCATTCATCATGTTTGTCAACATTGCCCTTAAAGCGGTTGAATCTGTCTGTTAGTAAATCAATTTTGGTGTTGATGGCTGTCAGACAGTGCTTTAAGTCTAAATGGAGCAGATATTGGGATACAAAGTGGGGCCATCAGTTTGTGACTGGCTTGACTGAGCACCGTCAGGGTCCAGATCAGTGGCACATGTCTGGCAGGGTTGGTCGAAGGATATTTTTGCCTGTTTGGTTTCAGTTTTTCCCATCTTGGCTGAATGGCTCAGCAGGGACCGGGGAAATGATGTGCAGCTGCTCCCCTCACCAGCATCTGTCGCCAGCCCTAGGGTCCCGTCTCACCCCCAGAGAAGGTGATGCATGGGGCCATGAGCAGACCCAACTCAGCAGACACCTGCCAGCAGACATCTTGATGAGTTGGGTGAGTGAGGCAGCCGCAGATGCTCAGGAGGGACACCCAGATGGAGTGTCTCTCACTCAAGGTCCAGTGCCAGGATGGTGTTGAGCCATGGGGGAAGCCACCAGTTGTACACGGTGCAGTTTGCCGTCCAATTCAAACCAGTATCCCAAGGTAGGGGAGAACACCACTGGTCCAGATTATGAAGGAGGGGGCCAAAAGCTACCTGCTAACTCCAACAGAGGCCAAAGCAGCCCCCAAGAGGCAGGAGGAATAATATCAAGTGGTCTTGTCAGTCCATACAGCCAGCAACAAAGGGCCTCCTCTTAGAGGGTCAGGCCGCCTTTATAGATGAACCAGACTGGTAAGTGGTTAGCGGCGCATGCTACCCAGAGAGGCTCCAGTAGCAGAGGGGCCAAGTACAGAAAACCATGCCAGGTAATTGAACAGGATGCCATTTGTGAGCAGAGTCAGGAAGGATGGGCAAGAAGATGGCAGGGTGCCATTAGATGAAGGACTACAGTGCTTCTTGTGTTCCAGGGGAGTGACTCCAATAGCATCAGTGGGGGCCTGCCTCACCACAGGAAAATTCCAGAGGGCATGATCAGGCCAGTCCCAGTGGGATCTCAGTACTCATCTGTGCCTCCGTCAGGCCCACATGGTCTACGGACTCCCAATGATGGTGAGTCCAGCAGAATCAAAGGGGTCAAGGGCCCAACCAGGTACTCAGGCCCCCAGGGCGAGCACGTTGTCACAGGCAGGCCAAAGTACAAGAGTCAAAGGAACATTCAAGTCCTGCGAGGGGAACACACATCAGAAATTGTACCTCGCACCTACCTCCGAATGAAGCATTGCTTCAGGCCTGTGCCTGGTAGTGTGGGCAGAGATAGGTCCGCTGAGGCTCAGAGTCCAGTCTCAAGGATCTGGTCTCAAGGGCGTGCAGACTGCTCCAACAGGCCGACCCACAGCACAGCTCCCTCTGGAGTCAGACTACAGGCATTCCTGGCCCCGAAGGGCCCCATAAAAGCAGGCACAGCTCATGCCCAGCCTCTTTACCTGGATCCACCGTTGTGCAGGTGCAGCTCAGCATTATGTCGTCTCAGCACCAGAAGTAAGCCTCCCAGTATGCAACTCAGTAAATATGGGATGCGGCTCACGAAGTGACCCATGCAGCTCCCAACCATGTCTCAAAGGTTTGCAGTCTGGTTGTGGCCCCCACAGCAGAAGCAGCCATGTCATTCTACAATTCAGACTGCCACAAGTCGTGCAGTTCAGGTTTTGCATAAATAGAGGCACTGGGCCCACTCCTCTCTGCTGCGTTAGTCTAGGTTCTCAGATCAGCAGGGGTAGCTAAGTAGTCTGTCATGGTCTGTCAGTGAAAACTTGGCAATAGCAGTATCCAACAGGGTGTTACAAATTAAGGCAGCCTGCCTGTCAACCCCGATGCCGTGTTTTAGAGCAGATTATTGCCCGATAAGAATCTCAGTTTGGCAGAGCCTCACCCAGTGATGACCATCTTGCAGTGGGGCTCTCTTTCAACCCCAAGTAATACATTTAAGTGTTAACCCCTTGGCTGTGGTGGTAATTTTGCCGCAGCTCTGAGGGGGGTGGGGGGGGGTGAGCGCGGCACCGCCATGCTTGTGACGGAACCACGCCGCCATGAGTCACAGGCGAGCTGTACTCATGACGGCGTGGTTCCTTCATGACCCCACCCACTTACTAATTCTCCCGCAGAGGTGGGGATTCAGTGCTGCGTGGGCGGAGCGGCCGCAGCATGATGGAACTACGCCATCATGAGCACATGCCGCCCGTGGCTCATGACGGCGTGGTTCCGTCATGCGCAGGGAAGGGGTTCAAGACTTAGGGGCAGATTTACAAGCCCCTTGCAACACTTTTACACCGCTGCTGTGTCACTTTTTGTGATGCGCGGTGGCATAAACAATGTGCCACGTTGCCGCCCATTTTCAATGTGACACATCTAGGGAGATGTGTCACCTTGTAAAGCTCTGCACCACATTATATCTGTGTTAGGTATAATGTTTGCAGGGTGGGAGTTCCCATGTGGTAAAGCCTTGTAGATGTGACGCAGTAAAATCCACAAGTTTTCACAGAGCCTTTTCCAGGATGCCACTGCTTCAAACCCTGCGCCTGCTTGGAGCAGGCGTAAGGAGGGACTCAGTGTCTTAGAAGGAGGCCTCCTCGTTCATTGCTGAGGTTGCGTTGTGCTTGCAACATGAGTCCAGCAATGCGTGACTTTTGCCCCAACAAATAAGTCAACATTTCTGATGCATCAGTCAATCCTACTGCCATGGTGTGCCGTATTGTGATTACGGCGCATCTATGGTGGCGCAAGGGTTTCACACGCAGACACCGGTAAACAGACGCATCTATACAGATGCGTCAGTTTTTTCTAAATAAGCCCCTAAATCCCTATACTAAAAATCAGATCAGGGTGTCAGATTTGTAGAACCCTTGAAAAGTTTGGATTCAAAAGGAAAAGATTGAAATCAGAGGAGATTAAAGCTAAAAGTCAAGGTAACTCAGTAGAACTTTCCATAAAGAGCAGTTCATGAAGCTCAGCAGAGTTTCAGTAAATCCAAAATATCAGGATATAGTTGCAGTAGCAATCTGTAAAAATCAAATGGCAATAGCAGGGCAATAGGGAAAACAGCAGCAGCGGTAGCAGCAACAGTCTAGAGTCTGACAAAGGGAAGGAAAAGGCATTGCATCTACCTAGGAACAACCACCAATATAAAAGACATGAATACATATTGCAGACATTGTATAAGGCTCCTTCATCCATGGATCAATTGAATGGCATCTCTCATCAGTGACAGGTTCAGCTGTTCTGCTCTTGTGAAAAAATACATGAGGCTTGCAAAGTTATTACAAAGTTTGCTACAAAAGTCCTTGCATAGTTAGGTTCTGGAAACATACACCATAGTATCCATAGGCATATGAGCACAGGTCGGTCTTATACATCAAATTTTGTTTCACTTCGAGAACAATGAACTATAATAACTAAGAGACCAAATAATGGTTAGGTAATGCATTCCATTTAGTATAAACAAGAATAATTGTCTAATGAACAATTATATTATTCAAACATGTATATGAGAACATGAGAAAATAGGAAGTTCTTGATATTTAAGAATTAAAGTTTGCTTATAAAGTAATGCATTTCATAAACCGGAACATTCTGCAGTTATGACAAACATTTATTAGCATGTCATTTTAAGGTCAAGCTTCTAATACATGTTGTGCACATTTCACCAATATGAGTTGGCTTTTAGTTAAAGAAACTTGCTTCATAGCTTTTCTGTGATCTATGTGCTTAATTATGACTGCCTAAGGCAAATCAGCACGATTAAAAGAGTCTTATTAGCAATTAATTTTACATTTATCATTTCATATTCATCTACTATGTTAACTCATTTTCATTTTAAATTAGTGGACTCTATTATGTCCTATCAGCAGAGCTGTGGAAGAATTTATCTAGCTAGGACTTGGATCCCCCACAGAACAATGTCAAGAAGTCTTTGTGACTGGTTCCTTTCCTCCATCATTGCAAGAAGCGCTTATTGCCCTTTTTTGAAAGCCTGGTTAAGAATTATCCCTCTGAAATTCAAATAAAACAATTTAATTTCCTAACACTGTCTGTAAAAACTATATGCACAATGGCTCCAAAATATGCCAAGTAAATTAGCTCCTGAGGACCAGCGGATTAAAAAAAAAGGCAGCATGTGAGCAAGCATGTACCTCTATTGTTAGCCTATTCCATCAAGGCATGTGCCTTCTCTCATCCAGTCTAGTCATTCTGGCATAGGCACTAGAAGTAGGGGGTCGGCTGGTGCTGCAACAGCCCCAGTAACCATGCTGGGGTTCAGAAGGTGAATGAGCAATAAACATGCCTTTTAATTGCTTTTGTTAATGTTGTCACATTTTCTGTGCTTCAAAGACAAATGTCAAATGGCAGCTCATGTCTTCTGACAAAATGCTGCCCATTCTTTTAAAGTGGAGATTCGTGTTTACACCTCTTTCTTTGACCTCAAAGCAAGGGGGTTGTGTAAATTGAACTATGGGACAATCTAGATGGAGTACAGGGATTGAAAAACAGTAGACTGTTGGATATCATTCTTTCTAACACACTATACAATTTTAAAAACTGTAAATAGAATATATCAGCAGGTAGGAATGCACAAATTCGGCAATTTGTTTTGTAAATCTGAAGTGTGATTGCATTAAGGATCAAACAAATCAAGACAATTTACTTAGTGATGTGCAAATTATAAATATTCACTGAATACCAATGTTCATGTGAAACTGTATGTCTGTCCAAATTCTGTCACCATTTAAATGGAAAATGTGCTGTGTCTAAATGACGGTGCGTTACTACACCATACTTTAATAAGATATTCGCGACATTGTGCTTCAAAAGGCACCACCAGCTGCATTCTACACCATTACCACTCTCCTACTGATTGAATTGGCCACACTTGTTCTTTTTGTGACAGCAGGAATATCACAATCCCTGTGACTTTTGTGATGCAACATTAATGGCAGCACCCACACTCTAAAAACTGATCCATCACCCCTGCACTATGGTAGATGTACAGAAGGTAATTGCTGTGATTATTCATGGAATGTATGTTGTTTTTTCAACAACCATTTGTTTTGGCTATTAACGCATTGCACCACAATCCAAAAGCAATGTTATCGTGAATAGCAGCATCAGTCAAAACATTCAAGTTAAAAAGGCAGCCGCCAAGGCTGTCCTCTCACCCATTTCCATGATCAATATTTATGAATGCTCTTACCCATTAATTTCGGGTATGTTCCCTGCCCTAGAAAGTTAGGACATCTATCCATGATTTGCAGATTTTTTTATTTTACGGAGCTTTATATAGTGCGAACGGGACTCAAAGGTATCGGGTAACATAGTGCTTTACATAGCACCTGTTACGTTACATGAGGACACATTTAATTTTGTTAGGCACAGGGAGATTAAGGACCAGATGTAGGTGGCCAAATACCAGTCAGTAAAGCCGAAAATCTGTAAAACTCAGCTTTACCGACCAGTATTTAGCCCTGTACGATGTATGCCTTCGGTAATAACGAATCGGTAAATCCAAGGGAAACAGTTACCGATTCCTTATTTACCAATCGGTGAACACCGAAACAAACAATACCAAATCGGTAAATAACGAATCGGTAATATTTCCGAAATGCGATGTAGCAACATTTGGTAATACCGAATTTGACCAAAATCGGTTTTAACAAATCGGTATTTACCACTGATCCAGAGCAGGTGGTAATCAGGTGCAGTGCATAAAATGAGCCCCAAAATGCAAGTTTGAACTCAATGGCGGGCCTCTACCTCATGGCAAGGCGGCTACATTTGAGAGCAGCAGGAGTGAGGTTCTGGAGAGAGGAAGAGCGTGTGTACAGACTGCGTGTCACACTGTTCCAATTGACTGAACCTGAAATCCATGACAGGTACAGGCTACACCCACACACCATCCTTGACCTGATACGGGTCCTGGCACCATATCTTGAGCATCAGACACCAAGGGCGCACGCAATACCCACCCATGTACAGGTGCTCTGTTGCCTACACCTCCTGGCATCAGGAAGTTACCAGGGTGTGATAGCCACAGTGGGTGGTGTGTCACAGAGCTGCCTATCCCGCTTTTTGAACACCTTCCTGGACGCCATGATGGACAGAATGCATCAGTACATAACCTTCCCCAGCACACAGGCGGAGCTGCAGAAGACCAAGCTGGATTTCTACCAAAAGGCACAGTTCCCACACGTAATAGGCTGCATCGATGGAACCCACATACCAATCTGCCCACCAGCAGCAACAGAATACATTTACCACAACCGCAAATCCACTCACTCTATAAACATGCAGGTGATATGTGATGCAAACTTCATCATCACTGACATTGTTGCCAAATTCTCCAGGAGTACCCACGACTCCTACATATTCAGGAACAGTGGCATCTACACACGTCTCGCTGCTGGTGAATTCGGAGAAGGATACGTACTAGGTAAATCAATGTCACACACCCTGAAGTATACCTTGGATTAACCTATTGGTGACACAAAATGATTGCACTTTCTTTCACATTTAGGTGACAGCGCATATGCCCTTCGGTCTTTCCTACTCACCCCATATCTCAACCCATCCACCTCACGGGAGAGGAGATACAATGTGGCACATAAGGGCACACGCAACGTGGTGGAGCGCACCTTTGGACTACTAAAAAGCAGGTTCCGTTGCCTCCACAAAAGTGGAGGTGCACATCAGTACAGCCCCATCAAATGTTGCAAAATAATAGCAACATGTGCAATGCTACATAACCTTGCCACAAAAAAAGGTACAAAAGGGGTTGGTGATGGACGGAGCATCTGAGCCAATCAAACACTCACACCCAGTCAAAAGATCTGGGTTTGATCCATCACCGTTCTTTAGCCCATTCTGCCACCCCAGTTCAGACATGGCTACATGCAAATCAGTCTGACCCTGTGCCTCATGGGAACAGTCCAGCCCGAACTGCCAAGCCATGCCTTCCCTGGACCGGAAACAAGCTTCCGAGGACCGGTTTCTGGCATTACAGCCGTCTTCAGCCCGGCTTGCTTGAATCCAGTGGCAAAGTGAGCAAGGGACTCACGTCTGAGCATACCCTGCCACACTTATGGCGGCCAAAGCGGTACAAAAGGGGGTGGTGATGGACGGAGCATCTGAGCCAATCAAACACTCACACCCAGTCAAAAGATCTGGGTTTGATCCATCACCAATCTTTAGCCCACTCTGCCACCCCAGTTCAGACATGGCTATATCCAAATCAGTCTGACCCTGTGCCTCATGGGGACAGTCCAGCCCGAACTGCCAAGCCATGCCTTCCCTGGACCGGAAACAAGCTTCCGAGGACCGGTTTCTGGCATTCCAGCCGTCTTCAGCCCGGCTTGCTTGAATCCATTGGCAAAGTGAGCAAGGGACTCACGTCTGAGCATACCCTGCCACACTTATGGCGGCCAAAGCGGTACAAAAGGGGGTGGTGATGGACGGAGCATCTGAGCCAATCAAACACTCACACCCAGTCAAAAGATCTGGGTTTGATCCATCACCGTTCTTTAGCCCACTCTGCCACCCCAGTTCAGACATGGCTATATGCAAATCAGTCTGACCCTATGCCTCATGGGAACAGTCCAGCCCGAACTGACAAGCCATGCCTTCCCTGGATCGGAAACAAGCTTCCGAGGACCGGTTTCTGGCATTCCAGCCGTCTTCAGCCCGGCTTGCTTGAATCCATTGGCAAAGTGAGCAAGGGACTCACGTCTGAGCATACCCTGCCACACTTATGGCGACCAAAGCGGTACAAAAGGGGGTGGTGATGGACGGAGCATCTGAGCCAATCAAACACTCACACCCAGTCAAAAGATCAGGGTTTGATCCATCACCGTTCTTTAGCCCACTCTGCCACCCCAGTTCAGACATGGCTATATGCAAATCAGTCTGACCCTGTGCCTCATGGGAACAGTCCAGCCCGAACTGACAAGCCATGCCTTCCCTGGACCGGAAACAAGCTTCCGAGGACCGGTTTTTGCCATTACAGCTGTATTCAGCCCGGCTTGCTTGAATCCAGTGGAAAAGTGAGCAAGGGACTCACGTCTGAGCATACCCTGCCACACTTATGGCGGCCAAAGCGGTACAAAAGGGGGTGGTGATGGACGGAGCATCTGAGCCAATCAAACACTCACACCCAGTAATTGTGGCAGGGTATGCTTAGACGTGAGTCCCTTGCTCACTTTGCCACTGGATTGAAGCAAGCCGGGCTGAAGACGGCTGGAATGCCAGAAACCGGTCCTCGGTAGCTTGTTTCCGGTCCAGGAAAGGCATGGCTTGGCAGTTCGGGCTGGACTGTTCCCATGAGGCACAGGGTCAGACTGATTTGCATATAGCCATGTCTGAACTGGGGTGGCAGAGTGGGCTAAAGAACGGTGATGGATCAAACCCAGATCTTTTGACTGGTTGCGAGTGTTTGATTGGTTCAGATGCTCCGTCCATCACCACCCCCTTTTGCACCGCTTTGGCCGCCATAAGTGTGGCAGGGTATGCTCAGACGTGAGTCCCTTGCTCACTTTGCCACTGGATTCAAGCAAGCCGGGCTGAAGACGGCTGGAATGCCAAAAACCGGCCCTCGGTAGCTTGTTTCCGGTCCAGGGAAGGCATGGCTTGGCAGTTCGTGCTGGACTGTTCCCATGAGGCACAGGGTCAGACTGATTTGCATATAGCCATGTCTGAACTGGGGTGGCAGAGTGGGCTAAAGAACGGTGATGGATCAAACCCAGATCTTTTGACTGAGTGTGAGTGTTTGATTGGTTCAGATGCTCCGTCCATCACCACCCCCTTTTGTACCACAAAAAAAGGAACAGCAGTGGAACTAACTGACTCTGAGGACGAGGGCTAAGACAATTCCCAGGCAGAGCCCTGCGCAGCTGGTGTGGCAGCAGAACAGAATGGGAGACACAGACGGGCTGAGATAACATGCAACTATTTCTGAGTGAGTAGGGAGACAGAGACAGTTACTGTATTTGTGCGATGGTGTTAAATTAGCACACCACCAGGATCAAAACCAGTGTCCATACAGACATGGGTTACATCACCCATCAAATAAATCCCAAATCCTAGTTGGATCTATTTCCTGCGCCCACAGGCTGCATTTCCATGTTCCCTGGCCACCTTGTCTGTACTGCCTGTATGTTCCTGGGCAGCGCTGTTGGCGTTCGCTGCGCCTCCTGCACTCGGTGGGAGAGGGTGTAATGCTACCACGGCTGGTAGCCTCCTCACTGTCCCCCCCCGCTTCCATAGTGGCCACCTTATCATTCTGCAGCAGTTCCAGTGCAGAGGTCATTGACACCATTCCCCTAGCCACAACCCTACTACAATGTGCCATCTCCTCCTGCATGGCTATTGACCTTCTGCACATTAGGGTGGTAGCAGTGGCCAGCCGGTTCACCGCCTTGATATAAGCCTGAAGTCTCTGCCTCTCTCTGCCCCTACAAAGACGGTCCTGCTCCAACTGGCTGCAGAGCTTGTCCACAGACGTCGCAATGTCTCTCATGCCCTCAGACATGTTGTTGCTCATTGCACTTATGCCCTTTTCAATTCGGTGCATGTGCTTGTTTATGTGAGACACCTCTCTATGCAATGACCGCATCTCTCTCCATTGCAGGCGCTGGACCTTAAGCATGTTGCCTTCCAGTCCAGCGAAGACACTTTCACCCTGTTCCGAGACTTGAGGACTGGCTGGCCTTGCCCTGCGGCGTCTTGAGGATGTGTGGGCGCGCTCTGATGGTGTCTCAGCCCTCTTCATGTTTCCGGCCTCATCGACTGGAGACTGTTGACCCCCTGTGCCCTCCTCCTCCGACTCCTCAATCTGCTGGAGGGTGCCCACGGCATGCCTCCTGCCTGACTGTGGTGGTGGTGGTGATTGTGGCAGTGGGGATAGAGTTGGGGGAGATGGCGGCATTCTCTGGTGCTGTGGTGATGGTGGGGAAGGAGAAGTTGGTGGTGGTGCTGTGGTTGTGTGCCCTGCAGGCAAACTCTCATCCTCCTGTATCCTCCCCTCTGTCCTGGGTGCCTTCGCTCTGCTCCCCTCTGCTGCACTACGAGATGTCTCGCCTGTAATGACAGAATGTAGATATACTCACTTCTCTGGCTGCATTTGCATTGCATTAAACGTCATGCCTACAGATCACACTGACTGTCCTCTGCCTGCTAATGTCTTTCAAATGCTATTGGGTTTGCTAGGCTGACTGTCCTATACATCTGTTTCCTAAGACTACATCTCCCACAATGCATAGCAGGTAATGAGTAAAACATTGAGTGGAGTGGGAACCCCTGTGCCTCTATGGGGATTGGGGTTGGGGAGGGGGAAGCACAGCATGCTGGGCATGCATCTTACCATGTTTCCTGGCAGCTCCTGCAGAGCTGTCTGTGTCTCCCACTCCACTCACACTCTCTGGCTGGAGGGTGGACTCTACCATGAGTTCCAGTGATGTTGGTGCAGGTGCTGTGTTCTTCCCTCCACCAGTTTTGCTGGGTATAGAGTCAAAATATTGAGTTTTTATTATCGACTAGACATGATATCGAGTAAAAAATATAGAATAGACATAATATCGACTAGATAGAATATAGACTACCAAAATATCGACTAGAACATTTTAATATCGAATACAATGGACATAATATCGGATCAAAAATATAGAATGGACATAATATCGACTAGACAGAATATAGACAACAAAAATATCAAATTTAAGGTAAGTTAATAATAATGTTTAATATTTGTGTAATATAATTCTGTAGCGGGTTGTGGGTTTATAGGGGAATAGGGTGGGAAGTAATTTAATTATAATTAATTAAATGTTATTTTATTTATTGGTATTTATTTAAAATCAATTGTCAATTAATTACCAATTGGTAATTAATTAAAATATAATTGGTAATTAATTTTAATTGATTAATTGATAAATATGTTAATTTTAGTCATTTGTTTTCTGTAGCGGGTTGTGGGTTTATAGGGGAATAGGGTGGGAAGTAATTTAATTATAATTAATTAAATATGTTATTTTATTTATTGTTATTTATTAAAAATTAATTGTCAATTAATTATTAATTGGTAATTCATTAAAATATAATTGGTAATTAATTGTAATTGATTAATTGATAAATATGTTAATTTTAGTAATTTATTTTCTGTAGTGTGTTGTGTGTTTATAGGGGAATAGCTTGGGAAGTAATCTAATTGCAGGTAATTACATATTTTAAATATTTTTATTTGTGTCTAATTTTTAGTGATTTTTATATTGTAAATTAATTTATTGGTAATTGGTAAATAGTTAGTATTGGTAGGTCATTTTTAATATTAGTTAATTTTTATTTGTAATTTTAATTGATTAATTAGTATATTTTATAAAATTTTAAAATATTTTAATTAATTTGTAATTGGTATTAATATTTATGTTATTTATATTTATATATGAAGTATTTACATTCCCTACTATTGCACTCACTGGAGTGGGAATAGTAATTTTTAACCCTATGCTATCCAACGCTTTCCCTACTGTTGCACTCCCTGGAGTAGGAATAGTAATTGTTACCCCTACGCTATCCAACGCTTTCCCTACTGTTGCACTCACTGGAGTGGGAATAGTAATTTTTACCCCTACGCTATCCAGCGCTTTCCCTACTGTTGCACTCTCTGGAGTTGGAATAGTAATTTTTATCCCTACGCTATCCAACGCTTTCCCTACTGTTGCGCTCTCTGGAGTTGGAATAGTAATGTTTAGCCCTACACTATCCAGCGCTTTCCCCACTGTTGCACTCACTGGAGTGGGAATAGTAATTTTTATCCCTACGCCATCCAACGCTTTCCCTACTGTTGCACTCTCTGGAGTAGGAATAGTAATTTTTATCCCTACGCTATCCAACACTTTCCCTACTGTTGCACTCACTGGAGTGGGAATAGTAACTTTTACCCCTACGGTATCCAACTCTTTCTCTACTGTTGCACTCTCTGGAGTGGGAATAGTTATTTTTACCCCTACGCTATCCAACGCTTTCCCTACTCTTGCACTCTCTGGAGTTGGAGTAGTAATTTTATCCCTACGCTAACCAACGCTTTCCCTACTGTTGCGCTCTCTGGAGTTGGAATAGAAATTTTTACCCCTATGCTATCCAACGCTTTCCCTACTATTGCACTCACTGGAGTGGGAATAGTAATTTTTATCCCTATGCTATCCAACGCTTTCCCTACTGTTGCACTCTCTGGAGAAGGAATAGTAATTTGTATCCCTACGCTATCCAACGCTTTCCCTACTGTTGCACTCACTGGAGTGGGAATAGTAATTTTTACCCCTACGCTATCCAACTCTTTCTCTACTGTTGCACTCTCTGGAGTGGGAATAGTTATTTTTACCCCTACGCTATCCAATGCTTTCCCTACTGTTGCGCTCTCTGGAGTGGGAATAGTACATTTTACCCCTACGCTATCCAACGCTTTCCCTACTGTTGCTCTCTCTGGAGTGGTAATAGTAATTTTTACCCTCCCACTATCCAACGCTTGCCCTACTGTTGCACTCTCTGGAGTTGGAATAGTAATTTTTACCGTTACGCTATCCAACGCTTTCTCTACTGTTGCACTCACTGGAGTAGGAATAGTAAATTTTACCCCTACGCTATACAATGATTTCCCTACTGTTGCGCTCACTGGAGTGGGAATAGTAATTTTTACCCCTACGCTATCCAACACTTTCCCTACTGTTGCGCTCTCTGGAGCGGGAATAGTAATTTTTACCCCTACGCTATCCAACGTTTTCCCTACTGTTGCACTCTCTGGAGTGGGAATATTAAATTTAACCCTCTCGCTATCCTACGGAAAAAATATTGTATATGTTTTGTTAATAATATGTATATATATATATATATATATATCCTACAGTAGTTGCCTGCGTATGAAGAAAGCCACCAGAACAGGTACAAGATAACCACATTTAATGTTCGTTGCAGGGAGCATACAGGAACATGCCACAGATTTTCACAAATCCTGTTTCCAGTAATGTCCGACGCGTTTCGTGTTCGGGATAACACTTCTTCAGAGACACTGGATGGCGAGTGCATTCACGGCGATTTCAGAGCACCACTTAAATGTTAGTAAACCACCTCCCCAGTGGGCGTGGCCTCAAAGAAGCCTGATGGTACTTGTAGTTCTCTCTCCAACTCCAGTGAGAGCCGTGAATGTGCCCCGCAATCTTGAAATAATTAAACCTCAGTGGGCGGTGAATTTCTTGAGGATGTCCATGCTGCTACTCTTGTCCTGCAGCAAGTGGACCTGTTCCCATCTCGACGGCGTCATGTGGCGTCGTCGCTGCAGTGTAGAGCACCGGGCTTTCAACGCGGCTCAGGCAAGCCGCCAATATCCCACAGTAGTTGGGCACACTAATGAAAAGTGAAGCAACGAGTCACGCAAAGCCTACCAGCCCGGAGGGAAGAATCCTGTAGTGTGCCTCTCACAAGCTTAGGCAATTTGGGATTATATGTTTTCACGGCAGCCTAGCCGTGGAGAGAGCACCAGCGCTGGATGCTTGAGAAACGACCATAGCGGCAAGGCGCGGCCTGGAATCCTGAACTATTGGGACCTAAAAGCACAGGAATCTGCTTATGACACAGCGTGACAGGTTTGCAACGTAGCCTACTCAAGGCAGTATAAAGACATGCACTATTTTACAAATGGACACATGAACTTACTTAAAGACTTGAAAATTGTATTGCATCAACGGACCACAAGTCCCATAATACGCTGTAAGCAAAGTGCACTTAGCATACGCCCACAGAGGGGCTTGTCATGAATAAAATCAAGTCCAGATGAAATTGATGCAAATCTCGTGTGCTTTTTGTTGCAGCCCATGAGGAAGGGGGTGGTTCCCCGAAACGCGTCGGGCACACTAATGAAAAGTGAAGCAACGAGTCACGCAAAGCCTACCAGCCCGGAGGGAAGAATCCTGTAGTGTGCCTCTCACAAGCTTAGGCAATTTGGGATTATATATATATATATATATGTATATATATATATATATATGTGTATATATATATATATATATATTAAAATGTAAATGTTTTTTTAAGTTACATTAATTATTTATTAATTTTAAGTTTATTTAATTATTTTAAGTATGTTTAAATTAAATATATTTATTATTATATTAGTTTTAAATTATTTTTAAGGTATTTAAAAAATTCGATATTTTGACTGTCTATATTTTTTCCTATCGATATTTTGGAGTCGATATTTTTGTACTTACCTGTTTGTAGATAGGAAGTCGATATTCTGGCATTCCCTCGATATTTTTGCAAGTCGATATTTTGACTGTCGATATTCTGTCAGTGATCCGTTTTGCTGGCCTGCCTCTGCCTCTCAGCCATCCTTCCCTTCGCCTTCTTCCTAAGGTCGTACCACCTTTACTTGATGTCCTCTATGGAGCGCTGGGTGACCCCAATTGAATTGATTTTGCTCTGGATCCCAAGCTAGATCTGTCTCTTCTGAGACTCAGGCACATGGAGGGACTGCTTTCCAAAAAGATCCTCATGGTCCTTGCTCACGTCTTGGATTAGTACCTCCAGTTCCTTCTCGCTGAACCTCAGCTTCCTTTTTCTTTCTGTTCCCTCCTTCTCTCTCTCCTGGCTTGCCATTTCCAAGGTTTGTTGTTTTTGATTTGTAGATGAGAGGTTCTGTTGCTCGTGGATGCTCAGCTCAGCTACCTGCCTCACAGTCAGCTCCAGGTTCAGTACAGCTGCCTGGGTGTGGCCACTTCCTGTTTGGGAGGTAATTGGGATGCACAGGATTGGCTGATTCATCAAAAAGCGAATTTTTGAATTACCGAATCGGTATTTACCGATTCGGTAATGGATTCGGTAATACCGAATCGGTATTGGTGTTTTGGTATTTTGTTTTTTACCGATTGCTTCCGAATCGGTATTTTTTACCGATTTTTACTGAATCGGTAGATTTTACCGAATGTTTACGTACATCGAAGATACCTATTCCTTAATACCGAATCGGTAAAATTTGGTATTAAGGAATCGGTATTTCACGTTTACCTACATCTGGCCCTAAGTGATGTGCCCAGAATCACAGGATGTTCAGCGTCATTGCCGAGACTCGTACCTGGTTCCCCAGTTTAGAGGTTGACCGCCCTAGTCATTAGGCCCTCTCCTCTCCTCAATCTCTCTCCTCTCCCTCTCCACTGATCTTGCCTTACACTCCACAGACAGTTCCATGAGCTGTGGAAATACTTACAAGCTTTAGTACATTTTCTGGTTATAGAGTTAAGTGTGCTCAGCCAAAGATTGTGATGTAGCAAATGACTAATGACCCTTGATAGAAGACCATTGAAAAAGTTATATACACAGGGTCCTATTTAAGAACTTGTCATGCAATGTAGCACTGTGGTACAGGGAAAGAGCAGGAATGCACCGTATTTAGGGCAATACAATGCATTCCTGACTTTTCCCCTGCCTTTGCTCCTTTTTGGCAGCCTAGCGCCAATGTAGGCACCCTTGTATCATGATGCAAGGGTGTCTGTGTTGCATGCAGGAGTGTTTTTGTGCAGGAAGAAACAATCTTGTGAAGATTATTCCTCTTTCTATGTGTGCTGCAGAATGCAGTAAAATATTGAAGGGAAGTAATGAGGAGAAGTGAGATATTCCTCCTCGTTATGCTTCTCATGGTAGGCGTAACTTTTTGGCGCATTCTCAGGTCTACCAGTTTTGGTAAATCTGTGAATGCATCAAAAACAATGGGAGTTGCATGGAATTGGAATTGGAATTGGAATAGGATTTTTAAAGCGCGTGGCTACCCAGAGGCGTCCCAGCACTGAGCCCGTGGAATTAGCTAGGGAACAGGTGTGACCTAGGGGAAGAGCCAAGTTTTAAGGCGCTTACGGAATTTTAATAGGTTGCTTTCCCTAGGAATGTTGAGGGGGAGGGAGTTCCAGAGCTTGGAAGCATTGTAAGAGAAGAGGTGTCCCCCTGACCGCGCCTTCTTAATTCTGGGAGTGTTTGTCAGGAAGAGGTGATCAGATCGTAGCTTTCTGTTGGCTTTGTATGGTTTGATCAGGCCTCTTAAGATAGAAGGGCCCTTCCCTTGGAGGATTTTATGTGTTATGCAATGAGATTTGAAGTTAATTCTCTCCTGGATTGGGAGCCAATGGAGGGAGCTTAAGGCAGGTTTGGCAGAACATCGATTTTTTGTGCGTGTTAGCAGTCTGGCTGCCGAATTTTGGACGAGTTGGAGATTGTTTATGACTGTTTTCGGGGCGCCAAGATAGAGGGCGTTCCCTTAATCCAGTCTGGAGAGAATGAGACCCTGAATGAGGAGTTTTCTGGAATGGGGGGTAATAGGGGTAGGATTATTCGTGTTGTGCGTAGTAGGCCAAAGCAAACTCCCGCGGTTTTCCTAGCTTGGGTTTGGAAGGTGAGGTTCTGGTCGAGCCAGACACCCAGGCTTTTTATTTCTTTTTTTGGAGAGGGAGCTGGCCCCATACAGGTCGGCCACTTGGAGTTGGGGGAGAATTTCGATTGATTGCCCAGCACCAGAATCTCTGATTTGTCTCCGTTTAGTTTAAGGAGAGATTTGCTCATCCAACTGGAGATTTCTTCGAGGCAGGAGCATAGATTTTCCAGGGAGCGATCAGTCTGGTTTAGTGAGACAACAAGTTGGGTGTCACCTGCATAAGTAACCAATTTGATACCGAAAGGGGCTACAATTTGCTCCACTGGGGACATATACACATTGAAAAGTGTAGGGCTCAAGGATGAGCCCTGGGGCACCCCACATTGGAGAGGAATGGCTCTGGATCGAATGTCACCTTCGGAAACCTGAAAGGTTCTATTTTCTAGAAATTATTTGAGCCAGGATAGAGCCGATCCTGTAACTTCTATTCTGCTGAGACTGTCGGCCAGGGTATGGTGACCAAAGTATCAAAGGCTGCGCTTAAGTCCAGGAGGATCACTGCTGTAGATCCATCTGAGTCCAGGATCATTCTCGCCTCTTCTACAACTGCCATCAGGGAGGTGTCCATGCCCTGGCCAGGATGAAAGCCTGTCTGAGAGCGGTGTAGGAGTCCACTGGACTCAAGGCAGGCGGAGAGCTGTTGGTTAATGAATTTCTCCGCCACTTTGCTGATTCCTGGTAGTAAGGAGATGGGCCGTTAGTTACCCATCTCCAGGGGATCAAGGTGTTTTTTTTAGCAGTGCTCTTACTATGGCTCTTTTGCAGTTGGGGGAACAGTGCACTGTTCTAGAGAGGGGTTTATTAAGTTGGTGATGGGAGAGGTAATGGTGGATGTCACTAGCTTCAAGATGTTAAGAGGTGCAGGGTCAAGGGGGGAGACACTTTTAATTGATTCTAAAATTGGAGGGAGCATCTCCACTGTGAGGGGGAGAAAAAGTCTAGTTGAGGGGCATTTTTTGAGGGAACTGGAGAGTGGTATTCTGATGAATAGTCATTGATTGGGAGGGTTTTTAGGATTTTTAGAATTTTGGTGGTGAAAAATTCTGCCAGTTCGTTGCATCTACGGCCAGAGGGACCGGGGACCGAGGGTGGTTCTGGGACTTTCAAGAGTTTTTTAACAACGCGGAATGTTTCCCTAGATGAGTTGGCGGAGGCTTGAATTTTTTCTTCGAAGAAAGCCGCCTGAGCTGTTTTGAGGGTGGCTTTATAGGACCTGATAGCTACTCTGTATTTGGTTTTTATATTGTTGGCCCAGTCTTTCCTCCATATACGTTCTAGTTTTTTGCATTGTGTTTTCATGTCGCGGAGTTCTGGGGTGAAGCAAGGGGATTTAAAGGTTCGGTTTTTCATGGTAAGAATTTTCTTGGCAATACTTGGTCCAACGAGTTTTCTATCCAGATTGAGAATTTCTTGTCTGCTACCAATGGGTCTGAATCGTATGTGGGTACGGTGAGTTCGAGTTCACGTCTCCAGTCATCAGGGACTAGGTTTGACCAGGGTCATTCTGGGAAGCGTGGAGACGGCCCATGGGGGAGCTCACTAAATGTTTGCCAGGGGAATGGTACAAAGAAGTGGTCTGACCACGGGATGGGTAGGGGCTCACTGATTTTTAATTCAGGGATGTTTGAGAAGATAGGGTCTAATAGATGGCCTTTTACGTGTGTTGCTTGACGGCTCTTGAGGTGGAGATTATAGGTAGCCAAATCAAGTGCTAGTTCATCTGCCATTTTGTCCAATGGGTCATCAAAGTGGATGTTTAAATCTCCTAGCAAAGTAAAGTTGGAGGAGGTGCTGGCCTGTGAGATGATGGTTTCCAGCAGCGAGCTACAGAATTGTCCCTGTGCACCCGGGGGGCGGTAAAAGAAGATGCCCGAGAATGATTTTGAGGGGGATAGTTGAATAATAAAGTGGGCATTCTCACAGTCAAGAATGGGGCTATCCTGGATGCGGCAGGAGAGGTGGTTTTTGTAGATGATTGCAATTCCACCACCCTTACCACACGCTCTGTCGAGGCACTGGATAAGGTATCCTGGGGGAGGGCTTGAACAGCGTCCTGGCCAGAACTTGGGGATAACCAGGTCTCTGTCAGAAACAGAACATCTGGTTTTGTGTCCTGAAGAAGTATGGAGATTTCCAGGGAATGTTTAGGCAGGGATCTGCAGTTCAGCAGAGCCATGCTGACTGGGGCCTCGGTGGGGAATGAGGTTATCTTTGGTGGCAAAGTATATGGACAGTGGGCGCAATGGCTTTATAATTCCTCCAGGGAAAATGAGTGGAGGCATGGTGGATTTATAGTCTGCCTGATTTGAAGTAATGTATCCCTGGTATAGTTTATAGGGACTGGGGGAAGGGGGGGGGGGGGGGCTGAAATTCCTGGTCCCGGGCCCGGTCTGGCACGGACGGGCGCAGGCGGGCTTGCCTTTGGCGCACCTTCGTCGTGCCCGCTGCGCGCGTCCGCTGCACGAACAGAACGGCATCGTTCTTTTATGATAGGACAGGGCAGAGCAACTAGCCTGCTAACCTGCGTGCCGCAAGCGAAGTGGAATTTGTAGTCACTTCCGGGGCACCTTCCCTCCACAACAATCTGACTACGTCAGTGGTGGACCGGGGAAGGGGGTGCTTGACAAGGTAAGAGCCGCGTGATTTAAAATGCCAATTTTAAATGTTAAAAGAAAAGAAGACAGTGCGCAAGATCTAGTATGCAGCAGTAATTTAAAAACAATGGGAGCCCTTTGCCAATCGCTCCAGCGATTCAGTAATTCGGTCTCCGTTGGAACACCCACACAACTTCTTCCTAGGGCAGAGTAAGGCAACACAGCAATTTGCGATGAATTGCCTTAACCACATCGCTGCAGCCGGAATTCCCCGCATTGCTGGAGAATTCCACGTGTGCGCAGTTCAGACGGCCCCCGCCCATCCTCCGCACACGCCCACTATGACGTCAGACGACCGGGGGACGTCCTACGCATGGAAGCGGTTAATCCAGATTTATGGAGCCCCTCATGCCACAAAGAGTGGCCTTGAGTGGCATCATAAATCACATGTAAGGTTTGCTGTGCTCTTGCACTAAGTTGTGCAGTTCAAGAGCGATGCAAACCGGCTCGTAAATAGGTCCCTTGGAGATCCTTATACGGAAGGGGACTGAAGATCTTGTCATGGAAAACTGCTTGAACAAAAACTGCTCGAACAACTAGGCAGTAGTAACATTTTTTTTTATCAAAATCAGCAATTGACAATTTCACTAATAAGCAATGTCAAGTATGGAGATGGCAGTTGTCAAAAACCTTTATAGTCATTTCGAAAGCTTCTCATCCATGTTCCTACTGTATTTTGCTACTAAATCAGGATTGTGTATGAGTTGCCTTCATTTGACAAAAACAAACACTGTTTATGCAGAAAAAAAGAGATGCCTGCAACATATAAGAAGACAATCTTTCCCTCAGATTTAAGGCAGTATTATTGACTGTGCGACTTCACAAAATAAAGATTTTATTCACACTAATCTACCTCTACGTTTCTTTTTTATTCAGTTGGTAATTTTTCTTTTGACTATGAAAGAAAATGTGACAAATCTCAACCATCCCACATTAAAAACACAAAAACTAAAAATATTTTCTGAAATTGAAAACACCTGGGTAGGCAATCAGTGAATTGAGTGCTTTCCACATTTTCCACAGTTAATTTCTTTAAGTGGTAGCAATCACACTCAGTCTCTCAAAATATCACCTTGCTCTATTAAAAAACAATTCAATTCAATACTTGGGTGACATATTAGACAAACAAGTCAATTTTAAAGAATTTTGGGCCTAATGTACGAATGTTCTGCAAATCGCTAACGCAAACTGGCTAATGAAAGCAAAATATCACATGAAAGGCCAAAAAATAGGTAGTGCACAAAAGAATTTCACAAAAGTGAACAGAAATAGCAATTGCTAAACTGTGATTATCTAGTGTGAATGCTATCTATGAAACATTCATATGCTATGCTTTGTACGAAACCTTTGTATTCTGCAAATACTTGCAAAGAATAGATTTTACCCTTCACATTACTAGGAAGTGGAAACAAGTACTAACCAAGTGAAAACTATAAAGAGGGGTTAAAAAGTAAATGTTTCCTCAGAAATACACATACTTTATACCATTGCAAGGTGAAGAGCATTCCGTCCCCACAGCACATGTGGAGGAGGAGACATGATTTACTTTTCAGTTTGGAGTAACAATGCTTGATGAAAGTGAAGAAGACACATACTGATAGCATTGGTTAAGCAGGCAGGAGCTTTTTGACTTCATAACAGATCAAATATTTAAAACACTCTCTAAACGACCAATAGACTCACTCTAGTTGCTTTAAAAAAAACTCTCACCCGCCAAAACATCAGGGCTGTATTATGGAAAGAGCCCCGGGGACACAACAGGTATGTGTACCCACTTTGCGTGCCCTCCGGGCACTATGGTATTACAGAATGGGCCATAGACACTTGTGCAGCCCTTTCTGTATTACAGATAGTGCTGGCAAACATAGCTCCAACGCTATCTCCAGAGGGTGATCCCTCAGTTGCATGGTGGCAACCGAGGGAAAGTCTTTGCCTTTGTGCCCACGCCAAATTATATGTTAAAGAACATTAATGGTCCAAGCAGAGACATTTTACATTTAAAAGCAAAAAATAGTCATACCTAAGAAAAATATGCAGAAAATAAAAATTAATTAAAAATTGTTATATTGATTTTTATTTTATTTTTTTATTTTCTTGTCATGTATTTGAATTTTATCAAAAAACTTGTCGAGCTGTTGCACCAGGTAAGTGAAAAAAGCCAAGTGTTAATAGAGTGCTCGTTATTAGTTGAAAATTGAGAAGAAGGTAGGAATACAAACAATACATCTATACCGTAAAGTTGTTTACAGTCCATAAATATGGAACCTGTGCGAAGACATCCAACACATTTTTTAGTCCGTAATTTAGAAGATGCAAACTACAATTCTTTTTTTTAATAAAGTTTTTTTTATTTCCTAGAGAAGTGTTTTCCATTCTTTTTTTAAAAAGTTTTATTGAAAGAAACAGACATACAGTAAACAATCAAACTTCACAAGGCAAGGACATAATAATACAGTGTCATGAGTTTGTGTGGGCGGAGCCCAAAGGTTAGACAAAGATAGTACAGTCGAATAAAACGGGGGTAGGGGCGAACAAGGAAACAAGCGACCTAAATACAATAGATGACGAGTGAATGCCAATTAGGGGGACAAAGAAACGTCAATGGTCACATCCTGTGGGGGAGTACATATATTACCACGGTAAGCATTCCACTGGGACCAAATTCTACCCCATTTCTTGGGCCGTCCCCGGGAAAGGTACACAGTCTTCTCTCGGAACATGCACCAGTCCATGTTGTCTTTCCACGTGGACAGGGTAGGTGATCTATGCGAACCCCAGAGTTGGGCAATGTCCCTCTTCGCGACCATATTTCCAAGGGTCGCCCATGTAATCTGAGCTGAGCTGTAGTCATTAGGCTCCCAGACATTCAGCAAACAACGCCTGGCCTCGGGCAGCAGGGACACACCCATGACACTTTTCATGACATCGTGCACTCGAGACCAGAACCTGACCACCTCTGGGCATTCCCACAATATTTGGAGAAAAGAATCAAACATCCCACAGCCACGCTTACATAACCCATCCAAAGAAAACCCCATTCGAACCAGGCAAGGCCCAGTAACATACACTCGGTGAAATATCTTTAGTTGGACAAACCGCAAGCGAGCAGGAATGGCAACCTCCTTGGGAGAGGACAATGCAGATTGCAAGTCCTCATCGTCCAGCAGACCAGCAAGTCAGCTCTATTATTAATGAGTTTCTTGTAAATGAGGGAGATCGTGCTGTCAGGCACGTGACCATCCAAAATACGGTCCTCCAGAGGGGAAGACTCAGGAATATCGGCACCAGCTTCAAACACAGACAACAGAGCATGACGGATCTGGGCATACGTAAAGAATTCAGTGTCACCAAGCTCATACTCCACTCGCAGCACATCGAAGGACTTAACGGTACCCTTCGACCATAAGTCACCCACTCTGCTAATACCAATCATATCCCATTTATCAAAGCCTTTCGTTCTCCACAGATGGCCCAAGCATTCCGAATCATACAAAGGGGTGGCCTGAGTAAACCTGCCCCGCCAGCCCAAAGCCGCATTTGCATCACGCCACACTCTCACAGCAATCCTCGTGGGACCGGTCAGTGCTCCGCGGAGACCACCAGAGTACAACGCTCTGCTAAAGGTCCCCCCTGGCAAAATAAACCTATCCATGGAGAATGCCGGGGCAGGGCCCGGTGCATAGGTCGCATGATTAATTGCACTTAACTGAGATGCCCAATAGTAACGCCTGATGTCCCGGAGGGCTATACCGCCATCGTACCACGGAAGAGTGAGCTTAGAGAGGGCGATACGGGCACGCCCATCCCAGACCAGTTGTCTCTGTAGGTTCTCCACTTCACGAAAATAGACCGAAGCAATCGGGTCAAAGGAATTCTGGAGTGCATACAAAAAACGGGGCAGAGACATCATTTTGAAAAGCGCTGCTCTACCGAGGGGCGACAGCGGCAACATACGCCAGCGAGCCACATCAAGCTTAAGCCGCTGAAGGGGGGGCAATAAATTAAGCTCATATCGCCTGGCGGGGTCCAAGGAAACATAGATCCCCAAGTACTTGAAACCAGTCTCCGTCACTTGAATTGGAAATCTACGCGGTAGTGGAGGGAGATCGCCAGCCAAAACGTAGATGCAGGATTTAGCCCAATTAATGACGAGACCGGAGTTCTTACCGAAGGAAGTAAGAACATCAAAAAGCACATTAAGGGACTTTTTAGGGGAGGTGAGATATAGGAGGATGGCGTCCGCATATAGCGAGACTCGATCCTCAAAATAAGGGGACCATCGGATGCCCCGTATAGAAGGTTCCTAGCGGAGCCACTCCGCCAACGGTTCGAGAGCCAGAGCAAAAAGCAAAGGGGACAATGGACAGCCCTGTCGGGTGCCCCGTCGAAGTGCAAAAACGCAAGACACTTGTCCATTAACAACCACCTGGGCCAGGGGATTCTCATAAAGAAGTTGCACCCAGGCTATGAAGCCCGGCCTAAACCCGAATTTCGAGAGGGCCGCCCAAAGGTAGGGCCACTCGATAGTATCGAAGGCCATGGTAGCGTCAAGAGAGGTCAGGATGGCCGGTTCAGTAAGCGTCTCAGCTCCCGCGAGAACCCCGTGGAGTCTACGCAGATTCAAAGCTGTGTTGCGGTGTGGGATAAAACCGGATTGATCTGGATGGATCAGGTCTCCGATCACTGCTACTAAGCGATTAGCTAGTAATTTAGCCAAAATTTTGGGCTCGGCGTTGAGCAAAGAGATTGGTCTATACGAAGTACAGCGATCCCGAGGCTTGCCCTCCTTGGGAATGACAACAATGGTAGCGAGTCGTTGGTCGAGGGGGAGGGAGCCAGATTCCAGGGCCTCGAGAAACATGTCTCGTAAATAGGGTGCCATTTTGTCGGGTCGCAGCTTGTACAATTCAATGGGCAAACCATTGGGGCCCAGCGCCTTGCCCGAACAGAGGGAACGGATAGCCACCGCGATTTCATCGACTGTAAGCGGAGCATCCAAGAGGTCTCTGTCAGAGTCAGAGAGGCAAGGAAAAGCAATATCCCGCAACAGTAAACGGGAGTCTTCCTCATCCCTGTCACAAACAGAGGTGTACACCAACCCGAAGTGATCCGCGAAACACTGAACGATCCCAACAGGGTCAGTGACACATTCACCATCAAGCTTCTCAATCATGGGGACCACACGATTTACTCTCTCATTCTTATCCAACCACGCTAGCAATTTACCCGCCTTATCACCCACATCATACAGTCGTCCCTACTGCTCCCTGTACATCATTTTCGCAGCATCCGTTACAAGAGCCTTGTAGTCAGCTTGTTTCAAAGCAAGGGAGTGCAACTTAGTACTGGACACGCCAAGCCGGAGATCTTCCTCCAGAGCAGATATCTCAGATTCCAAGCGCGCAACCTCCACATTTGCAGCCTTTTTTGCAGCGACAATCAGGGATAAGGACTGACCACGCACAACAGTTTTAAATGCTTCCCACAACAAAACAGCAGAAGAAACAGACCCCACATTGTCATCAAAATAATGTTCGATGGCTTTAACAAGGTCAGAGCGGGTCTTGGGGTTATGAAAGTACCACGGGTTAATAGGAGCTACTCTACCCTCATCGCCCGCCCCTACCACATACCGGAGCCACAAGGGGGAGTGATCGGAAATACCCCTAGGGAGCTGACGAATTTCTCTGATGGAGGAGGACTGGACCGCTGGCATCAAGAAATAGTCCAATCTAGAAAGACTACCGTGTGCCCCGGAGTAAAAGGTGTACTGCAACTGTGTAGGGTGTAGTAGCCTCCAGGCGTCGACAAGCCCGAAGGTCTCTAACAAATCGCTCAACCATTTTGTGCCCTGGGTAGATCTCTGGGAGGATAACGATCCGAGGTGCCGGAGACAACCGAATTAAGATCGCCACCCAAGATCAGAAGCCCCTCTGGAAGATCCAACAGGATTCTAGACAGATCAGCATAGGTTGAAGCCTGCAGACCCGGGGGGACATAGACTGAAAGTATGGACACGGTCTTCCCCTCCCATCTACCAGTGAGCACCACATAGTGCCCCCTGTCATCAAGTCACACCTCGTCAACTGCGAAAGGGAGAGAGGACCGAATAAGAATACCAGCCCCCCTAGACCCAGAAGTAAACCCCGCGTGGACCACCAACCGATAACCGCGCCTATTCATCGCCTGACAAGCGTTGCCTATTAAATGTGTCTCCTGTAGGAGGACAATATCGGAGGAATGACGCCTAAGGAACCGCAAAACAATACTACGCTTAATCCTGTCCCCCAAACCATTGACATTCCAGGATAACAGTCTCAACTCGCCGCCCCCATCCCCGAAAAGTAGAAAGGGCAGGACCCACACAGAACACCACGATAAGTACAAAAAGTAAATACAATACGATGCCTCGTGAATTAACAAAAACACACACACACCCCCCTCCAACCCCCAACTCGACCATGTTACTCCCCCCACCCTGCACCCCTGCGTAAGACTAAGAAGCCACCCCAACTTGCAGTGTGCCTGTTGCCCCATTACTAAACTAGCTACGCAAAGAACCCAGGAGGAGGAAGAGTCCCCAGTCACCCCCCGCCACCCCCATGCTGATCTAGGCCTAATAAAGACCCAAGTCCAGACTCAGCTGATACAGCAAGAAAGTGCAGACGCCGGGATCCACAGGTGAAGTCCTCATTCAGCCACACCGCCGTCAGCTCCTCCAGGGTGCCCAGTGTGTCCATTTCCCATAGGCAGGGAGTCGAGCCAGTCACTGACATTGTCAGGGCGATCAAAAAAGAAAACACGTTCCCGATATTCAATCTAAAGCCTGGTAGGTAACAACAGGGAGTACTTAAGACCCAAGTCTCGCAACCGCTTCTTAACTGCAAACTACAATTCTTGTCATCTAAACATAGATTCAGTTCCGGTGCATGTCAGTATGTTAGGAAATGTGGAAGTTTCAACCCCAGGTAAGGATAAAGGTCAATTGCTCAATAGAATAGGGTCTTCAGCAGGACGAAAGTGGGAGCATCCTAAAAGGTTCCTGGAAAATACCAATAACTTACTAAATAAGATGTGAGTGAAACCTTGGTAAGAAAGAAGGTGGTAGTATGGCTCACCTAAGAATCACTGTACTGCGATCAGTAAAACGACATCAGAGAAAAATATCTATATTGGCCAGAAGGTTAAGAAACAAATACTACAAAAATAATTTGGTACCTGGTACCAAAGCTTTATTCGAGCAAAATACTCATAAAAGCACAACATACATTTAGAAGAAACAAAGCTTAAAATTGATCCTTATACACAATCAATAATAAAAAACCGTTGTGACAGCTTTGGCAATAGGGGATAAAAACAATTACAATTAAATACACATTTAAACAAAAGATCAATTTACATTAAGAGAAGATAGCCCTCCGTCTAATTGTCCATGCCCACCCCAAGTATTTTGCTGTTCCAAGAACAATTGGCAAATCAGTGGAGGTACAGATAATTCTTAGCGCCTCAACTCCGCTAGGTGTCCCTAGATTCCTAAAGATGGGTACCAGCCATACTCTTCGTGGGATTGCATATGCCTTGCAGAGAAATAAGAAGTGGCCTATGGTTTCCTTGGCTACTCCACACACCGGGCAGCTCGAGGTGGTCACACTCCTCCACCTGCCCGTCAGAGACCTCAGAGGGAGGGAACCAGATCTCAACTGAAACATTAGTTTCCTGTCTCCTGGGACGGTGATTGTGTCCCAATAAAGTTCTAACAATGGACACTGTTTAAATTCCAGAAAACGCCCCCCCATCGTATCAGATCTCGTTCTGTTCCAGAGTCTGGCATCAATCCTGCCCCAATATAGACTTTTGATGGTTTTTTTGCTGGGAAAAACTTCCCCCAAGGGATTGTTCCATAGATTGGAAAGGCCAAGGTCACCTAAAGCAGCCCTGAGGTGTTTGAGCCAAGCTATTTTATGGAAAACATCCGCTCTTATTACTGCTAGGAACCCCTCAGCATAGTGCCGTATCTCTGGAGTCGTCCAGAGGCGACGCCAATAAAGGATAGGGCGCAATCTTACCCGGCCACTAACGATCTTCTCCCTAGGTCAAGACCAAGCGGGATTAGTGGGGTGCTCTGGGGGAGTCCCGTTATACCCCGAATAAACCTATTCTCTGATAGCTGCAAAGAGAAGACCTTGTCGAAGCCCCATAGTTCCGCCCCATATAGGGCAGACCCTATGGCCTTAGCATCATAAACAGCCAAGACTGGTTTAATAGGTTTTGTTTTTGATTTTTTATGTTCCACCCTTAATGCTCCCGCGATCTGTTGATGTTTCAGGGCCGCCTTTTCTATATGTTGAGACCACTTTAAATCTTTAGAGATCTGAACCCCAAGGTAGGTAAATACACTAACTACCTCTAACTCACTATTATTCAGGAGTATTTTTGGGCTTGCTCTACGCTTGGGCGAGAAAACCATCAGCTTGGTCTTGCCCACATTCACTTCCAAGCCATGTTCTCCGCAAAAGCGGTCAAAGATATGGAGGGCACGCTGCAGGCCTCCCGGTGTTTTGGACAAGATCAATGTGTCGTCGGTGAACATCAGGATCGGAACCCTGAGGCCCGCCAACGAGGGTGCATCCACACAGACATCCAACATCCGAGCCACAATTCCGTTAATAAATAACGAAAAAAGCAAGGGTGCCATCGCACATCCCTGTCGGACACCACGTTGAACAGGGAAATCGGTGAAAGATTCTCTGTTTGTGCCCCATTGAACCCTTGCAAAATTGGCCTCGTGCAACCTCATGATCATGGTTAGCAACTCGGCCGGAAGGCCAATATCACTCAGGACTGCCCAAAGCTTCCCCCTTGGGACAAGGTCGAAGGCAGCCCGCAAGTCTACAAAGGCGACATACAGGCTGCTCCCGCCCAACACCACCGTTCCCCATTGAAGTAAAGCAAACCGAAACACCTGGTCTACCGTACTTGTGGCCCGCCTAAAACCTGCCTGGTAAGGGGACAATGCATTATTCTCCTCAACCCAATCCATAAGCTTGTTTACCACCATTCTTCCTACCACCTTTTGAATGGTGGCAATCAAGCTTATCGGCCTATAGTTTGCCGGAAGGGACCTATCCCCTTTTTTGTATATGGGTATGATGATCGCCCCCCTCCATACTTCCGGGACTTCAGCTCCTTTGGCGATGGAGTTTCCCAAAAGGGAAACATATCTAGCCCACCATTCCATGTCATTTTTAAAGACATCAGAGGGTATCCCGTCGAGACCCGGGGCCCTTCCCCCTTGGGCGGCACGTATTGCAGCTTCTGATTCTTTAAGGGAGAATAAATTTCCCATTGCGAATACTACTGGAATAGTTTTCGCAAACCCAACCTCCTTAGACTCTGCAAATTGGGGTTTAAAGTATTCTACCCAAGCACCCTCTGCAACATTATTATCTGGTTTGTGCGGAGTCCCGCCTCTTCCCCACTTTAATAACCTCCAGAATAACCTAGAGTCCTTGCCCCCTGATGCTTCTTTCAGTTCTGTCCAGTACTCTTCGTCCCATATTTTTTTCGCTATCAATATGCTGGCCTTGTAGTGCTTCCTAGCCTTACTAATGGCATCCCTGTCCCTATTCCTAATAGCGTTGCCTAGGGCTAGCCTCGCCACCCTACACTGCTGGTTAAACCATCTAGCTGGTTTGGGTCGATGTTTCCTGTTAGGCTTACAAGCTCTCAAGAAATGAGGTCTTATGAGGGTGAAGAATTTATTATGTATATCTGTTATTACCCTAGACCCTGGGTTAACGGAATTTTCAGATTCTATTGCAACAATTGCAACATCCAGCTCGGTACTTATAGAGTCCATAGAATCTGCATTTGCCAAAACACTAGGCCAATTAAGTCTACACATGTCATTGGTCATTATGGGCATTAAATCTTCGTTCAATTGCTGACCACCAGACCCAGTTGACCACCAATTGTGGGTCACACAGAGGGGATTATGATCACTTTCCAATCTACCCTCAACTTTCATGTCCCTAACCCACTGCCATAGATTAAGGCTGCAAATGACATAATCAATCCTACTATGGTTTAAACCATTATCAAAGGTTGACACCCCTTCCCTATCCCCTTTCGTTCTTCCGTTGAGAGCTCTCAACCCATGTTCCAAGCAAATGGCATTCATTAACACAATATCTTTAGTCCACCACTTGACGGGAGCCAAGGTTAGAGTCGGGACACCCCAATATGTATCCTCATCCTGCCCCACGGAATCATCCATACTATGGAGAGGCTCGAAAGTCCTATTCAGGTCACCCGCTATTATAATTTTGTTCCCCAGAGACTGCAAGTCTAGGAAAGTGGACAAGGCCTCTAGAGTGGGAGAACTTCCTGTGTTAGTCCCCCTAGCATATATATTATAAATATCTACCACTCCCCCTTTTTCTGAAACTAGTCTTAGCATTAGGATATCCTTACATCGCAGGTCAACCATTTTTACTTTAATTTGTGAACTTTGTTTCACCCAGATAGTGAGGCCACCCATTGGTCGACCCCTAGCACCTTTGCTTGCAAGGATTGAGAAATTCAAATAACCATGGTGAAAAATAGGATCACATGCCTATGTCTCCTGGAATAAACAAACTTCAAAAACATTTACAAAATCAATCCAATCCTAGGACATCAGCTTACTGGCCAGCCCAGCAATATTCCACGAGAAGAACTTCCCTACACTTAGGCCGTCCCTGGGCACAGGTCCTACAGGATCTAAATTGTTAATCTCAGC
This sequence comes from Lissotriton helveticus, assembly GCF_964261635.1. NCBI lineage: Eukaryota > Metazoa > Chordata > Amphibia > Caudata > Salamandridae > Lissotriton > Lissotriton helveticus. The sequence goes on along the minus strand of NC_136063.1, from coordinate 938,054,583 downwards.
CTCTTGGTTACTTTGGGTACTTGGTGTAGTTAAATACTCGCTCCCAGGTATTTGGTTGCATTCCTCACATAGATGCTCCAAAGCCACAAGCCCCAAAGCATTGTTTCTGCTGTTTGGTTCCATATTTGGGTCATTAGCAATTTTTACAAGATCACCACATAGGTTCCCGGTGTTGATACCCTCTTCAATACTTGCACAATTTTTAAACATTTGTCAATGCTCCCACCCTGGCTTCCTCAAAGATCCGAAACAATTAGTATTAGTACCACCATAGTAACAGTTCGGTTGGAGTGGTACAGCAAGGGGAGCAAACCCTGGAAACGGGACAGTGGTTGAGGGTCTTGGATACATTGTCAGAATCGATTCGACACCCGATGGTCTTGGGTAAAAAAAAGTTAAATCTACAATACCAATTCCCCCACAGCTGATACCCCCGTCCTGTTTCGTTATCAGGTTTACCACCCTAGGATCTTGGAAATTAATAACTATACAATCACCCCCTAATTTCTTAGAGGTACAACCTATCCACTCTGTCCTTCGAACTCCAATAATCAAGCCATCAACTTCCCCTGGCAATGGTCTGTTAACCCTTAGCCAATGCATTGCCTTGTTTTTTAGCATTTGGAACGTTTCCCTTTGCCCAGCCAACAGTGATGGTACGTTTATGAGGACAGCCACGTAGGGAAAGGAATCCGGAGTAAGATTCATAGGTGGTATCCTGCGCGGCGCCTTCGCTAGTAATGGTTTAAGCGTGCTGTTGGCAGGGACAACAGGTCCAGAAGAAGAGGTGGAAAGAAGGGGGATGTCATGTGGTGGTTGTAATGGGGTGCTTTTGTTCTCAGAGGTGGTTCTACTACTGCTAGCTACAGTGCTATGACAAATTGTTAGATTATTCGATGTAACTTGATGGATGTTGGATGGAGGATTAGCAGTACTAGGATGGTCTTTTAAACCCGTGGCAACTAGTGCAGGGAGCTTAGTTTCTTTGGCGATCTTACTGCTTGGGTTACTCATTGACTCCAAACTAGACTTTTTTGTTTTTCCTGGGGCCTGGTTGGGGTACTATCCACCGGTATAGGAAATACAACAGCCGGGGCTTCTTTCCCCTGCCCACCAGGTTGGTGACAATTACTACACTCCCCTATCCTTGTGTGGGACTTAATCAATGTCTTAGTAGAGAAAAAATTATCCAACGTGACCTGCTCAAAGTGATCTAGTCTATCTGCTAGTTTCTTTACTTGTTCCTCGAGCGGGTTCAGCAAAGACCTCATTAACTTCTCCAGCTCGAGTAACAAAGTAGGGGTGACATGTATGGACCCACCCACTCCTGCTTGGGTCATGAGGCTAGGGCCATCTGGGACACTACCCTCCTCAGGAGGCAGAACGGGAGCTGCAGGCGGAAGCTCAGACAAGCCCATAGCTAGTGGATGGATGTTAATCAGGGCAGGACTAACCGCCTCAGATGCAGCCCCTTCCTTGCTTATTATGTTCCTACTGGGACCAACTCCAATAGGTTCCTGGGAGGAGCATGCTACCATTTTCCTTGATTTTTTCGAAGGTTTCGGCAGGTAACACTTCTTGGGAGGAGGGCACCTCTTCCTCTTTGATGATGATTTTGCTCTTGCCACATCGTTTGGCACTCTATGTTGAGCCAAACTCGGCTTTCCTAATGGATCAGTAGATAAGGGAAGTGTGCCTACAGGGGTAGGGCAAAGATCAGAAATCACAAGAGAGTCAGTCGACAGCTCTATCACAGGGGGAAAAGCATAGGGTGTTTCGTCGACCGCTGGCAGATTTAGGGATGACCGGGGGGGAACCAATGCCGGGAAATCCTGCGGTTGTCTTTTTTCCAAGGGTATTTTAAGAAGTTCAATTGACAACCTACGCTCTGCGCGTCTCTCCGCCAATGCAATTTCCTTGTCGATGTCATTAACAACCCGACAAAAATTTTTATCCAAAGGGCCCAGGGTAGCTAGCCCCGCCTCTACCGGATTAACAGAACCGGCAGTGGTGGTTATGGTTGTTGTCATATTTGGTGATCTAAGTATACAGTTTACGTGCTATAATATACAAATAACAGTACCAACTTTGTAAGGGTAAGCCAAATGTCAAGATTACAAGATGACAGAGGGGGGGCCCGACCCGGCCTCCTTCGGCCCCTGACGGCCACAGACGGTCCCGCCCTTGTCCCGGGCTTCTCCCGCGTGCTCCCGCGCAGCGGCACTGATCAGGTCAATTTGTAAGTCTGTGGTAAAGGGGAGGGGCCAGCAGGGAGAGCAGCCAAGGTGCTGTTAATCTGGGCGGCGGGCGCTTCTGGGGAAGGTAGTCCAAGACCCGCGCTCTGCTCGCAGCCCTGCAGCTCCCACCTCCCAGTTGACAAGCAGAAGTCCTTGAGTGACAGCAGCCAATCCCAGCGATGCGGGACCCGCGAAGCGGGTTCCGCGAGAAGTAGGCAGAAGGGTTCTCTGTACACACAGCCCGGCACACTCCAAGTGTTTACAGCGCAGCGTCCCACAGGTAAACCGAAGGCAAGGGCTTTTCAAGCTGATAGGGAGGGGCCGGCAGGGAGAGCAGCCCAGGTGCTGTTAATCTGGGCGGCGGGCGCTTCTGGGGAAGGTAGTCCCAGACCCGCGCTCTGCGCGCAGCCCTGCAGCTCTCACCTCCCAGTTGACAAGCAGAAGTCCTTGAGTGACAGCAGCCAATCCCAGCGATGCGGGACCCGCGAAGCGGGTTCCGCGAGAAGTAGGCAGAAGGGTTCTCTGTACACACAGCCCGGCACACTCCAAGTGTTTACAGCGCAGCGTCCCACAGGTAAACCGAAGGCGAGGGCTTTTCAAGCTGATAGGGAGGGGCCGGCAGGGAGAGCAGCCCAGGTGCTGTTAATCTGGGCGGCGGGCGCTTCTGGGGAAGGTAGTCCCAGACCCGCGCTCTGCTCGCAGCCCTGCAGCTCCCACCTCCCAGTTGACAAGCAGAAGTCCTTGAGTGACAGCAGCCAATCCCAGCGATGCGGGACCCGCGAAGCGGGTTCCGCGAGAAGTAGGCAGAAGGGTTCTCTGTACACACAGCCCGGCACACTCCAAGTGTTTACAGCGCAGCGTCCCACAGGTAAACCGAAGGCGAGGGCTTTTCAAGCTGATAGGGAGGGGCCGGCAGGGAGAGCAGCCCAGGTGCTGTTAATCTGGGCGGCGGGCGCTTCTGGGGAAGGTAGTCCCAGACCCGCGCTCTGCTCGCAGCCCTGCAGCTCCCACCTCCCAGTTGACAAGCAGAAGTCCTTGAGTGACAGCAGCCAATCCCAGCGATGCGGGACCCGCGAAGCGGGTTCCGCGAGAAGTAGGCAGAAGGATTCTCTGTACACACAGCCCGGCACACTCCAAGTGTTTGATCCGCACACATGACACACCAGAAATCAGTTCCACCAAGCGAAGTAGTTCACACAATTCTTTATTCTTTTAATCTTTATTTTTTTCTCTACACAGTAGCCAAAGCGTTTTGTCCTATTTAAGGACTTAGTCAAGGCTACAAGACATAGACAGTACACAATAATTTAAAACTTTTTAAAAAAATATTATTGTGCGTATAACCATAATTATTCACACACTCTAGGTACACATCCATAGCTTCTCTATTTACATATTTACAATGTTATTGAGCGGGACAATCAGTTAATTGTGAGGCCATGGTCTTTCTATAGACTCAATTCCATAAGTTCATATTTACAGTATAAAACATAAGTCCAACAGTACATATTTACAATACTAAGTCATCTCACACTTGATTCATAGCAAGAAGACAGTATGGGAAACTTATAATATAAGTACTGTCTTATACTTACAACATAATTATATGTTTTATTCGTATATACACATATGTACATGCAAACTAATAACTACCTAATAAAACATTAGAAAAGTTCATATACTTATGATCAGCAACATTGGGAGAAAAGCATGCCTAGACAAATCCTTGCCATAAAACAATCAAATAATACACAGCCTTATATAACATCATTGTGTGATCAACAAACTTACTTCAATCCTTATATTAACCGCATGCGTGCTGCGGTTATTTTTGCGCTGTGCGGCTTTTTTCGATTTACCGCGTTACATGACGAGCTGAGCTCGTCATGAGCATGCGAGCGGCGAAACTCATGACGAGCTCAGCTCGTCATGAGCATGGAAGGGGTTAAGACACCTTAATCGAATAAAAAAAATATGTATAATAAACCAGGCATTGTATGGTTACCTCATCAATTATCCTTTCTATTGCATGAGTGTTCCCTCTTCTGAAATCACTTAACCGCTGTTCTATTTATTTATGAATCCTATTTCAAGACTTACAGACATTATACTCAAAGGGGCCATACCTGTGTCCATACGGTATTTGGATCCTCAATTACAGAAGCACTTGTCTTTTTGTACCCCTATAGGATTCCGTTGATGAAATAGCAGCTTCAGGAGCTGCAAGATAGAATATATATATATATATATATATATATATATATATATATATATATATATATATATATATATATATATATATATATATATATATATGCGTTGGTATGCATACAGGACTTCAGCTATTCAATTAGTAATGATGCTATTACTTCAACCTTATTATTCATACAGAAAGTGCCATAAATGTTCTCAAACAGAGAACATGCATGTTCAATGACCTGTTATTGATTTAAAATTTTTAAAAAATGCAAATCTATGGACAATTAAATCCTATATATCCCATAGGTGTCTTCAAAATATCACTGATTAGCCTTCTTAATATTACATATAAAATCAAAAAGATACAGTCTGGGCAGTCACACCTTTGCATCCTTTGTCTGGAGTCTTTATGGTTTACATTTTTTGATTAATTTCAGCACAAATAAACAACAAAGACCCTCAGCTCCTCAATGACATGTTAAGAGACAATAATGCCGCGTTGTGTCGATACCATAGGTAAGAGCATGGAGCGGGTCCTCCAGACAAACAGAAATAAAAACAAACAATAAACTAAGGCCTCTTCCCCATTTAGCCCATCCCGGAGCTCCAACCCCAACCACCGCGCCCACCCCTCGTCCACCTTTCACTAAAAAACCCAAGAGGGGAGGAAAAAAGGGAGGGAAGCGTGTAAAGTGATATCAATCTAGCACTCAATGACCCTTCTTGCGAGCTGTGTTAGAAGTGCAGCTCGGAATATGTGTGTCAGGTAGGCAGAGCAGACGCAAGTATCGAGGACATGTTAATTCCCTGAATTCAGACACCAGCAGTGTCAGGAAGGGCCGCCACAGCTCGGGAAATTCAGGAACCCTACCGGCCAATGTGAGCGTGAGTTTCTCCATGCCCAACACTAGCCAGAGTCTCTGAAGCCAGCCAGTGTGCGTGGGGAGTTGGGTGGAACGCCAGTGTAACAGGATATTCTGTATTGCTGATCCCAGGGCTATCGCAATCTGTCGACCTCTCCTGGATTTGAGTGGGTATGTCAGAGTGTTAGGGAGACCCAAGAGGATATAAGAGGGGAATCTTGGAAGTTTTGTCTCAAAGTGTTGGTCGATTTCGTCAATCACTTGAGTCCAGTATGATTGTATGCAAGTACAGCTCCATAGCACGTGTTCCAGCTTACCCACCTCCCCACATCCCCTCCAACACAGATTGCTCCGTCGGGGGTCAAAGCGGTGTAGGCGTTCTGGTGTGTAATACCAACAGGTAACAATCTTGGTCAGAGTTTCGGTGAGGCCCATGTGATATGCAGAGTGTCTTGCCCTGTGATATATCTTCCCCCATTCCTCGTGGCTCAGTGTTCTGCCCAAATCTCGTTCTCAGCGGGTCCGACCTGCATTGTATGTTTCAGTGGTGGTGGCTAAGAGCATTCTGTAAAGGTCATAAATCATCTTTTTATCTGAGGTGCGTGTCACTAACCACTTCTCACAGGGGGTCAGTAGGCGCTGCGGTTGTGGTTTGACTTGTGGGTGTGATGCCCAGTATCGAATCTGAAGATACGGCAAACGTTCCGTTTCCGGGATACTATAGTATTCTTTGAGTTGTGGAAGAGTGAGAACGCCGGCCAGATCAAAGAGGTGGCCCAAGCACCTGCAGGGGGAGGAGCACCAGGTTTGAAAGGCCCGCATCTCCATACCGGGCTGAAAGTCCGGATTATCAAAGAGTGGCGTGAGAGGAGAGGGGTAGTTAGTCAGCTGTGCGGACACACTGGTCCGGTCCCACGAGTCCATGAGAGTGCCCATGATCAATGAGGCATACAGGTTGGGAGTGCGGTGGGTTTTGCTGAGAAATGGGATACCCTGGAACGGGCAACCTGCACCACCTTGATCCTGAAACAGCCAGTGTTTCTCTGACTCCATTCGCTGCCACTCCACTATATAGTGGAGCTTGGCGGCATGATAGTATAACTGGATGTCTGGAGCCCCCACCCCTCCCTCCCCCGGTGGGAGTACAACAACTTTGTGCCGGAAGCTAGGCTTACGGCCGTGCCAGATGAAGCGAGATAAGTCCGCCTGGGTCTGTTAAATCCAGCCAGATGGGGGTCGCAGAGGAAGAGGCTGGCCACCTGCGTCAGTCTTAGGATCGGGCCCTGTAATATGCTGGAAGATGGCGGCTACGGGCAGCGGGGCGTCCCCCAGCAGGGCCGCGCGATGGCCCCCCAGGGGTTACTCACTGCGACCACGGAAGGCTGGCAGCCCCCATCCAGTGTTCCAGGGGAAGCTTCCAAGGAGTACGCAACTGTGCTGGGCCGATCGACCCTCCCCCACTCCAGACCCAGCTCTGCTCACTGCTTCTGCATTCCACACCTGACCCCGACGTTGTCCGGGCAGCGCTGTGGCTCCGTTTGCGGGAGCAAGAAAGACTCGGCTCCACCGCTGCTTGCTGCCGCCCAGAGGCGCGCAGCGCTCAATCCCGACGGCAGCCTCCCGGCTCAACTCCGCTCTCGGTGCATCAGCGCTGCTCGGCCTCCCGCTTTAGAATGTCCTGAGGCCAGCAGCGTGAGACTCCAGGTTCGGTGGAGGCGGCCCGCGTGTCGTCCAGGCTGCCCGACGAAAGCCCTTTTGGTGGAAGCTGGCCTCGGCCGCGCCCGCAGCAGCTGGCATTAATACGGGGACTCCTACGCGGCACGGGTCACGCGGGCCTGCCGGTTTCTTCTGCTCTCGGTGCTGGCCACTGTACCCGGAGTCTGCAGCCCCCAATCACGGGCACCAAGCGGGCCGATGCTAAGGGGGAGTCCTCCGGTGCAGATATATGCTACTCCGACCCCTTGAGAGGCTAATAGTTGCTATATTCGGCAGGCGGCGATGGAGCGCTCAGGAGATCACGTCTTACCTTGGCCACGCCCCCCTGTGAGTCTTTAGTCAGGATAATATTATAGGGTAAGTTCCTTGGACAGTATACAGTCAATGTTGACCCATGACTCTAAAAGAAACATAAAAATCACAGTTTGTCATTGTCCATTTGAAACATAAGTAAATACAGATTATAAAAGCCTATTTTAGATCTATTTTAAGTCAAGATCTGCTTCCCGTAAATCATTTATCCATGTTGCTTTCAACACTATGCCTAATTTATGGGGCACCCATTTTGGTCACAGAGTTTGCAATAAAAAGACCACTACGTTCCAGATTATCATATTAATTACAATACACAATATGGGTCCAAGGCATTTAAACAAAAAACACCTCACTTCCATCCTTTATGAGGGAGTGCTACTAAGTGGTCATAAGGCATCTAGGTTGCACTGCCATATCTCCTTCATGTGAAGATAAAAGCATTTCATCCAAACATAATAATAATAGAATCGAATCGCAATGTATCAGTTGATCACAGCACCTTCAATCGCATAGCCACTACAATCTTTTATAGTAAACATGATGCTTGTTAAAGGGAAATCGGCAGCTCTTAATTTTACCCCAATGCCTAGTCTTGGGCCAAGAGTGTCCAAATGTAAATTGCTATACATTTTATCTTAATCAGATGTGCTCCCAAACAGTCGCACATTATTTTGTATTTACACTACCATAGCAGCAGCAACACAAAATTAAGGCATATGCCTTTCGGCAAGGGGACTCCTCCCAAACCCACTCCTGCCAATGTTACAAGCCTTGGGCCAGGAGTGTACAAAAACAAGTTTATTATTATCTCCATCGGGGGCGTGGCTTGCGCGCCGGCGATAGAGGACGTCTCTCCCGTGAGCTCCGTCTCGGACAACCCGCGGATGCCGTGAGAAATCATCAAAACCGCCTTTCGGACGGTTTTTCTTGCCGGATTTCAGTGTCGGAAGGTGGGGACTCCACAATGCAGTACTTTGCCGACCGAAAAGAGCGCATTTTCAAGGACAATTTGTATTGGTAATTATCTCTTCACTTCACAATACGAACGGCCGCCATTTTGTATGCCGCCGGTTCGTATGTTTTCTCTGCGCTGTTCCTGCTCCATCACCCTTCGCTCTGGCGCTAGCTTGGCACTGTTACTACTTATGACCCCACGACATTCATGAGTTGCTGTGGACTCTTTTTCACTTTTGACGCTGCTCCCGATTTTCAATTTAAATGCGCAGTTTTTTCTATGTGGTGAAACGACCGCCATTTTGTGCCTTTGGATGCCTAACTTTCTACTATTGCTATGCCCAAGGACTGTGATAAATACCGCGTTACTTCAGATTTCTTGTTCTTCTGACCTCTAATGACCATCAGGCTCCTCCACTACCTTCATGCACTGTCTATGCTTCCTTGTGAATGTCTGGGCGCTCTATTTCATTTAATCTGACATTTCATAATGCCATGACGGTCCGTCATAATGTCGAGCCTTTGATTTAGTGGATGCCTCTTGTTTGTCCCCGTGTGGCTGTTACTTCATCCTCGCACTGACTAATAGTGCGTCTCAGTGTCCTCTTTTTTGCCACAAGGTGTGCCCCTATCACATTTGGGCGTCCACACTCTATTTCATATTCCACAGCATTATTGAGCATAGCTCCCTTTCGTCATCCCGCATCATGGCAAATATCTCTGCATCGCCAAAGTTCTCGCAAACAGGAACAAAACCTAAAAGACCAAACAATGGCCCACCCTCCCCCATTAACTCTTCGACTAATCCTGTTCTGGATTCCATCCTTGAGGAGGTGCGTGGTCTCCAACCTTTTATGACTGCTACCAACGCTAAGCTTCAGCAGATCGAGGAGCGCTGGGTGGTCATGGAAAATAAGGTTTTGAACTTAGAACAACGTGTCAGCGATGTCCAAGACCTCTCAACCCGGATTCCACTCTTGGAACAAGAAATCCAAAAACTCAAATTACACACCGAAGATTTGGAAAATAGAAATAGACGCAACAACCTACGCGTTTATGGTGTTCCGGAAAATTTGGAGGGGTCCGACATGGTCTCTTTTATTCGGAAACTTCTTCAGGAACTTTTGGAACTCTCCCCATCGACTCATCCTCTCAACATCCAAAGAGCGCATCGTCTTGGCCGTCTCAACTCCAACGCAACCAAACCACGTGGAATCATCATGTTATTCTTGGAGTTCACAGAACTCATGACTGTTCTAAAAGCCGCCAGGGCCAAACGTCGTCTCCAGTGGTCTGGTCACAACATCTTCATTTCCCAAGACCTCTCTTCTGCTACCAATGCTAGACGTAAGGAATTCCTGAACCTTCGTCCCACGATGAGACAACTCAACATTCAGTATGTAATTCTTCATCCCTGTTTCTGCAAGATCACACATAATGGGCGTACCAAGTCGTATGATGATCCCCAGAAACTTCGAGACTATTTGATGAGTATCACACCTTCCACCATGGAAACTGCCAGCTAATGCCTCTTCGTCTTTCAATGTTTTTCCTCTTCTAAAATTACTGCTCCAATCTCTATATAATTTCTCTTAACTTATCTCCCTTTTCTATTTTGTTCTTGACTTTGTTCTCGACTCTCTTCTCACATCCTTGTGTTTATCCTTTCTCATATGTCCGTATCTGGTTTGCTCGTGGGTCATGTCCTCTCTCTGGTGTACCCGCGTCTCACATGTTTTGGTTACTGTTCTCTTCTCAGATCAAGCCTTTGTGCCTTGACCTGTTTTCTTATTCTCTCTCCTTCTTTATGTATCTTCCCTCTTTCTTTCTCCTCTCTCTCTTTCCTCGCTTCCTTCTTCTCAAGCTACCTCTGCTGTTTTCTTTCTTTCTTCGTTTCTTCTTTTTTTGCTACTTGATTTTTCTCTCCCTTCTTGACATGAGCGCTCTCCTACTCCAATGTTTAACCGTTATTTTTTGTCTTCCCCTATGTAGTGATCTCCTTGCTGTGTGTTGCCTCCACTCTTCGCCCATTCCTCCCTCATTCCGACATGTGTAATTTTGTCTCTTGGAATGTTCGTGGTCTTGGTCATCCTGTCAAGCGTCAGAAGGTATTGTCTCACTTAACCAAATTTCATTCACAGGTTGTCTTTCTTCAGGAAACTCATTGCTCAGACATTGATTCCCTTAAATTAAAGAGACAATGGGTGGGTCAGGTTGTGTTTTCTCCTGCGGTCAACAAAAAAGGAGGGGTTGCTATATTATTTCACAAGGCTTTAAATGCACAAATTATCTCCTCTCAAAATGATGATGAAGGTCGCTGGGCAATGGCAAAGGTTGTTATTCACAACAAGACTATGGTCTTATTGAATATTTATGGCCCTGTTCGTCCAGACCCCAAATTTTGGAAAGACATTAAATTGCTTATTGCATCCATTGACTGTCCTAACTTCATCGTTGCTGGTGATTTTAATCAATGGTTGGACCCTTTTTCAGATCGCTTGTCTTCGAGTAAATTTCAACCTGATAAAACCCATAAGGCTTTTCAATCTGCCATTGCCTCTCGTCCTATGTATGACTCGTGGAAAGTGTGTAATCCTGATTTACTAGAATATACTTTTTTTTCTAATGTCCACCATACACGTTCAAGGATTGATTATATTATGATTAGTAAGTCTCTCCTTCCCTCCCTTCAAAAATCTGTTATTGGTTCTATTTTTACTTCTGACCATGCACCGGTCTACACTACCCTGGATCTATCCATTAGTCCATCCAATTTTAGTCGTTGGAAATTTAACTCTTTTCTTTTATCTGATGTCACTTTTATGAAAAAATGTACTGAGTTTTTTAATGAATATTTTTCTTTAAATGACCCTGTTGATACTTCCATTCCTAACACTTGGGATGCTTTTAAGGCTTCTTTTCGTGCTTTTACGATTTCCTATGTTTCTGTCAAAAAGAAGCTTAACAAGCAAAAATATGAAGATCAACTTAAACATATTAAAACCCTTGAACATACATATTTCTCCTCCAAATCCCCATCTGCCCTTCAGGACCTGATTCATGCCAAAACAGCTCTCAATAAAATTATAACTAATGAAGCTTGTCATACCCTCCTTAAAATAAAATCTAAATATCATGGGGGTCAGAACAAAGCAGGTAAAATGTTGGCCAACTACTTGAAAATCAAATCTGAACGCAAAGCTGTCGGCCCAATTTTTAATGACTCACTCAACAAGCTGGTCACCTCCGATGAGGACATTGCTGCAGGTTTTCACAACTACTATCAAGCCTTATATACTGATGATACTCACCCTTCTGATGCTAACTTAACAACTTTTTTTGAAGGCCTTCCCTCCCCACCAGCCCTTCCTGTTGAATTTTCACACCTAGAACGTGAAATTACTCTCCAAGAGATTACCTCAGCTATTCATTCCCTTAAGAAATCAAAAGCCCCTGGCCCTGACGGCCTACCGATTGAATTTTACTCCTCCTTTCACTCGTTTTTTGCTCCCAAACTCCTTCAATTATTTAATTCTTTTATTTTTGAAGCTAAGGCCTCTGGGTCATTCTTGGATGCCCTCATTGTCATCATCCCGAAACCCGATAAGGATCATTCCCAATGTAAAAATTTCCGCCCCATATCTTTAATTAATTATGATTGTAAAATTTTTGCTAAAATTCTTGCCTCTCGCCTTGATTCTATTATCCCTCGCTTAATCAACACAGACCAGGTAGGGTTTGTTAAGGGCAGACTTGCTGCTGATAATGCCCGTCTTTTTTCCAATGTCCTCTCTCACAGTAAAACTGTCAAAACCCCATTAGCAGCCCTCTCCCTTGATGCTGAAAAAGCTTTTGATCGTATTAATTGGCAATACATGTTTCGAACCCTTTCTTGGTTTGGTTTTGGTCCCAATTTTATAGCGTTAGTCAAACTCCTTTATTCCTCCCCTCGTGCCAGTATTTTTGTTAACAATCAATTTTCCAGATTTTTTTCTTTAACAAGAGGCACAAGACAAGGTTGTCCCCTTTCTCCTTTATTATTTATCTTATGCCTTGAACCCTTTTTACAACGTATTCGTTCTAACCCTCATATCACTGGTTTAAAATTCTCCTCTGTTGAAACTAAACTTTCAGCGTACGCTGATGATGTCCTCATTTACATGTCCAATCCTGAATCTTCCCTCCCACCCTTTTTAGATGAAGTTCAGTTATATTCCTCAATATCAGGTTATAAGCTCAATTTATCCAAAACAGAAGTACTTCCCCTTAACTCTTTGTGTTTTCAATATATGTTTAATAATACGGATTTTGCATGGTGTCCATCTAAAATTAAGTATCTCGGAATATGGTTTTCCTCCTCTCTAAAAGATACCCTTAAAATAACATTTGATTCGTTACTTAAGAAAATTCAATCACTTCTGCAGATTTGGTCTCCCCTATTTCTTTCTTGGTGGGGTAGATTAGATACCATCAAAATGATGATTACCCCTCATGTTTTATATACAGTCTCTATGCTCCCCTTCAAAATCCCTAAATCCTATTTTTCCCGTATCAATTCAATATGCACAAAATTTTTGTGGAACAATAAACATCCCCGCATTGGATTACATAAGCTGGTTCGTCCTAAAAATGAGGGTGGTGTTCGTTTCCCTGATTTTGGCTCTTATCATTCTGCCTTTCTTATCAAACAATCCTTCTCCTTGGCATATGATTTCCTTGATACTCCTGTTCCTAAGTGGGTGCTCCTGGAACGCTCTTTTTTAAAAGATTTCTCATTTCAACATGTTCCTTTCATGTCAAATTGTACCTTTATATCCAAGTATCCTATTTTGAAATATTGCCAATCTACCTTGCAAAATGTTTTTTCCTCATCCCTTTCCCCTCTTCAGTGTTTTTTATCATCTGTAGTTTGGTACAACAAATTTCTTAGATATAAAGGTAAACCATTCTACTTTAAACACTGGAAAGAAAAGGATATAATGTTTGTACATCAATTTTTTCTTGACTCTACTCTCCTTTCTTTTGTAGATCTACAAAATAAGTTTAACTTACCCTCCTCTTTTCTTGCTGAATATTCTATTATAATCTCTGCTATTCAATCTCATTTATCCTCGTTATCCTCTTCCTCTGATTCTTTTTCCTCTTTCACTCCTGTCACTCCACTTTACCCTCTCTTCTCTACCCAACAACCTAAAGCTGCTCTTGTATATTCAATCTTATTATCTAATTGTTCTGTTCGATCTAAGTCTACAGTGGAGACTGCTTGGGAAACTGATCTGGCTGTCTCTTTTGATACTGCATTGTGGGATCGTTTATGGTCTCGACTCTTCAAAGTTTCTGTTGCTGCACGCATTACCCAATCCTTACTTTTTATTTACCACAGAGTTGTTATTACCCCGGTTACTATACATAAATTTTCTCCAACCTCCTCTCCTTTATGTTGGTCCTGTTCTAAAGTTCCTGGTACTCTACAACACCAACTTTACTATTGTTCCCCAGTTTTATCTTTCTGGACTGCTGTTTGGAATTTATGTATGAAAATGTTATCTTTTCCTTCACAATTGTCTTTTATACACATATTTTTAGGTTCTTTATCTGATGATATTGATATTACTACACCCTCTTCTGCTAAGTTGTTAGACCTTTTTATTGCACTTGCATTTAAAGTTATTTTATCGTGTTGGAAAGATAATTCGAAACTCTCGGTCCACACATGGTGGAATTATATATGTGACGAACATAGAATTTCTATTGCCTCTTCTACCTCTATTCCTTTGAAAATTAAATCTGACTTATTATGGCTTCCCTTTACTTCATATCTCTCTTCCAATCCTTCTCCCTTACCGCGTGCTCCTTGCCCCTCATGATCCCTTAAATTTACTTCCTTCTTCTCCTCTCTCTCCCCTCTCATCTTTCCCTGTCCTCTGCTTTCTTTCTTTTCTTTTTTCCTTTCCAATCCTTTCCTTTCTTCTTTCTCCTTTCTATCTTTTCTTACCTTTCTTTTCTCTATATAAATTCCTGTAGATTGATGTCTTTTAATTATTATTACACTCATATGTACTTTTTCCTAATTTTTCATGACATGTTTCTTGTATCACTTTTTAATGCTTAATAAAAATTCTTAAACAAAAAAAATTATTATCTCCATCGAAAATACCACCGAGCGGTTGCACAGCATATGCATTTACACTGCCATAGGATGTGCGACTGTTTGGGGGCCCATCTGATTAGGATAAAATTCATAGAAATTTGCATTTAGACACTCTTGGCCAAAGACTAGGCATTGGAGTAAAATGTAATACTGGTTCAAGTTAATAGAGAGGCTTGGGAGAGCTGCCTATTTCCCTTTAACAAGCATCATGTTCATGATAAAAGATTGTAGTGGCTATGCGATTGAAGGTGCTGTGATCAACTGATACAGCGCGATTCGATTCTAATATTATTATGTCTGGATGAAATGCTTTGACCCTTACATGAAGTATTGATGTCTAAAGCTACAAGGAGATATGGCAGTGCAACCTAAATGCCTTATGACGACTTAGTAGCACTCCCTCAGCAAGGATGGAAGTGAGGTGTTTTTTGTTTAAATGCCTTGGCCCCCTATTGTGCATTGTAATCAATATTATAATCTGGAACGTAGTTGTCTTTTTATTGCAAACTCTGTGACCAAGATGGGTGCCCCTTAAATTAAGCATAGCGTTGAAAGCTACATGGATAAATGATTTACTCAGACCTTGACTTAAAATAGACTTATTTACCTATGTTTCGAACGGACAATTACAAACTGTGATTTTTATGTTTCTGTTAGAATCATGGGTCAAAATTGACCGTATACTGTCCAAGGAACTTACCCTATAATATTACCCTGACTAAAGACTCCAGACAAAGGATGCAAAGGTATGATTGCCCAGACTATAGCTTTTCGATTGTATATGTAATTTTAAGAAGGCTAATCAGTGATATTTTTAAGACACCTATGGGATATATACGATGTAATTGTCCATAGATTTACATTTATGAAAATGTAAATCAATAACAGCTCATTGAACAGGCAGGTTCTCTGTTTGAGAACATTTATAGCACTTTCTGTATGAATAATAAGGTTGAAGTAATAGCATCATTACTAATTAAATACCTTAAGTCCTGTATGTATACCAACGTATATATATATATATATATATATATATATATATATATATATATATATATATATATATATATATATATATATATATACATTTATTCTATCTTGCAGCTCCTGAAGCAGCTATTTCATCAATGGAATCCCATAGGGGTACAAAAAGACAAGTGGTTCTGTAATTGAGGATCCCAATACCATAGGGACACAGATATGGCACCTTTGAGTATGATGCCTGTAAGTCTTGAAATAAGATACATAAATAAATAGAACAGCGGTTAAGTGATTATAATATCTCATTATTTCCTAGAAGAAGGACTATAAGGTCTTCTCAATTTGAGAAGAGGGAACACTCATACAATAGAACGGATAATTGATGAGGTAACCATACAATGCCTTGGTTTATTACACATATTTTTTTATTCCATTAAGGTGTCTTATTATAAGTATTGAAGTAAGTTTGTTGATCACACAATGATGTTATATAAGGTTGTGTATTATTTGACTGTTTTATGAGAAGGATTTGTCTAGGCATGCTTTTCTCCCAATGTTGCTGATCATAAGTATATGAACTTTTCTAATTTTTATTAGGTAGTTATTAGTTAGCATCTACTTATGTGTATATACAAATAAAACAAATAATTATGTTGTAAGTATAAGACAGTACTTAAAAAGGTTTACATGATTGTATATTGTCTATGTTTTGTAGCCCTGAAGAAGTCCTTAATGAGGACGAAATGCATTGGCTACTGAGAAGAGAAGAAAATAAAGATTCAAAGAATAAAGAATTGTGTGAACTACTTCGCTTGGTGGAACTGATTTCTTGTATGTCATGTGTGCGGATCGAATTATTTTTGCAAATGTCTGTTGTGGAAAGTTTTTTCACATCATAGGAAATTAAAAGGGTCCTGTTTCCTTTGATCAACGCACCATATGTTAACAAAAATTCCCGTAATATATATAAGTGCGGTGCTATATCCTAGACACTTTCTGTAAATCATTAAACAAATAATACAACACTGCAGCTAGGTTAGTCTGCATCTTCTAAAGTAAGCTCACTGTGCCACTGGATTCAAGGTAGCCTGGCTGATGAGGGGTGATACTCCAAAACCAGTCCGAGGATGCTTGTTTCTGGTCCAGGGAGGACCTGGCCTGGCAGTTCAGGTTGGGCTGTTCCCATGAGAAGCAGGAAAAAAGAATCAGCAAAAACCCTGCCACAGATATATACTGGGGTCCTACCGTAGGATCCCTAAATATACAGCGGGTGACACCAAATAGTATCAGAGTCAAATACACATAAGGACTATTTTAGAATTTCTTTATTTATCATTTTTTAATTTATTGTAGATTTTCTTTGCATTTCAACATTATGCATTTAGGGTGAAAAAACATCACACAGGTTTAAAATATATACATAGTCAAAAGAATAAGACGTCCCGCACACACCACTCACAACAACATTCGCTTCTCACCATTCCACATTCAAAATATCTACTCACATTCATACATCACATTTACAAAAGATACAACCGTGCCTAAGCGTGCTATCAGGGTGGACAATATTGCACTAACAAAGGGACAGGCTAGGGCAGAACAACGATGGAAAAGGTCATCAAAAACAGATGCGATTCTGCCACCAGCAGGAACAACACCAACGCGCGTTTCGGTGTAAGGCCTGTGGGGCCGCACCTTCCTCAGGGCGAGGGAGTACCACAGTGTGAGGGACAAGACAACTGAACATACTAAAATATATACAAATATATAAAAAACACAACCACAATATGCATGATTTTTCATTTTTCATAGTCTAATTTATCTATTCAGTCAGTATGTGTTATGGCTCCGATTACTAAGGTCACTCCATGTGTCATGTGTGCGGATCAAATTATTTTTGCAAATGTCTGTTGTGGAAAGTTTTTTCACATCATAGGAAACTGAAAGGGTCCTGTTTCCTTTGATCAACGCACCATATGTTAACAAAAATTCCCGTAATATAAATAAGTGTGGTGCTATATCCTAGACCCTTTCTGTAAATCATTAAACAAATACTACAACACTGCAGCTAGGTTAGTCTGCATCTTCTAAAGTACGGATTAAAAAATGTATGGGTCCCGGGCTCACTGTGCCACTGGATTCAAGCTAGCCTGGCTGATGAGGGGTGATACTCCAAAACCAGTCCCAGGATGCTTGTTTCTGGTCCAGGGAGGACCTGGCTTGGCAGTTCAGGCTGGACTGTTCCCATGAGAAGCAGGGTCAAGACTGATTTGCATATGCCTGGGTCTACACTAGGGTGGCACGATGAGCCAAAGAACAATGGATTTTACCCAGATCGCTGGACTGGGGGTTGATGTTTGATTTGTTCTGCATTCCAGCCATCATTTGTGTGTCTTTTGCTTAAATAGTTAAGTAAACACCAATTAAATATAACTGTAGCTGCAAATGCATCCATAACTCTGCATCACCACCAAGAAACAACCAAATTGCTCAATATGAAGGGGGGTCAACAATCTTACTCCCTAAGTTCCCATCTCCATGAAAACAGGCCCGCAGCTTACACCCTTGAGTACCTCATTCTCTGGTTCACGGTAAACAGAAGCCCTCCTTTGACCATTATTTCTCCAAGTTCCAATTCCTCCAATTTCTCCAAGCTGCCGATTTCCTCGCTGCAGACCTCCCTGTCAGTCTTCAAATATGAACAATAAGCCTTTCTCTAGCCAACGAAAAGCGTGATAACACATCTGCAGAGGAAAAGAAACACAGCCTACTGCCAAGATTACAGTTACAGGTTTCATTTGAGGCCAGTGTCGGGCTAAGTTAACTCAAAAATCAAAATTGATGTCTATTACACAATTATCCATGTCTATAAAAATAGGAGCAAATGTTAAGCATGACTGTGGAAATAACATGATTACTATGGTCAACCGATCAATCTAATAAACTTATATATGAATTCTTAATGGCTACAATGGTTACATATGATTAGTTAATTAAAATGCATCACATATCTTAATAAAGTCAAATCGCACATTGAATGTAAATGTCATGTATAAGTATATACATTTATTTTCATGGCATATAAAGGTGCAGCATCAATTATGCTCCTCCAGGGCTGACTGTTGCCCTAAATTTTGGAAGCGCCAGAGCAGTAGTATTACAGAGCACAAAAGAATAGAGCACATTAACAAAAACATAGGAAGATAGAGCATAACAAATCAGTAAAAACAAAACATAGCACAATAATCACAGTACAACACAACAATAATACAATTCAATAATCATCACACAAAAACAAAAGGACATAAAATCCATTACATTACCACTACAATAAATGCAACTCCACAAATGTGCCATATCTTCAGGTCACATATTACCATCTTCATAAATCAGCGATCCATGGTTGCTGGATATCATCAGTAATTAATAAATATAAAACTTTCTATTTGTATATTAATATTCCTGCCTATTCCTCTTTCAGCAGGGTGTGAGGGTGGGGGTTAGTACCCTGCACTTAGCTCTGTCTATCAATCTACCAGCAGTACTTCATTTGTAGTAGGTAAAAATATGTCCAGTCAGTCACGCCACAGTTTCAGGCAAGCCTGTAGGAGCGGATAACAAATTCGTTTTCCGATAAGCTTCCCAGGAAGTAATGGAATCAGAATCCTGCGGCATGGTTCAATTTCAATGTTTGTATATTTGACAGACTTCTGGCTCGAAAAAACAGAAAGAAAAAAAAAAGAAGGCAGCCACAGATTTGTGAATTCTTCCAGATGGTGTGACACAGCTTTTCGCTGACTTTCATATTTTTGGAAAAACAACTCCATCTGTCTAGACTTTTGCTGGTTGCATTGCTTCTGTGACTGTGATGTATAACGAGAGTGTCAGGCAGCATAGCGCTCCGGTAGCTAGATGTATGGACTTGTGCACGGTGTGCAAAAGGCTCCCTGATTACTTTTACTGCTGCTCTTTCCTAACTGCTGATTAATTAGACAACACATTTTAATTAAGTCGAGACCCAACTACGTCACCGTTAAGTAAATAACGTTGTTTATCGTCAATTTGTTTAATTTAATCCTACAAACGACATAAAAATGTGTAGAGACCACTCATAATGAAAATTAATCCACATATGTGACTAGTCAAGTCCAGTGCTGCACTATTTAGGCGGTCTGTGGTTGAAGTTGAAGTTGAAGGGTTTTGTAAAGCGCTCTACTACCAAACGATTTCTTGGCGCTGCAGAAAAACTAACCTGAGGGTAACAGGGGAGGAACTACAGTGGGTAAGCTAGAGTAAAGAGGTGGGTTTTGAGAGCTTTACGAAAGTCCATGTAGATGGAAATGGATCTAATGGTGAAGGGAAGTGCGTTCCAGAAAAGGGGGGCAAGGGTAGAAAAACTAGAACCGCCAAGTTTTTTCCTGCGGTAGTGAGGTACGCTAAGGAGGAGCTGGGTAGAGGAGCGAAGGCTTCTGATAGGGACATAGGCCCTGATCTTTGATCTAATGAAGTCAGGAGCCGTACCGGCTAATGACAAAAAGATCAGGCAGCCCATCTTGAATAGGGAGCGTTCCAAGATGGGAAGACAGTGAAGGGCCTTTAGCAGGGGAGAGATGTGATGGAATTTTGGAAGTCTGTAAATGAAGCGGGCTGCCTGGTTTTGGATAAGCTGCAAGCGACGGCGCTCGTATGCGGGAATACCCACATACAGGCCGTTGCCATAGTCCAGGCGAGATAAAATCATGGCCAAGATGATAAGTTTGAGGGCTTCAGCAGAGAAGAGACTGGAAATTTTGCGGATGATTCTGAGGGTCA
This sequence comes from Lissotriton helveticus, assembly GCF_964261635.1. Lineage (NCBI taxonomy): Eukaryota > Metazoa > Chordata > Amphibia > Caudata > Salamandridae > Lissotriton > Lissotriton helveticus. The sequence continues at coordinate 938,034,355 of NC_136063.1, read as the reverse complement.
GGAATCAAGATGAGACTACTGAGCAGATCTGGGGACGCATAGAGAGGTCTTGACTGACTTTAATGCTCAGGGTTTTCACAGAGGCGGAGGGTAAAGGGGGGAGCCAAGGGCAGGGGGCCAGAAGGCAGGAGTCCAAGGGTTCGAAGGGCCACGGATCAGGACCAACTCCGTCTTATCAGGGTTCAGTTTTAATTGATTAAGGTTCATCCAGTCGTAGATGAATGTCAGGGTGGAACGGAACTTGAAAATAGAATCAGGAGAGGAGGAAAGTTTAAAAATGAGCTGAAGGTCATCGGCGTAATTATACACTTGACCTCCATTTCCTGCAGAGCAGCAATAAGGGGGTGTATGGAGAGGTTGAAAAGGAGGGGGGAGAGAGACGAGCCCTGGGGCACCCCGCAGGAGACTGGACTAGTGGGGGCGTAAAAACCCTCCAGTCTAACGGCCTGGGTGCGGTCCGCCAAAAAGGAGGTAAGCCAGGCCAGAGCCGATCCCCGAACGCCGGCACCCCCGACGCGGTCAAGGAGGATGGAATGGTCGACCGTGTCGAAGGCAGCGAACAGATCAAGGAGGACCAGGGCCTGAGGAGAAATGGATGTCAGCACTCCTCCTGAGCTCATCCACCACGGTGTGGCAGGGTATACTCAGACATGAGTCCCTTTCTCACTGCTCCATCAGGATTCAAGCAAGCCGGGCCGAAGAGGCTGAAATGCCAGAAACCGGTCCCCGGTAGCTTGTCTCCTTTCTGGTGAAGAATTGGCTTTGTAGTTTGGTCTGCCCTGTTCCCATGATGCACTGGGCCAGGGACAGACTAATTTGCATATAGCCATGTTCTGAGCTGGGATGGGGCAGTGAGATAAATAACGGTGATGGATCAAGCCCTGATCTTTGGACTGGGTAAGAGTGGTCTGTTTAATTCAGACACTCTGTTCATCACCACCCCCTTTTCTGTATCGTTTTTGGCCACTATAGGTGTGGCAGGGTATACTCAGACAAGAGTCCCTTTCTCACTGCTCCATCAGGATTCAAGCAAGCCGGGCCGAAGAGGCTGAAATGCCAGAAACCGGTCCCCGGTAGCTTGTCTCCTTTCTGGTGAAGAATTGGCTTTGTAGTTTGGTCTGCCCTGTTCCCATGATGCACTGGGCCAGGGACAGACTAATTTGCATATAGCCATGTTCTGAGCTGGGATGGGGCAGTGAGATAAATAACGGTGATGGATCAAGCCCTGATCTTTGGACTGGGTAAGAGTGGTCTGCTTAATTCAGACACTCTGTTCATCACCACCCCCTTTTCTGTATCGTTTTTGGCCACTATAGGTGTGGCAGGGTATACTCAGACATGAGTCCCTTTCTTACTGCTCCATCAGGATTCAAGCAAGCCGGGCCGAAGAGGCTGAAATGCCAGAAACCGGTCCCCGGTAGCTTGTCTCCTTTCTGGTGAAGAATTGGCTTTGTAGTTTGGTCTGCCCTGTTCCCATGATGCACTGGGCCAGGGACAGACTAATTTGCATATAGCCATGTTCTGAGCTGGGATGGGGCAGTGAGATAAATAACGGTGATGGATCAAGCCCTGATCTTTGGACTGGGTAAGAGTGGTCTGCTTAATTCAGACACTCTGTTCATCACCACCCCCTTTTCTGTATCGTTTTTGGCCACTATAGGTGTGGCAGGGTATACTCAGACATGAGTCCCTTTCTCACTGCTCCATCAGGATTCAAGCAAGCCGGGCCGAAGAGGCTGAAATGCCAGAAACCGGTCCCCGGTAGCTTGTCTCCTTCGTGGTGAAGAATTGGCTTTGTAGTTTGGTCTGCCCTGTTCCCATGATGCACTGGGCCAGGGACAGACTAATTTGCATATAGCCATGTTCTGAGCTGGGATGGGGCAGTGAGATAAATAACGGTGATGGATCAAGCCCTGATCTTTGGACTGGGTAAGAGTGGTCTGCTTAATTCAGACACTCTGTTCATCACCACCCCCTTTTCTGTATCGTTTTTGGCCACTATAGGTGTGGCAGGGTATACTCAGACATGAGTCCCTTTCTCACTGCTCCATCAGGATTCAAGCAAGCCGGGCCGAAGAGGCTGAAATGCCAGAAACCGGTCCCCGGTAGCTTGTCTCCTTTCTGGTGAAGAATTGGCTTTGTAGTTTGGTCTGCCCTGTTCCCATGATGCACTGGGCCAGGGACAGACTAATTTGCATATAGCCATGTTCTGAGCTGGGATGGGGCAGTGAGATAAATAACGGTGATGGATCAAGCCCTGATCTTTGGACTGGGTAAGAGTGGTCTGCTTAATTCAGACACTCTGTTCATCACCACCCCCTTTTCTGTATCGTTTTTGGCCACTATAGGTGTGGCAGGGTATACTCAGACATGAGTCCCTTTCTCACTGCTCCATCAGGATTCAAGCAAGCCGGGCTGAAGAGGCTTAAATGCCAGAAACCGGTCCCCGGTAGCTTGTCTCCTTTCTGGTGAAGAATTGGCTTTGTAGTTTGGTCTGCCCTGTTCCCATGATGCACTGGGCCAGGGACAGACTAATTTGCATATAGCCATGTTCTGAGCTGGGATGGGGCAGTGTGATAAACAACGGTGGTGGATCAAGCCCTGATCTTTGGACTGGGTAAGAGTGGTCTGCTTAATTCAGACACTCTGTTCATCACCACCCCCTTTTCTGTATCGTTTTTGGCCACTATAGGTGTGGCAGGGTATACTCAGACATGAGTCCCTTTCTCACTGCTCCATCAGGATTCAAGCAAGCCGGGCCGAAGAGGCTGAAATGCCAGAAACCGGTCCCCGGTAGCTTGTCTCCTTTCTGGTGAAGAATTGGCTTTGTAGTTTGGTCTGCCCTGTTCCCATGATGCACTGGGCCAGGGACAGACTAATTTGCATATAGCCATGTTCTGAGCTGGGATGGGGCAGTGAGATAAATAACGGTGATGGATCAAGCCCTGATCTTTGGACTGGGTAAGAGTGGTCTGCTTAATTCAGACACTCTGTTCGTCACCACCCCCTTTTCTGTATCGTTTTTGGCCACTATAGGTGTGGCAGGGTATACTCAGACATGAGTCCCTTTCTCACTGCTCCATCAGGATTCAAGCAAGCCGGGCCGAAGAGGCTGAAATGCCAGAAACCGGTCCCCGGTAGCTTGTCTCCTTTCTGGTGAAGAATTGGCTTTGTAGTTTGGTCTGCCCTGTTCCCATGATGCACTGGGCCAGGGACAGACTAATTTGCATATAGCCATGTTCTGAGCTGGGATGGGGCAGTGAGATAAATAACGGTGATGGATCAAGCCCTGATCTTTGGACTGGGTAAGAGTGGTCTGCTTAATTCAGACACTCTGTTCATCACCACCCCCTTTTCTGTATCGTTTTTGGCCACTATAGGTGTGGCAGGGTATACTCAGACATGAGTCCCTTTCTCACTGCTCCATCAGGATTCAAGCAAGCCGGGCCGAAGAGGCTGAAATGCCAGAAACCGGTCCCCGGTAGCTTGTCTCCTTTCTGGTGAAGAATTGGCTTTGTAGTTTGGTCTGCCCTGTTCCCATGATGCACTGGGCCAGGGACAGACTAATTTGCATATAGCCATGTTCTGAGCTGGGATGGGGCAGTGAGATAAATAACGGTGATGGATCAAGCCCTGATCTTTGGACTGGGTAAGAGTGGTCTGCTTAATTCAGACACTCTGTTCATCACCACCCCCTTTTCTGTATCGTTTTTGGCCACTATAGGTGTGGCAGGGTATACTCAGACATGAGTCCCTTTCTCACTGCTCCATCAGGATTCAAGCAAGCCGGGCCGAAGAGGCTGAAATGCCAGAAACCGGTCCCCGGTAGCTTGTCTCCTTTCTGGTGAAGAATTGGCTTTGTAGTTTGGTCTGCCCTGTTCCCATGATGCACTGGGCCAGGGACAGACTAATTTGCATATAGCCATGTTCTGAGCTGGGATGGGGCAGTGAGAAAAATAACGGTGATGGATCAAGCCCTGATCTTTGGACTGGGTAAGAGTGGTCTGCTTAATTCAGACACTCTGTTCATCACCACCCCCTTTTCTGTATCGTTTTTGGCCACTATAGGTGTGGCAGGGTATACTCAGACATGAGTCCCTTTCTCACTGCTCCATCAGGATTCAAGCAAGCCGGGCCGAAGAGGCTGAAATGCCAGAAACCGGTCCCCGGTAGCTTGTCTCCTTTCTGGTGAAGAATTGGCTTGGTAGTTTGGTCTGCCCTGTTCCCATGATGCACTGGGCCAGGGACAGACTAATTTGCATATAGCCATGTTCTGAGCTGGGATGGGGCAGTGAGATAAATAACGGTGATGGATCAAGCCCTGATCTTTGGACTGGGTAAGAGTGGTCTGCTTAATTCAGACACTCTGTTCATCACCACCCCCTTTTCTGTATCGTTTTTGGCCACTATAGGTGTGGCAGGGTATACTCAGACTTGAGTCCCTTTCTCACTGCTCCATCAGGATTCAAGCAAGCCGGGCCGAAGAGGCTGAAATGCCAGAAACCGGTCCCCGGTAGCTTGTCTCCTTTCTGGTGAAGAATTGGCTTTGTAGTTTGGTCTGCCCTGTTCCCATGATGCACTGGGCCAGGGACAGACTAATTTGCATATAGCCATGTTCTGAGCTGGGATGGGGCAGTGAGATAAATAACGGTGATGGATCAAGCCCTGATCTTTGGACTGGGTAAGAGTGGTCTGCTTAATTCAGACACTCTGTTCATCACCACCCCCTTTTCTGTATCGTTTTTGGCCACTATAGGTGTGGCAGGGTATACTCAGACATGAGTCCCTTTCTCACTGCTCCATCAGGATTCAAGCAAGCCGGGCCGAAGAGGCTGAAATGCCAGAAACCGGTCCCCGTAGCTTGTCTCCTTTCTGGTGAAGAATTGGCTTTGTAGTTTGGTCTGCCCTGTTCCCATGATGCACTGGGCCAGGGACAGACTAATTTGCATATAGCCATGTTCTGAGCTGGGATGGGGCAGTGAGATAAATAACGGTGATGGATCAAGCCCTGATCTTTGGACTGGGTAAGAGTTGTCTGCTTAATTCAGACACTCTGTTCATCACCACCCCCTTTTCTGTATCGTTTTTGGCCACTATAGGTGTGGCAGGGTATACTCAGACATGAGTCCCTTTCTCACTGCTCCATCAGGATTCAAGCAAGCCGGGCCGAAGAGGCTGAAATGCCAGAAACCGGTCCCCGGTAGCTTGTCTCCTTTCTGGTGAAGAATTGGCTTTGTAGTTTGGTCTGCCCTGTTCCCATGATGCACTGGGCCAGGGACAGACTAATTTGCATATAGCCATGTTCTGAGCTGGGATGGGGCAGTGAGATAAATAACGGTGATGGATCAAGCCCTGATCTTTGGACTGGGTAAGAGTGGTCTGCTTAATTCAGACACTCTGTTCATCACCACCCCCTTTTCTGTATCGTTTTTGGCCACTATAGGTGTGGCAGGGTATACTCAGACATGAGTCCCTTTCTCACTGCTCCATCAGGATTCAAGCAAGCCGGGCCGAAGAGGCTGAAATGCCAGAAACCGGTCCCCGGTAGCTTGTCTCCTTTCTGGTGAAGAATTGGCTTTGTAGTTTGGTCTGCCCTGTTCCCATGATGCACTGGGCCAGGGACAGACTAATTTGCATATAGCCATGTTCTGAGCTGGGATGGGGCAGTGAGATAAATAACGGTGATGGATCAAGCCCTGATCTTTGGACTGGGTAAGAGTGGTCTGCTTAATTCAGACACTCTGTTCATCACCACCCCCTTTTCTGTATCCATTTCCTGCAGAGCAGCAATAAGGGGGTGTATGGAGAGGTTGAAAAGGAGGGGGGAGAGAGACGAGCCCTGGGGCACCCCGCAGGAGACTGGACTAGTGGGGGCGTAAAAACCCTCCAGTCTAACGGCCTGGGTGCGGTCCGCCAAAAAGGAGGTAAGCCAGGCCAGAGCCGATCCCCGAACGCCGGCACCCCCGACGCGGTCAAGGAGGATGGAATGGTCGACCGTGTCGAAGGCAGCGGACAGATCAAGGAGGACCAGGGCCTGAGGAGAAATGGATGTCAGCACTCCTCCTGAGCTCATCCACCACGGAGAGAACAACGGACTCCGTTGAGTGATTAGGGCTGAAACCGGCCTGGTATGGGCCAGGAGGTGAATAGCTTCGATAAAGGTGGAAAGAAAGGAAGTGATATAGATCTCCAGGATTTTGCTCAGGAGTGGAAGCAAAGAAATGGGTCTAAAGTTCGAAAGAAGAGTGGGGTCAGCGCCCAATTCTTTGAGAATGGGGCTAACCGTGGCAACTTTAAACAGGTCTGGAACAGTTCCCTGAGTGATGGAAGAGTTAAGCAGAGTGAGGGGGGATTCCGGGCAGCTGGAGAAAATCTCCCTCAGAATATAGGCAGGGCAAAGGTCAGTCGGAGAGCCCGTCTTGACTTTCCCCAGCAGAGCCAGGCAGGCCTCCTTGGAAATCAAGGGGAAGTGGTCAAGGGTAGGAAGGGTCGGCGGCAGTGAGGGGCAGGAGAAGGAAGGGGGAGGCCGGTGAATGTTGCGCTTAATCCTGGCAATCTTCTCAATGAAGTAGTCGTTGAGGGCATTGCAGAGGGATTGGGAGGCAATGGGCTTAAGGGCGTCTCTATCAGAAGCTGCAAGCTCATGTACGATCGTAAAGATCTCTTTGGGTGTATTGACAGCCTGCTGAATCTTCTGGGAAAAATATTCCGATTCGGCTGAGAGTATAGCTTTTTTATAAGCACGAAGGAGGGCCGAGTATTGAGCCTTAAGATCAGGACAGTACCTACGCCTCCAGTGGCGTTCAGCCTGCCTGAGCGTAAGTTTCTGGGTTTTAAGATTGATGTTGAACCATCGGTTGGCGTCATGAGAGCGACATGTTCTGATCCGTCTAAGGGGGGCAACTTGGTCACAAGCAGCAAGCAGCCAGCTGTTAATGGCGGCCACCGGAGAATTAGGAGAGCTGTCAGCCAACACAGGAGATGAGCAAGCTAAAGAGCGACAGAGAGCAGGTAGATCCACTCGGTTCCAGTTTCGGGCCCAGGTGTTTTTGGGAAGGGAGGGAATATTGGCCGGCCTCAGGTCGAGAGAGAAAGAGATCAAAGAGTGGTCCGACCAGGCACAGGGGAGAACCGTAGGGGTGGAGATAGGCTCATTGGCGGACCACACTTGGTCGAGGGTGTGGCCGTGAATGTGGGTAGGGAGAGAGATGAGAGAGGTAAAATTAATACAGTGGAGGGTATCATTAAAGTCTTTCGACATGGGATCCTCACGAGGATCGCCAAGCCAGAAATTGAAATCTCCCAATAGTAATACCGTGGAATTATTGACCACAAGGGAGGCTAGCAGTTCCTGAATGGCAGGGATAAAATGGGGCATTGCCTGGGGGAGGGGCGATAAAAAAGCGCACAGGTAAGAGGGATCGCAAGGTTAGTAGAGCGGACAACCAGACAGTCGACTGCTGCAATGGGGGGGTGGCGGAGAAGTTGGAACTGGAGGTTGGAGTTGACTATCATCGCCACTCCACCGCCGGTCTTCCCCTCCGGACGATCGGCTCGAAGAACATAGTACGAGTCGGGAAGAGCAGCAAGGACGTCTGGTAAAGAATCAGGAGTTAACCAGGTTTCGGTCAGGAACAAAAGATCGGGCTTAATAGTGTCCAAGAAGTCAAAGAGCTCTATTTGGTGTTTGACCGCAGAGCGGGTGTTGAGGAGGTAAGCAGTAGCCGTGGGGGGAGGACTTGCACGGGGCTGGGGCGGAGGTTGCAAGTAGGTAGGAGGCGACGCAGAGGTTTGTAAACCCAACGTGTGGGTTGGCGAGTTGGTATGATTAGGTTGAGAAATGCCAAGAGTGTTAAGGCGAGCCAAGATGGAATTACTGATAGGCCATTCGCTGTTGCATGCTAGCAGTTGTGCAGAAGAGTAATTAAGGAAAGTAGCATAGTGAGGGGCCCGAGTCCTGGTCTGGCGCAGACGGGCTTGCCTTTGGCGCGCCTTCGGCACGCCGCCGTATCGCCCGCTGCGCGCGTCCGCTGCGCGGCCGGGGAAGGGACATCCTCTTAACCTGATGAAGAGAGGGCGTGGCCTAGCGTCAGCAACGTCACCCAGGGCTTCCCCCGAGATGGCGATCCTCCCCGTAACCCGCTGCAGGGCCTAATCGGCTGTGCGGGTGAGAGCGGTGAGGGGAAGTGAGGGAAGAAGGGGGTAAGTGCCCAGAGGTAAAGAACAAACACAAAAGTAATTTTTAAAAGCGTAGCGTTGCTCCCGGCTTTCCGCCTCAGGAGTTAGTCAATATCTGACTGTGGTTGCTGAATACATCTTCAGAAATAACCCCACTTCAAATTTAACAAACATTGAAAAAGGTCCTACATCTGGCTTTGCAAATGTGTTTTGCTAATGTTCTTTAGCATCAGTAAAATGAAGAAAAAAGCATAATTATTGCAGATGTTAAGCAGTATTGCAAAAAAACCCCAAAAACCTAGGGCTTGCCCCACTGGAACGTCACTTTTTGTGCTGTTCTGTGGAGCAGGAGCCCGCTTCATACTTACGAGGCAGCACTCAGCCACTTTTTTTGGCTTGATGCTGCCTCACAAATATCATTCCATTTAACACCGTTTTTTAATGTTAAAGGGGCGTGCAATGGGTGTTGCTGAGGGGGCATAAGGGAGGCACAAATAGGAGAAATATCTTTATTTCTCTTCGTTTTTCCTTTTCTTTGTGTGCTGCATTCAGCAGCACACACAGAAAGAGAAAAAAAAATCAGTGATTGTTTTTGTGCAGGAAGGTTTCCCTTCCTGCACAAAAATAATTATCCCCACAACGCAGGCTCCCTTGCACCATGGTGCAAAGGTGCCCCTGCATTTGCGCACAGCAGCCCATTGTGTGTCGGAGAAGGGGAAGAGTACAGGAATGTGCTGCATCTCATACATACGGCACATTCCTGCCCTTTTGTTTTGACGTAGGGCAGCTGGAAGGCCTGCGGCACTGCACTACGGCAAAATCTCATAAATGAGGCCCCTAGTGAGCGATGATGAATATGCATGCATCATTATTTGATGCACACGTATGTGCTGTGGTGCCTCAGCCCATTTAACATTTTTCATTTACCATTTCCATTGTGGAGAAGTAAATTTAAAAAAGATTTTCACAAAGTGCATTATTTAGACAGGAGCAGTCCAACAGCAAATTGCAGCTCCTAGTCACTTCAAACAAGTAAACAAATAAGGTGGACTAGGCAGGAAGAGATGTTGAAACGTAAATACACCGGAGAAGGGAGAGCAACAGGGATCAATGGGTAGGGGCAACAGATAAGTTAGGTAAGGGGATTTTAAATTTTAAAATGCTGAGCCTGATAGGGAAAGCAATGGATGAGCTAGGAGAGGGGCAACACGGGGTGCATAGGGAAGCAGGGACCTGAGGGGGGAAGCAACACACTGGGGAGAGAACAAGAAAGCCCATACACTCCTATATAGTGCTAAAAGCTAAATAAATAAGAGGTTCCCTGAATATAAGCAGTGGAAGGATAAAAGTCATCCAGTCCAAAGGATGGTGAAGAAGCTGTGCTCCACGGGAGAGACAAATACAAGACGACAAAGGACAGTGATTTAACCCCTTCGGTGCTCATGATGGAATGGTTCCGTCATGAGCACCGGTGCTCCTGTGCTCATGATGGAATGACGGAACCATTCCGTCATGAGAACAGGGGCACTAAATCCCTCTGCTGCAGACAGCAGTGGGATTTCCCTTTTTCTTTATTAGCCTCAGGAGCATGGTGCGCTGATGTCACTGCAATGAAAATGAAACTGAAATGAGCCAAGACGATCATTTAAGTTTCACTTTCTACATCCTATCTCAGCCGTATTGAGGCAACATCAAAATTGCCTATCACAAAGTGTTTTGAGCCCTTGCCTGTCGCGGATACTTGGGCCTCCCATACGAGTGAGGTACCATTTTTATCGGGAGACCTGGGGGAACACTGAGTGGTAGGAAATTTGTGTCAGCTCGGTGACGCCACAACTTTCCCACACCAAAATGTGTGGAAAATGTGATTTTTGTCAGCTAAATTTGAGGTTTGCAGGGGATTCTTGATAAGAAAATGTTGGGAGATCCACGCAAGCCATACCTCCCTGGAATTTCCCGGGTGTCTAGTTTTCAGAAATGTGTGTGTTTGGTAGGTTTACCTAGCTGTCCGTCGAGCATGGGGCCAAAAACCCAGGTGACCCCCCTTGCATAGTTCGGCTCTCCCAACGGTGGTGTTGATGGTTTCCTTTCTTATCGTGCAGAAAAATTTGAACAAGGTACCAAACATTATTTTCTACCACTCGTATAATGCAGCCATATCTGCTCACATTTAGAGACGCTGGCAGTGGCCTCCGCTACTACAAATATCGATGGCTCTTAATTGGAGGAGCTGAGATGGAGGCATCAAGCATTGCTACTTCTGGCTTGGACCGACTGGAGTCCTCTACGTTTTTCTTTGTGACTTGCCTGCTACTGCCTTCTGGGAAACCTCGTATATAGTGTACCGGTGTATCTTTCTATTTATTACTCAGGGAATTCCAGTCCTCTAGGAGGGTTATCCTGTTCCACTCGGATTTCAGGTTTTGTAAGAGAATCTGCGCCCTTAAAGTGCTAAGACAGTCTCTTCAGCCCGACTGTGCACACTGTATTATGTTTCAAAAAATTGTTTTGATGACCACTCCTGGGTCACAAATTATGATCAAAGCATGAACTGTGTGTCCCGACGAAGGAATCTCTATATTGTGTTTGGTACTTTCCGAAAAGCGCGTCGGCGCTCCTTCTTCTTTTTTGTATTTGTTATGTATGGTATAATTGTGAATTGTATATTTTGTTTTTTGTAATGTTTGATGTTTTTTATATTTCTGTAATTGAATGTGTCTTTGATTCATTGTACGTGTCTGATGTATGTGTTCCCTGGTTGTTGGATATATAGTGTGTACATTTATTTTTTCTGGATATTGTTAATTGTGGGCAATTGTTTCTGTGTTTTATGAATATTTGTGCAGAGTTTACATTGTTCTATGTGATATATTTGATGTATTTTTATGTATGAATGTTTGTATTTGTTCTGTCTGAGTATTTTTAAAGAAAATGAGAAAATATTTAATAATGACAAATAAATAAAAAGTCAGTTGAGCTGTTCTGTGGGTGAATTTTCCTATATTTTGGAGCTACTCCCCTACCTTTACACATAGTTGGGGACATCCTTTGATGTTCTTTAGTTTGACCCCCCTTGCAAACCCAGGTCGTTTTGTGATAGGCAATTTTGATGTCGCCTCAATAAATTTTGGGCCCTTGCCTGTCGTGGGTACTTGGGCCTCCAACACGAGTGAGGCACCATTTTTATAGAGAGACCTGGGGGAACGCTGGGTGGTAGGAAATTTGTGTCAGCTCGGTGATGCCACAACTTTCCCACACAAAAATGTGTGGAAAAAGTGATTTTACTCAGCTAAATTTGAGTTTTGCAGGGGATTCTGGGTAGGAAAACTTTGGGGGATCCATGCAAGCCATACCTCCCTGGAATTCGCTGGGTGTCTAGTTTTCAGAAATGTATGGGTTTGGTAGGTTTCCCTAGCTGGCTGCCGAGCACTGGGTAAAGAAATCCAGGTGACGCCCCTTGAAAAATCAGGTTGTTTTGTGATAGGCAATGTTGATGTTGCCTCAATAAGTTTTGGGCCCTTGCCTGTCACGGGTACTTGAGCCTCCCACACAAGTGAGGTACCATTTTTATCGGGAGACACAGGGGAACGCTGGGTGGTAGGAAATTTGTGTCAACCCAGTGATGCCACAACTTTCCCACACAAAAACATGTGAAAAAAGTGATTTTTTTCAGCTAAATTTGAGGTTTGCAGTGGATTCTGGGTAAGAAAACATTGGGGGATCCATGCAAGCCATACCTCCTTGGCATCCCCCAGGTGTCTAGTTTTCAGAAATGTATATCTTTGTTAGGTTTCACTAGATGCCAGCAGAGCTAGGGTTAAAAAACTACAGCTAAGTACTTTGTAAAAAAAGGGTTATTTTTCACTGTGAAAATGTGATGTGCCCACCTTGCGTTTTTGGCCGTTTCCTGTCGCTGGCACCAGGCCAACCCACACAAGTGAGGTATCATTGTTCTTGGAGGAGGTACGCGGGGTGGGTGGAATTTTGTGGAACCACGCAGATTCCAGAACTTTCCACCGCAGAAATGTGAGGCAAATGTGTTTTTTTGGACAATTTTTCAGGTTTGCAAGGGATTCTGGGTAACAGAACCTGGTGAGAGCCAGTCAAGTCACCCCATCCTAGATTTCCCTGGGCGTCTAGTTTTCAGAAACGTATAGGTTTTCTAGGTTTCCCTAGGTGCCGGCAGAGCTAGGGTTCAAAAACTACAGCTAGGCACTTTGCAAAAAAAGGGTCATTTTTCACTGTGAAAATGTGGTATGTCCACCTTGCATTTTGGGCCGTTTCCTGCTACGGGCACTAGGCCTACCCACACAAGTGAGGTACCATTTTTTGCTGAAGACTTTGGGGAATGCGGGACAGGTGGAATTTTGTGGATCCACGCAGATTCCAGAACTTTTCACCACAGAAATGTGAGGAAAATTTGTTTTTTTAAATAAATCTTTAGGTTTGCAAGGGATTCTGGGTAATAGAACCTGGGAAGAGCCAGTCAAGTCACCCCTCCTGGATTCCGCTTGGGTGTGCAGTTTTCAGAAATGTATAGGTTTGCTAGGTTTCCCTAGGTGCAGGCAGAGCTAGGGTTAAAAAACTAAAGCTAGGCACTTTGCAAAAAAAGGGTAATTTTTCATTGTGAAAATGTGGTATGTCCACGTTGCGTTTTGAGACGTTTCCTATCGTGGGCACAAGGCCTACCCACACAAGTGAGGTACCATTTCTATCGAGAGAGTAAGGGTAACACATAATTGTAGAGCAACTGTTATTACCTATTGACTTTTGTTGCATTTCTGCCTTCCAAATGAAAGACAATGTGTAAAAAGGAAGTCATTTTAAAAAATGACCAATAATTCTCATGCTAGTATATGTACTCCCAATTTCGGAAATGTGCAAATATCTACTGTTTCTCAACTCTATATTTTGTTCCCATTTCAGAAATACATAGGTGTCTTTCATACCGATTTTTCCATGTATACATTTTCCCAAAATAACTGCTACATACCCGGTACATAATAAAAAACCATTGCAAGGTGCTGCTCAGTTATTGGCTCTGGGTTCGTCGGGTTCTTGGTGAACCGACAAGTCCTATACATCCTCACAACCAGAAAGGTCCGGAAAATGTAACAGTATGTTGCTTTCAAACAGCTGTCATAATTAGAAGAAGTTACAGGTGAAAACGTTGACACAAATGGCTGTTTCTTTCAACTAATTTTCAATTGTTCTTATATTTAACTGTTAGTTTCTATGAAGAAACCTTGAAGGATCTACACAAATGACCCCTTGCTGAATTCAGAATGAATGTGTCTACTTTTCTAAAATGTTTAGCTTTCCAGGATCCATTATTGCTTTCATTCCCATTTCTACCATTAACTGGAAGGAGGTTGAAAGCACAAAAAATAGCAAAAATGGGCTATGTCCCAGAAAAATGCCAAAAATGTGTAAAAAATGGTTTTGTGACAAAAGTCTGCTTGCCCCTGAAAGCTGGGAAGGTGGTGATTTCAGCACCACAACCCCTTTTGTGACACCACTTGCAGGGAAAAAACCAGACGCTTTCATCTGTAGCACTTTTTTCCATTTAAGAAAAATAGCTGTATTTTGGCTAATTTCTGGGTCCCCTCCAGGGAAATCCACAAACCATGGGTACCTTTAGAATCTCCATGATGTTGGAAAAAAAAGACTCACATTTGGCGTGGATACCTCATGTGCTCAAAAAGTTACTGTGGCCTAAGCGCGAACAACCCCAAATAGGCAAAAAAAGGCTTAGCACGGGGGGAGGAAAGGCCTAGCAGCGAAGGGGTTAATAAGATGCAAGCCATGAGAGTGACCAGAAAGTCAACTAACAATAACAACTGGGCTGATTAAAAGGCCACTACAATTATTGGTCACACTGGCCCATATGTACGAAATTCCGATTCCCAAATAGCGACTCTCTATCACTATTAGGAAATTGCAATTTAGGAATAGCATCTCAGAACCTCCTGTTTGCTTTATTTATACCACTATCCCTGATCCAATCTTGAAATGGATTAAAGTTATGTCCAGATTACAGCTTTCCAGCCTGTCACCAGGGGTCCCACCTGGTTTTTGATTAGGAGTTATGCAAATGATCAGCTGTACAAGCAGAAGAGTATTCATGGCTTCTGCCACAAGTATGATGGTCAGGTTTGTACCACACTTATTGACCTCATGTGCAAATGTAATTGCACTTAGTAATGCTGGTTCTGAGAGAACTGCCAATATATTGTGTATTAAAGAGCATTAAAGGAGAAAAAACTCTCAAATTTGGTGTTGTGCCAGGCACATTTGCTGAACCCTGCTGATTTTATATTTTAAAAACTGGGGAATTTAGATTGCCACTGTGAATTATGATTATTTTGGGGTCAATCTAGGCAATGCTTTATCCTAGGTCCCTCAAATTATTTAGTGAGCTGTTACTTAGATACAGAGCAGGTTTAGAGACAAAAGGGAACCATTTTAGAGCTACTAGGATGACATTGTCAGTGCTGAAAATGTACAGGTCCAAAGGATTGTGCCAGCTTTCATAGGGCTGAGATCTGGAAATGTCTCTACCCTAAGTCTGAAAATGTATTCCTGTGGCTTCTATTTAGTATCCTGAGTAGTGCTCCACTTCTCCCCATACACTTTAATCTTGCACAAATTAAGTTGCTCACTTTTCCAACCTTGGGCCTCTGCTCTATTGGCTACAGGTTTCGACCTTGAGAGAACTGGAGCATTAGAGACTATCCTTAATGAAACTGATTGAACTAGGTAGATCTTGTGTCACATGTAGTGCCACTGTGTTAAAACATGGTGTCAGTTGTTGGATCTGAAGGAGCTTTGGAAATATCCCAGGCTGATTTGTTTCTTGAGGAACATGTTTAAGAAGAAGTATTGGCTATATGTTATGAACAGATTGAGGGAAGAGATCAGGAATGAGGGGTTGCTTGATGTTTTTTGAATAACCAATGTATTCTGAAATTCTAGCACTATCTAGACAAAGTTGTTCCCCAAAAGGCTAACAACCTCTATATATGTTTAGACTTGGAATAACCGGTAAACTTATTTACTTATAAATGGTCTAAAGTTGTTGCAGCAGGTGACTATTGCCCTGTTTGCAAAACTATCATGGACTCAGAAGATAATTTATTATTTTTTACCTAGCATATGGTACATCATCACATTGTGGTTTCTGTGCACTAATCAGATATCTGACATTCTGCTCTTAATGTTTAGACAGAGGCTGTCCTTATTTGATGCATTTTGGGTGCCTTTTTTTAGGTTTGCACCTGGGTATCACCAGATCCAATTCCATGGTAATTGCATTTCGTAAATGGAGATTTTGCGACTAGTCAAAAATTAGGAAATGCTATGTACATGCGGTTATCGATTTGCAAATAGGTCATTCCTGTATGCAATTTCCTATTCTGGGTAGAAATCACATCTTGTGCTGCTTCAAATGCATTTCGTACATATCAAAAAGACAGTTTTGCTTTTCTTAACGGCCCAAAATAGTGATTCAGAACTTGAAGAAATGCAAAATTGGTTTGTATATATGGGCCAAGGAACAGCTCTACATCTTAGAAGCAGAAGTTGGGCTCTGAAGCGGAATGTAAAGCAGCAGGGTCAGAGTGGTGCAGAGCATCCAGTGGGAGCAGGAGCAAAGCAGGAGCCGTGCATGATTAGACCAGGTATTTGTATTTGGTAGAAATGCTCAGTTGCCGAGGGCAGAATGGAGCAGCCTGTAACAGGATGTCCGAAATTGTGGTCCAGCCCTTTATGACCCTCTGCTGATGTGTCTGTGTGCCAGTCCCTATCATGCTGCAAAAAATCCATACTAGCAAGCTGTCTCTTCTTTCCCAGCCAAGGAGTCGAACAGTAAGAGGGCAGGTTACTAAGTTGGGGAAGGTGGTGACTCTGGGGGGCAGGAGGGTTCTGCAGGGGGGGCCATCTGCTTCCATTCCGTGGTGGGAGAGGATGAGTTGGGTGCTGTCTGTGTATGATGAGATGTTGAGTCTGTGTGCTCTGACGATGGAAGCGAGCGGGCCATGTAGATGTTGAACAGAGTCAGGCTAATGGAGGATCCTTGTGGGGCTCCACAGGTGGTTGGAGATGGTTCTGAGAGGAATGGAGGGAGTCTGACTCATTGTGTTCTGCCGGAGAGGAAGGGAAGGATCCAGTCGAGGGCCTTGTTCCGGAATCCCGTGTCATGGAATCTGCAGGCTAGGGTGTGGTGAGAGACAGTGTCAAAGGCTGCGGAGAGGTCAAGAAGGATGAGGGCCACGGTCTCGCCTCTACCAAGGAGGGCACAGATGTCATCTGTTGCTGCGAGGAGTGTCGTTTCGTGCTATGGTTCCTTCTGATACCTGATTGGGAGGAGTCGAGGATGTTGTTTGCTTCCATGAAGGCGGCGAGATGGCTGTTGATAGTCTTTTCCATGACTTTGGCCGGAAAAGGGAGTAGGGAGTTCAGTCTGAAATTCTTGAGGTCGCTGGGGTTCGCGGAGGGTTTTTTTCAGGAGAGGGTTGATCTTGGTGTGTTTCCAGTCGTCGGGGAAGGAGGTGGTCACAAAGGAGCGGTTGATGATATGTTGGAGTTCGGGGGCGCTGATGTCTGTGGTTTTGTGGTAGATATGGTGGGGCAGGGGGCGTGGGGCCCTGGAGTGGGTGATCTTCCTTATCCTCAGGGTGTCTTCGATGCTGAGGGCGGTCTAGCTGTCAAGTGTCGGCTGCGTGCTGCTGGGAGCAGTGAGAAGGGGTTCCTCGTGGGTGTTGTTGACATCGAAGTTGTCGTAGATGGTCTAGATTTTGAAAAAGTGCTATCCCTATATGACCCAAAAGGCTATATGGAGGAGGAGGAAATCCAAGTTTTCCTGGCAGATAAATAGGTTCTCAGCCTCTTTGCTAAAGATGGAGAGGTGCTAGGTTTGGACATACAAACATGCGAGGCCCCATGACCCAACATTATATTTTGTCAAGTTTTGAACTTTTCTTACCAGTCTTGGCGTGATGGAGTGATTCCCAACTTTAGTTCTTAGAGGTCCTGGGCTGTCTGTGGTAAGTGGGACCCTTTCAGATGCTGCCCACAATGAAAAGCCAGTGCAGCCCTTGCCTTCCAGAAGGAGTCCCAAGAGTTAATAAAACCCAGTAGGGAAAAACATCTGATGAGGGTAGAGGCTCTAGGAAAGGAAAGAAAGGAAAGAACCCACAGGCAAGGGCAAACCCCAGTAAGGAGTGAAGAATTGTAGACAATAATTCCAAACAGGAGTAGAAGGCTTCCAGGAATCCAAACGAAGCTGGGAGCGCCAACAGGAAGCCAGAGTACGCAAAGCAGGAATAAAGGATGCCAAGAAGAGCACGGATACACCAGCAGTGGCATGGAGTTTTGCAAGACAAGGAATTGAAGGATCCAGCCCCTTAAATAACCATAGGCAGGAAGTGACATAACAGGAAATAAGCAATTGCCATCTTGAATAGGGAAAAGAAAATGTAAGGAATAGGAAAGATCATCATTGTAGAATGGTTAAACAAAAACCTTCCCAAGGCCCTCTGGGAAACAGGACTGAGGAATCATGGGAAGAAAAAGGTAACAAGATGTCCCCGAGAGAAGAAACAGAACTCAGAAATAATGTGCCAAACAACGGTGAGTGAAGACATGCCCCTTAGAATTCACTGGAAGCCGCAGTTCCAAAACTGGAGCTGCGGCGTTCCTACTGTGTTGAATGTGCATCAACAGGCCGCCGGCTGGTGCTGCGGCATGCCTGACTTAACATAAGCATTGCAGAGTTTACCTGTGATGCAGGAACAGTGGAACGCCATGCAGCACATACTGCACAGAGCACCATATCTACAAAACTGTACAAAAGAATGGCAAGTAAACTGACTCCCTCTCCTCTACATATGTACAATGATACCAGCAAACAACAGAGTTTTACCCTATGATGTGCAGATTTGTAGATGGGCACAATAGTGACAATTGGCAAATCAGGAAGATCCAAGACGAGTGCTCATCATTTAGGCCCATCTTCCATTTAAATCCTGACACTAAAATACCAGGCAAAATATTGGCCACCGTACTGTGTGGGAATCATTAACACCCTCATACACGAAGATCAGTTAGGATTGATGTTCAACTAGAGTAGCAGACTTAACCTTCAACCCACACATAGATGCTTGGGGGGGGAGAGAGAGAGAGAGAGAGAGAGAGAAAGAGAGAGAGAGAGAGAGAGAGAGAGAGAGAGAGAGAGAGAGAGAGAGAGAGAAACAGAGATAGAGAGAGAGACTACTGTCGCTGAATGCTACCAAAGCTTTTGATTCCCTAGAATGGGCTTACATGGTTGGGGTCCTAGGGAAAATTGGCTTTAGATATAAATATCTTCTTGATCAACTTGAACTACTCCGTAGAATGCCAATGCCCAGGAGAAAGGTTAAAGGCATAACATCATAACATGTGCCCCCCTCTGTACATGCACAACAGTTCCTACACAGCTTCCACTTTACAGTCCATGCTGTGAAGAAACCTTGGGAGGTGTTCCAATTGCTGTGCCTTTTTCAAAAGAGGCATCACCCTGTGAATGCCAGGCCACCCACCGGACTACATATAACTTGTAAATTGTGGGGCATGGGCGAGTCTCGGCAGTGCAGCTGTGGAGTACCGCCCACCCTCACACCGCCGAAACTCGTAATCCGTAATCGGGGCCTTAGTGTATAAACTGTTGAGTGAGATTTCCGCTGATCTTTAACTGTGTTTGTATTTCCCTGACTCTAAATTGAAAATGCTTTGAGAGTTTTTCCACTTCTTGTGGACAACAAGTCCTTCTGAGATGCATTCCTAAGATAACTATGCACATATAATTCTTCAAAGAACATGCTCTTCTATACATGATTTGCAAATGGTTGCCAAATTTATTTTTCAAACTCTCAGTTGAATGTAATATTCACAAATGTTTGTCTATTATTCTGATCAATTGTGCCTCAATATTATTGTTCAATAATGGACAGGTCTAATTTGATTCAGATGCACCACCTTAAGGATCGTTGCTTGTAATAATCCTCTTTCCATAAACTGATCAAGTGAAGCCTACTTGTCAACGTTATAGCCCTCTATTGTGCTGCAATTGCGTTTGTTACAGGTAAATTCACCATAATTAATGCTCCATTTCAGATTATTCAGAGGGGAGCTCCAAAAATAAAGTACACCATTTTCTGCAGTTCTTTCCACAAATGGGTATATTTAATACTTTCACAAAAAATGTATTTCAATTCTGCAAATGAAAAAGACTCTGTCAATATGGCATTCACATGTTATATTAAGATTGTCATCTTTCATACTGCTGTTGAAATATTTTACTGGTGATTTACTTCCAGACCACACAATAAACAAATCTTCAATATAAGGAAACCATATAACTACATGTTCTCTACATTTCTTATTTCCCTCTTTCCATACCAGTCATTCTTCCTAACAGCCCATCTTTGGAGCTTAGTGCCAGTCTTTTGCCTAGTGCAGTACCCTGGATCTGGCGATAGTGTGTTCAAACAGTAAGATATTGTTTTACAAGCATAATTCTAACGTGTCTAATATTATCTTAGTATGCAATGTATCTTGAATTGGTCTCTGTCTCAAATAAGGTCACACGCCATGATTTCATCCTCTTGTTTGATGCTTGTATAAAGGGATTCAAAATGGGTGTGAAGTATTTCTCAATATTTGTATTATAAGAGTCATTAGAACATTGGAATGTTGGGAGCTCCATTGCAGACAATGGAGTGCTCCCTGCTTCTACGGGCCGGAAAAGGCCCGCAGAGCAACATTCCAATGTTCTACAAAGGCTTCTCGAAGTTCGAGGGGATTTATATCCCCTCGAGCTTCGAGAACCCTTTGTTTAATTTGTTAGAACATTCTGCCCTCTAGTGGCAGAATTTTCTATTAGCCTTATAGCCCTTCGTAGCAGGGCTATACGGCTATTAAAGTCCCGCTGTTTTGTTAAAGTCCCTCGCCTTCGGCTCGGGCCTTTAACGATTCAGCGGGCCTTTAATAGCCGGTATAGCCCGCTACGGCGGGCTATAAGGCTATAGTATTGTCTTGTATATTTTATATTAAAGAATGCACATATGATAGCAGGATATAATCTACATATGCCAAAGTAACTTCTAATAGGCTGCCTATTGATAAATATATACATTGCCGTGGTGATCAGGAGGCATTATTATGACTTTTGGGGAGTGAATTGTGAGGGTTATTGGATATGATGGTTTAGATATTGATATGCTTCTCTCTCCTGCAACCCATGGGCATACCATTTAAATAACTGTGTCTAATATTCTATGACGGCTAATTAATACTGAGTCATAAAAAATCTCATAACATACTCTGCCCTCCAATTGAATCATGGCTTCTTCAAGATACTATGGGGCATATTTACAATGAAGTGGCAGAGCGTGGCTTTAGCATCATTGACTTAACGCCATGCTCCACCACTTCAGAAATGCAGAACTGCACCATATTTACAACAATATGGTGAAGCCCTGCGCTTCCCGCTGTGCTGGCGCTAAATTTAGCTGCATAGCTCCAATGCATACCATAGTGCAAGGGTGTCTGCATTGCGGGGAAGATTGTTTATGTGCAGGAAGCTCTCCCTTACTGCAGATAAACTACCTTTCAATTGTGTTTTGTAACTTTTGTGCGTGCTACTTGATGCAGCACACAGAGAAGTCACAAAATATTATTTTCTTTTATTGTTTATGTGCGGGAAGGAACACCTTCCTGCACATAAACAATCAATGGCATTTTGCTGTTTCTATGTGTGCTACACAAAGCAGCACATATAGAAACAGCAAAAATGAGGAGCAATAAAGCATTTCTCCTCATTTCGCCTGTTTAAGACCAGTTTGTCCCTGGTCTTAATTTTGCTGGTGCCTCCTTTTTACGCCAGCCTTGTAAATAGTGGCGGAAGGGAAGGCTTGGGTCCTGTCACTGACTGGCCTGGACCACTTAACTATAACAAACAAAAACAATGGCCAGACAGGTTCTATTTCACACTATACCATGCCTAGCAAACAAATTCTAGGTAGGACGCCTATTTGATTTAGTCATTCATACTTTATAAAAAAAAAATTTGAAGGATCATTTCATATGTCATAGAAAGAAAACAATTGTCACACAGTTATTAACACATAAAGACATTCAAAAAATAATAATACATATTACACAAAATCAATGTAATGAATTGCTGTACACACCAAATAGACAACTACACAATGCCTCAAATTACTTTGTTCTAAGGCACCAGTCCTTCATATTACATATATATACAGACAAGCGGACATTGAATTTATTGCGAAAGCCTGCTTGTCTAACTGAGCCAGAGACTGTTCTTCTCATTGGGGTCCAACTTCTAGGGAATAGTTAGAGTGGTATATGTTTTTCGATGTCCTAGAAGCGCCCCTTCTTTTTTGCTCGGCCTCAGAGTCAACGCGTTTCGAACCACTATATTATTTGCGGGTTCTCCTCAGGACACGGACTGGAAGTGGCCGTCACTGTAAAAGATGGTAATGGGATTGGTGTCAATATTTGAGAACCTTAAAGGTCTTCCCTTACTCTCAGACTCCTCTACTAGTGTCGTCAATTACCTGTTTTAAACTTCTCACGCCACTTTGATGGTGAGTTGCCAGAAAAAAGCGGAAGTTCTGCAGATAAATAGAAAATGGATCTATTGTCATTTGCCCGTTAAATATTGTTTTGTAATCTTGTTTGAACCACCATCTAATGCAGCCTACCTTCATGTGTTGACAGTGTGGAAAGAAGAAAAGGTGGGACGCCGGCGGGTCTGCGGCGCTCCATTTTCTTCGAGAGTATATTTAACTGGTTCCCAAGGCGGTGCTGTGGTTGAACGGGCATGCTGTTACTAGCCTGCTATATCAGTAAGCGTAAGTATGTTGAAACACGGGGGATGCCCCTCCTACCTGCTCGTAAATATTGGCCGCCGCAACTGTGTGCTCCGCTGGCTTGTATTATCAAGCGGGCTGCAATACTTCCTTCCCAACTACAAAAGATGACACCAATTTCAGTATAAGTAGTGTGCAATTCATCTATGAAAACGGGGGGAAAAAACAGGTTTTTTAACCAAACCGAATGAAGGGCTTACTTGAAAGCAGGACTATCTTCTCCTATTAGCCGGCGTCCATTTCCTCACACTGGGCGTCAAACGTGTTGACGCCTGAGACGATTTCTTTTAAAGGGGCCACAGTCATTAAGGCTTGCTTATGGCATGGTCGGGTGTATTGTAAATAGTGGGCAGCATCAAAATCATTGTGTGTTGCGGTGTAACACTTCCACTGCAACACCCATTGCCCTCCCCTTTCATGCTAAGTACAGCTTGAAAGGGTGCCTTATTTACCAGGCAGCGTTATGCCATGTTAAGTGGCTTAACACTGCCTTGTAAATGTGGAGAAGCCCCGATCGCCACCACAACATCACTAAAAGTGAGGTTGTGGTATTGATGGGTGCTTGTAAATATACCCCAATGTTTTATAAGTATCACATTTTCCCCTTCACCAGAGGGATTGATAATCAAGTTGTTGTCACTTTTATGAGATGCTATTGCCTTCATCCTCTTCTACATGTTGTTAAATGGTCTTTTATCTTTGCTGTTGTGGTTTAACAGTCATAATCCCCATATCCTGGAATATTTTAGCTGGACTGTTTCCTGTCATGCGCATAAGTTTACACTTTCTTTTAATTATTCCACTTGATTCAGATGTATCTAAATAAATGCCTCCAACACATTGGCTATATGTCTATCAGTTCCCACATCAGCACATCGCCACTGTCCTCATTTTTTTCTTCTAACACTTCACATCATCAAGATCCTCTATCTGTAAGCCTAATATCTCATGGGATATGCACATGGTGAAGTGTCTCTCTGGGGAACGTGTACATATTGTGTGGTTGGTTTAAGCTTTTGGGTAAAGTTTTACAGACCTCAATTCAGACGTGAACATCATTGAAATGTGTTTTTGGACAGAACGTCAGCCTCAACTTCAATGGCTTTTCCTCTTCAGCAGTCAAAATATGAACTGAAAGCTCCGCTATTATACTATGCTATACCTGCTGATCTCGTTTTTTTAACATAATACTGACAGTTATGAAATGATTTTTCTTTTAATCCTTCTTTAAAGCATTTGGCATTTTAATGGACTTGATTGTCTAAATAAATTACTTGAAACTCAAACTCAAACTAGTATACTGTCAATTTCATTTATGTTGTCCTTTTAGTCTACTTCCTTTTTATTAGACCTCAAATTTTGCATTGATCATTTGCTCCTTCAGAATTTTCTCCTCCTTTGCCTACTGTTTTTTTGCCCAGTTATTGCTTTGCTGTCTTTCCTCTTTTCTCCTGTAGTCTTGCATCGATATTCATTGTAATACCCTAATAATGGTTCTCATGATAATACCACATTAAGACTACATTACTAAAACAACAAGGAATAGGATGAATGGCCACTTGGGTGACACTGCGATCAATTTACCTTTGTGATATACCAATGATATATCTATTGATATGGTTTGTGGTGCTCTACCATGGGGAACAGCGTTTACTACGCAACTTTTACAACGCTGTGCCTTTATGACGCAACTTTTACAACGCAAGTCGTTACAACGACTTGCGCTGGGGGGCGCTCCAGGATAGGGAATAGTTTAATTTACAATCCAACTCCTTCCCTACTATCCACGGGGACTGAAGTTGGAATAGTAAATTAAACTATTCACTATCCAACGCCCCCCAACGCAAGTCGTTGTAACGACTTGCGTTGTAAAAGTTGCGTCGTAAAGGCATGCGTTGTAAAGGCATACGTAGTAATGACATACATCCCTCTACCATTGTCTTGCCGTTTCTACTTCATGGGACGCATGGGGCGTTATATCATAGATAATGACATTGGGAGTCCTTACAGTCTGGGTAGGTTTTTAGGTATTTCACACCAAAGACCTTTACTTCAAAGGTACTTCGAATTCACTTCACAGTTACGATCATTATATATGTGTATATTTGTGTGCGCGTGTGCGCATGTATGTGAGTGTGTATATGTCTGTGTGTGTGTAAGGCTTTTTTCTACTATATGCTACTGTTCACTATTTATCTGTTGTACATTTATTGTGTGTCCTTTTTTCATTTATTTCTAAATCCATTACCCTTTTCAAATTGTATTGTTAATTTTAATTGTGTTAATTTCTTTTATAATTGCAGTACTTTATTTTTTAACAAATTCTCCACTTTTTACGTCTTTGCCTTTTACCTCCTGATGTTGTGTTTGCGAAGTAGTAAATCCCCATGTTCTAAGCTCATAGTAGAGGGGCTGCATCAGTTGTATGCCTATCCACAGAGAAAACTCTCCCTCTGGAGTTCCTCTCATCTGCTTTATTAGCACTCTTTCTGCCTGGACCATTGACTCTTCTGAAAGGGACTCATATTCATCACATAGACAATAGGACTTCTCTAAACTCTGCAAAGATCACTCCACTCTCATCTAAACAACTGAATCCATTTAGCCCAATGATTAAGAGGCAGTAAAAGACATTAGAACAAATAGTCCAAATTAAAGACAAAGGTTAATGCCTTGGAGGGTCCCCTACATTGCATGCTCTAAGGTTGCAGTTAGGGCCACTGGTTCAGTGTATTTACCTGCTGTAAAGTAATGATCTGTGGGTCAGATATACAAAAGGATTTTGTGATTGCCACCCACTGATTCAAATAATCACTTGGTTTGCAACAGTCAAATCCCTATTAGTTATGTACAAAACACATTTTACAAGTTGCAAAGGTATTCTGACTTATAAATTGAGTTTTATGACCCAAACAGAAATGCAATCTAGAAGCGGTGTTCCTTCCAAATTGCATTTTGTGACCTATGTATCAGTGGTTTGGAACCGCAATCAGGTAGCAAACCATTGACCAGTTATCTTTTGCTCAAAAAAAGGTGGCAACTGATTCACAGAGGAGAAGGGGTCCCATTCGGGCCCCTTCCCCTTTGGGTATCAGGGTGGCACCCTCAAGGTGAGTAGATGGGGGTCCAGAAGACCACGGCCTTCACATTTTAAAATATTTCCAAATGGGAAACCTCTTTTTTATAACAGCACTTGCTCCATTTAGGAACTCGGGTTGCTTTGAAAAAGGTTTTCTGTTTGGCAATGCAAATATAGGGATGGTGTTTTTTTATCTCTTGCAGACCACCATCCCTATGTTTGCAGCCGGTCACATGAGGTATTAAATCAGATTCCACTAGCAAAAATGAGTGTACAATTTGCGCCCACTTTTGGGGAATAGAATATTAGTACCCCAGGAATTGAATTATGTGCAATAGATTTTCCACTTCTTTCTGCTTATAGTGGCACAACACCACCATCCCCAATTTCGACATGGTCACTTATGTGCGGGAGTGTGTGATGCCATCTACAAAGAGTAGCCCTCATATAAAACGAGGTGTAATTCTTAAGTATTAAAATACATAAGTAAATAAAAGAATCAACTAAAAATGTAAAGCCAGATGTTTTCTGTAGACTCGAATCTAAATGGCAGGACAACGTAATTCACTATGCTTGGCCCATAAAGACTGGCAAATATAATTTGAGCACAATTCAATAAAAAAAAAACATGCATATGGTGCCCTGATCGAAATCACTATGTGATTGACAGGACAGCCAAAGTCACGGGCCGATTCACAGAACTAACTTATGACAAAATCCTAAACTTACTACCATTTACTCATTTTGGTATTCACAGACTCATTTTGGTATTCACAGAAGGCACTTACTCATTAATGAGTTAGTGCTTTCTGTGAATACTATAATGAGTAAGTGCCTTCTGTGAATACCAAAAGGGTAGTACGTTTAGGATTTTGTCTTAAGTTAGTTCTTTGAATCGGGCCCACGGTTTCCCTACCTCAGGGTAACTGCAGGGTTTTTGACAGAAGAGCCTCAGCTGGCTCCACTTAGGATACCATTGGCCCAGCAGTCCAATCACAGTTCTTCTTCCATTTTTAGGTCAAGGACCGTCGCACTGCGTAGCAGTGGGCGGAGCCGAAGATTTTATGTTTCTTAGAGGGGGCTTGGAACCCGCCCCTCTTCTCCATTGGCTGGCCTAGTAAATGCTGGCCAGCCATTGGAGGAGAGGGGCGTCACTCGGTTCAAGCCCCGTCTTTTTTGGATTCGGGGACGTGTTTTTTGCGTTCTTTCTATCTGTGACGTCATCCGTGTCTCAGCAAAAAACACGCCCCCGATTCCGAAAATTTCGGAGGTTTGTGGCAGCCATTTTTTTTTTTCGTTGCTGCTCTCTTATTAGCACATAATGCAAGAATTAAGGAAGTCGCCCAGGATTGCAGGATGTTGCGCGACCCTGTCAAAACTTGAAACCCAACCCGGGATTCACTACAATCTCCCCCCTGTGATCAGACTAATTTCCTCCCTAGTTACCGTCACAATACTACTGAAACTTGAAACCCAACCCGGGGTTCACTACGATCTCCACAATGTGACCAGTCTAATTTCCTCACTAGCTACACCGTCACAACATTACCCCCAACCGGTTAGCTATGTGGTATCAGAGTGCCTCGCTCGAGCTCTCTTATTAGCTCTGCGGCAACGGGCTCCCTGAGAGGGCCTATGTCGCGTTTGTCCTTCCTCAGTGTTCATGCCGCTCCCGGTGATCCGCAGCTGTGTTGGTGAGAGCTGCGACTGCGAGCCGAGACAGCGGCTACTCCTGGGACCTCAACACCGCCGCCCGCGGCGAGAGAGACAGCAGGGGGCGGCAGACTTGGCGACCATGGTGAGCAAAGGATGGCCGAGAGGGTCCCCTGCAGGGGTATGCTTGATCAGGAGGGTGGGAGTAGCGATCGTATGAGGAAAGAGGAACTGTATCGCAGGCGGGGAACGTCCCTTCAGCTTCCACTGATGCCTGCTTGATCGGAAGCTCAGATGGCTGGTTCCGCGATGCGTACCCTATGATAAAAGGCGCCTCTTACCCGTGAAAGCAAGGAACACAGATTACTCCCACAGCAAGCATGCTTGCGTAAATTCCATATCCCCACCCCTAGCCCCTGACCGCTCTCCACAGGAGGGAGTCGTGAGGCAGAGGGGAGGGGAACCAGGGTTGAACATGGGCAGTGTATTCGTAAGCCCCCTAAAGTGTACATCTAGGACAGTATCCCCTCTTCACTCTTCCCCGGTCTGCCTTCGCCATCTACTCTGTTCTCCTCCGCACGAAGTTCCTGATGCCCTTACTACATAGGCATCCTCATCCCCTGCTGCAACCTTATACCTTGTGTTATAGATCCCATCCCGAAGCTGAGATGCCCCCTCACCCAAGCCTCAGATACAAATTGCCCTTACAATCCCCCTCGCAGCGTGCACCGGGGCCACGTAGCACACTACAAGTCTTCAGCTAAATTTGGCACCAACTACTTTGATAGAATTAATAACTAACCACAGAATGGTAAGGAGAGTATCGGAGCACTTGCGGTCACCCCGTGCGTTACCGACCGACCACCCTTGTGACTATCAAGTGCTTAGGCCAAATCCCAACCTGCTGAGTGTCCCTGACAAACTCTAACCCCACAAGGGGGGGTTCACCCCTATTCGTTGGTGTGCCAAGTCCGATGTCCTCACTAAGCCATGTGATTGAAATCTGGTAAACTAACCCGATTATTAATGTGGGCATCAGAGCACTTCACATGAGCACCCAGTGTGTTACTGACGAACGCACACAATGCAAGAATTAAGGAAGTCGCCCAGGATTGCAGGATGTTGCGCGACCCTGTCGAAACTTGAAACCCAACCCGGGATTCACTACGATCTCCCCCCTGTGACCAGACTAATTTCCTCCCTAGTTACCGTCACAATACTACTGAAACTTGAAACCCAACCCGGGTTTCACTACAATCTCCACAATGTGATCAGTCTAATTTCCTCACTAGCTACACCGTCACAACATTACCCCCAACCGGTTAGCCATGTGGTATCAGAGTGCCTCGTTCGAGCTCCCGTGCATTACAGAGGGCACACCAAGAATTGGGGGAAAAAGCGATTTGCCCAGAATCGACCGATGTTGAGCGTTCCCGCTGAAATTCACCGACTACCGCTATAGCCTCCAGCCACGCTGTCTGCCCTACAAACTCACGAACCCATAAGAACGACTCCCTCTGTACCCTGTACCTTTTATGTAACTCATGTAATCCAAAGTCCTTATGTAATGCAACTGGTTCTTATGTAAAGCGCTTTGACACCTTCGGGTAATGTTCGCGCTATATAAAATTGCAAATAAATAAATAAACACCCATCTCAAACCGCCTAGTTCCTGATGCCAGCCATTGTTATCACCAATTAGCATAAACCCCGTGTTCAGCCTATCAATATTCACGCAACGACAGGGTACCATCCCCATACATTCCGGGGCGCAAGATAGTTCCTCAATTACTACTTAAAGGAAATGGCAGCCTTTCAAATAAACGCAAGCAGCTGCGAGGAAAACTTGTCAATTTTATGACATAACGTGTACCAGTGTACAGACTAGGTGGCTGCACTACAGGAAAGCCAGTCTGCTGGACACAGACCTAACAAAGCACCCACTCTCCTCTATTGAGACGTCAGGTTCTCCTGGCCCCGGGACACAACCTGCCCGTCCCGAGGCTACACAAAGCAACAACCCTCCTTTATTACTACATCAGGTTCACCCGACCCCGGGACACAACCTGCCCATCCCGAGGCTGCACCAAGCGTCTCTTCTCAATTGAACATCAGGTTCTCCCGACCCCGGGACACAACCTGCCTGTCCCGAGGCTTCACTCCGGCCAGCCCCGTCCCTGCATTGCCCTGCTAGTTTCATCCAAAGCACCGCTCCCTAATTTAATCTCTGCGAGCCCCTGTAACCCTGGCGCTGACAACAAAACGTAAAGGGCAGCTGGCCACCCATTAACCATTCGTAAAAAAAACCATCATGAAACCGCCACGAAAGGATATGTGCCGCCCCACTCCCAGCAATCGCTGTCTCAGTCAACCACAACCGACAACGCTGCGTCCACTCCAGAATGCTCAGGCGTTCTTCATGGCCTCAGTGCACACACAACTCGCCGCCTGCAACATTACACAAAAGGAATCTATTTCCGAAAATTCGGCGCGCAAACTACCCACTATGTACCACGAGAAGCAGTGCACACCCTAATTCTGCTAATATAACATTGCGTGCATGCGAACATCCTATAACTGATTCGCAGTCCACCGTCCACTACGGCGTCGGTGCCACTCCCTGCGACATCCCTATTATCACCATTGAGGCCAGCATCTCACCACCCAAGTTCGTAAAATGCACAACCACAGTCTCTGTTGGAATCAGTGCACCCGCTCATTCAGCCCAAAATAACAAAAGAGACGCTGAATATCCATGCTTATTCTACATAACAGATGTATTGCCACCTGGGCACCACTTAAGGTTACCAGCAGTGCTGTTAAGTCAGACCTAAACATGATTTGTTGCATAAAAATACCTCCAGGCTGGGAGAGAGTGGCTGCACGGTGCAGCAATCTCCAGGTTATGTAATTCCCTATTAATTCTCAGCGATGTCTTTTTTGGCTAATAGATCTGCCCCCTCGCTGTGCTTGCTTCCCTGCCCCCTGGCTGTGCTTGCTCCCCTGCCCCCTGGCTGTGCTTGCTCCCCTGCCCCCTGGCTGTGCTTGCTCCCCTGCCCCCTGGTTCTCCTGCCCCCTAGCTGTGCTTGTTCTCCTGCCCCCTGGCTGTGCTTGCTCTCCTGCCCCCTCGCTGTGCTTGCTCTCCTGTGTGTGTGTGTGTGTGTGTGTGTGGCTCTGTGTGTGTGTGGCTCTGGGTGTGTGTGTGGCTCTGGGTGTGTGTGTGTGTGGCTCTGGGTGTGTGTGTGGCTCTGAGTGTGTGTGTGGCTCTGAGTGTGTGTGTGGCTCTGTGTGTGTGGGTGGCTCTGTGTGTGTGGGGCTCTGTGTGTGTGGGGGGGGCTCTGTGTGTGTGTGTGTGGGGGGGCTCTGTGTGTGTGTGTGTGGGGCTCTGTGTGTGTGTGTGGGGCTCGGTGTGTGTGGGGCTCTGTGTGTGTGTGTGGGGCTCTGTTTGTGTGTGTGTGTGTGTGTGTGTGTCTCTGTGGCTCTGTGTGTGTGTGGCTCTGTGTGTGTGTGTGTGTGTGTGTGGCTCTGTGTGGATAGCTTTTTTTGTAGGTGGCTCTATGTGTGGGTGGCTCTGTCTGTGTGACGGTGGCTCTGTGTAGGGGGTTCTGTGAATGTTTCTGTGTGGGTGGCTCTGTGTGGTTGGTTCTGTATGTGTGTGGCTCTGTGTGGGTGTAAATGCAATAGGTCATGCACTTGCGAGCGATTAAGCTATTGGCATTGTAAATGACAATGCCATTTATTTAACGATTAAGCTATTGGCAATGTAAATGACAATACCATTTATTTATGATTTAAAAAAAAAATGTCATGAGCAATGCCAATAGCTCTACCTTTAATAATGCTGAGAACATTGCATTGTAAATGCTTGTTAAAGTTTCTTTGGGAGGGAAAGCCCAAACACCACTAGAGAGGCGAAGGTGTGCATGACTCAACCACACAGTACTGAAACATTTCACGAGCTTCCCTTAAGAGCCTATGGAGTTGTGGGGATTTTATTTAAAAATGTGCTCTAAAAGAGTAATGTCGCCTCTCTAGGAGCTTTTCACCCACCCTTCTCACACCGCTCCAGAAACCTGCCGCAGCCAATTAAGTGGGCCTTCACAGCCTGTTAAGCTATAAATGGACCCTCCACCATAAATTCGAACTTTTTTGCCTGCAGGTTTATCAAATCATGGTTTTGAAACTGTGGCCTGCCTGTTGCAATTCTCTATTTTCCACGCGCCGCATTGCAGCCTTTACATTTTGCATTATTTTAATTCTAAACGCAATCCACTCTCGAGGGTACGGAAATAGGGAAAGAAACTGCTTGCACTGCTTTTCCTGCCAAGCTCATTAGCAAAGCAGCCCTATCAGCTGGACATCTGGATTTAGGCAGATTCAAATCTTATTAAAAAAGTGACATTGCTGTGTCTGTGAATGTCAAGCAATCAGCGAGAACACTTTTCTGTTTTAAAGAACAATAGTCATAGGACAGTATTATGTTCAGTAATCTTATTGCCACGCACATTTTCATAAACACTGCTAATGGAGTAAATGTTTATTACATAAAGCCACTCTTCATTCAATAAATGAAAATCAAATTACTGCATTATTTATCGACTGTAGCATAATACGGTATGGAGCCTTCCCCAAACATCAGGTTTTCTACATTGTGCCTGACGTTCATTGTTAAGGTTTGCCATCAATTACAGCACAAATGCATACAATCATCAACTATCCACAAAATATAACATATTTTTATAATTGCCCTGTTTTTGCATACTGAATCATGCAATCAGTCAGCTTACACGAACTTAACAGCCAGTGTCAGAGATTAATCTGCGCTATTGTAGTTGAAGGTCAACATTAGGATATTTAGGACAAAAGGGTCGTACTTTTCGATTGCTTCCACTAAACTATTCCCATATAATTTATCTGGGTAAACAATTCTGCAAACTCAGTACTTTGGACATTGCACTATTCAATAATATTATGATCCTGTAGCTTCCATTTAAAATTGCCCGTAAATGTGAGGGGCGGTGCTGCCATGCCTAATGCGGTACACGTGCACCATCCGAAGCCCGATCATGGTCGGGATAGCATGTCAGTAGGCTCAATTTTCGCATAATAATCCTGCATTATAGCCTTATAGCCCGTCATAGCAGGCTGTACGAGCTAGTAAAGGCCTGCTGCAGCGTTAAAGGCCCGAGCCGAAGGCGAGGGACTTCAACAAAGCAGAGGGACTTGAAAAACCGGTATAGCCCTGCTACGAAGGGCTATAAGGCTAATATAACATTCTGCCACTAGAGAGCAGAGTGTTCTAACAAATAAAACAAAGCCTTCAGGGAGCGCAAGGGGATTAAATCCCCTCAGGCTCCCTGAAGCCTTTGTTCACAGCCAGAGCTGTGAACAAAAAACATTGGAGTGTTGGAGCTCCGGGCTTGTACCAGACATTATAAGCCGTGAACACTCCATTGTTTTCAATGGAGCTCCCAAAATTCCAATGTTCTAATAGTGCTTAAAGCTACATAGAGGGCTATTATTGCATGGTTGTTATTAAGTTTAGAAATGCATCTCCTAGGTAGGAGTCCAGCTCGAGCAATGAGACAGCTCCCACTGAAACAACAGGCAAATACCAGCTTACTTTAGAATTTAGCAGACAGGGCACTGCCGAAAATGTGGTGTAGTACCCTATTCACCAAAATAATGTTCCGCAACCTCTATTTAGAGTAGGGCGGTCTGTCAGGTTTCTGCGGGCGGTTCCCCCATTTTCTACTATGTCAGATACCTTATAAAGATGGCCCAACAGACTTTGAGCCATTAGCATAAGTACATCAAATCACCCACCCCATTTAGAGCAGATGGTCTGGTGCACTTTTTTTGTTCGTAACCACGAGGTTTTCGGAGTTAATATTTGTATTAAATACCTTTACAGGAGCCATTATGGTGGCAGCTCTTCTGAAGTTATAGAATCTCCATCAGTCAGACAGCTTTTCTGAAGTCATAGAGATCTCCATCAGGCAGACGGCTCTTTTGAAGTTTTAGAGATCTCCATCAGGCAGACGGCTCTCTTCTGATGTCATAGACATCTCCATCAGGCAGACGGCTCTTCTGAAGTCATCGAGATGGCTCCATCAGGCTGACGGCTCTTCTGAAGTAATAGAGATCTCCATCAGGCAGAAGTCTCTTCTGAAGTCATAGAGATCTCCATCAGGCAGACAGCTCTTCTGAAGTCATAGAGATCTCCGCCAGACAGACGGCTCTTCTGAAGTCATCAAGATGGCTCCATCAGGCTGACGGCTATTCTTAAGTCATAGAGATCTCCATCAGGAAACGGCTCTTCTGAAGTCATAGAGATCTCCATCCGGCAGACGACTCTTCCAAAGTCATAGAGATCTCCATCAGGCAGGCGGCTCTTCTGAAGTCATAGAGATCTCCATCAGGCAGACGGCTCTTCTGAAGTCATAGAATCTCCATCAAGCAGACGGCTCTTCTGAAGTCATCGAGATGGCTCCATCAGGCAGACGACTCTTCCGAAGTCATAGAGATCTCCTAAATACAGTGGCCAATGGTCTGCCTGTGCAGAGGAGGTCATTAACTCTGCTGCTGTGGTAGACAATGTGCCACCCGGCAAAGCCTAAATCAGGCTGATTATTTCAAAGTACCATCAGCCAAATACATGCAGCACCTCAGTTCCCAACCAGACATCATCCAAATCTTTAGTCCAGCACAGGCTGGAAACTGAACCTGGACAATTGTAGTTTGTGCTGATGAAAGTCAATACTTTTCAGCTGCCAGTCCACATATGGACCTTGACTTCTTGCCTCCTTCCTAAAACACCCTGTGAAAAGTCCTTTGGCTTTAAACCTAGATGCAAATATTTATTTCAAAGAGCATGTGAAATTTCAGACCATATTTTACTAACCATGCCTCCATAAAATTAAACTATTTATTTTGTCATCCACTTTCACCTCACTCTTCTGACCCATCTATGGTGGCAGTGACACACTCACCAATATACTTGATGTAAGAATGGCTCTACTAAAAGTTGTTGTACATGCACCGACTCACCTAATCACAAATGAAATTAAATTCGACTACATCAACCCCTACCACCGTAAAACAATTTATTTTGTTCAATAAAGAACCGACAAGAGCATTTTGATCTTTTGCGATGACCTAAAAAGGTATCAATAAGCAAAAATCAAACAACCTTACTGGCAAATTCTGTATCTTATCTCTGATGGTCTAAGCAGAATAGGTAACACATCCTATGTAAGCAGAGAATTATAGAATGATCTCAAGGAAGAGGAAAATAATCACTTTTCTCTGTCTATTAATCACAATTCTTGACAAATTATCCATATATCCAAAGCTTTCCTCCTTTCTGTGAAACCTCCAGAAGAAACCGAAGAGCTCCCTTTTCCCACATGTTATGTTATTCACATTCCAGTCCAACCTTAAACTTCACCCAGCCTACCCTGACCAACAGCTCAGCTAGGCAACTTGTCAACTGATCAATTACAGCTCTACCTCCAATCATATTAGGTCTAGCCTGAAATATTTAGCTGCCTTCCAGAGCTCAAGTTATCACCAAATAAAAGAGTCATGAAGAACAGTGTAGAGAGACAGGCTTTGTTGTTCTTCTTTGTGGGCATGTGATTGAGAGGCAGTAGTGTTACTAGGCTCATTGGTCATAACTGACAGACATTGTTAACACAGACCCTGTGTCAAAGAAACTAAGAAAGTAGGAAGAGACTTTGCATAGTGTAACCCCTTTGACAAATACCGTATGATGGGTTCTGTATTCTGTACGCTGAGAAAAGCAATAGGCAGGGTTTTTTTTTACATTGTGAACTCTGTGGCAAACACAAGAGAACATTGTTTTACCTTGTATAACACTGGGAGCTCCTTGCATAGATCACTGTTTCAGTAGGGGCAAGAGAAATCTAGGTCTCCCTGTGTATAGTTGTAATTTCATGTTTATTGTTTATTTGAGTGGGACTTTACCCCTTCACTGCGGCGGCTATTCTGCCGCAGTGCTAAGGGGGAGGGGGGCGCGGCGCTCCCGTGCTCGTGACGGAACCGCTCCATCACAAGCCTCGGGTGAGCTGTGCTTGTGACGGAACGGTTCCGTCACGGCCCCGCCCGCCCAATAGAACGCTGAGCGCAGGCGCGGAATTCGTGCCGCACAGGCGCGGCGAGCGGTCCGTGACGGAACCGTTCCGTCACAAGCACAGCACACCCGAGGCTTGTGACGGAACGGTTCCGTCACAAGCATGCAAGGGGTTAAAGTATGTTTTTTTTAAAAGTGATAGCACTGGCCATCATAGAAATTTAAAAGTTTGTTCATGTGTGCTTCAAGGAGTTATTAGATTTGAACCCAGGTCATCTCTCTGAACAGTCACTGGACTGCTCTGCCTCACATACCTTGAAGGTCAAGTGAAAAAGAGAGGTACTTGGTTCTTACTGTGGGTTCCATAGCACGATGGCCCCAAAACGTGAGTGGTAAAAATCTCCAATTATCACAATTACAAGGGATCCAGTAACTTCAGGAGAGTCAGGGGTTATGGACCACCGATTGCCGTAGGCCCCCTGTATCAGTTCATACATTGCCACATGAACTACAAGGAAAATACAATTATCGGTCACAGAAGAGATGAAGAAAATCTCTTTCCCTCTCACCCAGCACCTCTTGTTGTAGCATGACAAGCTCCAATAGCCGCAGTGCTGGTCGCTTCTGTAAAAATGTGCAATGGTGTGCATATGTGCCACTGGGAGCACAGGCAGTACAATGCAGCTTGACATGCTTTGGATTTCTTACTCATAAGATGGCAGTAGGGATCACTTTATGCATCTTTTGACCATTTCTGGGTTTGTCCTAGAGCCAACACCACTCCATTTCAGGGCAGCAAAGACAGTGGTGAATCTGGGCTGTTCAATGCTATGCTTGGTCGTCTAGTGTGCACGTGTGGTGCTTTAGTGCAGCAGTATATGCTCTTCAGCAAAAGTGCCAAATAGAGAAACTGCTTGGTGGAAAACCACCTAATCCCATGAAGCTCACTGTATTGCACAAGCATGTGAATGAAATGTTGCTGCACATGTGCACTGTATGTGTTTGTGTGCATGTACAGTGCCTGGGGTGGCTTTGAAACTGATGCACTAAACTGACAGGTCTAACTGGGCCGAAGTTCACCAATCAATTTGAACAAGGTATGTGCAGACATGGCTCTGTGCATGTGGAAAATGTTGTAGAACAGTAAAAGGGTATACATCCCAATAGTTTTAAGCAAAAGACAATACAATATCAGCAGATCATTTTAGAAATTTTATGATGCATAATTCAAACAAAATCCCTTTACTACTAGAATTTTTTAAATCAAACGCGCTCTACATTTATGGAAAACGATCTGGAATTTTGACTTTATCAAATGCTAGTCTGCAACCAAGAATGCTACCAAAGCAGATATCATTCTGCTACCTTTCGCAAGAAATCAGGAAGCAGAACATAAATGCCTAAAACTAAGAGTAAACTTTCTTGTTATTGCTGGTATGAACACGATCAAAGAACATTATTCAATCAAGGTCTTTATGCATGGACAGCCTTCCTTTTCAAGTAAGTAAAGCCTCCTTCTCTGTAAAAAAGAAAATGTTATTGGTTAGTTGAATTAATAAATACTAATGCCATACAAGAAGATGGAGCTGAGAGCTCCGCATGGTAAAGTATAGGAAACATTTAAAAAGTTTATAATAC
The DNA here is from genome assembly GCF_964261635.1 of Lissotriton helveticus. NCBI lineage: Eukaryota > Metazoa > Chordata > Amphibia > Caudata > Salamandridae > Lissotriton > Lissotriton helveticus. The sequence goes on along the minus strand of NC_136063.1, from coordinate 937,997,778 downwards.
TTGGAAAACGTTTATAAACATATTTTATATTAAATAGTAATGCAAAATAAATGTGTATGTTTAAGTTCAATGTAGAACTAAAGAAAACATAGCTACAGCACTATTATCCTAATCTTGAATCAGATCTTTATTTAATGCAAAAATATTAAATTAAGTTATATTTATTTTTCTGAGGTGTAGATTTAAACATAATGTCCCACCTAAAGTAAAACAATACAAAATTGTAATTATGCATTAATAATCATTACAACTGATGTTCAGACTTAATTATATTTTAATAAAATATATTGTTACACTAGTTTGTAAATGCAAATGAGGTTATTAAAACCTTTTACAAGTAAATAAAAACAATTTTATATATTATGTTTAACTTAAAATTGTATTTAGTTACACTTTAACTATTTAAAATAGTTTAATAATTTAACATTACTTCTCATGGGGTTTTATTTTAAACTCCTACCTTCATTATTTTCATTCTGATGGTCTTGCAGTAGAAGTGTCTGGTGCTGTACTTAATACTGTTTTTTTTTAGTCGTAACTTAAACTCCTACATTTGACTCCAACACTATTCTCAAGTGGGGGAGGGGGCAAGGTTCAAGTGTACACTTTTATCTAACTTTACACCCGAATTTTGTGAATATCCAAAAGTAGCAAGTAACTCAACAGTGTAAGAGTAAACTACACATGTAAATTAATTACATGTGTAATTTACCTTTGTGATTCTCCTTGGTGCTAATCTTTGCAGGTAGGAATTGCCATAGTTTGTCAGCTTGAATGGAGAAAGTAGTGTCACCAGTGTTTTTTTTCTTTAAGCAGAAAATATTAAATGCAGTGCCAACCTGTAACTTAAGAAAGAGGATCTTCTTGCTATTGGGAGCCAGTGTACAGCCTTAAGGACTGGAAAGATAAGATATGGGTTTACATATTTACATATAGAAGTAGCCTTTCTGCTGAATTCTGAATTCTTTGCAGCCTTCTCATGTTTGACAGTGAAATGCTGTGTTATAGTCTGTTAGCATAATCATGTATAGCAAGAATGCATGACGTTGCTTGTCCCAGCTGAGGAAATGTAAGCTGTGAAAAGATGAGCGTACACATTTTCATTCAGTAGAATGTTGATTTAGATAGCTTGTCTGCTTGAGCATTCATGGAAACTGTAGGTGTGATTTTGCAATTATTTTTGGAGGAGCTTCTATTGTATCCAGTCAGAAAGACAGAGTATCTCATTTTTTCCATTTACTGTACATCAGTATTTCAATTTTTGAAGTGTTCAACTTAAGATGACACAATTGATCGACGGAATGTAGAACAAATCAAAACATTCACCCCCAGTCAAGAGATGTGGGTTGAATCCATCATTCTTTTGCTCACCATGCCACCCCAGTTTAGACCTGACCATATGCAAATCAGTCTTGACCCTGTGTCTCATGGGACTTAGGGAGCGAAAGCAAAATACACACAATTGATGGATGGAATGCAGAACAAGTCAAAACATTCTGTCCATCAATTGATCGTTTTGCATTTGTCACCCCGAGTAGGACGGGTATGCCCAGACCTGGGTCTGAGGTTCCGTGAAAATTGTAAGTGATGTTTTCGACTCGCACGAATATGGTCGAGTCTGGTATCTAAGAACCGCAAATGACGAGTTTAGTAAGTGTGCGCAGTTTCGCTGTGCTAACTTAAACCGTTCGTTTGATATGTGGGTTTTTCATCTGTACCCACGGGTTCCATCTTAGATACGGCATCCATTTTGTCTCTTGCCCTCGAGTAGCCAGCGAACGGACACTGTCCGCTTCGTCACCCTGGGACTCTCAAGATATTTGTGGAAGACACATGTACTTTGTAAATATCTTTTACGATGAAGGGGATGATACTGTAAGGCAGATGGCCCCGCTCGAGGCTCATCTTGCCGTCCGGTTTATTGTCTCAGCCGTGCATCTCATTAGGCACGTCCCTTTGATGCCTGTATCTCGTGTTTCCCGATACCTCCCCTTTCACACTCTTTTCAATCCCCCACTGTCTCCATCTTCCTCTGCACCTGTCCTTGTCCCTATTTCGATCTGTTTTACTGCCGATTGGAATTCACTAATGTTGGGAAGATGGGTTTTTACAGTTGGGAACCGCCAAATGTTTCCACACTTATGTTCCGGACCTTATGTGTACCAAAGTGACCAAAGCGACCCCTCTGGGGGATAATTATGGGAACCAAGTTGTAAACTTTTGTGTACCATGTTGTCCTATGAGTAAATTCTGTATAAAAGGAGCGATCCACAGAACCAATTTGAAGCAGTCTCCCCAAGTTGCACGTGTTGTACTTGTTGTGACTTCTGTGTTCCCTGCAGTAAATAAACCTTGAATCTTTGACGCCGAAGGAAGTGTCCCGTGTCTCTGTAGTTTGTGCGCCGAAACAGGTATCCCATGAAGGTTATAGGTGTTGTTCCCTGGCACCGCTGGTACTGTTAAAAAGTCCAGTCCTTCAGTTGGCGCCCAACGTGGGGCGACTTCAGCGGTACTGGTCCGGTCCAAAGCCTGATGATCGTGAGGAACTTCGTGTGAAATCTCCGAGGGAAGGTGCACCCCGCTTCATCGATCCTGTTATCGAAATAAGTGGCCCGAAGTTTTTCCCTGCGAAGATTCCCGCCTCCTGACGGCTGCGACGGACCGATGCCCTGACTGTCGACCTGTCTTCGACGCCCGGCATAGACCTTATGTACAAGCGAGACGATAGACGGGCCTTCCTGGTGACGCCATTGAAGTTCTGAGTTAAGTATTTGTGGGTCGCTCCCAGTCCTTAGTGGTTGTTCTAGCTTTTTGAAAGCTTTGTGGTTAGCCTTTAAGGCTTTGTGGTAATAGCTCACTGAGCTTTGTAATAGCCTCCTCAGGCTTTGTGGTTAGCTCTCCGAGCTTTGTGATAGCCTTAAGGCTTTGTTGTATTGCATGGTTCCATTGCATTTGTGGTTCTTAGTATTGGTTCTTAGTATTATTTGACAGTTGCAATTGCCAAAAACCGAGGGTTTTGACTTACACGAGGTTTCATTGCTTCGGTAATCCTTGAAGTTTGATACTAGGTTAGTGTGCACGATGCCTAGCCATAGTGATTTGTTTCGTATTTTCAAATGTTGCGCAATGGATTCCCGGTTGGAGGACTCGTGTCCGATACCTCCAGTTGGAACTCCGATACATGATCTATATAGTCGACATGGGGTGGGTCCTATAATCTATAATGATTACTGGGTCCGCTATACAAAGAAAGACGGTGACCTTAGATGGCCACCACACGGAACTTTTGAACTTTCGATTTTAGATAATCTTGAGGCTAAATTATTTTTAAAGAAAGCTAGGCCAGCTATGTTTGATTCCTTTCGGATATGGCGTAAAGAGGCCAAGCAGAAAGAAATCAAACAACTTAAAAAGAATCAAAAACAAGAGTTCGTTCCTGTAATGCAAGCTATAAAAGAATGTAGACAAGACAAAGAAGAAAAAGATATGGAAATCGCTACTAGATTGCATCACATGAAGATAGATAAATGTTACCCAGTTTTACCGAATAAATTAGAAAAGAAAGAAGAAGATTTGAAGGAGGATTCCTTGCTGTCATACTTGATGAAATCACCACCTCCTTATGTACAGGGTGCTACTGCTCCTGTAGTTGCTCCTGTAGTACCTCCTGTTGTTCCTCTTGTTGCTCTAGCGGCTGCGGGTCAGCCCGCTGTTAACCCTACGTTTGTTTCACCACCTGTTCTTGTTCCTACTGCTCCTGTACCTGTACCTTCACAGACTATTGTTTCTGCTACTCCGACTACCTTGTCTGGTCCTAATATGCCTTCTTTCACCTCCAGTGTTGTTGCCCCTGTTTTTCTTTCTCCTTCTGTTCGTAAGCGTGTTCCTAACTCTGTTGCTACTCTTTATTCACCTCTTTCTGGTCCGTTATTTTTGTCTGATTCATCTGACACTCCTCAGAGACGGAGTCAGATCCCTAGTGGTAGGGAGAAAGAGACGTTAGTAACAATGGCACATAGGTGGATAAGACATCCTGCTAATTACACTCCACGTGTAGTTCTTTGATACGTTTTCTCAGTTTAATGAGCCTACGCAGAGATTCGTATTTGAGGAGATGTGTAACTTTTTGAAAGAAGAATGGTATGATGATGACGTAGATAATGTACCGTCCGACATAATTGAACTTCAAAGTCACTTTTCGAACGGTATGATTATAGGAGACGATGTACGACGTGCCGTGGAACGCTTATTAGCATTTAGATCCACAGCACATTCTCGGGTGTCATTAGATGATACCACTGAAAACTGGAAAGCGGTTCCTGGTCAGTATCCTATGAGAGAAGTCCCGCCACTGTGGGTGCCTGGAGATCCGCAAGCTAACCCTGCGGTTTTACCGCATTTTCGAAGGGTGTGGATACATCTTCCATGGAAACGATCAGAAGTTTTGCAAGTGAAGCAATCCTTACCCGATCCGCGTAAAAATCCGGCTGGTTATTATAAGGAGTTATCACAACTGATAGAAGCTTCTATTATGAATATTGCCGACATCGACATGTTGTTTGGCAACGTTGTACCGCAACCAGTTTGGGCTAAAATTCGTCAAGCTAATCACGCAGCTGAATTAGGGGGTGATTGGGTTGCACTGCTAGCAGCTGATGCATTACAAGTTGGTGGGGCCAAGCCTGAACAGCTGATCTTGGATTTGCCTCAGAAAATCATTACGCTCATGAAAACTCTCATGCCAGCGATGAAGGTGAACTGGGATAAGTTATCAGCTTGTAAGCAAAAGAAAGACGAGAGTGTCTCAGATTTCTTTACAAGGTTTGAGGAAGCGTTTGTCGACCACAGCGGCCAGGACATGGGCGCTGAGGGAGGCCAGCGGTTATTCGTTGACAAATTCGTGTCGAATTTGTTGCCTGAACTAAGCAACAAACTAAAGAATTCAGAAAGTGCGTGGGCAGTTTCAACCCCTGCGCAAATACTAGCAACGGCCCAGTATTATGAGAATAGGGAAAAGGAAGAAAGTGATCGTGTAGAAAAGAAAACTAAGGAGCTTAAAACGAAGGTTTTGTTGCAGCAAGCATACCCTCCACGATCAAACCAAAATGATGCACAACAACAGTATCGACCACGAGCACAGCTCGATAGAACACAGCCGCGCTCTGACAACTTTGATTCCAGATCTTCACTTGGGTATAATCAGTGCGCATATTGTAGGAAAGAGGGACACCTAAAATATGATTGTCTTGCCTTACGGGACCGTCTAAATGGTGTGTCGACACGTGGAAACCGTGGTGGTGGTCCTCAACAGACACCACGTGGTAGAGGTCGTGGTTCATCCCACAATCAGAGCGATCGTTATCAAAATCAATCAGACGCAAATAATTGTTTTGACCAGCGAAATACGGGGTCAGTTCGATCTGCACAGTATAATGTTGATGATTATTATACAGAGTATGAAACTGTTGTAAATGACCACTACTAGGACAGCCAACGACAAAGAGAGGGAGTAGTGTCAGTTCTGGTCGATCAGAGTGGGCCTTACGTTGCAGTGACTACATCGGGTGTAGTTGAGCCTTTTCTGTTAGACACTGGTGCGACGAAAAGTTCCATCATGCATTCAAAACTCCCTGGCGCACCTTTGTCTGGCTTAACGAATGTTTCCGTCGGATTCTCTGGCGCCCCTGTTAGTAACCCAGTCTCTAACCCTTTGCCTCTTATGATTGGATCTCGTGAGCTAACGGCTCCACTGATTCTATCTACAGGTTGTGGTGAAAATCTTTTGGGCCTGGATTTGTTGAAACGATTATATGCAACGTTGTATTGTTCCCCCGAAGGAGTGGAACTTACATTGGGACGGAGAGTGATCTCTCCCATGTATTTATCGGTTGATAAATTCCCACCGGAATTGAGTTCCCTCCCTGCGTCCTTATGGGCCACAGGTCCCAATGACGTGGGCCTGTTAGACATTCCACCCTATGTGATTCAATTGAAACCAAATGCGCGAGTACCGCGTTTACCTCAATATCGTATTTCTCTTGAGGGCGAACGAGCACTGTTAGCAATCGTTCATGATCTCATTGGAAAAGGTGTTGTTGAAGAAACTCGTGGAAACGTGTGCAATAGCCCTGTATTGCCAATTTTGAAACGAACTGACCCAACTAAACCTCCTGTGTACCGTTTTGTTATAGATTTGAGAGAGGTAAACAAAATAGTGATTCCACAATTTCCCGTGGTCCCTGACATTACGGCTTTATTAACAATGATTCCGGCATCTGCCGCCTGGTTCACAGTGATCGATTTAAAGAATGCTTTCTTTAGCATCCCGATTGCAGAGGAAAGCAGAGACCTATTCGGATTTTCATTAGGAGGTCGCAGTTTTAGGCTAAAACGCGCTCCACAAGGCTATTGTGAGAGTCCGTCAATCTACAGCCAAGCACTTAAAGGTCAGCTTGATGCCTTTGTATTGCCTAAAGGTGCAGCTTTGATTCAATACGTTGACGATCTTTTAGTGGCAGCTGATACAGATGTTATTTGCAAGACGGCTACAGTATCATTGTTACACTATCTATATGAATTGCACCACAAGGTATCACCTTCAAAGCTACAGTATTGTTGTCAAGAAGTTACCTATCTAGGTCACTTATTGTCAAAAGAAGGGAGAAAGTTGACCCCAGAGAGAATTGCAGCGATTTCCCGAATGACTGTGCCAAAAACCCAAAGAGATGTTCGCGCCTTTTTAGGTATTACGTCCTACTGCAGACAATGGATTCCAAATTTTTCATTGTTGGCGAAACCATTGATAGCCCTTACGTGCAAGGATGTTTCATCCCCAGTACCTTGGTCTGAAGAATGTCAGAAAAGTTTTTCGGAATTGCGTGATGCGTTGTGTTCGGCTCCTGTGTTGGGTACCCCTGACTACAGTAAGCCGTTTACACTATACGTTCACGAGAGGGATGGTTGCGCGTTGAGTGTTTTGACACAACCTTTTGGTGGTAAGCAACGCCCATGTGCCTACTTTTCTTCGACTTTAGACCCAGTAGCAAGAGCTTTGCCAAGTTGCTTAAGGGCAACAGCGGCAGCTGCGGCGTCCATTCGACAGTCCGCAGGTCTAGTCATGGATAATATGCTCACGGTAATGGTTCCACATGCAGTCGACACTCTATTGAACCGAACGAAAACTCAACATCTGACAAGTGCAAGATTGTCTGGATATGAGTTGACATTGCTGGCCAGTCACATACGGATAAAACGATGTAATGTGTTGAATCCAGCAACATTGCTGCCGATCGACACAGAATCAAGTGATGAAGCAGTACATGACTGCTATCTCAAAACTGAAGAGGAAACCAAGGGTCGCATTGACCTAAAAGATACTCCATTGACAGATCCCGATGGTACTTTGTATGTGGATGGTTCTTGTTTCAAGTTACCGAGTGGTGATGTGACAACTGCGTATGCTGTAGTTACATTGAGAACGATTGTGGAAAACGCAAGGTTAAGTCAGAATTCGGCTCAGGCTGCTGAGTTAATTGCTTTGACGAGAGCGTGTGTGTTGTCTAAAAATAAACGGGTGAATGTGTTTACAGATAGCCAGTATGCGTTTGGTGTGGCACATAGTTTTGGACGACTGTGGAGAGAGAGAGAATTCCTTACGTCACATGGTACGAAGATTCAACATGGACAGCTTGTAAATGATCTTTTAGATGCACTCACATTGCCTAAACAGGTGGCCATAATCAAATGTAGCGCACATCAGAAAGTAACGGACGATGTTGGTCGTGGTAATGCGTTTGCGGATGAGACTGCTAAGGAGACTGCCCGGAACCTTAGCACTCGAATGTATGTGACAAGTTCGGTTAGGTGGCCTGCAGAATCAAGTATGTGTGAAAACACTATCGAGAGTGTGAAAGCAATTCAGAATGAGGCCACCGAGACTGAAAAGGCGAAGTGGAAAGAAAGTACGGGAAAGTTGGATGCGGATGGTTGTTGGATTGACTTATCGGAACAGAAAAGATGGATGTTGCCTGATGCATATGTGCTGGCTGTTGTGACTATGGCACACGGGTTAGCACATATTAGCGCGAAAGGTATCTGTAAATTGCTGTTTCCTGTGTGGAAGAATGATGGTATTACAAAATGTGCTGAACGCTTGGTTAAGAATTGTATGGTGTGTTTGATGCACAATCCTGGTAAGGGCACTCCCACTCCACCTGGCCATTTTGCCCCTCCTGCGTACCCTTTCGAAGTTATCCAATTGGACTTTATCCATATGGAGAGATGTAATAATTTGAAGTATGTGCTGGTTGTAGTGTGTGCATTTTCTAGGTGGATTGAGGCCTACCCCCTTAAGGATAATACGGCTTTATCCACGGCAAAAATTTTGCTCAAAGAGTATTTTTCCCGCTACGGAATGCCTCGGGTTGTATGGTCGGACAACGGAAGTGAGTTTGTTGGGAGTGTGATGAAGAGTGTGTGTCGTGGGTTGGGGATTGTACAACAATTTCATAGTGCAAATCATCCACAATCAGCAGGATTGGTGGAAGGATATAATGGCACCCTTAAACTAAAACTAGCAAAGATTCAGGCTACGACAGGTCTTTCGTGGCCTGACGCTTTACCCTTAGCATTACTGTCAACAAGGGCAACTGTACACTCCCGAGTAGGGCTCAGTCCCTATGAAATAGTGTTCGGTCGCCCTGCCAATGTTTGGGGGGTCCCTAGACCGGGTGCCTTTTGTGATCTTGAGTATCCAATGTTAATCGATTATCTTTATGACTTGACTGCTAAACTGAGGTTAATTCACCAACAGGTTGACGAAGCATTGCCGACGCAGACGGAGGGTCCAGGCCACCAGCTCCAGCCCGGAGATTGGGTGGTAACGCGAAGTTTTTCGCGCAAGAACAATTTGGATCCCAGGTTCACTGGACCCTATCAGGTCCTCCTTGCCACGAGAACTGCAGTTCGTCTTGAGGGGTGGAAAAATTGGGTGCATGCCACCCATACCAAGAAAGTCCCCATTCCGTTGCCAGCAGACTCGTGGGTGAGGAAAGGCATTGCATCAACTGAAACCGAAAGATTGTCGGCGTTTGTACCTTTCAGCGACGCACAACCTGTCGGAGAATCCTCAGGGCAGCAAAAAGGCATTGTTGAACACTTGTCATCAGAAGACTCAAGACCAGAACATTCAGCTGATCAACAGGGCGTTGTCCCTTCAACGGATCTTTTGTTTAACGAACAGACACGTTCTGGGAAAACACGATATTTTTTGAGATCCAGCACTAAAGACTAATAAAAAACCCCGTTCTGTCCCTTGACAAATGCATTATCCCGTTTTCCATGATCAGTTTGAACACTCATTCTATTGTAATTATTTTGTACATATTCATTGAGCTTTGTTCCTTACATTTTTGTTTCCACAGCTGAGAGACATTGTTTTTATATATATATATTTGTGAAATAAAGACCGTAGGGCCGCGCGTGTACTTCCTCCTGGTTAGTAGGTCTTGACGCTAGGTTAAAGACCGTCGGTTCCTGGGAACTCCTAGGAATTGACTATTGCTACACAGAACGAAGTGCGTCAAGAAACGTTGCGGACGGTCATAGGAAATGGCATTTTCAAAGCTGATGGACTTGGAAAGAGCTCAAGCACAAAGATTCAAGCTGCAGCAACTCAGTCGTACCAAATGTTTTGTGTTCCAAATATTCGTACTGTTTGTGACTGTTTCTGCGTTATTGGCGGGTGGAGTGTATTACACAATGTCTTACTTCTTGCCTTCTACTATACCTACTCTTACCCCTGACCTTAAACTCACCTCCACTGTTTCTCCTCATTCTTTTCACATCTTACCTGAACACGAGCAGGCTAGACGTGCAGAATTCCGCAACAATTCCTTTATTCAGCTCCTTCATCAGCATCAGTTAGTGGTTAACACTACTAATTGTTGGGTGTGTGGGTTGATGCCACATACTACGGATAAGGGAATTCCATATCTGGTGTTACCGTATAGCTCCCAAGGGTCTGCTCGAGCATTTCAAACAATGTTTCGAAGCGCACTGGGTTTCCACCCCATTCGAGAACCACGTTCCCCCTACTCTGGTCCCACCTCGTACCAAAAATCTTTGTCTATAGCAATAGAGGATTTAGATAGCGATATCTATGATCCCTCGCTTATCCCTGAAGAAGAGGTACAAGCCTATAGGGTCCTAAGTAGAGGCGAATATAGTGTGTTCACTGGTGAAAAACAGCTTAAAAGCTCGCCTCCGATATGGGTCGTACCCCACATTGGTAATTTTTGTTTAATAGGTCGCGGCCGTAGATCGAAAGCCCGACTTGGAGAGAGTGCTTGCACTGAAAATTATATTTTGCCAATGGTCTCGTCCCCTGTGTTTTTGGCTGCCAAGGGTACATACTTTATTTGTCATGATCGTGCGTATGCATGGTTGCCCTCTGACTTCATGGGCTCATGTTTTATCGCAAACTTGTTGCCTCCGACGTTTACTGTAGATGCAGATTATCACAAAACTAGAGTTGTGAGAGGCGTAATTAGCGAAGAGGATACTGCCGGTCAAGAGGCAGGAGACTTTTTCAAGGGTTTTCTCCCATTTTGGGGACCTATGGTTAATAGTAGGAACCTAAGACAGTTGACTCGAGTGGTAGAATCGACAGCTAATATTACTGCCAGTGCCCTTGGTAATATCACCACAGAACTTCAGGCGGATAGACTTATGACGTTACAAAACCGTATGGTTTTAGATGTGATCTTAGCAGATCGAGGTGGGGTATGTAAGGTGATCCATTCGAGCTGCTGTATTTCATTCCTGATAACGCTCCGACTGTCTATCAAGCCATCTCGAAGTTGCATAAGATCTCCGAATCCATACACGTGGATGTAGGGGATTGGACGCTACTTGGATGGTTTTGGGGCCTGATGTCGACTTGGGGTTGGAAAATTCTGACGATCATTGGAGTCGTTGTAGCGTTCCTGTTCACGTGTTGCCTTTGCGTGCAGTGCGGTCCTGCCTTATGTGGCCTCTGTGCTACAACGTGTATGAGACAGCCACCTGTTACCAAAGGGTCTCGGTTGGACAGAGCTATGCTACAGCAACATCTTGAGGATCTGATGAATATCGAATATGATTCCGACTAGTGCTTGCCTACATGAGGGCAAAAGGAGCGTCTGAGGTTCCGTGAAAATTGTAAGTGATGTTTTCGACTCGCACGAATATGGTCGAGTCTGGTATCTAAGAACCGCAAATGACGAGTTTAGTAAGTGTGCGCAGTTTCGCTGTGCTAACTTAAACCGTTCGTTTGATATGTGGGTTTTTCATCTGTACCCACGGGTTCCATCTTAGATACGGCATCCATTTTGTCTCTTGCCCTCAAGTAGCCAGCGAACGGACACTGTCCGCTTCGTCACCCTGGGACTCTCAAGATATTTGTGGAAGACACATGTACTTTGTAAATATCTTTTACGATGAAGGGGATGATACTGTAAGGCAGATGGCCCCGCTCGAGGCTCATCTTGCCGTCCGGTTTATTGTCTCAGCCGTGCATCTCATTAGGCACGTCCCTTTGATGCCTGTATCTCGTGTTTCCCGATACCTCCCCTTTCACACTCTTTTCAATCCCCCACTGTCTCCATCTTCCTCTGCACCTGTCCTTGTCCCTATTTCGATCTGTTTTACTGCCGATTGGAATTCACTAATGTTGGGAAGATGGGTTTTTACAGTTGGGAACCGCCAAATGTTTCCGCACTTATGTTCCGGACCTTATGTGTACCAAAGTGACCAAAGCGACCCCTCTGGGGGATAATTATGGGAACCAAGTTGTAAACTTTTGTGTACCATGTTGTCCTATGAGTAAATTCTGTATAAAAGGAGCGATCCACAGAACCAATTTGAAGCAGTCTCCCCAAGTTGCACGTGTTGTACTTGTTGTGACTTCTGTGTTCCCTGCAGTAAATAAACCTTGAATCTTTGACGCCGAAGGAAGTGTCCCGTGTCTCTGTAGTTTGTGCGCCGAAACAGGTATCCCATGAAGGTTATAGGTGTTGTTCCCTGGCACCGCTGGTACTGTTAAAAAGTCCAGTCCTTCAGGTCCCGTGCTCTCCATGCCCCTGGAGTCAAGCTGTCCTGGCTGATGAGGGGTGAAATCCCAAAACCGGTCCTAGGATGCTTGTTTCCTGACCCCTTGCTTGGCAGTTCAGGCTGGACTGTTCCCATGAGGCAAGAGAACTGGAGCTGGACTGAGAAGCCGGTAGGGCTAGGTTCAGACCAGATGGTGGCAGCAAAAGTGTTAGGTCCAGTACTGAGGGTGAGGTACACACACACATATTTGATGCCGTGCTTCAAGGAGGGGGTTGACATACACCAGGGGGTTCAGGATTGTGAGGTTACTCCAGCGGTGCGCAGTGTCCCTGAGGTGGATTGGGGAACTAGCACAGGAGATCATATTCCTGGTAGTGGAAAGGACACTCTACTGACTCTAGGTGAGGTGCAGGGAGAGGGATTCCCCCATGATAGAAGCTCTGGTAAGTGAGTATGGAGACCATCCAGAAGCGATTGGGTTGAGGGACAGCAACACTGTCTCAGAAGTTTTGTGAGAATGATGTGGGGTACTTTTCTGAGGCACTGGATGGTTGGATGAAGGGTAGTTTTCCAGAACTATGCCAACACCCGGCAGAGTGTGAATTCTCTGACCCCAGGGAGCTTGCACTGGAGGCAGACCTTTTGGTAGATTCCAGAGGGTCTGGAGAAGCCTCTGGGGTGATCCTGAAGGAAGTGACTTGGGGTTTGCCCAACTAGGTGAGGTAGGGGAGGTTAGTAGTGACCCAGATAGGTCCCAGTGTTAGTGGGATGGGTGTGGGGTCCCATGTCCTGTCTCTGATGAGAGGGAATGCGGGTGACCCCATCCCAGGGCCTCGTTGGTTACATGAGGGAACACCAGGAGAGGGGCCTAGTCTGTAACCAGTGGCCATTCCCTGAGGGGGGTCCCAAGATGTCAGGTGAGTTGGGGGTAAGGCTTTAACGAGCATGCCACCGGTTCTGGTGTCTGGCAGCACTGCTCCAATTGGGAGGGCTCACGAGTCCAGAGTCCAGAGAAATGGGTGAGGGGTGACGCCATCCCCAGTGGATAAGGGGTTGCCAGCTGTGAGGTCAAAGCACCACGGAACTGACCCTGGTGAGGCCACTTCTGGCCTGGGGAGTCTTCATGCTCTGTCAGGTGGACAGGAGGCTGGAGACCTGCACCAGGTAGACTCTCACACAGAAGAGTGTGTTTCCCTGGGGGGGGGGGGGGGGGTTGGTGTTCTCCCCCGGAAGTCCTGGGTTGCCAGGCACAGGTCCAGCCTAAGGGTACATAATTGGCAGAGTCACTGTAATAGTTCAAAATGTTTATTTTAACTATTGTGCTTTAAGATGCAGTATATGAGCCACTACCAGCAGTGAAATGCATAAACTCAGAACTATTAGCATTGTTACAATTCCATAGAAGATAAAGGGGGAAGTCATCATATACAGAGAGTGGAAACAGGACTATAAGGCCTAACCACCCAAAGGAATCTAGTGCACGAATCAACTGCAACAAAAATGTATTCATAAGAAGTATCAGAAGAGAATGGACCGCAGTGATCAAGATACACACAGCCAAATTGCTGATTAGAAGTACATAGCTGTGTTTGTGGTGGGCATGTGGCCATAGACGGTTTGATTTGCTGAAAAATGCAACACGAAAGTACATAATTATGAGTCTGTTTATATAAACCACGCCACCAGTAATGTTGCAGTAAAATCGAGGCTGTTGCAGACACTTCGGCATGTGTAGAAGCCATGCCTTCGTGTGCTGCTATGATCAAGGCAAGTCTGCGGTCCTTGTTGGGAATCAGCCGATCCCCAACTGATGAAATTGCAAAGGTAAGACTGCGGATAAGCAGTTCCATCTATCGTAGCAGCAATTGCTGCCAAAATGTAATTATCAATCTTAGTCATGGACCTTTTTTATTTATTTCCAAGGTTTTATATAGCGCTACTGGACCCGGGGGTATCAGAGCACTTTACAGGATAGGTAAACAATTACAATAAAGTAAAACAATGTGCATTAAAACATGAGTTACATAAAATAGGGTAATAGAATGTGCTAGGTGTTTAGGGGCGATGGAGATCAGTAGGGGGTGGGGGTCTCGGAGTTCAGAGGGAGAAGGGAGTGAAGAAAAGGGGAGAGGCAGAAAGAGAGGCGGGGAAGGGGTTGAGGAGGAGGCGAGAATCAGGGAGCAAGGAGTGTAGAGAGTCAGACATCAGTGAGGTTAGGTTCCCCAATATTTGTTGTGAAGGAGTATTTTCAGTCTTTATTTGAAGAGAGGGTAGGAGGGGTTGCATCGAAGATCTTTGGGGAGAGAGTTCCAGATCGTGGGGGCGTTCCCAGAAAAAGCACGAGATTGGTTTTTTTTGTGCTTGAGTCTGGGAGGGATTAAGACAAGGGAGTTGGTGCTCCTCAGGGACCTGGAGCATCCAGCTTTTTGCAGTTTCTCAGCCAGGTAGGAGGGGGTACTTAGGTGAAGGGCTTTGTGCGTGATACATGCAATCTTGTAGGTGGATCTACCTTCTATTGGGAGCCATTTAAGGTTTTTTTAGGACCGGAGAGATGTGGTCGAATTTTTTACAATCGGAGATAAGTCTAGCGGCAAGGTTGAGGAAAGATTTGAGCGGTGCTAGGTGGGCTTTAGGGGTGCCAGCGAGTGTGGCGTTACCATAGTCAATACGGGAAAGGACAAGCGATTGGACAACGGTTTTAAAGTCGTCTGCTGGTATGAAAGGTTTGAGTTTTTTGAGGTGGTGGAGGGTGAAGAGGGCACCCTTGGCGGTATTTTTGATGTGTGGGATGAGATTCATGTTATGGTCAATGCTGATGCCTAGGGACTTGTCAGTATTCGAGTGGGAAAGGGGGCAGTTGAGAGCTGTAATATCCTTGATCCAGAGGTGAATGGGGAGGGAGTTGTTTTTAGGAGTGAAAAGGATGATTTCAGTTTTTTGGGGGTTTAGTTTGAGATGATTAAGATGGAACCAGGCTTGGATTTTAATCAGGGTCTCGTTGAGGTGAAGGATGTCGTTGTGAGATTTAATCCTGTAGTATAGCTATGGAACACATGGCTACTGCAGATTTTCCCTCTTCGTCAGCCAAAGAATTACCAACAGCATGTGCTCCCACATTCAGTGGAGTGGTGTGGCTCACTGGTTAGAGGCGGCAGACCCGGAAGCAGAAGTCGGCCCGGGACCAGGGTTCGATTCCCGACGCGGCAGGGTCGTGGACCAGGGTCAGCAGACTCGATAATTCTCGCCTCGGTGCCTACTCTAACCAGGGGTCCCACTCCGCAACTCTGGGTATTAGCTTGCCTAATCTCCACAGCGGCCCCATCAATGCCGGGGATGCCTGGCTCCACCTTGGGGATTCCCAGCAGGGACCATCCCACAGGGAAAGCCAGGATGGGTTCCCCAGCGGTATACAGCGCCAGGACGCTGACTGGCAACAGTGCGCTTTACAAGTATACACATTACATTACATGCTAATGCCCATGAGTATGTATAACCTGTGTGAGTGGGAGATGTTTTTTAAGTTGCGCCACACGAACCCAAAGCATATTATGCTTTATTGTGCTGCCTTTAGAAACTCAATTGTCATTTTGTGACCAAAAGAATAAGTTGTCAATAAAATACTAAACACTGTGGTAGGAATCGCATACAATAAGAGTATTCACACTAGGATCAGCAAACTCGAGAGCAAGAACAAGAGCACGCAGCTTGTGTATGCACTATGGAAGACTTAAGTTCTTAATTGACAATTGAACCAGCCACAATAGCGCAAGCTGCTGAATAAGCGTGTATAGGACCTGTGGCCAGTTGAGCTGATCCATCGGTATAAATGATACATTTGTACTCCTCTAAAGGAAGCAACGACAACGAGGAGGATGAACATGTTCATACTGTAAAAACTCCTGTGTCTAAAGAGCAGGATCAAAGATAAACGTGACATCAGCCGATATCAAAAGAGTAGCCCATTGTATCCAACTTGGATGTAATGCCTTAGAGTTTGGCACACTTGCCTTAGTCACTGCTTATAAAGCAGGGAGAGGCGTGACCATAAGAATGTGTTTTCCCTGCACCAGCGCGCATTCTTTTAGAATTGCCATCTGGACTTCCGTCAAAAACGTTCTCAACATTCGAAAAGCGCATCTCAGCCGAAGTGTACATATGTGATTTGTATGCGATAGGAGCTCTGTCCCCCTCATTGAACATCAGGTAAGTGAAACCCACCGTCCCTGGTACTATACGTATTACCAAAAGAACTTAGTCGCAAGCAGATTTGACTGCAAAGTTTCGGAAGCCAACTGGCAGATGAATATGTTGGTTGTATCAATGCATAAAGCGGTTTGATACGCTGGGCATAATCGGGGATGTAAGTGCCCCGAAATTAAAAAATCCCAGCAAAGACTGAAGCTTTTTCAGCATAGATGGAGGTCGCAAGTGTGCACATTTCTCAAAAAAGCGGGGGGCTAACCCCCTACCTTCATTGTTGAGCTCGTAGCCCAAACAAAGCACCGCAAAATGTGCGATGTGTGATTTAGCAAAATTGAATTTGTATCCATAGTCTGCAAAAGACACGATAATGCGGTCGACTCGGACTAGATGTGGTATCAGTTGATCTTCCGTAAGATAAATATTATCAAAGTACGAGAACGCATCAGAGTCTATGCTGTCCAACAAAGAGACAAAAAATGAAGCAAAAGCTCCGGGGCTATTCTTATACCCATAGGCAAACAAGTAAGTTTTTTCTGATTGCCGACGGCGGTAAATGCTGTCAAGTCACTGCTTTCAGGAGCCAAATTGTGACTATAGAAACCATTCAAAATAGCCAGTGTAGTTTTGTATATCTCCCGAATAAGATTGTTCACTAGCGCAGAGCTATGAGTGTTTTGCACTGCAAATGTACGACAATGACTATTCAAATGTCAATAATCCAATAGAATGGAATACAACCCATCAGGTTTCAAAACCATAAAAAGAGGATTATTCATTGGTGATAGACAGGATTCAATCACTCCGTGATACTCCAACTGCGTTAAAATATCAGAGCCTTGGCTTCTTGTCTGATTGGATATTGGGTCTGTGGATGTGGCATAGACTGTAATTGTATCTCATGTGCCGGTGAATCTCTATCCCAGCCCACCTGATTACAGTACACAGCAGAGGCAAGGGCCAAAGCCCACCCAGATGCGTATGCCTTTGCATGTTCTTCAGGGACGTAGTGCGAAAAACTCTGAAGTATCACGTTTCCCCTCTGGAAGCTGCTAGCACAAATGGTGGAGGCCAATCTGCCTCTGCCTACAAAATGTTATAAGAAGAGGGGAGATTTTCCCCCCAAAAAACCTGTGATTGTACGCTGTATATCACCTTCAATTCGGAAGAAAATTTCATGGGGGGGGGGGGCAATTTGTGTATCTGCTGTCTCTACTGTAATAAAAGTATCAGTTGCTCTTGCCTCCAGACAAGGACGCAGTGCCTCCTACACTATGGGAACCTCCGCTGCGCTGTCGAGCAGAGGCACCGGCCAAGTCCAATCTAGAGGTCGTGTTCTCACCGTCTGATGCAAATTTCACCGTTAAAGCAGTACCTTTTTTTTCTGATACGGGGGTCTAAAACGAGGCAGATTCTCTTGTTTGGCTTTGACGTCAAACTATCAAGGTTGATCCCATCCCTGTTTTGTGGTTGGACCTTTGGCATGATTCTGGCGTTCCTCGCCACCGGCTTGAGAGCCCGATGCGTCCTGTAAAGAGCGAGGAGAGCGCTGATCAAGGAATTGAAATCTATCAGGAGTCTTAAGTTTCAATCGATCGCGCAAGTCATAAGTATGCTCATAAGACTCGGGTGTTGGTGAACCAGCACTCAAACCCTGTTTCTGTTGCTGCTGCCCCTGTTTTTTATTTTTCCAGTTCCTTTTAAGAAAGAACGGGCGCCCATCCTTCGCAGTCTGAGCTTTTTGTTGAGTTTGAGTCTATGTTTCCTTAAAAGGCTTAACACCCACACTATTGCGCCCATTGGTTTTTATATGCTTTTGCAATAATCTTTGGCAATTTGCGTGGCTTGTCCACGTAAGCAACAGCCACCAAGCGTTGTGCCACCTGCAAGCTCACTTCATCACCCTTAACATTAGCAAGGATCATATCAGAAACAATATCAAACACCCCACCAGTCTCATTCCCAAATCCAGGGCCGCTTCTGCCCCATGTTCATCCTGAATACGTCTAATCATGGAAGGGAGTACGGTCATTGAGGGGGTGCCGAAACACATTGAATATACCACTTCAAACACTTTACCCCAAGTATTACAATCAGCAATTTCAGGAACTAGGCCCTTAGGCAAGCACACAGTCAAAATCCTGTGCTTTTCCACAGGTGTTGTGTTAGGAAAAACCGCTTTGAGTTGCCCAAACCTTTCAGCAAGCCAATAAGGAAGCTCATCCTTATTGTGTGCACTCTTGCCCATCACAGAATTAATCATTAAGGGACTGATTACCACACCACCAGGTGCAGGTGGTTGTGCAGCAACGCCAGGTGGTCCCACTTGGAAGTTGCACAATGTGAACTGAATAACAGCTATATGTATGCGTATTAAAGAAGCATGTAATACGCGGAGTTCTGCGATTGTGGCATTGAGATAATTTGGGTGCGTGGTGTGCCCAGCCAAAATGGGCCTCATGGCAACATCTATCGACAAGGGGCCTAAACGGACTGGTGTTATCGGGTGAGGAAGGGCACCATTAAACCATATCTGGTGTTGCCAAGCTGTCAGCGGAACCTCAAGAGTTCTATAAGGTCTATATTCCAGGGGAGTTGCATTGGCAATATACTTATGAAACAAATTATCTGTTCCATCGACTGCCGGAAAGGTGACCCAAGAATAAAATACCTTGAAGCGGAATGCTGAATCCCCATACTACAACAAAGATAAGCACAACACCGGCATCAGGTACTCCATATTGATTTAAATAAGCCCTGAGCAGTGGACAAGCACAAGCACTACTCAGGAGTCTCACAGATAAGAACCAGACCAAACGTTGGAGGCAGCATGTTACGGGGATTCTGCACATACACAGAACTATGCGCAGGAAAACAGGACCTCAGTTTAAAGTGGTTGTACCTTCCTACCACCTTAGTATCCAAAATCTCAAAAACGATTAGCTACAGTGTCTCATTCATTCTCCTACATATTCACGAAGCTACAAATGATTAGACAACTCAGAACACAACACTCCCGACACTCTCAGGAACCGCGGTAGCAAGACGTACCCTTTTGCTCACTCACTCGTACTTGTTCACAATAAGAATTGGCAGTCACTGTAATAGTTCAAAATGTTTATTTTATCTATCATGCTCTATGATGCAGTATACGAGCCCCTACCAGAAGCGAAATGCATAAACTCAGAACAATTAGCATTGTTACAATTCCACAGAATATAAAGGGGGATGTCATCATATACAGACAGTGGAAAAAGGACTATATGGCCTAACCACCCCCCCCTTGGCTGGAAAAAGTTTTTTTATATCAAAGAAGATCTCTGTGATTTGTCAGCAGACCCCATACCTTAAAGCCTAGATGGAAGGTTTGTATGATAGGTACAGCATGATTCTTTTCCATGGAAAGGCCTCTCTCCAAGTGTGTGTTTGAAGAATGTGCATCCCCCAATATCAAGGCACGAGTCTCCAGCAGTGCAGCTGTGTTTAGCATGTTTTGTGTAGGTGCTAGGGACTGACCAGAACAGAATAACAAGGGCATTGTTTACCAACCTTTCACATTGTGTTCAGACTAAACTCCAGGAACTGTCAGAGAACGCGAAAAGCAGACAGTTCTCATGTGAAAGCATAAGCAGAGTCTTGCTGACTTCGCTGACTTCGTCAGCCCGCACGCCCTCGCCTCCGAGAACTACATTCTTCTAGGAGACCTCAACTACCACCTTGACAACATTCTCGACAACAACACCACCACCCTTCTGGACAACCTGTCCAATCTCGGACTCAAACAACTTGTTGACACCCCCACTCACACAGCCGGACACACGCTCGACCCTATCTTCACCTTCAGCAAGCACATCTCCTTCGATCACACTACAGCTCTCCACTGGACGTATCACAGCTGTGTTCACTTCAGCTACAAAACAACCCTGACCCACAACCGTCCACAACCCATTCCCCGAAGAAAATGGAACAAAATCACCACCGACCAACTCCTCGCATCACTCAGCCAAAACACTCCCACCCTAACAACGGACCCAGACCAAGCGGCCACAAACCTCAGGCAATGGATTACCCACAGTGCGGACGAACTAGCACCCCTGAAAAATCACCAGTTGAAATCATTCAGCAAAAAGGCGCCCTGGTTCAATGATGACCTTAAAAAATCCAAGAAGACATGCCGCACCCTGGAGTAGAATTGGAGAAAAGAACCAACCTCAGACAACATGGCCTCCCTCAAGACAGCCACCCGCAAACACCACCAACTGATTCGATCCGCCAAGAAATCAGCATTTAAGGACCGTCTCGACAACAATTCTCATAACAGCAAAGAACTCTTCAATATCGTCAAAGAATTCACCAACCCTCCCGCAGCATCCAACGACATCACTAACTCCCAAGACCTCTGCGATGCGCTATCCTCCTTCTTCTACAACAGAATTGCCGACATCCACAACAGCTTCAAGAATACTCCCAATGACCAACTCACCCCACCCCCTTCTGATCCCACCCCTCCAACTAACTACCTCAACTCCTGGAACCCAATCACCATTGAAGATACCATTCGCCTCATGAACTCAATCCACTCTGGCTCACCTTCTGACCCCTGTCCCCACTACATCTTCAACAAAGCTGACTCCATCATCGCTCCCCAACTCCGCGATGTCATCAACTGCTCCTTCAACTCCGCCACCTTTCCAGAAATATGGAAACACGCCGAACTCAGCGCCTTTCTGAAAAAACCAACAGCAGACCCCTCAGAACTGAAAAACTACCGACCCATTTCCCTCCTCCCTTTCCCGGCCAAAGTCATCGAGAAAGCCGTCAACAGCCAACTCGCAGCCTTCCTTGAATCCAACAACTCCCTGGATCCCTCACAGAACGGCTTTCGAGCCAAACACAGCACCGAAACCGCCCTCATTGCGGCGACCGACGACATCCGAGCACTCCTGGACAACGTTGAAACAGTGGCCCTCATTCTACTCGACCTCTCCGCCGCCTTCGACACTGTCTGTCACAACACCCTCATACAACGCCTCAACAACATCGGCATACAAGGAAAAGCCTTGGACTGGATCATCTCGTTCCTAGCCGGGAGAACCCAGAGAGTCCGACTCCCCCCTTTCTACTCAGAGCCCACCGAAGTCATCTGCGGCGTACCTCAAGGCTCCTCACTCAGTCCCACCCTCTTCAACGTCTACATGAGTCCCCTCGCCTCAATCGCACGTCAACACAACCTCAACATCATCTCCTACGCCGACGACACCCAGCTAATCCTTTCCCTCACCAAAGACCCCAACACCGCCAAAAACAACCTTCACGAAGGTATGAAAGAAGTAGCCGAATGGATGAAACAGAGCCGCTTAAAACTCAACTCAGACAAAACGGAGGTGCTCATCCTTGGATCCTCCCCCTCAGCTTGGGACGACTCCTGGTGGCCTTCTGCTTTGGGATCAGCGCCCACACCCACAGACCATGCACGTAACCTTGGCTTCATTCTAGACTCCTCTCTCTCAATGTCCAGACAAGTCAACGCCGTATCGTCCTCCTGCTTCAACGTCCTTTGCATTCTCAAAAAGATCTTCCGCTGGATCCCCCTTGAAACAAGAAAGACTGTCACCCATGCACTGGTCACGAGTCGACTGGACTATGGCAACACACTCTACGCCGGAATTGCAACAAAATTGCAGAAAAAGCTCCAGCGCATCCAAAACGCATCAGCAAGACTCATATTAGACATCCCGCGCCAAGAGCACATCACCGGTCACTTAAAAAACCTCCACTGGCTTCCCGTCAACAAAAGAATTACTTTCCGCCTTCTTACCCACGCACACAAGGCCCTTTATAATCTAGGACCCGAATGCCTCAACACCCGACTGTCCTTCTACTATCCCACCCGCCAACTAAGATCATCCAATCAAGCCCTCGCCGCAGTCCCGCGCATCCGAAAAACCACCATGGGTGGCAGATCCTTCTCCTTCCTGGCTGCCAAGACCTGGAACTCACTCCCCACCCACCTCCGCCTTACTCAAAATCACATCTCCTTCAGAAAAGAACTGAAAACTTGGCTATTCGATAAACAGTGAACCCCTCCCTCTAGCGCCTTGAGACCCTCTGGGTGAGTAGTGCGCTTTATAAATGCCTGAACTTGAACTTGAACTTGAACTTGCAAAATAAAGTCATGTAGTAACGTACACAAAAGCAGCATCATGGCAACAAAGCTCATGCTAACTTACCAATGTCCACAATGATCCTAATGGCCATATAACAATTTTCAAAATGACAATTTTCCAATGTTGGCATTTTACTGCCCTATTTGGTGCCTGCAGCCTGTTCCTGGACCACATGACTAGGTGAGAGGGGTCGTTGACCTTTGTATATTCCTCCCATTCAGCCACACCATAGAGGGATTAAGTGTGTCTAGATGGGACATTCAAGGCAGGATGGGAGGCGAAGCTGGGTACATCCCCCACTTGCAGTTCAATAAATATGCTGTGCCCTGCCCACTCACAAAGGATTTCACACCAGGCTACTTTGCTTGTAGTCAGGCTGGAGCCAGGGCAAGGAGGCAGGACATTTCAAGCACTTCTGAAAGGGGGACTTTTAAAAACACCTCAGACTTCAAAGAAGGTTCCAGCTATAATAGGGAGTGGACCCTCAGACCCACTCTGCAGATCAGTTCTGGACTGCTCTTATACTCTGCTGCAAGAAGGACTGGTCTGCCACCCTGCTGCTGTGCTGCTCTGCTGCTTTGCTTTCCCTCTGCCTGAGTGAGAAGGACTGGAACTGCACCTTGAATCCAGGACCACCAGAGCGACACCAAAAGCTAGTTGGCTGGCCTCCTGATCAGAGCCTCAGGTACAAAAAAGGCTTCAACCATCCAGAACCACACACCTGGATTCTGCCTGCTATGATTCCTAACATGCCTAGTGGTGCCCCACCAGTCCTGGGCCCTTGGAAATGGGACTAAAGGTTCTCTACCACCCGAGCTGTGGACTTCACCAGAACTTGTGCAGCATGATGCAAACCCAATGCAGCCCTCATAGCTCCTCATCGGAACCAACGTACTGTGGCGCAGCCTCAAAGCAAGCACACATTGCAAGCCTTGCAGCTTATTGGAAATGCCACTGCAAGATGCTTCCTCCTTGGAACCCCCACAGAGCATCGCAACGCTCCACATCTCAGACTTAAGATACAACCATCAGCGGGCCTAACTCAGTCCTTCATACAGCCCACATTCCCTCGCAGTCAGCCTGAACTTGTGACTTGGAAAATTAAGCATCGGTAATTTGTTCACTCATTTATTCACACACCCACTGACTCATGCATAACAGCAACTCATGTACCCAATCACTTACCCTTACAGCCCCTCACACAACTGCTCCCACAGTGACACAGCCACCCACATACCCACCCACTTACCTTTACAGCCACTCTCACACCCACTCAATCACACACACATTTACTCACTAAAACACTTACACATCCACTTACTCACTCATGCATCCACTCACTCACTAACAGAGAAACTACCTCATTCGTATTCTTTCTTATACATATGCACACATACAGTTTATCTTTCTGTGAACTCAGAAAGGTGGTTCTAATGAGAACTTTTTTGTGTGTTTTTTAGAACTTTTTCTTGTAGTTTTTTTAACATTATGTATTTTTTCTTGTTTTTTTAGAAATAAAATGGCAACTGGAAAAAAATATGAACAGAAACAACTCAAAACTGGGGTCACGAGTGCAATTGAATGGAAAAATATTTAAGACTTGTGGTTCTAAGCTGCCTCTAGAACTGCAGCAACTGTTTGTTTCCCACTGTAAGCACTTTTTTCAGTCCAAACAAAATGGGCCTATCCTTCAGAGCTCCGGGGATTTCTCTGGGAGATGCTGCTCAGCTGCTGCAGGAATAGGCTCCCCTGGTGTTGCACCTGAAGTTGATGCCTCTTGCTCAGCAAACTCTTTCTGGACTCTGATCAAGTACTTGTTATGGCATGTTTTCAGATGAGTCAACATACTTGAGCACAGGAGAATTTTTTTGATGTACCCCTGGACAAGGTCTGCTCGCATAATGAGAAATTCACGTGCTTTGGTAAAAAAAATGTCAGCCGATGGACTGGTTCTTCACTGGGGGTTCCACACCGCATGAATTGTGCTCCTCAGTTTGTGGCTCCTGCTCTCCACTGCCACCAGATGCCATTTTAATTTAAACATTTTCCCCAAAAAAGTACACAATAATGTCCTAATATTGGAATGAGCAGGTTCCGCAAGAAATACTTCCAATCTGGAAGTGTGAAGAAAAGACATGGGTGGGGCCTTCAATTCTAGAATAATGAAAAGTGGATTGCCCTTTATTTTATAGTCATGTGATATTTGCAAACATTGATGTTTTCGCAAATGCTGATGTAGTTGGGAAAACGGGAAATAGAATAAAACAGTGTTGAACCATGAAATTACTTATGAAAATCTCACTTTACATGTTATATTAGTGAACTACTGACCTCAAACATTAATTACAATATGTGCATTCATATATATATATATATGTCCTCGAACTCCGTGAGATTGCTGGAGCAGTCTTATATATATATGTGTGTGTGTTCTTAACACTCTCTAAAAATCACACAGTATTTGCAAATAATCGCGATAACAAAATGTACGCACCTCAACTTTTTGCGATGATACCGCACCAGTACCAACATGATGCACAACCAACTATGCCTAACCCTACTTGTCTTTCACAGGCACAAGTGTGACACGTTTCCCATAAGACCAGCCTTTAACAAGCTCCAACATGACCTGTGACTAACTCTGACCAGCTTTACCAGGCTTGTGATGTGATCCATCCCATGTCCACCCTCATACCAGCCTTTCACAAGCAGCAACATGACATGTAACCAACTCTGCCCAGCCCTATGAGCCTTTCACAGGTAATATTCTTTCAGAGGCTCTTGCCTGATATATGACTCACTCTTCTTCATACTTCTACGAAAATCATTTATATCACACTGGCAGGACACTGACTCTGCCCCAAGTTCCAACCCTACCTCTCTTTCATAGGCTAGAGCTGGACATGAGATAGGCCGTCCAGTCCTCCATGCCTTTCACGGACACTAGCTTGCTGTTTCACTGCCTCTGTTACAGAGTAGACCCAGGAGTCTCTCAGAGGCAGAAGTCTGACAAATGTTTGACTTTCCACCATCCCTGCCTACATTTTACAGGCTCCAGTGGGGAGCAATACTCTCTTTACCAGCACAGACGTCATTTAGGGGTTGCAGCTGTGACCCCATGTCTTGTCCCTTCCAACCCTTGGCATTGCTTTTGTGACCCCCGGGGTCAGAGGTTGCAAAATGAGTTCTAAGAACACAGGTACAGGTTAGTTTTTTGGTTGTGAGCTCTGACATCTTGTTTAAGGCCCATTGTTTTAGTTAAACTAAAGATTATAAGGATGTTATAGTTAGAAACAAATTTTAAAAAACCTTAGAAATTCACTGAAAAAAACAAAGGTTACACGGACATTATAGTTAAGACATAGAATATAAAAAATCTCTGAATGTAATAGTTAGAAAATAAAATTTTAAAACCTGAGAAATTCACTGAAAAATCTAAAGTTTACAGGGACGTTATAGCCAGGCTAACATTTCACTCATACAAAAACCATAGAAATTCAGCAGTTATAGTTACCTGAGCTAACAATAAGTAAGCCCCGGTAATGCACTGCTTATGACCTCACATATTACATTACTCATGACATGGTCTGTGACATCCCTGATGACATCACTGAAGACATAACTGATGACATCTCAAATGATGTCTGTGTCTGTGTGACAAATCCACCAAATCTACAAATAAATCTAATCTATACATAAATGTAGTATACATTGACCCCTTGGATGCTGGTGACGGTGCTGGAACCACTCCGTCACCAGCCACGGTTGGGCTGTGCTAATGACGGAGTGGTTCCGTCACGGCCCGGCCGCCACGCATGCGCAGCATTAATTTCACGCCAGCGCGGCGCGTTCTATTAAGCGGGCGGGGACGGAACCTCTCCGTCACAAGCACAGCGCGCCCGGGGCTGGTGACGGAGTGGTTCCGTCATCAGCATGGCAGCGCCACACGGCCACCCCTCCCCCCCAGCGCCGCGGCGGAATTACCGCCGCAGCCAAGGGGTTAATACAACCATTGTTTCCAAGGTGGCTTGAGAAAACTTTGTCAAAAGTAAATGGCAAGCCTGAAAGCCACTTCACCAATGAAATGGTTCATTAGATACATCTCTTTCGAAAACCTTCTCCTGGAATACAAACAAGAGCTTCTTTGTGAGAATCAAAAGCGATTGAATGTAGCGCCATTTTATAAGTAGACAGGGAGCCTGCTTTGTTCCACTTCCCATTTTCTCATCATTTCTCACATCACTGGGTCCATATTTTCGAAAGGGGGTTGGCACATAACTCCGAGGTGGCCAGTCTTGACGTCACCGCTAGTCTTTCATTTCTGCTTAGTTTACAGAACATCTAAAAGCTGCATGCACAAAATAAATAAATGACGCCTTTAATTAATTGTGACTGGAAGTAAATCATTACCAGTCGCTCTAGGATACCGCAGCACGACGCCTCGCTTGATGAAATACTGGATGTTTACTTGTAAATCTGACAAAATATTTCTGTCTCTGTGCTAGTTCCTGCGGGAACCTTTAAATATTGTATGTGGCCTCCGCGCAAGCATGTCTGCCAAGTCCAAGTTGCCATTTGCCGGTTACAACGAGCACGGATTTCTCTTGGCTGAAACACGTGTAGTTGTTCGCGAACTTGAGGGAGTTGGAACACATTCAGGGAAGACAACAGAAGTGATGACTTGAGATTTAAAGGGTTTAACGAGGGGCCAGAGGCCTATAAATCATCTGGCAAAAAATAACTTGGCCTTCTAGTGGTATTCCTCAGAGCGGTGTTTGCCATGTAACTTGCCTCTACTCAAAAATTGTCCCAATTGCCGAGGAACAGCTTCTTCTGTACAATAAACCTTCACCAAATGAAGCAATTCTATTTAATTATATTCAATGAACAAGAGACATTCACTGGCACGCTTGACCAGACAGTAGCGAACACGTACGCCTTCATTTTGAGCATTGTGGGACATTCAGTTTGGCAATCAGCGGTGGGTATATTATTTATTTTTTATTTTTTAATGCATGGTGAGTGAATACCAAACCTCTGGCAATTGCGCCTGTTTAGCTGCGTTTGCATCTGGTTGTTCAGGATTTTTTTTATCAGAATGGCCTGCAGCACTAGTATTCCTTGTTCCTTACACTAAGGAATGAAAGGCATCAGAATACTTCTGAGGTCTAGAACTGTCAAGGGGTTAGGTAATGTGATTACTTACCGTTGTGGTAACTGGATCACATTAGGTGCAACACCCGAACCGTGACAGTGTTTGAAACCAAGCTCCCCAGCAGGGGCGTAGTTTCAGGGGGAATTTGGGGTGTTACTCCCCCCCCCCCTAATAAATGTTTTTTCAGATAAATCGTTGGGTACAGGTGCTTTCAGTTGGGTCTGGTAAGATGTCAGTCGGATTTCCCCAGGAATTATTGCATACACACAGACAAAAATGCAGTCACACTCTCTGTTTTGAAAGTCCTCAGAATATTGAATATTTCACAAAATATGTTTTTTTCTCTTAGTACCCCTACCAATCCACACTCCTCTACCTTTCCACTGCCTCATGTACCCTGCTTGTCCTTTAATGTATTTAAACATTATATGCCAGCCTGGTTGTCGGATAATCTGAAGCTCACCCCCTTAATCTTACTGACCAAGATATGCCCTGTTCCCCAGCAGAGAAATGCCTGTGTGACACTTGCCTCCTGGGAAGGTGACACATCTACGATTCATTGCTGGGAAAATTGGTTTTGAAAGCCCTGTCAACGGTCAGAACAATGTATTTCCCATAACGCAATTATCACCAAGTGGAGTGAAGCAACCCTAATTCTACTCCCCAGGAAGAAGAAAAATTGAACTTCACATGCTTTGAAATCCACCCAAAAACGTTGGCGACCCTATTGCTGATACTGCACCGATGACTTCTCTCACAGCGGTGGCAGTCATCGCTGGCTGCTCTAGTCTGAGTTGCCCACAATCAAATGGGGAATTACAATGGAAATCAGTGTGTCCATTCTGCAAGTAATTCCCAAGTTTCCGAGGACTTCTTCTACGAGGGTAGAGGTGGAAATAGGTCTTTGGAATTCCCAGAGGGTGTGGTAATACAGCATGCACACCTACAGCAGAATATGGAATCCGCCGCCAACTCCTCTTCCCAAGCAAATTTGAAATTCCTAGACCAGGAGAATGATGGGATTACACTGCTCCCTTATCTCATCTTTTCTTTTGGAGTCACATGCTTTACCTTGGCAAAAAGTAGCCTTGCATTAGAAAACCTCATAATCTATGTATGTGGGTCTCGGTTGGATCTAGCCAGAATACACTTGATCCAGGATATAGGCATGGTGACTGTTAGAAACGGGCTGTGTGGGCACATTTTCAACGTCTACAGATGGACCTATTGTTTTTGCTGCTTGAACTGGACATGGATCAAACTGCTCATCCGTGTCTGAACGCCGTTGGGTGAATAGGATTACCGGGATGTGGTACTCCGTGGAGGTCACAAACTTGTGATTCCTGTTTACTTGAATTACTCGTGACGGACTAAGTACTATAGAACAGTATTTTCACAACGTGATCAATATTAAATAGATATCAAACGACGTGAAGACTAGAGATTTTAAGATTTGGAACATGGCTTTTCTTACAGGTTAAGGACTTGTGATTCTTTTGTGTTCCCCGCACTCCTGTTTATAATGAGTGTTGGAGAACTTGCTTGTTGAAATATCATCGTTAGGACCTATTTGTGCGCAATTTTAGTATTTGGATTCACATTTTTGAGTCATTTGCTACTAGAATATTGGATACAGGAATAGGAAGATACTAATGAGCCCTGAAGAAGTCATATGTGCACTAGATTGAACGACCAAACACGTGTTGGCTTCTGTTGTTTTGTGAACTGAATATCTAGCTGTGTCTAGAAAAGTTTACCTACTTTCATTTGAGGATTGGAATTTCGGAATAAATATTTGGACATTGAATACTACTATACTTACTTGATACCTCATGGACTCTTGATTTTACTCTTGTGTGCTGGGGGTGGGTTTTGAATATACTATTGATCTTCTGAGGAGGATTAACACAAGATTGAATTGGTAACCAATCGTTCTTCCCATTTTTGGAGCACCACTTAGATTATAACTCAATAATGTACTTACGCATGACAAGGGTTGAGCGCCCATTAGCTTTACCTGGTTACCAAATTTGATCAGTATATAAAGAAAATTACTAGACAGCCGTGGCACTGCCTACAGGGTGTGGCTTCTCAGCTCTACTCCTATTGTGTTTCTGCTTGAACTTGCTTTACTATGCATGCAGGGAGTTACTGCTACACAGCTTGCTGGGTCCTTTGGTGTATGCTGAAGTACTGCACATTGGGACCATGTTATGAGTAATGACGGTATGTACACTAGTAAGGTCTAGATGTGGTAGTATCACTGTAGCTATTTAGAGCTGAAGTATTATTCAGAAAACGTACGTATTCCGTTGGAAATTTGGTTGAACTCTAAGTTAACTTTTGCATGTCATTAGAACTCTTTTTTAGTGGGTTCTAGGACAATGCTGGGAAGACTAAAGCAAGCATTAGGTTAGGTAGGTTTTGGCGTGCATTGGGTAAGGTTGGTTTTGGCGTGCATTAGGTTAGTTTGGTTTTGGCTTACATTAACTTAGTTAGGTTTTGGCTTGCATTATGTTAGGTTGGGTTTGGCTTGCATTAGGTTCAGTAGGTTTTGTCTTGCATTAGGTTAGGTTGGTTTTGGCTTGCATTAGGTTCAGTAGGTTTTGGCATGCATTAGGTTAGGTTGGTTTCGGCTTACATTAGGTTCCGTAGGTTTCGGCTTGCATTATGTTAGGTTGGGTTTGGCTTGCATTAAGTTCAGTAGGTTTTGGGTTGCATTAAGTTATGTTCGTTTTGGCTTGCATTAGGTTCAGTAGGTTTTGGCATGCATTAGGTTAGGTTGGTTTCGGCTTACATTACGTTCAGTAGGTTTTGGCTTGCCTTATGTTAGTTTGGGTTTGGTTTGCATTAGGTTCAGTAGGTTTTGGCTTGCCTTAGGTTAGGTTGGTTTTGGCTTGCATTAGGTTCAGTAGGTTTTGGCATGCATTAGGTTAGGTTGGTTTCGGCTTACATTAGGTTAGGTAGGTTTTGGCTTGCATTATGTTAGGTTGGGTTTGGCTTGAATTAGGTTGAGTAGGTTTTGGCTTGCTTTAGGTTAGGTTGGTTGTGGCTTGCATTAGGTTCAGTAGGTTTTGGCTTGCATTAGGTTAGGTTGATTTTGGCCTGCATTAGGTTCAGTCGTTTTTTGCGTAAATTAGGTTAGGTAGGTTTTGGCTTGCATTAGGTTAAGTTGGTTTAGGCTTGCATTAGGTGAGGTTGGTTTTGGCTTACATTAGGTTATTTATTTATTTAAAAAGTTTTATATAGCGCTGGCTAGACCCGGAGGTATCAGAGCGCTTTACATGAGCATCAGATCGTAGTTACAGGTTACATCGTTACAAAGGTTACACAGTTCTTAGAGCATGGCGACATAGTTACTTTTAAGGTTGAGATAAACAAAAAGCACAAATACGTAAGGGGAAAAGAAGGCAAGGTGAGAGATTAAGGGGAGGGGGTTGGAGTAAGGGGAGTATACAGATAATGAAGGTGGGAAAGAGGAGGGGAGGGTGAGAGACACAGCATGGGGAGAGGAGGGGAAAGGTGACGGGGACACAAACCGGTAGACGAGTCAAGGCAACGTCCAAAGTCCAGTAAGCTGTGATCCCAGGGGAAGTGGTAACCCTTCCCTATCTCTATTGCGAGAGGTTCCCTTTACGCAGTGGACTCTCTCAGAGGGGTCTCTGAGACTCCAAGGCCTACATACTGGATCTTTCCCCAAAAAGGGGAGAGGGAGTGCTTTGGCAAGGGGTGCCATACCATACCTCAAGTGTGAGTGGCTCCCTTGGCGCAGTGGACTCACTCAGCGGGTTCGCTGAGACTCCAGAGTATAAATATTGGATCTTTCCCCAACAAGGGGAGAAGGAGTGCTTAGTCAAAGAGCACAAAGGACAGGGGGTAGGCAGAGTAGCAGGCAAGGGGAGAGATTCACGGGAGAGAGGATAGGAGCTAGGGAAGAGACAATAAGGAGAGACGGAAAGAAGTCTGCCTAAAGACGGACTGGGTAGGTGACGACCAAGGAGGGAATCCACGGCCCATCTCCCCTATAGCTAAACTAAGTAGCTCCATCCGGCATCAGACAAAATAGTTCAGTCTCAAAACATTGAGAGAGGAGGGAGGGAGAGACATAAATAGAGGGAGGATGCGGTAGGAGACGACAGGAGAGACGAAAGGAAGTGCAACAATGTGGTTCAACAATATACTAGAAGAAGATCAACAAGTAAACATTAAATCAAACAATCAGCAATACAATTAGGGGAGGAGAGAAAAGAGAGAGAAAGCAGTGGGGCGTAGGGGAGGAGGGAAAGTGAGGATAAGGGAAGAGAAAACCATAGAGATGAAAGGAAGTCTGTCTAAAGACCGACTGGTAGGTTCAGTAGGTTTTGGCTTGCATTTGGTTAGGTTGGTTTTGGCTTACATTAGGTTAGGTAGGTTTTGGCTTGCATTAGGTTAGGTTGGTTTTGGCTTACATTAGGTTAGGTAGGTTTTGGCTTTCATTGGGTTAGGTTGGTTTTGGCTTATATTAGGTTAGGTTGGTTTTGGCTTGCATTACGTTAGGTTGGTTTTGGATTGCATTAGGTTAGGTAGGTTTTGGCTTGCATCAGGTTAGGTAAGTCTTGTCTTGCAATAAATTCAGTAGGTGTTGTGGTTTGACACAATTAATAAAGATCGTATGGGCATCCAACTGCACCAGCTGGCACTGTATCAAGGTTTCACCTGAAGGTTCCAAAAGCTTGGACGACCTGGTAAGCTCATCATGGTGAAGAATGTAGGATAAAAGAGTATCCTGTTCTTTTCAAAATGTCTTTTCCGTATCTAGACCGTACTGCTAACATAAATACATATGTCCAGTAAGACTGATTATTTAATACATCTATCCTTTCACCATTTACAAATAAGAGAATGAGCAACATCATGTCTTTGGACATTCTTATATTCATCTTAAATAACAATAGATCCTGGCATAAATCCAGGTGCTTACCCACCAAAGATGTTCTAGTGTTACAAAAGGTATAAAGGAGGGAATCCACAAGGAATACGGTTCATAACTCCCACTCCTTTCAGATCTAAGGTAAGTGAGGGGGTGTGGTGCAGCACTCATCTATGGCAGTTGTTCTTATTATGAAGTGATTGTCCATTGTTAGAACATCCCCTTGAGAGTCATGTATAGCAGGGGTGGCTCCTCCATTTGAGCTGGGGAGCGCCACCCACACAAGCCCCAGAGCTGAAAAATAAAATGTGAATAATGTTTATTTATTACCATTTTATTTTTCAGCAGCCTCTTCTGAACTAAGTGTCAGGGCGGGGTGGGGCCAGCACTGCCAAGAGTGGCAGCAGCAGGGAGCTATGTGCTTTAAAATGTGCATGTCTCTTTGGCCGGCTGTCTTGGGCCAGCCAGCCAGACATACGCATTTTAAAGTACTCTAACCCAGCTGTCGAACAGCTGGGTTAGAAAGCACTTGGAGAGCCTGCTTCGTCCAATCCTGGTACTGCTTTCATGTGTGAGAGCAGAAGCAGGATTGGGTAGTTTAGTTTCCTGCATTGGGAGCTTCCTGGAAGACACCAGAGGGAGGAAGATGTTGTGCTGCAAGAAAGGAAGGGACGTTTCTTTTGTTTATTGTTTTTTTTTTGTTGTGCCGCCATCACCCCCCCCCACCCATGGTCCTTGCCAGCGACACTGCACTTATACTGACTCCTCATCTTGCATTCACACAAGCACACGTATTACACTATAGTCCAAGCCTGCACAGGAACACGGACCACCCACTCTGTACTCACACAGGCAAGCTACTTGCCCTGTAATCATGCAGGCACGCCTTTCACCCTTTTCTCACAGAAATCAACCTTCACTTCTAGAGACTCCTCTCACCCTGCATTCAAAAAGGCAGCAATCCCTTTATACTCACCCATCCTTCACATACACAGGCAGGCCTCTCAGCCTGCACCCTGTCAGGCCACGCCACCTCTACCCATGGAGCTAATGCGCCTCAAAGACCACCTGAGTCTAATACTATGCCTAGTCAAGGCTTTGAGAGGTGTCCTGAGGGACCTAGGGAAATTCATGTAAAGACAGTTTAGGGGAACTCAGGAAAATACAACGCACCTAGACAGAGGAGAGGACCACTCAGACAACAGAGTGCGAGGGACTGTTCAGATGAGAAACAGCAACAGGGTCAGCTGCAACTATTTCAGGTGACAGCGAACAAGAGAGAAGGGCACATGAGGCCCAAACATGGATCAGGTTAGCCAAATAAAGTCAGTTCAGACAACAACCAGTAGGGGCACCTCCAGAAAAAAGGATAGTGTCATAACGAAACCAACAAGTAAGCATATGTTCACCGAGCAGGATGCTTTAAAACTTTTCTTGTGCGCCGACACCGTGAAAAAAAAGCGCAACCGCAAAAGACAAGATAACAATCAGGGAGGAATGCAGTTGGCACAATGCGAACCACTGCTCGCTCCCGAGACCCCTAGTCCATGGGAGTGAAAGTTTATAGGGAAGGCAGAACATGCACCCGTCTTTGGCCATTTGCGTGCTTTCAATTATTGACAGTCACACACAAAGACCAATGGGATGTGTGGCAGGAGGCACACCAACACGGAGAAGGTTCTTGGAAGTCTGAAGTGATTCCAAGAGCCCTCTCCCACAGCAGCGCATGTGCGCTGCGCTCTAGGCGAGACCTAAAAAGGAGATGGCTAACTCCGGAACAGGGCTGGCAGCGCACTGAAGAGGGGGCAGCTAAGCTGAGAGAGGGGGCAGGTCAGGTGATACAAAAATAAACAGCTAGGCAACAAAAAGATCAATAGAGCTCAGGCAACAGTCAAATAACTCCTCTAGCCAAGTGGAGGACAGGGATTACAACTGTTACACTGTACCAGGTAAGGATGCGGGTCAGTAGAAACACATTTTACATTCTATTTTATCTTGCTGGCCACACTCGAAAGGGTATTAATACATGCACCACAGGCAAAAGACAGAGAAGCCAGAGCAACTGTAAGAAGGGACCAGCCCACTCAAGGACCAGAGGCCCCTCATGGAAAAAGACACAACCCCAAAACACTTCAAACCTGACTGAATGATGAAACGAATGGCGGGGGCAGCAACTCGAGACAGCTCAGAATGAAGTGATACACCACAGGGAGAAGTTAGTACGTTAAGGAAGGGATGGGAACGAGCTGTATCAGGGAAAAGACTGCTCAATGGACACATCCTGAGACTGTAGTTCAGTTGAGGCCCAAGCCGTGCGCGATGTCCTCCCAAAGTTTACTTTCATTGTGCACTAAAAAAATACGAAAAGCCAGTCTGCTTCCAAAACACAGTCAATCCTTCATACTGAAGTTGTACATCGCACCTAAAACAGAACCCAACCACGGATCATTTCACCTCGCAAGGGCTCCTAAAAGCACTATGAAGAGGCAACCATGCAGGAAAACACCACCACCACCTTCCATTCTCAAGAATTTCTTGCGGCTGGCTGAGCATGCAGGGACTAGAGCTGGGAAGGAGGGGGCGGGACACTCAGAGGCAGCCTGCAGGAATAATGACTGAAAGCAGCAGGGGCTGGGGCTGGACCGGCGCAGAGGTGTGTAGTGATGGTCTGATCACCGGTCTAGTGTTTGCACTGTGCCTCAACCACACTCTCCACCAAGACTATCACAAGGAGGACGGCCAATGCCTGATTTGTAAAAACCACATAAGTGCCAGGGCCCTCGTCAAGAGGGTATTGCAGCTCACATGACCCACTGCCCCAGCCATGCTTCCAATGACAGTACAACCACAACCACTAACCATCACACTCCTACAAGTGTGACAATTAGACTGGCCCCCCAAAGCTAGAAGACTGGCCTGGCCAGCTGTATTAGTACTTTTTAGTGTATATAGAATTAGTAAACTGCTGTACGCAACTCTAAGTCAGACAAACAGCGCCACCTTGTGGCAGACTGACATAAGTGCCAGTGTTGACAATTAAGTGCTGAGGACAGCACCAGAAACCAATGGCTGCAATTAAGTTCTGGAACAGCTGACACTACTTCGTTTTCCATGAGTCAGCCCTCACAGTCACTGCGGCTGGACAGTGTCATGTTGTCATGCCTGACTCTGTGTAGAGACAGAGCAGGCACACAGGAAACAGGATACAGGAAACAAGAACCGGAATGGGAGGGGTAGTCTGTGAGCCAGTTGAAGGCTGGCATGGAATAAAGAAAGACGTATGTACACTAGCTCCGACTCCAGTGTTTGATTACAAGGGTGGATCGCGACAATGGCGACGAGGGTGGGATCTCTACATTCCCACAAATAAAGACGCGCCGCCCAGCCGCACACACCGGCCCGACCAGCGAGTCTGCAGCCCATCCCACCGGCCGCGCGGGAGGAGCGCGAGACGGAGACCGGCTACGGGAGCTGCCAAGAGCAGGCACGGAAAGAGTAAAGCACCTGGAACAGCGGCGCAGATAGGAAGCTCGTGCCCCGAGGTACAAACAACCACGACGGAGCCTCAGACACCGAGCAGCGCTACAGGGGCGTGAGAGAGATCTGCCACCCGCGAAGACGCGAGGGAGCCCATCAAAGCAGGGTGAGTCCCGCTCCCACAACCAAAGAGAGAGAGGGTGACTGCGGCAGCCGACCAGAGTGAATGCACACAAATGCTTAGGAAGCAGCCAAGGCCCGAAAATACAGCGTTCCACACGGCGGCCATCTTGAGGTCAGGCGCTGGCCATTGGATAACCCACGATCTGGACACGGCGGCCATCTTGAAGTCAGGCGCCCTACACTACAACCCTTAAAACTGGAACACAAAAGAGCGGGAAAGCTCTCATTCAGCCGCATCAAGTCCCCTGAAATAAAATAAACACTCGGAGTCAGCCACTGAGGTCTCCACATGTCTGACACTGAACTTGTCAGCACTTCTGGGGGAAACGCTACAGCAGGCCCGGCAATACAAGTTAACACCGCCATGATGCCTCACACACCCATCGGGGCATCCTTCCTGCGACAACCAGAGCCGCTAGTGCTGACGTCCGGCAATAGTATGGGGCCCGCATGGAAAAGCTGGAGTGAAGACTTTGAGGACTACATGGCTGGGTCATTGGTACAAGACCCCAAACAGAAGCTTGTCGCTTTGAGAAACCTAATAGGCAAAGAAATAGCACAGATCATTAAAGAACTACCAAATGCGGCAACTGCGACATATGAGGAGACTAAAGCTGCCCTCGACAATCGATTCCTTCACAAGCGCAACGTAGATTATGAACGGTACACGTTCAATTTGGCCACCCAGGAAAAGGAAGAGTGCATGAATGATTTCATCATGCGTATCAAACGGATGGCACGCCACTGCGAGTTCGACAACTTCAGACCGAGGACGCGCTGCAACTCCGTATCATTGATGGATGTCGATCCGAATCCCTACGCCGGCGGCTCCTAAAAAAGCAATACAAACTGGAAGAAATCGAGGAACTCACGAGAATTAACGACCAAGCAGAGGAACACGCAAAACGGATGGAAACTCACAAGTCCGACCGGAAAGAACATGCCCTCCGGATGCAGGCACACAAAGTCACCAAACACGCGTCAAGCCCCCACAGGCCAAGCAAGCCGACCCACACCTCTCGAAGTGCACCCTCAAGACGAGAATCGCGACATCACAAGTCTGTCAAATCGACACCCGCATGCTATAGGTGTGGACAAGACTACCCACACTCAGGACAGTGTCCAGCAATCGGCCAGCGATGTCACCGCTGTGGGAGAGACAATCATTTTGAAATAGCATGTCAGGCCAAACAGTCAACGCGCAGGTCACCGCCCTCTCGATACGGCACACGACACCATGCACGTGCTATAAAAGGGAGGGAAGGACGATCATCCAGCTCGTCAAAATCCAGCAATCATTCAACAAGCTCGTACCGATCACGAGGCCGATCCACGAGCGCCCATCGCTCCAGACATCACACAGGAGATTCTCATCGGTCACGTAGACCCACATCCAGTGACTAATCATCGCAAGTCAGTGACGAGTATATCTGCATGGTGTCAGATCCTGACCGTCTAAAACGATACCCTAAACTAGACATTATGATAGGAGACCACCCGGCAAAGTTTGTCCTAGACTCAGGAGCGTCACTGAATTATATCTGTGCACTTGAATACTACAACATGCAGCAGCGACCTAAACTAGAGCCAGCAGCGGTTCGCATATTTACGTGGATGTCACGAAAGCCTCTGCCGTGCCTGGGTCGGTTTCACACAACTCTTGCATTCAAAGACAGGAAAATCCCGGCCTACATTCACGTCGTAGAAGGACCTGATGTAGCTGACTGTCTGCTCTGCTTACCGACAGCAGAAATACTAAAATTGGTAGAACTCCTCTACATGACTGAAGATGCCCCTGACATCGTGGCAAAATTCCCGAACCTCTTCAAGGGCCTGGGAAAACTGAATCACTTCAAGGTGAAACTACACATTGATGAAAGTGTGACACCCATCGCTCAACACCACAGGAAGGTGCCCTTCCACTTACAACAAGCCGTCGACAACGAGCTCCAGGACCTCCTACAAACGGACATCATTGAGCGCACGTCAGGACCCACACCATGGGTATCACCGGTCGTGGTGGTCCCCAAAAAGGGGCAAGATAACAAGGTCAGGCTATGTGTAGACATGCGCGCACCCGACACCGCTATCGAGCGTGAACGTCACCCGGGCCCCCACATAAGTGACATGATCACAAGACTTAATGGCGCCACCGTGTTCTCCAAACTCAACCTTAATAAAGGTTATCACCAACTGGAGCTTCACGACAAATCGAGATACATCACGACATTCACCACGCATCAAGGCCTTTTTCGCTACAAGCGTCTGAACTTTGGTATCTAGTCCGCTGCCGAGAACTTCCAGGAAGCCATCCGGCGAGTCATACAAGGCATTCCCAACGCATTCAACTACAGTGACGACTTGTTAGTTTTTGGGAAAGATCGAACAG
Organism: Lissotriton helveticus; assembly: GCF_964261635.1. Classification (NCBI taxonomy): domain Eukaryota; kingdom Metazoa; phylum Chordata; class Amphibia; order Caudata; family Salamandridae; genus Lissotriton; species Lissotriton helveticus. Next base: position 937,959,208 of record NC_136063.1, on the reverse strand, counting down.
AACATGACACTGCCCTGGACAGAGTCTGCCACGCTCTACTGGATGCCAACCTGACGCTCAACGCCAACAAATGTGAATTTCACAAAGACAACCTGAAATTCTATGGACACATTTTCTCCAGGGATGGGATGAAGCCTGACCCAGAGAAGGTAGCCGCACTCGCCGACACCCCAACACCTCGAGACGTGAGTGATCTCCGCTCATTCCTTGGGATGGCGAGCTACTGCGCCTGTTACATCCGCAACTACGCTACAATCAGCTACCCGCTACGAGAACTCACACGTCAGGGCCAGCCCTTTGAATGGTCTACGGCATGCGAACAGGCATTCGTTGAGATCAAACAGGCGGTCGGCTCAGCCATCAATCTTGCCTACTTCGACACAAAAAACGAACTGAACTCACAGTCGACGCCAGCCCGGTGGGTCTGGGCGCCATCCTGGCCCAATACCGTGAGGAATCTGACCAACGCCACATCATTGCGTATGCGAGCCACAGCCTCACGGACACGGAAAAAGCGTACTCCCAACCGGAGAAGGAAAGCCTGGCTGTGGTATGGGCTTGCGAACACTTCCACTTGTTCGTGTATGGCAAACATTTTACAATCGTCACGGACCACCAAGCACTTATCACAATATTCGGCAACCCCAATGCCAAGATGCCGCCACGCATAGAACGATGGGGACTGCGTCTCCAGGACTACGTGTATACCATCGTCCACAAGCCAGGCAAAGCTGACAATCCAGCTGACTATATGTCTCGCCATCCACTGACCGCCACGACAGTCACTCACTCCCTGGCCGAGGACTACATCCACTTTGTCATTGACGCTGCCTGCCCCCCTACAGTCCCACTGGAAGCCATTCAAGAAGCGTCGACACTTGACCCGCTTGTGCAAGCCGTCATGACCCGCATCCGCACGAACTCATGGCGCCACTTGAAAACTACACCTCAAGACTCGGAACAACACCTCCGAGAACTCACTGCCTTCCAACATGTCCAAGATGAACTCTCTATCAGTGCCAACGGACTACTCCTGAGAGGGGGGAAGATCGTAATACCGCACAAGTTACGCCAAGGGGTCATCAACCTGGCCCACGAAGGACATAGAGGAGTAAATGCTACGAAAAAGACCTTACGAGAACGTGTCTGGTTCCCCACGCTTGACCAGATGGTAGAATCCACTTTAAAAGACTGCATGACATGCCAACTGGTAAGCCGGGAGGAACCACCTGCCCCGCTCCAAATGTCTGAACTGCCAGACGGGGTGTGGCAACAGGTCGCGATCGACTTCTTTGGACCACTGAAATCAGGACAATACATCATAGTCGTCATGGACGAGTATTCACGATTCCCATTTGCACACCTGGTGTCATCTACCAGAGCAACAGCAGTCATCCCAATACTGGACGAGATCTTTGCAGCCTGGGGCATTCCCCTACGGGTCAAATCCGATAATGGGCCCCCATTTAACGGCCGCGAATTCACAGACTTCGCAGAACATCTCAACTTCAAACACCAAAAAATCACACCACTGTGGCCACAAGCCAATGGCATGGTGGAACGATTCATGGGGACACTCAAAAGAGCGACTCAGCAAGCTGAGTCAACACACCGAGACATCCAGCAGACCCTGAACGAAGTATTGAGGGCGTACTGCACCACTCCACACAACACCACAAATCAGTGCCCGGCCACTGTGATGCTAGGCAGGGCGCCCCGCACTCGACTGCCCATGATGAGCCACACATCTCAACCGCGGACCATCAACGTTGATCACAACACCCTAGTTGATATTGATCATGAGAATAAACGCAAAATGAAAATATATGCTGATCGGCGTCGGCACGCCAAAGACAGCGACATCCAGGAAGGAGACTGGGTACTTGTCCGTGGCGATCGGCGAACAAAAGCAGACAGCCGATATCTTGACCATCCTCTCCAAGTCAGCAAAAGGAAAGGAACCATGATTACAGCGAAGGCCGACCACAAGCAGATAACAAGAAATATATCACACTTTAAAAAATGTCATCCCCGCAACCATCGTGGAGCGTCCTCAAGCCAAACCTCAAGTGACTCATCAAGTCATGGTGACAGTGATGACCAGAACCATCGCAGCCCCACGAGAGTCACCAGCAACACAAGCCGTCATGTCCAACCACCAGAACAAGAGAGACGTCCGAAGCGTCAGATAAGAAAACCCCGGCGACTCGTTGAAGAGATATGAGAGACGGTGAGACTTTGTACAAAAGGGGGAGATGTCATGTTGTCATGCCTGACTCTGTGTAGAGACAGAGCAGGCACACAGGAAACAGGATACAGGAAACAGGAACCGGAATGGGAGGGGTGTTCTGTGAGCCAGTTGAAGGCTGGCAGGGAATAAAGAAAGACGTATGTACACTAGCTCCGACTCCAGTGTTTGATTACAAGGGCGGATCGCGACAGACAGGAACAAGAAGAACAGGCAGGCAAGACGATGAACAGGGGTGGCAGCCTAATAGGTGGGTGGAAAGAAGAAATCCAGAAACGAGGTGAATGCAGAGAAGAGAGGAAGAAGGGATGGATGGCGAGAAAGGCAGATTGATGAGTAGAGACAAAATGCATATGAATGACTGTGGAAGCACATGGATGGACCGCTGAAGAGAAAGACGTGAAAAAAGAGAAAGATCCATGGAGAGAAGGATGGTTTGCCGGATGGATGGATAGATGGTAGGAAGGTTGTAAGGCTCAGTAAAGAGCTGGATGGATGGAAGGAAGGCTCAATAGAGAGATGGATGGATGGAGAAAGAAGGATCGACCAAGGAAGGAAGCAAAGAAATTAGAAACAGCTGACATAATGATAGAGGGAAGGAAGAAATAAGAATTGTGAAAGAAAGATGAAATGAAGCAATAGAGACCAGAAATGAAGTGTGAAATATAGAAAGAAGAACACATAAGGGATGAGCGGAAAGGAAGAAAGCACAAAAGTAAAGAAGGATGGTAATTGGGAGACAAAGGGAAAGATGAACTAAAGGAGATAGTAACAAAGGAAAGGAAGAAGGAAAATGAAATAAAAAGAAATATGGAAAGGAAGTAAGATGTGAAGAAGAGAAAGATAGACGAAGTTAAGATGGAAAGAAAGACAGAACTAAAGATGAAAACAAGGACAGAAATGAAGGAAAGATATATAGAAACATGGAAGAAAATATATAAAGTGAAAGATGAATAGAAGGTGTAAAAGACAGAAAATAAAAAAGTGAACGAGAAGAAAAGAAGGAAAGATAATGAGAAGGTAAGATATATAGATTAAAATGCAAAAGAAAGATAAGAGAAAGATGGAAAGAATCTAATACACCCTTGTCCGAACCTCTTTCCGAGGGCCATGGGGCAATCAATGGCAGGGAATGCCAAACTAGAAGTCCATTTCTCAAGAGACCACTGTGACTCTTACAGTCGATTCAAAAGTGCCTTAGCGCCCAAAACAAATCATACCAGAGTGAAACGGTCAGAGCATTAGGGGTGCCCCATCTGCAGGTACTCACAGCAGCTCCAATCCCGGTCAGATGAGTCGGCTGCACCAGTGGCGTAGCGAAACTTGAGGGGCCCCCCTGCAAAGTATATGGAGAGGGGCCCCCTCCGAACTCACTCGGGAGCGCTCAGGCCCCCTGGAGCTCGGGTCCATCTGCACTGCGAGAGCTGTGGTGGCCTTTGTTACGCCACTGCAGAGGTCTCTGGCCTTTGGAAGAGCACCAGTTCCATGTCAATCATTTGCAGCTTTGTGTAATCTTGCCGGGTCTGAAAGCGTTCCTTATGACCATTGGGGGAGGCCGTGCAGGTCCTCAGAGACAACACAACTGCCATGTGTTATTGCAACATGCTAAGAGAAGTGGGGTCCAGTATTCTGTGCCATGAGTCTTTGCACATTTGGAGATGGCTGGACTAGCACCAGATCTTCCTTTGCACCAGATCTTTCTTTGCACCATTAACCTGTAAAGGTCCCTGAATACCAGAACTGAGCAGATGTTGGCTGGTCTACCATGAACGGCATCTCCCTCTGGAGGTGGAAATAGGCACCATTGAACGGGTGGGTTGTAAGGGAATGACAGGCCTGGCTAAATCTGTTTGCCACCATCGAGAACACATCATGTTATGATGTGTGAGGTATGTCTTCAAGAACACCATAAAATGAAAAACAAATACACACTGAAAGGAACAGAGACTTATGCTCAAGGTAGATGTGTCCCTTTAGCCCGGACACTTTTAGAATGGAATCACCTGATCACAGTTAGTCACATACGGCCCCAACAGTGCACAGTGCACGGAGAGAACAGGTGGCGGATAGGGTTGGCATCTTTCACAGAAAGAATATAGTACCCATTTGTATGCATACAGCTGTTTATTCTGGTTTGGGTCAAGCGCTGCTCTGTGAAAAGGCAATTCTCAGTATTATTTTGCACCATGGCAATTATCCATCTGTTTGCTTCAATAATCATTTATAAATTAGTTAGACTGCTTTCAATTTTTTGTAACCTTTTTTTCTCCATGTGATTGTTGTTTTAGGTTTATATTTCAAATGGAAAATACCTCCTTACACTAGTTTTCCCATTTTTTTATTGGCATAGAAACAAAACATGGTCAGGTGAGAACCCTAGTGAGGAGAGTGTGTTGAGTAACATAGAAGCGTCAGATACGTAGGTCTCTTTGTGGGTGCCCCTGCACTGAGTTTGGGGTCCCGCCCGAGTGACTGTGCTTCAGAATGAATTCCAAGAGGTCGTACGCTTTTCGCTGTGACATGCCACTCCGGAGGCTGGCTGCATACACACTCTGCATGTAAGATTTTCTTATGGGTCCAGGTCAATCATATTGTAGGCAGGCCTTTCACAAGAGAAGTACCTGACTTTCAAAGTTCACAAACATTTAATGTAGGGGAAAGGAGACCCCAGTTCCCGTTACTGGCCCCGTTAGCTGTCTCATCATAAAGATGGAAGTGTGGTTTCTAGAATCTAGAAATAAATATGTTGCATCACAAGTACGGGGTTGGGCTGCTAAAAAGTTCAAGCCTGGGGAAGAATGACCCACTTGTCCTAGTCCTCCCTCCCCATTCTGACGGGCCCACCCGCACACGTGCATCAACCTACCTGACTGCGCGTGAAAGGGCGCGGCTGCGACGCTCGTGATCCACGTGAGACAGCAGACTGTCAGCAGTGCTCGTCTGTCTCCTGAGATAAACTACCACTCCCGCTTGTCCTTCACAAAGATGTCTCTTTAACCCAGCCATTTAAGCACTGGAATGGGCGAGAGGAGAAAAACCGAAAATGGTGACATCGTGACCATGAAACATTAAAGAGATCATAAAAGTAAACTTTCAGAAGTCCTTAAAATGGCTGCATACAAAGCCCAGCCAGTCTGCCTGTGAGCTCTACAAATGGAAATGCTTATGATATGGTGTAAATTATTCAGAGGACATTCTAAGTTGAGCCCCAGTCCAGTAGAAATCTTCCCTATGCCAACCTTTTCCACAAAGCCCTCTTGAGGAAAAGGCGACAAAAGGGTCCTCTAGGATGGATTGGCCCATCTCAAATACCAGAGAACTACTGCGAAGCCTAACGCGGCCTGTACTGTCTCCTGGAACATCAGATACATTAAGATCAACATCCCCATCTCCTCTCTCAGCAGGACACGCCTCTCACTGGGCACCCTACAGCTCTAAATGACAGCTAGTCATCATTGTACCTACTGAAATGAGTACGACTCCATGACAGAAGAAACCCTGAAGAGGGGAGAAAAAAGGAAAGATAAGGATTTCCATCAACTGCCCTTCGTGGCCAATGTCATCATTTGGAACTCCAGTGATCCCCTGTCACCTCAGCTCTTCTGGCAGCAAGCCAAAAGCTGGTAGACTAGGCGTGATGTGAGACCAATGATACAAAGAGGAAAGAATGACAGGCTGATTATCCCAAGGGTATACTGACCAAACCAGTCAAGGATGCAGTGCAAAGGCGAAAATGTGAAGTGAAGGTGAGTTAAAAACAACAATCGGTAGATTTGTTACAAGCCGACACTGTGTTTTTTATCAAGCTCAACAGTGGTCATCAATAAATGTGTTTGGACCACTGCTGTGTCTTTTTTTGGCTTGGCTTGCTGCCAGAAGAGCTGAGGTGACAGGGGATCACTGGAGTTCCAAATGATGACACTGGCCACGTAGGGCAGTTGATGGAAATCCTTATCTTTCCTTTTTTCTCCCCTCTTCAGGGTTTCTTCTGTCATGGAGTCGTACTCATTTCAGTAGGTACAATGATCACTAGCTGTCATTTAGGCAAGTGATTTCTGTTGAGACCTTCTTACATTTCTGTGATTACTTTTATTTTTTCACCAGACCACCAGTTTCCCTATGTGTTGTTAATGTTAGGAATTGGGGATTGAATCTGGTTAGGTCTTTAAACATTCTCCCTGTTACCCCCCCCTGTTTCTCCCCCTCTGGAGTTGAGTGTGTTTTTTGAAACACCCTACAGCTCTCCCAGCACTCCCTGCCTCTCCTAACTCTGCTTCAGCTCTCCTGGTCCCGAGTGCACCCTGCTTGAGAAGCTTTACCTGGCCTCAGCCTGCCTGGGCAGCACTCCCTGTCCATCTATGGTGCGCGCAGCCTGGATCACGGGCGGCTGGGGCTGGCCTAGGACCCAGAGTACCTGGCTGTGCCCTCACCTGGAGCTCTAAGAGTATAGGTGAGCTAAGCCCGGTTTTGACAGTCGAGCTTGGCCAGGTCTGGGCCTGCCAGGGTCTAGCTGTGGTCCGGCCTGAGTTTGACAAGAGACGTTTTAAGGTATACAGAGTGGGTTATTGCCCAAGACACCACCTTGCAAGTGAATGGGACAGTCAAAGTTCCTACCTTTATAACGCTGCTCATAAAAAGCATCTTATTTTTCTAATCCAACAGCCGAGCATGCATAACGGAAGCTTGGCACCAGATTTACTGAGGGCTCATGCTGGGGCAAATTCAGGCAAAGTGATGCAAAGCAGTGCAGAATCTTGCAAGGGCATTTACTTTCTAGCATAAAAAAGTAGTTTGTGCTGGAAAGGTGCCCTTTTCTCAGTATTACTGGTGTTTTATACTGCTTTGCACCAATTTGCATCAACTGGGTGTTAGTTGGGTGTAACTTGGGTGGATTAGTGCCACCCTATCTACTACACTCATCTCTCAATATACCCAATAAAACTCACTCAACTTCATCTCCCTCTAACTCTTTCTCATGACCTCACCCCTCTCTCTATCACATTCTGTGGCTACTTGTATAGTTGTGACTCCTGACCCCTCTCTCCACATCAGTTCTCTCTACCTCATCACTCTTGCTGTACCATATTAGTCTTTTTCCATCTGAACATCTGGTATCTTTTCCCCATCTACTTCACTCCTCACACAATCTCATCTTAGTCTTTATACCACCTCTCTATTTCTCTTTTAATGCCTCTCCTACCGTACCGCAACCCCTTTTCTCTATCATCAACTCCTATCTCTTTCTCTCTCTCACACTCTCTCTGGACCCCCTTCTGCAATTCAACTCACCCGCTTCCACCTCAACAATCTCATCCTCTTTCTATATAGATCTCCACCTCACCATCTGTTCCTCTCACAACTCTTTACTTTTGTATAAACCTCCCCTCTTCTCTATTTCACTTATGCCTCTCAACTTCCTCTTTTTGTTCCACACCAGATACCTCGTTCTACCCTTTATCCTTCTCTCTACCTTTTGCTTTCCCCACTACTCTTTCCCCAACCCACTTGTTTATATTTCTTTTCAGTTTGCTCTCTACTTTCCTTCTGTTTTTATCCAGTCTCTCCATTTTCATGTACATCTCACTGCGTTTACCGCCCGCTAATTCTCCTCTTTTCCTCCATCGTGTCTTTCTCATCCCCTGGAGTACTGAACTTCTCTGTTTCTATTTCCTCTCCCTATCTTTACCTATTTCTACCACACTCTTTTAAAACCATGCCTATTTCACTGCCTCTCTTGCTCTACCTACATCTTCCTCTTTCTACCATTCCTTATCTTTGGTTCTGGCTGCCTCACCTTTCTCTATTTACTTTTTTCTGTTACTACCCCATATCGCTTCTTTCTACATCATCTCTAACTCTACTCCCTTCTCCTGCTTCACATCTCTCCCTAGACTTCTTTTTCACATTTATGCACATCCTGCCTTGTCCCATTTCTCTTACCCATGACAGCGGGGTCAAAGTTAAATGTCTAGCAAGAGAAGTGTACACATATGAAGAGGAAGGGACAAGGCAGGGGGAAATAACGTAGGAAAAAAGTTATTACATTTTAAGCTGTGACATCGTCAAAATCCTCAGATCAGCGATTTGATCTTCACTGTTGCAGGAAGAACGGCAATAGTGAAGGGGTGGAATATTTGTGATTACAAATATGCTCCAACTAAAGCTACAATTTCAAGCACCACGTGCATATATATTGACACGGGCACTACAAATCCATCAGCTGTCCCTGTGTATGAAATGGCTGAGCTGGCCTCAGCCCTGAATGTGACAGGGCCGGGCTCGAGGCTGATAAAGACTTCTAGGTGGGGTCAGCCTATCTATAACAGAATATAGCTGCAGCCTAACAAAGACTGGCCTCTGAATTTGGCCGATTTTAGGGCTGGGGGTTAGTGCATAATCTAGTTGGTGGGGCCTGGCCTAGCTCGAGCTGGTGGGGACTGGCCTAGCTCGGTAAGCTTCAGCTCTGATTGTGGGGTACTCCATTTTATTTTTGTTATTTTTTAGTTTGTGCGAATTCAACCCAAATGTATCAGGGCGCTTTACATGAGCACCAGTTGCATTACAGGCACATTTATTTTTCAGGCATGAGGAGATTAAGTGATTTGCACAGGATGCTTGAGCCTTGCGCCAAGTTTTGAACCTGGTTTCTCAGCTTCATGGCCTGCCGCTCTGGCCGTTTCGCCACATTGTAGTCTGGCCACTGCTGGAGGGTCCCACAGAAGTACAACTCACTAATAAATGTGTGGATGAAAGGCAGTGAGCACTAAGACATGTTGAGCCGCTATGGTGATGCTCCAGCGTGCGAGCATCACTTTTTAAAAGGACAGGACGCCACATAGTCTGGCTCGAGCCCATTGCTGCTCAGCCCTTACCTTGTATCCTCAGCTCCTGGGACTCTTGTACGGTGGGTGACCACGGATGGTAGGGTGTTCGAGTCTCTCTCTAGGCTGTCAGGCCTCCACTGTACTCAGATGCTCCCACCGGGACCCGTAGCCACTCCCCGTCTGCGCATCGGGCGTGCGCACCATTTACTTCATGAAGAGGCTTGCTGGCTGAGTCAGTGAGGGGGCCCCTGCCTGGAGCACTCCCCTCCCCCCGCAATGCAGCCCGGGGGCTTGCGCACACAACTTAATTAATGAGGATTCATAGCCTGTGCGCACCGTGGCAGTGCGCACCTTTTAATTCATGAACCATGAACCAACTAAGAGGCTTTCTTGGTAATGCTTGTTCTGCTGAGCGATGGGGCCCCTGGAGCATAGGGCCCCCCCGCAACGCGGGGGCTGCGGGGGCCTGTGTTACACCCCTGGGCTGCACGTGGACACAGCAGACTCACCTCAGCTGAAGCAGGCTCTCTCTCCTCTCTCCCTCATGGTCACTCTTTAGGAATGATCGGGGAGTTTCCTGCAGTCTACCTGCAAGGTCATTTTTCATGCTTCTGAAGGGAGGATTTTGAAGCTCCTGTCCTTGAACCCGAGCTGGGTTGGTGATGTTCCCACAGCATTCGCACTCATTCTACGGGGTGAGGTCAGTCACAGTCCTTGTTGCTCCCAGTGACCTACGGTTCACCGCTGCTCACAATTTACGGGCTCCTGTTCAATCAACACGGCACAAGTACTCCTGGCAGCCCATGCTGGCTTATGGGTTTTCTGCACAGCTGCCACACAAGGCTGAGGCCCTTACCACACAGCAGTCTTTACTACGGCCGGCCTTCCTGGCATATGGGTCCCTGCAATGGTATCACACCCGTCTCTAAAAGCCAGTCTTTTCCATGGCTGCATCTCCTGACACACGGGGTCACTGCAACGGAGCTGCACAGACTTCGCCGTCACCGCACTGCAATCTTTTCCACAGCTATCTTTAAAAGGGCCCGCTCCTGGCATACAGGTTTCAGTTACTCAGTTCTGCACACGTGCAATGACCCGATCTGTGCAGCTGCTGCTTCCTCACACTTCGTTGTGGGAGTGCACTCATCAGGGCTCCACACTCTTTCCGGGATTGTAATCAACAGGGCTCCCCACTGGACCTTGCTCACTCCAACACTCTCCTCTTCCTCACAGGGCAATTGGTCTTAGCAAGCAGGCAGGCACTGGTGCTCCAGGCTCTAGAGCAGGTGGTTTTGGTTTCCCTGGGTGATGTCCCCTCACCATGCAGGAAGACTAGCAGGCCTTGGCCCCCAGTCCTGGTCACAGGCAGTAGTCTTGCAGAGCTTCCCATTCTCATACACAGTCCGTCCGGCTGCTTGGCAGGAGACAATTGTTAGGGTCACAAACTCCCCTTCTTATTGTCCACTGCCAGGCACCAAGTGTAATTTAGCGTCTGGGTATTTGAAGTTTCATGTTGGAGTTCTCCTTCTTTTGAAGTACAAACTTCTCCACTCCATCTTCATCTTGAAAAGCTGTCTGTCACAGGAGGAGAGATGCTGAAGCTGTTAGTCCCACAACCCAGGCCATGAGAGTGACTAGAGGTCACACCCAGATGTCATGCACAGTGATGTATGCATTAAAAAGGTTAATCTCAGGCTTCCAGCCCAACTCCTTATGATTCCCATATCAGCCCCATCTCCTCCCTGTGATGTGTCCAGGCCCCTTCCGTGTGATCTCTCACTGAATCAAAGAGGACCTTTAAAATATACAGGGGAGTCTTGTTCTTTCCTCTCCATTGTGTCCTACCCAGCCCACATGAATACAACTATACACACATTTGTCTAGAGGGATTCCTCTACCTCTTCATGTCTTCACCATGCAGGCTTGGGTCTCCCACAATGGAACCCAGGGTCCTCCATGCAATCTACCATAACAGGCACACTTGCACTCTGCGCATGTACCCAGCACACACACTACCCAGCACTGTTACCACCATGTATGGTGCCACATACATTCCCTTTGTGTCCACTGAATAGCACTGTAGACTTTCTCTATTGTGCTGCTTGCCGGCACACATGTCCCCAGTACACACATTCACCATGTGCATGCAGCGCAACAGGACATCTTTCATGGACTGTTCTCCTCACAAGTACATATACACCCAGTTCATGCACTCATCTTGCACTGCACAGAATTGCCCTATCTCTTTATTGTACCCTTCCCCAGGACGCAGACATTTAGTGCAGAGTCACCACTCCTCTGCTGCACGGCACTTCACATCCAACCGATGTAGGCCAAGGGGTGAGTTAAGCACACAGAAGTGCAACTTTAAAAAGTGAGTGAGCCTGTAGGCCTCTTTTCTGTGACACAGGTTAAAAAGGACCTGCTCACTACTACTGATTATTACACGGTATGCTGCCGCCACCGTGCTTATCTCCTGGTGAAGGCCTTCCACCAATTATGAGGGTTGCGCTGTGGCTGCCCCTTCCGGTCCAACAAGACCACAATCCGTGAGAGAGGCCTATGTCATGGCGTAGATGTTTGACAACAAAAATCAGCATGAGGGATTTAGACAACAGCACAGTTGTTCACTCAAGGGTACAAGTTTATTACCATGAAGAGGAATTTTCTGTCTCAATAATATACAATATCCCTGTGTGGAAAGGCCTTGTCTTGCACATGAGCATCCCTTACAACTGTACCCATTCACAACTGCCTGTAAAACCTGTAGCTTTTTCAGACAATTTATTTGAAAGGTGTTTGGTAAAATGCAAAATGTTGTCCCATTTTCCAAAATGTACTATAGAAGTAGTGATGCTTTCAACATATCTGAGTAAGATCAGCTGCTATATATGCATTTCCTGTGAATTTGATTAGCCAAGGAAGGTCCATATAGAACTTCTTGATAAGTGTTTAACTTTTTGACAAATTCTTAGCCAACCGAGGTTTAAAATGCACCACTTGGCCACATGGCTTTTAGAATTACCTCAGGGGAGTTGATCCTCGAAGAGTTCTAGGCTTGGTAGATCCATGCTCCCGTATTGCTCTTTGAGATATGGTTGAAAGGGAAGGGGGTATTTTATTTTTTGGGCTGCTCCCTTGCTTCACAATGTCTACTACCAACATGTCAAAAAGAACAGATGATGGACGGAATGCTGAATCAATTAAACATTCACCCCAGTCACAGATCTGGGTTAAATCAATCGGTGTTTGCACTCCACGCCATTCCAGTTTAGACTCAGCAATGCACAAATCAGTCTTGACCCTGCTCCCCATGGGAACAGTCCAGCCCGAACTGCAGGCCAGGTCCTCCCTGGACCAGAAAATAGCATCCTAGGACCGGTTTCGGGGTTTCACCCCTCATCAGCCAGGATAGCAACCAACATGTCTTCATGGTAAGCATGTATATGTATAGATTTACTATTGTTAACTCCTCAACTATCTACCTTGAAGAGATTTTGGTAGGTAATATTGTGAAGTCAATTTAAGTGCAGGTAAATAATTAACCGTCAAATGTAAGGACCTCATGCATAAACCATCGCTCACTCGTGTTTTGAAATCACCAGAATAACTAAAGGGTGCTGTACACAACTCCATATTAAATACTGTATAAAAAATGATTGGATTTCAACACTCACAAGGTCTGGGCCTGTGGGAGAAGAGGGGCGGTGCCCAAGAGCAGGCAGGAAAACTCTAGGATCTCACATTGGTGACAAGGCCAGTCAGTTTAGACCTGTATGAGGAAACCGAAAGAGACATGGCAAGAGATGATACAGCGTCTAGACAGCGTTTGGGACAGACACACTGGGACTGCAAATGTGTTTTCCTTCTATTTCTGTACACATTGCTGGATGTTTTAGCTGCAATGAAAAGTTAATTAGGCGACAGAGAGTGTTTACTTGTGTGGATCTGCAGCAGACAGCGTGGTTCAATAATGTATAGCTACCTCATTAGCTGCAGGAGGCTGCATGATTAAAGGCATGGGGACAGAGAAAGGTATTCTCTCCCGAAATGTGCTGATCTGAAAGCAAATTTATAATAGGGGCAAGTAGCAAGGACGAATTTATACTATGTGTCATTTTGGGATCATTAATTGCTCATTTGTTGGTTTGTTTTTATGCATTTGAAGATTTGTCCTTCAGTACCCTGATGTTGCTCTGTGAGCGGCTTATGTACAAGCACTTTGCGCTGTCACTTTTAATATGGAAAAACGTGACATGTTTAGCCCTACTAAACTATTTGTGCACTTCGATATCTGATGTAAGTGACTCACATACAAACAATCCATTATTGCTGAGGCCTTTTTGAGACCAGAAAGATGCAACTTGTGTACTATTTTAATTTATTGCACTGGCTCGTGGAGCTACATCTATCGGGGCATAACACAGGCCCCTGCAGTGCAGAGGGCCCCCAGCCTGAATAGGCGCACCCAACTCTTTAGAGGGCCCCCATTCAGCCCTCAACCAATGAATATTTGTGAGATATGGGAGGATCATGGACCCCTCTTCTCACAGGGTTTTTATATTTTTATTTTCGGAATAACCAGGCACAAATGCAGAATTCCTTTCCTGAAATGTAGTTTATCAGAAAGTAAGCAGAAAACAATTTGTGGCCTGATCCATTAAACCTAATTAAGAAGAATGGCTACATTCCGTGAATGAACTCCTGGACTACCCCCGCCCCACCCCCCTCATTGATATGGCTGCCAAATTGCAGCACATTCAAAGAAGAGGCAAACATGTATTGGTCAAAGAACAGACAGAAATTAAATCTTATACGCATGGCATCAGACCAACCCACTGCCTGGCTGAACCCCCACCTCCAAAGTTACAGAATCCATTGCACAATACAAGTGCTCATCCTTTCTCATACTACTCTGCTGAATGGAGCTTCTGGATTCCTACCTCACCAGTGCTTAATTTGAGCCAGTGGTTCACGTTGCTCAGCCCCAGCCCTTCATTCTCAACACCTGCAATTTAGACAGGCCACCACATTGTGGTGTTGTTTGCCAAATTTTGAGATGAGGACATTAAAAATAAATAATACCAGCTACAGACGCCTTTCTTAGAGCTTTTTGTGGCCTAGAATAGTCTGAATTGTCACCTTGTAGGAGTGAGATGGTTAGCATTTGTGCTGGTAATGTAATTGGCAGGGCTGGCAGTGGCAAATGGTCATGCAAGTTGCAGTGCCCTTCTGAGAAAGGCTATGGCGCTTAATTTTTACATTTTCTATTTTTGCAAATTATGCACTGAACCGCACTCCATTCAAGGTTTTCTTCTATGTAGGCACTCTTGTTTTATCACAGAAACCCACACGTACTGGATGCAAGTGCTTCACATGCATCACTCATCTGGTTACTCTTGTGCTACACGAAATAAGTAAAGAAAAGCACATAAGACAAGTGAAGTAACTGAAGGCCCCAGAAGGAAAAGTAAACTTCTTTATTGCGAGTAGTAACTCAACACCTCCAATTGCCAGTCCTGCAGATAACAGTCTGAGAGGACTGCCAACATTCTAGATAGCCTCTAACAGGATTCTAAGGAAGAGGCTAAAGGGAGAAAGGGAAGGGGGATAAGGAGAGTGGGAGAGACCATATGGGATACAACACATCTCCCTCCCTAAAGGAGAGCAGGAGGAAAGAAAGGGCAGAGAGAGAGAGAGAGGAAAAGATGGAGAAAGAGAGAGAGAAGTCAAAAGAACAGAAAGCACACAGGGAATAAATGCAAAGGTGGGCAAAACAGAAACAGTATAAACCAGGTCAGTCAGTCAGTCAAACAAGCTTTATTCGACAATTGTCATAAAAGCATTACAGGTAGAAAATATTCATAGTAATAAGGTTAAAATTTACACAAGTACATAAAAATTATTTAAAATTCATCGCAATAAAAAGATTCCATCATGTTAAAATACATTAAGTAGTCAGGAGAAAAATACTCATTCAGTAACTTATCCCTTTACATTTTCATTTCTCATGACCCACAACCGTCCTAGAAATTTCGCCACAGCTATATATATTAGGGGGCTTGGGTTTGTACAGATGATTCTAACGGCCACTATTCCACTCCGAGTACCCAGCAGTTTAGCCATGGGTCGCAACCAGACTCTGCGCGGAGCAGAGTATGCAGGGCACCCAAAAAGTAGATGACAAAGTGTTTCTTTCTGATCCGGGCAAGATGGACATGAGGCGCTTCCACCACTAGACCACCTGGA
Source organism: Lissotriton helveticus (assembly GCF_964261635.1). NCBI lineage: Eukaryota > Metazoa > Chordata > Amphibia > Caudata > Salamandridae > Lissotriton > Lissotriton helveticus. The sequence goes on along the minus strand of NC_136063.1, from coordinate 937,943,887 downwards.
TGTAAATGCTCTGACAGGGATACTACCGAGTCTCAGTTGGAAATAGAGCTTTCTATCCAGTGGCTTTGTTATGTCGTCCCAGAATGACTCAAATCGAGTCTCATCCTTGAACTCCATAAACACCCCAGTTAGTGAGAGTGGAGAAGTGGTCCTGAACAATTTGGAGGATATCATCCCCCAGTACAATCCCTTAATTGCCTTTTTCGAGGGAAATATAGCGTTAGTTGGGTCTTCCCAAGTCTCCGCCAGACCCAGTTCTCTGAGAACCGCTCTAATTCCAGAGAGCCATTTTATCTGTTGGAAAACACCACTTTTAATGATGTCCAGGAGTCCCATGGCGAATATTTTTAGTTCCGGCGTTACCCATATTCGCCTCCAGTATAAAACTGGGCGGAGGTTTGCAATAATCTCGATTGGTTTCATGCCTAGGTCCTGAAGAACCGGGCCCATGGGGGTTCTATGTGGTAGCATGATAAGATTACGTAGGAACCTATTTTCAGAGACTGTTAACTTACTTAGATTCCCATGCCCCCATATCTCTACTCCATAGAGCGCTGCGCTCACAGCCTTCGCATTGTAGACCATGATTGCGGGGGCCACCGGTTTTGTCAGGGACTTGGCATGTTCACTGATCAATACCCCTGCGATTTGCCTATGCTTTAGGGTTGCTAAGTCAATCTGTTTGTTCCATCGCAGATCATGCTTGATGGTTACACCCAGATATGAGAATGATTTAACTTGTTCCAGGGGTAAGTTATTCACAATACCCTTCCTCTAAATGACTTGTGTTGATTAAAAGACATAAATTTGGATTTTAAAACATTAATTTCCAACCCGTGGTCAATGCAAAATGTTTCGAAGATCCCAAGTGCTTTTTGCAAGCCACTTGGGGTCTTGGAAATAATGAGACAGTCGTCGGCAAACATTAAGATTGGTATTTTGGCGCCTGCTAGAATTGGAGCATCAACATTTGCCTCAATCAAGACCTTTGCCACATTATTAATGTAGAGAGAGAAGAGGGTCGGCGCTAACACGCAACCTTGGCACACTCCTCTCTCTACTGGAAACTGGTTTGTGACACGTCCAGGGGGGCTCCATCTTATCTGGGCATAGTTATGCTCATGTAGTTTGACAATCAAGGAAAGAAGGGTAGAGGCATGCCCATATCGTTCAGTACAAGCCAGAGATTTGTACGCGGGACAAGATCAAAGGCTGCCCTCAAATCAATGAAGGCAGCATACAGGCTACCCCCCCCCCCCCCCACCCCCAGTTGGACAACCTTCCAATAGAGCATGGCAAAGTGTAGGACTTGATTGACTGTACTTATGCAGGCTCGGAATCCTGCTTGAAGATGGGACAGGATATTTATCTTGCGCTCCCACTCATGGACTTTATTTAATACCAGTCTACCATAGATCTTCTGAATGGTGTCAATTAGATTGATAGGGCAGTAATTGCCTGGGAGTGATTTATCACCCTTTTTAAAGACAGGGATTATTTCCGCCCCGTTCCAGGATTCAGGTATTGGGGATCCACTTGCTATCATGTTTGCCAGTAATAATATATACTTTCCCCAGATTTATCTATTGTTTAGGAAGATGTCAGTCGGGACACCATCTATTCCTGGCGCCCTACCAGGTGTAATAGAATCCAATGCATGCTGAATGTCCATGATAGTGAACGCGTCTCCCACCCAAGAGGTATATATAATCCCTTCTCTTTGTTCCGAGGGCAATTCCAGCCCTTTGGCGTATTGGGGCCTAAAGTGAGCTACCCAGTCATCCTGGGCTACCCAATTTTGGGGGTTTTCTGGGCGGCCTTCAGATCCCCATTTCAACAAATCCCTGAATTGCTTGGAGTTCTTGGTTGAACTAGCCTCCTTAAGCTCCCCCCACTTTTTTCATCCCAAGCGTGCTTGGAGTTTTGGATGGCAGTTTTATACGCGCTCCTAGCGAGACGAACACTGGCACTAGATCCAGTTTTAATGGCCTGCCCTAGATCCAGTCGTGCCTTCCTACATTCTTTATTATACCACCTCAGAGAATTATTAGCCATAGTTTTCTTTGGGTTATTTGTTTTAACAAATAAACCTTTTATTTGCGAAAACAAGGTTTCGTGCACCTTGTTTGCACTATCTCTCTCTAGAGTTGAAGGTTCGGTATTGGCCAGGCGCTTAATTCCTTAGTAGCTTGCTCTAAGTTCTTTAAAATAAAGTCAATGTTTGACTGGCTTTGGGCAACTTTGGCCCACTTCAAGTGGCGCATATCATTTGTGAGGAGGACGGCTTGGGAGCTTCCAGCACTTGGCCCCTCTGTTGCCACGGGCACTTCTCAATAAGAAAAAGTCCTACATAGGGGGTTGTGGTCATTCAAGGCGGTCAGCAACCATCATATCCTCCAGATGGTGCCACAACTCAAGATGGACTAGTATGTAGTCAATTCTACTTTCTCTGTTACCGCTCTTGAATGTGACTGCACCCACCCTATCTTTAGGGGTTCTGCCATTGGCCGCCCTTAGTCCTTTATTTAGGCAGGTAGAGTTAATCTGGATCACCAGATCAGTCCACCTCTTCACTGGGTCCAATTCGAGCTTAGGAACCCCCCACTGGCTGTCTTGTTCCTCTACAAAAGAAGAAACGCCACTTGACAAAGGTTCAAAATTTACATTAAAATCTCCTGCAACAATCAAATGTGAATGGGCAGAGTATTTTTCAATGAGGTCATCAAGGACAGCAAAGGTACCAGACTTCCGCCTCCTGTACTCCTAGCATACACATTATAAATGTCTAAGGGTTTAGCCCGATTTAGTGTAAGGGAAACAATCTGAATATCCTTGTGATTCGAGATAAGCTCCTTTACAGTGATTCCGGAGTCCTGTTTGACTCAAATTGTTAATCCACCAGAGGGTCGTCCTCTATCGCTTTTTTCAGCGGGGACACTGTAATTTAGGAACCCTGGGAAGTGCAGGGGGTCAAGGAGCCACGTTTCTTGAAATATGCATATGGTGAACTGGCTGACGATCAAGGCCCACTCTGGGCTTTGTATCTTAGCACTCAGCCCAGCGATATTCCAAGACATAATGAAGCCAAATGCATCGAAACCTGTCACCAAACTTACATTTAGGCTCTGGTCTAGAGGGCTGCCATCCCCAATGTACACCCCTTGGTCTGATATTACACAAGGTGTTCCCAAGGGGATGTCCTGTGACGTGGTTAGGGTGATTGGTGCTATGTCATCAAGGGGGTTGTGATTAGTGCCATCCGACATTAGTCAGTCATTGGAGTCCAGAGACGACCCTCCCACACCTACCCCCAGCAATTGGGTTCCCCTATCTTTTAACCACTGCTGGGGGGGTGAAGATCTGATTTGAATTGATGAATGGTTAGGGGAGCAGGACCTGAACTCCAGTAATATCAAATTTTGTGCCATGTTTTCACTTTTAAATGTGAGTTCAATGCAGTCGGCTCCGTGTCCTGGATGCAAGAGCCTAGTGGCCCTAATAATATCTTCCCTTATCACTGATCGGCATCCTCTGGTATGCCTGATCCAATGGATAGCTTTGTTTGTCAGGGAATCTTTTGTTTCTATGTCCTTTCCTAGGCTTAATTTTGGGACATTTACCATATATACTTTAGATAGATCAGGGGGTGTAGGTCAAGGTAGGGAGGGGCATCTGCCCATCCAATTTTTGGGGGTATGCTTTGAGATATTGGGGATATTAGTAGGCCTTGCGTTGTGCTTTGTGTACCCATTACTTTTTACTCTTTCAGGAGATTTAGGTTTGGCGGTTTTCACAGGCAGGGGTTTCGCTGGCGCCTCTATATCTCTACCAGCTTTACTGTGGGGCGTGTGTGCTTTTGTCAGAATACTACCCCTAGATTGCTGCGACGTTGAATGCAGAACTATTGGCCTTTGCTTCTCCACAGGTACAATGCTCCGCTGTTTTCTGTCTGGGCTACAATTAGAGCATGTATTTAAATTAGAAATTACCTTGTGCACTTTAGAAGTTAGAATATCAACTTAGTCTTGCATACAATGGATAAAGTTACATAAACGGTTCACAAGGCTACATAACTCAGAAATATCATCCCCAGCTCCAGAAATGGGTATATACGAATTGGCTTCCAACCCCTGCATCCCCTCCCAGGGCCCTTGGGAAGCATCAGGTGGGATTAACTGAATCAAGGGGTCCCCATTCTCCTTATTTGAACAGTCAATGTCAGTGAGAGCAGAAAACCTATTGGATCAAGCAAGCTAGGGGGAGTTTTTTCTATCTCTACATCTACACTTATTGTCACAGCATTAGTAGCTACCCCTGTGCCAGCAGGACCTTCATCAGAATTGCGACTGTTCTTTTTCTTCAAGAACATCCCGGGGACAACAGTCGCACCCCGTTTGCCGTTTTTCTGCAGTGAATCAGTTACATCTTCCCCATTGTTCTCACTCAGGATGTACTCTGTTGGGGGCTTAGATGTAAGAATAAGGCTACAGTCTTCTATCAATTCTTCAATGCGTGACATTACACAGTTCTCCCCCGCATGTTTAGGTACTTTGGTGGCCTACTTAGACTTTCTCCTTTTCACCCGCGTGGCAGTACCGTTTTGGACACCCTCCATACATTTCCTCTTCTCCATTGTAGTAGACCGTGCAACACAGTACCTTAATATATGGTGGGACAATGCAGATGTATATGGCGTGGCCCTGCGTTGCCTCCTCCTGCCCCTGACGGCCACAGACGGCCCGCCCTTTGCCCGTCTTAGCCCGGCGCGTCCCGCGCTGCGGTAAATGGAGGTTGTCAAATAGCGCCGGTGTGGGAGTGGGCGGACCTCCGCACAGGTGTTGAAACGCACGGACTCCTGGGCAATGGAGTCCGTGCAGCATGCTAGGTAACCCCCGCAGAGTCCGGTCAGCAAGTCCCTCGGTGTTCAGCCCCTCCAGGGGCGGCAGGCGGCTCAGAAGGCAGGGAGTGTTATGCAGCGAGGTCATTACAAAATCCTTCTGCCACCCAGGAGGGCACGCTGTCATGCAAACCCTTTTTTCTTGACCTGAGCCGCACTTGGTCCCCACCCGTTCCTCCTCCCCCTTTTCGGTGGGAATCAAATTTGGGGGGCACTCAGTAAGTCTATCAATTCTCCACATTTTACTGTTTTCCAGAATCACTACATTGTTTTGACATGTTTTATCTTCTCTTCAATTAATAGAATGTGTCCCCTTTGCTGCTTGCCACCTGGAGCTTCCTTACCAGAACCCACTGCCCTGTTCTCCAGGCCTTGCTTCCGGCACCCCACTTTCTGTTGTAAGTGCCTTTGTATACCTTTTTCTGTCTCACCACCCTTTCTCAGACTTCCTCAGGGTCAAAGGTGATAATCTTGTTCTTGAAGAACCAACTGGGAGCGAGCTTGGATCCCACCTTTCTCTCCCTCAACATTTCAAATGGAGACAATCCTGTGGTGGCATTGGGGGTAGTGTGGTAAGACCATAACATGTCTCTCGCCGTGCTCTCTATGGGTTTCCCTGAGGCCAGCGCCAACTGAATGGACTCATTAAGCATTCTGTTAGCCCCATCAACTTTGCCATTGGTCTTGGGGCAATACAAAGGCGTACGCACATGTGAGATGGAACGACTTTTTAGAAAGTCTCTAATTTCCTCCGACACAATTTGGACACCATTGTCGGTGATGAGAGTGTCGGGGATACCCTCCCTAGAGAATACATCCAATAAGAAATCAGTGAGTGTCTTAGTATTGATGATACTGACAAATTTGTGTGATATCCAGTGTGAGAAATAGTCTATGAGAACAATAAGGTACTTTGTCTGTGAACCCATGGTCTGTAAAGGTCCGGCAATGTCCAACCCCAATTTGTTCCACTTAATGGTAATGTATTGTAAATGTATTGCGACTTATATAGCGCACGTATCACCCGAAGGCATCAAGGCGCTTGCCTTGGGAACCCGTCCTGGCTTTTTCCCTGTGAGATAACTCCTACTGGGTATCCCCAGGGTGAAAGCCAGGCATCCCGCAGCGGGGTGGGCCGCCGTAGTGGAGATTAAGCAACTATTGCCCAGAGTTGCAGCGTGGGACCCCATGATTAGAATAGGCACCGAGGCGAGAATTATCGAGTCCGTGGACATTTTGGTCTCAGGACCCTACCGCGTCGGGAATTGAACCCTGGTCCCGGGCCAGACCTCTGCATCAGGGTCTGCCACTCTAATCAGTGAGCCACACTCCTCCATGGTAGGAACCTCTACGGGAAAGAGGGGGGAACGCCTTGAACATTTGGTGTTGTCACTAAGACTGCATGCCCGGCAGTCTCTGACCTTTTCTTCCATGCGTTGATCCATCAGGAAAAACCAGTAATCAGATCGGAGTTTAGCTTTACAGAGAACCTTCCCCAAATGCCCCTCATGAGTCAAATCCAGTGTCTGGTCCCTAAGGCCTTCAGGTGAGACAATTTTACCTGACTTCAATCCCAAATCCCTTTCTGTGGATAATTCATCCCTAACATTCCAGAAGCACTGCATGTGTGTGGCCAACCATTGATAATATATCCTTTGACAGCCTTGAGCTCACAATCTTGATCAGTACTGGATTCCCACTGACTCTGTATCAATGCGGGTACTCTAACTTCTAAAATGTCATCCTTCATAAGCTCACGATCCTCCTCCTTGGTCACAGGAGCCCTAGACAGGTAATCTGCAGCACTGTTCTTGCACCCAGGCTCAGTAACAAGCAAGTGCCTCCTTCTCTTCTGTGGAGTAATTGGCTTTCACACCAGTAAGTGTCCTGTAGGTGAATGCTATAATTCTCTCTTTGTTGGCTATTCTTTGTGACAGGGTGGCATCTATACCCTTGTTGCTGACATCAGTGGTAAGAAATGTATCCCTTTCCACACTGAAATTACCAATGTGAAGCGCATTTGCAATCAAAGTCGTTATCCCCTCAAATGCAGCATCATGCTCTCTCGCCCATTCAAACACCGACCCTTTCTTAAGTAAGTTCCTGAGTGGTTGGGTGAGGACAGAGAAATTCTTTATGTACTTGGACATATATTCAGTCAGTACCAATAAAGACTTAATCTCCTCTTTGGATGTAGGTTTGGGGGCTCTGTCTACTGCTTCAACCAAATCTGCTTTGAGTTTTATTCCCTCCTCTGAAATGGTGTGACCTAAGTAGTCGCCTGAAATTACACCCAGCTTACACTTGCTTTCCTTGGTGGTAAAACCTGTTTCCTTTAGTTTGCTCAAACCCTTGGTAAGATTGTAATTGTGTTCAGGTTCACTGGTCCCATATAGAAGTACATCATCTTGAAAGCACAAAGTCTTAGCACACTCCTTCAATATCTGCTGCATTATTCTTTAGAATGCAGAAGCAGCTGATGCAAGTCAGAATGGCATTCGCAAAAATGTAAAGTTACCAAAAGTTACCATACGGGGTGGTGAATGCAGTCAACATTTGGGAGTCCTGGTGTAGAGTGACCTGGTTGTACGCCGATGATAAGTCCAAAACACTGAATTACTTGGCGCCCTGTATGATACTTAACATCTCATGTATCCTGGGTATGGGATGCCTGTCCACCCAGATGCTGGCATTAAGGTCCCTTAAGTCTACACATAGATGAATGTTCTTGGTAGTAAGAATAATGGATGCCAGCCACTCTGAACTCTCAATTTCTTTTATCACCCCTTGTTTTTCTAGTTTGTGCAATTCAGTTTTTATAGGTTCTCTCATTAGGAGGGGAATCGATCTGGTTCTGTGAACCGCATGGAAAGCTCCCCCTTGAGGTTAATCTTGTGCACGTAATTTTTTATTCTCCCCAAATGCTCAGTAAACACCTCCGGGAATTCCTTGGAGATCTTGCTATCTACCTCTGGTGGCTCAACTAGTAGCACTTGATCAATGTTATTGGGATAGAGTGATGCCAAGTTCCTTTTGGTGTTTCCACCCCAATAAACTGGAACCTTTCTTTGTGATGTATATCTTCCCTACCGTGTTCCTATCCTTGAAGCTTAGTCTCATTCTTACCATGCCCACTAAAGGAATGGGTTCTCTGTTGTACCCACCAGGATGGATGTCTGCAGCCTCCACTACCATATTATGTGTGCTGAACATTTTCTCAAACAGTTTCTCTTCTATAAGTGTATATGGTGAGCATGAGTCAACGAACACTTGGATACTGACACCCTCCAGAGTTATCTCACAAGTGGGGTATGGTACAGGTTCTTCCACATCCATTTGCTCAATTTGAAACACAAAGTCTTTGTTCTCATCTCTTTTGGGGTCTGGACAATTTAAGAAGTGTACTCTTTCACTTGCTGTTATGCACATCTTGGTGAAGTGGCCCCTTTTATTACATTTCCTGCATACCCCATTTCTCGCTGGGCACCTAAAATTATTCGCCAGATGATTAAGGTTACCACACGTGTAGCAGCAAGCATTTTCCTGCTTTTTGCGGGGAACTTCTTTTTTACTTTCACTGAGCTTGCACACAGCGTCTTCACTAACAAGGATTTCACCTCCTCTCTCTCTTTGTCCATCACTGACGCTTTTTTCATTTCTCTGATGCATAATGCTGTACATTCTATGCATTTGGCTATGCTGATGGCTTCCGCTAAATCAGGGTTTCTGGTAAGCAGTTCCTCCTGTACTTTTTGATCATTAGTGCACCTGACAATCTGGTCCCTTATAAGGGAATCCGGAAGGATGCAAAATACACAGGTAACTGACATTCCTCTTAAAACAGCTACGTATGCTGATACTCTCTCACCTCTCCCGTGGGCCTTTTTGAAAAACGAATGCCTGCATACGTATGCCAGCATGCAAATTATTCCGCATGAACCGCTCCTGGGACTGGCAAGATGTACTTCAACAGGGTGGAGGCGTAACACTGTCCCTGTCACAGCATCCCTTGATTGTCGCCAAAATGAAGTAACTGAAGACGCCAGAGGGTAAAGTAAACTTCTTTATTGCGGGTAGTAAGTCAACACCTTCAATTGCCAGACCTGCAGATAACAGTCTGACAGGACTGCCAACATGCTAAATAGCCTCTAACTCAGGATTCTAAGGAAGAGGCTAAAGGGAGAAGGGGAACGGGGAGAATAAGGAGAGTGGGAGAGACCAAGTAGGATACAACAATAAGCTTTTTTGGGGGGCGTGGCTTAGCGCCCGGCGGCGATGGCGGCGCTTGGGTGAAGCTCCGCAGCGGTTCCAGGAGACGCACCGCTTCTAGACCGTCTCTTCCTGCATGAACAATATGCCGCCCTGCCGGAGCACACCAGACCACCGCCGCGACGTCCCTGAATGCTTTCGGTGATTCCGTAACGGAGAACTCTGTCGGAGTAAGTTGCTTCGTTCTGACCGATGACGCGGCCACCATTTTATATGCCTGGTGTTCCGGCTGCCGGACCTGGAATCCCCGATGTGATTTTACCAGTTTTCTGCCTCATTTTCACTCGCATTCCCATGAGACTTTGCAACCACAATATTCTGTGACATCCACATCCTTCTCCTACCTCCTGGTTGCCCAAATTGCTGCCGCCTCACAGATGCCCCTGGCCGCCATTTTGAGGTGCTGTAAGTCCTCTAACTCTACAATGTGCTGCGGCGTATGAGGCTTTGAGGAGTTCGGAAGCAGTTTACCCCGTGTTTTAAATACCCTGGCAATGCTCTTGATCCTGTTGATAATTGGGTGAACTATGACCCTTTTCTTCAGTATGATGTGATGCCTCAGCTCTTCGTCGACTTTAGACGTCCCTCAGCTGAATTCAGATGTGCTGGTCCTTGCTGCTGTTATTTTCATGGCCTCTTTTTTTTTCCTTGGCTTGGTCAGAGGTGTAATTCAAGCCTCATGTGCTTTGCATGGTATTTGGCACTCTATGTACACTAAACTCGTGTTTTACAGGGTGCCTTAACTTTGCGGCTTACTGCGCCTGATTTTGCTTGCTTACTTTGCTATATGTGCTCATCCTTGCCTCTGCCTGGCCCAGGTGTCTGCCGTCAACTTTACTTTGTGCATCCCAGCCTCTACTTATCTGCTGCCTAGCGTATGTGCATGTTTGGTACATCTACTAATGGACCTTACTTGATGACAAATACGGTCTATCCTTCACGCGCATAATAAATCCTTTTGCACCTGTGGAGGTCTTCTAAGTGACATTTATATTTCGTGATTGCTGCACCCTATCATCTTCTTCATGGGTAGGCTTAAGTCCATATCACACCCGCCTTCCACAACTAAGATTGCCTACGTGAAGAAGTCCAACGTCTTTTCAGCTTTCTCCAAACTAGAGGACTCCTTTGCCTCGTCCGGTTCCGACACAGTAATGGAATCTTCTCAACCGACTCCAGAGAAAACCAACGTCAAAAGACTAAAAAAGGACCCTCCCTCACCACTCAAACAAACTCCGCCTGTCTCGATGGAACTCCTGTTGGAGGAGATAAGATCTTTCCGCCCCTTTCTGTAGGAAATTGGGACCTTGCGTCCCTTCATGGAGGAAACCAATGTCAAGCTTCAGGCGCTCACTGAGGACTGGTCACAGATCGAAACAAGGGTTTCCACAGTTGAACATTCTGTTTCGTCTCTTCAGGAAACCTGCTCCACAGTAACTCACCTGAATTCCCAAGTGTCCACTCTTCAAAGACAGGTGGAGGAATTAGAAAACAGGAATAGACGTAATAATCTTCGCATCTACGGTCTGGGGGAAGGTCTTGAGGGCTCAGATCCACTTGCCTTCTTTAAGTCCTTTCTTCCTAAATTGCTTCGTCTTCCAGAAGGTACTAACCTTAACATCCAACGTGCTCATCGGCTGGGACGCCCAACCTCATTGGCTTCCCCCTCACAAAGACCGAGAGGCGTCATCCTTTATTTTTTGGAGTACACTGATCTTCTGAAGGTTCTGGCGGCTGCCAAATCTGCCCCCAAGTTAACATGGTCCGGGTCCACTCTCTTTTTTGCCCAATATTACGAGAAAGCTACTGCGAATAGCTGAAAGGCCTTCCTGAACTTGAGAGACGATCTTCGGTCGATGGGTGCAAGATATGGCCTCTACCATCCCTGTTTGTTTAAAGTCACCTACAACAACAAAACTACCACCTATGACGACCCAGTACGCCTGCAGAGGTTTATCAACGCTCATAAGACTTCTGCCATGGATGCTTCTGGATCCTCTTCCTCCGCTCCGGGTTGAGCTGTCATCTTGCCTGTTTTCATAATGTTGCTGCATTTTGTTCCTCCTTCACTTATATAAGCTCTTGTTATCATCATTGTTACTTCTCTAAACTGCATTGATGTTTACTGATGTTTATATTTCTGTTACGACTTTTGTCTATAGTTCACCTTCTCGCTCTCTCTCTTCACTCACGCAGGAAGCTCTCTTCCTGCTTGAAGATGTCTCCCTGGTTCCTCGTCTAGCTGACCCTGGATGTGTTGCCTCGCCCGTGTGGTCCTAACCCCCCCCCCCCGGATCCTTCTCGTTTTTTCCTTTTGTAGGTATGTTTCTCGTTTACCTCCTCCTTATGTTCGCTATTTTGACTTGCTTTTCTTCCCCTTTCTCTTCCTTACCTTGTCTGTACATGGGTGATGTTTTTTCTTACATGGATTTTGCTCTTCTTTCACTACTCTCTTTCCTCAATTTTGCCCTCTTCTCCCTTTTTCCTTATGTTCACTTCACTTCTTCCTCCCTTTTTTTATTCTATAACCTTGGTCCTATCTTCCTTTTTCTTCTTCTTCCCTCTTGATCTTCATTCTTTTGTCCTCTTTCTAGTCTTATCATGGGTTTCTTCTTGGACTCAACATATTGTGTTTATTTCATACTGCTTTATATAATATGTCATTGAATATAGTTTCATGGAATGTTAAGGGTATTAACTCTCCAATCAAATGTCAGAGAATCTTATCTCACTTGGCAAAATTGAATGTGGATGTAGCGTTCCTTCAGGAAACTCACCTGTGTGATACGGAATCTGCGAAGCTTAAGAGAGGATGGGTGGGTGAGGTTTTCTTTTCACAGGGTGTTGGCAAGCGAAATGGTGTGGCAATTTTATGTCGTAAATCCCTTCCCTTCATTCTCATTTCCCAAGAGTCGGATACTGATGGTAGATGGACGCATGTCAGGCTATCTCTTAGAGGTGTTCCAATCTCTCTCCTTAATGTCTATGCTCCCACCACTGGTGAACCTCTTTTTTGGGCTACATTTTCTCAACATATTACCCGTTTTGTGGATGATAATTTCATCCTAGCTGGGGATTGTAATCAGCCCATGGACCCTTTTGTTGATAGACACTCTGAGGCCCATTATGTCCCCAACAAAACGCACAAGCTATTTACTCAGGCTATTTCCCAACATAGACTTATAGACACATGGCGATTATGTAATCCGACTCTAAAAGAGTTCACCTTTTACTCTCCCTCCCACCACTCCCAGTCACGGATTGACTACATTTTTGTTTCGCATAATATTGCCCAAACTCTTACTGCTGCCGATATTGGCCAGATTTTGTTATCGGATCATGCTCCTGTTTTAATAAGTATTGACTTACTCCTCAAAATTGCTGGACCCAAACGATGGCGCCTTAATAATACTCTCCTCTTAGACCCTAAATTTACCACCTCTTTTACTGCTTTTTTTGATGAGTTTTTCCTGTTTATTGATACTCCCTCTATGCCAGAACACACTATATGGGATGCTTTTAAGGCTGCAGCCCGAGATTTAATTATTTCTTATGTGGCAAAAAAACGCAAAGCTGCTCGTACATTTACTAGAAACCTTCTTGGTGACTTTAGGAGATTGGAACACGCCTACTTTACCTCTCACTCGCAGGATAGCCTGACAGCTCTTGTTGCTGCCAAGGTAAAGTTTAATGAGAAATCTACAGAAGATGCTTCGTTGTATTTGTTGAAATCTAGAGCTAAATTTTATGGTGGTAGGAACAAGACTGGAAAAATTCTTGCCAACTATTTGAAGGTACGGCACGACAAATTAAACATTGAATCCATTTACGACTCCACCTCTGTTCTCAAGCACAAAGACGACGACATTTTCGAAGAATTTTCCCTTTTCTACAAAACTCTTTACTCTTCCGAAGGCCAGCCCACCCCTCAATCTCTCACACAATTCTTTTCTACTATCCAAAGGCCCGGGCATTTTCCCCTTGACCTCTCCCATCTGGAATCTGTCATTACTCAGAAGGAACTACTCACGGCACTCAAACAGCTTAAATTGAACAAAGCCCCTGGCCCAGACGGTTTTACCGTCAAATTGTACCTTCATTTTTCACAATTACTTATCCCTAAACTCCATTCTCTTCTAGACACATTTGCCACTCTTGGTAGTTCCTCAGGATCCTTTTCCGATGCCCACATCTGCCTGATACCTAAAGAAGGGAAGGATCCCAAACATTGCAAAAATTATAGGCCTATTTCCCTAGTAAACATTGATTACAAAATTTTCGCTAAGTCACTAGCGGCACGATTAGACCTTTTGCTTCCTGACCTGTTGGGTGAGGAGCAATCTGGCTTCGTGAAGGGTCGCTTCATCACTGATAACACCAGACTTTTATTTAACATTATATCAAAGTCCTCACGCCTCCAACATCCCCTTGCAGCGATTGCCTTGGACACTGAAAAGGCATTTGATAGGGTTGAGTGGTCCTACCTCTTTCATACCCTTGATTGGTTTGGTTTCGGTCCCAAATTTATTTCCTTGATTTCCCTGTTGTACTGACATCCTCGCGCAGCAGTTTGTGCGAATGGGCAGGTCTCCTCCTACTTTGACCTGGGCAGAGGTGTTCGCCAGGGCTGTCCACTTTCCCCCTTTCTTTTTAACCTGGCTTTAGAGCCTTTTTTTCCAAACTCCGTCAGAATCCCAACATTCAGGGTTTTCAGACAACACATTCCCACATTAAACTTGCTGCCTATGCAGATGATATTTTACTCTTCATCCCCAATCCCACAACCTCGATTCCCGCTTTTTTGGAGAATGTACGGAACTATTCCCTGATCTCTGGATATAAACTTAACAACGATAAGTGCGAGATCCTACCTCAGACCAAGTTCACTTTTAAACCTGACTTTAGCGCCTCTAATTTTACCTGGAGCTCCTCACATATTAAGTATCTAGGTCTGCACGTTACTCCATCCATCCCAGGAACCGTCTCTCTCTGTCTGAATAAATGCATCCATAAAATATCAGACTTAACAGCCAGGTGGCACCCTCTCTACCTGTCTTGGTGGGGTCGCCTTGACACAATTAAGATGATGTTATCCCCTATTATTCTTTACACCATTTCCAATATTCCCGTCTCCATACCTTCTAAATTTTTAAAGAAAATTAATTCGGTCTTGTCCTCCTTTCTATGGAATAATAAAAAATCTAGGATGTCCCTCGCCAGATTAATTCGCCCCACGTCGGAAGGCGGAGTTAATTTCCCTGATTTCCCAGCTTACCAAAAAGCTTTCCTACTGCGCCATGCTTCCTTTTGGTTAAAATACGGGCTAAGGTCGAGGGCCTTTTCCTATCCCCTTTCTCCTTTGCTGAATATCTCTCTTTCTCGCGCAAGCCCTCTTTGATCCCTACCCCCATCCATAAATTTACCACAAAACTCCTTTTGTCTTCCAATCCTCTTCCTCCTGCTACTATTGCTGATTTCTTACCTTCCACTAGCTGGCATAATGCATAATCTCCTAATCCACAACAAGCCCTTTTATTGGAAATCTTGGAGACACAAGGGACTGATCTGGATATCACAGTTATTCTCTAAGTCTGCCTTTCTACCCTTATCAACTTTGTGCTCTGCTTTTGATTTACCCACATCCTTTGCTCCCAAAAATGCAGTGATGGCGATCTATAACCACCTCTCACAAGCACAGATTCCCTCCTCTTCCCTCACCTCAGCTTCACGACTTAAGTCCTTCCTGCACACCACGTCCAAAGCCTCTACCATCTACAAATTTCTCCACGCCAATGATTTCATTAGGCCTAAGTCTAAAGTGGAAGAGCAATGGGAACACGACTTTGCTGTATCATGGCCCATATCCGTATGGGATAAGGTATGGACCAAAGTTTGCAAATCATCTAGAGCGGCGTCTCTAATGCACACTATGTTTTTCATATATAATAGGTTGCTCCACACGCCCCTTACCCTAAACAAGCGTTTTCCTACTGTCTCAGATGGTTGCTGGTCGTGCTCTTCTCCACATGCCACCTTGTTCCATATGTTGTTCCTTTGTAAATCTGTACATGATTTCTGGATACAGGTGTGGGCACAAATCAATGTAATCTTCCACACCTGCATCCCTTTCACACTCACATCTTCCTTGGCAGTCTTTCACCGTGTTGGGAGGGAGCGGAGACTAACGTTCACATTGTTGATCTACTGCTTGCTGTTGTGTTCCAGCAAATTACTACCAATTGGAAAGCATCATCTAATATCTCCCTTAAGGCATGGTGGTATAATGTTTGTCATAACCATAGGTTAGATACTGCTTTTGCTTTTCCCATTCAGATGGCAGCGAAACGTGCCGACTTATGGCTTCCCATAACGTTGTACTTTGATAAATGTGTCGCTCGGTTAACACGCCCACACCCGCTCAACAGGAGGTTTCTAAACCACCCTGAATGCCCTTTGCATTTCATCTCTCCTACATTATTATCTGCTATGTATACTTTGTTATTTGACCTTGTCTTGCAGTTACTGTATTCTCTACATTTGACTTTATTGCCCATGATGAACTATTGTTAATGACTTTATTGCAATGTATTTCTTGATTGTTTTTGCTTTCTTTTTCTTTTTCCTTTCTTCCTCTGTTACCCCTGCATTGTTTATGCGCTACGTATTGATACCTTGCTTTTGATTAAAAAAATTCTTTTTTGAACTGAAAAACAATAAGTTTTTTGTTTACCCTCACCCTCTGGAATGATCTAATATTTCAGTCAAGTTTTCAGTTTCTTTCTAGATGCTTAACAAGAATAATTGCGTTCGCACAAGAAATATATACTTATCTAGCAAAGTCAATCACAGTCAAAATAAAAATAACATACAAGTCATAAGAAAATCTCAAAACAAAACTAAAAATAAAACAATAAGGAGGAAAAGGAAAAAAATGCTTTACATAATGTCAGCTCGTGCACAGGGGGTATAGCTACAGGCCTGTACACTTTTACCTGGGAAGGTTTCTTCGGTTCATTTCTCTGAAGTCCTAGCTTTTAACAAGGGAACGTTTCAAGCCGCCGCGGTCCGTGCAGGTAACCGCGGTGGGGCCGCATGGGCGGGGATTTCGCAGGACGATGCAGAGGGAAAATTAAATAAATAATTAATTTCCCCTCTGCATCGCCCCTCGAATCCCCCCCCCCACCATTCGGCCCCACCGCTGTTACAGACCGCGGCTGGTTCCAGGTGTTTTGTTGATGCCTCCGAGATGCCACTGAGCTGAAGAAAAAGTGCAAGCTTCATGGCTCTGTTACTGTCCTCCAGTATATTTTACTGACTGCACTTCTGATTTATGTAGGACATTTCTATAGCCATTTAGCCGAGGGTGCTTGATTTATTTTCTTTTGCAGAGATTGAACCTTCATCTAGTGTCATTCAGGAAAGAACTCAAGGCTCTCTCCACTTGTCCTCCATCCTCATCTCTCCTAACTTGTGGCTGCTTTGATATGGATAATGTGTTAAGAAAGGCATGCTCCTGGCAGTGTGCATCACAAGATGATGTGGCCCACTGCAGAATATGAAGAGGTATCCCTCAGTCTCCCATGTCTTACAGATATTCCTTGGACTGAATGAGATTTCCCTGAAAAGGGGGGGGCGTCCCAGGCGCTAAAGGTACAACAGGAGGCTGTGTTAAGTCCTCGGCTCTTGGGGGCCCTTGGAGAAAGATGGACTGCACCTCTTTGGAAATCACACAATAGACGAGCAGCCAAAAATGCAGTACATGGAGATTTATTTTGAAGGTGTGAAAGTATGTAACTGCTGTGAACTTGCCCAGGTGATACACTTGTTATTTTGTAAGAGTGTAACATACAAAGCTTAAGAAGGTTCATTTTGTGCCGAGTAGCAGAAATTCGAAGATCTTTGGTGAAGGTTCTTTATGTGAACAACAATGGGATATGTTGACTGGGCCCGGATTAGAGTTCATTGGCGCTGCTCTGGGAGCACAACATTCAGTGAAATGTGGAGCAGCTGCTTCAAAGCCACTCCCTGTTTCACAGTGCAGGCAGCAACCCTCCTGCACTCTTCAGAGGGGCAAGAGAGCCCCCTGCTGGCAGGTCCAGATAATGACTTCATCCACCTGCAGAGGTGTGTATGTGGATTCCATGGGACCCCTTTTCCCTCCTTGAGAGAGCTACCTTCAGGGGGCGCACTGATAGTGCATCACCTTTTTGTGGTGCACTGTTAGTGAGCCTCCTAAAGGCCTGTTTGCGTCTGCACTTGCGTCTATAATATGTTACGGGCGCAGAGCTTGCACCACATGTGCACCTGAGCTATCAGTATTACAGAAGGAGCTGCACAAGTGTCTGTGGTCCCTTTTGTAATACACGTGTGCCCCTGGGGCACACAAAGCGGGCGCACAGACCTGTTGTGCCCCCGAGGCACAATGTACAATATGGGCCTGGGTATGCAATATAGACAGTATGCTGTGTGTGTATAAACTGTACTGTAGTATACCTCCGTGTGACTCGAATATGTGCCTATGGGTGAGTGCCTAAGTGGGCTTAGGCAGGTAGATGTTATAAAACTTATTATAAAACTAATCTGTGAGGTGCTGTACATAGTTTCAAGGATGAATATGGAATCTATGCAGGAAAAACATGTGCTGCCTGAAGAACGGAAATTATAGGCCTTCTTCGTGTACCTGTGAATCCATAATTATTATTATTTTTTTTCATCATTCAGAATGTATTTCAAATGAAAATATACATACAAAATCGTTAGCAAATTAAGTTTATCTGTTTGACCCCATGGTTTTCCCAGACGTTCATCAGCAATTGTTTTTTTGCTCAACCCTGAAACAATTGCAATGTAAAACAATTTACACCACCTGTATTACAGAAGCTTTCACACTGCCATTATTTTCAAATTACAAGGTTTAAACAGGCCTTGTTGAGCACTGTAGGATTTGCATGATTTATTTACGTCAGGTTCTCAATGTTCATTCCAATCATCTTTATCAGCATCCTTTGGCGAGGGAGTTTCAAGGTCATCTTAAAACATGCAGAGCTTCAGGGAAATGTAGAGATTTAATTCTGTAGACCCCTAAGTTTGTAGTTGATTGTTGATTCTCATGGGGGATAATACTTAGGCTTGGTCTATAAACATCCCTCTAGCCCTGAAATAGAGTGTGTTTTTTCACGAGATTTAATTCTTGCCAACATTTTCTCAAGGTCTGCAATGTTTGCTATGGAATGTGATCGGCAGTGGCCGGTGCAGGTTAGCACAGAGGGGTGGGTATTTAATTTGGCCTATTCCATCTTCTGTTGACATCTCCACCAGAGCACCCCTCCCCAGCCCACCGTGCTTACCTGGACCGGCTGCTGCCGGTTGTGACTGAGGGGCGTAGGATGGGGGGGGGTCACAGTAAGGTGGGTGTAGGGGAAGTGAAGCATATACATCAAGTGGCTGAATTGGACAATGTGAAACCAGAAAACCTGGGATTAATCCCACCTTCCCCACTTTAACAAATTGTGTGATCCTAGGCAAGTGTTTCATTTCACGTCCCCTCCTTTTTCTTTTAGCACATATACGAGGACCTTGAAACACAGGTTTTCAGGATGTGTGCAGCAAAAAACCTTCTCCTTTGTTTGATTTAATAAACTATAATGTTGTTCACATATAATAGGAGGCCACCCTAGGAGTGCGTATCACACATGACTTACCTCTTAGTTTACTATTGGCATTGTTGTCAGTGTGGGGGAAGAATGTATATTTCTAAATTCATATTTGAAAACTGTGACTTAAAAAATACTTCTCAATGTACTGATATAATCTGATATACTGAGGTGTAATGATTATGCATGTTACTGAAATACACTTTTTTAACTTTTGAAGAAACCTTTTCATATTTTTACACTTTTGCTGCAGGATGGGTTTGAAAATTCTGGTATTCCTAAAGTTAAGCAGTGCAGGACAATCTAGATACTTCTGTTCTTTAACTTAAATTCATCTTTAAATTAAGGCTTGCCTGTATATTTAACATTGATTTACTGTTAGTGTTGAGTTGACTGAAGAGGAGCCCAGTGCAGCTGGTGCTCAAGGGGCCGCAAGTAAAGGTCAGGAGGGCCGGATGTAGCCCCCGAGCTGTACTTTTAGTATCACTGTTAGATTTGGGGGTCTCTAGTTGGCAGAGGTAGGTACCTTTGACCAAATAGGGACCCTTGCGTTAGTTAGGATAAGGGGTACACTCCTAAAATAACCCCTGCTCACCCCCTTTGTAGCTTGGAACGAGCAGGCAGGTTTATCTCAGAGACAGTGTGTAAAGCATTTGTGAACAAATATAGTAACCCAGTGAGAACACTACAGATGGACACCACACACGTTGTAGTATAAAAATAATTATTTTTATATAGACTTAACACAAGACCACAAATGCCAAAAATCCCCTATACTGTACTTTAAAAATGGTAGAAATAGCTTAGTTCTCTTTAGATGTAAAATGCGAGACTTTGAGTTCAATGTACCTTTGGATGCGTAACGCTATACAACAAAAGTGTTGCAGGGAAGGTGATGCGTTGGTTCCTTACATGCAAGAACGGTCATGCGTCGAGTCCCTACTGCTGCATAGGCGATGCGTCGTTCTTCTCCACGTGGGGAGGTGATGCGTTGGTTTCTTACTGTGCTTCCGTGGAGATACGACCAGCAGTGTTGTGATGCGATGAAGATCCGGTGCAATGAAACAAAATGGCATCTTCTTCCTGATGCGACATGATGCGTGCACGCCCGATGGCCCTGCGGTGACTCAACGGTTCTTCTGAGCCGCGACAGGCCCTGCGACACACTTCTCTGGTGATGCGATTGCGTCTGCTGCGACGGCGACACTCTTCTCCGGTGACGCAAGGCGCTTTGGGTGATGCGATAGTGACAGCGGTGGCACCCTTCTCCGGTGATGCAACAGTGTCTGCTGTGACAGCGACACTCTTCTCCAGTGATGTGACAACAACGGCTGCGGCAATGACACGCTTCTTCACCTTGAGTCGCACTCCCAGCGACACACAATCTCTCAGAAGGCCCAGCTCAACAGCAGGCACTTCAATTCCCAGCCAAGGAAGGCAGGGGAGCCGGTTGGGGAAGTCTGTTGTCCCTGAGACTTCAGCAGGAGGCAAACTCTATCTCAAGCCCTTGGAGATCCTTTACAAGTTGATTTGAAAGTAGCACAACGTCCTTTCTCCTTTCTTTTGCAGTCAGGCAACCACTGCAGGCCAATCCCCAAAACAGTACTCAGCTTAGAGATAGTCTCCTCCTCAGTTACTCTGGTTCCTCTCCTCAGCAAAGGTTCTTCTTGTTTCCTAAAAGCGATCTAAAGTTCTTGGGTCTGGGTCCCAATATTTATACTAGCAAATCCTTTGTCCTCTAAAGGCAGAGGGTCCTGTCCCCAGTCCAAACCAGTTCTGTGCAGTCGCACTTTGTTGACAAGACTCCCTCTTTCCTTTGACAGTGTGGGCCAGGGACATCAGACGCACCACAGGAGGTGGAGCCAGCATTGTGGAAGGCAGGCCAAGCCCTATTGAGGTTCCAGGTGCAACTCCTCGCACCCATCTACATGCAGACTGCTCTATTCTGCCCTGTGCTGACTTACCCTATCTCCTGGGATCCCCCAGCTCCTGTCACTCAAACTCCAGACAAGGAATACACAACCAAGCAGAGGCAGGCTTGGACAGTTATGCAAGAAAATACCTACTGTTTAAAAGTGGTATTTTCAAACACAGATTGATAAAACCAACATTATTAAAAGATGAATTTTATCATTCTGAGTTCAGGCATACTAAACTTGAATTTCTACCTAGTTCCCTGAGTCAGTTAGGATTATAAGATGTCATAATCAAACTGTCCATTCTAGCCTATGGGGAACAGGTAGCCTTGCAATAGTGACAAACGAAAATGGCTGTAATTCACTATTAGGACATGCCACACACATCAGGGCATGGCCTACCTTTTACCTACAATGCACCCTGCCCTTGGGCCTACCATAGGGGTGACTAATATGCAAAAAAGGGAAGGTTTAGGGACTGGCAAGTGGGTGCACTTGCCCAATCAACATGGCAGTACCAGACTGCACACAGGCTCTGCGATGGCAGACCTGAGCCACACTTTACAGGCTGCTTCTGTGGGTGGCACAACCAGTGCCGCAAGGCCACCTGCAGCATTTGATTTACAAGCCCTGGGCACACTCAGTGCACTGTACTAGGGTCTGACAAGTAAACCAAACCAGCTAATCATGGAGTCACTAATCCATACATCAATTTACCATAGGGAGAGCATATGCACTTCAGCACTGATCAGCAGTGGTAAAGTGCCCAGAGTCATAAAACCAACAAAAACAGGTCAGACAAAATACAGGAGGAAGGCAAAAAGTTTAGGGATGATCCTGCAAAAAGGGCCAAGTCCAACAATCACTGATTTAATTTAACTAAAACTTACTTCCGAAAACAATCAATCAAATACCATTCAATGGATCATTGTTTTACCTACAGAAGGTCAATAAACTCATGATAAAATGTGAGGTAAAACTACACAGGACAAGGAATTTGTTTAAAGAAAGGGATCTCTTTACTGATGCAGAGTGGCATCCGGAAAGAGTAACATTTTCCTGACAATACAGTTGCGCCTGTTGCACTGGGCGCTGTGGTGGAAGACTACAAAAAAGGACCTTATCCAGAAGCTGAACACTTTGTGTTCTAGCATTTTAGGATTTGGTTCGTCTTTACTTCTGGGTCACTTACCTGTACATGTCCTGTTCCTGCGGCCAGATCCAGCGTCTTTCTGGGCGTCGTTGCGGAAAGATCCTGGCCATCCTATCAGCTCTGCTGCAGAGTCTCGGCTCCGTCGGAACTCCACTCACAGATCCACTTGCAGATCCTGAGTCCACGTCATGGCCCAATAACGCTCTTCTGCCGTGCAAAATAAAGAAAGAAACAACAACCAACCAGTCATTCTATATTATGATAACGGTGCTTACGCGCTGCTAAATCCTGGTATTGAGCAACCCATTTGATTACAAGGAGTTCTATTCATAGTTTTTGGTGTAGAGTGTTTACGTTGTACTAGCAAGTTGCTAAGGTACATTTTTGTTCACTGCAGATCTCCTGTTGTCATGGGACATTTCCAGTAATACAAAGGTGGGTGCTACTGGGTTCTTCTTTTATTTTCTTGTCACTTTATATTGTTAAATTACCTCACCCACACTGCCAATTTATCTTTTCTATAGATAAGAGCCACAGATCCCACTCGAACAGTTTTTGATGTATAATAGAAGAAGGGCATCAATAACATAGTTTAGAGGGAGAAACCTTACCTGCACCATTATTACAGTTCCTTTCTGCACATTCATATTCTCTATCTCTCTTTTTAGGACATCTTCCATGCTGCCCAGTCCTATCCTTGAGTGGGAATCATTGTGGGACAATTTCACCTTTTCTTCTTGTCTTCCCTTCTTCCCCTGTTTTACTACTGGTGCTTTGACTCAGTGGGCACAGTGAGTGACTAAGGGGGAGTTCGTAACTCTCATCCTGCGTATTGTCCCTGCGAAATCGTAATTAAGAATCTGACAGCTACCATGCCTTTCCTTTGGGTTAAGTAGAAAGTGCAAGTGGAAGCAGAGAAAGATTTATTAAGAACTCTGGACTGCCACAAATGTGAAGTAGTAGCATGGATGAAGGAGTCAAGTTGGCAAGGGTGTAAGGGAGAAGAGTATGAGGGTTTGGAATAATTAAAAGAGTATTTTGAATGACCCAGGTTTTGGAGTAAAAGTAGGAGTGTGTGTCTGTGTCCTGAGTAAGCCGACGATTAATATGCTCTATAACTGAGTCAATGGGGCAGCGCATGTGTGGAAGGAATAGATGTAGTTAAAACTGATTACAAGTAGTATTTAACATAAAATGGATATTAAATGGCAACCACATTAAGACAAATGAATATGTATTACAATTAATATTCAGCAAAAACACTTAACAAAGGACACCCAAGGTTAAATATTACAACAGAGAATCATTCAAATACAACAATATTTGACCCTTTGTTGTGAATCTATCTAGGACCCTAATTAGATATCCCCGATTCATGCCCTTATGTGGTTATAATAAAACATATCCTTATAAAGGCATAAGAATCATGTCCATATTTAGGCATAGCCAATGCAGTCCAAATACGGCAAGGCTACTCCCATAGACTCCTAGAAAGCACAACCTGTTCTTTAAACAAACCAAGCCTCCAGCAGCCCGGGAATTCGCCCTGCTTTTGTTTTGATTTGCACAGGAACTCCTGGAGTCCAGAAAGAACTGTTAGTTCTTGGTGACGTCTTATGTCCAACCTTACATCACACACGGCACCTTTCAGGTATAAATATACCAACGTTGCCTTAAGCAAACACACAGTGGTTTGGAGCAGAGCGGCTATCTACTTGCCTGAAGCCCAGCTGATGCGAGTGCTGAAGGAACCCGAC
This sequence comes from Lissotriton helveticus, assembly GCF_964261635.1. Taxonomy (NCBI): domain Eukaryota; kingdom Metazoa; phylum Chordata; class Amphibia; order Caudata; family Salamandridae; genus Lissotriton; species Lissotriton helveticus. The sequence continues at coordinate 937,920,242 of NC_136063.1, read as the reverse complement.
CTTCCCATTGACGCACTGAGAGAGACGCTGTCTTTTCTCTTGCCGAGAAATCCAGCTCCGGTGTTTCCAGTCACCCTAGCGGGTTGCTGGGAGATCGAGTCCTGAGACACGAGATACAAGACCTCCTTCATTCTATTACCAAGGTACGGAGCTGACTAAATCCTTAAGAGAATTATTGATTCAGATTCTTGGCAAAAAACCAACTTAACTTAAACTGCAACTTACTCCTTCCCACGTATTAGGCTTAGGTCAGGTACACCGGGGTAGGCCTATATTAGAAGCACCATTTGAGTACGTTAGTCAATGTTTTTATGTATGTATATATTTTATCCATTTTAAAGTATCATATGGCTAAGAAACCATATCAATGCTTTTACAGTATTATTTCATAATACTCCTTTTACTGTACGCACTTTACTTCATGATAAGTATTGCAATTGTGGAAATTCATTTCTCTTGCATGAGAAAGAAGACTGCTCAATAAATATCAACTTTTATTGAAAACGCCTGTCTCTCTATTTCTCTGCACTCTGGTGAGACTAAGCATGCACGATTGACTGAGCGAAATAGTTGTCTATTGTTTTCACACGACTCTAGAGATATACTCTTTATTCTGAGGGAGCAAAGTTGTCATGTTTATGCGGTTGTCAGAAACTAATCCGGTTTCAATCCAGAGGAAGGTCTCCTCAACGAAGAGATAGATCTCCAGAACGAGGAGGCAAGTCTCCCCAGAGGGAGCCCTCTGAGGAAAGATACAACCTTAGAGATAGGGATAAATTGAGAAAACCTGACAGATATCAAGATATTGATACACGTCCCTCTCGATCTTTTCAGACTTCCTCACAGAAATCGGAAAGAAGAGGACGGTCAGAACACAAAGAAGAGCAGGTCATGTCCAAAGACAAGGAACCTTCTCATCAAAGTAAAACATTACAATTTCCAAAGAAGAAGGTAGCTAGTATTAAAATAAAACATGCCGAGGATTCTGAGGACACAACTGAAAAACGGAGAGTGGGCCCAGACAGTGCTAGACAGCGCAGCAGAAGTAACCATAGCTCGCAAGATCTTGATGAATCTTCTCGAGACAGTGGACACGAATGAATACATTCAAGTGGAAACTGCAGACACCAGAGTTAGCAAACCCCATAAATTATACGAAATAACATTACGTATAGAGGGGGACAAGACTAGGAAAGTAAGGGGTCTCTTTTGGGATAACCTTTCAAAAGGCTATGACATTCTGTTAGCTGAGAAAGCCTGGCCACCAGAGTTTGTCAGGGAGTGCCCTCATGGCGAAGAAATGATTATGCCTGCCTTCTCAAATCACATTCCAATCCATAAAAAATACACATTTGCTAGAAAATGGGCAGTGGCCCACGCTCCTGCATTATATAAAAATCATGTAGGATGGGATGAGGATTCTCCTCATCATAAAATCCAGTTAAAAAAATCAACCAACTGCCCAAAGGCAGTATCCTATTAAGCAAGAAGCTAAAAAACAAGTCAGGGAGATTTTAGATCAACTTGAATATCAGGGGGTGATTGAAACATGCACCTCACAAATGAACAATCCTTTGTTTCCTGTCTCCAAGCCAGACGATTCATATCGTCTAGTTTTGGACTACAGACACCTAAACTCCTGCTTCAAAACATTTGCAGTACAAAACTCACACAGCGCAGCACTAATGAATAACATCATGCGCAAAAAATATAAAACAACATTAGATGTCTCAAATGGCTTCTTTTGTCAAAACATTGCACCTGAAAGCAGGTATTTGACCGCTTTCTCAACAATGGGGTCGCAAAAACAATTCTGTTGACTCCCACAGGGATTCAAGAATAGCCCAGGATTATTCTCAGCAAGGGTAACAGAGTTACTACAAATGTATGATGATGAGGCATTATCTTATGTCGATGACATCTATCTTACAGATGATGACCTGGAGACTCACTTAAAAAGAGTGAACACCATAATACTTGGGTTCGCAGCTGAAGGGTGCAAATTCAACTTTAAAAAGTCACGAATTGCCCATCAAACTGTCCTGTTTTTAGGATATGAATTATCAAGTGAAGGCAAAAGCCTAGCAGACAATTTCTTAGAGAAATGTGCTGTACTCCAAGCTCCAAAAACACTGAAGAACTTACAATCAATACTAGGTTTCCTAAATTTCGGAAGAACATACATTTTAAATTATGCAGAGAGGGTTAAACCTCTCTATGAATTAATAAAACCTGATTTCAAACCAATTAATTGGACTCAGAAACACACAGAAATTTTAAGATCATTACAAACAGACATGTTAACTAAAACAAAACTGCAAACACGCACAAATGAAAGCAACCTTGTAATCCGAGTCATCCCAGGAAGATGCGGATTCACGTACCTAACCTCTAATGAGGGAGAAACGGTACCAATAGCTTATAAATCACACTTGTACAGACAAGCTGAAATGAAATTCAGTTCAACTGAAAAAATTCTAACTGCGGTACAAACTGCTGTAGCAAAAGAAAAAGCCCTCGCACAAGGTAAACGAATAATAATCGTTACACCAGTGCCTGCCCTAGAAGCAGTAACAAGAGCAAGCATTCCGAATGCTAAAGCTTTACATCCGAGATGGATACAATGGGTTAATTCTCTTGCTGCATCAGACTTAGTATACAAATTCGATCCTAACTTAAAAACACAGGAATTTCTCCAATGTGAATATGTATGTCCTCTGCCGACCGAAATCCTGCCTCTGGAACATTACGGCTGTATAATATATACAGACGGTTCAGCACAACCCGCAGTTGGGGGTAAACAAGCATACAGTGCTGCATGCGCGATCGTTAAAGGTCGTTGGCACGAAGGAAAATTTAAACCACTGGTCACTAAAACTCAATCTCTAGGAGATTGTACAGCTCAGTGAGCTGAACTCTTGGCTTTTATGATGGCGCATGAAAATACCGATCGCGAATTCCCCACACTAATAGTGTGAGATTCATATTATTTAAGCATGGGCGTAAAATCCGTTACGCTCGCGGATTTTTCGTATTTTCGGAGAATCCGCAATCCGCGAACTCTCGCGGATGCGGCGAGAATACGCAAAATCCGCGCGAAGCGGATTTTTTGTTTGTGTTCGCACTGCTCGCGCTGCTCGCGGTCCGCGGCGCGGGCAGGAACAATCTCGCACTAGCGAAAGTACAAAAATTAGTAAAGGAAGTGGCCCAGTCTCCAACTTCCTGTTCCTGTCCAGCAAGCTCCTCCCATAGGGGTGGGGTGAAGGAAGTGCCCCAGTCTCCAACTTCCTGTTCCTGTCCAGTAAGCTCCTCCATTTCCTGGCCACTTTGATTTCGATCTTGACTGGGAAGGATTACTTTTTGTGGTTGCTGCTGGATATTTGGATTTGAGGCCTTTTGGATTACTTTTGGATTCGAAATTTGATTTCACAAAGAAGTAAGTTGATGTTGTTTGTTTGTGGTGATTTTTGTGTGTGTTGCTTTTTTTTCGACTTTTTGGGGGGAAAATCTGCAAGTTCGCGAGCTGAGGATGTTTTTGCTTGTGTTCGCACTGCTCGTGTCCCGCGCAGCAACAATCTCGCACTCGCGAAATTGTAAAAATTACAATTCTGCTGCACATGAAAAGAAAACCACCAGGCTTATTTATGGGTGCATGCATGATACAACTGTTTTGTTGATTTTTTTTTTAACATGATTCTGGCCAGGGCATGGATGGCATTGGATTGTGCTGATTTTTGAGTGTTTTAGGACTTTTTGGGGTGGTGTTGGGGGCTTGCTATGTGGGTGGGGGCCATTTTATTGTCTGGTCCCGTGTGGGTGGGGGTCTAGGGGCCATTTGTAAGCCAGTTTGTGTGCTCTGTGCCATAGGCCTGCATCCACTGTGCTCTGATGTCATCCATTATGCCCAGGGGGGCCCAGAATCGGTCTGTTCGCGGTTTTTGCGGGTTTTTGCCACGTTCGCACCGTGAAGCAACAACCTCGCACTCGCAAAATTGCAATTTTGCACCGGAAAACCACCAGCAGGCAGCATAAGCCTTCTGAAAATGGATGGATGGCATTGGATTGTGGTGATTTGATTTGTGTTGTGTTTTTTGACTTTTTGGAGTAGGGGTTGGGTGCTGGCTATGTTGGTGGTGGCCATTTTGAGGCATGGTCCTGGCCATGTGGATGGGGGGTCAAGCGGCCATTTTGAATGCAGGCAGTGACCTTTGAGACATAGGCCTGCACCCATTGTGCCTTGCTTTCACCCATTGTGGCCAGGCGGAGTCAGGGGTAAATGAAAGTACAACCCTCTGTGTGTTTGCTCTCTTGGATCAATGTTAAATTCCTGTTTCCTAAAAATTTAGCAAATCCTAATTTTGAAATTTCCATATTGTGTGGTGGTGTGCAGTGTGCACGTGTGTATTCATAAATGCCTACTTGCAAACTGTTTATTCAAGCGCTACATATGCAACATTTATATTTACTGATGTTCCTCTGTCTTCGTTTGCGTTTAGGTGCACAAAACTCCGCATCATCGTTGAGCATCAGTGCCAGGAAGAAGTGCTGCTGCGGCCTGTTGTTCCGACATCTGAAGAAGATGGCTCCAAAAAGAGGTGCCCGTAGGTCCTCTTGCAATAAAGATGTCTCTACTAAGGAGAAGAAGAAGCAAGTGGCACCACTTACCAAGGAGACTGGTGGCTCAACCAATACATTTTTTGGGCAACAACAACAAAAAAAACAAAGGCCCACCATGAGTGCTGCACAGGTAGCCTGTTTAGTTGTTGAATCACCAACGACCAGTGATGTTGGTTCCTCGCAAGAAAGTAGCAGCACACCATCAACACAGGTTGTAACTCATCTCACAAGTACTATTCAACAACCAAAGCCGCAACAACAACTGCATGGGCTACTAGTACAAGCAGAAGTACATGCGCAAGGAGCTGTCCAAGAAGGAGCTGTCCGAGAAGGAGCTGTCCGAGAAGGAGCTGTCCGAGAAGGAGCTGTCCGAGAAGGAGCTGTCCGAGAAGGAGCTGGCCGAGAAGGAGAAGGCCGAGAAGGAAAAGGCCGAGAAGGAGAAGGCCGAGAAGGAGAAGGCCGAGAAGGAGCTGGCCGAGAAGGAGCTGGCCGAGAAGGAGAAGGCCGAGAAGGAGAAGGCCGAGAAGGAGAAGGCCGAGAAGGAGAAGGCCGAGAAGGAGAAGGCCGAGAAGGAGAAGGCCGAGAAGGAGAAGGCCGAGAAGGAGAAGGCCGAGAAGGAGAAGGCCAAGAAGGAGAAGGCCGAGAAGGAGAAGGCCGAGAAGGAGAGGTCCATGGAGACTTGCAAGTAGAGGTCAGAGAAGATGCCCATGTAGCGGCGCATGGAGCGGTGCAAGTGCCCACAATGGTTGTTCTTCCAGAAGTAGGGGCACAGGAGGAAATTGACTTTGGAGCCGGGGTATCATGTCAGGAAGACGAAGCCACTCCTCCTGATGATTCATTTTCTCCCAGCTCCCCAGCAAGGAAAAGATCAAGGAGGGTGTGTAGAAGTTCCTCTTCAAGCCCCGCTCCATCAGATGATGATCTGGATCTAGATTGGCAACCATCTCTGACGTCTGAGAGGGAGGCACACCATGAGCTGCGAAAGGTATCACATGTTAAAAGGAAGGGCCCCGGAAAGCTCATACTTATGGATCCGAACGTCCGACTTGATGAAGTGGTGCATTCTGATGTTGTTGAAGAGGATGACAGCAATGATCTATTCATCACACATGTCAGTCCAGCCACACCGGCCATGCAGCAGACAGACATTTACACCCTATCCCGACGTCATGCTGAGCGTGACCCTGGCGACGTGCCACTGGTAGCACCACCAACGCAGTCAAGTAGTACCACAAGTTCAACAAAACCTACAGCTCCCATATTTTCTCCCCAGAGAGGGACTCCATGCAGCTCGACTCCCTCAAGTAAGGTTGCTGCAATAATTGCACAACCCAGTAGATGTCTGCAAGGCTCATCCACCACTGCTTCATCTGGCATTGGCAGCAGTATCACCTCGTGCGGCAAAACCAGAAGTTTCCAGTCCCCAGTTTGGAACTTTTTTAGTGTCCATGAAAAATATGATAACATAGCCGTTTGTTGCATTTGTAAGACTAGCGTTAGCCGTGGTAAGACTGGTACCAACTATGGAACCGGAGGCCAGATAGGTCATCTTGAAAGAAAGCACGCTGTCGAATGGTTTCCGCACCTAGCAAACGTCAAGGGAAAGCGATCCCAAAGGGCAAGTGGCCAAAATATACCAATAGTAGGTGTTTCATCTGAAGATGATGGGGAGGTAGAAGAAGCGTCAGACATGTGTCCGGTTGCACCCAGTACCCCTGGCAGCACCACACCCTCCGTAACACATAGCAGGCACACTGAGAGTCTGGGAGACACACCAATGCGGAAAATGTCAACACTGATCAGAAGTTGGTCGAAGAAGGCATCAGCATCATCCCGTAAATTTGTCCAGCGCACCATTTCAGCCATGTTCTCCTCAGATGCGCAATTTCAACGCAACCACCCAACTGTACGCCTCTATAACACTAAGCTGGCAAAAATGCTAGCGGTGGACCTTCTCCCTTTTTCGTTTGTCGAAGGTGTGGGTTTCCTTGAACTCGTGGCAACATTGGCCCCTAAATGGAAGGTTCCTAGCCGGTACTATTTTGCCAGGGTTGCTGTTCCAGCACTACACAAAGAGGTGCTTGAGTTGGTGGGGGCAGCTTTGCAGAAGAGTGCTGTTCACACTATACACCTGACAACAGACATGTGGACCAGTTGCCAAGCCCTTGATTACATGTGCATCACTGCACACTGGGTCTCTTTTTCAGGGGTTACAAAACAGATAAATGCAGGTGGTGACTTGATCGAGATTTTTAAGGGTGCTCGTAAACATGCAACATTAGCCATGTTTGGCATGGAGAAAAGTCATACTGCAGTCAACATTTTGGCTGACTTTAACAAAAAGGTCTTGCAATGGCTGCGCCCAAGACATTGCAAGGTTGGTTATGTTTCTACAGATAATGGCAGTAATGTAGTTAAGGCCATGGCGGACGGTTTCTATTTCAGAGTGCCGTGTTTGGCGCACTGTATCAACCTTGTTGTGCAAAATTTTTTGAAAAAAGAACTTGCAGTCGACAAAACACTGACCATCTGCAGAAGAATATGCACACATTTCAACCATTCTTTTAAGGCCCGGAAGGAGCTGAGGCGCAAGCAAAATGAACGTAGAATGCCAGTGAAAGCACTTATCCAGGAGGTGGCAACACGTTGGAACTCAACCTTCTACATGCTTGAGCGTCTGCATGAGCTGTTTCCAGTAGTCAATGAGTATTTCTACAACCTGGGTGGTGATACGACAGAAATGATGCTAGCGGTGGAGCAATGGCAGCTAGTTAAAAGCCTGACAGACATGCTTCGGCCTTTTGAGGTCTTCACGCGTGACGTCAGCAGGGAGGACTGTTCTTTGAGCAAAGCTATCCCACTGTTGCTGAAGCTCGAGCACCAAGTCAAGGTGGTGTCTTCACAATTAGAGGACGTTGGAAAGAACGAAGCACATGAGTTGGCGCAGAGATTATTACAACGCCTAGTTAGCAATGAACGGCTTGTAAATATCAAGAAACAACAGCACTACATTTGTGCTACTATTCTGGATCCACGTTACAAAAAGCCATTGTTTGGCAAAGTAATAATTCCTTTTGAAACATCGGATGTTACAGAGTACAAAGGTTGGCTAGCTCAGTCAGCCATTCGTTTTGAAAGAGAGCGGAAGGAAACTGTAGGAGAAGACAGTACTACTAGTGAATCAGCAGGCCATCAGGCGTCCCAAAAAAGCCCATCTGCATCTGTGGCTGTGGCAGAAGTGAGTGACTTCCCCTCTGAGCCGTTAACCACACCAGCAACCGTATCATCTACACCAGGCGCATGCGATATGTCTGAAGCGAGTTGGCTAACTCAGCTAGGGTTTCCTGGTCCTAGAAAGGACACAGAAGTGCAAAGTACAGGAATCCGGGAGGACATTCTTTCAATGGTGCAGGCCTATCTGGATGACTCAACAGAGGTCAATATTACTGAGGACCCATTGGCGTATTGGCATGGGAAAAGAAAAATATGGCGAGAGCTCACCAACCTGGCTATCAATTACTTGTCTTGCCCACTCGCAAGCGTGTCCTCAGAACGTGTTTTTAGTTCTGCTGGTGGCATTGTGACTTGCAAAAGGTCCCGCCTCTTGCCCGCAAATGTGGAGCGGCTCACCTTGATAAAGATGAACCAGCACTTCATACCACCAGATTACAGAGTACGAGAATGCACGCAGGAAGAAGAGGACACCGCCCTACCTGAGGAAAGTTCTCCTCAGTTACCAGAAGTAACCCCGACTGATGATTTAGCAGAGTATGAGGACGAGTTCTGCTTCCCTGACAGCGAGTTCTGAAAATGACTCAATCATTCATTAATTGTAAATAGTCCTCCTTATTCACTTTTATTCCTGTGTGTCTGTCTTTCTTTAGCAAGTGCTTCATCACATTCCCAACAAAACTGTAATCAACCAATAAAACAACAAGCCCATCAACAGAACTGTCTTGATTTTGATGCCGCAGCATTCCTCAGGTTCACAACAGTTAGTTGACAAGAACTCAGTCCTGGTCGTCTATCCTGAGTCCTCCTCCTCCAGACTCACCCTATCCATTACCCATAATGCTGATGCCTGGATTCTGCACAATGAAGAAACTTACGTTGACGAGTCCCCTAACGCCTTAGGACACTGTGAATTCCAGGTGGAGCCCGCCCTCAAACACAAATTACAGGTAAGATAAGCGTTTGGATGGGAGGTAGTATAATGGAGTGTTCGGAGAGGCGAGAGAGTGACAGTGGTACTGGTAGTAAAGTCCTAGGGCTCTTGAATTAACAAACTCTGTGACAGGCATTTACTTTGGAAAACATTTGGCCTATTGCACGTGAACGTTTAGGCGTTATCATTGCTCGCTTGCCTGTCTTAGGGGTGCTGTCTGTGGGGCTTCTAGGTTTTTGTGGTGTGTGAGCACCGCTGCCACATTTCTAATGTTGATTGCTTTTGTTTTGCAGAAAATCCACGCCGGGAAACTCCAGTTGTGGCCCTGCTGCAGAACGCTTTAGGACTCTGTGAATTCCAGGTGGAGCCAGCCCTCAAACACAAATTACAGGTAAGATAAGCGTTTGGATGGGAGGTAGTATAATGGAGTATTCGGAGAGGCGAGAGAGTGACAGTGGTACTAGCAGCAAAGTCCTAGGGCTCAAGAATTATCAAACTCTGTGACAGGCATTTACTTAGGAAAACATTTGGCCTATTGCACGTGAACCAACACGATGACAGTGTTCAGTTAAATGAAATTACTGCAAAACCACCACCCACCCAGCTCAAAAGTAGTAAAAAAACAGGTATGCTCAGCTAAAGTTTGAAAAAGTATATTTATATCCCTAACAAAATAATCTCCCGCAAGACCCTCCCTAACCCCAACAAATAAATAGTCCTCAAAAGTCCCCAAAAAACCCAACTCCCAATTCCCACCCCCCAAAAGTCTCAAACAAAGGGGCAAGGGACACTCTAGGGATGCAAGCTGTTAAGTTTGGCCTCCAGGGCATCATGCTTTTGGGCCAGGGCATCATACTTTTCTTGGAGGATGGCTTGATCTAGGCGGAGGCCCTCCACCACATTCTGATATTTGTGCCATTTCTGGACCTCCGCCTCTAGGTCGGACACTCTGCGGAGTGCACGGCGCAAGCGACCTTTAACAGTGCTGCGAGGTGCAGCTTTTGCTGCTCGGCAGTGGCGTCTTCCGGCACGGCTCCGGTTCGCTGGAGCACTGTGCTTACCGGCTGAACGTGGGGTAACAGAGGAGGATGTAGATGATGTTAAGTTTGATGCACTGGAGTGCGTGTCATCCCCCTCGAGTTCCACCAGTCGCCGATATTCGGCAACAGTTGCTTCCAGCCTCCGTTGCCGGGCCAGTACAGCCAGCATACTCCTCGTTGGTTTGGAGGTTTTAGTATTGCCAACTATATGAAGAAAGAAAGACATAATCTGTAACCAATGCTCTTTAAGAATATGATTAACACAAAATGATTCAGCAGGAAGTTGTGTCACAGTACAACTAGCAACTAGCCAGGGCAGTACAAAACTATTCAGGCCAGTATCATGGGCGTCCGCAGGGAGGGGCGCTTGAATCACCATTTCCCTTCCCACAACTCACTTGTATCCTTGGTTTGGTGCTCTTTCATATGAAAGAGATCTGGCAGAAGTGAGTGATTTTTCCTCTGAGCCGTTAACCACACCAGCAACCGTATCATCTGCACCAGGCCCAGGCGATATGTCTGTTTCCCTCCCTCTCTCTCTCTCTCTCTCTCTCTCTCTGTCTCCCTCTTTCTGTCTCCCTTTGTCTCCCTCTACCTCGCTGTCTCTCTCTCTCTGTCTCCCTCCCTCACCCTCCCTCTGGCTCCCTCCCTCTCTCTCTCTCCTTCTGTCTTCCTCTCTCTCTGTCTCTGCCTCTATCTGTCTGTCGGTCCCAGACTGCTGTAATTACCATATTGTAATTTGTCACTGGGCCACCACTGATTACACATCATATCCTATCTAAGAGTCAGATAGTACCTCCATGATCCAGCTTACCTGTACTCGCCACCGCCACCGTCTCCTTCCTCACAGTCTGTACTTCTTGCTCTTGGTCCGACTCCTCTAGCGCCGCCTCCTCCCCAGATTGACCCTCGGACTCCGAGTCAATGATGACCACCACATCCGAGCTGGCCCCGCCACCAGATGTTCCACCTACAAGTAGATTTAAGAATGTTAGATTACACCACTCCACTAGTATTTGGTCTATGAATGAAAAAATTTGAAAACAACAGAAAAATTAATTGACTGTCTACTCTAGTCTAAAGTAAAAATGTCCCTCCTTCCAGGGAAAGCTGTTGTCTTGCTTCATTTTTTTGTCACAATTGGTGAATGCTTGCTTAATTTTAACACACACTATTTTTCTCTGAACAGACAGAAACTGGACTTCTAAGGACAAGAGGAACATCAACTTGAAACCAGGTGAAAGCTCGGCTCGACCACAAGAAATGTGTACCACCAATCCAGTACTCATCAACTCAGCACCAAGCACTTTTCCATTTCCAACTAACTTTATTTTAATATATGTGTTTACTTAAACTTTGAATAAAGCTTTTAAACTTGAATTGACTCTGTAGTTTTTAGTCCTCCAGAGAGTCCAGACTAGAGTGACTGAGCGAAAAGTTTTGCAATTTTTGCAAGGAGGAATCTGTGCTGCTGACACTACCAGGTTTATTTATACAGTGTGCCAAACACGCAACTCAGAAATATTATTACTCTGGTCTTTGGTGTCCATAGTTCGGTTTGTGGAGAATTGTCCCTGCAACAGTAGGATTATTGATTTTGCTCCTATCTAAACACTATTTCGAAACAATTAAATTAGGAATGCTTGGACAACAATAGGTCCTCTATATTTAAATGAAAACTTACTGGGGCCAGCAAAGGAGCACTCGCCGCCCTGGCCTGCATCCTCCTCCTTTGGAGCCACTGCTGCATCAGATTTTTCGGTCCGCTTGCCCCTGGGCGGACCTGACGTACAACATGAAAGAAATAACAGAAAACATTGATGATTGCTGCTTGCCGATGTCCTTGTCAACCAAATCAAACATTTAGAAAGAACAAGAACCTACTATTTTATCCAAAAAGAGGACTACAAAGGAAGGACTGCACCTGAGCCTCTACTCTAGGGGCAGATTTACAAGCCCCTTGCAGCTCTTTTGCTCCATTCTTGCGTCAATTTTGTGACGCAGCGCCACAACAAGAGAGGCGCCATGGTGTGGCGTATATTAACAACGTGACGCATATGGGAGATGCATCCCATTCTAAAACCCTGCGCCATTAGGGAGCATTCCATCGCAAGGGAGGGCGTTCCTGCGCAGGAACGCATGCTAAAAGTGGTTATGGGGAATATATAAAATTTCAATCAGTCATTTAGGACAATGATGCGTCACTGAAACCCTGCGCCTGCATGAAGCAGACTAACGGCTTGACGCAGCATTGCTGGAGCTGCGCCATCGTTGCAACGCAACTCCATCAATGAGCCGCCTTTACGGCACCGATGCGTAACGCTTCGGTGACGTTTTGGGACCATGGTGTGCCGCATTGTAAATACGGCGCACCATGGGTGGTGCTGGCGTGCCGCACACTTTGCAGGGATGCGCAGGTAATTGCTAATCTGACACTTAGGGGCATACTTACAAGTTCTGAGCTGGACACCTCCAGATGTGCACCAGAACAAATGCGTAACGCAAAACTAACCTTGCGTCACGGCAGATGCGCCGCTATTACAATGCGGCAAACCCTGGCGCAAGGGTAGGCAGATGCGTGACGCATCTCGTGACGAAATAGGGGCGCATCTCTAGAGTCGCGTCGCGGGCGCGATGCAACTATAGCAGTGCTTAGGGCTGCCCAATAATACTCAACAACATACCACATCAGTCCTTACGCCTGCTTCAAGCAAGCAGGCATAAAGAATTGACATAGCAGCGTCGCGGAAGTGCCTGCGTTAAATCTTGTAGATTTCACGCAGGCACTTTTGCGAGGCACACATCTGCCTGACCGGCACCCCCCACCCCCCACCCCCCCCTGCGTGGGAACGCACCCATTGTGGCGCAGGCCCAGGCCTTCACGTGGCGCATATCCTTAGATGCATCACGTTGTACATGACTCGCAGGGATGCGCCACGTTTACGTCGCAGTGCGTCAGGTAAGGCAGTGTAAACGTGGAACAAGGGGCTTGTAAATCTGCCCCTTTGTGTCTAGCATTACGCAGTTCTGTAAAATACACTCATACATTACTCAGCCCAATTACATGAACACAAAATAGAAAACAAATAAGCAGTGGCACCGGCACAGAGAAGGAGAACAGTGCACCTGAAATGCACAGAAGATTTTGAAATAGTAATTTACCTCTCCTATCAATGTAATCACCAGCAGCATTATTGCTCTTTGTAAAAAAGTTAAAGCAAACATTTGCAATATAACACAGCCACATAGAGCAGGAGAAAAAACAGAGGAGTGAGTAATGAAAAAATTGCTACTACTACTCACCAAGCCCGGGGACCTCCACTCCCAGCACGTCTAGCAGGTCACGCTCTCGGTCCAGGATGTCGGTCCAGCGGTGGGTCACCTGATTATAGGTGCGCTGGACCCCCGTGATCTTAAAAAGGGCCCGGCACACCTGCCCCCACCACTTCCGTCGCTCCTGGCTGTTGGTGTAACCAGCAGCGATCCTGCCGCCTGCCGCGATGGTCCTGGGGAGACGGCGCTGCACATAAAAAACAAGTGCGCCCACCTCCTCAGGGCTGAAGATCTCCCGGGGCACCACCATTTCCGCCCTCAAGCGACCACACGGGAGCCGGGCACGGGCTGCGGTGCCCGTCTTGGGCAGCTTGACAGCTGTCTTGACCATGTTCTGGGCAGGTGTTAGCAGTAAAGAAGAGAAAAAATGAAAAAGAATAAGAGTAGGGAAGAAGGAAATAAAAGTTTAAAAAAGTAGTTCAAAAGTAAACAAAAGTAGCCTAAAACACAAAAATATAGATGTAGAAAAATAGAGGGATAGAAAATAAGTTAAATAGATCAACAAAATATTAAAACAAGCAAAGGATGGCAGAGATATACAGAGGATAGAAACACCATACCCAGACACATAGGAATGAATGAAAAACAAGATGGCGGCCCGATCACGTGCGAGTAAGTAAGTTCGCACGCGATTTCTCTCGCGAACTCGTGCGAACTTGTATTCGCAAGGCGCGAGTCGCGCGAGATTACACTTAGCGGGCGGAAACGGAAATACGTCACGCAAACAAAATGGCGGCGCCCATACTCAACCTTGAGGTAACTTGCACGAGTTCGCGGCCTCCACGGGCCAGTTCGCACTACGACGCGCCCCGCGAATAGGGCGAAATTACCGAAAAACGAGTTTTGCAAAAGCAAAACGAACGAGCAGGTGCAAAAGTTCGAGCTCATCATTTGTAACCATTTACCTGTAGTGCTTCCTGAAGGGGCCCTCCAGAATCCGGTTGCCTACTTGCAACTATTGTGTGACCCTGCTCTGACAGTCACAGAATAGTTACAAGTATGCCATTGCATCCTGTTAAAAAAAATTATTTACATTGCATTTGCAACAAAAAGGAAAGGGAGCAGACAAGCAGGTGCCAGCCTTCATTAATGTCAGTTGGGGCAGGGCAGGTGTTGTTGTTTGCAAAACTTAAAGCACTTAGCAGGTGTTTGTTCACTCAGTGGTCAATCAGAGGGTGTTGTGATGACACTGAGGGTGGCATGGGTGTGCCAGCCAGAGGGTGGCATGGGTGAACCAGAATGCCAGTGTTGACAGAGGATGGCAGTGCTTTGCTTTGCCCCAATAATGTACACTGGTGAACTAGAGGGTGATGTGATGACACAGAGGGTGACATGGGTGAGCCAGAGGGTGGCATGGGTGACCAAAGAGAGTGCCAGTGGTGACAGAGGGTGGCAGTGATGAAGAAATCTTAGCAAACAGGCTGGGCACGTAGAAACAACAAGTTCGCAAAACTGGCGACCCGACAAGTAAGTTCGCAATTTGCGAAATTGTACAAAACCCTCGCGAACTTGCAGAAACCCGTGCGAACACACACACCCCCAAAAAATACGCAAATCCGCGAGAATTCGCGGATTTCGCGTATTTTCGCAATCCGCGAATACGCAAATCCGCAAATTCACGGATTGCGAATCCGCAAAATCCGCCCATGCTTAATATTATTGCGTCCAGTCTTACAAGGAATACTTGCAGAACTGGGTTCAAAACGGCTTCAAATGTGCAAAAGGTGACACAATCAAGCATAAAACGCTTTGGGAACAAGTAGTTCTTTTACAGAAAGAACTACAAAAGACTCACGTGATACATACACTGAGTCATCAACGTGATGGCGTTCACGTTGCGGGGAATTCATTGGCTGATGAGGCCGTGTAGGCTGCTGTGCAAACGGCTTCCGTAGCTGCTATCACCCGGTCAAAAACAAAAATAGACAGCGATATAATGCAAGCTGTCAGTGCTTCAGTAAAAGATGATAGAAAAACAGTAAAGTACTCATACATAACTGATGCGAATAATGTTCCTTTTGCTCAAATCCCTGGAGTGTGGGATAGGGCAATTCCAAACATGGAACACAGGTTAGGACTAATTTTAGCGGCACACGAAGGGCTCGCTTCTGCACACGCTGGTGTTTCCGCCACAGTATCATTATTAAAACAGAGATATTGGTGGGCACGCATGAGGAAACAGACTAGAAACTATGTTCTAGAATGTGAAATATGCCAAAGATTGAAAGTATCAACAGTGAAACGACCAGCACAGACGCCCCTTCTAATCTCAGATAAACCATTGCCAGGTGTTTACCTGGACCACTGTGGTCCCTTACAAAGGGATGGCAACTATAAATATATCATGGTTGCAGTGGATTCCTGCACGAGATTCATTTGGATGTGGGCCCAGCGCTCGGCTGACGCCAGAACTGTTATAAAAGATTTGCGAGTCTTTATCAGCACATACGCAATTGGCATGCTACATTATGACCAGGGTCCTGCGTTTAGCTCTCGAGCTTACAAAGAGGCCATGACCAGCATGGGCATTGCATTGCGGTACTTTTCTCCCTTCCACCCTGAGGAAAATGCGGTAGTGGAAAGAAAAAAATGTGACATAAAGCAATCTATAACGGTGAGGGTAATAGGTTCGGGTGATGGGTGGGTCAAACATTTAACAAGTGTCCAACGTAGTCTTAACAATCTTCCAAGAAATTCTCTAAAAGGTATCACTCCATACGAACTATTGTTCTGTACTAGAATGCACATCCAGGACTTAGATTGTCAGACTTCAGTGTTAGAAGAAAAAGCCTTTGGTTTTAAAGATCGTTTGGCTGTTTTACAGGACTTAAATGAAACAAGAAGAAGTCTGAGTAATATAAAGTTAAAGCCAACAGCCTCTGAAGAGAAACCACCTGTCCCTGCAAGACCTGTCTGGATTCCAAAGATTGGGGATCTAGTCAGAGAGAAGATCGTGGTGAAGAAGGAATTTGGGCCTTCTTACAGAAAAGCAGTACCTGTCTTAGCTGTCAGCGGAACAAGATCAGTAGTACTACCGCCCCTTGCTGGTAAAAAGGAGAACAGAGTTGTATCCATCGACCTGGTAAAACCACAATCATGTGGCCAATAATAAGTAGTAGGCCCAGTGGACTCCCAAGAAATAGCAGAAGACCAAATCTTGCTACAATCCAAGAGGTTCAAACTGAGAGACTAATCACATTTGATAAACCTGCAGTGAATAAAAAAGGACTATGCAACAAAGCCATGGAACTTGTGCCTCTTAAAACCCAAATTGCAACAGTTCGTCAAGAAACACCTGTCTACAGCGATGTTGCCTCAGACTATGCTAATGAAACAAAGAAAAATGCAAAGACTAATGAGAATCCGGAAGCCATTCCAACAATTGACAGAACTGCATCTGGCTACTTCATCAATTTCGATGACTTTTCTGGTGATCCAAGTGAACATAAAGAAACGCCAGCAACAAAAACTTTCGAAGAAAAAATGACTGAACTTTTTCATCAACTAAAAGAAACATATTTGATTTCACCATGGATTGAATTTTGGATTGTGTTAGGTGTACTTTTCCTCCTACTTTGGCTCATCTTGGTTTTATGTTTGGGACAATTCATTGAAGGAAAATATAGTACAATGGACACAGCAAGTCAGAACATCAACTTGGTCCTAAAGCCTCACACATCCTCTCACGTCGAGAAAAGAGAACTGTCATCAGTGAACATCACAGCCAATCCAATACCCGGTGGGGTAGCATGGGACAAAACTGATTATGAAATCTATGGCCCGATTGAGCTCTTGAAATATTCACATCAATTTAGGGTTTCCTTAAGTGACTTTGTGACACCAAGTACTTTCTCTGATGATTGGGACTTTGAAAATATGAATAATATGATGTCAGATTTAGTAATGTCAGCAAAATTCACAGAACATGTTTATTTACAGGGTTCATCGAACTATGAAGACATGTAATGTTTTAACCACTATGATCATCACTATTTGCATAAATCTGCTCAACCTAGAAATGTTTTAACTTATAATCAATGGGAACATTGTCCAACACCGCCAAAAGGCAGCTCAAAAACATTTTATGAGAAATTCACATACTTCTCAGGGTTTAACAACAGTGATCCAGAAACGTTTTATTTTAAAATGTTAAATAAGACAGGAATGAAAACAATGTTGACAAATACTAAATTGATTTATTCTGAAAAATTTTATGATAAATGTCTACATTTGGTTTTGAATTTTGGAAAAACAACATTGAAACAAAAACCATCTGGGGTTCAAAAGACTGGCAGGCACAAGGTCTAGAAGCATTATTTAGAGCCTGCATGATCCCAGAACAGATAATATTCCTCAATGACACCATTCAACAGACAACCTGTCTTGGTTTAGCCAAGATAAAAGACTTAAACAAACCGTCTATTCCGAAGCCCATACCTGATAGTAATAGCACTACAGATGTGGAGATAGACGTATCCCATATTTTACATCAAAACAGAACAAATCCTGATTGGAGAAAATGGTTGATCTGGCCCACAGACACAAATACCTGTCAAGATAGATTCCTGAACAAAACACAGGGGTTAAAACAGAACAGGCCAGACCCATGATATTCCAAGAGACAACATCCAGGGATAGTTACAACATACAGTGTAGGGAAACTATGCCTCGAGTGGCTACAGAAATCCACACTGGCTGAAATTAAGCAACACTTAACTTTACTTAAAGAAGGTGCTGACTTGCGAGATTTCATACTGGGACCTCGCAAACAGCGTCAAAAACTTTCATATATGCCGGTATATATGCTGCTTACAACGAAGCTTGGAAAGTGACGCAAATTGAAACTGCAGAAAAAATACGAGAAATTGATCGTATAAATTTGGAAAAATCCCTTTCTGTAGTGGACAATGGGTTAACGACTCTGTCCTCCAGAATATATTCACTGGACAGCATTGTATCATCTGCTATTGATATATTAGAGCAGGACTTGCTAATGCTACAACATGGTCAGTCCCAATTACGTTCTATTGTACAACTTGGTTGGACGTTGCAAAACCTGCGTTCAGGCTACGTGCCATGGCGTTTAATCAACATAACGTCATTATTCTCTATCTTTAACCTTACTGATAAACAAATCAGTTTGGCACAAAAAGGAGCAGACTATACGATTCTGAGCATTGAAAAACTTGAGAGATTACCATTGACAATGTCAGAGAGACCTGTCATTGAATGGATAATACATGGAACAATTACAAGCCCAATAACAACTTTCCAGTTTAATGTATTGCCAAAAATATATACCAGCAGGCCTGTAGGAAAGGTTGGGTAAAGGATACATCAAGTCAACATGGAATTTACCTTATACACACAAATGTTATAGTGAAGGGAAAAAAGAGGTATTTCTTAGTGGTAACAATTGTAAAAAATCACTAAGCGATACACTTCTGTGTCAAGGTATTAACTTGCATGGAGCCTGCGAAGGTTCATCAAATAACCTTTCATGTCACCTGCACGGCACTCCTGCAACACAGATAGAGCCTTTTTTCAGACAGCTTTCCAACTGCAGATATGTTCTAATAAGTGACCACAGCTGTTGTGGCATGGTGCCAGGAAAAGCCTATCTCGTGAGCGTTACTTCCATGGTCACTTGCTGTATGCAAGTATTGTATCCAAGCAGCAATCCAGACATGGAGGCGGCAATATGGCCTTCTTTGAATATCTCTTCTATTCGAATTGATACTTTAAGCAGAATGAAGTCTATTCTTTTACAGACAAATGTGCCTTTAACCTCGTCCAAAGAGACGTATGATCTGCAAGTTGCAAGGACAGCGGCAGAGATACATTCCCTATTATCAACAAATTGCCCCGTGCATTTCGTAGAAATGTTAGGTCAAATTTTAAACATGTCTGATACCAGTGGCATCGCACATGTATTTAAGAAAATTTTTACGGGACTGTTAGCACCCTTTGAAACAGTTCTGGGCATTTTCCCGAATTTTGTGCATTTGTTATTCGGCGGCCTGCCTCTTCTTTTGGGACTCGTAGCAGGAATTTTATTTTTGATCCTTCTGCTCCGATATGGCAAGCCAAGCCACAGACAAAACTCCAGCTACGATGGAAGAAACGATCTTAGCAATACGCTACCGAGACCGAATCACTAGAGTCCTCGGATTAGCCCGGCTAAGAGATCTCAATACAACCTGGTTTCTTTCATTCAGACCAATCTGGCAAGATTGCATCTTACCTGTGCTTTGATGTCTGCTATGCGGAGAAGAATGCGTGTTGGACGTCTGTCTTACACTACCATCAGCAGTACCTATGGATATCGATACTTTGCTTGGTTCGGTAACGGCTCATGCAACGTGTTGTCCCCAGCGGCTACCTATTCTGATGACGGCATTCGTTGAGACTTCACCATTACGATTAGGTGGCAGTGAAGTACGAGATGAAAGCAGCACCACACAGGTACCACCTTCTGTGAGCATTGCTGATCCAGACATCAATGATAACAATGATTCTCACATTTGCACTATTGCAGCTTTTTCAAACTTGGTCGAACTTTCACCTGATGTTGTAGACCAATTTTTCGCACCCTGTCTGATATGATGTTCTCTCCGAACAACAAGAATAACTTTTAAAACAACGAGCACACAGCGTTCCCTGAACTCTGAATTCGGCCTTCAGTTTTTTGATAAACGAAAGTACTGAAAACAATTGGAACTATTTTTTTCCCCTGAAACCGAAATTATTTTTTTCCACTTCCAAAATATTTACTTTTTTGGCACATGGTACTCTGCTTAAAGTAGAACTATTCTTATAGAACAGAGCTTCTATTTTTAGAGACACTAGAGACAATATTTTACCTCAGCCTCTAGCACATGTACAGTATTTTGAAGATATGTGATGAAATGGTCTCGACCTTCTTTTCTGTATTCAGAGCCATTTCATAAATGTAATTTTCGCAATTCATTCAGCCGATATTTATATATGCATTTTCTGAATGATATCACTGCTTAAAAAATGTACAGTACCAATACTCATTTTCGTGTCTATACCATACACCATTTCAAATGCAATTTATGTATTTTGGGGTGGGTTGGAAAACACACATGCATCGTTATATGTTTAGTATTGCTTAGTATTTAGTAATGATGGACATTAATACGTGGAGTGGGTGTTGTGAATCTATCTAGGACCCTAATTAGATATCCCCGATTCATGCCCTTATGTGGTTATAATAAAACATATCCTTATAAAGGCATAAGAATCATGTCCATATTTAGGCATAGCCAATGCAGTCCAAATACGGCAAGGCTACTCCCATAGACTCCTAGAAAGCACAACGTGTTCTTTAAACAAACCAAGCCTCCAGCAGCCCAGGAATTCCCCCTGCTTTTGTTTTGATTTGCACAAGAACTCCTGGAGTCCAGAAAGAACTGTTAGTTCTTGGTGACGTCTTATGTCCAACCTTACGTCAAACACGGCACCTTTCAGGTATAAATATACCAACGTTGCCTTAAGCAAACACATGGTGGTTTGGAGCAGAGCGGCTATCTACTTGCCCGAAGCCCAGCTGATGCGAGCGCTGAAGGAAGCCGACCCTCCCATTGACGCACTGAGAGAGACGCTGTCTTTTCTCTTGCCGAGAAATCCAGCTCCGGTGTTTCCAGTCACCCTTGCGGGTTGCTGGGAGATCGAGTCCTGAGACACGAGATACAAGACCTCCTTCATTCTATTACCAAGGTACGGAGCTGACTAAATCCTTAAGAGAATTCTTGATTCAGATTCTTGGCAAAAAAACAACTTAACTTAAACTGCAACTTACTTACTCCTTCCCATGTATTAGGCTTACGTCAGGTACACCGGGGTAGGCGTATATTAGAAGCACCAGTTGAGTACGTTAGTCAATGTTTTTATGTATGTATATATTTTATCCGTTTTAAAGTATCATATGGCTAAGAAACCATATCAATGCTTTTACAGTATTATTTCATAATACTCCTTTTACTGTACACACTTTACTTCATGATAAGTATTGCAATTGTGGCAATTCATTTCTCTTGCATGAGAAAGAAGACTGCTCAATAAATAACAACTTTTATTGAAAACGCCCGTCTCTCTATTTCTCTGCACTCTGGTGAGACTAAGCATGCACGATTGACTGAGCGAAATAGTTGTCTATTGTTTTCACACGACTTTAGAGATATACTCTGAGGGAGCAAATTTGTCATGTTTATGCGGTTGTCAGAAACTAATCCCTTCTTGTCTATTCAGGGAAGTTAACTCATCCTTGTTTACTCGAGAAAGTTTCTAGTGACTTCTGAGATAGCTGGCAAACCTAATTAAGTCTAATATAGTCAGTAGAGACCTAGATGACCTCAGTCCTACGTCTAAACTTCTGTTTATGTTATTCCAATGCGCAGAGCCTATCGGGAATATAGGAACTACACTACACCTTCTCTCGCAAGCAAACATTAACCCACTTCTTACGCGCGTTGCTGCCATCCCCGAAGAAAGGAAATTCAAGGAAACTCGTCATGATAACATTCAATTTACATTGTGTCATTTGTATTGAAACTTATTCATTTTAATATGGAAAACATTACAAAGTGTTGTTTTAATTCTATTTATTTATTCGAGTGCTTGTGGATACACGATTTTTTGCTTTTCCATCTGGTGCGTACATCAGTATTCGAAAGATTATGAGGGCCCTGGGGGGCCGATATTTAAAAAAATGTAATGCCAGAAACTTTCGCGGGAGTGTACTCAACAACTTCCTAAAGTTTCCTGGTGATCGGATGAATGGTGTTTTAATTCTATTTATGTATTCAAGTGCTTGTGGATACACGATTTTTTGTTTTTCCGTCTTGTTTGTACATCAGTATTTAAAAGATTATGAGGGCCCTGGGGGGCCGATATTTAAAAAAATGTTATGGCAGAAACCTTCGCGGGAGTGTACTCAACAACTTCCCAAAGTTTCATGGCGATCGGATGAATGATGTAGTAATGCATATGCCAGAAACCTTCGCGGGAGTGTACTCAACAACTTCCCAAAGTTTCATGGCGATCGGATGAATGGTGTAGTAATGCATAAAGGACAAACAGACAGACAGACAGACATAGATTCGTTTTTATAGATATAGAACAGTGTTTCCCAAACTGTGGTCCGCGGACCCCCAGGGGTCCGTGACACATTCCCAGGGGGTCCGTAGGCAACAGTTTTAAAAGCACAGAAATGTTTCTTGTACAATTAGCAGCTTTCCAGCAACAATAAAAGTGTCAAGAGAATGCCAGTGATTAATGTACCTGCTGGAGAGCGGGGAGAGTTTTGTTCAGTGGCAGCTTTGATTTAACTAATGTAGCACAGAGGGTTAATGTGCCTACTGCAAAGAACGTGTATCATGCATCTTAAAAAGCAGTATTTTATGTGCCTAGGTTCGTGGTTACTGCTTTTGTCACAGAGATTCTTTTGTTACTGTGCACTTCATAAGTGACAATCGTAATCTAGCAGAGGAACCTATAAACTGTCATCAAAGAGCTGCTTGCAAACTGCATGGTAAAAGTTAGTAACTTATATTTTGTCCCAGTTATTCATTATCCTGATGCTGCTAAAAATATATATTTGGGTGGAAATATATTTTTAATGTTAAAGTCAATGCTAGCCACTGTGTTATGTTCTGAATCCTGAGTTTGTGCTTTTCCAGACCAAGCACTCTTTAAACATTTTATATACACACTGATTTACATGTATGATTCAATGTCTCTATATGTGTGTGATGTAAAGTGCTCTGACATCCTACAATGGTATGAGAGATGCTATAAAACAAATGAAATACATGTGACAGAGGGGCTATTACTTCAATATAAAATACTAAGGGCCAGATGTTCGATCTGTTTTTATATGCGCGAACGGGTTCGCAAACCCGTTTGTGCATGCAAAAACCTATTGGGCCATGTACATAGCCTATTTCGCGAGTCACAATTTGTTTGCGACTCTCTAAATAAGTTTTGCAACTTGCCATTTGGAAGGGGCATTCCCTTCCAAATAGCGAGTCTCAAAACCATGTACAAATGTTTTGCGGTTGCAAAACAGTCACAATTACCACCTACTTCAAGTAGATGGTAATGCATTCGCAAATGGGAGGGGGTCCCCACAAATGCATGCAAAATTATTTTTTAAGGGCAGGCGGTGGTCCCAGGGACCTCTGCCTGCCCTTAGAAAATGAAACGAAAACGTTTCATTTTTTTTTTTTTTAAATGCATGGTAAACAGACTGCATTTTTTTATTTAAAAGCAGTTCGAGACATGGTGGCCTGCAGAGCCCTGCAGGCCACCATCGCTGGGAGGGCTGGCATTTCCAATGGGCTCGCTAATTGCGAGAGGCTCATTAATATTAATGAACCTCGCAATTTGCGACCCCATTGGGAATCCCAAACAGTGTTAAACACACTGTTGTACATTTCATTTAGCAACTCGCAATGTGTCGCCAATTGCGAGGTGCTAAATGAAATGGTCGTACATCTGGCCCCAAAATCCTTAGTACTTTGAGTATTTGTTTTGTGTGCACACGTGTGTATTTTTTCGAATGACTGTTTTAATGTTTGAAATTTAACTCATACAAATTGCTTGGGGTCCCCGGGCTTCCAGTGGTGACTCAATGGGGGTCCTCAGCAGTCAAAAGTTTGGGAACCACTGATATAGAAGATTACTGAAAAGGAGTGACTCATGGTCTCAGAGGGAATTATTTGTGCAGATGGTTAGAAATGGCTGGCACCAGCACTCACTTTTATGGAAAATAACTTCTTTTTCAGCATTAGACATTGAACGGAGCAAGAAGGTAGAAGAAAATGATGGAGACAAAGATAGGAAATTAGTGACAACGTAAGAAAGCAGCAATGAAAAAGAACCTGCAAAAGTTGAAGAAACAGAAAGGAAGAGTAGGGCAGTGGAAGAAAGATGGAAGGTGGAATCTAAACTTGGCAGTCTTTATGTTCAGCAACCATGGCATTCAGCAGTGCCAGCATTGGGATCACAAGAATATATATATGCACTGAAGGTAAAATGTCACATACTGCTTCACTAAGAACCCCAGAATCAGACACAGATGAGAGGAGCAGACGGTAGGGCCGGGGTTTTCAGGAACAAGTCTGTAGCAGAAATGAATTGAAGTTAAGAGGTATAGACATTAAGAAGAATATCATAAAGGGGAAACAAAGGGAGCAACAAAAATAACAAAGGTGCATGCGAAAGAAAAGCCGGTTAAGAACTGATACGATAGGTAAGAAAACCCAGCAAAACACACAATTACCAGGCAATTTGTTCCAATTTGCAGTGGGTTAAATAGTCTCTCTTCCCAACTTGCCATGGAATTACCTGTCTGCCATTTTGAATTGGGAGAAGTCATTGTACTTTCTGATGGCCCAAGTACCCTGATGGAATGGGGTGGACGCTAATAGTGCTGGCACCTCTAAAGTTGCACCTTAGGTAGCTACAGTCTGGGTGTCCTTTACTTGTACTAGTGAAATCTGCTATTTCCCAAAAAACGTGAAGACCTCCTTACAGCCTTTACAAGAGACCACTCAAAAGGATGTTCGTAGTCACAAATCACAAACATAAGGGGCACTCGGGTACGAGATCAAAACTCTTTGCAACTCTTTCGCAATCCAACCCACAGAGCCTGCAGATCATTTGATGTCTATCTGTTTTCACAAGGCTTCCGTATAATCAATAACTAGAAGGAATGGCATTGTAAATATAAAATTAACATTTTAAAACTGGAAATTGGAAGATTTTGAGAAAAAATCAGGGAAATATATTTTCCCAATTGACTCAACTTGATGCAGATGCAATTTTTGGCTTAAAAAATTGTGTGTCCCGCCTGAATCTCATCTGTTGGCATACATGCATCCGCTCCAGATTATCCATGAAATGTCGTTGTGGTATGTCCTTCTGGAAGATGAAAAAAACACGTTTGTAACGGTTTAACTGATATAGATCTTCCACATCCATAGAAAAGGGAAAATGTGCCCCTGTGTTGCTGACTGCTTCTCTTGTAATAATATTAAACATTGATTAATTATTAAATACTGAACACTTACACAGAAGGGACGCATCAGCAAATAAGCCCATTCTCATTCAAATTCACACTTGTTAAATCCATTTCAATCAATTCTACTAAAATTTAAAGTTTCAAATCCAGCTTAAAAATGTACAGACACATGTCACTTACACCACCAGAAAAGCTTAAATAAATACGAATCCCAATTCAAGTCACATGACTGCCTCTGGATTAGATCATCTCCATTCCGGTGCTTGCCTCAGAATATTACAATGTACCACATCTAATACAGTTTCTAATTCACCATCAATCAACAATAAGCTGTACAGCCAGGTTTGGGTGAGAATTGTGCAAGTGGCTGCAGATGTCAAATATTGCTACACACTATTAATGAAAGGGGCAGTTCAAACCTCCATAGGAATGTTGTTGACAATGAGTCAAGAGTGAATCTGGACCCTGTCAGCCTCAGTATAGTGTTTTCACAAATTGTTCATTTAGGGGAATAAAATGCAACAAGATATCATTCAGAAGTCTGAGGATCTCATCTAGTCCAGAATTGCAGATCCAGAAGTGGTTTCAACTACAATGAAAGAAGGCCAATGCAGTTGTGGATGCTGTAGGACTGGCACACAGGCGGAAGACACCTGCAAGCTGATAAAGGGTTCCTCTGTGTGAGGAGACCATGCAAACTGAACCCCTTGTGCAGAAACTGAGGAATTAAGGTAAACTCATTGGAGTTTTAACAAAATGCCTGTAAACATTGGGAAACCCATGAAAGGATTGCATATCATTCACTGATTTAGGGTTAGGTAAGACCGCCACTGTGCAAATCATTTTCAGTTCCACATGAATTCTGTAAGGAGTCAAAATTAAACCCAGAAATGTAAAAGAAGTGGTATAGAAATCACACTTGCTGAGTTTTGTGCTATGTTTTGCCTATAGTCTTTTCTCACTTTTGCAACACCAACTCCATGCATGCCACCACACGTACAGCCTCTGAATTTGAATAATAGACTGTTAGCATTGTAAACTGTAACAGAGACAAAATCTTCACACAAATTTAATTTTCAAAATGCTGGTTAGCCATTTCATAAGCCGAATGGCAGAACTGAGCTTTCATGTAAACCATTTCGGAACTTGCAGACAGTCTTCAAATCATCCCCCTTCCTAATCCTCATTGGATTGTAAGCCTGGTGAAATCTAATTTAGTATACATGTTAGCTGTATTATGTTATTCAAGAAGGATGGCAATTAGTAGAAGAAAACATGGATTTTTCATGGTCACCCCGTTCAAAGTCCAATGATCAACTCAAGGTTTCAACTCTACATTTGCCAAAAGAGCAAAAGTAGGAGATGGCAGCAGGTAAACAGTATGGACGGACAACCCCATTAACTGGAGTGTCCTCTAAGTACTAAGGTACTCATCCGTAGTCAAAGCCAACAGATTACAGCTAGGTATCTGGTCATCTGCCACTAAATCTACCCGGCAGTCAAAAGGTCAATGTGATGAATGCCTATCATCCAGTAACTGCATGGTTGGTCCCTCTCTGCCCACCACTGAATAAACAATGCTCTCTGCAAGAATCCATGAGGATGATACTGTAGTGTAGTTCCTATATTCCCAATGGGCTCTGTGCATTGAAATAATATATTCAGCAGTGTAGACGTAGGACTGAGGTTATCTAGGTCTCTACTGACTATATTAGACTTAAGTTTTGCCAGCTAGCTCAGAGGTCACTAGAAACTTTCTCGAATAAACGAGGAGGACTTTAAGCTCCCTGGATAGACAAGAAGGGATTAGCTTCTGATAACCATAAAACATGACAAATTTGCTCTCCCTGAAAAAGAGTGTATCTCTAGAGTCGTGTGAAAACAAAAGACAGCTATTTCACTCAGTCAAATGTGCGTACTTAGTTTCACCAGAATGCAGAGAAAAGAGAGACGGGCGTTTTCAATAAAAGGTGTTATTTATTGAGCAGTCTTCTTCCTCATACAAGAGAAATGAATTGCCACGATTGTAATACTCATGGTAAATTAAAGTGCGTACAGTAAAAGGAGGATTATAAAATAATACTGTAAAAGCATTGATATGGTTTCTTAGCCATATGATACTTTAAAATAGATAAAATATATACATACATAAATACATTGACTAATCGTACTCAACTGGTGCTTCTAAATACGCCTACCCCGGTGTACCTGACCTAAGCCTAATACATGGGAAGGAGTAAGTAAGTAGCAGTTTAAGTTAAGTTTGTTTTACCAAGAATCTGACTCTAGAATTCTCTGTAAGGGTTTAGTCAGTTCCGTACCTGGGTAATAGAAAGCAGGAGGTCTGGTATCTCTCTCTCAGGACTCGATATCCCAGCAACCCGCAAGGGTAGGCTGGAAATGCCGGAGCTGGATTTCTCGGCAGGAGAAAAGACAGCGTCTTTCTCAGCGCGTCAAAGAGGGGCAGCGTCCGTGGGCTCTCGCATCAGCTGGGCTTTCGGAAGTAGATAGCTGCTCTGCTCCAGAATTACCACCGTGTGTTTGCTTAAGGCAACGTTGGTATATTTATACCTGAAAGGTGCCTGGGTTTGACGTAAGGTTGGACATAAGACGTCAATAAAGATGTCACTAAGAACTGGCCGTCTTACAGTGCTTTACAGGAGTTCTAGGACGAAATCAAAACAATAGCAAGGGGGATTTCCCAGATTGCTGGAGGCTTGGTTTTGTTTAGAGAACTCGGTGTGCTTACTAGGGGGCCGGAGAAGTAGCCTTGCTTAATGTGACAGCATATGCTACGACTGAATTATGGATATGGTTATTATGCCGTTGTATGGATATTATTGATTATAGCCGGACAAGGGCATAAAATAGGAATATCGATTCAGGTTTCCTAGATAACACACTACAATACTTCCTGGACTACTTTTCCACAGGGACAGCAGTGTTCAAGACAATGGGCCCGATTAACACAACTAACTTAAGACAAAATCCTAAACTTACTGCCATTTTGGTATTCACAGAAGGCACTTACTCATTTTGGTATTCACAGAAGGTGCTTACTCATTCATGAGTAAGTGCCTTCTGTGAATACCAAAATGAGTAAATGGTAGTAAGTTTAGGATTTTGTCTTACATTAGTTCTGTGAACTGGACCCAATATATGTACTAGAAACATATGGCTGTAAACCATTAAACAATAGCTAGAGAATTAAGACAGTACCAGGGAATTACTAACAGAACTTTAAATTGAGGAGCATCAATAGCAGGTTGTATGGGCAAAAGAGCAACTTTTAGATCATCTCTTAAACCACATTAGAAGCCTGACGCTCACTTCTCTTCTGGCCAAGCAATTAAGTGGGTTAAATATGATAATTTGCCTCTATTACCCCATTTTAAGC
Organism: Lissotriton helveticus; assembly: GCF_964261635.1. Classification (NCBI taxonomy): domain Eukaryota; kingdom Metazoa; phylum Chordata; class Amphibia; order Caudata; family Salamandridae; genus Lissotriton; species Lissotriton helveticus. The sequence continues at coordinate 937,891,641 of NC_136063.1, read as the reverse complement.
TCATCACTTCATTATCTACTGACAATATTACACAGCATCACTCGAATATACTATTGAACTCTGCCAAATAGGCTAGCGAGTTGTAAAGGATAGGATAATGTCTGCAGAAAAGGAATAGCTCATGAGGCTGCATCTCCTGTGAAGTTAGGGATCAGTTTTTGGGTTTAACTTTTTTGATTGGCTTGCTTAGGAAACCATCAATGGCTTCATATTGGTCTACTAGTCCCTTGATGGCAACTGCTATATTTCTGGCAGTCATGAGTCGTGATAGGTATTTGCTTCTGCTTCGGATGATGCATTTTGTTGATAATGGTTTAGCTTTGCTACGAGATCACCCTGATTGTGACCGTCTTTTCAAGATTCGGCCTGTCATTGATCACTTTGTTGATCGATTTCCTGAGATCTTTGCTCCTGGGAAATAAATTGCAGTGGATGAGTCTTTGGTGTTGTTCAAGGGCCGCTTGGTATTTAGGCAATACATTCCTAGTAAGAGGGCACGCTATGGAATTAAGCTGTATATGCTGTGTGACAGTCAGATTGGATATGTCTCTAATTTCAGGGTGTACACTGGTAAGGAATCCAGGATTAACCCCCCTCGTTGTCCGTCCACTTTTGGAGTGACTGAGAAAATTGTGTGGGAACTTGGTAGAGGATTTTTTAACAAAGGCCATCATTTATATGTAGATAACTTCTACACTGGTGTGCGGTTGTTCAGGGAATCGGCCAAAGTGGACACTGTTGCTTGTGGCACAATCCGCTCTAACCGTAAAGGTTTCCCAAAAGAACTTGTTTGTCAAAAGCTTGCTCGGGGACAGTGCAATGCATTGCGTTGTGAGGAGCTTCTAGCTGTGAAGTTTTCAGACAGGAGAGATGTCTACATGTTGACTTCCATACATGATGAAAGCACTGAACCGGCGACTGTTTGGTGTCAGGTTGCAGAAGCGCGCAAACCTGTGTGCATTTTAGACTATAATAGGCACATGGGTGGTGTTGACAGGGTAGATCGGAGGTTGGAACCGTATGCTGCTCTTCGTAAGGCTTACATTTGGTACAAGAAGTTGGCTATCCATCTTTTCCACTTTGCAACCTTTAATGCTTTTGTTGTGTTCCAACAATCTTGTCCTCAGTCAAAGATGACTTTTGTAAAGTTTCAGGAGTCTGTAATAGGCAGCCTTGTTTTAGTGGAACAGGCAAGTCTTCCTAGAGTTGGAGTGGTGGAGGATGTTGCCAGATTGAAAGATCGCCACTTTCCTGATCAAATTCCTCCTATAACCTCAAAAGACTTTCCCAGTCGGAGATGTAGAGTCTGTTGGCGAAGAGGTTTGCGGAAGGAGGTTCGTATGTACTGCCCCGACTGTCCTTCTAACCCTGGGCTGTGTGTACCTGCTTGTTTTAGAATGCACCACACGTAAAATAATTTTTGGGAGCATCCATGAGTGGTAAAGTGAACTGCCTGGTCTCTATTCTTTAAAACTTATTGTTCAGTTTCAAAGTTGCCATTTGTGTAGTGCATTTAGTTTTAGTTGTTGTGTTAGTAGATTTGTATCAATTTGCAATTTGTTTTGTTTTTTTATTTATATTGAAAAAAACGAAAGTATGATGTTGGTTTGCGTGTAGTGTCGATTGTCTGACGGTGTGCATGGTCTGGCGCTTGGGTGGCGGTGTCTGTGGACTGATGCTTGGCTGTCGGTGTCTGTGGATGGGTGCTTGGCTGGCAGTGTGTGTGGACTGGTGCTTTGCTGGCGGTGTACGTGGTCTGGTGCTTGGTTGGCGGTGTGCGTGGTCTTGCGCTTGCCTGGTGGTCTGTTTGGGTTGGTGCTTGGCTGGTGGTGTGCCTGGGTTGGTGCTTGGCTGGCGGTGTGTGTGGAGTGGCGCTTGCCTGGTGGTGTGTGTGGACTGGGGCTTGGCTGGTGGTGTGCGCGGTCTGGTGCTTGGTTGACGGTGTGCGTGGTCTTGCGTTTGCCTGGTGTTGTGTTTGGATTGGTGCTTGGCTGGTGGTGTGCCTGGGCTGGTGCTTGGCTGGCGGTGTGTGTGGAGTGGTGCTTGCCTGGCGGTGTGTGTGAACTGGTGCTTGGCTGGTGGTGTGCGTGGTCTGGGGCTTGACTGGCGGTGTGTGTGGTCTGGTGCTTGGCTGGTGGTGTGCGTGGACTGGTGCTCGGCTGGCGGTGTGTGGGAAGTGACTTAATGCTGGTTACTACACAGAGTGCTAGCTGTGCGCCACTCCATGCAATCCATGAGTTTGTGTAGTTGCTGTGTCAGGAATGTGGACGTGTAAAAGTGATGGGCCCTTAATTGGCGTTGTCTGCTGGTGGAAGTGTAGTAATGTGATGGGTCCGCGGCTGGCGGTGTGAATGTTTTGTATGTGTCACATGTATGAAAGATGTATGAATGGCCTGTAAAGAGGTTGGTGCCTTGTCGTGGCTTTACAGCTCACGAGCTGTGAGTCAATGGTTCAGTTTCTCGTCCTTTCCATTATTAACAGTGTATTTCATTTTTTGTGAAATCACTTGCTAATACAATGGTATATACTGAACCATCACTCACCCTCGTGCCAAATCCAACCAGTATGTGTGTGTGTTTGAGGACTTGATGTCTGTGTAGTAATTTTTTTTTTTTTTTTTTGAAGCAGGGCGCACCTTGTCACTTTTTTGTAAATGTTGTGAAATGTTGCTTTTGTGCCTGGTGTGAATGGTCTTCTGTGTGTCAGGTATGAAAGGTGTGTGAATGGCCTGTAAAGCGGTTGGTGCCTTGAAGTGGCTTTACAGCTCACGAGCTGCGAGTCATTGGTTCAGTTTTTTTGTCCATGTTATTGACAGTGCATTTCATTTTTGTGAAATCTCTTGTTAATAAAATTATATATACCGAACCATCACTCGTCCTCGTGCCAAATCCAACCAGTATGTGAGTGCAGAATTTCCTGCAAAGCTTAAAATTAGGTTAAAAAACACTTTTTCATACATTTATGCGTGGGATCTCCGTGGCGGCACAAATGTCCTACCACCCAGCGTTCCCCTTGTTCTCCCGAGTAAAATGATACGTCACTTGTGTGGGTGAGCCCAAGCAGAACAGGCCAAAAATATATTTTTAAAAAATTGTAGTGTTCGGTATTTACAAGAAAGCACCGAGAATTCTACTGTTTTGGGGTCATCCTAGTCACAGGCCTTTGGCCCACCCACACATGTGAGGTATCATTTCTTCGGGAGAACAAGGGGAACGCTGGGTGGTAGGACAATTGTGCCGGCACAGAGATCCCACGCAAACATGTATGGAAAAGTGTTTTTTTAACCTAATTTTTTTAAAAACAATTCTTTTTATTAAACATAATCAACAAACACAAACAAAATGACCATCGTGCCGTTAGTATCACCAATCATTATCGGAGAATGTAGGTTCCAGCATTACAGAATCAAAAAAGGAGTGTATGAAGTGGGTTCAAGGTGCATCCGATTCTCCCAGAACTGGATCCAAGTCTGGCTGTGTACATATATCCCCCCTGTAAGCATTCCAAGCTTCCCATATCTTCACCCTTTTACGGGGTCGCCCTCTGGCCACATATACCGCCCTCTCCCGAAACATACACCAATCCAGGTCCTCCATCCACTTCCCAAGCCGAGGAGCCCGACCGGCGCCCCAGAGTTGTGCGATGTTTCATTTTGCAACCATACATGCAAGAGTGGCCCATACTTTGCCATGAGTCGAGAGGTCGGAAGGCTCCCACACATTAAGTATGCAACCACGTGACTCAAGCACCATCTGCACTCCCCATACCTCACTCATTCTCTCATGAATCTTGATCCAGTAGTTGTGGACCTCCGGGCACTCCCAGAGAATATGCATGAATGTACCAGGCATACCGCAACCCCTACGACAGTCTGAATTGGAGGCGAGCCCCATACGACACAACCCCGGACCCGTGGTGTAGGACCGGTGAAGGATCCTGAACTGTACTAAGCGAAGCCTCATGGAAATTGCCACTTCCCTGGGGGGACGCCACAGCCTCCCCCCAGTCTTCCTCGTCCAGGACCAGGCCATCCGCTATCCACTGCTCCCTGATCCGCACCAGGGGGTCCTCGGTATGGTTGATTAATTTCTTATAAACCAGGGAAATCGCCTTGGTGGGGAGGTACCCGTCCAAGATTCGATCCTCCAGCGGAGAGGCCACCGGGGGTTTCACATTGCGAGGGAGAGCTGCCACCAGGGCGTGCCTGATCTGTAGATATTGAAACCGCTCGCTCTCATTCAATTGATGTCTGGCTTGCAATTCCTCAAAAGTCAATATCCCATTCTTACCCCACATGTCCCGGACCTGCGAAATGGCAATCAGATCCCAGCGGTCAAAGCCCCTCGACTGCCACAGACTACCCAGAGCCTCCGAATTCCATAGCGGGGTAGCCATGGTTATCTTGCCTTCGCAGTTGAGGGCACGGTTAGCCGCATGCCAGACCCGCACCGAAACCGATGTCAGACCTAGCAGGGAGAACCTACCCCGCCTAGCATACAAGACCCTAGTATACTCACCCCCTGGCAACTGGCCGTGATCCATGGTAAACCCGGGGTCAACCGGAGAGCCATAGACCGCGTGATTGATTGGAGCTAATTGGGAGGCCCAGTAGTACTTCCTAACATTGGGCAATCCAATCCCACCATCATACCAGGGTAACATCAGTTTAGACAGTGCTATCCGTGGCTTCCCAGCCCAAAGAAGTTGACGCTGCAATGATTCAATCTCATTAAAATAAGAAGGGGGCACTGGATCGAGGGAGTTCTGTAAAGCGTACAGAAACCGGGGCAGCGCCATCATTTTGAACAGCACCGCCCGGCCCAACAAGGAGAGCGGCAACCCTTTCCATTTGGCAATATCACGGCGGAGCCGGGCCAGAGGTGGACCCAGGTTAGCGTCAAAACGCACCTTCGGGTCTTTAGAAATGTGTATACCAAGGTAGCGGAAGCTAATCAACTCCACTCTTACCGGACAATTCGCTGGCACTCTAGGGGGATCCCCGCTCAGCACAAAGAGAACCGACTTCGTCCAGTTAATGGCGAAGCCCGAATACCTACCATAGATCGCCAAGATGTCTAGAAAAACCATCAAGGACTGTCGGGGGGAGGTCAAATACAAGAGAATATCATCCGCATAAAGCGAGATTTTGTCCTCCCATTCCGGAGTCCACCGCAACCCTTTTATAGATCTATCCCATCGCACCCAAGCCGCGAGCGGCTCCAGGGCCAGGGCAAACAAAAGTGGCGATAAGGGACATCCCTATCGGGTGCCCCTTCCCAGCTGGAAATCGCGGGACTTATGATTATTCACCACAACTCGGGCCAACGGAGCCGAATAAAGAAGACGGATCCATCGTATAAATTCCGGTCCCAACCCAAGCTTCTCCAAAACCGCAAACAAGTAAAACCATTCGACCCTGTCGCAACCAGATTGGTGAATGATCAGACACCCCCCTAGCCAGGTGACCCACCTCCTGAACAAATGCCGCCTGTGGGGCTGGCACGAACACGTGGTCAATCCTAGAGGAAGAGCGATGCGCAGCAGACACATGTGTATATTCCAGGTCCCTGGGGTGCCGAAGTCTCCACCCATCAACCATACCAGTTGCAGAGGCAAAATCAGACAGACATCTACGAGAGGGCAGCAGCACACGGGAGGGGGTCTGTCCAATTCGCCATCCATTACTGCATTAAAGTCTCCCCCAATCACCATAATACCAATAGGCAGCGACAAAAACACCCTAGTCAAGTCACTAAAGGTGTCCGTCTGCAATGCAGGGGGAACATAAATTGAAAGGAACGTGACAGTCCTACCCTCCCAGAGCCCCGAGATTCCCACATAGCGGCCACGGTTGTCGGACCAGGTAGCTTGGATGGTGAGTAGGAAGGAGTTCTTAACTATGATCCCCACCCCTCTAGAGCCGGAGGTAAAACCGGCGTGGGCCACCAATCTATACCCTCCCCGGTGCAGTGCCATACATCGCTTCCCCATGAGATGGGTCTCCTGTAGGAAGACCACATCTGGCGATCGCCGTCTAATAAGCTGCCCCACCATAGCGCGCTTAATCTTATCTCCCAAACCATTCACATTCCAGCTGAGGACAGACACACCCATGCCCAACCCAGTGGAAGCCATATTCATCCCCCGAGAATTCGGAAGCATTCCGTGACACTCATAGCAAGACAATGGTCATAAACACAACAAAAACACTCAAACAATAACCCCCAAACCCAACCTGCCAACCCCCCACCCTGCACCCCTGCATGCAGCTCGTGCACATCCCAAACTCGCAGTGTGCCTGTCTCCCCAGAACTATGATCTAAACGTAGAAGACGGAGGAGGACCTTACAACAGGCCGCCGACCTCCACAACCCCCACCCGCGTGCAAACCCTATAAAAATATCTTCCCAAAAGAAAAAAAAAAGGCTAAAGATCGATAGGGTAAAAAGATCGCCCCGATCAAACCAGCACCCCCACCAACAAAGTTAAGTCGACCAGTTCAGGGATAAAGTCACTTGTCCTCGTGGTCCACCTGGGAGTCCCTCTCCGGGTCCGACACCTGAGTTCTGTCCAGCCAGTCCGCAGCAGCCTCAGGATGATCAAAGAACCAAGATTTTCCGTCGCGCTCTATCCGAAGGCGGGCTGGGAACAGCATAGAGTACTTAATTTCGGAGGCCCGCAGCCGGCGCTTGATAGTCAAAAAAAACTGCCGTTGTTTTTGGACCGCTTGGGTAAAGTCAGGGAAAAAGAGCAAGGAGGCATTCTCGAATGCCAGAGGACCGGATGATCTAGCAGCCTGTAAGATGGCGTCCCGATCCCGAAAGTTCAGTATTCGTGCAATCATGGGGCGGGGGAGCGCCCCCTCCTTCGGGCGACCACCGGGAACTCTGTGGGCTCTTTCCACCGTGAAAAAGTTACTGAGACCCTTTGGTTTCAGGTGTTTCAGGATAAGATCCTCCACAAAAAGATCCGGGGCCTGCCCCTCCGACCTTTCCGGTACACCCAGGATACGGACGTTGTTGCGCCTCGCTCGCCTCTCATACTTGTCCAGCTTACGGTCAAATAGGGCCCTAGACGCCTTCAGGTCCCTCACCTCTCGCTGGAGTTCGGACATATCATCCGTGAGGCTCGATGTTTTGACCTCCAGTGACTTGACCTTCTCCGTAGTTTTGGTGAGGTCCGCACGGATGAGGCCCACCTCGATGGTCACTGTGTCTAATTTAGAGTCCATCCTGCCGAGGGATGACTGAATTCCGGTGATCGCCGCCATTAAATCTTTCAGCGTCGGGTCCTCTCCGGATGGGTCACCCTCCCAGCCGCTCACTTGTGCGCGCTTCTCGTCCCCCGGGGAACCTTTGGAGAAACTGTACTTTTCCAATTTATGGGACTGCACTAGTCTGGTAGTCCGCGATGTTTTCGGTGGTGGCTTTTCTGGGTCCCCTCTCGCCGCCATTCTCTGCCTCCGTCCGGGCACCAACTTCTCTGAACAGAGCCGGGTCAATCTGCCACAAAGTCAATCAAAAGCCAGCTGATCGCTGGTGCTCCTGTCCAGACAGGGCAGCCCCGTGTGAACCAGTGTGAGAGGGGGGCCCCGGGGTCCCGCGGATGTGATTCGACTTCCGAGGATCGGGTGTCCCCGAGCACTTCCGGTCCCACTCGCCGTTGTTGTCGAACTCCAGAACCCAGGTGACCCCCCTTGCAAAAGCTGGTGGTTTTGACATAGGCGACTTCAAAATTGCCTATGTCAAAACCACCAGCTTTTGCAAGGGGGATCACCTAGGTCTTTGGCCCCGTGCTAGACGGCCATCTAGGGAAACCTACCAAACCCACACATTTCTGGAAAGTAGGCACCGGGAGGCTTTCAAGGAGGTATGGCTTACGTGGATCCTCCAATGTTCCTTTACCCAGAATCCCTTGCAAACCTCAATTGTAGCTGAAAAAATAGTTTTTTTCACACATTTTTTGTGGGAAAGCGTGGCATCACTGGGCTCACACAAATTTCCTCACCCCCAGCGTTCACCCAGGTCTCCCAATAAAAATGGTACCTCACTTGTGTGGGTGGCTCAAGGACACGCAACAGGCAAGGGCCCAAACCCTAACGAGGCGACATCAAAATTACCTCTCACAAAGCAACCTTGTTTTGCAAGGGGGTTCCCATGAGTTTTTGACCCGGGGCTCGGCGGCCATCTAGGGAAACCTACCTAACCCACACATTTCTGGAAACTAGACACCCGGGGGACTCCAGCGAGGTATGGCTTGCGTGGGTCCCTCATCATTCTCCTACCCAGAATCCACCACAGAAATGTGAGGAAAATACGTTTTTTTTGTCAATGTTTTAGATTTGCAAGGGATTCTGGGTAACAGAACCTGGTAGGAGGCAGGAGAGTCACCCCATCCTAAATTTCCCTGGGTGTCTACACTTAAAAAATGTATAGGTTTGCTAGGTTTCCCTAGGTGCTGGCAGAGCTAGGGTTAAAAAACGACAGGTATGCACTTTGCCAAAAAAGGCCCATTTTTCAATACGAAATTAAGGAGCGACCACGTTGCGTTTTGCGCCCTTTCCTTACGCAGGAACTAGGCAGACCCATGCAAGTGAGGTACCATTTTTCTCAGAAGACTTTGGGGAACGCCGGGTGGGAGGAAATTTGTTGATCCACTCAGATTCCAGAATTTTCCACCACAGAAAAGTGAGGAAAATGTGTTTTTTGGTCAATTTTTTAGGTGTGCAAGGGATTCTGGGTAACAGAACCTGGTGGGAGGCAGTCGAGTCACCCCATCCTAAATTTCCCTGGGTGTCTAGTTTTCATAAATGTATAGGTTTGCTAGGTTTCCCAAGGTGCCTGCAGAGCTAGGGTTCAAAAACTATAGCTAGTCACTTTGCCAAAACATGGTCATTTGTCCCTGCGAAATTGAGGTGTGACCACGTTGCGTTTTGCGCCCTTTCCTGACGCAGTCACTAGGTAGACCCACGCAAGTGAGGTACCATTTTTGTCAGAAGACTTTGGGGAAAGCGGGGTGGGAGGAAATTTGTTTATCCACGCAGATTCCAGAACTTTCCACCACAGAAATGTGAGGAAAATGCGTTTTTTGGTCAATTTTTTAGGTTTGCTAGGGATTCTGGGTAACAGAACCTGGTGGGAGGCAGTCGAGTCACCCCATCCTGACTTTCCCTGGGTGTCTAGTTTTTGAAAATGTATAGGTTTTCTAGGTTTCCCTAGGTGCAGGCAGAGCTAGGGTTAGAAAACGACAGGTAGGCACTTTGCCAAAAAAGGCCCATGTTTCACTGCGAAATTAATGTGCGACCACGTTGCGTTTTGCGCCATTTTCTGACGCAGGCACTAGGCAGACCCACGCAAGTGAGGTACCATTTTTCTCAGAAGACTTTGGGGAACGCGGGGTGGGAGGAAATTTGTTGATCCATGCAGATTCCAGAACTTTCCACCACAGAAATGTGTGGAAAATGCTTTTGTTTGTCAATTGTTTAGATTTGCAAGGGATTCTGGGTAACAGAACCTGGTGGAAGGCAGTCGAGTCACCCCATTCTAAATTCCCCTGGGTGTCTAGTTTTTAAAAATGTATAGGTTTGCTAGGTTTCCTTAGGTGCCGGCAGAGCTAGGGTTAAAAAACGACAGGTAGGCACTTTGCCAAAAAAGGCCCATTTTTCAATGCGAAATTGAAGAGCGACCACGTTGCGTTTTGCGCCCTTTCCTGATGCAAATATGCTAAAGGGGAGGTTGTGTCCAAATGAGCGCTGGGTAGGACAACGTAATCACATGTATCAAAAAAGAGGAACCCAGTTGCTGTTTCTTTCTACTGCTTTATTTTATTTAGAGCAGATTACACCCAACTTTTTTTAATTTCGTGGGTGTTGTGATTTATTTATTCATAACCACATTTACAAGTTGCTTCACTTGGATGAACCAATATATTAGTCCGAGGACATTTTTTTGTCAAACACCAGAGGCTAGTGTTTTGTATACAAATTTTACAAAAAACATTCAAACAAACAATTTAAACAACAACACTATACATTACTATACATTTTTACATAAATTTACATGTGATGTGCAACAAACTAATGTTGAACCCTACTAACAATTTTTACTACCAGGCCGTAATTATATAACTTCAATGAAATTAGGGACTGGATGCGCCAGGGCATGCCATTTTTCATGCACCTTTCTGTGTAAATTCACAGTATTCAACTACTAGCCCGTGGCGCATTAAATGTTCGAGAACGAATCAGGTGCAAGCCGACGCGTTTCCAAGCCTGTGTGTTGCTCGCCAGGCTTTTCTTCAGGGCTTTTGTTAGTTGGGTACCTTTATGGGCGTTGGGTTGAATCTATCATGGTGGGAACTGCAGGGCATTTAATGACTGTTTTCGGGACCTCGTTTTTTGTGTTGAATGATGGGAATCTGTTTTTCTTTATGCTGTGTTTTCCTTCTCTTTTCCGTCTCGTTTATCTGGGCGGCTACGGCAGGGTTTGTGGGTTTAGTCCGCGGTGCACCGCCGCTTTTTTTCGATGCACAGTGCCGCTTGTGGCTTTGTTTTCATAAAGCTCACGTGTAGCTTTAGGTCTTTTAGACGCTCGTAATTTTCCTTCCTGCTTCCATGACAAACTGGTGTTCAGTGGTGTTTAGTCACATGACCACTTCTGTTTAAATCTAGTCATGTGATGAAAGGATTATGGGAGATGTAGTCCTGTGCTGAAATCTGCTGCTGTGTGAGTGTCTCCTGCTCAGCTGCTTCTTTCCTGATTCAGGCACTAAGCAGACCCACCCAAGTGAGGTACCTTTTTTCTCAGAAGATTTTGGAGAACGCGGGGTGGGTGGAAATTTGTTGATCCACGAAGATTCCAGAACTTTCCACTACAGAAATATGAGGAAAATGCTTTTTTTTTGTAAATGTTTTAGGTTTGGAAGGGATTCTGGGTAACAGAACCTGGTGGGAGGCAGTCGACTCACCCCATCCTAAATTCCCCAGGGTGTCTACTTTTCAAAAATGTATAGGTTTTCTTGGTTTCCCTAGGTGCCCGCAGAGCTAGGGTGCAAAAACTGCAGGTAGGCACTTTGCCAAAAAAGGGTCAATTTTCAACTGCGAAATTGAGGTATGACCACGTTGCATTTTTCCCCGTTTCCTGTCGCAGGCACAAGGCCGACCCTCACAAGTGAGGTACCGTTTTTATCGGGAGACTTAGGGTAATTCAGATTTGTAAATCAACTGGTATTACCTATTGAGTTTTCATGCATTTCTCCCTTCAAAATGAAAGACTGTGTAAAAAAAACATTTTGAAAAGTATTCCCAATTTTGAAAATGTGGAAATATATACTGTTGCTAAACTCTAAAATTTGTACCCAATTCAGAAATACATAGGTGTCTATCATACCGATTGTTCCATGTATACATTTTCCCAGATTAATTGATCTATACCCGGTACATTATAAAATACCATTGCAAGTTGCTGCTGAGTTTTTTGCTCTGGGTTCGTCGGGTTCTTGGCAAAACTACAAGTCCTGTATATCTCCACAACCAGGAAGGTCTAATGGATGTAATGGTATATTGCTTTCAAAGAGCTGTCAAAATTACAAGAAGTTACAGGTGAAAATGTTGAGACAAAAGGCAGTTTTTTTCAACTAATTTTCAATTTTTCCAATATTTAACTGTTAGTTTCTATAAAGAAACCTTCATGGATTTAGACAAATGACCCCTTTCTGAATTCAGAATTTTGTCTACTTTTCTAAAATGTATAGCTTTCCAGGATCCATTATTGCTTTTGAACTCATTTCTACCATTACCTGAAAGGAGGTTGAAAGCACTAAAAACAGCAAAAATAGGCTATGTCCCAGACAAATGCCAAAACTGTGTGAAAAATGTTGGTTCTCTGACAAAAGACTGTCATTTCTTAAAAGCTGAGGAAATACTGATTTCAGCCCCACAAACCCTTTTTTGATAATATTTGCAGGGAAAAATCCAGAGGCTTTCATTTTCAACCCGTTTTCCCAATTTTTCTGAACAAAACAAAAAAGTTACTGTATTTTGCCTAATTTCTGGGACCCCTCCAAGGGAATCCACAAACCCTGGGTATCTTTAGAATCCCCATGATGTTGGAAGAAAAGGACGCAAATTCGGCATGGATACCTTATGTGGTCAAAAAGGTCCAGGGGCCTAAGCGTGCACTGACCCAAATCGCAAAAAAATGGCGTAGCACAGGAGGGGAAAAGGCCTAGCAGCGAATGGGTTAAGTGTGGGCATCTGAGAAAGTGTATCACACAAGAAATGCAACAAAACTTGTAAAATATTATTGTATCTCTAGTTTAACACTCTGATGGAACTAGAGGCACTGCAGGAAGTCCTACTACTGAAAGGTTTTAAGATTCACCTGAAATTGGATTTGATGTAGGACACTATACCCCCAAAGGGTTAGGGGAGGGGCTTGTCCCTGATTCACAAGAATAACTGGTCCCTAAATTCTATCAGGATGTTGAGGGTAAGGGTGTTAATCTCCCCTGTCATTGTTTGAAACAAGCCTGTAATGTTCTGTGCTGAGCCCAAGAGGAAGCCAAGTCAGGTTACACCCTGTTAAAGAATTCAAGATAGTGGACAATGGGAGCTTCTATCCCGCCCAGACCTGAGAAGTTCATGCGTAAGGCAGTCTGTCAAGACTCAGATGTGTGGCAAAATACAATAACTTGTCACCATTCACTTTGGTGAACCAGTCCAAGATGTCAGGGAGGACACTAAGGAGGTGTTGCTGGGAAACAGATCGTGTTAAGGAGAGGATTGGTCAATCTTCACGTTATTTGCCTTTGTATAGTTACAATAAATTAGTCCTACCATGAAATAGATGTAGAATTGGAATGTGTCTTAGATGAGACAACTTCTACCTGCACTAGGCAGATGATGAGACTAATACATGGATGAATACGATTGTGAAGCAGATTCCTGCAAAATATTACAACTGCTGCCTCCAAAACACTGAAACACATTTTCCATTGAAATCACAGCTCGAAAACATTCTCACAAAGTTCTCCTTAATATCTACACCACTTGTAGTGTTTGATTTAGGTGGACATACTTAGAGAGTCACCTGGTTAATGATCAAAAACGAATGTAAATCTCAGGAAGGTTTTTATGTTTGTCTTACATCAGACTTCCTTTTACATGAGTGTCTTACATTATACATCTTTTTTACCTCAGTTTAGAGAAAATCCTTCCTCCGGGCAAAAAACAACAATGTTTCAATTCAGTTTAAATTCAAGCAGCTATTCACTTTCACAATACAAGCTTACTTTTTTCTCTTGGTACCAATTGTTATTTTTAGGAAAGAACACTGTTTCGTACTAAATAAAGTATGAAGGAAAAAAACAACCATCTTTTGTGCTGTTATTCTCCAGTTTCTTAAATTGTATTCTCTTCCTCTAAAATGGCCTCTTTGCTACTACAATCACAGACTACTCTCTTACCTTAAACAAACAAACAACGAGGGATAAATAGATTGTTTACCGGGTATACAATTCCCTCTTTAACTTTGTGATCTCTAAAGGACAAGCTCTTTAATGCAACTGCTGCCTTACAAAATGAATGGTATTGACTAGCATTTGATAATTGGTGGGTGTTAGAACTGGGGGTCCTAGTTGGCTGAGGTAGGTACCTTAGGCCAAATAGGGACCCTTGCTTCAAAGTCAGGGAAAGGAAGGACACCTTCTCAGATAGCCCCAGCTAATCCCCTCAGGTAGCTTGGCACGAGCAGCCAGGCTTATCTCCAAGGCAAATGTGTTAAGTATTTGCAACCCTCCTCCCAGTAACCCAATGATGACAACACAAATGGACTCAACACAAGTTTCATAAAAAAACAAGTAATATGTTTATATAAAGAGATATACGATGAGATCACATGATAAAAATCCAACATATGAGTATTTGTAATATTTTACCTGGACGGTTATTAGGCCAGCAAACCCTCGTAGGTTCTTGCAGTATTATTGAGCAATTCTAGATGATCCAATGCAGTCCTAATGCAATGCTATGCAGTTCGTAATGCAAGAATCAGGCACCTCGCAATGTAAAAATAATGCACTTCATTATGCAACAATCAGGTAGTGCGTAATCCCAAAATAATGCAATTCGGAATGCAACAATCAGGCAGTTCGCTATGCAAAAATAACGCAATGCATAATGCAACAATCAGGTTGTTCATAATGCAGAGATAATGCAATGCGTACCGGCACCCTCGCAGAAATTGTTCTTCCCTTTCAGGAGTCTACATTATTACCTACGTGGATGACACACAGTTGGTGATCGGATTCAACAAAAAGGACAGTAACCCCCCGGGTCTTTACATGTGTCTTCAAGAGATAGCCTCCTGGATGAGGGACTACTTTCTGAAACTAAATGGGGACAAGAGCGAAATCATGGTCCTGGGAAATCGTTCCCCACTCAAAGAAATCTGGCTCACAATTTTAGGCCCAGCCCCCACTCCTAAAACCCAGCTAAAGAGTCTTGGCGTTTGGCTGGACCAAGACTTGTCCTTTAAATCGCAGGCAAGGAAGACCGCCGCTACATGCTTCGGCCTCCTCCAAATTGCTCGCAAAATCCTCCCGATTTTGCCGTTCAGAGCTAGAAAGATGATAGTACAGGCCCTTGTCCTTTCAAGATAGGACTACGCAAACGTGTTTTTTTTGGGGACCCTACTGGCCACTATCTCCAGGCTACAGACCACCCAGAATCGGGCTGCTCGATTGCTGCTCAACATTCCCAAAATGCAATCGGCCAGACCAGCTCTGAAGGCCCTCCATTGGCTCCCCGTTGGGGAAATAATCAAATTCAAATCACTATGTATTGCCCACAAATCTTTCCACAACTTAGGCCCCCATCCTCAAGAACATTTTCCAGCGGTATGAGCCCAACAGAGCCCTCCGATCCAAGTCTCTAAACCTGGCATCCATTCCTATAATCAAAAAAGCCAGAAGTGGAGGCCGTCAATTCTCCCTGCACACTGCCCAACTCTGGAATTCTCTCCCTCACCATCTCCGGGCCGAACCCAACCACCTCTCCTTCTGCAGATCCCTTAAGACGTGGCTGTTCCCTTAATTCGCCCTGTTCATCATCCTCTGTCACTGTAAAGCGCTGGGAGGCCTCCGGGTAGCCATGCGCTATATAAATACCAATTCAATTCAATTCAACAATCAGGCAGTTCGTAACACCAAAATGATGTAATGCGTAATACAACAATCAGGCAGTTCGTAATGCCAAATAATGTACGCTGGCACCGATCACGGTGCTCTGGACGGTCTCAATGCCACTTCTGCTGACTCGCGGCCAGCCACTGCCAAAATATGCGCCCAACACGGGTATGGTGTAAAACGAAGCGTAGCTCCACACTCCGGCCCTGGTACTGCACTCCTCTGCAAGTACGGGCCGCAATACGGACTTCAGCAAAGGCTCCGCTGCAAAGTGAGGAAAGGCGGAGAGCCTTTCTCTAGTAGCCCGCACCTTGCCCCAGACACAACACACGCATGGTCGCTGAGCGTTACCTGGGGGGTATGATCTCACGCTCCTCTCCTCTTCCTTGCAACTTGGGCCTCCGATGCGACTTTGTGGATCTTGGACAGTGGAACACGGCCCCACCTCACCCGACGGGGTTGGTTCGAGGTTCCTCCTTGGCAAAGACCGGCTCGGGCCGTCGGCAGCGCTCTTCTGGGAATGCCGGACCGGGCTGATTGCAAAGACACAGGTCTCAGGCTGCAACAGGGCATACGCACACAGCGTTACTGAGACTCACTTAAGCTGCGGGTGCCCACGATCACAGGGCAATCCTCACGACGGTCTCAGGCTGCACAAAGCACACGCACACAGCGTCGCTGAGACTCACTTGAGCTTTAGGTGTACACGATCACAGGGAAATCCTCAAGAAGGTCTCAGGCTGCACGAAGCACACGCACACAGCATCGCTGAGACTCACTTGGATTCCGGGCACCTACGATCACAGGGCAATCCTCATGAAGGTCTCAGGCTGCACGAATCACACGCACACAGCGTTGCTGAGACTCACTTGGACTCCAGGTGCACACAATTACAGGGCAATCCTCACGAAGGTCTCAGGCTGCACAAAGCACACGCACACAGTGTAGCTGAGACTCACTTGGATTCCGGGTGCACGCGATCATGGGGCAGTTCTTATGTAGGTCTCGGGCTGCAAAAAGCACACGCACACAGCATCGCTGGGACATCTCAGGAAACTTTTATGTTCCTGACTTTCTACAACAGGAAGCCTGCTCTCCTCGGGCCCTTGGGGCAAGTTATTTCAGGACACAGCACACAGCAAAGTCCTTTCGAGCAGGGGGACACAGCACACAGCAAAGTCCCTTAGCCTCTCCTTGGTTAAAGCAGCAAACTAAAGGTCAGCCCCAGAACACACAGCAAGGGTCTGTCCTTTCCTTTAGTCTCTTCAGCTGCTTCTTCCTTGGCAGAGGTTCCTCTTGACCACGAAGTAGTTTCAATCCATTTCAGTCTTGATCAATCCAAGTCCAGTGCTCAGGGGGTTCAGCTCTCATAGTTATACCCCTAAATGTCTTTGAAGTCTTTGTGTTCTGGGGGGCACTGACCCCTGCTCAAACCAGTTCTGTTTTTCTCCCTGACAGTGACATCTTATTCCTTTGGTTAGCGGGGGTCTGGATCCTCAATCACTCAGCAGCAGATGGAGACATTGTTTTATGGCGGCAGCCCAGGCCTCTTTACCTCTAGGGGCTAGTCCTCCCCCCTACACTCCAGATGCAGGTCAGCCTGTTGCTGTCTCACCTCCTCCCCTTGGTCAAGACCTTCCCCAGATCCTAGCACATTTAAATCCAGACAGTCAATCTACAACCAGGCAGAGACACACAGAAATGTTAGAACACACAAAAAAGCCACTTCTAAAAGTGTGGTTTCTAAACACACAATGCACAAACCACCTTCACAAAAACATGTGTTAATAAATTGTGAGTTCAGGCATACTAAACTTCACCTCTCCATCTTAAGCCTATAGGAAGATAGGCTGGAAACATATTACATAGCCTCCCCATTCTGTCCTATGGGCAAGATGGCATTTCAACAGTGAAAAACGAATTGAGTGTATTTCACTGTTACGAAATGGTCCACACCTCAGTCCATGTACTACCTTTCACATGCACTGCACCCTGCCCAGGGGGTACCCTGGATATACCATAGGGGTGTCTGATGTGCATAAAAAGGGAAGGGTAAGGCCTGGCAAGTGGGTGGACTTGTCAGGACAACATGGCAGTTTAACAAACTGCACGCAGGCACTGCAGTGGCAGGCCCGACTTCTCTCTTTAGGGCTACTGGTATGGGTGGCGCAATTAGTGCAGCAGGCCCACCAGTAGCATTTGCATTACCAGCCCTGGCACATAGTGCACTTTACTAGTAAACCAAATATACCAATTATGGACAACCAATTACCATTACACTTTACACAGGGAGCACTTGCACTTTGACACTGATCAGCAGTGGCAAAGTGTCCAAAGCATCTAAGTTGGCAACACCATGTCAGAAAAAGGTATAGGGGGGAAGGCAAAAAGTTTAGGGAACTTTAGCCAAAAAGGGCCACGTCCAACAGTGGGGCTCCCTTTTATATAGAGCCAATCCTAGATGATAAAACTTGTGAGAACTGTGAGGCCCAGTGAGATCCAAGATAGCCACTAGCTCCCACGAGAGACCTCAAAGAGACAGTGACACCTGGCTGGTGAACAGCCCTCACGTTAATGACACCACCAAGGTCATGGTCTTACTAGGATCCATCAGGAAAGCCACTAGAACCCCTGCCACACCACCAGGTAAAATGAGCACACCTCAGGCTGCTTACACAAATTTGATGAGAAAGGAGTAGACCCATGTCAAGGGTGAGGGGATGGAGGCCACTTGTCAGTGTGGATTTGAAGCCTACCCAAAGGGGTGGAAGAGGGAAGCCAGGTCTCTGCTGTGGTTGGATCCTGACAATATCCTCCATTTTGATGCTATACTTGGCCTAGTCTTTTATAAAAAGCTTGTTCTGCTATGGCCTCTGTCTTCTGGTAGGGATGGAGCATGGACTCGTGAAAAAGAGACTTGCTTGAATGCAATCCTCTCCAGTAACTGTAAACTACGTATTAAAACTTGTATTGTGAAAATAACATGCATTTACACAACATTTAAGTATAAGATTGAAGCATGTCTATGTGTTTTACTAACCAGTAACCCGAGTGTATTCTAAAAATGTCAGCTAACCGAAATTCTTTAGTGCGCATGGGTCTACTGCATCTACTTAGTATGGCGTGTCTATGCTTGGAGGGAAACTTTCTGCACTTGTGCAGTAGCTAACAAAATGGCCACTTGAAACTCATATGCTTGTCACCTGCTTGCTGAAAAACTAAACCCAGCTATTATACTAATGCTAATGCGAGAATAATAATAATAAGTAAATGGGATTAGAGTAGAGATAGGTGGTATATAGTGAAACCATTTATTTTTGATTTTAACATTTGTCTTTTTCTTTTTTGTTTCTCATTTTGCTGGCCCGTAGGGAAATTTGTGCAAAGTGGAAAGATCCCAGCCCCCCAAGAACGGAAGAGTGGCTCCAATCAGCATTGGCAATGGCCCGCCATGACCGTGCTGGTCCCAGCAGCACCCAGATTAATTGTTGGCAACCCCTTGTGAACATGGGCCAGGACTTAAGGCTGCGTAGGTAATTAACAGCGTAGGCACCCGGTCCTATGATTACACCTTAACTCCGTTAAAAGGAGTTGGTCGGGAGATCTAAGCAATTGCAGTTGGCCGGAGGGAGCCCAGAGATGTAACAACGGCTGTAACACTCTGCTATCCGCTTAAAGGTGAGATGAGGACAAAAAAAAGAAAACAAAACACAAAAAACATTTGTCTTTTTGACTCTTTCAATAGTGCTTGTTATGGGCTTAGAGTTTTGAACTACAGTCTGTTCCCTCTTTTTTTTCCGAACATGCGCAGTGAACCCAAACTGAAAGATGCACTGTCAACTTAAACATTGTCCAAGGCTGCAAGTTGCTACTTTCAGGGGAACTGGAACAACAGTCCACTGAAATGCACTATAACTACTGTTTTTTCTTCTAATATGTGACAATTACATTGTGAATATGGGTGGGAATAAAGACTGATGTATAAAACTTAAAGGGTGGGATTTCAAACAAAGGATTGAAAGGAAATATTAGAAATTAAGCATGGTGTGATGATCACCTTCCCTGGCCTGTCCAATCAGAGTTAGGAGTTTCATACATTTGAAACATTAATGGGTGGTACAAGCATACAGAAAGGTACAATTGAGGTAGCATTAGTTAGTTAGCTAGAGACCGGGATGCTGTCCAAGAGCATAGAGAAGTCCCAGACGTAGATACCGAAGAAGAATCGAATTGCTGAACAAATTATCTTAAGCAAATTAATTTAGAAGAAGTTTGCAGAAGAATCTCGAGGAGGAAGAGAGTGTCAGAGCGGGGTGCTATGCAAGTGTCAGTGATAGAGAGGTCATCTGTCCTGTCCTGAATTCTGTCCTGAAGTCTTTGTTCACCAGCCCTTTCCTGGGGGACCCTCTCCAATTGCAAGGGAGTTGGTTTCCACACCATACTTACCTAATTATATCTATATCTGTATATGCGCGTATGTGCTTTTCTCTTTACTCTCTACGTTTCTTGCAGTGTCATTGCAAAGTATAATTGAATGCAAATTTGATTGATTATTTTAAACTTCCTTCTTGTGAGAGACTGAGTTTGTTCTCTACTGTGTAAGTGGTCACATGAATTTAATCTAAGATAAAATTTTAAAAGACATCCCGACTCTGTGATTATTTCCAAATGTGTGAGTATATTGAAATCTTATGTAATTTCACCATCAACTAGTTCCAACTAATGGTCCATTGACCAGAGGAAAGAACTTTTGATCAGTGAAAGATTAGTTAGGGACTAAAGATAACTAATCTAGAGAATTACAAAACATGACCCCAATGGTATGTTGTGAATGAATTTATAGGCCCAGGTGAGTAGGTGGTGTTAGATTACCTGTTGTTGGTAACCCGCTGGATCGGTAGTTTAGACAAATATTTTACAAAATATAGACCTTTTTCTTAAAACATTTCCTGCATGTATGGCTGACTCATGTGCATAAAAAGGTTAAACTCTGAGTCATGAAAAAGAAAACTGTGGCTTTTCCTGTGTGGGAAACACTTCTGAACTTCCACCACATGTACAACATTTCTCACTGCCGGCGTAGTGGCAGTTTCCTGAGAAGTGTTCAATTGTCAAACATGGTAAAATACAGACAAAGACCTACTTTATTAAATATTGACCAAGATTTGTAATGCCTATACCATTACTGTGTGTTACTGAATTTATATTCGGATGACCCAAGATAGATGATTCTAGAATTCTGGAAAAGGGCATATAAAAGAGTCACATTTCAATGAGGTCTGGTGAAAGAAGTGGCTATCCTGGAAGCTAAATTTACACGTGAAGAAAGATTGAAATGTTTGAAATTTCCTGGTTACCCTACACATCAAAATTCTTCTTGATGCAAATATTCTGTAGGGTTAAAGCTAGGGAATATAGGCATAGGCTGAGTAACCACAGATTTCTTTAGTAATCGTAAATGGATTTAAAATTCAGATGTGTATTACAAGTTGTGCGCTTATGCCTACACCTTCTTGTATTTCTGGATTCTTTCTCAATCAGGTCTCTTTATTTTATTGTAGTTTAAAATATATAAATGTGAAATTCATTACCACTATCAGAACAGTAAACCATTAGAATTATTTTAGTTTGACATCCACCACAGAGCTTTTCTTTTTTGTCTCTTGTGTCTGTTTACTGCAATGGGATTGGTATTTTAAAGAGAATGGGCCCAATGTACAAAAGTCACTTTGAATCTGATAGTTTTTGGCAGCTATGTCAACTTTCACAACTTATTCACAATCTGCCCTTTCCTGTGGCACGGTGGCCTTAGTTCCTTTAAAGGGCTCTCACAGTTGCATAAAATAGCAAGTCGTATATGTTGGTCTTAAAGTATTTGAGGCCCTTCAATGGCTTTGGAAAGCATTTTTCCAAATTAGTTTCTTCTGCGGCAATGCACCTGCAGCAAGCACAGTCTCACAGCAGATCTAACACCCAACAGGCAACTTTACTGATGGAAATGACCAGCGCTATGCCATACTCTTCCTGTTCCATAGCACGTCAGAATTACTCCTTGCAGAGAAGGAACACTTTGTTGGTTGTTCACAATTGTTCCTCGCTGAGCACCACAAAAAAGTAAATGTTTTTTTAAATATAACACATATTTTTCGATCCTAGTTCCCAGGTACAGAAATGTAATCAATTATAACACCAAGGAGAGTCTCTATATTCCATATGCGTAAAGTCTCTTCAATTATCACACCACCGTCAGGTTGTAATATTGTTGTGTTGATCCAATTTTATTCATACAGCCATGAACGTCCTTCCTTCAAAAATATATACAGCCACAGCCAACACGTGTTTCGTCTGGCATTAATGTCATGCCATTTGACTTCTTCAGGGCTGTAAGCCAAGAAGATAACGTTACCAATCTATGTATTATACCTGAAGCAAAACCAATATGGTTTGAGAGAGTTATTTACAATTAATAGGCTAAATCGCCACCTATGTGAAGTAAATAGTTCCAGTGCATCAGTGTGTTGACAAAGTAAAGGAAGAAAAAGACACCACATAATCTGGTGCAAGCCCTGGTGTTAAAAATAACAAGAGAAATTCCAAAGTCCCAAAAGTGTCAGAAATGAATTGTAACTTAATTACCAAATCAAGAAATTGCTTCTATCCTTTATCTTATTTATGAGATTTCTGTACAAGTCACCAGTTGCTGCGCTCTGAAACAAAAGGAATTCATCCTTAGTCTCGCTTCGCCATACTGTTATTAATTTATTCACAGTATTAATATACTCACTGCAAAATAAAAAGGAAATGCGAGGAAAATCTTCACTCGCTAGAATCCAAACTCATATCCAAAATCCATTAAATTGTACTCCTTCACGTTATTTGCAACCTGCAATAAAATAATTATAAATTCCTCAATTCTTGTCCCTAAATCATAGCAACGTAAATTACATGTGTAGCCACACACGGCGTCTCACTCACCTATAGTAAATCTTCCCACTGTAAAAATTAGGTGTCAGGACTATATATCCAATTTATCGATGTCAAGTATCCAAGCACAGTTGTCAATCCAGACGTCTCAAGTTCTCACTACGGGTACATAAATTATATATATGTAGAGGCAAAACCTTATAATTACAAAACTAGGGCGAGTGTATTACGAATTGCTCAAACTATAACTCCCGCTTACCTCCATAAACAAGCGTGTACGCTTGTTCGGGCATACCGATCAGCTACTGGCGTTTTGCTCGGGCGCCATTATTCCTAAATATCAAGTTCCTCCACGTCAGTACCTCAGTCGCCATCTTGGAATGGCTAATTCTTACTTAGAGTAAAGGCTCCTTAGCTCATAAACACGTTAAAGCTAAAGTTTAATCCGCCACGTATTATATGTTATTTTATGTACTTTGCACTCGTTTGTTTTCAAGCGATAAATAACAGGTTCATCCACGTCAGTTACTTAGTCGCCATCTGTTCGAACCCTAAATAACCAGTTTATCCACGTCTATTACTTGGTCGCCATCTTGGAGTGGCTAATTCTTACTCAAAATTTATCATCTGCAACTCATAGATTCAATAAGATAAAGGTTAAATCTGTAACACTACCTTTTATATAATAAAGGTTTAATCTATAACACTACCTTTTATATAGTATAGTAATACACTCGTTTTTGTGTTCAAACCCTAGACAATCACGTTACCTAATTCCATATATACAATACAAGGTCCCTCTCCTATCTTAATCTTAATGTATGCTCATAGCGGCACGAGACCAAAGGACTACTCACTTCCATTCCATCGCCCAACAAGTCGGCCACTTCGAGAAATCCCATAAATTATGTACATTTAAAACATGTGAAGATGGGAGAAAGAGCAATATGAAAGACAGAATACCATATCAATTATACTGTACATCTCATGGCATATATCACAATCCAAGTTTGTTTCTTAAAAAGCACTTATTGTATTTACAGAGGCAACACTATATAACTGGTTGTACATACATCCAAGAAAATACATACAATCCATATCACAGTAATACTCAAATCACATATAATTCTCTATTTTTGAGTTTCTAATCACCCAAGAAAAATTGAAGCTCGGGGTCTAAATTTAATCCCTCTTCCACTGCCCGTAAAACCATGATCCATCTTGCCTCTTTACGTCTGAGTTTCAGGGTTCTATTCCCACCCCGTCTGTCCATGGTAACATGTTCAATTCCATGATACGTAAATCTATGGTTTATGGAATCATTGCCATTCTGGATCAGGTGAGAGGCAATAGGGTACCTGGTATCGCCATTTTTAAGTGCGCGAAAATGTTCCATCATTCGATCCTTCAGTTTTCTCACAGTGCTTCCTACATATATTTGACCACATGTACAGGCAATAACATAAATTACATATGATGTCTCACAGTTAATAAATGACGTAATTCTAAAGGTACCTGTATTATTGTATGTAAAGGTCTGAATCTTTTTTGTGGCCCATCTGCAGCAGCTACAGAATCCACAGTAATAGAATCCAACTGGTTTAGTACGTAGCCAGTGATCTGTTTTCGCTGGTTTAGTCTGTCTCGGATAACTGGGACTCACTATATTTGCTATTGTCGTACCTTTACGAAATGTCAGACTGGGTCTCTCAGTTAAAAATGGTAGTAAGTCATTGTCTGTACGTAATACATGCCAATATTTACTAAGGATCGCATACAGTTTATGACTTCCTTTGCCAAAGTTAGTAATCATCCTCACTTTGTTTGTGCTCCTGATTTGCACATTAGAATTCTTGGGTTTCAACGTATCACTTCTCTTTAGTTTACAAACCCTATCACAGGCTTTAGTAATAGTTTCAGTTTCATAGCCTCTGTTTTTAAATCTCTTGGTCATATCCTTAATGTTCATTTCAAAATCAATATCATCAGAACAGTTCCTCCTGGCTCTCAACATTTCACCAAAAGGAATTGCTCGAATTTGGCTCTTGGGGTGACAACTATCTGCCCTGAGTAATGCATTACAACTTGTTTCCTTACGAAACATCCGACTACATAGTCTATCATTTTGTACAAAAAGTTCTACATCCAGAAAAGTAAGGTGTTGTCTATCAAATTGTGTAGTGAATGTCATATTCAAATTGTTAGAATTGAGATACGAAAAAAAGTTGTTAAGTTCATCTGTAGAACCTCTCCAAATTAACAAACAATCGTCAATAAACCTCCCCCAATAGTAAATGTGGTCAATCCAATTTTGACCTTTGGGGCCCCAGATCCACTCCGCCTCCAAGCGTCCCATGAATAGGTTCGCAAAAGACGGAGCGAATCTGGAACCCATAGCTGTCCCAAGTCTCTGTCTATACCATGTATCATCAAAGAGGAAGATATTATTTTGGAGTATCATTCTCGTCATCTCTAAAATCATCTCAGTATGCTCTAGGTATTCAATTGGTTGTGTGTTCAAAAAGTGTTCTAAAGCTTGAATGCCCAACTCATGGTCAATGTTAGAATATAAAGAAACAACATCAAGTGATGCTAAAATCATATCCGGTTCCCATATTACATCATTCATGATATTGAGGATGTGCTTTGTGTCTTCTATATGAGACGGTAAGTTCTGAACAAACGGTCTCAAATATATATCCACAAACTGTGAAAGTCTTTCAGTAGGCCCCCTTGTTGGTTGTAGCTCAGTGTTTCTATGCAGGTGTGCTAAATCAGACCAGAAATGCACATAAAAAATAGAGATTGCGCCATCTCCGCCACTGACATTCTTCTCCAATGGCCAGATGGAAAAAGGGTTTTCAGAGGTGTGGCCTCTTGATCTCTTGCCCGATTTAGAAGGGGACAAATTTCCCATAGTGTGGGGGTCATTAGTGTTTGCTTTTTCAAAAACAAAACCTGCTTTGGGATTTTGTTTTTCATAAAACAAAGTCATGCTAAAAGTTTGACTGACAGTTTCATCATTTTGACATTACTGTTATTTTGACAGTAGCTTCCATCAAACTTTTAGTACATTGACGGGGACCACTGTGATTGACTTACTTCTGCCTGCCAAACTCTAAATCAGGTCCTCTCTACGATATGGATTTTACCTGTTCAGTAGAGGAGGACCACGCAGATGAGTTACTTCTGACCTAGACATCCCTGTGAAATTAGCTAAATGTTTGCTTAGTTTTCTCAGTATAGTGTGTTGTTGGGGGTGCTCTTAAGTCACCCTCGAATCGGTTTTCCCATTCACTCTAAAAATGCAAAATCTTGCTGCATCCTTGGAGTTCGTCCTTAGCAGCTGGGTATGCAATGCAGGCGGTATGTGATAACCACACCTATGACACAGGTTCCCATCTAAGCACCCAATTGCTAGCAGCCACTTGATATAGCATAGGGCCCTGGTGGCGTCCTCGACTTACCTGTGGGGAGCAATTTGCTTGACTGGGAATTCAACAGGGGAGATGGTTCAGAACAAGACAAGTTCTGGGGAAGTGTCAAAATCCATGGATGTTGCATGGAAAAACCCACTGCAATGCCCATGGAATGCCTCCTGAGCAAGATGTAAGGCAACACAACGATTCGCGCTGCCTTGCCTTACTGCATATCTATGAGTCCATTCAAAACATGCCTAGAGGTGTTGCGTGGCCTTGTAGATATGATTTTGTGATTAGCACCACCGGATCATCACAGAAGGTGTCACTCCAGTGGTGCAAGGGGCTCTTATATATGCCTCCTGGTTTGTTTCCCAAATGGTGGGTTTTTATTCATTTCCAGCCTAAGAAACTATACAGTCACTGTGGTTCAATGAAGAAAGTTACATTGAGCTATTCAATAGCAAAACAGAAAGCATATCATATGGTATAATATTTGTTCCACATCTAATGAATATGCTTTACTATGTCTTACGCAGAAAGCAATACTACAATCAAAATATAAACAATGCTGCAGTTTGGCTGAAAGGAATGTCCTTAAATTATATAGAATTACAAATCCGTCTTCTCCAAGAACATCAGGAACAGAAAATATTACATTTTAAAAAGTATACAGGGTGAACAAGACCATAGAGCTAACTGAATTTTATACAATTAAATAAACAATGAGGGTCATGTCTGGGTTCTGCGGTGTACAGGCAGGGAGAGAGAAGATGAGATACTGTCAGGCACTGGAAACAACATGCATTACAAACGTGCAGTTCTGAAACCACAAGTAGGCCAAGGCCCAATGTCAAGCTTAACATTCTCATTATATTGAACTCAGTCACAAGGTTGCATTTATAATTCTCTAGTATTAATTAAAAATGCAGAATAATTATTTTTGCAGAATCTGCTTCCACATAGTAGTAAATGATATGGGACTTCCTGATTTCAAAATTGTAATTGACAAAGTTGAAGTGTCTGATACGTGGTAAACAACGTTTACAACGCATTGTTTACAATGCATGCGTTAACAACGCAAGTCATTACAATGACGTGTTATTACATCGCATACCATTACAGCGCAAGTTGTTAGAACAACTTGCTGTAGGGGGCAGAAGGTGTTGGATTTGTTAGATTTTCAATCCTACACCTTCCCTACTTTTGCAAACACTGGAGTTGGAACGGTAAATTATACTATTCCAAACTCCAGCACCCCCGTACAGCAAGTTGTTGTAACGACTTGCATTGTAATGGCATTCGATGTAACAATGTGTCGTTCTAACGACTTGCATTGTAACAAGTGCTATTCCTGATAGGTGCCTTCCGGCACGCAAAAGTAGTCGATGTTTTCTCTAGGGTACTATAAGTCAAATTAAAATGTATCAATCTAGCTAAAAAAAATGTTTTGTCATAAAATAGGTAAAGGGGCTGCTTTTGATACATAGATAGGTATCCTTGTCCATTTTATCAAACTAAAAGATAATGTCCCTCATGCCAGGACTTGAGGAACATCTCGCCTGAATTGCCAGGGCGTCAGTGCAATCTTCAAAGTCCTTGATGCATTGACACCTATAGTATCCTATTTTCCTGGATTCAATGAGTGTGAGAGGCAGCGTAACACCATGTCTGAGTACGAAAATGTGGATGGATAAGCACTGAAAGAACTGGAAAGACTGCAGGACAAGTTTGCCCAACTTCTTACCATTGTTGGAGGTCATCACTTGAAGGATGGTTGGAAAGCACGTGAGAAATTAGTACTTTAGCATGTGCACAGAGAAAGGGGGTACCAACACATATGGAAACAATCCTTCTGTTGAACAGCAGTGGTTTATAACCTTTTGACTTCTGTGCATGCTCACTAAATTAACATTCGTAGTCAGGTATCTCCTTCAAGCAATTTCTACGATTTGCCCCTCAAAACATTATACACAAATACAGAAACATGTATGCATCAAACAGAAGCACACATTATGAAATATTTTATTAAAAGCCAAAATGTATAAATATAAGTTTTAATTTTAATGTGAAGGGCTGTGTTTTTTTTTAATGTACCTTCAATTCTACAAGACATAACAATATATTGGACTCTAGGTCAATTTCACTGTTGTTTTACTAGTGGCTCCTCCCTTTTTGTCTGCACAAACTGCTTCAATTGAGACTACCAAGCATCCATACTAAATTACGTTTACTATACTTGCCCTACTCCTATAAATCAAAATAAGAAAAACAACTGAATATTTAGCACCCAGTTTTCAAGTTCCTTTCACATCTACATATCATTTTAAAATGTATATTTTTCAAGTTTGTTGGTTATGTCTCCTGTTTTTATGTACTCTATTAATTTGCTGCTATTATTTACTTTTTCTAAACAGTTGCAGCCCCCCTAAGTAGGCATTGTGGACCCCCATGGGTCCACAGACCACAGGTTAAGAATCACTGATGCACAGTCTAAACATCATGGTCATTAGCTGAGTAGAGACAGATAAGTATCAACATTAATTTAAACAGATACTACATCTCAAAACTGGTCCCAGAACGTTGTCAGCTGTGGCCAGAGGGATAGGATACGGCTGTCTGTTTTGCAATGTTGCCATTTTCTGGTGGACTCCTGGCTTATTTTTCAGAGCAATATGGGCTTCAATTACCTAAGTATGCCTCAATTGCTACATTATAGTCATGGCCCACTGTTGGGCTGGGTTGAACATTATTGCCAGGGCTGATTTTGGGTTCCAGTCCAGGCCTGATGCAAGAGAGTGTCCTTAGGCACCGCTAACTCTAGCCTCCCCCCTGCACTATCCTCAGACATCCTGTTTGTGCATCTGTAAATATGCTTACATGTAAAATGTTATTGGCTACACGTTGTGAAGCGTGAGGAAGCACGATAATACTGCAACCCTGGTTTATGTAAGTGATAATCAGAATATGGCGGTTTAATTACTGAGGGCCTCATTCACAAAGGTAACTTACACTTTTGAGCAATTTACACATTTGAGTAAATAAACTAATTTTTGGCTATTCACAAAATCTGAGTGTAAATATACTCCAAAAGTGTAACTCACATCTCTCCACCAAATTGAAGGGTCTGCCTTTGAGTAATATACACTTTTGAGTAAGTGTGTTACTTTTTCGCTATTCACAAAAACAGAGTGTAAATTTAGGAGTTTGGTAACTTTCGCAACTACCTTCTTTTTAACTCAATCACAGGTTTGATATTTCGAAGAAGCCATCACACAAGGGCTGACAAACCAATGTAATTTGCGTTGTTAGCCCTTTGGTGCTGTCTAGTAATGAAACCAGCTTCGTATTGAATTGTAATTCTCTAGCACTTTTATTATGCCTACAACCTTTAGTGTTTTATCAACAAGGACAAAAATATGCCATATGTTCCCATTCATTTAATGATGCCTAGGTTTTTGTAAAATACCATGCAGTTTCACCTATTTGTTGTGTAACACACATAATTTGTATTTGCAAATTATATTAAATAGCCAAAAATAGCGAAAACTTTGGTCTTGTTCCTTGCTCTTGTTCCTCATCCATCCATAGACTAATGCATTCATTCATCTACTCTTTCATTCATTCCCCCGTTGACTAATCTGCACAACCACATACAGAATTGCCAATCAATAAAAAAGCACTTTCATTAAAAAATAAATAAATAAACAACAAGAAAGCCTGATCTATTGGCTCTACCAATGCTCGTTTAATTACTCTTGAGTATTCCATGGAAGTGCATGTGTTTCCATGATCTCTTCCCCTTATTCCTCTTTGTTTTCTCTTTTCTTTCACCCTCTCCCTGGTGCTTCTCTCCCCACCCTGCTTCCCATCCTGTTTCTTTTGGTAAAGCTTTTCATTGTACATTGGCCGAACAGCCGGAAAGTGTGGCTGGATGGCTTGCGGGAGCCCGATAGTTTGCTGCTCCCAGTTACCGCTGATCCCTGGGGATTTACAGACATTCTGACAGCGTAGACAGAGTGCAGGAGGTCTGCTGTCTGTGTCACCTTTGCCGCAGCTACAGATGGGGGGCTCAGAAATTCATCCCCCAGGAGCCCTAGCGGTGCGCAAGCCGTGCACCGCGTCACACGCGCCAGGAGGCGCTCAAGAGGGGGCCAGGGATCCCGCCACACAGGATGCATGCGGGCGTGCCCAGGCCGCACCCGGGCCAAGGGCGGGCCCGTCCCTGCACGTCAGAGCCCAGAAGAGGCAGGGCTGGGCATACCCTCTGATGTCTGGACCAAGGCACGAGGAACTTCAACATCAAGTTACGGGGTTTGTCTATTTTTAAGTTCCACGAGACCCGTCCATGACCGTTGGAGCCCGAAAGAGGCTGGGCTGACCCCCCCCCCCCATCTAACACCCACAGAACACTCTTCACCCTGAGTTTAAGTCTGTGTTTCCCCGATACTAATAGCACTAATAATTTCAACACGGGCCCACATCATTGACAATATACACTGGTATCACTGACTGTACTGAAAACCATAGACAAGATGAGCAAACGAGAGGGCCAGAATGCCCTAGGGGGCGCAAGTATAGTGGGGACACTTGACTCTTTCTTAACTAGGGCAACATCAGTTTTGTTGCACGAGATTGAACTAACGGAACGCCGCATATCGCTTGAGCTCTCCAATCATAAAAGATCCTCACTGCGGGGATGTCCCATAACACTTTAGACGAACCCCCACTAATAGATATGGCCACGGAAGAAGTCATAACCACGGGACCCACCCTTCATGGCTCGGAATTGACTGGCACCTCACAAAGAGCTCCCTCAAGGGTGGCAGCTATGAAAAGACTTCTGAGGCCTTGCACTGATGCTGTGGGAAAGAGAAAGAGGGGTGGGGGAACGCAAAGACCAAAACCAGCAAAAGCCCCGAGACCAAACAAACATGATGGAGAGATAGCACCAGAAACAGCTCAGCAAGAAATAATTGGTACGGAAACAGCAAATACTGCCCCTTGCTCCCTGATGACTGAAACTATGTGGCAGAGACTAGAAACACTGGTCTACACTATGCTAAATCCCATCTCACTAAGACTAAGTCAGATAGAGGATAAATTAACCGCCTTAGAATCCCAGGCTAAAGACAACTCTTGTGCACTAGAGGCTATTTTAACAAAGTGTGGCCCAATGATGTCCAGACAGCCCCCAACATCCCAGGAGAGGCTCAGAACTGATTCTAGCACAACAACACTAAATATGCTTCCCGTTACAAAAAATAGGGCACAACATCTAAGTGATAATCAGGAGGGAATAATCCCAAATGCACCACCAGGTACACTTAGTTACTCGGTCTGCAGTAACATACGGTCTCTTACTTCCAATAACGCGAAAGAAATGGGTGAAAAAATAAGTCAGGAAGTGACGAATTCTAACACAGCACCTAGAGTTCAAAATAGTATACTATAGGACGGGCAGCCAGGATGGTTTTCAGAAAGAAGCAAGCCTGGTCCTGAGTAACCAGATAAATGAAGCACAGGCCTTAAAATTACCCCATCAGCTTCCCCCCTGGTTCTAGTGTTGGGAAATGTACCACTACTGCAGGAGGGACAAAAAGAATCAACTTCTCAATTAATGTCCAAAGCTCTTAGATCTGGGGGTCTCTAGTTGGCAATGGTATTCACCTTTGTACAAATAGGGACCCTTACTTCTAAATCAGGATAAGGGGATTACACTCCTAAATAACCCCTGCTCGCCCCCGTGGTAGCTTGGCACGAGCAGACAGGCTTATCTCAGAGGCAGTGTGTTAAGCATTTGTGAATATACACACTAATACAGTGATAACTCTACAGATGGACACAACACAGGTTTTATAAAAACAAATTATTCTTAATATAAACTTAACACAAGACCACAAACTACAAAAATCCACAATACTATGCTTAAAGTTGACTTAAAGATGGTAAAAGGTATTTAGTTCAAGTTGGTGATAAATGCGACAAAGTTCTCAACAAAGTACCTGGATACATAATGCAAAATGAACAAAAGGCTCGCAAAAGGGGAGATGCATAGGTTCTGTGATCCGGGGGAGATGCGTCGCGCCTCAATGCTTGCGCAGAGTAGGGGATGCGTTGTGATCCTTACCGGTGCGGGGATGATGCGTAGATTCTCAGCTTGCGGTCTGGTTGTGATGCGCAAGATGGCGCCTCGATGCGATGCGATAATCCTGGTGCGATGTGAGAAGATGGCCCCGTTGATGCGACGATGTGATGACGATGCGTAGATGCCCTGGCAGCCTTGCGACGACTCTGTACTTTGGAGCCATGACAGGCCCTGTGACACGCTCCTCCGGTGATGCGATGGCGACTCTCTCGATGGCGTCAGGCTTCTTCGGTGAGGAGACAGCAGGCAGCTTTCGACGAAGACTCGCTTCCTGGGAGATGCAGCTGCGGCACTCTTCTCCGGCGGTGCGATGGTTTCAGCTGCGGCGGCGTCACGCTTCTTCTTGATGCGTCGCACTTCCAGCTCCCAGTGACATGCAGGTTTTGCAAACAGAATTCCCAGCAAGGAAACTCTGAGGGAAGCTGGAGATGGAGTCGTTTGTCCCTGAGACTTCAGCAGGAGGCAAGCACAAATCCAAGCCCTTGGAGAATAGTGTGTAAAATGATGAAAATCCTTTAAAAGTTCCTTCTCCTTTCCCTTGGCAATGAAGCAACCACTGCAGGCCAACCCAGCAAACAGCATACTGGCAGAGGGGCAGTCCAAACTCCTGCAGCTTCCTTTGTTGTCTTCTTGGCAAAAGGTTTCTTGTTCCCAGAAGTGATCTAAAGATCTTGGGACTGGGTCCCAATATTTATACCCCAAAATCCTTTGTTCACTGAAGGCAGAGAGGCCTCTGCCTAGTCCAAACCAGTTCCTGAGCACTCTGTTTACATGACTCCTTCCTTCCTTTCACAGTGCAGGGCAGAGACATCAGTCGCCCCACAGGAGGTGGAGCCAGCACAGGGGAGGGAAGGCACAGCTCTGGAGCACTTTGTTGACATGATTCCTCCTCTCCTTTTACAGTGCAGGGCAGAGACATCAGACACATACCAGGAGGTGGAGTCAGCATTGTAGAGGGAAGGCCCAGCCCTATTCAGGTCCCAGGTGCAACTTCTCCCTCCCATCTAGATGCAGATCTCTCTATTCATCACTGGGCTGCCCCAGCCTGTCTCCTGGAATCCCCCAGTCCTGTCACTCAAAACTCCAGACAAGGAATACACAACCTAGCAGAGGCAGACCTGGACAGTTAGGCAAGAAAATACCTACTTTCTAAAAGTGGTCTTTTCAAACACAGAATATTAAAAACAACTTTACTAAAAGATGAATGTTATCATTCTGAGTTCAGGCATACTAAATTCGAATGTCTACCATGTTCCCTGAGTCAGTTAGGATTATAAAATGTAATAATCTAACTGCCCATTCTAGCCTATGGAGAACAGGTAGCCTTGCAATAGTGAAAAACGAAAATGGCTGTAATTCACTATTAGGACATGCTACACACACCAGGACATGTACTACCTTATACTTACAATGCACCCTGCCCTTGGGTCTACCATAGGGGTGTCTGATATGAAGCAAAGGGAAGGTTTAGGGACTGGCAAGTGGGTGCACTTGCCAAGTCGACATGGCAGTCACAGACTGCACACAGGCCTTACAAATGGCAGGCCTGAGACACACTTTACAAGCTGATTCTGTGGGTGGCAACACCAGTGCTGCAAGTCCACCAGCAGCATTTGACTTACAAGCCCTGGGCACACATGGTGCACTGTACTAGGGTCTGACAAGTAAATCAAATAATCCAATCATGGAATCACCAATCAGTATATCAATTTAACATAGGGAGCACTTGCACTGTGGCACTGAATAGCAGTGGCACAGTGCCCAAAGCATATAACCATCAAAAACATATCAAAAACAGAGGAGGCAATCAGTAAAAATGGAAGGGAGACTCACGCCAATGATGCCAGGTCTAACACTCTTCATTGGCTAACTCTAAATGTGGATATCGTGGGGGCTACAGGTAGGAACATTGCAAGTCAGATGAGCATGGCCAGAAGAGTATCATAGCTGGGCTCAGCTAGAAAACAGTTACCGGGAGATTGTGTGGTTCTTAAATTTTAAAAGTGAATTTATTGTTGGTTTTCTCCTGGAGCAACTGGGCAATGCTCACATTAGAAACGCACATATCACTGTCCTACCATTGGGTTTCTTTTACAGACCTCCGGCACCATTATGATCTGTGGGCCACGTACAGTTTAAGAAAGGACAGACAGGGGGTCCATCTTGGGGAAACAGTGGGAAAATGAATTGGAGGCTCGGGAATAGATATGCACCCCTGTTCGATCTTGATGCTTGCGATTTACTACAGCCAGTACATACAAACTCACAGATGAGCCAAGATAGGCAACCCCTTCCCCCCCCAGCTGCAGCCAATAGTGAGAGTTTACAGCCATCCTCTACACAGCAGGAAAGACATAGAAATGTACTGAAAATAGCCTCATGGAATGTGGCTCGCATTGCCCACAAACTGAGTGACATTAACTGGCTAGAGATATGGCAGGATCAGGAAATAGTATGTTTCCAGGAAACATGGGCCACGGAGCCAGTATTCATCAACGGTTATCGATCATTTCAGACCCAAGCAAATCCATCTATTTCTGGGAGGGCAAAGGGGGGCATCCTGACCCTAATCCGGAACGATTTACTAGTGAAAGTAAAGATAAGTCCACAATCAAATCAAAATTTTCACATTTTGGTAATAGAGATACTTCAGGAAGGGACATGGGTACTAATACATTTCTACAACAACAGATTTGTTCCAAAGATGCACACGATTGTGGAGGAAGTCGACGAAGCTATCTCTGACATTGTATGTAACAATAAGTCCTTGGATATAAATATCATATGGTTAGGTGACTTTAATATACGCCCCTGTAATTACAATATACTGCCTGTTTGTGGGTTAGAGGACATGAGGGGAAATACTGTACATCTCTTTACACATAGTGAGTATAGTAACAGCCTAAATAGGTTATCAGCCTCCCTAAACATGGAAATAATCTGTGATCCAGACCTCATAACAGACACTTTGCCAGAAACCTTTCAACGAAATGGGGTGGAGTCAACAATTGGCTACATACTTTTGACCGCTCCTCTTATTGCAAGGGTCATTAAGGTAGGCAATTCCTTCACGACTTTTAGTGACCACGCCATAGTTTCAACGGAGCTGAAGATAGCAGTACTTGATAGACACCAGTGCAGTAATGTCGATACACCAATTGTGGCTAGGAAAAATGGGGTCCAGCTCAAATGGGCACACATTGATAAAATTAAGTTGGTTCCAGAAATCATATTAAACACACAAGATGATATACAACTATGTTTAGACCCAGAAGCCGAAGCAAGGGAAGTTGTACCAGCTTTTTGCAATATCTTAGAAAATATAAAATCAGCCCTAACAAGAACAAAAGCGCCAAACAGTGGGAAAGGCAGGGGCCGGTTAGATTCTCCATGGACAAAAGGGTTGTGTATTGGCCCCATTCCTCTTCTCCCTATACACAAATGGAGTTGAAAAGGCACTCACAGTGGCTACTAGGGATGTCCCCCTCTTTGAAAATCAAATGTTACCAATATTGGCCTACGCTGACGACACGGTCTTAATCGCCAGAACGGGGATTGGGCTACAAAGGCTGATAACCGCATATGTCGCTTTTATGGATTCACTACAGCTGAAAGTGAATCACACTAAGTAATTTGTAATAATAGCTGGGGCTACAAAAAAAAGAAAAAGTGCTGCACTTCCGCGCGGATGCAGAAAGAATTGAGGTAGTGGACTCTTTTCCCTGCTTGGGCATCCTTTTTGATAAAGATCTGTCATGGGCAAAATGGATTTAAGGAAGTAAGATGGTGATGGAGAGGGGTATTATTGCCGTAAAATCCTTTGCTAGAAAATTGTGTGCTAAATCCTTATTACCAATAAAAAATATTTATCATGCCAGAGTAAAAGCAGCAGCGACCTATGGAGCGGGGGTCTGGGGTATGGTTGCACCAACACCACTACAAACTATTAAGAATACATTTTTTAAATCTGTAGTGGGCCTCCCTCCTTCTTTTACAAACCGTATTTTACAAACGAAATTGGGTTTGCCCCATATCTCAGATTATACACGGCTAGCCCCACTTCTCCTCTAGCATTCAATCTGGAGGAGAGATACAGTACCACTGACACAATCAATACTAAGGAGCTGCCTTGTAATGGACAAGTGGAAGAGGTCTAGGTGGCTTAGTTACCCACCATTAATTGAGGGAGGTTTATCTTACCTAGTAAATGTAAATAGGATGCAACACAGATTTATATTACTGAGGTTTCACACCAACCTGATCCCCCTCATGTTAGATTATCCTGAAAAAACATATAATCACTCTGATTTAAGTGCATGCCCATGTGATAATTGATCACTTCAAACTGAATTGCACCTAGTTGTATTTTGCAGACTATATCAGTATGAAAAGATGGTTCACCTCAAACCAATTTTAAAGAAAATGAATTTTAAGCAGTGCCGGGTTGCACTATACTTTTTATAAACAGTACCTGACCCTTTGGTTTATTATTCAGTTGCATCATTCCTATGGGCCTGCATGAGGTTCGCTAACTAACAACACAAGTACTCAAATTTAGCATATGAGATGATTTTTGACACTTTTATGTATCAACTTCTTTATTCCAGAATTGTGATTAAATATTTAAAGATAGAATTCTGTAACAATTTTATGATGACGTATTTATATGTGCTTTTATGATCATTTTTAACTTGATCGAATAAAGATGAATTAAAAAAATTGAATAGGGGAATTCTAAACTCACGCCATTTGCTTTTGCAAATTTATATGAAATTTCAGGAAAAGGATGCATTATTACACTGTAACAACAATCTCACCTAAGTTTAGTCACAATGCTTAATCACGACACTTGCAATGGTATTTCTTTAATAGAAAATCCCTTTCTAGATTGCTAGCTATGCAAGTACACACATTTTGACACATGCACATGCAAAAGCATGCAACCAGAATAAAGCATAGGCAAAACCTGAAGAGCTGATAATCACAAACATTTTAAAAGTAGATACCTTTGTGTTACTTATTTAAATTATGGTTTTTAGACTATTTTTTTAACTAACATAGAAGTGAATAGAACATTGTGGCCAAGCCACACAAGCAACTATGTGACAAAAAGTGCATGGGGCAAAACGTATTTCTTGTGCCTTGGTGGATTTTTTTTTCCTCAAAG
Organism: Lissotriton helveticus; assembly: GCF_964261635.1. NCBI lineage: Eukaryota > Metazoa > Chordata > Amphibia > Caudata > Salamandridae > Lissotriton > Lissotriton helveticus. The sequence goes on along the minus strand of NC_136063.1, from coordinate 937,854,799 downwards.
GGAGGAAAGGTGCCAAGTGGCCCCACGAAATGTATGGTGTTGTTGTCAGAGTTATACTTATTTAGCCAATACCTCTTGACCCACATTCACTCAAAACCCTGTACCTGGAAAATGAAGTTTCCCCTCATTCCCAGGCGCGCTGGCCACATGCAGCAGGCTGAGTGAGTTCGTAAGGGTTCCTTGAACTTTGGCGAGGAACGAATTGGGGAACTACCGCCAGCTTGGGGTGGGGGGTTTTGCGCAATGCTAAACAAGAAGTTTAGCTCGAAGTCAATACATTTTTTTGGAGAAATTTCTACTCGAGGTAGGCCTTGCAGTGCAAATTTTATGCAATGGAATTCTTTCAAAATGTAAACTGCATAAAATGTGTACATTTGCGGAACTTTAACATGTTAGGGCTGGAAATAACGTGATATTCCCCCTTGCCCCTTGCTTGTGTCTGGTCTCATTAAGATTTTGAGCGAAACCATGAAATGCTACTTTAGCAGATCTGGTTTTGTGTGAAATCATCTGCGTCTCATTGGTAGTCTTTTCCGGTTGCGCCCCTCTGCATAGAAAAAAGGAGGAATAACGCCCAGCCCTCAAAAGCCATTGTGTGATGCGCTCACGTTAAGTTGTCAGACAGTGATTCTGTTTGCACAGTGATGTCCTGCTTGGTGTCTTGCTAAATAATAGTAAACTAGACTTACTTGGCGACACCACTATGGTTGTAGCAAATTGTCAGTCTCACACCACCCAGTCTCACTTCCCAAGCCACGCTCTGCCATCGCGTACCCCCACCAGGGTAAAGAACCCCTTGCGTACAGAGGCGCAGGAACGAGAAGTACTGGAAGTTCGTCGGCACCTGCAGCTTCTAGGCACTCGAAAGCAGGGCCTAGCTATTTTTAGCACCAGTGCTTACTGTGTTACAAAAACATAAGTGCCAGGGCCCTTCTCTTCAGGCCACTGCAGCTTGCACTCGATGCTGCCCTCTATAATGCCGGTACTAACACCACCACTAACCATGACACTCCTTCAAGTGTGACAAGTGGGACTGTTCTAGGCCACGCACAGCTGTTAGAATGGCTTTGGCGGAATGTATTATTAATTGTTACGGCCTTTTGCATTATTAGCACACTGTTGTGCTTATTTCGGAACTGATAAACAGTGCCACCATGTAGTGGACTGCTGTAATTGCCGGGGTAGAGAATTTAGTGCCGGCGCCGAGCACCGGCAACCACTGGCTCAAATTAAGCACTAACGCCGACAGTTATGGATTTTTTTACTACCCAACTTTGAGACTTGGGGCCATCCAGAATAGGTAGTAAAACACATACGTCATTCGGGTGTGGTTGACCTCCAACTAACTACCACCTAGCTTTAGGTCCACAGGAACACCATTTCCCAATGCTGTGGTTACGTTGAACATCCATATTGGGAGTTGGTGTTATGGTTTATTTCAAATATTTGGATCAGCGCAGTGATAGACATGACTTGTAGAAGGAAAGCCCAAGTCTGAAATAAACTGTACCTCATAACACGGAGTGCTCTGGTAGCCCCACCCCTATCGCTCCTTTGTCCTGGTGCCAGTGCACCTGCTGCCCCACCGATAGCTTTCCTTCTGTGTAGGGAAGTGTATAAGGTTATCATATGACCCCATGTCGTCAGAGAAGTTATGCTTCAGTCCTCGCGTTCCTTCAAGGAATTACTGTTTTCATCTGCGATGGCCGATGGTCCACTTTAGTTTCATTCAAATAAACCCAAGATCAACACTGCACTCGTGCATTGTGGACGAACAGCTGCAGTTACAGCTCAGGCGCTACTCCTAGTTGCAGAAGTCTCACGTTTTCTAGTTCTACGCGTGACGAGCTCGTCCAGTTGTGTTTTCTTTTTTTCTTTTATATTGGTAGTCCTGCTTGTCCTATCAGCATACACGGACTACAAGTCCCACAATGCAAATCTAAACTCTGGGCTGCTTAGTTTGGACCTTCGAAGCTTGAGAGCTCTGCAACACCATCCATAATTAGTCAGCCACTCATCCACTAAACAGTAATAATAGTTCATTCAATTCAATGTGCTTTATTATGGAATACAGCAGCTGGAGGCTTTCGCGTCTAAACTCTACTGTGCGTTTTTAATTAGGATTCATCACTGGCACGTGCGAGGTTGTAAAACCCCGCCATGAAGCGGGCCTCGTTCCCTCAGTTAGGAACATCTTGTTTTTGTTGTGTTTGTTTGCAGGCAGGCGCATGGCTGTCGTGGTTCGCTTGAAAGAGGCCAGTAACCTCAACGCCAACACGGAAGGAGACATTTCCCGCTCCTCTCAAGACGTTTCTGCAGGTCGGTCGTAATATGCCCTTTTCGTTTCCCCCCATCGCCGTTTCTGGAACTGCCCGCTGCTGCCTGCTTAGCAGAAATAATAAAAGAGACAATCACTTGTAACGCGATTCCTGCAGAATTGCTCTTCCCGTGATTTATGCTGCCTTTCATGACAGTCTCTTCAATTGGGAGAAAACGTTTGATTTACCGCTGGTTTGTTTTTGTAAGCTCCAGGGCCCAGAAACAGTTATTAATATTTTCATAGCTTTTTTTGCACGCCAGCCAAACCGGCCTGATTGAAACACCCCCTTCGCAATTTTGTAATCAGATGGGGGGGGGGGGGGGGGACAAACAACGGATGAAGCTGATAATTGTGTTGCATATTGATTTTTCCGGAACAATTTGCAGTTGTATGACAAACAGGGCGAGCTAGCATCGACCATTACGATTGTTGATAGAAAGTGCAATACTGTCAACCTTCTCTCAGGTGTGTTCTTTTGGGGATATGTGTTTGTATGCTTCTTCAATTAGGCAGGTGGAATTATGAGGGTCTTGGATTCAGTCTGGAGTTACATGACTTTACAGCGATCTATAGAATAACGCGATTCAAAAACGGATGAAGTACACTTTAATTTAAATTGGCCAACGGACTGTCAACGCGCTATGTAAGGAACCAGGGCTTTAAGCGGGCCGGGTCTTGCCGGTGCTCGGTTCTTAAAAGAAGGTGCCGCGACGGGTCCCTATCGGGCTATCCATTTCTGCAGGTTGGAAAGGAAAATCTTAACTCTGCAGCAGCACCACCGCTCAAAGAATTTGATGTGACTTCAAATAGACTCGTTTTAGTTCTTTCATAGTTTAATCATTTCAGAACTGAAGCATTTTCAATATTATATACGACAAAGCCATAGTCGTTGCTTATGTATTATATTCAACAACCAACCATTGACAAAGCCAATAGTTCTGGCTTGTTGTAGGTGTAATGTTACTTGTTGTATTATATATCTGGGTGCATGGACAGAAGGAGAAAAATACCAGTCGTGCTGCACACTATGCTAAGCACAGATTTTTAGCTGACGTGCTTTTGAGTGGCTCCCTAAATTACATCGGCCACACCCCTTTAAGAACCCCCCCTCGTTTTTTCATCCCATTAAAGTCCTATGCATAATTCTTTTAAAGCAAGAGGCATAACGCAGGGCCATGTGGCACAGAGGGTCCCCCCAACATTTCAGGGGACCCCCAACCCTTCTGATGGCCTCCGCTCATCCCAAGGTCAATGACTTTCTGAGAGCTATGGGGGATTCAAACGTCGCCGCGCCCGCATCATATTTTGTAAAAGGGGGGGTCATTTTGCGTTACTGCACTGAGTAAACTGTAGCCAGTTTACTCTTATACGAAGTCCTGCTTCGGCCACGCGTTTGTATTCCACTGGCCTCATTTATGAAAAGTGACGCATCGCTGCGTGAAAACAGCGAAGCGTCACTTTTCACTGCGCCCTCCTTGCAACACCAATGATGCGTCATATTTACAGTATGATGCATCATTGCGCAAGGAGTTACAGATACGTCAGTATTTCTGACGTATCTGTAGGCGCAAAAGTTAAGCATTGCTGGAGTGTGTCACAAAAGTGACGCAACTCCAGCAATGTACCCGGTCACATGGGGCAAGCCCCATGTGAAAGGGCCTGCGTCAGTCTTACGCCTGGTGTGAGGCAGGCGTAAGAAATTGACGCATTTGTGTCCTAGAAGTGGCGCAGTGAAATCTTATAGATTTCACTGCGTCACTTCTATGACCCTTTTTTGCGTCAATACGCCCCCTTGCATTCATTATACCTGGCGCAGGTATAATGTGGCGCTGGGGTTTACAAAGTGACGCATCTACCTAGATGCGTCACTTTGTAGAGATGGCGCAACAAGGCACATTTTTTACGCCACTGGTGCGTCACAAAAAGTGACGCACCAGCGGCGTAAAAGTGACGAATAGCCTCATAAATGAGGCCCCACGTGTTTATTTATTTGGCTAATAGAGCGCTGCGTGTCAACCCCATTACTTAAGAGGGCTGAAAATCATGAATAAAACAATCCGCTTTAGTCATTGCCATTATTGAATACCATACCACCATCGTACACGGGCTATTTTATTTTCAGTTCGTTCTCTCAAGTAAGTCAGCTGCGAGGGCCTCTTCATCTTGTGCTAAGACCTGTGTATCTTCAACCGTCACTGCTTTGGATGTGTGTTTTGAGGGATAATACATATACATTCTCGCTCATAAATCAATTTACTTTAAATGTGCTATACAGACGTTTCCCATGTTGCCTCTGTTATTCAAGAGTTTATTTCTAAAGTCGCTTTATTTATTGGAGCCACAACAAAGCCCCGAAGCATGGGGGTCTCAACATGCTTAAGCGAAGCAGGCAGCTAACATGATTAGCTGAGTTCAGCCCATGGCCAAGATCTGTTTGCACTTTCTGGGTAATGGGCCGCAATACAAATGAGGTAACTTGAGGGTCAAAGCACCTGCTGAGCGAGCATATAGAAGTAATCCAGTAGACAGGATTTGTACAGATTGGTACTTTATTCCAGGAAACAGTTTATACATCCACATAACAATGAAGCATCTCTCCCTCTGACAAACTCCCACATACAGAATGTTACAGGACATAGAAAACATAACAATTCTAAAGGAATGTTCTAACCGTGGATTATAGATTTGTACAGATTGGTACTTTATTCCAGGAAACAGTTTATACATCCACATAACAATGAAGCATCTCTCCCCCCCCTCTCCCCGCCCCGTTGCATGACGATGCGCGGCCCCTGCTGCAGCCTCAGCACCTCACACGACTGCTACTTGCCTGCCAGGGGGCAACATACGTACGTACACACACACACATTGTTTGATATCACCTGACCTTTTCTCTTTGCTTCTCGCATCTTTTTTCTTTTATGTTATTCTTTACAGTTTCTCACTTTACAACATAGTAGAGCTGTGTGTATATTGCTTTGTTGCCGCACATATTTAGCCTTGCACTGTTGACGTAGCATTTCGCGTGTCCAGCACTGGCCATTTCACTGATAAGACGTGATGTAATGATTTTTATAAGTGTACAATAAAGGTCTTTATAAAAAAAAACAAAAAAAAACAATGAAGCATCTCTCCCACATACAGAATGTTACAGGACATAGAACACATAACAATTCTAAAGGAATGTTCGAACTGTGGATACTACACATGTAGCCTGCAGCTCTCAGTTTTCAAAGAAATTGAGGTAGACTTGTAAATGAATGCACCAGCTGCTGCGAATGTTTTGGTGTGACTGAAGCCATTGCTTTCAAATTTTAGGGTGCCAAGTAAGTCTGGTCTGTGGGTTGGGTTGGATCTCTGGAGTTAGATATGTGTCTTCCGCAGAAATCGCCTATTTCTCTTCAAGGAGCATAATTCAGAGCAGTAGTGTCTCCCATCATTTTGATTTAGTTCCATGACCAGGGGATTAGTATATAGGTTAAACAATGCCTTATGATTGTGGTAGTCTTTTCCCTGATGTAATCTGCATTACCACATTTCAGTAATTAAGTATTATTTACCATAAACAATTTAAGGAGAGTGAAGAGGTGCTGTAGAGCAAGGGCTAACCCTCCTTTGACACAAAACCTTACACAAACTATAGAGCCCGATTTGATAGAATCAATATAAGAACCCTCCCGTCGACCTATAGAAAAGAATCCTTTTGCTTTAAAGAACTCTCACTCAACAGGGGTACGCTTTGGTGGCATGCTTCATGAAAGGTTTCCTTCCCGTTCCGTTGCAGAACAGGGCTTGCTACGACCTATGAGATGCACTGGCGCACTTTGTTGGAAACGGACTAGAGTAGTAAGTGGAGGGTAGGATTTCTTTTTAAAAATACCTGCATGGTACTCCTAAAGTTTTATCTTGGCGCTAGCCGGTATCATTAAAAATGGGAAAAGTTGGGTAGTCCCGGGGTAACCCTGGTGGGTGGCATTTCTTTAAAGTAAAAGGATTCTTTTCTATGGATCTTTGGGAAGGTTCTTTGTATTAATTCAATCGATTTGGGCTCTGTAGTTTGTGTAAAGTACTATTTACACCAAGGATACTATTTAAATGTGCAGTGATCAGAATAATGAGGAAGGGCAAAATTGTTCTTGTAAAATGCCAATCGAGCACAATCCACCCCTTTTTTCCTGTACACGTTGAGTAGAGTTTGTTTGTATTAGTCTGCTTCGTTGGTGGACTAGAGTTGCATTAGTCAAGCTAATTGATCACAGCAGGGAAACATATTGCCTTTGCCAATTTGTTTTGCGTCAGATTACCACCACAAATGTACACATCTGTGGCAGCCAACTTGGAATGCGATTTATTAAAATATTAAAAATGCATTGAAGTGATGGCCATGGATGCACCCATATCGACGATGACTTTCTTTTAATGAACTTGTAATTTTTTAATAAATGGAACGATGGCTGTTATGGATGCATCCACACCAACCTTCTTTGAATAATTTTGTAATATTTTACTTTAGTTGAAAGATAACTGTGGGGTATTTGCCCATGTCTGCGGCAGCCATCTTTAAATGAGTTTATTAAAGTACAACCCCACTTCTTTGTGCCCCCTGTTACACCTGGCATCTCTGGCATGGTTTTTCCCTAATGTTTTGCCTTCAGACCTCCTGTTTTTGCTGACTTTGTTTTTGCTGGCCTTAGGACTCTGCATACGTTACCACTGCTAACCAGTGCTAAAGTGATTGTGCTCTATTCTTAAAACATGTTAGATCGGCTTATACCCAATTGCCATATTTAATGTACTTGTATGTCCCCAGTAAAGTGGCACTATCTATGCCCAGGTCCTGTAAATTAAATGCTACTACTGGGCCTGCATCACTGATTGTGCCACCCTCTTATTTAGCCCTTTAAACATGTATTGGGCCTGCATTGCAGTCTGAGTGTGTGCAGTTTCAAACTGCAATTCCAACTTGGCAAAGTAAACCTTTTGCCTGACCCAAACCTTTTTTTATGTCACCACTAGGGTAGGTCCCAGACAGGCCAAAGGGTAGGGTGCAATCTATTTAAAAAGTAGTACATGTACTATTACGTTTTACATGTTCTGGTAGTGAAACAGTCTTAAATACATTTTTCACTACTGCAAGGCCTACCTCTCCCATAGGATAACATTGGAGTAACCTTTTTACATTTTATAAGTGTAATTTCCAAATGGGAACAGGTAAGCAGTTCATGTTGGTTGTCTCGGGAATTATAATGAACATTTCTAAATTCTGGTCCAGTGGGATTGTAAATTAACTTTTGGAAATGCTACTTTTAGTAAGTTGACATTTTCTTGCTTAGTCATTTGGTGCCTCCAGCCTGTCTCTGGGTCACATGACTGGGTGTAGTTGCCAGTTGGGCTTTGTGTTTCACTCATAGACAGCCACACACAGTGGGGAGCTCGGAAATAGGTCATCACTGGCAGGATGAGAGGGAGTAGCTGGGCCCAGCACACGTACACTTGAATAGACTGTCCTGCCTCCACACAAAGGACTGCATATTTCCTGAAGTTAGTCTAGAACCAGGAAGGCAGGCGACATGTGCACTTCGAAGGCATTCCTCTAAAAGCTACTCCCCACTTTTTTAAAATGTAATAAACGTTTTTATTTTGGGATACACATAGCAGCAATATACAGTATGAGCATATATATCATATATATATATCGTACATAATTCTAATTGCAAATGTGACAGTTGCCTGCTAGAGCATTTATTACAGTAAAAATTGTGTTATCTGGGCTATTAGGGGTTCCCCCACCACCCCTGTCTGTGTGCCAGGGGTCCTAGTCTGTGAGAAGGTTTCCATTCCCACAGCAGTCTGCCTGAGGGTCTGAAACATCTCCAGCAATAATCCCCATGTCTCCAGATCCCATTCGGCATTCTCCTCTGTGCGCACTATATGCAGAAATCGCTCCTCAGCCACCCCCCCATTCACAAAGATCTGCTGTCCATCTGGGTAGTCTAGGGGGCACAGGTTTTGTCCAGTGTATCGCTATACAGTGCCTAGCAAGCAACAGTCCCAATTTCGCAAATTTGCATTGCATTCTGTTCTTCGCCTTTGGGGTCGGTAGGACCCCTGGAAGGCAGTACTTAATCGGTTCCCCGACCTGAAGGCCCATTGTCTCTCGAAGCATCTCCAGTACTCCTGACCAATAGGGTTGAAGCAGAGGGCAATCCCACGTCATGTGAGTGAATGGAGCTGCTTGGCCCCACAGCGGGGACATTCCGTGGAGCGCGTCACATTGAATCGTGCTAATCTGAGGGGGGTCATGTATGTGCGGTATAAGTAGTGAAATTGTATAAGTTTGAAGCGAATGTTGCTGACCACTTCCCAGGCCTGTGCGAACGCTTTTTTCCATTCACTGTCTGTGAGGGGGATCGGTAGGTTTGTCGACCATCTATCCCAAATGTGGGAAACGGTGACGCTGCGGTCAGCCTTGGGTGCTCGGTATAAGAGAGAGATCAATCCCCTGTGGGTGCTTTGGTCAAGAATCACCAGCAAGGTGTGGGACTCCGTAGGTTCCTCGGGGAAGAAAGTCCAAATCTCCTGTGTTGTACGTGAGAATTTTGTATATTGTAAAAAATGTCCCATTGGGATCCCAAAGCATTCCAGCGCATCAGCAAACAAGAGAAATAACCCATAACAATATAGATCAACTGCGGTAAGGCACCCTACCTTAAACCACCCTGTGAAGTCCATCAATGTATATATGGCAAAAATTGCATAGCCATTGCAACAGTAGCATTCGTGCATATGGTGCCTTTCGCAGCACCAATGCGACCGCTCGTTCCCAGGCTCCCGTGACATAACACACCAAAAAAGGATATTCCAGGGGTGCTGGAGATCCCATCATGAGACATCTTGGTAGAATGTTCTCCAGTCCCCAATCATCCAGGAGGTCCTTCTCTATATTGGGACCCTCCGGACACAGGAGTGCTGCATATTGGAGAAGGGCAGCAAAATAGTAGAGATATAGATCTGGGAGGCCCAGCCCCCTGTCCCATATCAAGTGTCAGAATCTCCAGTTTTACGCTACTGCACTTTCCAGCCTACACCAACGTTGATAGTAGGCCATTAATGTCTCGAAGGTAGATCTGGGGATAATGCAGAAGGAATTCTGCAGAGTGTACAGGCAGCGTGGTAGGCGCACTATCCGGGGCCAGAACCACTCGACCCATGATAGAATATGGGAGGCGATTCCAGAAACTAATGGATGACTGTAAACCCGTAATCACTGCCCCCTATTCAATGCATATTGCATATCGGTTGAATGCTTCACCTGGATTACTAGATACTGGAAATTATCGCACTTCCATCGGAACACCACTGTGGGGACATCAGCCACTTCTGTACTTACTAATGTAGTGAGTGGGAATAGGACTGACTTCTGGTTATTGACTTTCAGTCCAGACACTGCGCCGAAACCCGACCAGGTTTCGCATTGCCTCCTCTGGGTGAGCTAGATACAGCAAGGCATCATTCGCATATAGGGATGCAACATTCAGCTGGCCTCCCACCTTGATTTCCCAATAATTCATGTCCCTTTGTAGTCTGATCGCCAAAGGCTCTATCACCAGGGTGAATAAGAGTGGGGACAACGGGCAGCCTTGTCTTGTGCCTTGTTTGATGGAGAGAATTTCAGAAATCGGTCCGTCATTGCATACCCTAGCAGTCGTTAGGTTGTACAGAAGGCATACCCAGGAGATATATTCCTGGCCGAGGCCTATTCTTGTCAGTACCTCCCAGAGGTTGTCCCATCGTAGGGTATTGAAGGCTTTCTCGATGTTTAAAGCCAATGCAGCAGCAGGGATGTCCATATTTGGTGTAGCATGCAAGACGTGGGACAACCTGTGCAAATTTGTATATGTGCCACAGCCAGCATGAAACCGCACTGATCCATGTGGACTAGATTCGTAATAACTCTCTTTAAATGCATTGCGAGTGCTTTCGCCAGTATTTGTGTATCTAAGCCCAACATCGATAATGGTCGATATAAGTCTGGCATGAATGTGTCCCTTCCCGGTTTAGGGAGCATTACAATCTGGGTCTCCCTCATGGTGGTAAGAGTCCCTCTCCAGGCATCCTGCAGGTGCTCCAGGAAACGAGGAAGCAGGAGATCCATGTACGTTTGGAAATATTCTACCGGTAAACCATCAGGGTCCGAGGACTTACAGCGGGCCATGTCAGCCAGCCCTTCCTCAAGGTCCTCTAGTCTAATCTCTGTGTTAAGTCCCTCATGTTGGCCATCGGTGAGGCTAGGGAGTGTGAGATCCTCCACAAAACGATCCAGGACATCTGGGGCCACTACTGCCTCCTCTTTGTATACCAAGAATAGGTGAGCAGGTGAGAGGTAGTTAATACCATGTTGTGTAGCTATGTGACTAGCTTCCGGACTACGGAGTGTGAGAATGATTGGGGGGAAGTGTGCGCTTAAGCAACCATGCCGGCAAGCGACTTGATTTGTCCCCCTCACAGTGAAGAAACTAGCGGTATTCGCGTTGGACGAAACAGTCTAATCTGTCCCATATTTCTCCCACTCTACGTTGGGCATGTAGCTATGACTCTCCCTGTGTATCCCCGACAGGTTCCGCCCTCTGCAATCCCGCTAGAGTGTTTTCCATCAGAGTCCGATCTCTCTCTCCAGTTGTCGTCTCAATCCACCCACTCTTGAGCAGCATTCACAACGTGTCACAATATTTAGGGTTTCTCATTCTGTCCCCCTTCTGCTAGTGGATCCCTAGTTATTGTCTAAGTAGGTACTTGTCACCTCCCTTATTTCTCCTCTAAAGGCGTCATCTTTTAGGGTGTATAGCTGTAGTCGCCACTGCAGAACTTTGGGGCGGCGGCACTGGGACCCCCATTCCAGGAGTATGGGAGCGTGGTCTGAGGGCTGTCGTCCCAGCACCTGTGTGTGCAGTGCCATCACCACGTCCTCAACTGCCAGTAAGAATCGATCCAAGCTACTAAAAACCGTATGTGGGAGGTGTTGCAGGCATATCCACCATCCCCTGGGTGCATTGTGCGCCATGCGTCTGTATATCCTAGTCGGTCCAGGAACCCCCAGAGTGTGTCAACCATGTTTGGTTTAGAGGATGTCCCGATGCCTATCCTAGGAGCTATCCAAGATGCAGTGGAGTACCCAGCCCACACCACAGGTGTACTCACATAGGGTAGCAGAAGGGCCTCCTAATGCAGGAAAAAATCACCTTCATCTACAGTGGGAACATAAATATTCAGCAGGGAGATCTTCTTACCATCTAGTTCTGCATGTGTCAGGACGTATCTCCCCTCCACATCAGCCTCACTAATAAGGATTTTAAATGGTAACTGTGGGGCTACCGATGTAGCTACCCCCGGGAATATTTGGAGTAAGTGCAGCAAACCTCTGGCCCCTCCATTTTTTATGGAGCTTGGATAGCTCTGAATCTGATAGATGTGTTTCCTGTAGCATTGCTATATGTATTCCATGGTGGTAAAGATAAGCGTGTACTCTATATCTCTTAATAAAGGAGTTAGGGCCCCATACATTCCATGTCATAATTTTAAACTGCGCCGTCAGCCCATTTGTTATATAGTACTGTTCCGTCTCCTATGCTCCCCCATTGCTGCCAACAAGAATATCTATGTTAATGAAAACGCATCCCTCCTCCTGGGTAGCCACTACTAAAACAAAATGGTGCCTCCCCAATCTTGTGTTCAACCCCAAAACTCCTTCTTCAGAATCAGATTCTAACAGGTTTAAATCCGCTATTAAGCACTAAAAAGACATGCAAGTCCGATCTCACCTGTTCTATGTAACCAGCAGACACACTACAGTCAACCAGAATCATTATCGTGCAGGGTAGAGGAGGGCCCCCAGAGCTGCACCATGTGGCACCCCGCCCAAGTCCTCTTTCCCCTGCCGCACAGTCAAACATGCACTCATTCAGCTCACTCTCTCAAGATACACAGTGAGTAGAAAATAAAAATCAGAGGGGAAAAAAGATAGGGGGTGGCATGTCTGTGCAGTCACTCAGTGCCTCTCCCGCATTACTACTGTAACACCCGGTCACTCGCAATGTGTGTTTCATATGTGCCCAAAGTCAGCCATCAGCAAACATACTTTCCAAACCTCATGCATGCAACAGCGCAATCTGTGTCCACATAAATGCAGGGGATGAGGACTCAACTGGTCAGGTAGTCTCTTCTTGTGGTGTGTCTTCTACAACATCTCCGGTACTGGTGTCTGAATTTGAAGCAGTCACCACCTCCACCAGGCTTCCTCCCGCTAAATATACAGCCACGTCGGATCAATGATATGTAAGTGTCGTCCTCTCTGTCCGAGTTGGATCGCTGTAGTTTAAAGGATCCATCGTGCCGTACTACTGTTCTCTGAGATGAGCGGGAAGCTTGGTCGGCGCCTGCTAGACCTGTGGGAGCGCTGCATGCCTGGGATGGAGTAGCTGTGTTTCTTGAAATCAAAGGTCACTCCTCGCACTGTACCTCCAGCCAGCCCCACACCACCTCGAGAGTAGTGAAGAAATGAGAGCGGCCTTCGTGCATTTCTTTTAGCTTAGCTGGGTAGAGCAACATATATTGTAATTGCATTGCTTTCGGCTTCTGTTTCACACTAGTGGAGGATACCCTCTGTTGTTGGACCAGCCAAATGTAGTTCAGGAATATGCATATTGTGTGATTTTTCTTTTTGTGATTTTTTTTTTATTTTTTAAAGCTGGGATCACCCATCTGCCGGACTTCTTGGGGGATACAGTTGCAATCCCTGTATTTTAATATTTTAGCTATTGTAGTACGGGAGGCAACACCAGCCGGAGGTATCAGGGTTAGTGCCCGATGGGCTCACTCATTATAAACCGAGGACAGGGAGGCCTCCAGAATTGTCTTTAATCCACTTTTCTAGGAACTGCTCAGGGGTTCTTCCTTCAGCACCCTTTGGGAAACCGACGAATCGCAGAACGCTTCTCAGAGAGCGTCCCTCTGAGTCTTCGGCTCTGCGTTCTAGAAACGCATTCTTTGCAGAGAGATCTGAGAATGCAATTTTCTGTGTCGATACTTAGGCCTGCAATTTCATAGAAGGTCTGCTCTGTACCTATGGAGCGCTGCGCCACTGCCTGGAGGTCTACTCTCAACAGGCCCACCTCCAGGAAGACCGCTTCAATTTTTCCTTGCACTGCTGAGCTTGAAGCCTTGATGACCGTGAGAATTTAAACTCTGGTGAGGTCCATTTGTGGTGCATCCATATTTAGCGGGGGTCCTGTGCCAGGTCCATTCCTGGGGGTGCGCCCTGCACTGTATGTTGGTCAATTTTGGTCTGCTATGCCCCTCTCTGTGGCCTGTCCTTTCCCATGGCTCCACCCATGTAGGCTTACCGCACCACTCAGGGAGTGATAGCTCTTTGTTCAATCAATGCTCCCACCTCTTAAACTGTGGGATGTTTGTGAAGGCCGCCAGGGTAACTGAGAGCACCCCACTCAGCGGCTCGAAGCCTCGCTTCACGTGTCAGTTGTGAGTAGCCAACAGGGGTTCCGTGTAGTGATCTACCACAACTTGCATGTGGGAGGTTGGGTGAGGGGGGCTTGGCGAGATGAATTGAGCCACGTGGCATATTTCCGGCCACTTGGGGATCTGGACAGATGCCCCAATCCAGCATGCGGCCCCACTGCAGTTTGCGCCTTTAGGAGTTGCATGTCCACGCGTATGTAGTTGGTGGGAGTTAGAGAGGGCCTCTGACCGCGGCAACCTCTAGCTATTGGGGAGGAGGCCTCACTTTGTCTCCATGGCTGTGTGGGTGGGCTCCCCACCCCTAAATTCCAGCAGCCCTGGCTACAATATCACAGGCGGCCGATGTCTGGTCACGCAAGACCAGGAATTCCCGGCTGTGCTGGGCAGTTACTGGGCGGATCAGACGCGGCAACAGAAACCAAATCCCCGGCTTGACCGCAACTTATGGAGGGACTCTGGCGCCTCTCCTGAGCCCGAGAGGAGTTTCACACAACAAAGCTGGCATGAGAGGTAGGATAACTTCAGGCAGTTTACCGGGCCGTCGCAAAGCTCCTTAGATTGCATCCGCCAGGTCCATCGTATTGGCCATGCCCCCTACTCCACATTTCAAAGGCACTACTGGGTATAAATACTGGACCTCAGACACCAACTCTTCGAAACACTTCTGGACCTGTGGATACTCTGCCAGGAAAAAGGACTGCTGTGCTTCTGAAGGGACTGAAACCAGTCCCATGATGCTTGTTTCCGTTCTTGGGAAGACCTGGGATGGCAGTTCGGGCTGGACTGTTCCCATTAGGAACAGGGTCAAGACTGATTTGCATATGGCTGTGTCCAAACTGGGGTGGTGTGGTGAGAAAAAGAATGATGGATTAAACCCAGATCCCTGTGACTGTGGGTGAATGTTTATATTGTCCAGCATTCCGTCCATCAATTGTTTCTTTTGCATATGTCGCCCTAAGTGGAAAGGGTATGCCCAGACGTGGGTCCCCTGCTCACTAAACCACTGGATTCCAGCTAGCCTGGCTGATGAAGGGTGATGCCCTGAAACTGGTCCCAGGATGCTTGTTTCCGTTCCAGGGAAGACCTGGCTTGGAAATTCGGCCTGGACTGTTCCCATTAGGAACAGGGTCAAGACTGATTTGCATATTCGAAAAAGGAGAGTCAAGGCTAAAGGTTCTGCACCGATCAGCAATACGCTATCTAGGCCTGGTCTATTGTTGTGTTTTAAGTTGCACAGGGGCCTGGAACATGACCTCCATATGTTCCATAAAGAAAGTGACACAAATGACACTAGAACAATTTGAACAAGGGTTGGGCCAGCACTCAGCTAATAAGTCATGTAAATGGAATTTGTAATACTCCACAGGTATTGAGACCCAACAATCAAATAAGAATATAGAAATCTTCCCAAACAGTAAAGAAACACTAATGGATTTTGATTGCAGCAATGAAAATCTTTATTCTTTTTTTCAATTCCTTAAAATTCATAATCGCCAACGCAGTTCGTCCTCATACATACTTCTTCAGGGCTCAGATATATTGTAAGTTCTTTATTTAGTTTTTAAAGCATTCTTTTATTCAATCCATTTGGGTTTTTTAAACAGTGCAATATGCTTCTGAAGCACAAAATGCGTATATTTGTGTCGCTCCTCTGGAGCCCAAAAAATCTAGTTTCCATTCATGTTTTTGGAATGTATTGTCTGGGATATGTAGCTCCCCTTATGCACAAGTACCATCCGGTTCAGCGAGGAAGTCTGTATGAGGTCGAAACGCGTTGGCGATTATGAATTTTAAGGAATTGAAATAAAGAATAAAGATTTTCATAACTGCAATCAAAATCCATCCGTGTTTCTTTACTCTTTGGGAAGATTTCTATATTATTTGATTTTTGGGTCTCAATACCTGTGGAGTATTAACAAATTCCATTTACATGACTTATTAGCTGAGTGCTGGGCCATCCCTTGTTCAAACTCATTTGCATATGGCTGTGTCCAAACTGGGGTGGTGTGGTAAGAAAAAGAATGATGGATTAAACCCTGATCCTTGTGACTGGGGGTGAATGTTTGCATTGTCCAGCATTCCGTCCATCAATTATTTATTTTGCATATGTGGCCCTAAGTGGGAAGGGTATGCCCAGACGGGGGTCCTGTGCTCACTACACCACTGGATTCAAGCTAGCCTGGCTGATGAAGGGTGATGCCCTGAAACAGGTCCCAGGATGCTTTTGTCTGGTCCAGGGAATACCTGGCTTGGCAGTTCAGGCTGGACTGTTCCCATTAGGAACAGGGTCAAGACTGATTTGCATATGGCTGGGTCCAAACTAGGGTGGTGTGGTGAGCAAAGAATGATGGATTAAACCCATATCCTTGTGACTGGGAGTGAATGTTTGCATTGTCCAACATTCCGTCCATTCATTGTTTCTTTTGCATGTGTCGCTGAAAAGACTGCCACTCTGCTGGACTGCTGCCCTGAAGGCTTCTGCCATGCTGTTCTGACCTGCTGTCTGCTGCCCTTTTTCATGGGTAAGAAGGTCTGGACCTGCATCTGTTGAACCCAGAGTCCAGAGTGGCTCCAAGGGCCAGTTGGATTGCCTTCTGATTTAAAGTCACAGGAGCACAACAGGCTTCATGCATCTTTTCACCTGGACTCTGCCATCTGTGAGTCTACCCAGCCTAGTGGTGCCACTCCGGTCCTGGTCCCTTGAAAGTGAACTTAAGGTGCTCTGCCAGTCTCTATGGATCCAGCAGAAATGACCCATCTCTTCTGCAGTGCGGCATAAACCCAATCAGAACCAATGCACAACTGTTTCGTGGATTAGACCCGTTGCAAAGACCCGTACGGCATTTGCAGCCCCATTGGAAACGCTGCTGCGGAACACCTCCTCAGGGCAGACCTTCACATCCCTCGTTGACAGCAGCCTCGGCGGCAAAACCAGACTCTGCATCGGATTTGCAGATCCTTGGAACCAACACATCACCCCGACTGTGAAGTGTATCCTCGACTCCAGACTTCACATCACAAGTCCCATCGACTAGATCCTCTAGGATGGTGCAGGTCCCTGAATCACAGCCTCGCTTCATCTCGGAACCAACGTATTGCTTCAGCTGCATGACGCATCTTTTTGGATTGTCGCAACAGGGCAGAGCGAGTTCATGGCGGCCCTATGGGCAGAACATTCATTCTAATATGGTGCACTTTCCTAGTTTGCACCTGGCACACCTTTCAAAAGGTACACCATGGCGCAAACAAGGAACGTAAGCCGTATCCATAATGCAGCCCTTGGTGTGTCTTTTCCAAGCGCTATTAATTATTGTTGCTGAACCAATGTAGGCTATTAGTATTACCATATCTGTGATTTTTTTTAACTGTTTTATGAGCCTATTTTTATGACTTATAGTCGATATAGTAAACTTATTTTTTTAGAAAATTGTTTACAGGGTATGGCCAGAGCATCACTTGAGGCTTTGACCTTTTTGAACAGCACAGCAAAGACCATCACTATGGATACACAGTTGGACATCTGTTGTGAGAGCATTACAATTGCATGGCATGGCCCTGATGTTTTTTGCCCATATTCCGTCTGTATGTGCCCAGGTCCTTCCATTACATGCATTTGTTCTGCCAGCACAAGCCCAGTTATTTAAATTTGGTGTCCAAGCACTGCCTTGATATAAACTAAAGGATTCTCCAGGGCTTGAACCTTATCCTCAGGAGCCGTTCGACGCTGCCTGTTGAAAATCTGATGTAGCGGGTTCCTCTATGACCCAAGGTGTCTGAGGGAGTCAAATGGGCAGCAAGTGCAGTCCTTGAAGTGGTATTGGTGCGTTCCTATAGACCTCCCCAAGTCTTTTGCGAGGGATACATTTCTTGAAATATACCATGTGAACTTTTACTTTCATGCACCTCTTGCCTGGAACTTTCAATCCGAGCTTTTCAGCCTAAATGCAATTTTCAAGGGAATGCAACACAAGTGTCCCAAGCACTAATGTTAACCATTTTTAAATTTAAAAAGATTTAGCCTTTGACTGAAAATGAAATTATAGGCAATTACATATAATAAACTAAGGAATTTAACAATATTCTTTAATTAGGGTTTTTAATATTCTCTGCAAACGTGTATACAGACAATTTACTTATATGAGAACTAAGTGTCCATGCCTTCCCTTTTCCTAATTATATACACAAGGTTTTTGAAATTCATATATATGTAATTTGTTTAAATAAGTAGGTTTTGATTTAATAATGGACTCATTATTACTACATCAATAGTTTTGCATACTTCGCAGGTTCGTGTGTATGTACCCAGTGGAAGCTGTTTTAAAACAGTTGTTTATTTTTGTTATTAGACCTACGTATAACTCCACTTTAACCTTTGTTTTTTTTCCAGTGAATTTCTAAGATTTTTTAACGTAAGTTTAAAATCTTACAGCCTGATTCATCAATCTCCCGTTTTGCGAGCCCCTAATAGTGATTCATAAGGAATCGCTATTAAGGACTTGCAAAACGGGATTCATGTAGGAATAGCAAAAAATATTGCTATTCCTACATGTTCCTTATTTGCGATTAGCAAATTGCTAATCGCAAATAAGGAATAACGCCCCATTCATTCCTATGGGCCTGTAGGCCCATAGGAATGCATGGGGAGTTATTCCTTATTTGCGATTAGCAATTAGCTAATCGCAAATAAGGATGCGATTTCAAGGGTGCAGCACCCCTGAAATGTAATCTACATTGGTGTTGTGCACACACATGTCCAAAGGACGTGTGTGTGTAACATGCAACTTAGAAAAATGTATTTAAATGCATTTTTCTAAGTTTTTGCTATTTACCACGAGGTCTGACCTCTCTGTAAATAGTGGCCCAAAATTGCAATTTCGCAATTTTAAAATGATTCATGAATTGCATTTAAGGAATCTCAAATAGAGATTCCTTAAATGCAAATCTACGCAAATGTGTGAATTCTTTAATAGCGAATTTTGCATTTGGGATGATGAATCCCAAATGCAAAAATTGCAATTTAGCTTGATGAATCAGGCTGTTAGTAGCTTATTTACGTATAAATCCACTTTAACCATTGCTTTTATTTTCAGTGAACTTCTATGTATTGTTTAAATGTAAAATAAGATCCGAAAGCATTGTGCGGTGGGGGCCTGGCCTACTTCCAGCCCTCCATGGGTGGGCCAACTACCCGCAGGCAGACAAAGCCCCACAGATCCCTTCACAACATTAACCTGTTACATGCAACGTTTTTGGTTATCCAGCAGGAACACACTGGGGCTGCACAAGCTCCTACAGGACTGTAGTATCCCATTTTTATTCTTTAATTTTGCTAATCAGAATGCTTTATTCTTGTATCTAACCATTATTTCTCTAAAACAGCCAAACGGATTCACCCCAAGTCTTTTCTTTAACAAATTAGCATAGCCTTACCTTAGTTTTGGTTCAGGGTATTTGGTATGAAACTAGACTTTAGGCTTATTATTTTTATTTATTTATTTATAAAGCGCTAACAATCATCCAGAATAGGATATCACGGCGCTGTAATAACTAATTATATGTGATGGATAGACATGGCATGTTAGATTAGTCTGGTTTAGGGAAGAGGAAGGTTTTCAGATGCTTCCTGAATGCCAAATGGCATTCCGTGAGTCTGAGGGCCACGGGCAGTTCGTTCCACTTGGTTGCGGCTATGTGAGAGAAGGCTCGCTCTCCCATCCTGGCTCTCTTCACCCGAGTGGTTCTTGCTCTTGCCGTGAATTGGGAGCGAAGATTTCTAGTTGGAGCATGAAACTGGATCCTGTTTCGAAGAATACATGGGCCAGTGTTGTGTAGTACTCTGTGTGTTATACACATCATGTTGAAAGTTGCTCTTTGCTTCATTGGCAGCCAATGGAGCTGACGTAGGCAGCTCTTGACTGAGTCAAAGTTCCTTTTCATGCAAACGGCCTTGGCCACTGCGTTCTGCACCATTTGATGTTTAGTGAAAAGATATTCTGCCATGCCTATGAACAGGGAGTTTCCGTAGTCCAGCCTGCTCAACAACAGAGACTGAACCAGGATTTTTCTGCACTCTAAGGGGATCCAGGGGAAAACTCTTCTAAGCATCTTTAGTACAGCGAAACCTTTGCCACATATAGTGGATACGTGAGATTTCATAGATAGAGAGGTGTCAAGCACTACTCCTAGGTTTCTTGCTGTTAGTGTTGGAGTTGGTGGAGTCCCCAGGGATTCTGGCCACCAGCTGTCGTTCCACAGTTGAGTGTGTCCACCGAACGGCAATATCTCCGATTTGTCTGCATTTAGTTTGAGACAATGGTTGTGCATCCAATCAGACAGTTCTGAGAGGCAATTTAGTAGCCTATCCCTGGGGTCGTTCCTCTCATCCAGGATTACAGTTAGTTGGGTGTCGTCTGCGTAGGAACAGATTTCGACACCCCACTTTCTGCCTATTGCTGCCAGAGAAGACACAAAAACGTTGAACAACGTTGGGCTTAGTGAGGCCCCCTGTGGGACCCCATATTTGATGTTCCGGCGCGGGATGAAAAATTGCCCATGTGCACTGATTGCGTTCTGTCCGATAGAAAGGATTGCAGCCACCCCAGTGCTCTGTACCTGATACCTTTAGCTGCCAAAGTTCTTAGTAGCATGTTGTGTGGTACGGTATCAAACGCCGCCGAGAGGTCCAGTAATATCAAGGCGACTGTTTTCCCCTGGTCTACATGCATTCTGATATTATCCAGCACGGACAGGAGCATAGTTTCCGTGCTGTTGTTGGCCCTGAAACCCGTTTGTGAAATATCCAGTAAGTTGTTTGTTTCAAGAAAGCTGGTCAGCTGCCTATTAACCAGTTTTTCTAGTACTTTAGACAGGTAGGGTAGCTGAGATATAGGCCTATAATTGGCTGGGTTATTGATGTCTAAGCCTGTTTTTTAGCAGAGGGGTAACTGTGGCGTTTTTCCAGCTGATTGGGAATTCCGCGGTTTTCTGCGAATGGTTCAGTAGTTGGGTCACTGCTGGGCAAATTATTGGGGTGAGTTGCGAAAAGATATGGTGGGGACAGGGGTCCAGGGGGGAGCCTGATTTGATTTCTAGAATAACTTTGCCCACTTCCTCTTCCGAGAAAGGACCAAAGCTAGAACAACCGTCCTGGTCCTCCGGGCCTTCCGCTTTGGCGCTGGGAAATGACGAATCATCAGATTGGGGGGTGGAAAATGACGAATAGATCATGTCAATTTTCTCACAGAAAAAATCGTTCATTTTATCACAGCCAACTTGTGTGGGGGCCAGATTTGATGAGAGACTGGTAGGATTGCATAGCTCTTTGACTATTTTAAAAAGCTCTTTAGACGAATCTTTATTTTCTGTTATTCTTCGAGAGAAGTAATCCTTCTTCGCTCTCCTAATGGCTTTGATGTATTGTGTGAATTCTTTCTTATATGCCAGTCTCGTCTCCTGGGTTTTTAATAATCTCCATTTGTGACTTCTTTGTTAAATTTTTTTAAAAAAGAAAATGTAATAAGTGCTAACTTTAGATTGGGCAAACACAAGGAGATGATGTACAGAGTGCTTAAACATTTCTGACACTCTCCCTTAGTAACAGATCTGGGTTGAATCCATCATCGTTCTTTAGCTCACTTTGCCACTCCAGGTTGGACCCAGCCATATGCAAATCAGTCTTGACCCTGGCCTCATGAGAACAGTCCAGACCGGACTGCTAGGCCAGGTACCTCCTGGACAGGAAACAAGCATCCTGAAACTGGTTTCGGGGTAACAACTCTCATCAGCAAAGTGAGCAAGGGACCCACATCTGGGCATACCCTTCCAACTTAGGGCACACAAAGCAAAGATTGGGAGCAGGTAGGACTATACTGTTAACATACAATTAATTTGATATTTAAAATCCTCATTAATAGTAAAGCCTGATTTCAAGTCCCGATTCTGAAAATGCCACTTTATAGTAATGTGCTCTAATGTCATCCTGTGGGATAGCTAGGCCTTGAGACACTAAAACTCTGCTTTAGGAGTTTTCCACTATCAAGACATGTAAAATATCAACCCACATGTCCTTCTTTTTAAATGCAATGCACCCTGCCATCTGAGCGTCTAGGGATTATTTTAGGGATGACGTACATAAATTAAACAGGAAGGTTTAGGTCTGACAAAAGACTTATTTTGCAAAGTCGAAATGGAAGTATAAAAATGCACTACAGCAGGGATGTTGTCAAGTCGGCGACCAAGATTGCCGCACAGCATTAAAGCTCTGCTGCAACCAGCCCTGCTCGATGGCAGAATGGACCTTCAAGTGCATCTGATATGATCCTGGGTATCCTGCTCATAACCCGCTGCCATCAGTGATTGGATAACTGTGCTTGGGGGACGGCTGTTTGTGACAGGGAGGACTCCATTGCAGAGTGATGGGCGGCCCAGCCTTCACCGCAGAGGTCCAACAGCAACAGGAGTCACGGGTGAGCCTGGGGTCTTGAGGCCGCCAGACCACTAGGCCACTGTGCTGTACCACCATTGGAGAACCCAGCGCTTACTGCCACGTGGTGGCGGGTGGCGTCTACACCACGTTTGGGGACCTTGGGGCCGCACGGACCAATCTTCGGCACACAGCAGGGATCCTGGTGGTGGCCTGAGGGGCTTGGGCATGGCCAATACCCCCGATCGACTTGCTTGAGGAACTGGGGCTCCCGCACTATGCTTCTGACTGGGCAGATGTGAGCTGCTGCCCCACCGCATCTTGCTGGCTCCTCTCCATCCTGCTCCCTGTTTGGAGAGGAATCCCCTGGATGCTTGGAGCCACATCCACACACAATCTGGACTCATGGGGAAAGGCCTGAATGCCCACATTGCTGCATGCTTTTGCCCCCCTTAGCAGACACCACTCTGCTGAGACCATATCACCTGACCGTGCCCTTGTTACCAGCTACGGCCTGAGGCTGTGCCTCGGCTCCTACCGGGTAGGCACTCAATGCAGAATTCCATGCCTGCAGTGCTGGATTCTGGTCAGCCATAACAGGTTCCTTGCTAATCCTGAGGCTCCAGCCACTTGCGGACTCCCTGGTCGGGGACCATGTCTGCGGGTCCCATTGCCACTTCGCTGCTAAGGATTGCCTAGGCTGCCACCTCCTTGGTACCCCACAGGCGGCCACAATATCTCATCCATCCCCCTGGGGTGATGACACTGGGCAGCCACTGGGCAGCCTAGGGCTCACCAACACTATTTGGCTGCTAGGGGCACACTGCCAGGGACTCACCACCCTCCACTAGACATGGTACAGGGCAACCCTACACAGCGGAAGAATGAAGAAATGGAAAAATGTAAACCACTGACACCACTGGGCCTGCATCCACGATGGAGCTGGGTGCCGCAGGGGGGCTCGGACACTGAACAACTGATTGACGCTAAAGCCATTATGACAGAGCTCAGAACTAGCTTTTGTGCGAATGATAACCGATTTGGCACCCCCGCTGGATGCCTTGACCGCTTTGGGGAGCGGCTGGACTGACATAATGCCAGATTAGACACTGCGGAGGTGGGCATCTCGGGCCCGGAGGTTGGGGCCTCAAGGATGACAAAATGGCTGGAGAAGCTGGGGCACCTACTCAAATCGGTAGCCAACAAGACTGAAGACCTAGAGACATTGTTGTGAACGTATCTAGGACCCTATTTAAATATTCCCGATTTATGCCCTTATGTGGTTATAACAAATCATATCCTTATAAAGGCATAAGAATCATATCCATATTTAGTCATAGCCAATGCAGTCCAAATATGGCAAGGCTACTCCCATAGACTCCTAGAAAGTACAACGCGTTCTTAAAACAAACCAAGCCTCCAGCAGCCCGGGAATTTCCCCTGCTTCTGTTTTGATTTGTCCAAAAACTCCTGGAGTCCTGAAAGAACTGCGAGTTCTTAGTGACGTCTTATGTCCAACCTTACGTCAAACTCGGCACCTTCCAGGTATAAATATACCAGCATCTGCCTTAGCAAACACATGGTGGTTTGGAGCTGATCGGCTATCTATTTCCCCGACGCCCTGCTGTAACGAGTGCCGAAGGAAGCCGACCCTCCCATTGACGCACTGAGAGAGACGCTGTCTTTTCTCCTGCCGAGAAATCCAGCTCCAGTGTTTCCGGTCACCCTTGCGGGTTGCTGGGAGATCGAGTCCTGAGAGAGAGATACAAGACCTCCTTCATTCTATAACGAAGGTACGGAGCTGATTAGATCCTTAAGAGAATTCTTGATTCAGATTCTTGGCAAAAACTAACTTAACTTAAACTGCAGCTCACTTACTCCTTCCCACGTACTAGGCTTAGGTTAGGTACACCGGGGTAGGCGTATCTTAGAAGCACCAGTTGAGTACGTTTAGTCCATGATTTTATGTATGTATATATTTTATCCATTTTAAGTATCATATGACTCAGAAACCTTATAAATGCTTTTACAGTATTATTTCATAATACTCCTTTTACTGTACGCACTTTACTTTATAACAAGTATTGCAATTGTGGCAATTCACTTCTCTTACACGAGAAAGAGGACTTCTCAATGAATAACAACTTTTATTGAAAACGCCCGTCTCTCTATTTCTCTGCACTGCTGGTGAAACTAAGCATGCACGATTGACTGAGTGAAATAGTTATCTATTGTTTCCGCGACTCTGGAGATATACTCTTTATTATGGAGGGAGCAAAGTTGTCATGTTTATGCGGTTGTCAGAAACTAATCCCTTCTTGTCTATTCAGGAAAGTTAACTCCTTCCTGTTCACTCGAGAAAGTTTCTAGTGACCTCGGACCTAGCTGGCATTCATAATTAGGTCTAACATATTCAGTAGAGACCTAGTCGACCTCAGTCCTACGTCTAAACTATCGTTTATGTTATTCCAATGCGCAGAGCCTATTGGGAATATAGGAACTACACTACATGGCGCCCAACGTTTGGTAAGGCGATAATTTAACGCTAGATACTAGAGTAACTCAGTCGTGCTTTTCACACAGAACCCGTTTCCCGTAAAAACTCCAATATACGTTAATATCCGCCAGAACTTAGTAGGATGAGAATCCTATGCATTAGTTTTTGGTTTAGTCAGCGTTGAAGGATACTGTGTTCCAAAATATTGT
The DNA here is from genome assembly GCF_964261635.1 of Lissotriton helveticus. Taxonomy (NCBI): domain Eukaryota; kingdom Metazoa; phylum Chordata; class Amphibia; order Caudata; family Salamandridae; genus Lissotriton; species Lissotriton helveticus. The sequence goes on along the minus strand of NC_136063.1, from coordinate 937,829,819 downwards.
GCGCCTAATCTTTGTTTCCTTGAAACTTACTCTGCAAACTTTCAGTCAGCAAAATGACGGAAAGTGATGACGAAAGGCAGAGAGCTAGAATAGCAGCTCAACTCCTAGCGGATGACACAACTCTCCAAAATGATGACCCGGGTGCTATAATCATCCCAGTCAATGTAAGGAAAAGTGTAACTTACAAACTTATAAATAATGGAGTATCATCAAGAGGTGGTACAGTCATATTTGTGGTAGAGGCCCATGAATATCGGCAGACAGAGGTATTCTATTCCTGGATACATTTTCCGGCAGCAAATGCCGTGACACACGATTTTCACTACTACAAAATAGATAAAACTCCAACGGAATACGTTCCTTTCGAGGACATTGAAATTCCACTAACTTACCAAGAGAATCAGCTCTGGTTTAATGGCGCCCTAAAACATCAAAATCACATTACCAGGCTCGGTCCACTAGGTAGACCAGGAGCCACATGGCCAGTTCTAGCCGGCTACACACCACATCCCGACATTGAAGAAATGTCAGACAGAGAACTTTTAGTTCAGATAAAACAATAACAAAATCATATGGACAATTAGTTCAACTAGGAGCAGCATCTGTGGCGATCCGCCAAAAATTGAAAGAAACAGATATAGCAGAACAAACTTTTGAACTTGCCAGAATAATTGAAAAATCCTATGAAGAATTAGGTAGAGATAGTTTGGGTGGGAAACCACTAAAACCACAACTAACTGAAAATCCTGAAAAAAACTTTATCAAGAATAATCTGAATACTCCAAAAAAGAGGTGGGAGGGTAATAAACAAACCACTCCCAGAGAAAAACAGTTCCAGTCCAGAGAAAGGTCTCCTCAACGAAGAGATAGATCTCCAGAACGAGGAGGCAAGTCTCCACACAGGGAGCCCTCTGAAAAAAGATACAACCTTAGAAATAGGGACAATTTAAGAAAACCTGACAGATATCAAGATATTGATACACGTCCCTTTCGATCTTTTCAGACTTCCTCACAGAAATCGGAAAGAAGAGGACGGTCAGAACAGAAAGAAGAGCGCGTCAAGTCAAAAGACAAGGAACATGCTCATCAAAGTAAAAAATTACAATTTCCAAAAAAGAAGGTAGCTAGTATTAAAATAAAACATGCCGAGGATTTTGAGGACACAACTGCAAAACGGAGAATGGGCCCAGACAATGCTAGACAGCGCAGCAGAAGTGACCATAGCTCGCAAGATCCTGATGAATCTTCTGGAGACAGTGGACACGAATGAATACATTCAAGTGGAAACTGCATTATATAAAAATCATGTAGGATGGGATGAGGATTCTCCTCACCACAAAATCCAGTTAAAAAATCAACCCACTGCACAATGGCAGTATCCTGTTAAGCAAGAAGCTAAAAAACAAGTCGGGGAGATCTTAGATCAACTTGAATATCAGGGGGTGATTGAAACATGCACCTCACAAATGAACAATCCTTTGTTTCCTGTCTCCAAACCAGACAATTCATATCGTCTAGTCTTGGACTACAGACACCTAAACTCTTGTTGCAAAACATTTGCAGTACAAAACTCACATAGTACAGCACTAATGAATAACATCGTGCGCAAAAAATATAAAACGACATTAGATATTTCAAATTGATTCTTCTGTCAAAACATTGCACCAGAAAGCAGGTATTTGACCGCTTTCTCCAGTATGGGGGCCCAAAAGCAATTTTGTCGTCTCCCACAGGGATTCAAGACAGCCCAGGATTATTTTCAGCCAGGGTAACAGAGTTACTACAAATGTATGATGATGAGGCATCATCTTATGTTGATGACATCTATCTTACAGACAATGACCTGGAGACGCACTTGAAAAGAGTGAACACCATAATACTTGGGTTCGCAGCTGAAGGGTACAAATTCAACTTTAAAAAGTCACGAATTGCCCACCTCACTGTCCTATTTTTAGGATATGAGTTATCAAGTGAAGGCAAAAGCCTAGCAGACATCTTCCTAGAGAAGTGTGCAGTACTCCAAACTCCTAAAACACTGAAAAACTTACAATCAATTCTAGGTTTCCTGAATTTCGGAAGAACTTGCATTCTAAATTATGCAGAGAGGGTTAAACCTCTCTACGAATTAATAAAACCTGATTTCAAACCAATTAATTGGACTCAGAAATGCACAGAAATATTACGATCATTACAAACAGACATGTTAACTAAAACAAAACTGCAAACACGCGCAAACGAACGCAACCTTGTAATCTGAGTCATCCCAGGAAGATGCGGATTCATATACCTGACCTCTAATGAGGGAGAAACAGTACCAATAGCTTATAAATCACACTTGTACACACAAGCTGAAATGAAATTCAGTTCTACTAAAAAAATTCGGACTGCGGTTTAAACCGCTGTAGCAAAAGAAAGAGCCCTCGCACAAGGTAAACGAATAATAATCGTTACACCGATACCTGCCCTATAAGCAGTAACAAGAGCAAGCATTCCCAATGCTAAAGCTTTACATACGAGATGGATACAATGGATTAATTCTCTTGCTGCATCAGACGTAGTATACGAATTTGATCCTAACTTAAAAACACAAGAATTTCTCCAATACAAATATGAATGTCCTCTGCCGACCGAAATCCTGCCTCTCGAACATTACGGCCGTATAATATATACAGACGGTTCAGCACAACCCGCAGTTGGGGGTAAACAAGCATATAGTGCTGCGTGCGCGATTGTTAAAGGTCATTGGCACAAAGGAAAATTCAGACCACTGGTCACTAAAACTCACTCTCTAGGAGATTGTACAGCTCAGCAAGCTGAACTACAGGCTTTTAAGATGGCGCTTGAAAATACCGATCGCGAATTCCCCACACTAATAGTGTGTGATTCATAATATTGCGTCCAGTCTTACAATGAATACTTGCAGAATTGGGTTCAAAACGGTTTCAAAGATACAAAAGGTGGCACAATCAAGCATAAAATGCTTTGGGAACAAGTAGTTCTTTTACAAAAAGAACTACGAAAGACTCACGTGATACATGCACTGAGTCATCAACGTGATGGCGTTCACGTTGCAGGGAATTCATTGGCTAATGAGGCCGCGAAGGCAGCTGTGCAAACGGCTTCCATAGCTGCCATTACTCGGTCAAAAACAAAAATAGACAGCGAGATAATGCAAGCTGTCAGTGCTTCAGTAAAAGACAGTAGTAAGACACCCCCGAAAGGCTTTCCAGTAAAGTACTCATACAAAACTGATGCGAATAATGTTCCTTTTGCTATAATCCCTGGAGTGGGGGACAGAGCAATTCCAAACATGGAACACAGGTTAGGACTAATTTTAGCGGCACATGAAGGGCTCGCTTCTGCACATGCTGGTATTTCCGCCACAGTATCGTTATTAAAACAGAGATATTGGTGGCCACGCATGAGAAAACAGACTAGAAACTATGTTCTAGAATGTGAAATATGCCAAAGAATGAAAGTTTCAACAGTGAAACGACCAGCACAGACGCCCTTCTAATCTCAGATAAACCATTAGCATGTGTTTACCTGGACCACTCTGGTCCCTTACAAAGGGATGGCAACTATAAATATATAATGGTCGCAGTAGATTCCTGCACGAGATTCGTTTGGATGTGGCCCCAGCGCTCGGCTGACGCCAAGACTGTTATAAAAGATTTGCGAGTCTTTATCGGCACATACGCAATTGCCATGCGACATTCTGACCAGGGTCCTGCGTTTAGCTCTCGAGCTTACAAAGAGGCCATGGCCAGCATGGGCATTGCATTGCGGTACTCTAGTCCATTCCATCCCGAGGGAAATGCGGTAGTGGAGAGAAAAAACCGTGACAAAAAGCAATCTATAACAGCGAGGGTATTAGGTTCGGGTGACGGGTGGGTCAAACATCTAATAAGTGTCCAACGTAGTCTTAATAATCTGCCAAGAAATTCTCTAGAAGATATCAGTCCGTACGAACTTTTGTTTGGTACTAGAATGATCATTCATGATCTCGATTGTCAGACTTCAGTGGTGAAACAAAAAACCTTTATCAAAGATCGTTTGGCTGTTTTACAGGACTTAAATGAAACAAGAAGAAGTCTAAGTAACACAAAGCTAAAGCCAACGGCCACTGAAGAAAAAACACCTGTCCCAGCAAGACCTGTCTGGATTCCAAAGATTGGGGATCTGGTCAGAGAAAAGATCGTGGTGAAGAAATAATTTGGGCCTTCTTACAGAAAAGCAGTACCTGTCTTAGCTATCAGCGGAACAAGATCAGTAGTACTACCGCCCCTTGCTGGTAAAAAGGAGAACAGAGTTGTATCAATCGACCTGGTAAAACCACAATCATGTGGCCAATAATAAGTAGTAGGCCCAGTGGACTCCCAAGAAGTAGCAGAAGACCACACCTTGCTACAATCCAAGAGGTTCAAACTGAGAGACTAATCACTATTGATAAACCTGCAGTAAACAAAGAAGGACTATGCAACAAAGCCATGGAACCTATGCCTCTTGAAACCCAAATTACAACAGTTCATCAAGAAACACCGGTCTACAATGATTTAGCCTCTGAACATACATATCCAAAGATAAATGAAAATCCGAAAGCAATTCCAACAATTGACAGAGCTGCAGCTGGCTACTTCATCAATTTCGATGACTTTTCTGATGATCCAAGTGAACATGAGGACCAGCCAGTAAACAAAACTTTCAAAGAAAAAATGACTACACTCTTTCATCAACTCAAAGAAACATACCTGATTTCACCATGGATTGAGTTGTGGATTGTGTTAGGTGTACTTTTCCTCCTACTTTGGCTCATTTTAGTTCTAAGTTTGGGTAGATTTATTGATGGAAAATATAGTACAATGGACTCAGCAAGTCAGAACATCAACTTGGTTCTAAAACCTCCCAGATCGTCTCACATCGAAAAAAGAGAACTGTCATCAGTGAACATCACAGCCATTCCTATACCCGTGGTGTAGCATGGGACGCTACTGATTACGAAATCTATGGCCCGTTTAAACTCTTGAAATATCCACACCAGTTCAAGGTTTCTTTAAGTGACTTTGTATCACCTAGTACTTTCTCTGATGATTGGGATTTTGAAAATATTAATAATATGATGTCAGATTTAGAAATTTCAGCAAAATGTACAGAACATGATTATTTACATGGTTCATCAAATTATGAAGAAATGTATTGCTTTAATCATTATGGACATCAGTATTTGCATACATCTGCTAATCCTAGAAATATTTTCACTTATAATCAATGGGAACATTGTCCAACGCCGCCAAAAGGCAGTTCAAAAACATTTTATGAGAAATTCCCATACTTCTCAGGGTTGAATAACTCAGATCCAGAAACGTTTTATTTTAAAATGTTAAATAAGACTGGAATGAAAAACATGTTGACACATACTAAACTGATTTATTCTGAAAAATTTTATGAAAAAATGTCTACATTTGGTTTAGAATTTTGGAAAAACAACATTGAGACCAAAACCATCTGGGGTACAAAAGACTGGCAGGTACAAGGTTTAGAATCATTATTCAGAGCCTGCATGATCCCAGAACAGCTAATATTCCTGAATGACACCATTGAACAAACAACCTGTCTTGGCCTAGCCAAGATAAAAGACTTAAACAGTCTATTCCAAAGCCCATACCTGATAGTAATAGCACTACAGATGTGGAGATAGATCTATCCCATATTTTACACCAAAACAGAACTAATCCTGATTGGAGAAAATGGTTTATCTGGTCCACAGACACTAATAAATGTCAAGATAGATTCCTGAACAAAACACAAAATACAGGGGTTCAAACAGAACAGGCCAGACCCAAGATATTCCCAGAGACCACATCCAGGGATAATTACAACATACAGTGTAGGTAAACTATGCCTCGAGTGGCTACAGAAATCCACACTACCTGAAATTAAGCAACACTTGACTTTACTTAAAGACAGTGCTGACTTGCGAGATTTCATAATGGGACCTCGCAAACAGCGTCAAAAACGTTTCATATACGCCGGTATATACGCTGCTTACAACGAAGCTTGGAAATTAATGCAAATTGAAACTGCTGAAAAAATACGAGAAATTGATTGTATTAATTTGGAAAAATCACTGTCTGTAGTGGACAATGGGTTAACAACTCTGTCCTCCAGAATTTATTCACTGGACAGCCTTGTATCATCTGCTATTGATATAATAGAACAGGATATGCTAATGTTACAACTTGGCCAGTCCCAATTACGTTCTATTGTACAGTTAGGCTGGACGTTACAAAACCTCCGTTCAGGCTACGTGCCATGGCGTCTAATCAACACAACATCATTATTTTCTATCTTTAACCTTACGGATAAACAAATCTCTTTGGCACAAAAAAGAGCGGACTATACGGTGCTGAGCATTGAAAAACTAGAAAAATTACCATTGACAATGTCAGAACGACCTGTTATTGAATGGATAATACATGGTACAATTACAATTCCGATAACGACTTTTCAGTTTCAATATTGCCAAAAGTATATACCAGCAGGCCTGTATGAAAGGTTGGGTAAAGGATACATCAAGTCAACCTGTAATTTACCTTATACACATAGATGTTATTGTGAAGGGAAAAAGAGGTATTAGTGGTAACAACTGTTAAAATTCACTAAGCGGTACACTTCTGTGTCAAGGTATTAACTTGCATGGAGCCTGCGAAGGTTCATCAAATAACCTTTCATGTCACTTGCATGGCACCCCTGCAACACAGATAGAGCCTTTTTTCAGACAGCTTTCCGACGGCAGCTACGTTATAATAAGTGACCACAGCTGTTGTGGCATGGTGCCAGAAATAGCCTATCTCGCGAGCGTTACTTCCAGAGTCATTTGCTGTATGCAAGTATTGTATCCAAACAGTAAACCAGACAAGGAGGCAGCAATATGGCCTTCTCTGAATATCTCTTCTATTCGAATTGATACTCTAAGCAGAATGAAGTCTATTCTTTTACAGACAACTGTGCCTTTAACCTCGTCCAAAGAGATGTATGATCTGCAAGTTGCAAGGACAGCGGCGGAGATACATACACTATAATCGACAAATTCCCCCGTGCATTTCGTAGAAATGCTAAGCCACATCTTAAACATGTCAGATACCAGTGGCATCGCACATGTGTTTAAGACAATTTTTTCGGGACTCTTAGCACCCTTCGAAGCAGTCCTGAGCATCTTTCCGAATTTCTTGCACTCTGTGTTCGGCGGCCTGCCTCTCATCTTGGGACTCGTAGCAGGAATTTTATTTTTGTTCCTTCTGCTCCGATACGGCAAGTCAAGTCACAGAAAAAACCCAGGCAACAATGGAAGACACGATCCTAGCAATGCGATACCGAGAACGGATTACCAAGGTCCTCGGCTTGGCTCGGCTAAGAGATCTGAATACCACCTGGTTTCTTTCATTCAGACCAATCTGGCAAGATTACATCGTACCTGTTCTACGATGCCTGCTATGCGGAGAAGAGTGCGTGTTGGACGTCTGTCTTACACTTCCATCAGCAGTACCTATGGATATCGATACTTTGCTTGGTTCGGTAACGGCTCAGGCAACGTGTAGTCCCCAGCGGCTACCTATTCTGATGACGGCATTCATTGAGACCTCACCATTACGATTAGGTGGCGGTGAGGTACGAGATGAAAGCGGCACACAGGTACAACCTTCTGTGACCATCGCTGATCTAGACACCGATGACGGCAATGCTTCTCACATTTGCACTATTTCTACTTTTTCGGACTTGGTCCAACTTTCACCTACTGTTGTAGACGAATTCTTTGTCAGCCTATCTGAACTTATGTTCACCCCTAACAACGAGAATAACTTTTGAAACAAAACATGAACACACAGCGTTCCCTGAACTCTGAATTCGGCCTTCAGTTTTTGATAAACAACACTTCTGAAAACATTGGAACTAATTTTTTTCTCTCTTCCCCTGAAAGCGAAATTATTTTTCCAGTTCCCAAAATATTGACCTTTTTGGCACATGATACTCTTCTTGAAGTAGAACTATTCTTTGAGAACAGAACTTCTATTTTTAAGAAACTCTAGAGACAATATTTTGACTTAGTCTCTAGCACATGTACAGTCTTGTATAAATATGTGATGAAATGGTCTCGACCTTCTCTTCTGTATTAAGAGCCATTTCATAAATGTAATTTTCGCAATTCATTCAGCCAATATTTCAACGTACTATATATGCATTATCTGAATGATACTACTGCTTGAAAACGTACAGTATAATACTAATTTTTCATGTATATACCATTTCAAATGCATCTTATGTATTTTGGGGTGGGTTGGAAAACACGTGCATTGTTATGTTTAGTATTGCTTAGTAGTTAGTAATGATGGACATTATACATGGAGTGGGTGTTGTGAACGTATCTAGGACCCTATTTAAATATTCCCGATTTATGCCCTTATGTGGTTATAACAAATCATATCCTTATAAAGGCATAAGAATCATATCCATATTTAGTCATAGCCAATGCAGTCCAAATACGGCAAGTCTACTCCCATAGACTCCTAGAAAGTACAACGCGTTCTTAAAACAAACCAAGCCTCCAGCAGCCCGGGAATTCCCCCTGCTTCTGTTTTGATTTGTCCAAAAACTCCTGGAGTCCTGAAAGAACTGCGAGTTCTTAGTGACGTCTTATGTCCAACCTTACGTCAAACTCGGCACCTTCCAGGTATAAATATACCAGCATCTGCCTTAGCAAACACACGGTGGTTTGGAGCAGATCGGCTATCTACTTCCCCGACGCCCTGCTGTAACGAGTGCCGAAGGAAGCCGACCCTCCCATTGACGCACTGAGAGAGACGCTGTCTTTTCTCCTGCCGAGAAATCCAGTTCCAGTGTTTCCGGTCACCCTTGCGGGTTGCTAGGGGATCGAGTCCTGAGAGAGAGATACAATACCTCCTTCATTCTATAACCAAGGTACGGAGCTGATTAGATCCTTAAGAGAATTCTTGATTCAGATTCTTGGCAAAAACTATCTTAACTCAAACTACATCTCACTTACTCCTTCCCACGTACTAGGCTTAGGTTAGGTACACCGGGGTAGGCGTATTTTAGAAACGCCAGTTGAGTACGTTTAGTCAACTTTTATCATTGTATGTATTTTATCTGTTTTAAGTATCTTATGGCTTAGAAACCATATCAATGCTTTTACAGTATTATTTCATAATACTCCTTTTACTGTACGCACTTTACTTTATGACAAGTATTGCAATTGTGACAATTCACTTCTCTTGCATGAGAAAGAAGACTGCTCAATAAATGACCACTTTTATTGAAAACGCCCGTTTCTCTATTTCTCTGCACTCCTGGTGAAACTAAGCATGCACGATTGACTAAGTGAAATAGTTATCTATTGTTTCCGAGACTCTGGAGATATACTCCTTATTCTGGAGGGAGCAAAGTTGTCATGTTTATGCGGTTGTCAGAAACGAATCCCTTCTTGTCTATTCAGGAAAGTTAATTCCTTCCTGTTCACTTGAGGAAGTTTCTAGTGACCTCTAAGCTAGCTGGCATTCATAATTAAGTCTAACATATTCAGTAGAGACCTAGTCGATCTCAGTCCTACGTCTAAACTATCGTTTGTTATTCCAATGCGCAGAGCCTATTGGGAATATAGGAACTACACTACAACATGAGGCCACCATAACCATCTACACTTCCTGGGGGTAGCAGAGTCCACCGACACCTGGCACATCGACCTGTTTGTTAAACAGTTATTATCTGATTCGCTAGGCCAGCAGAACTTTACTTCTACCTTAATTTTGGAATTGGGCCCATCACTTTCTTGCACCAGACTCTGCTCCCTGCATCTCTCCATAACCAACCATTGCCAGTCTTCTTAATTTCTAAGATCGGGATGTGGCCCAGACTCGCCCAGGAGCATGGGCCTCTGCAGTAGCAGGGTTTCACAATCTCCCTCTTCGTGGACTTCACAATGGCAGTCCAGTAGGCATTTCATAAGTTCACAGACCCCAAATCAGCATCAGAAACTGGGGAAATGCTAAGGCATGCTCTACCAAACTCACCTTAGGGTGGACATCAATGGTAAGGCTCACTTTTTCGTCACCCCAACAGAAATCCAGAGTTTATACAAGCAACACCCCCAAAACAATGTCTCTCCATGGCACTCCGCACCCAATCACACCTCAACGGACATACACTCAACTGCGAGTGTAGAGCTCTTCCCCTTGGAATGACCCAGCAGTCTTACTGCCCGACCCCTGCCATTCCTCTTCAACAAACTCTTTGCCTCTACCCCTATCTCCTTGATGCAGGAAATATTGATCTCCCAGGAGCCCACCTCATCACTGATGGAAAATGGCCCTTCTCTCCTACAGTCCTACTGATCCATCTGCAGACTGGGCCTGAGCGTTGCCTCTCCCTAGTGTAGTCTATCATGGGGACCATGTACTTTTCTTTGTTTATGAGCTTTGTCCATGGGATTCACTGGACTAGTTCTTGCCTTGTGTGTATAGAGTGCGAGGAGGAGGAAGTTACAAGGTCATTTATGTTATTTGTTTATTTACAACCTTCAACAGTAGCACCCATTGCGGGTGCACGGTGCTCCCCATTCTAATTAACAGTGATGCCACATGGGGGCGACAGAAGAATTTATGTTCCTGTCATGGAACATCTAGGGCTTCATTAGTCCACACAAGGGTAAACCGGTTGTGCACTATCTGTATCAACACAGCACACATGTGTCCTTATTACAAGAGACATATCTCCTACCTGGCAAGTCGCACACCTTTGCCCCTGCTTGGGCAGGTCAATAGCATGGATTGTGTAATTTTGTGACCAGGGTTCAAGGCCCACCTGCAGTGTATATGTATATGTGTGTGTATATATATATATATATATATATATCTCCTCGCAACTTGTGTTGTCGCAGGGGTAGCACTATAGTGCTGGTGCCATCTTCGGGATCAAGACAGTATACCGTCAGTAATCATAGCGCAATTGTTCCAAAGGTATGATGGCACTCCACTCAGGGAATTTTCAAGATTTTATTTCATCAACTGTGATCGCCTACGCGTTTCGAACTAAGCGTTCTTGATCACGGCAAATATTCAGACAATTGGTCCCTTTTCCATTTCTCATTATATACACGTGCCATGCATTGCATTCTGGGATTAGTAGTCAAATTAAAATCATTCAACTAACTTTATCCATATATTGTTTGGATAACACGCTGTAGCTTTTGCGTTTGATATATATAATTTTACCAAGGTGGTAGTGGGTCCTCTGGGAGATTTGTGACATAATTAATCATGACATAGAATGTTAGAGATCTGGGAAATGCTGTGGCATGTGGGAGGCGGCATGGTTGGCTGTGAAAGAAAACTCTTAATTTGTGAAAAGCGCTATAGTGAAAGAAAAAGAAATATGTCGGGCCAGTGTCGCAGTTAAACAAGATATTTTAAAGGCACAGAAAACAATTGTGAATTTCTGACATGTAAGGCAAAATCAGCTTGTACGTACTGTATTATCTTTGTTATTAAGACATATAGTCAATCACATAAAAAGGCAGAATGGTTGGTGTGGTGGTGAATATTGCAAGCTAATATTTTGTAGCCCAATAAAACAAAGGGGGTAAGTAGCACACTGCCTGGCATCCCAGCATCCAGTTCACTCAAATGCATGATGGTAAATGTGGTGCATGATAGCACTTCAATTAAGTCTTTTTGTTTTCACCGTGATTGGTGAAGTCTCTGTTGTGTATCTCTAGACCCGTGTTTCAGGATAATCGTGCTCCTTCAGTAGAAGGTCACATTTAATTTTGGGGGTGCTGGCTCTGCTGCTCACAGCCTTCTCGGGTCTCTGTACCACTAACTGAGTGCAGGTGCATCAACCAGAACTTGTCAGCTCACTAGCTTAAACGATCCCAATACAACAAAAGGGGTAGGGAGCACCCAGTTTGCTCAGATGCATTATGGGTAATATGGTGCATGCTTGAATTAAGTATTTTTGTATTCAGCATGGTTGGTGCAAATGTGCTCCCTACCACTTTTGTTTGGCTAATATTATGGCTAGGGTTCAAGCTCAACCAACAGATTCATCTTCTCCTTATTTTTTTAATAAATGTATTTTCCCCAAGTGAAAGCGGATCCTTTGAAAACGCACATCGGCATGTCTGAGAGGTTTGTAACCGAATTTGACATGAAACAGGCCAAAAATTAATGGGACGCTGTGGCTTATGTCCCATACCAGTCTTGATCTCCAGCTCCTTTGTATTGTGCTTATGGAAATTAACACTAATACTTTGCCATCCTCTGCAGGCATCAATATCAGCCCTTGTAACCAGTTCTGGCAAGCATACACGGTCTGTCATCTTATGAACCTTTTTTGAGTCATTTCAGTAAACAGCACTGGGAAAAGCAGAGCTTCATCACTAATTTAAACAGGTCTTCAAAATGGGCTCTCTTCAAGTTTAATCAATCCAATTGTTCAACCTTCAGTCACTCACTGCACACAATCAACTCAGACTCCATCGCTGCCAACTCTAGTCTCCAGGCCAGGGGAAACATGCCAACAAACGACGACAAGCACAATATTCAACATCTACTGAAGTGAAAGCGGCTGACGTTAAAGGCGCTAAAAAGGAGGGTGAGGGGGCAACAACTAGTCAAAAAAAATCAAGGGCTGTATACCAAATTCATTTCATTTAATCTACTATGCCCTTAGGTAGCACAATTGCAGATGCTAAAGCATCCATGCTTCATTTGCAATCTTCGCTTTAAACTATTGTCTGAAATGTTGTGCACAATGATGCAGTGGAGCAAAGGTCTGTCTGGTTGTGCAATGTGGTACTGTTTTAAGCTTTCTTGAGTATGTGTTTCTAAATGTACTTTGACTTTTAGGTGTGCACCTCTGAGACCCTTGTAAACTAATGCCAATGAGGTTGCATATAATGTGTATACCTGTTGAGAGAAATCTGTACATGAGGATACTGGGGCAGGCAGAGGTTACTGGGCCCTGAGTGTAACAACCAGAGTCTTTTGTTTCTAGAGTTGTGGGGCCCTTATGTTGCAGGAGCTCCAAAATGGAACAAAATCCCCAGTTTAGTACTTTACACTCAGGGTAGTTAGCCAGAGCAGGTAAAACCTTACTCGCGGGGGAGGTTAGGGCTAGAGACTCAAAAGCACAACACACACTTAATAAATTAATGTCCACTTAGTAACAAAAAGTAATGAATCAGTAGTGTGGGCTGCGCCAGTAAATAAGTCCTAGAAATCTGATATTGCACAAAGGTGCTCCGACTTGACTTGACCCCACTACGAAGTGGTCGAATTTCAGAGTAAACTAATCTCTTGTAATGGCAATGATCGTATCAAGGAGCACACTAATATTTAAAACAATTCAAATTTCAAGTACAATATAATCTTTTAAATCATGGCATTAATTAAACATATGTAAACAGGAGTCTTGATAGTTCTTGAATTCAGTAATGTTGCGTTTATTTTCACAATTAGATGAATGAATACATGCATCAGCCCAGCCAACGCATTTAATCCGTAAAAGGACTTCATCAGGGCTGTAAAAACAATTAAATAACCATTTTTTAGTATCAACTCAATAACTTAAAAATGTAGGCGCAGAACTTAAATGAAGATACAAGATAGTCAAGGCAATTATCAGCAAGACTAGTACATTATGTACCTAATTCTTAGACCAGCAGAGCATCTGTTAATCATTACATAATCAAAATTGCATAAGTTACTCCCTGCATATATACACTTTAATTTACAATAATGATAAGTTTGTTGTGACATACCCAAACAGGAGGAAGAAGGGACTGATGACCTCCTCCCCTCATGCCTCTCCCATATTCTGTTTTCAGTCTCCATGGGGACATTCTCCGAAGGACGACCATGGCTCCTTTAAGACCCCTTTCTTCCGTGATGCCGAGCCGACCCATGTGACGCTGTAACATGATCCACTGACGACCGATGGCGACGTGAGGGCGAACCTTCAAAGAGAAAGCGCGGAAGATGAAGGAACACTGGGAGAACTCGTAGAAGACGTGCAACCGGAGACCACGAGCCAGGAGAGATGCTGTGTTCCAGACTGCGACGTTCCTGCTCCACTGGGCATCGACTGGAGTCTATGGCCTGCTGTGTTGAGACAAAGATTGCAGGACGATCCAGAGAGGGAGCCGGACCCTGCCCGGTACCAAGCTGATGCCAGCATCGCTCCTGGAGGAGCGTGGCTACCAGAGGTAGGTGCTAGGATCCAGGGGTGGTTCACGAAGGGGCACCCAACAGGAAGTAAGCCAGCTGCCTGAGCTGGGGAGGGATAATGCCAGGAAGCCTGCGCCTGTTCGCAGCGTAGGGTATCCTGCGATAGTGACCCGCACTTGGTGGTGGCAAAGGTGTGCCTCCCTCACTACTCTCCCCAATACATCGAAGAAACCGGCTTAAAATACACACAAAAAGTGTTCTTGTTTCTTTTTTTGTTTTGTTTTTCCATGCCTTGGACTACATAACGCTGAAACAGTGATGTAGTGCTCAACTACACCCTTCCTCTGATGTAAAGACGGAAGGGAAGCCAAGCCACAACGTACTGAATGTTGTCCAATTCTTAATAAATTCTTGTTTTGCCCCGCAACTCCTCTTGGCCTCTCATTGCCCACTCCACACAGTTGTTAACATTATCATTTCATAATAGATCTACGTAGATCCTGACATCAAGCTAAAACACAATGCACAAAAAACAGTACAATCTTATACATTCTGACTAAGTTGGTTTGTTCCCAATGCACTAAGCGGGATGGTAACCAGTTTCCTATAACTGTCACTTTTGAAGCTAGGAAGAAGACAGATCAATCATGTTTATTATCTACATCTTGTTACACGTTTCTCTAATATCCCATGAAAAGATTTTATAGCCTGCTAGAAGTCAGTGTGTAATCTCCACAGCATATGTTTTAAGGTTAAACAAAATTAATAAGCACTAAACCATCACTATAATGAGTCTTAATGGCTCTATCCTAATATTTGCTGAGTCATATTCATAGCTAAATGAAATTAACTCACTTAAAATATGACGTGGTATCAAAATGTAGCGGACCTTCTGACGGAGAATTGTTATATTATGTGTTGTGGATTCCCCCGTAGCGTGCTATCAATCACTCAAAATAAATGCCTTGGTTCTTCAGTCTACAAAAATTGAAAATACGAAGCGAGCCCAGTCTGGAATCCGATTTAAAAAACACAAAAAAAAAATTTTTTTTTTAAAAATAGAAAGGATGTTGTGTACTATGGCACTCTTCAGTAATTTGTTCTGATGTAGATTTAATGTAGACTTATGACTTTGTGTGCTGGAGCCTCTTTGTGGTATAGATATACTTGGTGATTAGTTTATGCTGGCCAATATAATGGTGATCATAAACATTAGGGGAGCAATGATGATATGGCATTGACATGATTGAATGGTTAGCTTGGGCATGATGGATGAACTTTTGATGCTACTGTCAACATTTATTCCCTGATGCCTATGGTGTCTAACATTTGGAACACATAGGTTGCTTGTCTTGGTGTAAATGACGAGCTTGAAATTATACTGCTAACACAAGTTTCCACATGCCTATGGTGCTTCTAATAGAGAGCACATAGCTTGGCAGTACTCTCTGAATCTTGGATTTTATAAGGTTCTATACTCCGATTGAATTGTGGCTGCTCACTTGTGCGTGAGACTGCCTGTTCACGAGTGAAAATATATTTTTTGTTTGATAAGTATAATTCATTGTGTTGTTATTTGAACATATATTAATTTTTGATTAGGTTGACTCAAATATACCATGTATGATCTTAGGTTATCGGTATGTGACCGTGTATTATATTGACTGTACGTTATCGAGCTTCTTCTGGGCCTCTTACTTTCACTTTGACTGTTCTTATGTAATAGAATTCGCTTCTTGCACTTTTTCGTGGGTATTCCAGGTTGTGGAGCTATTTTACATGTGGCTTTGTTGGGCTCCGCTTCGGTGTCTCACTTTTTTTTTAATGTTTGCCCATCTGATAGTTGGAATGAATTGGTTCAATTAACTTTTCTAAGGAAATATGGTTGTTGGATTTAATTTAATTTAGATCAGCTTTTTTATACATAAAAAATAATGATTTACTACTATTAGGCCTAGATATAATAAAGATTGAAATTTAAGTTGGTTTGTTAGCATTTTGCAAAACAAAACAGAATCACAACTCTTGTTTTATTATACCGATATATTGACAGAAGGCAATTCTCTAGATTTAATATTGTATTAGACAGAAAAGACGTATTTTAACCATAATGTGGCGTTTGTACACACGATACCTCGCCTCTGAGTGTGTGCATTGTTTATTTTACTTGCAAGACGTTCTGACATATAAATCATTCCCTGATGGGCTTATTCTATTTGGTGGATACTGCACCTACACTTGGCTCGTTGCTTAGGATTGACTTTTGGCAGGCATGTATTTACACAATACTAAAGCCTAGCTACAAATGCATATTATGTTATTGCAGGTTAGACTTATTGCCTTTCGGCTGTGTTTTTTTAATGGACTTAAGTGGGACTGTCACCGAATTGGCTGGTTGGCTTGGTGGACTGTGGAGCAAACCTTTGAGTCTTTGCCATACGCCAAGCTTAGCCTTCGTTAAGCTTTCTTTTGCTCTGCGGAATCACGAAGTGTTAGTGTGGGATTGTCCTCCGATTGGATGAATTATGCGGCATTTTTTAATGAAACCCTTACTGTGTTTTCCATATTTATGCTAAATATAGGCCTGGTTGAGTTAGCACCTGATAGGATGCGATATTAAAGTGGGAAGCTCACGTAACCGCCCTGACAGTGGTGGAGTAGAACTCGTCCTCTGATTGGCTGGGTGATTGGGCAGACCTGAGTGAAAACCTCTATCGGTTTTCTGCATGACTATTATGCTAAGTCTAGGCTTGGCCGAGTTTTCACCTGACAGGAGGAGACATTAGAGTGGAGAGCACATTAAACCGCCCTTTAATAGTGGAGTGGACCTCGCTCTCTGGCTGTGTGATATTGCGGACCAGAGTGAAAACCTCAACCGGTTTTCGGCATAATGTTCGTATTGGGTTGGTTAAGTGCGCCTCTGATAGGCTAATATTATGGCGGCAACATGAGTGCTTGATTATTGGTTGTTTCACAGTTTAAAAGGAGTGCAGGTGATGGTGAATCCTCACTCGCAGATAGACCACTTGCAAGAAGACTGAGTATATTTTCTCAGGAGGTGAGAGGAATAACTGTAGGTGAGCGCCTATACTTTTTGCTAATAACCGCTCTTTAGGTAACTTTGCACTTCCTTAGTGGGTTAAAAAAAATCCTAGGGACGGGCTAACTATTTATTGGCAAATTAACATTTTTGATCAGCTATACACATGTAGACCGTTTTTAAATACTTGTGGTCTAACCTAACCTAAAACTATTTAGTATTACTATTTGGACCATACTTTTCTGGTGTGAACTTTTCTTGCTGACAGGCTTCAATCTTCCTAGTGTAGATTAGGAGGAACATATACTGTCTTTTGCTGAATTTTATCTTTAAGCAAATTTGCTCAGGGGGACACTGGAGACTCATATTGTAGATGCTAGATACATTATTGTGTATATTCTGGCAAGGAGTATTATGAAGATATCTTACTGTTACTCTTTGTTCATAGACCTTACCTTCTTTATGCTACCGGGAATCCCAGCGATTATATATTAATCAAGAAGGATTTTTTTCTGGTAAGATTCACCTGCATCTATGTATCAATAAAAAATTACTCCAATCTTGGAAATTCTTATCTCCCTTTTTAAATGTAAAATTGTTTTTTAATGGGATTCTGGACTGGGCTCACCTTGTATTTTCAATTTTTATAGACCGACGAACCAAGGCATTTATTTTGGGCGATTGATAGCACGCTACGGGGGATCCACAACACAAAATATAACCATTCTCCATCAGAAGGTCCGCTACAATGGTTTTGATACTACGTCATATTTTAAGTGAGTTACTTTTGTTTAGCTATGAATATGACTCTGCGAATATGAGGATAGAGCCATTAAGTCTCATCATCATCATCATAGAAACTTTATTCGATCTTAAATGGGTTGGGTAGCGATTTTAGGAAATAGAATGCAACCCGACATATGCAAAAGTTGCGCCTCTTTAAAATCGGTATAATACATTTCTTTCTTTCATGAGCATACAAGCTACATAAAAATACCAAAATTAAGTCACTTAGAGGTGAATTAAAATCACCTGGGCACAAGGACAAGTCGGAGTGCTTAAATCTTCTACCAAGATACCCCAACATCAGTTGAATCCGGTTCAGTCGGAATCTCCGCAGAATAAACTTGTGATGTAAAAATGGGTCCTCTGCTAAGTAGGAACACTCTCCCTTGACCAGTGGAGGTGTTAATTAGTACATCCGGGTCATCTACACTGCATGATTCCTCTCTCCGCGTTCACATAGGGCCCCCGGTTTAAAAGTCTCAGCCATTCTCTGCTTGGAAAACTTTTTACATGACTTGGGATGTTTAAAGAGATTTATCAAACCAAGGGCACTAAGTTCCTGCTTTACATGGTTTAACCATCTGATCTTATGGGTTTCCAGTTTTAATATGCCTCTAATGATCCTTTGGTTAAGGGGAACAGTAACCCTACGCCAGATCAATAACCACAGCATAAGTTGAGCCAAGCAAATTGAATCGATAATGTATGGAAAGCCCAGTTCTATATGGAGACATAATTTGAATGGGACTGTGGCAGAGAGGTTAGCGATTTGAGACATTTATTTTCAATTATCTGAAGACTCCTTATAGTGATGGTCAGTGCTTATTACTTTTGTTTACCCTTAAAACATATGCTGTGGAGATTACACACTGACTTCTAGAGGACTATAACTCCTGTTCATGCGATATTGGAGAAACGTGTAACAAGATGTAGATGATAATAAACATGATTGATCGATCTGCTTCAAAGGCGACATTTATAGGAAACTGGTTACCATCCGGCTTAGTGCATTGTGAACAAATCCACTTAGCCAGAATTTATAAGATTGTATTGATTTTTTGTGGATTGTGTTCTTACCTGATGTCAGGGTATACGTAGATCTATTATGAAATGATTATGAAATGATTGTGATAACAACTGTTATCATTATTGTACATTAGAGTGTATATAGGCAGGGAGTCGCTTATGCAATTTTGACTGTGTAATGATTAACGGATACTCTTTTGATCGGAGAATTAGGTACAGAATGTACTCGTCTTGCTGATAGTTGTCTTGTATATCTTGTATCTTCATTTGTTTTGTGCTTACATTTTGAAGTTATTTAGTTGATACTTAAAAATGTTTATTTATTTGTTTTTACAGCCCTGATTAAGTCCTTTTATGGATGAAACATGTTGGCTGGGCTGATGCATATATTCGTTCATCTAATTGTGAAAATAAAAGCAACATAAC
The DNA here is from genome assembly GCF_964261635.1 of Lissotriton helveticus. Taxonomy (NCBI): domain Eukaryota; kingdom Metazoa; phylum Chordata; class Amphibia; order Caudata; family Salamandridae; genus Lissotriton; species Lissotriton helveticus. Next base: position 937,810,301 of record NC_136063.1, on the reverse strand, counting down.
TGAATTCAAGAATATCAAGACTCCCGTCTATATATGTTTCATTAATGCCATTATTTAAAAGATTATGTTGTGCTACATGGAGATTACAAATAATGGAGGCAAGATGGCAGCGGACGGTCCGTAGCACCTAGTCGCAGGCTCTACTCCTCCCGACTCGATGTAACAAGATGCACTGAGAAAGATGCGGTTGACCCTGTTGCGCCAGGATTTTAGTGCGTTGGAAAGGCAGCAGGATTGGGGTTCGGTGTGGTGGATTCTACACCCGGTAGAGAAATTTTTTTCTTTTATCAGACACGGCTGTACAAGGATTGTGGCGTTCCTGATAAAGCCAACATCGAGACAAGCAAAGATGGCACCTCAGGGGCCTAAGTCAGCTAAAGGCATTAAAGACGCTAAAGATGCTAAGGTTCCTGCTGGATCCACCGAGGGCACTATGGATAACAATAAGCCCCCACAATCGGCAAGTGCACTGCTCCGGTCCACGGGAGGAGCAAGAAGGCCCCCTGAGATACTGCCAAAAAAGGTAGTCGAGCAACAAACAGGCTGTGGCGCCAGCGGTAACATCCGGAATCCAGGCAGTAAAAGCACACAAAGCACTCCGATTAAGGGAACGGGCGATCGCGCTCAGAAAACCCACACACAGAAAGAAAGTAAGGATGCTGCCAAAACCAGAGAGACTACGCTCTGTCAACCCACCTTGGACGAGGCTTTCTCCAGTAAAGGGCAGGAACTGACTCCGGCGAGGATTGAGAACGCGTTGGACGTGGAAGAGAGCGATGCTGGAGCTCACCGCGAGGACGCTGAGGCTTCGGTTGCCGTGCAACGCAGTGAAATCACGCCGCCTAGCAGCGCTGGCCAGAGCTATGTGAGTGGGGTTACGGAGCAGCGGTATGAGAGGCACAGTGAGAGGCCCAGACATAATGGAGGTTCTATAGAGCTCGAGGAGGGCAAACAAGGTTGACCCTCTGGGGCCAGTGATCTGACCGCAGCAAAAAGAACTGGGAGTACTTTACAGGCAGACTCAGACCGGGCTGTACATGAAAGGGGGGGGGGGCAGGCTCAACAGAAGGGGACTGCTTCTATTCCCTGAACGAAGACTCAGAATCAATGATCTCAAGTGAAGAGGGCACACTAGAAGACACAGACTCAGGCTCAGCAAGTACGTCATCTGCTCAGGGAAACACACAACAAAAAAGGCGATCTAAAGTAAACCCTGCCAGTACTGCCAGGAAGCTAGTTTGGGACTATTCTGCCACATCCCAGATGTACCAAGATGGCGGAACTGAGACTGTGCATGCAGGGCAAGCTACATCCCCTCCTCAGACTCAGCCACAGGCCGCCTCACTGGACCTTCTGTTGCCCACTTTGAAGCAGATGCAATGGGAGATGAGGCTTGAAAGTCGTAGGGCTAAACAAGCAATGAAAAAAATCAAAACCTCCCTTAGGAAAATGAACAAACTGGATGAGGGCATGGCAGTGAGGGTGACCAAAGTGGAGGAAAGGACAGGAAGGCTTGAGGACGATGTTAGTAGGTTGCAGTCTTTTAAGCAAGCTCAAGAGAAGGTGACAGAGGAAGTCCAGTTGAAGCTGGAGGACTTCGAGAATCGTCAGAGACGGAACAACATAAGACTGTTGGGTGTGGCTGAAGGGATGGAGGGGCAGGATGTCAGGATGTTTGTGATTAATCTGTTTAAGGGTGCATTTCCTGAGATGACCTGTTGGAACTGGGAGACCGAAGTGCAGAGAGTGCACCGATATCCCCGGACTCTAAGGAAAGGGCTTGGGGCACCCCAGTCAGATAGGCCTAGAGCAATTTTGGTATATGTCGGCAACTATCTGTTGACTCTAGTAAAAGAGAGGGACCCAAAAACCAAAGGGGTAGGGTACCAAAAGAAAAATGTCAAAACAAGATTTCCCCTTTGGGCAAAATTTCTGTAGCATCTATACTTGCATACACAGTATTAAATTCAAAGAGGAACAAAGAGGAAAATATAAAAATAACTTCATGGAAAGTGTACAATTTATTCAAACATATATTCAAAACACAATATACATTGTTAATTGATAAAAACGATACACATAAAAATATATAGTAGTACAAATTAAAAACACACACAAGTGTGCTGTGTACTGTTCTTGTATTTCAGATACATAATGTGTATATGGGATTCAAATATTATATCCTGAAGCAGGTGTTGGCTCTCTAAATACGTGCCCACAGAAACGCGTCGCTGCAATCTTTGAGTTGCAATACGCTAAGTCTATGAAACAACGACTCTAATTACGAAAGCTATATATGTATTAGAGTGTGATTGCGCTTTTGACTATTGTTTTTGCCTCATTATAATAGGAACCATTTATTCCTTACTTCTGTTTCCCACTTGTGTGTGTTTTTAATTTGTACTACTATATCTTTTTATGTGTATCGTTTTTATCAATTAACAATGTATATTGTGTTTTGAATATATGTTTGAATAAATTGTACACTTTCCATGAAGTTATTTTTATATTTTCCTCTTTGTTCCTCTTTGAATTTAATGCTGTGTATGCAAGTGTAGATGCTATAGAAATTTTAACCAAAGGGGAAATCTTGTTTTGACAACTATCTGTTGAGGCAGGAGATCGTGGATAAGGCAAAGCCTGAGTCAAAGCGAACATTTAATCAGGTCACGTTCTTTGCCCGCCCAGACTTTTGTCATGCCACCGTGGACCGGCGGTGGAGACTCAGACAGATGATAGCTCCATTTCAGAGCCTTGGTTCTGAGGCTTATTTGTAGTTCCCTGCAAGACTCAAGGTGATAACGAAGGGTCAGGTCAAATTCTTTTTCCCTGAGGTGAAAGCACAACAGTACATGGAGGAATTGAAAGGGCCGGTGAGAGTTTGAGGGATAGGGTATGACTGCTGAAAGTGCTGATAACCCAGTTATCTTCCTCAAGATCCAACCAGCGATAAATTGGCAAAGGGCAATGCAAGTATTAGTTTATACCGGGGTAGGTAAGGGGTGCACCGCCGAGACACAGTAGAGCATCGGGTGGGAGGAGGCTGCGACGGCTGCGAGCTTTTGTGGCCACACATAGGTCATAGTTGACCTATTTGCCTGTGAAGGGGGGTCTCAAGGGGGGGCTTGGGGAGGGGTGGGACAGGGACAGGGGGAGCGGGAGAGAGGGGGGCACCAAGGGGGGATCACACAGCACACATAGGGAAACAGAGATCAACATGGTGTTTAAATCTACTTAATTGGCCGGTGGAAAAGGTGGGATTCCCGTTCAAGGTATCTTAATGAGTGTTCGGATTGTGTCCATTAATGTCTGTGGCTTTAACGATCAAGCAAAAAGGCAGCAAGTCGCCTCTATGCTGAAGGCCATGCGGTTGGACTTGGTATGCTTGCAAGAGACCCACATTGAGGGGACAAGGGCTTACCTCCTAGAGCAGCTAGGGTTTTCCCTCTTGGCATATACTAAACAAGGCACTAGGACGGGGGGTTGCCGTATTAGCTAAAAGGGGTGATATTAGTGTGAATAGGAAATTGGAAGATCAATGGGGCAAATGGGTTCTCCTAGAGTGTGCAATGCATGGTGAAGTATATACTATTGTTTCAATCTATGGGTCAACAGAGGACGATCCGGACATCTTTGAATATCTGGATGCAGAATTAGCTTTATGGCCGGAACCGATAATCTGCTGCGGGGATTTTAACATTAATGGTATGGCTGGTCTAGGGATTGAGGGGGTGCGGTATATACAGGTCGTAAAAAAAAGACACGTGTCGCAGTAGTCAATCTGGCCGAACATAACTCGTTAGTGGATGTCTGGGCACGATTGAACCCTACAGGTACTGGCAGTATGTTTTTCTCTGCACCAAATAAGGTTTGCGTTAGGTTGGATTACTTTTTGATTTCCAACTCATTAATGCCAAGAACACAGATAGAGAAACTCCCCAGGATTATGTCAGACCATAACCCACTAGTTATTACCCTGAAGTTAGACAGAGTAGCTGAAAAAAAGGAGACTACATGGTAATTTGAGAGGGCTTTGTTAAAGGACGATGATTACATAAAACATATGAGTAACTGGATTGTTAAGTTTTGGGACATCAACAGGGGAAGCGCGTCTTCAGGGATGGTATGGGACGCATTTAAGGCCGGTATAAGGGGAGAGACTCTGAGTTATAGCCTACATAAACAGAAGCAGGAAGGATTAAAAGTGACAGAACTCTTTCGGCTCGTGGCACTAGCAGAAGAGGGGTTGTGCACAGCAATACAGCAGGGGATATCCATAGAGCAAATTCTGCTTAAAATAATAGCCGCCAAGGCAAAGGCCGTTGAGAACATAGCTAGGAAAGCAACAGCCAGCTTTCTACTCAGGAAAGAATTATGCCACAAATTCATTTAAAAGGTGGGGCACAGCTTGGCGATACGCACAAGGCAAAAGGCGGCAGCAGACGAAAAAAGAGAGATCTCGGATGGCAGAGGCGGCACTATAATAGACACTAGCAGGATTCTGGAGGCCTTTAGGCTATTTTATGCTGATTTGTATAATGAAGAACAGTTAGGGGATAGAACAGAGATCCAGGCGTATCTTGGAGATGCATTAGCCACTGGCCTCTCTGAAGAAGAGAAAGCACTTTTGGATCTTCCTATAGCAATGGAGGAGCTATCAGCGGTGCTAAATAGCCTCCCATCAGGTAAAGCGGCAGGCCCCGATCATATACCCCTAGAATTTTATAAAGCCTTTCAAACAATTATAAGTAAGTATATATGGGGGATACGATGTTGAGGGCACAGGTAGGGTTGTCTATACCGAATTCCTGGGCAGGAGCAGATATAGTTGTAATTTTGAAGAAAGGTAAACCACCGGTGGAGCTAGGGTCCTATAGGCCTATAACCCTTATGAATGCAGATGCAAACATTTTCTCCAAGATCTTGGCTGTAAGATTAGCCAGAGTAATAGAAGGGTTGGTTAGCCCTACCCAGCATGGGTTTATACCAGGAAAGGACACCGCACATCATGTACGACAAGTCATCACCCTCTTTGATGCAGTGGAGGTCTTAGGAGACCCTATGGCTGTCTTATTATTAGACGCACAGAAGGCATTCGATACGGTCTCCTGGGACTACCTTTGGACTACTATGAGGTGGAACGGTATAGGGGAGGGATATGTAAGAGCCATACAGGCTTTATATAAAGGCCCAACAGCTCGGCTAAGAATTAATAGAGGTTACACCATGTCCCTACAGATACAGCGCGGGACTCGCCAAGGGTGCCCATGCTCGCCGCTCCTTTTTGCCCTGTATATCAATCCACTTCTGCGTAGGCTGGAATCAAACAGGATTGTGCCATTAACTGCTCAAGGGCGAGATTTTAAAACCTAAGCATATGCAGATGATGTGGCAATTGTTACATCAATACCAGTTAGGACAGTTGAAGAGGTTGAGGCAGAAGCTCAGGCATTTTGGCGGATATCAGGATATGCCCTTAACAGGGCAAAAACACAGATAATTAAGAATAGCAGGACACTCTGTGATGATGAAAGGGTTACTACCTCAGCAAGTTCCCTTGGGATTAACATCTCAGCAGACCTTGACAGGACGGTGGAAAAAAACATTGGGCCTAAGATTACTAAAACTAAGCATGATCTGGACAGGATGCACAATTTGCATCTATCACTAGTAGGACGGGCAAACGTGATTAAAATGATTATCCTGCCTAAATTCCTGTACCTATTTAGGACAATTCCACTCTTTTTTCAAGGCCAAATGGTTCACTGCACTAGAGTAAATCTTGAACAGGTTTATATGGGCGCATGGTAAGACCAGGAGAGCGCGGCGCTACATGACTCTTCCTAGGGTTAGAGGAGGCTGGCGGTCCCGGATTTTAAAATGTACTACTGGGCGGCGGCGCTCCAGTATATGCAGGGATTGTTGGGGGGACCGGCAGGGGATATAAAAGTAAAGGTTGGCTCTACTGATGTCTACGCAGCGATTTTGGGCGAGGAAGCTGAGAACTGTCTACTTAATTGTGCTGATTCAAGTTATTATAGGAGAACAAGATTTAAAACATTACAGGCGGCGCGTAGGATATGGACAGCCTTTTCTAAAAAAATATGGACTTGTCAGATTTAATCGATATACACGCATGTTTAGGAATCTGTCTTTTCCAGGTGAAATATTCGCGGATGCAGTTATGGCTGAATGGGCAAGGGAGGGAATTTTGACGGTGGGAGATTTGATGGGGACAGACGGGATTTACCAATTTGTTGAACTACAGGCGGCCTATGGGATAGATAGAGGGAGTTTTTTTAAATACTTGCTGGTCCGGAGCTTCCTCTGGAAAAAACAGGGAGGCTCGTCAGGGTTTAATAAGAATAAAATTCTTGATGCTATCAAGGGTGGGGCGGAATGTTCTATCTGCAGATTGTACTCAGAGCTCTCTGCCACAAAGGCTGATGACCTGGAGAAATATGGTGCCCATCGGGTCAAGCAAACTAGGGATAGAGCTGGACTGCTTTCAGGAATCTCTAGAATTAGGACAGATCTTATTATGTTCAGCCGGGCTGCAGGCTCAACAGTACAAGACAATATATTCCTTATATTATACCCCGGCAAAAATAGCACAGTGGGCGGAACCAAGGGGATACTTGCCCGTGTTGTGATTCCTTAGAGGCAGATATAGTTCACATTTGTGCCCCCTGTCCGCAGTTATACACCCTTCACAGGGCCATAGAAACCTTTCTCTCTAGGTCCTTGGGAATCGACATCACACTCACACCAGTATGGATTATCCTTGGGTTTAGTGGAGAGAGTGACCAGGGACATGATTTTCAGTTCTTATTCATGGCCATGTCTGTCCTACGTATGTGCATAGCAAGGGGATGGTTGGATAGAACACCACCAACTTTACATCAGTGGTTGGCCAGTCTCCTTGCTGTTTTCAACTTAGAAAAGGGTATATACTCAAGGAAAGGAAAAAGGGGAAGAATATTAGGGAGGAAAATATGAGAACCCATCCAGAAATGGAAAGAGTCTTTTGAAAATCCCCGGCGTGATCCACCCTGAAGGGATGGGTGTATGTATTTTTTCTTTTTTTCTGAGTTTCTGCTTGGTCACTTTAGAAATATATTTAGCATTTATTATGATCTATTCTTGTTTTACCGTATTGTAACATGTCAAGACTTGTTTTTTGCTGTGCTGTAACACCAGAAAACTTTAAATGAAATATATTTTTTTTAAAAAAGATTATGTTGTACTTGAGATTTGAATTGTTTTATATATCAGTGTGCTCCTTGATACTATCATTGCTAATGTCCACTTAGTGTTTTTTTTTTTTAAAGGAAACATTATTTAACAGATGCGAAACTAAAATCATATGCACAAAATTAAAACTCTTTACAAAAATGTTACATGGAAATATCAATGGGACGTATTATAAAGGGCCTCACACACTACAGGGGTGCACACAAGGAAGGGCCAGTCCTCTAATAACCACTAAAATCAAACTAGACCACCTAGGCCGAAGAAAGTATTATTTGGTTGCAAGCCAACTGACTTAACCCTAAAGTTCGATAACCCCATGTGTCCCTATACAAGTGGTATACAAACATTAAGAAAAACTGCATACTGGTTCTTTGAAATGATGGAAACATCAATACCATTTCATCATCCTGGAACATTTCAGGATGGTACTACAATATGTACTTGTTTCAATTTTCTCTGATACCACGCCATTCCAATGGTCTATGACACTTGTGCAAAAGTAAACAGTGCTAAACAGTAAATATTTCATTAAATGTCTTATTTAGATCATTGATCCTGGTTGCCAAACAACCACAAAGAACCCATAAGGAAAGGTCCATGCACTCCAATGACTATCCCTGGGAGCACTTGAAGAATGCTCTTCTGGGCCATACATCCCCCTGCGAGTTTTAAGGTGATAATTATTTTTAAATATTCTCATAGGGCTTCTTTGGAGGTTTGCACCTGTCCTTCCAGGCCCTCAAACGGAGTCATTTTTTTTGTAGTATTCCTGCTCTCCTGGAGCACCACAAAATATTATGAAAATATTCTTTTAGCCCTGATGGTTTAGAAGGTGCCCTTTCCCACAGATAGCTCTCTTATCTAAATATGGACAAAACTATTTGGTTTTTCTGTTATCATCTTTTTATATTGATTTAGAGCACCGTGCACTTGTGGAGCACCCTTGCACTTCTTCCTTTGCACTATGCTGAGCCACACAGCCCAAGTAATCAGGCCGTTCCTACAACCGGCGGGCACTCCTTCCTCCTGTTACCAGGCTTTTGCGCAGCAGTGTGGCCGGAGAGTGTGTGATTGAGTGCTCAGTGTCTGGGGGGTGGAGGTGGGGAAATATTGCTCCCAGAGCCACCCTGGCTGGCCCCCATCTCTAACTCTGGGTACGATTTTTGGAGCAAAGTACTGTAGCAGGCAATGTCCTCAAGTGAGCTCTAGCTGCTCAGGTGTTCATTAAAGCTATTTCACCAACTTCACAGAGCTGACCCACTTAGTCTGTGGTGAATGCATTTTTCACAGGGTGTGTATCTCCTGGCTCTTGTTGGAATACTCTAACCATTAGGAATGCCTATTTAGAGGCGCTTGGCTTCTAATATTTTGGTTGTGTCTATAGTTACTTTTCCCTCATGTTTGTCTCCACCCCCTGGATTGTGCTGATTTCTCCTTTTTGCAGCAATAGGGTGAAAACAGTTTATGGAAATCCCCTTATTTCTGTCTCCTGGTAGTCTCTGGGCCAGGGTTGCCCTGCAGCACCATCACTTGGCAGACTTCTCTTTTGTCTGCATTCCCCAGGCACTCGGGCCTCCTGGCCGCTTGCGCCAGCCTGTGTTCATCAGTCTGGCATACCCTTTCCTCTGTCACCTGCACCCAGGGTTAATCCAGAGAAGTCTAATGGGAACCTTTTCCTTTGGAGTCCCTAGCAAGTTCACTCTTTTCCATCCAACAAAGTGAATGAAAAAGCTAGGGTCACTAAGGCTGCAGACAGTCCACTATAGTCCAAGAATAAAAATCAAAGAATAAAAATCCAAAACAGGTCCATCCACTTCAGATAGGGGCTCCTAAATTATTCCTCTACAGCGGTTCAGAAATGAAAGTGGAGAGTTCTAAAACGTTGGACACTCCACCCAATCCAGAGATGCCACATCACCCCCTCCACAACTGACTGACATTTCCTGGGCTACCCCACTGTCCTGCACAACATTCCAGGAGTTTTCATAATGGTAGATCAACCGAGATTGAGAGACTTCACCCAAGAGACTAACTCCTCTCTGCCAGAAATGGTTTCTCCCTTTAAAGATTTCAGAGGCCAACTGATGCCAGAGTTCTGCCTGCTCCCCCCTGGCCACTGTAAGGAACAAATGGCCAGGTTTGTCAGAGCTGCACTATTCACCTTTGAGAATGGCTCCCCAACCCCTCCCTCTCCTGTTAGATGGCTAATCTTTTCAAATGTTCCTATTGTTCTGGGAGAGTCTTTGAATTGCCAGATGGACAGCAATATAATTAACTTGTCGCGGGACGGTAGCTCAAAACCTGAATGCCCTTAACGTTCAGTGGGAGAAATGTACATAATTTTTTTAAATAAAGATGAATGCATATGGGTCAAAAGTGATACTATATATGTGTTTGGGATCCAGGAAAAAATAGGAAATGTGACAATCCCAACTTTCATTTTATCCAACTTTTACCCAAAGTGTAAAACAAAAAAAATAGTTAAACACTACAGATTCTGCACTTAAGTCAAAAAGAAAGGGGCCCTTACTTCATGGATTGCAATCGAATGGTAAAGCTTAAGTAGGCAAAAGCAGTTTATTCCAGGTGCTATCTTTGAGTTTTACACACACCAGCCGGAGGGAAGCGTTTGGAGTCCTGGAGTGAACCCCATCCGCAAGTGCTCGCAGTGGCACCAGTATCTGTCCAGTGAGTCGGACACACGTTGACCCAGTGGCTGCACTTGGCAGGCCCAGGCTCTCGCTTTTGGACACACTCCTGCAGTGATTAGAAGGTTCCTGCGGCTTCTGGTATGGAGTAATTGATCACACACTCCTGATGAGGGGGGCATGGCTGCGATGTTCTCGTCCTTGGTCTCAATCTAAGGAGAGAGTGTTCCCATCGCATCCTCACTTAAGCAACAAGATTGAACCAGTTGCAGTCCTTTGTGCTTCCGGTGAACTTGTCTGATACATGTGGTCTCCACCGCTTGCTATCTATGGGCTCCGAATCGATCAGTACGGCAAGGTTATCCATTGCTGCTCCTCCTGGCATACACAGTTGTCTCACAAGACTTCGGCCCTTACCACACAGCAATATTTCACAAAACCTGTACCCCCTGGCTTTTGGGGTCACTACATCGCAACTGGACAAGGCTTCAGCCTTCACTACATGGCTGACTTTAATGGCGGCCCCTCCTGGCATGCGGGTTGGCCACACAAGACTTCGGCCCTTACTGCAAGCAATCTTTGCTATGGCTATCTTTGCGATGACCCTCTCCTGGTCAACAACTCGGTGCTGCACATGATATATGACCCAATGGATACAGCAACCCTTTCCTCATACCTCGCACAAGGGCTCCCCACTGGTCCTTGCTTCCTCAGATGGTCTCCTCTTCCTTACAGGACAATCGGGTCTTGGTAAGCAGGCAGGTGCTGGTGCTCTTCGGCAGGTGGTCTTGGAGTCTCGGGGTGATATCCCCTCACCCAGCAGGTAGGCTAGCAGGCTCTACCCCCTAGTCTTGGTCACAGGCAGGCATCTTACAGATCTTCCCCTGCTCACACACCCCATCTAGCTGCTTTGCAGATTACATTATTGGCATCTCAACCTCCCCTTATCGTGCATTCCCAGACACCAAATTTGTTTTAGCATCTAAGTCTTTGAAAGATTATGTTGGAGTTGTGCTTCTTTCGATGTGAATGCTCCTCCGCTCCTTTTTCTCTTGAAAATCAATATGTCACAAAATGAATGTGTCAAAAGCTGATAGTCCCTCAACACAGGCTGTGGAAGTGACTAAAGGTTCACACCTGGATGTCATCCACAGTGATCTGTGCATCAAAAGGTTAGCCCGGGGATCCTACCTCTACTCTTTACAATTCTCTTTTCAGCACCCATCTCCTTAACAAGACTTGCCCAGGCCCCTTTCTTGTGACTTCTCACTGAATCAAAGGCCACCTTTTGAAAAGCGCTGGGGATGCTTGGTCCTCTGCTCCCCATTCTGTGTCCCACTAAGCTTACAGGAATGCAGCAATCCACAAATCTGTCTGGGAGGTTCTCTCTACTCCACTCCATGATTCATCGTGAGGGGCCTGGGTCTGTTAAATGGAACCCAGAGACTTCCATATATTGTACCATTCACAAGCACACATGAACCCAGTGTATATATACAGCATGCACACACTTCACAGTACTGTATCCTCCATGTACTTCACCAATCAGGGGCTCACATGCATGCAGAACTTGCATTCAACATGCACGCTCTGCTCAGAACTGCATTATTTCTGTACTGTTCAGTGGCGTAGCTAGACGTACTGCCACCGAGGCGGCCTCCATGTTTGCAGCCCAGGTGTAGGTCAGAGCAGGGTGGTGGTTGGGGGTGGCAGCCAACGGGTAACTTGTTCTGGGTGGGGGCGGGCGACATGTTCTCGGACCAGGGGATGGTGGTAGTTAACAGACTACCATCCAATCCTCACGCTGAAGAGCAGCGCAGGGATTTGTCTGAGCAGGAAGGAAATACAGCCTGCTCAGACCAGGGAGTCTGTGGGGTTTCTCCAGCCCAGCTCCTCAATGCAGCTGGGTTGGAGAAAACGTAAGTGCCCATGTGTGTACTTGGTCGGCCTGAGACAGCCGGCCAAAACACATATGCGCACTTAGGGAGTAGAGTGCACTAGCACTCCTCCTCTCCCTCCCATACCTAGGCCCTGCCCCTACCAACACCGCTGGCTAAGAGCCAGCAAATATAAACAAGCATTTGCAATGCAATCAGTATGACCTTTGGGACCTTAAATTTATTTAGCTATGCAGCACATTAGCCTGGGTGCTGAAACATCTGCTGTTCTTTAACATAGGGGAAAAGTTAGCACCAAACTGCGTGACACGCCAGGTATGGGAACACCTGGAGAGAAATATTGCTTTTCAGCGGGAAATCGTATAGTCCAAAGCTCTGTTTTTAATATAAAATCGAGGCCTTTGGTGGTCATATCACTGAAAATGCAATATTTGGAAAACATATTATTGTCTACGTGTGATTGTGGAAGACCTTTCAATGGACTGGAATCTAGAGAATGCTAAAGTGATTGTTATTTTACTGAACTCTGCTGGTCGTTTTCTATCATGAAAGTTATATAGAGGCAGTTGCCAGCAATTTTTAAAAAAAAAGAAAGTCCCTCAGCAGAAAGCAAATCTGGTATTCTACTGACCTCTGCTGGTTGTTTTCTATCAAGACAGTTAAATAGAGGCAGGTGAACAGTAGAAGTCCCTATGTGGAAGCAGACGAGTCCTAGGGCTGATCTCCAGAGCCCACATAAGTATATACTAAAGTATATAAGTATATACTAAAGTATATACAAGAATTCTTGACCTAAAAAAACGATGCAAGATCATTGTTTTATTTTACATTTGCTGCCCGCTCTGAGCCAGGCAGTGGGCTGGCGCTCCTCCGCCATTGTGGAGGAGCCACCACTGGATGATGTTGATATGTCCGTTTATATGCTGCTCTGGCTGAATGACCGGAGAGATAGCTTTAAGTAAGTTCTTTAATACTTGCTTGAATCCTGGCTGTGCAGATGATCCATCGATGCTGATTATTGAAAAGACGTTTAAAAGAGTATCGTTTGTATGTGTTATTGTGGTCATAATGGGATCCTGTTGACTGAGTGATGTGATTACTGACTGTCACTGTTAGGAAGCGCAGCATTATTTCTTTCTTTTTTTTTAATCGGGTGTTCAGCCAGAAGGTTGCATAGATCTGGAGTGATTGGTGCAGTCTAGTTTTTGGAATTTGATTGCGATTTTGAATAGTACTTTGTTTCAGTTGGAAGTACTTGGATTTCTTAGGATTTTTCATGGTCACTTTGTAGATTCTCTGTCTTTGAACTATATTTTTTATCTTTCTGATCATGTGTTTCCTTCCTTCATTGGCTGCCAATTGAGAAGATAATTATTTTCAAAGCCATGTGTTTCTGTCATAAAAGCCTACAGGGGATAGGCCCTACCTACCTGCACAACTTCCTCACCCCTTACAATCCTGGTCGACAGAAAAAATCTACAGGAGTACAGTTACTCAAGATTCCCAGGACAAGGAAAGCGAGGATGGGTGCTCGAACCTTTGGCTAAAGAACTGGAATACACTCCCTCTTCAGTTACGAGCGGAAAAACCTGAACCAGTCTTTCGTAGAGGACTGAAAACCTGGCTCTACAATCTCTAGGCCAACTATTATACCCACACCTACTTTTGTGCTTCTAGCGTGGGGACACACCTTTTGGGATAGCCAGGCGCTCTATAAATGTATTTTTATTGTTCCACTAGCGTTCTGGCATGTGGCTTTGCATTTTTGTAGGTGTATTTTTAAGTTCAGCCAGCCCATCTTCTGTTGTGGCTGCGTCTTGAGGCTTTAAGGGGAGAAACTTGTGAAGGCCTCAGTCAATGATGAAATTGGTTTACTGACCTCAACAGATTCAGTGGCTGTGTTATTAGTAATGCTGCCTGAAATGGGTCTGTGCTGAAAGACTTTCATAGCCTGTTAAAGGAGACGCCTTTAGCAGTTTTTTATAATGGTGTCGGTGTTGATAAGGAAATGTTTCCCTGAATGTCTGGATGACAGCAGCATGACGTGCGGATTTTCCTATTTTATGTAGTCTGCACAATCAATTATGTATTGTTAGTGCAGATCCCAACAAATGTGGTAGATTCACTGCTTATGGTGCACTGTTCATTTGTTGACCGCTACCACATTGCGAGCTATATCAGAAGTAAACAAATATATATTAGAAATCTTTGAGTTATTAGTCTTCCTTCTCCTGGCTGGTAGATTACTCCACACATACAAGTCACATTACATTTTTCTGGATTATATCCTTGCCAAGGCTTCATACAAATCTGTGTTCCCCTGATTTTTGAGTTTGGTTTTGTCAGACATGTGTATGGGTCTGGATCCACACACTAGACCCTGGCCTAGGATGTTTTAATGGGGGAAAGTTCGTGGGGCATGTCTTCAGCATTTGGGTACAGCATTGGCTGGAATCCAGGGTAACCCATCAGCCCCAGACTTTACAGAAAGAGAGGGATACAGCGGACTTCACAGTATTATGAATTACAATACATGTTATTACCCACAATTCCCTGCAAATGTAAAAATGTAAAAACAGGCATAATGACATCTGAATTTCTTTTCATTACCTGACAAAAACCATCAGAACTCAAGGAAAATGTCAGACTTCCTTCAATCCGCTAATCTCACTGCTGTACCTATGCCCACCAACCTGATCCTAAGAGGGGTTAGAGGATACCTTCCACGGCCGATCTATATGTTTTTTTTATGTACTTGTATAGGGCACAGCTACCCGCAGTGGGTTTCCCGGCGCTTGTACGAATACCGCAAGGGAACCCTTCCTGGCTTTCCCTGTGAAGTGTCCACTCCTGGGCACCCCCATGGTGCAGACCAGGCATCCCTCGCATTGTGGGGGCCGTTGTGGAGACTAAGCAAGCTATTGCCCAGAGTTGCAGCGTGGGACCCATGATCAGACCAGGCACTGAGGCGAGAATATCCGGTTAGGGGAATTAATGAGCCCGAGACTTGCCGAGGCGGGAATCAAACCCTGGTCACTGGCCAGAGCTTTGCATCGAGGTCTGCCTGCTCTGACCATTGAGCCACACTTCTCCACATATGTAATGTCGCATGTGATGCCACATGGTTATTGATGTGGCACCTTCATAGTAAGCATAGAGGCACATAATTGGTAAGTTTCCTGATGCCTGGGAAGGATTAGGCACTATCAAACCTCTTCAACCCAGGAGAAGTTAGTTCCCAAAATGAAAATGTGCACCAGCCTAAGGGGAGTAAGCAAGCAAAGGTGTATATATATTTGTCATTAGGGCACCCTGATGACGTGTGTGTATATTTGTATGTGTGTATATATGTGTATAACAGGTGTAACGTGTAACTAGTTAGATGTGTCCACCAAAACACGTAATTCCATCCGATATCATCGTCTGCCTGAATAAACCTTTTCTGTTTGGATTCCTGTTGTAGGTCCCTGCTTTTCGTCAAAGAAGTGGCAGGACTTCTCATGATATATACACACACACACACGTGTATGTATGTAAATGTAGATACATATTCACTGAAAAAAAGTAAATGTTAAAATGTTATAGTTATATGCTGTGATAATATAAAAACTGTTTAAAAACAAAAAAAATGAGATTACTCCGTTTTAGTTTATTTAGCCAACTAGAACTTGCACCCGCCATGCCCTGCTTATGACCTTTAACATTGTATCTCTCATGACATGTTAAATTACATCATAAAAGCTACTGATTTGCAAATAGAAACAGTGTACTACTGGGGACCAGCCTCATTCAACATGGTGAACGTTATATGGGGCACTTTTTAGCTACCACTCACGTTTTAAGTGAAAGGTACAGACTAGTGTGAGTGTGGATGTTTGACAATGTTTTCCATTCCCTCCATCAACTTTTTGTGTTGCTATAGTTGCCCTAAGTGGGAAGGGTGTGCCCAGGCATGGGGCACATGCTTGCTATGCTATGAATTCAAGCTAGCCTCGTTGGTGCGTGGCGATACCCCAAACGGGGCCAGGAAAACTTGATTTCCGGTCCAGGGAGGACCCGGACTGGGAGTTCGGGTTGGACTTTTCCTACGGGGAGCAGGGTCAAGACTGATTTGCATATGGCAGGGTCCAAACTGGGGTGGCATGGTGAGCAAAAAAACGATGGGTTTAACCTAGATCTGTGACGGGGAGTGAATGTTTGACAATCTTCAGCATTTCGTCCATCCTCTTTTTGTGTTGCTATAGTTGCCCTGAGTGGGAAGGGTATTCCCAGTCGTAGGTACAGTGTTTGCTATGCCACTGAGTTCAAGCTAGCCTGGCTGAGGAGGGGTGATACCCCAGACAGGTCCCAGAATGGTTGTTGTCCAGGGCGGACCTGGCCTGGCAGTTCAGACTGAACTCTTCCCATGGGAAGCAGGGTCAAGACTGATTTGTATATGGTTGGGTCCAAACTGGGGTGGCATGGTAAGCAAAAAAACAATGGACTAAACCCAGATCTGTGACTGGGGTTGAATGTTTGACAATGTTCAGCATTCCTTGCACTCATACCTTACAAATTGTGTCTTAATTTAAAAGCCTGTTACTAAAAAATGTTAAAATATGTGAAAAAACGAAAGCTTCTCCTTACAATACATTCTTCTCTTTTGGAAATTGGTGTACATGCTGCTGTAAAAGAGTTGTCATGTAGTGCTACAGACAATTTATGTAAAAATTTGATTTCTCAAGTGGGGATATGTATTTCCAAAGGTTCACTGAAAATTATGAGACAAACATTGATGGCAAATGCATAATGGTATAATATATGGCTGACTCACAAACTGTTTGAATCACAGTATGATGGTAAGCGTTCTTAAAATGATGTACACCATTCTGCTAATTTCAGGCATGTGTATAAGGGATTCTTACATACCACAGATGGTTGTCCTTAGGGCTTGGTAGTGTATGCCTTATAATTGACAATATATCGAAGTGAAGCCATTAACAATTGTTTGTCAGATGAGGTGTTCAACAGACACATTTAATTAAGATAAACAATAACCAAACCCTGTTTGTAACAGCATTCAAGGTTTAAATTACCAATGTCATTAATGCTTGCAGAGCTATTACATTTCTTACGCACTTCAATACCAGTAAAAAAAAAAGTATACTAGCTACTTAATGTAGGTGATTTCAGATATGCTTCATGGTCTGCTTAATCTGCTCGTTGCGAAAGGATAGCATCATTAGTCTACAGATGTAATTGAATATAGGGTCTACATGTACCTTTTGGAGTCCCTTCCAGTATGAAAAGGTCATAGCAATTGTCCTATCTGTTGGATGCCATCATCAATGATGCGATCAGTAATGTCATTAATGATGTGATCAATGGTGTCATCATTCATGCTATTAACCATGTCTATATTGATGTCATAAGCCAGTCTGCAGGTTATAATGAGTACAATAAAATTATAACTGATGAATTTCATCTTTTTTGTGGTTTTTTTAAATGTTAGTTTTTATATTACCATACTTAACTATCATATCACCTTAACCTTTGTGTTTTTTCATAGACTGTCTGTTTTTGTTTTATATTATTCATCAGACACTTTTCCTGAGCACAGCTTCTGTAACTAGGCCCTGCACCCAACCCCCCACAGGGGGACAACCCTCTATCGCACATGACCTTTGTCCATGTACGACGGGGGTTGGAACCACCTACAATCAGCAAACCCCCAGCCTCGCACATCCTTCAGCAATGCATGACATGTGGTTGGTGCTCAATGTCATCTGTTGAACAGAGTGTATATTTTTTTCAGTGCATTCCTTGTTATTTTGCATCAATGTTTTCAATTTCTTGTCAGTTTTAAACTACTGCTTTTGTTTATTCTTTTGTGCATTCTTTTTGGTTTTAATTGCTGTTTTGAATTTTTGTATACTATATTTAACCTTTTAAAACTTGGTTTTATTACTTATTGTATTTTATTGCACAAGTCTTTGTCATCGCTTTGCATGTGCTTTTCTAAGGCCCTTGAATATATTCTTTGGTTTATTCCACCCAGGATACAACTTAACGTCATTGTCTTCAGGATATCCTAAAATGCTACATGTTATAACTTTCTCCCTCCTCTTCTTGTTTCTTCTAAGGGTAGGCTGAACTCAGAGCTCTAACTGCAGAATTCCGCGGAGTTGAATAAAAACTCAGCGGAGTTCCCCCACACCTTACAATGTGTCAAATCATATCTAATTGACACGTAAGCTGTGTGCTGTTATAATGTATCAAATAAACAACGGCTGCATATTTCAAAACGCACTGTGTCTCCTAACCCCAGTAAATATCAACAAATGCACACACAGTCTGACCTGTCCCTGGAAACTGATCCGCAGTCCTCACCTCACACCAGTCGATATCAGCAGCTGTCCCGTAATCTGGCTGAGTACAATTACATGTCACGGCATGTGCCTGTTTTAGGAACATTGCATTTGAGTCTCCTCCTGTCCTGTTCCCTGGAAGCGAGGATGCTGCAATGTGGCGCAGAGGCAGTACAGGGAGGACAGTGGCAATCTCGCTAGTGCACAGACTGCCAGTCAATGCTGTTGAACTGAGTATCAATCTAGGGAAGTTGTCTGTTGCAACTTGGGCGCTGTCTCACAGAGCCGGCCATTGGGCCCCATGAAATAAATGGTCGTTCTGGCCCTGCCAGCTGCTTCGTTTCACAGGCTGCGGTGTGCAGACAGGATGCGCTCTGTGCTCCACTGCATGGGGTGTGGTGCAATCCTTCATGATGTGCACTGTCGTACTCTGTGCGAGCGACGCTCAGAAGGAGCGGTCTGTCCTAAACCAAAGACAGCGGGGAGTAACTTGCCCAAGCTCACGGACTGAATTGAAGTGTGAAAAGAAAGAGGGACTTCAAAAAGGAGTAAAAGACTAGACATTGTAGATGACGTTATCTGAGGTTCAGAGGTGGCCATATTAGGAGGAGGAGGTAAAGCCCTGAACTTGCATAAAACCAGGTGGGCAATGTTTGCCAAACTCCTCGTTCCAAGTGGAGCGCGAAGTGGCAAAACTCTGCTGGCAGAGTGGAGTTTGCCGCCCAACCCTCGTTTCTACCTCTTCTTTTTGTTTCTCTTGCTGGTTTCTTTTTTACCTCTGCACGCACCAGGGTGCATAGCCCTCAAGTTCTTCCACATTCGACTGGCTCCCATGAACTAAGAGTCAGTCTTCTCTCTGAGTATCTTCTAGCACAAAGTGCAAGTCACCTTCTGCGCTTTCATTTCTTTTTGCCAGTTTGAAGGTGAAAAAATGGCCACACCAGTGATTCATCCCATGACCTTGCTTCTTATGGTGCTGTTGAAGTGCCTGGGAGCACAATGAGGTCAACTTCATCTGAAAGTGAACCTTACAAAGGTGTGGTGGATGATGCACCTGGCATTTTACTGGTCTCCATTTCTGTTAGAGGCCTTGGTTGTTTTTGTTTACTGAAAACTCCGTTAAACATCAATGGTAGTGGTGGTTATCAAATTCATGTGAGATTGTTTCTAAAGAGTGTGGGCTTTAATGTAGTGTCTTCTGAGTGGCTGCTTCATTATTAAACATGTTTGACCTCCTAAAGGTAATGGTGTACTTCCGCAGGACCCATTGAACCAATGAAAGTGTCACGTGGGAGTCCCAATGTAGTTTAACTTTGTGATCCCAGTCCCATGAGAGAAGCACGGGACCCAAAAAACTTCAAAAAGTTGTTTTATATGAAGTAGTGTTTTTATTTAAAGTTTGAGCCCAGAGGTCTCCTCAGTGGCCAAAACATGAATTGTATCCTGGAGGTTTTCGTGAAATATCTGTGTTTTTAAGGGCCGTGGAAGTGCAGTACCTGTGAAACACCACCTCAATGGCTAATGGCATTAATTAAATATATTCCCAAAACGTTCCCACCCTTTTCTAAAAGGGAGTGACACAGGAGAAGATTCACACCTTCTGCAGTGTCTCCTGCCTTATTTAATTATTTTTCTAAAATGACTTTTGGATTTAACTATAACAGCTTCTCCAAGAGAGGATGGGGATGAACAGTCTCACAAAGAGGAGCAGCAGGAGAATCAGTCAGAGACCACATACGCGTCACTTAAATTGGATTTATTTACCATTTCAGAATGAAAGAAAAAGAAATATTTATTCAGATTATCATGTGTACAATCTACTGTAGGAATTTTTCAAAAGTTATTTCAACAAAGTACTCTTTTGGAAAGTTTGGCATGTGGAAACACATGGAGTTTCCAAAGCAGACAACTAATCACTGCAAAGTGAAAGCAAGATGAGCAAGAGGGAGCTACAAGATCTACAGCTCCATTTTCCACAGTCCAAGTTGGGAACACTGCTCCTCCTGATTGTGCTGCCAGAGCAACCCATGACCAGAAGTCCCTGTACCAGAGTATTTTACTATATTTCATGGACTGCAGGAAGTGTGTGTCTGCAGGAGGTCAAAGTACAGAAGGCAGGGACAGGTTGTTATAAAGGGACCTGAAAAAGTTTGCAAACAATTGATTTGTTTTTCTTAAATCAACATTTTTCTCCATTTTTAGCTCTAGCTATAAGTAAAAAAAAATACAAACTGTTTATCTTTTTGAAACCACCTCCTTTTCTGCTTAAAAAAACAGAAAAATGAATGTTTGTCCTGTCTGTTAATATAAGTCCATTCTTACAGTCAGCCATTAGAGTCAGATATAGGTGTTTACCTTTAGATTGGACATATAACTGTAGACTGGTCT
The DNA here is from genome assembly GCF_964261635.1 of Lissotriton helveticus. Taxonomy (NCBI): domain Eukaryota; kingdom Metazoa; phylum Chordata; class Amphibia; order Caudata; family Salamandridae; genus Lissotriton; species Lissotriton helveticus. The sequence goes on along the minus strand of NC_136063.1, from coordinate 937,789,766 downwards.
TTTATTGTTTTCTGTAGCCTGGTATGGCAATCGTAGTCTGCTACAGCACACTAAGTCCCAGATTTCCAGCTAACTCTTGAAACACGGCATCAATTTAAGTTAACGCGCTGCATTGTGAGAACGGGAGAGAGCAAACATGCACCATATCTACTTAGAAGTGGCATTGTTCTTTTCTCTTCCTGCACTGTCTAACTTTAGTCAGAAGTGCACCAACGCAGAGACCATTGCATCATAGTGCAAATGTGTCTGCATTGTGTAAAGCATAATTTTGTTTTGGGTTCCTTACAGTACAAAACCTACCCTTTAAGGCACTTCCCACTATCTAGTTAACATCCATTTGAAGCATTGAATTATTCTTTTTAAAATGCAATCCCACACAGTGTGGCACCTCTGACCAAGGGTAAACGGTATTCTGATTTGTGTGAAGTTGCGATGGTTAAAAATAGACTACTCAGCAGTGTAGAACTTCAAAAACAAATATGTTTGGTTTTCTTAGCTTATTTTGGTTTCCTCTGAGGCAATTAAATACTGATCAGTCGGCGGTGGGGCAGTAGGAGGAAGGGTTTAAGGTGAAGAGTCGATCAAATGCAGTTCCCATCTCAGACTACCGGTCCACTAGTAACAACAGGATACATGTATTTCCATTCCAGAGAAAAAACCCTTTCCCTATGGATGTCAGTTCTCATTCCATGCTGCATCTATATCCCGTTAAAAAATGTAAAGCAGGGCTGTAAGTGACAAGATGTATTAACCACTAATTGCCTGCTGTCTGTGTGAGCCTGCATTTGGGAGAAAGCTACCGTGAATACGGTGCTGCCACCACCAGCCTGCATAAGCAAATTCAAAGCATGTCCTGTTCCCCTACACATGCACCTTAAGCAGGGGCATATCAAAGGAGCAATCCTACAGTGGGTCAAAGGCCAATAAATGTGTTCGATATGGGAGACTCAAGTGCTCGTCATCACATCCTGCTGGAGGGGGGGGGGGCATCATTTTGCGTTACGACATAGAGACTGGTGGGAATACATCATAATCATGTCTCTGAGGTCCAGAAATAGCTTTTTGTTGAGTGGTACTTAGTGTCCTGTCAACTTAGGAAACCAACTGAGGAAACAGGTTCCTACAATGTTCTATGTAATGTGGTCACTAATCCAGATCTTAATTTGTGCCAGTAGAACAGATTGTGTCCACTGGCACTCCATTTTAGAGAGTGAGCCTTATTTTCATCCTCACTTGGAACCAGAGCAAGACAGAAAGGATGAAGTTGGAGGCAAATCACTAAAAAGGTACCAATGGGTAACAGGACCAACTGCCAATGTTTTTATTTTGCCTAATTTAAAATCCATCAGATAATTCTTTCAATCTTCTTGAAGGTAAAGATGTTCGAAGTTGCAAAGTCAGGTTGCTTGCAACTTTGCATAATGTGTGTTCATATTTTTATAAGGGGGCACTTTAGTGGCCCTTCACAACATCTCAAATTCATTCTTGTTGATGGCGCAGAAGCATGCAATGACCGTCAGCAGCTGAGACACCAGTCCCCAACCCCAAGCTCACCACAGATGCAAATCCAAATGGGATGAATGTTTACCAGTAGTGCACCCCTCCCCTATACAGTACTACAGCAGCAGCAAAACCAATATTCGGGGGAGGGTAGTTGCTTTCCATTCTTTTGCATTGATGTGTACAAATCTGGTTATTGACTTAGGGAATGTCAAATGTGGCAAAGAGATTTTTCTTCATTAAGACTTACTTTGAGCCAACTAGAAAAATCCCTCCTCATTAATTCCTGAATATGAGCCTCAACTTTTGCATTGTAATACAGAAAGCTGTTAATACAATAATGGGGGTAACCCAAAAGACCGTAGAAGCTGGGTACAGTTTAGCACAAACAACAAAATGGTCCACAGGGAGTTCCAAAATAATTTTGAAAAGAGTAACACATTTTCAGAAGACACAATGTTATTTACCACATGCTGATCTGTATGGGGAAATAAACAGAGAAAACACAGGACATAAAACACCTGTGCCAAAAATATGTAAAATATTCTCTATATTCAAGTTTTTGTAATAATATATAAATGATTGAAAGCATGATAATGTCCTGTTTCTTACAGGTAATCTTCATTACTCCCGGTCCCATTCTCCTTGTCCCATTCATTACCATTTGAGAAATCGTATTGCACTTTTTTTCCTTGTGCGGTGTGACGTCCTGTACTTTCTGGCTCAATATACCTATTCACAGACACAAAACAGAACAAAAGGAACACTAATTCACCACCCCACCCCTGGGAGTACTTAGTTGTACTTACCCAGCATTCTTTCTGAACTCCTAAGCTCCAATATGAATGCCAGCTGTCTGGGAGGGAGGGGAGGTAATCAATGGGATGAGAACATCGGGACCAGGAGTAATGAAGATTACCTGTAAGTAAGAGGACATTACCACCAGGTCTTTTCCTGTCCTCGTCCCATTCATTACGATTTGAGAATACCCAAGCAATATGCCGGCACTCATAGCAACAGTAACACAAGGACACAACAACAGCAGCAGCACCCAAGTGATTTATTGGAACAGAAAGCAAGTCATTTAGGAGCTCACAGCCTGCAACACCCCCAATAAAAAATTATTATAATCACACAGCAAATTCTGGATTCTATAATGCCATAAAAAAGGTATTAGAGGAGGCCCAAGGAGCAGCCCTGCAAATCTCAGATGGGGAAGCCCCCTTCAATTCGGCCCAAGAAGCCACTATCCCCGGAGTAGAGTACCCCTGCAGGAGGTGCCGTTCCTGAAAGTGTAAGCCTGCTCAATTAACTACCAATGGAAAAGCAGAGGCCTTCCTACCTCATGAGCTGACCCCAAGGAAACAAACAAGAAGTCCGGTTTTCTAAATGGGTTAGTATGAGCCAGATAGATGTGCAAAGCTCTTCTGACATCCAGCAAATACATACGAATATCATCCCCAGACTCTTGCTCCAACCATAACGCAGGGAAAATCACTTCCTGAGAATGATGGAACGGAGAAGTCACCTTCGACACAAAAGATTATTCCAAACGCAAGACAACACCATCCTTAGAAAAAGTCAGGGATGGTTCTGTCACCATCAGAGCCCCCAACCTACCAAGGCACCTGGCTGAAGTGATGGCCACCAGGAAAACAACCCTCAAAGAGTCACACTTGATGTTTACCAAGTCCAAACGCTCAAAGGGAGCTACAGCCAAAGCCCACAACACAAGAGACAGGTCCCACAATGGGAACAGAGGCTTCACCGAAGGAAGAGACAAAGAAAAAACTTTCAGCAACAGTGAAACCAAATCATCCACATCTGCCAGATTCCCCCAAGAGGAACAAAATGCTTTAATCAGAGCCCACTGGGCCCATGAGGTTGACACAGCCAAACATTTCTCAAAACTCTCCTAAAGAAACTGCAAAACATCTGTCTGGGAACGCTCCAGTCAGACAACCGAAGAGACCCATAACCATGCTGGAAATTCCCAAATTGTTTCCCATAGGACTTAAGGGTAGAAGGCCTACAAGATTGCTGAATGGCCAAAATGAAATGCCTGAGAGCCCCTTGCGCTGCCAGTTCCTCCTCTCAACCTCCACACTGACAACCGCAGTAGAGGCAACAAGGGAACTGACCACCGGGAAGAGGGGAAGCAGGGAATCACTCAGGTACCTTGAACAGCTAGTAGCCTGAGAGTGAGGAACCAAGATCGCCGAAGCTTAAAGGGCACCACTACCGCAACCTCTCTGAACTCCTGTGCCAGACGTGCCAAGAACTGGGCAATTAGAGCAATTGGCGGAAAGGCATACAACTGGCTGGACGGCCAAGGATTGGTCAAGGCATACACCCCCGGGGCACCGACCTGCTGAATATCGGCATAAAGCCAAGGCAACTGAGTGTTTAGCCAGGAAGCAAGCCGGTCCAGGAAAGGACCACCAAACCTCCTGCACACCTGCTGATGAATCTACTGGGTGAAAAACATCTCCTTGGAGGGTGCAATGAGCTGTCTGAGAGCATCCACCACCTCACTGTCCACACCCCGGATGTGAACTATCACTAGAGTCAACAGATGCTCCTCTGCTCAGCAAAACAAGGGAACAGCCACCACATTCAGAGACTTGGATCAAATCCCACCCTGATGGTTCAGGAAAGCCACTCTCCCTATTTTGTCAGACTCAACCACCACATTTCGCCCCACCAGATGAAGACAGACACCGATAATTTCCCTGTAAACTGCCATCCGCTCTGTCCGTTGGAAGAACACTTCCCCTCCTGCAGGCACCAACAACCCTGCAGATTGCCGTTGCCCAACGTAGCCCCCACCTGAAAGCAATGGCATCCGTATTTAGGACCACAGGAGGATCGGGATATTGGCCAATACTGGCCACCAGTGCAGAACAGGAATGATTCCGGGAGACTCTCGCACCATATGGTTGTGGTCCCGAGACATTGGATCCCAATAAACTAGCAGACTGAACCATTGAGTCCGGAGATAGAAACGAACCCAGGGCACTGTGAACACCGCCGCCGCCATGAGTGCCAAAAGCCGCAACCACAGCTGAACCTGAAAAGAGGCACCCCGCATCACCTTCACCGCCAAGGACATCAATGCTATAGCCCTCAGTACAGGCAAGAACCCCCTGTTCAGGTTGGTGCAAAATCTGGTCCCTGTAAATGTAATGCCCTGAGAAGGCACCAGTTGATAATTTGTATGGTTCAGCAGGAATTTATGGTTCTTCAAGGTCAAACAAACAACCTAAAGATCGTGCAGAAGCTGCTCCAGAATGGAGCATGGAGCAGCTGATCGTCCAGATTAGGATAAAGGTGGATGCCCTGGAGAGGTAACAAACTCACTAACGGAGCCTCTATTTTGGTGAAAATCCTTGGTGGAGACTGAAAGCCAAAAGGCAGGACACAAAACTGATAGTGATTTGGGTGAATGCAGAATCTCAGGAATGTTGGTAGTGGGGATGTGTTGGTATATGATAGTATACACCCTGCAGATTCAGAGTTCACATGAAATGATCCTTGAGAACCAACAGGATCATCTCTGCCGGGTCTCCATCTTGAAGGGCAGGTGGATGACAAAGTTGTTCACAGCCTTTAAGTCCACCACCAGTCAGAACTCCCTGTCGCCTTAGCCACCAGGAAGATGATGGAGTAAAAGCCCCGTCCTTTCTCCAGCGGAGGGACTTCACAAATGGACCCCTTTTGCAAAAAGCGAGACAATGCTGCCCTCTTCACAGGAGTGGAAGGCCACAGAGTCAGGCGAACTCCTGAATCCGAAGAAGGTACTGCAAACTCTAGCTGGTAACCCTGCTGCACAATGTCCAGAACCCATGAATTTGAAGAAGATTCCTCCCAGGTTTAAAGAAAGTGCTGAATCTGTCCACCGACTAACAATTCCTGCTCTTCCATTAAAGGAACGAGGCATAGGCTGGGGAGATTTGGCTTTCCTGTCCCTCCCTCAGCCAAAAGAAAACCTGCCCTGCCCTGTGGGAAACTGCTATGAGAAGGCTGACAAAAGGAGGACTTCGGTTTAGGAGACTGCTTATCAGCGGAGGACTGCTTCAGGGAAGATGAGTTTTTCTTTTCCTTAAAAAGCTTATGCAACTTGCCCTCCACTTCTTCTCCAAACATCATACTCCACATGAAGGGCAACCGCAGGCCTGAAGCCTTCCTGTCTGAAACAGTCTTACAATCCTTCAAAACTAGATTGCGGTAAGCTGCCACACAAGCCCCACTGGACAGAGCAGATGCCCACCCAACATCAAAGGTCATATCGGAAAGAAATTCGACCTGGCGCTCAATTTGTTCCAACAGCCCAGAATAGTCAAAAATGTCCTCCAGGAACCTAAACAGGCCCTTCACATCCGAAATTAGGGATTGAGTTACAAATGCCAGTGCGCTGGGCCAGATGAGAGGCTGAGTACACTTTGTTGTGAACTAAATCCTTAATTACAGCTTTCTCAGTCCAAGGCGTCCCCCCACCAGACTTGCCACAAACTAATCAAGTGGCATAGAGTCCAGCAACTCTTTAGACCTATATCCTGAAGAGGGTACAACTTGGCCAGGAACTGGGGACACATGATCCTATTAGGATCCTTCCATTCACTCTTCAATACCTCGTGGATGTAAGGATGGACTGGAGCATCCGCCGTGGCAGCGATCCCTCAGAAGTGCCTGGAACCACCGCATCTGGAAACCCCATATTGGACTTTGCATGCTTCAGCAACACAGACAACATTTTCTGGACTGTATATTTGCCCTGTGCTACTCCACCAGCAGACTCTCCTTCTCTGAACCAGAAGAATGCGAGACCTGAACCAGGGCAGACTCCTTGGACTTGCCCCCACTGCCTATCTCCTGTAAAGTCTCCCGAATCAGGTGCCTTAGTCTGGCATCCTCACCTTCTCTTCAGCGTTTCAATCTAGGCGGGGAAGGTGAAGGAGAGGAAACTGAGGAGGAAGAAGCCTCCACATGGTTGCGCATCCTGGCATGCCTCATTATTCATTGAGCCAGAAAGTACAGGACGTGTCACCACACAAGGAAAAAAAAGCACAATACGATTTCTCAAATTGTAATAAATAGGACAAGGACCGAAGGGACCTGGTGGTAGTGGTTGCTCTATTGGGTGAAAAAGTGCAAAAGAGGTGCTCTTGCAAAGTGACAAGTGATCAATATTTACAATTAAAAAGATGGAATATGAGCTGGGTAAAAAACAGACCCTGAGTCTGGACCATTTTGTAGTTTGAGCTGAATTGAACATGTAGCTGTTATATATCCTAGAACATTTGCTAATATTGTAGACTTCTCATGGTGAAATGGTTTCTACCAATAAGCAAGTGCTATTTGATTCGTGATAGTTCATAGTCAGATCTCAAACCCATGAGCGGAAAAGGGGAACGTTGCTGGATAAGGTCAGAAGAGCATTGAGAAAAACTACAAAAATTGGTAATAATTGTATGAATCTCATATCTATACACAAAGAAGAAACCAGTTTACTGTGTATGTCCGAGCTGGCATCTCCTTATTGTAATCCCTTTTCAAGCATTAACCATGCAGATGTCCAGTCCTTGGTTTGGACACAATGCAGACGTGTGAAGTTAATGGATATCCAGATTGGTCTTGGGACCCAGTCTCAATATATCCACATGTCAGCTTAAGTTGCCATAGTACAAGTCCTATCATTTTTAAGAAAACAGCCCAGCTTAAAGTACACTGATTGTGAAACTTGCTATACATTGGCAACAGTCATTTTAGAAATAGGAAGCAAAAACCTACAATGGGGCCATACTTTACAAATGTATCTACACTTCTGCCCACTTGAAATTGGATCGCCCTATGGAAAGTCTAACCAAATGTTATCTTCCATAATGTATGACTGACTTAGTTCAATGCATTACTTTTAATAGTTAATAGCCACTTCAACAATGTGATTTCGTATGACTGTGGCATTTTAGGTGAAAGCCCGAAACCGGTCCTAGGATGCTTGATTCCGGTCCAGAGAAGACATGGCCTGGCAGTTCGGTCTGGACTGTTCCCATGAGGCACAGGGTCAAGACTGATTTGCATATGACTGTCTGAACTGGGGTGGTGTGGTGAACAAAATAACGATGGATTAAACCCAGATCTGTGACTGGGTGAATGTTTGACAATGTTCAACATTCCGTCCATCATCTTTTTGTGTTGCATTTTCACCATAAGTGGGGAGGGTATGCCCAGACATGGGTCCCGTGCTCACTACGCCCCTGGAGTCAAGCTATCCTGGCTGATTAGGGCTGAAAGCCCGTAACCGGTCCTAGGATGCTTAAATCCATTCCAGGGAAGAAATGGCCTGGCAGTTCGGTCTGAACTGTTCCCATGAGGCACAGGGTCAAGACGGATTTGCATATGGCTATGTCTGAACTGGAGTGGTGTGGTGAGCAAAATAACGATGGATTAAACCCAGATCTGTGACTGGGGGTGAATGTTTGACAATGTTCAACATTCTGTCCATCATCTTTTTGTGTTGCATTTTAGGTGTGCCAAGTAGAAACATAATATATAAACACATAATTTGTTGTGAGTGTAGTGTTTAATTTGGAGAAAAAAATAGGTACAAAAGTCCAACGTTTTTATCGCAGGGTTGCTAAAAACCAAAACTATCAAGTCTTAGTTCCATTTTATCACCTCATACTTGCCACTGTCACCTTTCAAGCTTTTTCATCCCTGATTTCTTTGTCACTCTTTACCTATCTTCCTCTTCCTTTATGTTTTTTCTACCATTCTCTGTGTTGTGATTGACTTTTGGAGCTGGTAAACTGTTGCTGATCCTAAATGATACATTGTATAAAGTAAACTCTGCCCTTAGTAAGAATATTGCAAGTCAAAAGTTCATTTACATGGTCAAAACCTCCGAGGGGACCAGCAATATGATTTTAATGTAAGGCAGTTGGTATTTTATTCCTTATAATACATGGTCACACCTTTAGTCTTCTCACAAAAGGCTCAAATTATTGATTTCTACCATTTTTATAAAAAGTGCACTGTATGATTACAAATTTACAATAACTGTTCAATCTGTAATGAGAAATGAACGCCCCAATGTTTAAATAGTAATTTGTTGCAAACGCACACTATTAGCAGCTTAATGCTAGTTACTTGTAATACACCTGTACTTCATAACGTAGGGTAAATTGCCAAAAGATTCCCGGTTTACTTTATTGAACTCTAGTCGTACAAAAATGCGTATGGTGCCGTAAAGGACTCCCTTAAACTATTGACTGTTAATTTCATGGAATAATAGCTGAAAAGCAAGGACAAGCTATCTCTAACTTTCATTTTTTAAATGGGCATTGCAATTCTGTTCAGTGATCTGCTTTTAATTTGTTTTCTCTGGCAGCAGGCAATGACCTCACAACTCCAATGCAATAATTTATTACAATAGAGTAGCCCAGGTGACCATTGTTGTCACAATCCGACTAGAATAAGACAATGTGCACACATTTTTATACATTGCAGGGTTCCATGTATTATAAAACAATTACCACAGTCTGTAAAGTCTTGGACAAATTTCTCCGAGAAGCAGTATACCTGTTTGTTTTTAAATCTCCAGAACATTCATATAGCTTGAACCAGCGAATATAAAACATAAAAAATTAATTAATCTAGCCAGGGAAGTATCCGGTTATTTTGTTTCTACAATCCGAGCTGTGGCAGATTTGTTGCTTTTTCATACTTCTTGAAAGCGGTCACCGTTCTGAACGATTTGTCTACCGCTTTCGGCAGATGAGTATGTGTAGTAATAATACACTACTCCAATGAGGGTTCCAAGTATAACTTTTATTCAGTCTCTTCAAACAGGTGTTCCCGGCTTGGCGGCATAATCTCTTTCACAACATTCTAACCCGCACTCCCGGATGGAGTTCGGACCTTACCAAGTGGGCAGCAAAAGGAAGGGGGGGGGGGGAGAGAGAAACAGGGGATATAGGAAATGAGTAAGGTTAGAACACACCTTCCTCCCTAAGGAAAATAGAGGAAGGAGAGAGAGAGAGAGAGAGAGAGAGAGAGAGAGAGAGAGAGAGAGAGAGAGAGAGAGAGAGAGAGAGAGAGAGAGAGAGAGAGAGAGAGAGAGAGAGAGAGAGAGAGAGAGAGAGAGAGAGAGAAAAAAAAAAAAAAAGACGCAACAGTAGGGTCGAGGACCCCATGCCAAAACCTAAATAGAAGAACAATTAAGACTTCACTGTTAACTGTGGTACATTAGATATGAACAGTTTTTTTTTTTTTTTTAAATTGACGTGAATGGGGATATACCTATTTGATCCCTTGGTATATCCTGTTAGGATTTCATGAGTGGCCCATGTCCAACTACTTATCTGCAGGAAGCAGGATAATGCTCTTTAAAATTCAGAATGCAGCAGGTGAGGTTATAAGATTAAATCAACCAACACTAAAACAACTGTAACTGTCTGCTGCAACGGGGGTGTGCACGGTTATGGTGTGGGCATTACAATTCAATGGATGCACAGGTTTGTGCATGAGGCATCTTGACATGGGTAGAACACAGGTTTATGTATCACATCCTTTTCACCCTTGGCTCCCCTATGTCTGAACTTGCCACACAGTCTATTTCACCCTCGGATTCCGAACTCCTCATGCTAGTATTACCATCCCCTTCCGGAAGATTGAGAATGGCTGTAATGTTCTTTTCCTTAGGCAGTAGCTTGGACCAGGGCACACCCCGAAGACTACCTCTGACGCTGTAAGCCTCTCTTTCCGTGTCCTTATCCATGCCTGGACTCGGCGCTCTTCTGCCCTCATTTCCTTGGCCATAACCAGTATTGCAACCTATATCGCATTTCGTTTCCAACAGCCCCAGATCATTTGCATGAGCCTCATCAGCCCTAAGTATGTCCTCCTGTTCCCTCTTGGGCTTGCCATAAATGAACTTATCTGTGTTTTCTGGATCATTACACTTCGGCTTCCTCCAATGATCATAGAATGGACCCATCTTCCCTGTCATGACTTTTAATGGAGGTTCTTTTAGATTTCTCTGCGTTTTCTTACTCTCACTCTCCATCTTACCACCATCGAAACCTTGAATGTATAATTCTATGTTCTCTCCCTTTGACTCAATATAACTTGAACCCCTCTCTCTTTCCAGATCAAAATTGTCCACATACTCCTCTGACATCTTGGTCCTGAACTCAGCCAACTTATCTCTTTGCCGCATCTCATTGCAAATGGACTGGTTACTCTTATACATCTGCCATCCACGCACTTTGGCTGTGGTATTTAAACACTCCACCACCCTTTCAAATTCTCCATCTGTCACAACTTTTTGTTTCCTACTGTCCTTTCTCTCTAGTTTCTTACGTATTTCTCTTTCCTCCACCTGACTTTGATAAGTGTTTTGTTTCTTGTTAGGTTTGTCCCTAATAGCTTCTTTTCCCCATTCTTTATTACTTGCAGCTCTTTCAAATACTGTCAAACTCTTAGCTGGCTGCATGCGAACATTAACCATTTCACCTCTGGTATCTTGTATGCTTTGAATCCGTGCCTGCTCATTCCTGTGTCCTTTTTTCCCTTTTTCCAGTGAAATCCTCAACTTCTGTTGATCTCTCCACCCTAGCATGTTGAGACCACCTTCCATTATGTATATAGTACTCCTCGTATTGTTTTCCTTATAAACTACTTCCATGACTTTGTAGCCAATAGCCTGTATATCCTTCCCTGCATACGTTTTAAGGACTATGTTGGCCTCTTTCAATTCATTACCATATTTTTTTGCAAATTTTCTGTTCCAATCACTCTTGCTTACCACACTATATCTTGAACCAGAGTCTGTGATTATTTCTGTCTCAATTCCACCTATGAGAACGGTACATCTCTGGAATATCTTACTGGCCTTAACTTCCTCTTTGCCATCCCTTCTTTCCTTGAACCCTTCATCCCTTTGTACCTTTCCACATGCGGCTTGTATATAATATTCATCCAACACATTCAAAATGTTCTCATAAATGTTTCTGTCAGTTCCTTTCATGAATACCTTCTCCATATTGTGATACATTTTCCTTCCTCCCGTACCTAAGCTGTGAAGTAAAATTTCCGCTTTTACTTCCGGTGAAAGAGATGCTTCCTCTTCCTCCCATACGGACAAATAGTTTTCAAAATACACTTTCCACTCCTTCCAATCTGCAACGTTATTATTAACCTCCTCCATGAACGGCACAGGTGGAGGGAGATTATACATTCGGCCCCCCTCCATGTTTAGTGTGCTGCAATACACAAGAATTACACAGGCGGATGCAACCACCCACAGAAATACAGCGCAATGGTAGCCAAACTGGACACTACGGAGCACAGACTTTAAAAATTAAGCACATAGCCCAGTTGTACACCTTAGGGAAATTAAACACTTGCGTTTGATAGGTATGAGAATTAAGGCCAGGCTTCTAGAATGACTGCTAGGATATCCCTTCAGGTAAGTGACAAGAAAAAAATAAACCCTGGCTGGTTTGCTGGTGTGGGATAGTCTGATTAATGACAACGGTGGACAGAGGGGAGAATGATGCTATAATGTGTGCTTTAAAAGAATAACGCCTCTAAGCCCCCACCCCGCTTCCTTTGAGGGGTATGGTATTTACTGTGCTGTTTATACTGAGTAGGCTTTAGTCTTGAGGGAATGTCTCCGAGTGGAGCGTTCCGAATGGCGCAGTTAAATGAAAACTGTCTCCCTTAAACCCCAATGTTGACACTAATCCCACCTCTGAAATTACAAAGCGAAACAAGACCTTAAAATGAACCAATGCACTGGGTGATGATCCTACTACTTTGAGTACCTCCCCTCTCCTTTAATTAGACAGAGCTTCCTGATCCCTATACTCCGAACTTAACTGACACGTGGCGTGAAATTGGAACAAAGTCCCTCCGGTGGCAGTGAGTTAGATTGCCTGCTTACAATGCGTGCTGAGGGAAAGGATGAATCTACAAGTGGGGAAGAAATCCTTTACTTCTCTCAGGTCCTCCTCACATTCAATTTAAGAGCGCACCTCTGAACGCATAGCCTTTACACTGTACCTCCTCTTGGGTGAAACTTTTATCCTTCGTATAATATAATATTTCAGGTCAGAGGATATATAAATGTCTCACTGGGGTTTCCTTTATTCAGAGTCGACGAGGTAATACCTCTAATACATCAAGATGAATTATCCCACTGTTAGGTTTACCACTTGGAAGACTTTGACGGCTCCTTACAACCGCTCCCGCTACTTATCAGCACTCAGACTGCTTGAAACTGGCCAAACTTGTCACTAAACTGTAGATTCGTTGAACACTGTTGCTAACAGGTCCTGTTTTTCTACTTAACGAGCACCAAAGAATGGCGGTGCTCCTCAGAACTGCTCCGACAGTTGAGCTCGATTCCTCGCTTACGCCAGCATCAATCTCTCCTCCACACGCGCTGCCCCGCAACGTCTTCACTCACTTTAATGGCAGATACGTGCACCTCTTCAGGATCACTCACCAAATTACGCGTTGTGCCCGGCAGCTTCAGATCACCCTGCCGCCGCTTAATTACAGATCCGTGCACCTCTACAGGACCACTCACCAAATTACGCGTTGTGCCCGGCGGCCTCAGAACAACATGCCGCCGCTTAATCACAGATCCGTGCACCTCTTCAGGGCCGCTCACCAAATTACGCGTTGTGCCCGGCAGCCTCAGATCAACATGCCGCCGCTCAATTACAGATGCGTGCACCTCTTCAGGACCTTTCACAAAATAACGTGTTGTGCCCGGCAGCTTCCACTCAGCATGCCGCTGCTTCTTCGTACGTCCCTTTCCTCACCGCAGGTCACTACAAAGGGACAGTAATCCCCGGCTCCACTAACGCCTGTGACTTCAAACGAGGAGGCAAGATTCCTCTCCTCCACCCAGCACCAGCTCACCGACTCCAAATCTTCCGACGTTCCTGAAGCGAATGCCTCACGTCCCGCCAGTAAGCTCCTCGGTAAATACAGTCTGGTGCCGGAATATCCACAGTTCACGCGAACCGCTATCTCCGCACAAGCATAAAGTTCATCCCGGGGAGGGAAGGCACCTCACTGACCCCGGCTCAGCTCCCGGTCCTCGTCGCCATAAAATGTAGTAATAATACACTACTCCAATGAGGGTTCCAAGTATAACTTTTATTCAGTCTCTTCAAACAGGTGCTCCCGGCTTGGCGGCATAATCTCTTTCACAACATTCTAACCCGCACTCCCGGATGGAGCGCGGCCCATACCAAGTGGGCAGCAAAAGGAAGGGGGGAAACAGGGGATAGGAAATGAGTAAGGTTACAACAGTATGCCTGATAAATCGGTTTAAAGCAGCTCTGACAGAGCTTTCATTCATAAATCTATTTTTCAGTAACATTGTCATGTAATAGAGGGGGTGAAATGATTTGATATGGAATTTGAGAGTGGGAATACAGTAAATAATAAAATGACACTGTTCCTCAAACAAATTACGATATTACCATCCGCCCAATGGCATATTTTACAACATAGGTAGAATTCATAGCAATAAATTGTGTAACACACACCACAAACTAAATTGTGTTTACGAGCTCAAAGTTTTTTTTTTTAATCCCATTAAATGGATTTCTTTTAAATGATGAATGGCTCCATCTGACCTTCTGGATCAAAACCAGGAGGATGTAGCCTTACGTCTAGAGCGGTCGACCTCGAGGTTGAAACTGGCGCTATGTAAAGCGCTGTGATACCCGATGTCTCGGGTCTAGTTAAAAAAAAATTCTATTAAGTGACTGATAGAAATCAAACCACTACCAATCGACCACTCTCAATTATTCTGGTCTGTTTCCATTCTATTTTTTTTTGGCTTGTCAGTGCCATTATAGAAGATCAGCCATAAACAAATCAGTCTTAGTTGCACCCAGCATTGGACAGTTCAGCCTGACCCACTAGCTCATAACCCCTATGAGATGGAAGAAATGAACCTCAGATTCTTTTTTTGACCTGCTTGAGCCCCTATGACAAATCAAGCTTGGAACCCACATCTAGGTGTTCAATTGCTTCTCGGGAACTGGGGTGCAAGAGGCACAATTCTCTGGGCAAAATTACTGCCAAAAAACATTCTTAAAACTGTGCTGTGAGTGCCTGTTTGTGTGGTCACCCACCATTTTTTGTGTAGTGTTGCTGCTCGTTATTTGAACTTTGAATACTGAGACACTGCAGTCTAGTCACCAGTGTGTGTTCTCGAATGCCTACAACTTGGTAAAATTGCCTAATCTCCAGTTGGTATATTTAAATTTCCAATAAGGCTAGAGTATATGATTCAGCATACCTGCTAATAGTTGGTAAAGTAAAATGTCGCCTGTGGACCGCAGAACATATTCAGCCTAAATGATGATAATGTCATGTGGGATAAGAATAAGCTATGAAGTCCATTCAATCGCTCTTAAATATTTATCAGAACCCCAATTCAATTGTGAAGTTGCAAGTTTGATAACTATACAGGATAAGTGACTGTTTAGAAAGGCCTATTTTCCCTGCCTGAAACTCCCAGAGACTAATTAGCATTCACCTACCTGCAGCTGGCCTCAGAGTCCTGCCTTTGGTATGTGAAAAAGTTCTCTAAGGGCCGGTACCACGACTTGGGGCTGGGAGCATGGGTGAGGAATTCTTATCCCATGAAGAGTATTTGAGGAGGGCCCACAAACATGACTAACTTGAAAGGGACCAAGAAGGAGCTAAAGTTTAATGACCAGGAGAGAAGTCTTTCGATACCAGGATACACTTCAGCCCCCATGGCATATTTGGTAGTGGTGAGAGTGGGCTTCAAAACCAGTTTGGCATGGTTGAGAGGAAGGAGACTGCTCATCATTTCATGTGTATACCTATACTTCTTTATTTCTGACTTTTGTGAAGACTTTTAAATTTTACTAAAAAAGTATATATGTATAATACACCAGTTGGAGCTTTCAGCCAGCACTCTCCATCCATGCCATTTACATGTTTCTTCTGCTCACTGCAGCATAAAGTATGGTGCAGTCAGTCAACCCACTTCAGCCGTTGGCTAAACTTCCTCCTGAGTGATGGAATTCTGTTCTTTCACAAGGATTACATCAGTGCGCAAAGTAGTTCCCTTAATGCCAAGGGCTACTATGGCAATGTGTGCTTTGAGACTAAAAATATATTCTTGCGTTTAGCCTGTATATTGGCTCATACCCAGAGGCGCAACTAGAGTGAAATTTCGGGGGGCTAAAAGAAATTTGGGGGGCTAATTGTTCCAACAATTGGCAGAGTGAAGATGCAGGAGCTCTAAGAAGGAGTGAAAGATCAACAAAGCGTCATTACCAAGTAAATGGTCTTTTATAGGCCTGCTAAGTACTCTGGTGCGGCTGTGTTTGTGCCCAGGAAGCTGTCTCAGCCTGGGCCCACACACACAAGGGGGGGGCTGAAGCCCTTTCAGCTGAATGGGCGTTGCACGCCTGCTCATACCTGGTAATTCCCCAACAATATAATTTTACCTGCACCTTGAGAAAGCAAAATCATTGAAAAGACAGATCTGGTAGAGCAGACGCCTTGCCTGTTGGCTTTGCCAGCCCTTGTTAGGTGTAATGAATTCTTTCATGGGATGCAAGAGTAATTAAAATGGGATCTGGATTTGCAATCAATACCGCCAACTGATCAAGTTAAGCTCATCCGGAGGTATGAATGTGAACAAGAAATCACACAACTTCTGGTTAAGGACTTGCATTTTTTGGAAGCAATTTACTTTTCGGAGAATTTGCTGGGGAGATGGGTTAACTGCAGAGATATGTGTTTTAGTGCAGGAAAAGACATTTGTAAAGTAGCTTGTTTTCAGGTATTGTAATGTTAGAGCAGTCTGTCATGTATGTTCACATCGGTCGAATTTGTATATTGTAACCGTAGCCAGTAGGCACTGGAGCGATATCCGAGAAGATATGAATTTTCCGCAAGAGACAGAAGGAAAACCCAGTTATCTGGACAAGAGTAGATTACTTTCAGTTCTAGATTGACTTGTCATGCTCATTCCATCCAGCTCGAATGTTCCAGAAGGAGAAACAGTGGTTCGGGTATCATCAGATGCTGGAGCGTTGAATATTTTACATGTTTCGTTCAGAACTGGCAGTAAAGTCAAAGGCGTTCTAGTCCATATATTTTGGAAATTGTGTCATATAATATTCCAGATGGCCTCATTTTACATTAGTACTTGATAGAATCCGCCTATAAGACCATTTGAAGAGGGACAATATTTGTCTGGCAATAAAATATTTGGCTGGCAATCAAAATATCTATATATATATTCACTGAAAAAACCATAGGTTATAGACCATATATAGTTAGGAATTAGCATTTAAAAAACCTTATTTTACTCACACAAAACCATTGAAATTCCATATATAGTTAGGTGTACTAACTATTTATCGCGCACCCGCAATCCACTGCTGATCATGTCACATATTACATCATTCATGACATGGTCAGTGACATCACTGATGACATCTCAAATGACATCACTGATGACATCACTGATGACATCTCAAATGACATCACTGATGACATCACTGATGACATCTCAAATGACATCACTGATGACATCACTGATGACATCACTGATGACATCTCATTTGACATTACTGATCACATCACTGATGACATCATTCATGTGATTATACGATGAACCTCTTCAGACTCTAATATAACCTTAGATACACTCAGTGTAAACACAGACTCACAGATTGTCACTCATCCATGAAGTTACACACACACCTAGTCAGTCATGCAAACAATCAATCACACCTCCATTTTCCCAACTATACAGTTATACACACCTTACTTATTCAAACATATACTAAAACATATTTACTCTCTTATACAATCCTGGATACAAGTTCACAATGATGCATACAGCCACTCAAACATTCACTGGCTCTTATGCACAGTTATTTATATATGTCAAGTCTCACATTTACTGTGTTTTACATATGTACTTACTTTGACATGTAGCACTGAGATATCCATTCACTCACCAATACACTGATGCACACAGTCAACCGCCCATACAGCTGTTTCCACATGCACTTTTGAACCCATACATCTAGTGAATCAACTGCTCACACATCTATGCACAGAGTCATACACCTCCCAGCCACCCACACACACACTCAGTCTCCCATACAAATACTTGGGCAACCAATCAATAACCCATATAGTTACTCATATAGCTACTGAACAACACATGCAGCAGTTTTCAGAACAACAGACATAATGATGCACAAATTAAGACAGTTTAGTCACTAACCCATGCACTCAGTGAGACACATTTAATCACTCACTCATACAGTCAGTCATGCACCTACTAAATCCTTCATCCAGACACTTATACATCCACTCAAGACATATTTTAACTTTACAGAAAAATACAGTCACTGGATGTTGTCATCAGTGATGTCATCAGTGATGTCATTTGAGATGTCATCAGTGATGTCATCAGTGATGTCATTTGAGATGTCATCAGTGATGTCATCAGTGATGTCACTGACCATGTCATGAATGATGTAATATGTGACATGATCAGCAGTGGATTGCGGGTGCGCGATATATAGTTAGTACAACTAACTATATATGGAATTTCAATGGTTTTGTGTGAGTAAAATAAGGTTTTGTAAATGCTAATTCCTAACTATATATGGTCTATAACCTGTTTTTTTCAGTGAATTTTCAAGGTTTTGTAAATGCTAATTCCTAACTATATATGGTCTATAACCTATGGTTTTTTCAGTGAATATATATATATATATATAACATTTCTATGGCAAAATGAAACCCCTCATTTTGTTCCTTTGCAAATTAAATGTTTTAAGTGTTAACACTTTATTCCAATCAAGATGACTTCAGGTGTGCCATACTTTTGTCATAAATAAGACTGTTAGCGCTCTAGTTGTTCTTTAGAACACTCTGGGACATTCTGTCACTGGGTTATAGTTGGGCTACATCTGGCTGATATTTGGGCTACATTTGGTCTCTTTTGTCTCTGGTGGCCATCTTTGGGCTACATTGGGCTACATTGGGCTACATTGGGCTCCAACATATATATAGCCCAATGTAGCCCAATATATATTTTTCAAAGTTAATTTTCGTAAAAACCACTGGAGCATATATCTTGAGACATAGCAAAGGCACATCGGGCTACCAGTCCCTACAATTTTGCCAAGTTTTGTGGAAATCCATTCAGCCGTTCGAGCTAAAAGTGAGTCCAACCGCCCTATGGAAAATTCAATGTTAAAAACACGTTTTGGGACCCCCCTTTTTTCTCGGCCCCGCTTGACGAAACCCCCCCAAATTTTCGGGGGCTGCTCAGAAACAAAATGTGCCATTTTCCAGAAAATTTCAGCCAATTCCGTCCACAAACGCCAAAGTTATTAGACATAGAATTTTTAGAAATCAGATAGAGAAAAAATCCTAACTATATATACCTACTGGCGATCGCCAGTAGGTAATATATATATATATATATATATATATATATATATATATATATATATATATATATATATTGCCAATATTTGGCTGGCAATAAAAATATCATCAAGGTTTACTTGATCTCAACCGTGCACTGAGTATTGCATGTAATAATAAAGGGATGACTTGCTTCCTGACCATGGAAAGCCCTGAGCACCCGCCCTTGAGCCTCGTCCAGTTGATGGCTACACAGCATGAAAAGGAAAGAGGGTCTCTGGATACATCTGTGTTTCACCTCTCATGGAAGGGAAAAAAACAGTCTGAACATTTCCCCACCGCCCAACAAAACACCTTCCTAAGCCATAACTATCGCAAATGTAGACATTTACACCGTGTATGTCGAATTACAACCTACAAGGCTTGTTCTACACCTGTTTATATCAATGTGTCCCATAGTTCTCCCCCACTATCTGTGATAATGGATGACAACAGATTATTTAAATAAATGAGTTAGACATCCATGTCCTCGAGGGGTCCTATTTCCCATTAAAGTAAAAGCCTTATTTGTGTAAATGCGTAAGAATTCACTAACTATGGCCCCAGAATTATGGCTTCTAGTAATATCAAAATCACAATGTAATTTCGAAAAACTGTCTGACTGATCACTCCCTAAGATTGTTTCATCTATGGATTGCTGAATCCCAGATTTGGGCAGAATACTGGGCCTCAAATATAAATTTATGATTGGCCCATAACTATTTATGCAGAACCTCCCTCTTTTAAAGCTATCAATGTGCCTGCAATAGCAGCACATGCATAATGGAGACCGGGGGCAATTTACAGATGGGGCCAAAAAGGAAGCCCCTAATTCAGGTAAATAGGCCCCAGCCACTCATGAGAATCCTGGCTGCCACCAGGGACTGACTCGGAACAGAAATCGGTCCTGGCAAAATGCCTGGGCAGCATGGAAAGGGGGCAGGGGGTGCCCCCGAGCGGTTGCTAAGGCCGTCTCCGGCTGATTTTGTTGTTACTGGAGGACCAATATTACCGGCCCGGACCAGTAACAAAAACGGCCCCCACTAGGGGCCCAAAACCGGCCCCCACCCTGGTGGCCTACCGGGGAAATGCCCGATGCCCACTAAGGCCAGTGCCAGCCCGGCCCTGTCTCCCACCAATTGGACGTCATCCCTGGCATAGTGAGGGCTCAGAACCCACCATTACACACTCTGTACAATCAGTTCTTAGCTCTTCTCTTACACTACAAATGCACGGAGCTCCTGTAGCTGGAGCCCAGATGCTATGTCCACTGTTGGAAACCTCAGGGTCAGACAAAGATTCTAAAGAAGGAGCAGGATAGGTCAGCGGCATGCAAAGTGAGGGGACTAGGGTGACCAACCGTCCATAAATTTCACGGGACGTCCGTTATTTGGGCCTCTTGTCTGTTGTCCATGAGGATTTCTCTCACAGATGCCCTTTGTCCGTAATTTCGGACATTCTCACCGCAGGGGTCAGCTCATGCTCCTGCTGTGATCTTACAGGCCTGCAGCTACCCCTCCCTGACCTAGCCAGATTGTTACAGACCCATTATCATTCTGTAAGTCGGCCTAATTATCACATAATGGGCTTCTCTGTCCAGTGACAGCATTTGCTGGGCCTCCTCCTGCCAGAGCCGGGCTCATGGTACCCTGCTTTTGTTTAGTTGCTCCTGTCACTGTGAAACAGTGCCTCATTGTGGACAGCATTAGAAATAGTGGCAAAGTTATAGTCCGCAAAGGCAAAGATGTGGACATGCTCGTCTCATGTGGATTCACACTGCCTTTCATGCATACCTTACAACCCACTCCTCCTGGTCATTTTTTTGCCAATCAAAACATGCTAGAATGGAACCTGCTCTTCTCATGTTTGCATGACTGGTAAGGGAGTGTCTCTAAGTGTACAAATATTTATATTTTTTTCTGTTGCATGCCTCGATGTCAGTGAGTTACCTACGCAACTGGCTTACGGCACAAAAGCCCAGATTCACAGAGTGTATGTCCTGCAGGAGTCCCTTCTTTATTTGTTACCCTCGTGAGAGCCTCATCCCTTCAATCGTCCCGCACCGCCTTTCAGCGTTCATTGCTGCTTCACATTTCCTAAGGTGCTGTCTTTGGAACTAGTTCCAGTGCATTAGGAAGATCTTTTATGAAATTATCCTGTATTAAACCCCTGCCATAAGAAGCAATGATGTCCTGATAATCAGAACAATGACCGGATCTTTAAATGCCTCCTCTAATGGAAAGCAGATTACTTCGGTAACTCTGTGACACAGGGCCAGTTTCTCTCCGATGGTGTCAGGGCTCTGCCCCATTATATTCAACAATAAGTGCTCCTATTTTATTTATTAAAAAAAGACCTGTTTTTTGTAGTCATCTACTCTACTTATACTGTTAGAACACGGGGCACTGTCTGCCCCATTCACCGATACCACTGCCGTTGTCAGTGGCCATTGTGGAGTCTGGATACATGTCACATGACTGACTCTCTCCTTGAATGCTCCCTTGGTGGGCCCAAAGAAGCCACGGTGTTTGCCGGGCTGAAAACCTCCCAGCCCTGAAGCCTGTGATGTCATCAGCTCAGCAAAGACCTACCTGCAAGTCGCAGCCTCCCCCCCTGATGGCATGGAGGTAAAGTTAGCCCCGGGTGTTTTAAAAACAAGCCTGGTATCGCTAACCCTCCAATTCAATCAGAGAGAGGAGAGCTTGTCACCCCATCCTTTCCCAACTCGTTACAGGGCGTGGTGGGACCCACTCTGTGACGAGTTGGGAAAGGGTGTGGCAGGCGGGAAGCCAAGGAAAAGAGTCTGCACAGGCTCTACCTCAGACTGCTTCCCGAGCGTGAGTCTGCACTGTCTATCGCAGTGGTGATCGATGCCATTTTACTGCGTCACTCAACTCGAGCGAGATGGACTGCGTTTTAGAGTCGAGGCTGTCCATCATTACGGCAATGCTGGCCGTAGCTAGTCCACAGCACTGCAGGTTGCTGTCCGGAGTAGCACTGGACTTAATGTGAACTCAGGAGTCGACAGTTCATCAGGTGTTTGAAGTGGTCCCTTCCTTCATGCTCCCTACAACCTACCTTTCCCACAGTTCCAGCACCACTTACGTTTAGCTCATCATGAGGTAACATTAGAAGTTGCTAGAAGTGTAGTAGGAGCGCAGTGAAAATATACCAGCAGCAGCAGCAAAGTTACGACTCTGTGGGGGTTCATATTTTTTGCACTGAGCAACTCCCTTGACTTGCCCGTGGCAGCACCCAGTACCCCTTCCCTGTTTGTTAAAGAAATACCTCTGATCAGACCTATATTCAGACCCTCCAGTTTATCGCGATTTCGCGATTAACAAAAAAATTGCGAAATCGGGAGATTACCGCGATGGCCGCGATAATAACCATATTGGCCGCGATATTTCAAACAATGCCTTTTATTGGCTGTGCGCGCCGCCCCCCCCCCCCCCCTACTCGTGTGTGTCAGCAGCTTCCCGGGACACACACAGACAGTCAGTTTTCAGATGGCTGCCAGCCGCACCCGAGTACTTCACAGGTCATTAAAAGACCTTTCACTCGTTAATGAGGCTTTGTTTTTCACGGCCCCGCCTGTTATCCTCGGCTCTGGCAGGTGTCGGGGGCTTGCGGTGGTTTTGGGGGCACTGCTTCCTTGGGGCAATGTAAGCGCGGGCGGCACAAGAAGAGGAAGTGGGTCAGACACAGAGCGGTAAATAATTCACAACGACAGCCACACTCTTTTACAGCTAAAGCTTACTTCTCAGTTTCCAACCTCAACTGGATATGGCTGCAAAAGGAAGACATGTCCCTTCCCTCAATAGCTCCGATTAAAAATTAAATTTGCATCATTATTTCTTTGTGTCTGTAAATGGATTTATGTGCTCATTACAAAGCTGTGTGCAAGGTGTAAACACTGGATGCACAGCAGACAAAATTGTGCCCCAGAGAACTAATAGTGCCCAAAAGCTTGTGCCACAAGGGAAAAAAGTAGTAGTACCCTATAGAGTCGTTCGGAAACAGGGAACAGTGTGCCTGAAACACACTGAAATATTACGCCATTATATAATGTCTATCTCTGTGCCAGAAAGAAAATACACCTGGAACTGTTGAAACCATGTGCGGCTGCTGCTGCAAATAGATAACGTGGCGAGGGGTTCAAATAATCCAGGGTGCTGCCAACGAGATCACAGTGTTGCTTAGATAAATCAGTGTGCCAGTACCGGTCATATTGCAGTGGTGACACACTAACACTCCAGGGCAGGGTGGGTGTGTAACAATACCAATGTTCCAAGTGGATAGCTGTATGTCGGAGCGGCATGCATGATGGTGGAAGTCTGTATGCCGAGGTAAACCTAGATTAATCCACCCGCCCACTAACGAGGAGCCTCAGATGAGTCGCTTAAGGTGTTTGGGGAGGGGCACAAGGGGTGGAGTCAATAGATGGGCATTTGGGTCCATGCAAAAAGAGGGGCTAGAAAGACAGGAATGGACTTAAAATCTGGTTACCTCATACCTGGGTCATAACAAAACACCCCTTTATTTGAGAAGCAAAAACCGGAACAGGTTAGATATAAAAGGCCCAAAGCCTTTAGTCTGTCTGGCATGTCCCGATTTCTACAATATATATATAATTAGCTGTGAATGGACCGCCACTCTAATTCCCCCCTGCCCTCCTCCCTACTCTGCCTCCCCTATGCAGGAAGCGTGAAGCCGACCTCCTCCTGCCGCCTGAAAGGAGATGAAAATTACTTTAGAGGCGCCCATGGAAAAGAAAATATTAGTTTCAATTCTGATTCTAGGATGACTTCACCTTTGTCCTCCTCAAAAAACGGGACATCTACTTCAAGTGCCGCTAAAATGCCGCTACATTTCCATATTTGTGCCGCTAAATTTCCATATTTGTGCCGCTAAATTTGCGAATCCATGCCGCTATATCCTGGGGGTCTGTATATTTCTTTTTCAGTGAGAGTCCTAACTTATTCAAAACATTGTTTTTATTATTTTTCTCATTTTACCTTTCGATTTATATATCTTTTTAACACAAATACATAGTAGTTTGATTACATACAAAAGATTTGAGTACCACGTTCTATAAATCAAGCTATACACAACAGTTTTTATACTTAAGATGGCCACCGTGTGGTTTGTGCACATCCTGATGACATGGCAATATGTAAGGTGAAGTTTAAGGAGGCATGGTTATTTGCTACATGTTGTCCTTAAATGTTAAGTCACACAATATTTGTCGATTTGTTACAGTTCGACAATGAAAGGAATACAGTAATTTTATAGTTTTTCTAAAAAAAGTGAGCTGAAAAGTTTTATTTTGAAACTGCTATCTCCTTCTTTCTCTGATAATATCCGAAAATGTCTAAGATAGGATGGTGCTAAACAGTCACAATCCACGATATATCTTCATTGTGGCCATGTCTTAGTTTCTAGGACTTCTCTCTCATAAAAATTCATAGGGGTATCTTTAGAACAACTTTGTGTCAGTTTAGTGTGTTTTGTGTTAATTATGTCCAATCTGTTCTTTTATATCGAGTAGTGAGTGGAGTAGTATGCATGATGGAATGAATGATAATAGGATAAGATGATGTGCTTGGGGTTCTTTTGCTTAAGTTGAATCTTGTTGTGTATAGCTTGATTTATAGAACGTGGTACTCAAATCTTTTGTATGCAATCAAACTACTATGTATTTAAGTTAAAAAGATATATAAACCGAAAGGTAAAATGAGAAAAATAATAAAAACAATGTGTTGAATAAATGACATGCTCTTTTCCTATATATTGCATCCTTTCTTAAAACTACTGTGATGACTCTCACTGAAAAAGAAATATAGGTCTGATCAGAGGTATTTCTTTAGCTTTTGTTTTTCCTCCCTCCTCTGGACCTAAAACCTTATTGGGAGAACTCTTCCTCTGTAATCTTTCCCCTTCCCTGTTTGTTACAACTGTGTAAAATACGTTTCAATCCACTCTTGGGAATGCAGTCACAGGAATTTCTGTGTAGAGGTTGAACCTTTTCCACATGTATGTCTGGCCTCAATGCTGGAAATATGTTGTGAATAAGGCCCTGTGTTGCTGGCATAGAAACCAGGAAATATAGATTTGAATTAGGAATTACATGAAGATATGGAACTTTTCTTTTGAACATAGCTTGAAATTCTGGAAGAATGTTGCAAATGTTCTACAATTTACGAGGCGTTTTTTCCAACAACTGAGGTAGAAAAAAAGGCTTTTCAGGAATAAAAAACAAATTGACTTTTTGCATTTTCTTTTTAAGCAAAATATATTAAACATACTAACTTTTCTGCCTTATTTTTCTGGAAAGTGTAGTAAATTACTTCTCTACTGTTCTCCACTGTATAGAATGTACCATTACATCATAGAATGCCTGGGTGTCTCTCTGGCTCACAGTGTCAGTTGGTCAACTCAGGCTGAGCTGCTTGGAGCTTGCTCCTGGTGGGGTTTCATCTATACTTCCTATCTTCTCCTATTTACCTATCCTAGAAGGAATCTACAATAAAGGATTATCAACTTACACAGCTGGACTGTGTATCTCCCTTTACTACAGAAAGCATATCACCAAATTAACATTTTGCACAAAAATATGCTTGAAAAAATAGCTTTGTCTTTATTGGAAACCGGGATAAATTAGTATATACCTATTTTAGCCCCCCCGCATGAGTATGTAAATGATGTGATAAGGTGGCTAAGTCACCATATTTTGCTGGCCAATGTGTCTTATTTGCAACAAATCGCCAGTGCATTTGATGCATGCACTTCAGTTTCTTTGTGGTAGATTAAAGTAACTGAAGTTGGATGTGAACATTAGTGGGTTAAGGGGGGGGCATCTGAGTTCATGCAAATGTTTGGTGGCATTTATATATAAGCTAGAGTAGGTAGTGTTAAGTTGCAGGGGTATCACTTTCCAGTAAAGGTGAGGTTTTTATCTTTAAAGTAGGTTGTGGACAATTTGCAGAAACCTAAGCATGTTAGGGAAGGTTGCGCTAAAAGTAAAGATGCATGCAGAGATGGAAAGGAAGGTAAGTCATTTGGAGGGAAAGGAAAAAGAAGAGGTGACCCTTAGAAGTGTTTGTTTATGACTTGAAAGTGGCTTACAGCCTACGTAAAGTGGTTTGTTGAAAACAGAGGCTTCCAAACGCAAGAAATAAAATGCAAGCCATGCATCAGGACTTAAACAAAAAGACCAGACCTGGTAAGAGACGTTTTAAGGCATTGACAAAGTGGGCTCAGCTCTGGCCCAGTGCCCCAGAATATTATGTTTCCCCTTATAGAGCAAGCTCTGTTCAGCAGACATTTTTGCCCTGATGACACTGAATAATTCTTAAACGATTTTAAATACGATTTTGTTTTAATTAATTTTTAATGTAGGTGGTGTTAGAGGCTATTATGGACATTTTTCAGAGAAATGCTGTTTGTTTCATGCAACATCCATATAAAAGTTTATTTACATCAAAACAGGACCTCACATGTGAGAAATGTGAGGTCATTACATAGATTTTCCTCTAACACTTCTCAATTTATAGTACCTCTTCGATCAAGTCTTGACATTCTCCTGCGACTCTTTTCACTGCTAGATTGAGGCATACGCGAGGCTAGTGCAAATCTTTTGAAAGTGACCAACAGACCTTCACTGCCTTCCTCAGAAATTCTGTAGATTATTGGGTCGTGTTCTGGATCTTGCTGCAAACAATAAAGGTTCTGCGGTAACAAACGATGAACGGAATGCTGAATAAATCAAACATTCACCCACAGTCAAGAAGTCTGGGTTAAATCCATTGTTCTTTTGCTCACTACGCCACCCCAATTTGAACTCGGCCATATGCATATCGGTTTTAAACCTGCTCCTCATGGGAACGGTCCAGTCCGAAATGCCAAGCCAGATCCTCCCTGGACCGGCAACAAGCATCTTTGGACCGGTTACAGGGGGATCACCCCTCATCAGCCAGGCTACCTTGAAACCAGTGGCAAAGTTGCGCAACCTCCTCTGATGTGTCTCTAAAACTTACCTTTAGTCCTGAATTTTGACCTTCTGCCCTCAATTTTTGTCCTGCATTTTGACCCTTTCTTCTGAATGTTTACACTCGCCGTCCTGAATTTGCACTCATGCCAGTTGATCACCCTAGAGGAGACAGGGTCTGGCCTAACAACCAGAGCTGCCTACTTTGGAACTGAGGAACCAGGGTCTAGTTTGGGCATCGGCTCAACATCCTGTGATTCTGGGCAAATCACTTAGTCTCACCTTGCCTGGAAAAAAGGCAGAAATGAATGAATTAATGTGTGCTTGTGTAATGTAACAGGCGCTCATGTGAAGCGCTCCAGTGCCATCATTTCGAGTTTGCGCTATTTAGCACTCAAAATTTTAAAAAAGAGCAAGTCTTTATCCCCAACGTGGGGAGAGGAGGCCTGAAGCAAAGATTAGCCGATCTTGAGAGCAACTTTGACTGAATTTACAAGCAATGGGATTGATAATAGTTTATCACATATCCACCTAGGGTGACCAACCGTCCGTAAATTTCACGGGCCGTCCGTAATTTGAACCTCACGTCCGTTGTCCAAGAGGGTCCCTTTTACGGACGCCTTTTGTCTGTAATTGTGGCCATAACAGGGAGTAGCACTGCTCCCCTGTGAGAGACCTCACCCCCCTGATGGGGCCGCCTCGCACTCATCCTGGAGCACATGAGCATCCCCACCTGCCCATTGTCATTCTGCATGCCGGGTAATTGTCACATGCAGAGTGTCAATGGGGCAGTATGGGGTGTGACAGCATGTGGTGGCCTCCTCCTGCCTTAGCGTACAGCAGGGCATTCTGTTAGGTAAAAGGTAAAACGCCAATGCTGCAACGTTCGATACCAGTTAAAGAAGCCTGTAAAACAAGTTAAAAAGAACGGGCTATCGTTGTTTCACTGTCTTTTTTTGTTTTTGTTTAAGCAACTAACAACCATTGACAAAGCCAATAGTCCTGGCTTCTTGTTGGTGTAATTATACTTGCTGTATTACATATCTGGATGCAAATGACAGAAACATACCAGTTGGGCGGAACACTATGCAGATATTTAGCCTAGGTGTTTGAAACCACGCCCTTAATTAGATTGAACATCCCCTTTAAAGAGACCTCCCAGTTTTTTTACACCACTTAAAGCCCTGGAAACAGCACCATGTCACAGTCACCTCACATCCTGGCACTGTGCATCATGCATGACTCATGACTACATTTTCAGACTGCCTAGGTGCAGGGGCATAGTGAACTCTCCCCCACCCCACCCCTTGCTTTAGGAACTACAGCAAGGTGAAGTTCTTGATGAGCCTCTTCTGTCTGCAACTCTGCAGACAAAGGCTCAGCTCATAATGTGTGGTGGGTGAGTAAATAAGTGAAGGAATGTGTGAATGGCTGAATGGAATACTGAAAGGGTGAATGAAAGGGCGAATGGATAGATAATGAAAGAAAGGATGGATGGATGGGTGAATGAGTGAATGGATGGATGGATGAGTGAATGAGTAGAAGTATGGATGAGAGAAAAGGTAAATAGATGGATGTATGGGTGGAAGGGTAGATGATGGGCGAGTGAATGGGTGGATGGATGAGTGAAAGGATGGATTGATGAATTGATAAGTAAAAGGATGAATTGATGAGAGAACGGATGGATGGATGAGTGAAAGGATGGATGAGTAATAGGATCAATGGATTTATTCATGAATGGATGAGTAGATGGATGGGTGGGTGGATGGATAAATGAAAGGGGGATGGAGAGAGAAAGGAAGGCAGAATGACTGAAAGGGTGGATGGGTGGAAGGGTAAGAGACTGGGTGGATGGATGAGTAAGTGAAAGGATGGCTGGATGGATGAAAGGGTAAATGGTTGGATGGATGAATGAATAGATGGATGGGTGGAAGAGTGGATGGTTGACTACGGATGTATGGGGTGAAAGGGTGGGTAGATGAATAATGGATGGATGAGTGAAAGGGCGGATGGGAGGCATGGATGAGTGAAATGATGGATGGAAGGATACTTGGTGGATAGGTTTGCAAATGGTTAAATATGTTTGGATGTAGATGGGCACATAGATGGAAGGACAGAATGAATGGTGAAAAACTGAATGATAGATAAAAGAATAATTACACTTTGTAGCACCCATTATCTTAAGTAACATTTCCTATACATTGACTTTCACGTTTATATAAGTCATTGTCTCTATATAATGTGTGTGTGATGTAACGCACTCCGACACCCTGCCCTACATACTTGGGATGAGTAACACTATAAAAGAAATTAAATACACAAGAGAGACGGTCTATGTGAAGATGAGGGGCACCATTGGAGGGTGGTAGCAAAGCCGTACTGACCAGACCGGGCATCGGGTATGTCCCTGGGAGGCTGGAAAGAGGGTGTGGAGGGGGGGGGGGGTTGTCACTTGGGGCTGGCACTGCAAAGTTCCTTGTAATATCCAATAGTTTTCAATTAACAATAAAAGCAGGCTCACTTATATTCAGGTGTGGTTCACCATTATCTGGTGACTAATGTACCTGCTGGAGCGAGATGCAAATTTTGAATCGTCTAAGGTAGCAAGCTGTGGCCATACTGAAAAACTGTGAAGTGCACGATTGTCTCAACCTAATATAAACTTATTTTGACTTGTACTTAGGTGGTTGTCTATTTACTTACTTATATACTATTGTGCGACCTCCTATGATGTGTCTGTAAAACTTACCTTTTGTCCCGAAGTTTTGTCCTGAATTTTGACCTTTTGTCCTGAATTTTGTCTGTTTGTCCTGAAGTTTTACACTCACTGTCCTGATTTTGCACCTATGCTAGTTGGTCACCCTATATCCACCTCACGTCTGTACATGTTTTTCTCATCACCTTTGCAAACAGATTGATTTGCATAGAACCAAAAAGTCTACATTGGGTCACTTTCAGAGCTGCCACGTGCCCCTGTGGTTTGTGTGTCCTACTGTTCAGAAAATGACAGTTATTACGTACCGTTTTCTCAGATGAGCATACATACTTCTGACTAAACGTGTTTACCAATTAGAGAGAGAGGTATTTTGGTGACTACCTTGCGGTGTACCCTACTTTGGGGAGGTTGTGTTGTTTCCGGGGTGTGTTCCCTGTGGTGTACCCTTATCAGGGGAGGTTATGTGATTAACCAGGGTGACTATCCTGCGGTGTACCCTATTTAGGGGAGGTTGTGTTATTTTACAGGGTTAGTACCCTGCGCTGTTTCCTGTTTTTGGTGGAGATTGTTTGGGCAGTTTCTTGGGTTACTTCCCATGGGGCATTTCTTTGTGTATTCATTTTGACACTATACTCCAGTCGAAGTCTGCCTGCTTGGAACTCGTGGCCAAGGGTTTCATGCTGGTAGGACTTTGAGTGTGAAGCTTTATTCTAGTTTTCAGAGTCAGCATGCCCTCTATCTTGATCAGGGGTACTTTGCTTTCCAGAGTGTTTTTCTCTGGTGTATTTCTGTTGTGGGAGTTTACACTCTTACAGTTATCTAGAGTAAATCTTACCCCTTTTGTACCTTTTATTGGGGATGTTGTATTTCTCCCAAGCGTCTGTGTCTACACCCACCTTTGTTTACCAGGGTGCCTGCCCTGTGGTGTACCCATGTATGGGGAGGTTGTGGGAGTGACCACCCTTCTTTGTTACATTGGTTTTTATTCATCAAGCTATGCTTTGTTTTCCCTAAGAGGGGGGGATGGGGCGTGTAGTAGTAATGTTAGCATCTTATTGTATTTCTGCTCATGTTGATGGTATTTCTGATACCTCATGTAGTACATTATTAGATTTGTGTGTCTCATTAGTGTACTTTCATGTAAATGTTATATTTGAGGTATCTTACTTATCTTTCTCCCTATTTCTGCTGTCAGTCCCTAAGGAAGGAGGATGTGTAGTAAATTACTTCTCTACTGTTCTCCACTGTATAGCATGTTCCATGACATCATAGAATGCCTGGGTGTCTCTCTGGCTCGCAGTGTCAGTTGGTCAACTCGGGCTGAGCAGCTTGGAGCTTGCTCCTGGTGGGGTTTCATCTATATTTCCTATCTTCTCCTATTTACCTATCCTAGAAGGAATCTACAATAAAGGATTATCAACTTACACAGCTGGACTGTGTATCTCCCTTTACTACAGAAAGCATATCACCAAATTAACATTTTGCACAAAAATATGCTTGAAAAAATAGCTTTGTCTTTATTGGAAACCGGGATAAATTAGTATATACCTATTTTAGCCCCCCCGCATTGAGTATGTAAATGATGTGATAAGGTGGCTAAGTCACCATATTTTGCTGGCCAATGTGTCTTATTTGCAACAAATCGCCAGTGCATTTGATGCATGCACTTCAGTTTCTTTGTGGTAGATTAAAGTAACTGAAGTTGGATGTGAACATTAGTGGGTTAAGGTGGGGCATCTGAGTTCATGCAAATGTTTGGTGGCATTTATATATAAGCTAGAGTAGGTAGTGTTAAGTTGCAGGGGTATCACTTTCCAATAAAGGTGAGGTTTTTATCTTTAAAGTAGGTTATGGGCAATTCGCAGAAACATAAGCAAGTGTTAGGGAAAGTTGTGCTAAAAGTAAAGATGCATGCAGAGGATGGAAAGGAAGGTAAGTCATTTGGAGGGAAAAAGAAGAGGTGACCCTTAGAAGTGTTTGTTTATGACCTGAAAGTGGCTTGCAGCCTACGTAAAGTGGTTTGATGAAAACAGGGGCTTCCAAATGCAAGAAATAAAATGCAAGCCATGCATCAGGACTTAAACAAAAAGACCAGACCTGGTAAGAGACGTTTTAAGGCATTGACAAAGTGGGCTCAGCTCTGGCCCAGTGCCCCAGAATATTATGTTTCCCCTTATAGAGCAAGCTCTGTTCAGCAGACATTTTTGCCCTGATGACACTGAATAATTCTTAAACGATTTTAAATACGATTTTGTTTTAATTAATTTTTAATGTAGGTGGTGTTAGAGGCTATTATGGACATTTTTCAGAGAAATGCTGTTTGTTTCATGCAACATCCATATAAAAGTTTATTTACATCAAAACAGGACCTCACATGTGAGAAATGTGAGGTCATTACATAGATTTTCCTCTAACACTTCTCAATTTATAGTACCTCTTCGATCAAGTCTTGACATTCTCCTGCGACTCTTTTCACTGCTAGATTGAGGCATACGCGAGGCTAGTGCAAATCTTTTGAAAGTGACCAACAGACCTTCACTGCCTTCCTCAGAAATTCTGTAGATTATTGGGTCGTGTTCTGGATCTTGCTGCAAACAATAAAGGTTCTGCGGTAACAAACGATGAACGGAATGCTGAATAAATCAAACATTCACCCACAGTCAAGAAGTCTGGGTTAAATCCATTGTTCTTTTGCTCACTACGCCACCCCAATTTGAACTCGGCCATATGCATATCGGTTTTAAACCTGCTCCTCATGGGAACGGTCCAGTCCGAAATGCCAAGCCAGATCCTCCCTGGACCGGCAACAAGCATCTTTGGACCGGTTACAGGGGGATCACCCCTCATCAGCCAGGCTACCTTGAAACCAGTGGCAAAGTTGCGCAACCTCCTCTGATGTGTCTCTAAAACTTACCTTTAGTCCTGAATTTTGACCTTCTGCCCTCAATTTTTGTCCTGCATTTTGACCCTTTCTTCTGAATGTTTACACTCGCCGTCCTGAATTTGCACTCATGCCAGTTGATCACCCTAGAGGAGACAGGGTCTGGCCTAACAACCAGAGCTGCCTACTTTGGAACTGAGGAACCAGGGTCTAGTTTGGGCATCGGCTCAACATCCTGTGATTCTGGGCAAATCACTTAGTCTCACCTTGCCTGGAAAAAAGGCAGAAATGAATGAATTAATGTGTGCTTGTGTAATGTAACAGGCGCTCATGTGAAGCGCTCCAGTGCCATCATTTCGAGTTTGCGCTATTTAGCACTCAAAATTTTAAAAAAGAGCAAGTCTTTATCCCCAACGTGGGGAGAGGAGGCCTGAAGCAAAGATTAGCCGATCTTGAGAGCAACTTTGACTGAATTTACAAGCAATGGGATTGATAATAGTTTATCACATATCCACCTAGGGTGACCAACCGTCCGTAAATTTCACGGGCCGTCCGTAATTTGAACCTCACGTCCGTTGTCCAAGAGGGTCCCTTTTACGGACGCCTTTTGTCTGTAATTGTGGCCATAACAGGGAGTAGCACTGCTCCCCTGTGAGAGACCTCACCCCCCTGATGGGGCCGCCTCGCACTCATCCTGGAGCACATGAGCATCCCCACCTGCCCATTGTCATTCTGCATGCCGGGTAATTGTCACATGCAGAGTGTCAATGGGGCAGTATGGGGTGTGACAGCATGTGGTGGCCTCCTCCTGCCTTAGCGTACAGCAGGGCATTCTGTTAGGTAAAAGGTAAAACGCCAATGCTGCAACGTTCGATACCAGTTAAAGAAGCCTGTAAAACAAGTTAAAAAGAACGGGCTATCGTTGTTTCACTGTCTTTTTTTGTTTTTGTTTAAGCAACTAACAACCATTGACAAAGCCAATAGTCCTGGCTTCTTGTTGGTGTAATTATACTTGCTGTATTACATATCTGGATGCAAATGACAGAAACATACCAGTTGGGCGGAACACTATGCAGATATTTAGCCTAGGTGTTTGAAACCACGCCCTTAATTAGATTGAACATCCC
This sequence comes from Lissotriton helveticus, assembly GCF_964261635.1. Taxonomy (NCBI): domain Eukaryota; kingdom Metazoa; phylum Chordata; class Amphibia; order Caudata; family Salamandridae; genus Lissotriton; species Lissotriton helveticus. Next base: position 937,756,041 of record NC_136063.1, on the reverse strand, counting down.
CTTTAAAGAGACCTCCCAGTTTTTTTACACCACTTAAAGCCCTGGAAACAGCACCATGTCACAGTCACCTCACATCCTGGCACTGTGCATCATGCATGACTCATGACTACATTTTCAGACTGCCTAGGTGCAGGGGCATAGTGAACTCTCCCCCACCCCACCCCTTGCTTTAGGAACTACAGCAAGGTGAAGTTCTTGATGAGCCTCTTCTGTCTGCAACTCTGCAGACAAAGGCTCAGCTCATAATGTGTGGTGGGTGAGTAAATAAGTGAAGGAATGTGTGAATGGCTGAATGGAATACTGAAAGGGTGAATGAAAGGGCGAATGGATAGATAATGAAAGAAAGGATGGATGGATGGGTGAATGAGTGAATGGATGGATGGATGAGTGAATGAGTAGAAGTATGGATGAGAGAAAAGGTAAATAGATGGATGTATGGGTGGAAGGGTAGATGATGGGCGAGTGAATGGGTGGATGGATGAGTGAAAGGATGGATTGATGAATTGATAAGTAAAAGGATGAATTGATGAGAGAACGGATGGATGGATGAGTGAAAGGATGGATGAGTAATAGGATCAATGGATTTATTCATGAATGGATGAGTAGATGGATGGGTGGGTGGATGGATAAATGAAAGGGGGATGGAGAGAGAAAGGAAGGCAGAATGACTGAAAGGGTGGATGGGTGGAAGGGTAAGAGACTGGGTGGATGGATGAGTAAGTGAAAGGATGGCTGGATGGATGAAAGGGTAAATGGTTGGATGGATGAATGAATAGATGGATGGGTGGAAGAGTGGATGGTTGACTACGGATGTATGGGGTGAAAGGGTGGGTAGATGAATAATGGATGGATGAGTGAAAGGGCGGATGGGAGGCATGGATGAGTGAAATGATGGATGGAAGGATACTTGGTGGATAGGTTTGCAAATGGTTAAATATGTTTGGATGTAGATGGGCACATAGATGGAAGGACAGAATGAATGGTGAAAAACTGAATGATAGATAAAAGAATAATTACACTTTGTAGCACCCATTATCTTAAGTAACATTTCCTATACATTGACTTTCACGTTTATATAAGTCATTGTCTCTATATAATGTGTGTGTGATGTAACGCACTCCGACACCCTGCCCTACATACTTGGGATGAGTAACACTATAAAAGAAATTAAATACACAAGAGAGACGGTCTATGTGAAGATGAGGGGCACCATTGGAGGGTGGTAGCAAAGCCGTACTGACCAGACCGGGCATCGGGTATGTCCCTGGGAGGCTGGAAAGAGGGTGTGGAGGGGGGGGGGGGTTGTCACTTGGGGCTGGCACTGCAAAGTTCCTTGTAATATCCAATAGTTTTCAATTAACAATAAAAGCAGGCTCACTTATATTCAGGTGTGGTTCACCATTATCTGGTGACTAATGTACCTGCTGGAGCGAGATGCAAATTTTGAATCGTCTAAGGTAGCAAGCTGTGGCCATACTGAAAAACTGTGAAGTGCACGATTGTCTCAACCTAATATAAACTTATTTTGACTTGTACTTAGGTGGTTGTCTATTTACTTACTTATATACTATTGTGCGACCTCCTATGATGTGTCTGTAAAACTTACCTTTTGTCCCGAAGTTTTGTCCTGAATTTTGACCTTTTGTCCTGAATTTTGTCTGTTTGTCCTGAAGTTTTACACTCACTGTCCTGATTTTGCACCTATGCTAGTTGGTCACCCTATATCCACCTCACGTCTGTACATGTTTTTCTCATCACCTTTGCAAACAGATTGATTTGCATAGAACCAAAAAGTCTACATTGGGTCACTTTCAGAGCTGCCACGTGCCCCTGTGGTTTGTGTGTCCTACTGTTCAGAAAATGACAGTTATTACGTACCGTTTTCTCAGATGAGCATACATACTTCTGACTAAACGTGTTTACCAATTAGAGAGAGAGGTATTTTGGTGACTACCTTGCGGTGTACCCTACTTTGGGGAGGTTGTGTTGTTTCCGGGGTGTGTTCCCTGTGGTGTACCCTTATCAGGGGAGGTTATGTGATTAACCAGGGTGACTATCCTGCGGTGTACCCTATTTAGGGGAGGTTGTGTTATTTTACAGGGTTAGTACCCTGCGCTGTTTCCTGTTTTTGGTGGAGATTGTTTGGGCAGTTTCTTGGGTTACTTCCCATGGGGCATTTCTTTGTGTATTCATTTTGACACTATACTCCAGTCGAAGTCTGCCTGCTTGGAACTCGTGGCCAAGGGTTTCATGCTGGTAGGACTTTGAGTGTGAAGCTTTATTCTAGTTTTCAGAGTCAGCATGCCCTCTATCTTGATCAGGGGTACTTTGCTTTCCAGAGTGTTTTTCTCTGGTGTATTTCTGTTGTGGGAGTTTACACTCTTACAGTTATCTAGAGTAAATCTTACCCCTTTTGTACCTTTTATTGGGGATGTTGTATTTCTCCCAAGCGTCTGTGTCTACACCCACCTTTGTTTACCAGGGTGCCTGCCCTGTGGTGTACCCATGTATGGGGAGGTTGTGGGAGTGACCACCCTTCTTTGTTACATTGGTTTTTATTCATCAAGCTATGCTTTGTTTTCCCTAAGAGGGGGGGATGGGGCGTGTAGTAGTAATGTTAGCATCTTATTGTATTTCTGCTCATGTTGATGGTATTTCTGATACCTCATGTAGTACATTATTAGATTTGTGTGTCTCATTAGTGTACTTTCATGTAAATGTTATATTTGAGGTATCTTACTTATCTTTCTCCCTATTTCTGCTGTCAGTCCCTAAGGAAGGAGGATGTGTAGTAAATTACTTCTCTACTGTTCTCCACTGTATAGCATGTTCCATGACATCATAGAATGCCTGGGTGTCTCTCTGGCTCGCAGTGTCAGTTGGTCAACTCGGGCTGAGCAGCTTGGAGCTTGCTCCTGGTGGGGTTTCATCTATATTTCCTATCTTCTCCTATTTACCTATCCTAGAAGGAATCTACAATAAAGGATTATCAACTTACACAGCTGGACTGTGTATCTCCCTTTACTACAGAAAGCATATCACCAAATTAACATTTTGCACAAAAATATGCTTGAAAAAATAGCTTTGTCTTTATTGGAAACCGGGATAAATTAGTATATACCTATTTTAGCCCCCCCGCATTGAGTATGTAAATGATGTGATAAGGTGGCTAAGTCACCATATTTTGCTGGCCAATGTGTCTTATTTGCAACAAATCGCCAGTGCATTTGATGCATGCACTTCAGTTTCTTTGTGGTAGATTAAAGTAACTGAAGTTGGATGTGAACATTAGTGGGTTAAGGTGGGGCATCTGAGTTCATGCAAATGTTTGGTGGCATTTATATATAAGCTAGAGTAGGTAGTGTTAAGTTGCAGGGGTATCACTTTCCAATAAAGGTGAGGTTTTTATCTTTAAAGTAGGTTATGGGCAATTCGCAGAAACATAAGCAAGTGTTAGGGAAAGTTGTGCTAAAAGTAAAGATGCATGCAGAGGATGGAAAGGAAGGTAAGTCATTTGGAGGGAAAAAGAAGAGGTGACCCTTAGAAGTGTTTGTTTATGACCTGAAAGTGGCTTGCAGCCTACGTAAAGTGGTTTGATGAAAACAGGGGCTTCCAAATGCAAGAAATAAAATGCAAGCCATGCATCAGGACTTAAACAAAAAGACCAGACCTGGTAAGAGACGTTTTAAGGCATTGACAAAGTGGGCTTAGCTCTGGCCCAGGGCCCCAGAATATTATGTTTCCCCTTATAGAGCCAGCTCTGTTCAGCAGACATTCTTGCCCTGATGACACTGAATGATTCTTAAACGATTTTAAATACGATTTTGTTTTAATTAATTTTTAATGTAGGTGGTGTGAGAGGCTATTATGGACATTTTTCAGAGAAATGCTGTTTGTTTCATGCAACAGTAAAGGATATCAAAAGGGGGGAGTGAAGAGGTGGTGCCGCACGGCACCGAGGTGGGCAAATCCTCCTCTTATGAAAGTATAAATAATCAACAAAGACCACCTCATATGAAGTTAGTATGTATTCCCATGTTGGTGGAATGCACTCAGTGTTTTAAAATACCCCTCACACACCAAAAGGGCCCTTGGTGTCATGCTTCATCATCGGGGTCTTCCCGCCCCGCTGCGGGACGGGGCAGTGCTGTGACAAGCGATTACGCTGGAGCACCTTTTATTTGTGTGGGTACTATGTGAGTGAATTGGAGTGAGTGTCAGTGGGGTCAGGAGTGATAAAGAAATTGAGGTTAAAAAATACCTGGCCTAGTGGTACAAAAAACTATTTAATAGGCACTGGCTGGTATTGTTAAAAGGGGTGAGGCGGAGATGTAAAGCAAGTTACTGGGCTTACTCTCCTGTGTGGGTCAACATGTTTCGGGGCACCATGCCCCTTCGTCAGGACCGGGTATAGATCCCCCTGTCACTCACTAATGTTATCCTACAAATAATGGATGTAAATATGATAATTTATCAATGTGTATAGATATGTTTACATAAATATACGTGTTAAAGCCCTATCAGAAATGCTGAAGTGATAAGCCTGAAAGAATAAGAGCACATGGTTAGCGATGCCCGAATCCCAATGCGCTCGACTAGTGGATACCTGTAAAGAAAGAGAAAACACACTTGTAGGCTGTCGTACATGGCAACCTAGAGGAATCTTGAGACAACCATTTTATCCAACATAGTGGTATTGGTAACAGACATTTAAAAACACACACTTTGAACACACAAAACATAGTAAAGACCATGCCTTTGCTATCACAGGAGGAAGGTGAAATGATCAAAAAAACGAAAAAAACATACTTAAGAAACAAGGGAGTCAATGCCCCATGAGCCAAGGCTGGGCGGAGGGTAAATGAGGGTCCAACTGCAGATTAGGAAGAAATGGGAATGAAAAAAGAAAAGCGTTTTTCAGGGGCCCTATTATACTGAATATAATCATATTCTTGGGAAAGTGTGGAGACCAAGAGATCCTGGTCTGTTCTTTTGGCTATGCCGTACTTACTCTACCCCCAGCACCTCGGTGCTTCCTCCTCCGTCAGTGGCTTCCGTGATAATGAGAAGCCTGGGAGGGGCGGGTGATTTATAGTGTGGGACTAATTGGTTAAGGGTTGATTTAGTTGTTAAACGATTTTCACTCGGGCCAGGTGTGTACCCCGGGTCGGGTTTTTGGAACAGTCTTGCTGTGGCGGCCATTATTAAGTGTGGATCAATTGCAGGAGAATGGGGTGAGAAGGTTGCTACCGTGCTCCATAACTGATCTTAATTCGGCAAAATATGCATTCACTTGGCTCTCACTGTTTTCTAATCATATCGAGATATGTAAACGCCGCTGCTCGGGGCGAGGCGTTTTGAGGAGTTCGCGCATGCGCGTAGGAGCCCCGTTCTAAAAGATAGTACCGCGCATGTGCGTAGGAGTGACATTTCTCCGCGCATGCGCGTATCTACAATTCTTGGCCACTGAGTGTGATAAAATGATTGGGACGTTTTTGAGCACACATATTAGTAGAGTCTATGGTGATAATGATTAAAAACAGGGGTAAAGATGGGTCGAGTTATTTATTGAACAAGACATTAGTTCAACTGTGTATGAAGAAATATCATATTTATGAGAGGAGCAAGGTGGTAAAAGGCTGGGTTTCTGAAGGTGCCATTTTATGGCATGTTAGCTGGACGGGAGTATAGTGGGCAATTCTGATGCCCTGTTAGGGTTGAACCCTTGATACGAAACAGGAAAAATTCAAAGACTGGAATTTATAATGTTGCCAATATCGGCATACTGGCAGGTAAGGAGTGTTAGTGGATAATATGATATCCTGGTTGATCAAGACTTGAGTTGGGACCAGGGAATTTCGTTATTCAGGCCTGTCTGGTGGGTACCAAGACGGTACACCCAACGTTGTTCCTTGATTAGAAGGTCCTTGTCGCTCTTGAAAGCCTCTATGACTGTCCATTTTAGGTCATGGATACTGTGTCCCATTGTCACATAGTGAGTGGCCATTCTGGTTGTGGTTTTTTTGCAGCGTACATTGCTGCGGTGTTCCCCCATACGTACTTTGACTGGCCTGGTGGTCATACCCACATATTCTTTTTTGCACGGGCAGGTAACCAGATAAACCACGTTGCGGCTATTGCAGTTTGTGAAGGAACGTTGTTCCCAAGTGGACTGGTTTGAGAAAGTGATGCTGTGACTTTTTGAGTATATTGGCAGGACGCGCATCAGCCACATGGATGATGCCCACCAACTGTTGACAATTTCGGGGGGGTCATCTTTATTGAGGGTTTTAGGTCGTGTGTGGACCAACAGATCTTTCAGGTTCTTACCTCTTCTGTGTGAGAACATGGGTTTTGGAAAGTTTAGTTTATCGCAATTGAGTATTCTCCAGTGTCTGTTCACAATCTTAGTGATCTGGTTTGAGTTGGCATTGTATGTTGTGACACAGATTGGGCGTTGGTCAGGTTCTTTTATCGTTGTTGGTTCCAACAGGGCCTACCTGTTGTTATTGCGGGCTCTTTTAAAGCCTTTATTGACCACCTTTCTTGGATAGTTCCTGTTCAACAGTTTGGTTTCAAGATCAGCCGCTTGGATTTTGAAATCTTGGATGGCACTACAGTTCCGCCTAAGGCGAAGGAACTGTTCATAGGGTAGATTGTCACGTAGATGTCGTGGGTGGAAACTGCTGTAAAGTAACAGGTTGTTCTTGGCAGTGGGTATAAAGTGGGTACAAGTTTCTAATTTACCATTGACGGGATAGATATTCAGATCCAGGAAGACAAGGTTCTCCTTGGAGGCTGTATGGGTGAACTTGAGGAACCGGTCTTGTTGGTTCAGCCAAGTCATAAACTGGTTCACCGAGTTTTTGTCTCCCCTCCAGATGACCAGCACGTCGTCAATGTACCTTTTCCATGTAATTACATGGTTCTTGTATGGATTGAGGTCATTCAGGATTCTTGTACTTTCGAGGTGGTGTACATACAGCCCGGCTAGGCTCGGAGCACAGGTGCTCCCCATGCTCGTGCCGTGTTTCTGTAAATAGTATGTGCTTTCATACAAGAAAAAGTTTTTTTCTTTAGGGACAAGGAAATGCATTCAAGGACCACCTGTCTTGGTGTGTGGTATTCCCATTGTGTGGAGAAGAGAACTTCCTCTATTATTTCCAACGTTTCTTGATGGGGGAGGCTCGTGTAGAGGCTCTCTACATCGAGGCCCAAAAGGATGTCTTGTTCTGGATCAAAAGATACTTCATTGACCAGTTGTAGGACAGCTTTGGTGTCTTTTAAATAGGTGCTAGTCGTTTGCACTATGGGTCTGAGAAAAGCATCGGCAAATTTAGATAGAGGTTCGAGGATTGAATCTATACCAGATACTATAGGGCGGCCTGGCGGGTAGGGGGCATCTTTATGGGTTTTTGGTATCGTGTAAAAATAGGGTGTTTTAGGATTTTTTTGGATCAGGAAGTCACTCTCCTGTTTCGTCAGCCAATCATGTGCCATGGCTTCCTCAATCATTATGAGGATACAGATTCTGACTTCTTCAGTCGGATCTTCTCTGAGTACCTGGTAGTTAAGTCTATCTTCTAACAATTTTCTGCATTCTCTGTCGTAATTGGCATATGTCTGTATGACCGTGGCCCCGCCTTTATCGGCTGGCTTGATTACGATATTCTTGTTGTTGGCAAGTTCTTGGAGTGCGACTCTCTCCAACCTGGTAGTGTTGTTGAAGGTGTCACCTGCGTTAGTGGGCAGTTGTTCTAGATCTTGCATGATTGCTTTCTCGAAAGTTAACAATTCAACCGGTATGATGGAGTCTAGAGGGGTGAAGGTGGATTTGTTTTTCAGACCCGTATCTGATTGGACAGTGGTTGCATTGTCAGAGTTCTGGAAGAATGCTTTTAGCTTGAGTTTGCGTATAAACTCTTTCATCTCTTGACAGAGTTTGAATTTGTCCATCTTTTTGGTGGGGACGAAACCCAACCCTTTGCCTAAGACCTTCTCTTGGGCTTCTGTTAGTGGGTGGTCTGAAGAGGTTTACCACTAGGTTCCTCGACTGGTTGATGCTGTTTGGCTCCGGGTTGACACTCCCGGGGGTATCACCGGTTGTGGATTCCAGTGGACCTGTGTGCCTTTTCGATTTCTGCCCCTTCGGGGTCCTTGGCGCTGGCCTAAAAAAGGCGGTGGGCCATAGTGGTGGAAATAAGGCATTTGTTGGTCCCATGGTTGGAATTGGTTACCCATATAGATAGGTCCTGGTGGGTATTGCATATAGCCTGGGGGTCCTTGCATGATAGGAGGGGGCCCTTGATAGGGACCCCAGCCTCTCCCTCCTCGTCGGTAGGACCTTCCAAGGGATTGTGTCCCTCCTCTAGCTCTCTGGTTGCTATTCCGACTGGAGTTCGAACTGTTGGAGCTTGTATCTGAAAAGTCAGTGTCTTGGTCATTGTTGTGATTCTTGGACACATGATCTTTTTTGATGTAGGGATATATGCGTTCATGTGTGAAATTATCTGTGTCTTTTTTGTGTTTCCTGTATTTGCTTTTCTTCAGGGTACATTCGAAATCTGTCATTTCTTGATTTAGTTCTTCCAATCTCTTTTTTAGAGCAGTGGGGGATAGGTAACTTTTGATCTTAACCTCTAACTCAGTTATCTCTATCTTCAGTTCTTGTGTAAGTTTGGTTGCGGTTTTCACTATTAGGACTAGCCAGTCCCTGGTGCATCTCCAACTGATGAGTGACCAATCCCTCTTGAATTCTAAATCATGAGTGAATATAAATGGTTCATTTTTCACTATTAGGCCCGGAGGGGCCGTTTTTGATTTCAAATACTCAGACATGAGTAGTCCATGTAAGGCTGTCTTTATTTGTGTTCTCCTTAGAGCGGCCAGTTCATCCCAGTCGCCTTCATTAGTACCTGGTTCCGAATTGCTCGGCCCTTCAAAAGGGTGTAGGGTTGCTAGGATTCTATCAACCTCCTCATTGTCAAATGCAAGGCCTCCAGCGTCCTCCATGATGGATAGCTAAAGATGGTGTGTAGTGCTATGTGTTTAAAAAAGTAGTGGTGGTAATGAAAGTAATGAAAGGATGGGTAGAAAAAACGGATTTCGGTTCTTCTACCTTTATTCAGGAATACAGATCTACTCGAAAGTAGAAGGGGAACTCGCACAGCTGCACGCTGTCCAAAGAGTAAAGGATATCAAAAGGGGGGGGGGGTGAAGCGGTGGTGCCGCATGGTAAAGAAAGTAATGAAAGGATGGGTAGAAAAAACGGATTTCGGGTCTTCTACCTTTATTCAGGAATACAGATCTACTCGAAAGTAGAAGGGGAACTCCCACAGCTGCACGCTGTCCAAAGAGTAAAGGATATCAAAAGGGGGGAGTGAAGAGGTGGTGCCGCACGGCACCGAGGTGGGCAAATCCTCCTCTTCTGAAAGTATAAATAATCAACAAAGACCACTTCATATGAAGTTAGTATGTATTCCGATGTTGGTGGAATACACTCAGTGTTTTAAAATACCCCTCACCCTCAATACCCCTTTAAAACACTGAGTGTATTCCACCAACATCGGAATACATACTAACTTCATATGAGGTGGTCTTTGTTGATTATTTATACTTTCAGAAGAGGAGGATTTGCCCACCTCGGTGCCGTGCAGCACCACCTCTTCACTCCACCCTTTTGATATCCTTTACTCCTTGGACAGCGTGCAGCTGTGGGAGTTCCCCTTCTACTTTCGAGTAGATCTGTATTCCTGAATAAAGGTAGAAGAACCGAAATCCGTTTTTTCTACCCATCCTTTCATTACTTTCATTACCACCACTACTTTTTTACACACATAGCACTACACACCATCTTTAGCTATCCATCATGGAGGACGCTGGAGGCCTCGCATTTGACGATGAGGAGGTTGATAGAATCCTAGCAACCCTACGCCCTTTTGAAGGGCTGAGCAATTCGGAACCAGGTACTAATAAAGGCGACTGGGATGAACTGGCCGCTCTAAGGAGAACACAAATAAAGACAGCCTTACATGGACTACTCATGTCTGAGTATTTGAAATCAAAAACGGCCCCTCCGGGCCTAATAGTGAAAAATGAACCATTTATATTCACTCATGATTTAGAATTCAAGAGGGATTGGTCACTCATCAGTTGGAGATGCACCAGGGACTGGCTAGTCCTAATAGTGAAAACCCCAACCAAACTTACACAAGAACTGAAGATAGAGATAACTCAGTTAGAGGTTAAGATCAAAAGTTACCTATCCCCTACTGCTCTAAAAAAGAGATTGGAAGAACTAAATCAAGAAATGACAGATTTCGAATGTACCCTGAAGAAAAGCAAATACAGGAAACACAAAAAAGACACAGATAATTTCACACATGAACGCATATATCCCTACATCAAAAAAGATCATGTGTCCAAGAATTACAACAATGACCAAGACACTGACTTTTCAGATACAAGCTCCAACAGTTCGAACTCCAGTAGGAATAGCAACCAGGGAGCTAGAGGAGGGACACAAACCCTTGGAAGGTCCTACCCACGAGGAGGGAGAGGCTGGGGTCCCTATCAAGGGTCCCCTCCTATCATGCAAGGACCCCCAGGCTATATGCAATACCCACCAGGACCTATCTATATGGGTAACCAATTCCAACCATGGGACCAACAAATGCCTTCTTTCAACCACTATGGCCCACCGCCTTTTTTAGGCCAGCGCCAAGGACCCCGAAGGGGCAGAAATCGAAAAGGCACACAGGTCCAGCGGAATCCACAACCGGTGATAACCCCGGGAGTGTCAACCCGGAGCCAAACAGCATCAACCAGTCGATGAACCTAGTGGTAAACCTCTCAGACCACCCACTAACAGAAGCCCAAGAGAAGGTCTTAGGCAAAGGGTTGGGTTTCGTCCCCACCAACAAGATGGACAAATTCAAACTCTGTCAAGAGATGAAAGAGTTTATACGCAAACTCAAGCTAAAAGCATTCTTTCAGAACTCTGACAATGCAACCACTGTCCAATCAGATACGGGTCTGAAAAACAAATCAACCTTCACCCCTCTAGACTCCACCATACCGGTTGAATTGTTAACTTTCGAGAAAGCAGTCATGCAATATCTAGAACAACTGCCCACTAACGCAGGTGACACCTTCAACAACACTACCAGGTTGGAGAGAGTCGCACTCCAAGAACTTGCCAACAACAAGAATATCGTAATCAAGCCAGCCGATAAAGGCGGGGCCACGGTCATACAGACATATGCCAATTACGACAGAGAATGCAGAAAATTGTTAGAAGATAGACGTAACTACCAGGTACTCAGAGAAGATCCGACTGAAGAAGTCCGAATCTGTATCCTCATAATGATTGAGGGAGCCATGGCACATGATTGGCTGACGAAACAGGAGAGTGACTTCCTGATCCAAAAAAATCCAAAAACACCCTATTTTTACACGATACCAAAAATCCATAAAGATGCCCCCTACCCGCCAGGCCGCCCTATAGTATCTGGTATAGATTCAATCCTTGAACCTCTATCTAAATTTGCCGATGCTTTTCTCAGACCCATAGTGCAAATGACTAGCACCTATTTAAAAGACACCAAAGCCGTCCTACAACTGGTCAATGAAGTATCTTTTGATCCAGAACAAGACATCCTTTTGGGCCTCGATGTAGAGAGCCTCTACACGAGCCTCCCCCATCAAGAAACGTTGGAAATAATAGAGGAAGTTCTCTTCTCCACACAATGGGAATACCACACACGAAGACAGGTGGTCCTTGAATGCATTTCCTTGTCCCTGAAGAAAACCTTTTTCTTGTATGAATGCACATACTATTTACAGAAACACGGCACGAGCATGGGGAGCACCTGTGCTCCGAGCCTAGCCGACCTGTATGTACACCACCTCGAAAGTACAAGAATCCTGAATGACCTCAATCCATACAAGAACCATGTAATTACATGGAAAAGGTACATTGACGACGTGCTGGTCATCTGGAGGGGAGACAAAAACTCGGTGAACCAGTTTATGACTTGGCTGAACCAACAAGACCGGTTCCTCAAGTTCACCCATACAGCCTCCAAGGAGAACCTTGTCTTCCTGGATCTGAATATCTATCCCGTCAATGGTAAATTAGAAACTTGTACCCACTTTAAACCCACTGCCAAGAACAGCCTGTTACTTTACAGCAGTTTCCACCCACAACATCTACGTGACAATCTACCCTATGGGCAGTTCCTTCGCCTTAGGCGGAACTGTAGTGCCATCCAAGATTTCAAAATCCAAGCGGCTGATCTTGAAACCAAACTGTTGAACAGGAACTATCCAAGAAAGGTGGTCACTAAAGGCTTTAAAAGAGCCCGCAATAACAACAGGGAGGCCCTGTTGGAACCAACAACGATAAAAGAACCTGACCAACGCCCAATCTGTGTCACAACATACAATGCCAACTCAAACCAGATCACTAAGATTGTGAACAGACACTAGAGAATACTCAATTGCGATAAACTAAACTTTCCAAAACCCATGTTCTCACACAGAAGAGGTAAGAACCTGAAAGATCTGTTGATCCACACACGACCTAAAACCCTGACTAAAGATGACCCCCCGAAATTGTCAACATTTGGTGGGCATCATCCATGTGGCTCATGTGCGTCCTGCCAATATACTCAAAAAAGTCGCAGCATCACTTTCTCAAACCAGTCCACTTGGGAACAACGTTCCTTCACAAACTGCAATAGCCGCAACGTGGTTTATCTGGTTACCTGCCCGTGCAAAAAAGAATATGTGGGTATGCCCACCAGGCCAGTCAAAGTACGTATGGGGGAACACCGCAGCAATGTACGCTGCAAAAAAACCACACCCAGAATGGCCACTCCCTATGTGACAATGGGACACAGTATCCATGACCTAAAATGAACAGTCATAGAGGCTTTCAAGAGCGACAAAGACCTTCTAATCAAGGAACAACGTTGGGTGTACCGTCTTGGTACCCACCAGACAGGCCTGAATGACGAAATTCCCTGGTCCCAACTCAAGTCTTGATCAACCAGGATATCATATTATCCACTAACACTCCTTACCTGCCAGTATGCCGATATTGGCAACATTATAAATTCCAGTCTTTGAATTTTTCCTGTTTCGTATCAAGGGTTCAACCCTAACAGGGCATCAGAATTGCCCACTATACTCCCGTCCAGCTAACATGCCATAAGATGGCACCTTCAGAAACCCAGCCTTTTACCACCTTGCTCCTCTCATAAATATGATATTTCTTCATACACAGTTGAACTAATGTCTTGTTCAATAAATGAACTCGCCCCATCTTTACCCCCGTTTTTAATCATTATCACCATAGACTCTACTAATATGTGTGCTCAAAAACGTCCCAATCATTTTATCACACTCAGTGGCCAAGAATTGGAGCTACGCGCATGCGCGGAGAAATGTCACTCCTACGCACATGCGCGGTACTATCTTTTAGAACGGCGCTCCTACGCGCATGCGCGAACTCCTCAAAACGCCTCGCCCCGAGCAGCGGCGTTTACATATCTCGATATGATTAGAAAACAGTGAGAGCCAAGCGAATGCATATTTTGCCGAATTAAGATCAGTTATGGAGCACGGTAGCAACCTTCTCACCCCATTCTCCTGCAATTGATCCACACTTAATAATGGCCGCCACAGCAAGACTGTTCCAAAAACCCGACCTGGGGTACACACCTGGCCCGAGTGAAAATCGGTTAACAACTAAATCAACCCTTAACCAATTAGTCCCACACTATAAATCACCCGCCCCTCCCAGGCTTCTCGTTATCACGGAAGCCACTGATGGAGGAGGAAGCACCGAGGTGCTGGGGGTAGAGTAAGAACGGCATGGCCGATAGAACAGACCAGGATCTCTTGGTCTCCACACTTTCCCAAGAATATGATTATATTCAGTATATTAGGGCCCCTGAAAACCTCTTTTCTTTTTTCATTCCCATTTCTTCCTAATCTGCAGTTGGACCCTCATTTACCCTCCGCCCAGCCTTGGCTCATGGGGCATTGACTCCCTTGTTTCTTAAGTATGTTTTTTTCGTTTTTTTGATCATTTCACCTTCCTCCTGTGATAGCAAAGGCATGGTCTTTACTATGTTTTGTGTGTTCAAAGTGTGTGTTTTTAAATGTCTGTTACCAATACCACTATGTTGGATAAAATGGTTGTCTCAAGATTCCTCTAGGTTGCCATGTACGACAGCCTACACGTGTGTTTTCTCTTTCTTTACAGGTATCCACTAGTCGAGCGCATTGGGATTCGCGCATCGCTAACCATGTGCTCTTATTCTTTCAGGCTTATCACGTCAGCATTTCTGATAGGGCTTTAACACGTATATTTATGTAAACATATCTATACACATTGATAAATTATCATATTTACATCCATTATTTGTGGGATAACATTAGTGAGTGACAGGGGGATCTATACCCGGTCCTGACGAAGGGGCATGGTGCCCCGAAACATGTTGACCCACACAGGAGAGTAAGCCCAGTAACTTGCTTTACATCTCCGCCTCACCCCTTTTAACAATACCAGCCAGTGCCTATTAAATAGTTTTTTGTACCACTAGGCCAGGTATTTTTTAACCTCACTTTCTTTATCACTCCTGACCCCACTGACACTCACTCCAATTCACTCACATAGTACCCACACAAATAAAAGGTGCTCCAGCCTAGTCGCTTGTCGCAGCACTGCCCCGTCCCGCAGCGGGGCGGGAAGACCCTGATGATGAAGCATGACACCAAGGGCCCTTTTGGTGTGTGAGGGGTATTTTAAAACACTGAGTGCATTCCACCAACATCGGAATACATACTAACTTCATATGAGGTGGTCTTTGTTTCATGCAACATCCATATAAAAGTTTATTTACATCAAAACAGGACCTCGCATGTGAGAAATGTGAGGTCATCACAGAGATTTACCTCTAACACTTCTCAATTTATAGTACCTCTCCGATCAAGTCTTGACATTCTCCTGTGACTCTTTTCACTGCTAGATTGAGGCATACGCGAGGCTAGTGCAGATCTTTTGAAAGTGACCAACAGACCTTCACTGCCTTCCTGAGAAATTCTGTAGATTATTGGGTCGTGTTCTGGATCTTGCTGCAAACAATAAAGGTTCTGCGGTAACAAAAGATGAACGGAATGCTGAATAAATCAAACATTCACCCCCAGTCAAGAAGTCTGGGTTAAATCCATTGTTCTTTTGCTCACTAAGCCACCCCAGTTTGAACTCAGCCATATGCATATCGGTTTTGAACCTGCTCCTCATGGAAACGGTCCAGTCCGAAATGCCAAGCCAGGTCCTCCCTGGACCGGCAACAAGCATCTTTGGACTGGTTACAGGGTATCACCCCTCATCAGCCAGGCTATCCTGAAACCAGTGGCAAAGCTGAGCAACCTCCTCTGATGTGTCTCTATAACTTACCTTTAGTCCTGATTTTTCGTCCTGAATTTTGACCTTCTGCCCTCAATTTTTGTCCTGCATTTTGACCCTTTCTTCTGAATGTTTACGCTCGCCATCCTGAATTTGCACTCATGCCAGTTGGTCACCCTAGAGGGGACAGGGTCTGGCCTAACAACCAGAGCTGCCTACCTTGGAACGGAGGAACCAGGGTCTAGTTTGGGCATTGGCTCAACATCCTGTGATTCTGGGCAAATCACTTAATCTCACCTTGCCTGGAAAAAAGACAGAAATGAATGAATGAATGTGTGCTTGTGTAATGTAACAGGCGCTCATGTGAAGCGCTCCAGTGCCTTCATTTCGAGTTTGTGCTATTTAGCACTCAAAAATTAAAAAAAAGAGCAAGTCTTTATCCCCAACGTGGGGAGAGGAGGCCTGAAGCAAAGAGTAGCCGAGCTTGAGAGAAACTTTGACTGAATTTACAAGCAATGGGATTGATAATAGTTTATCACATATCCACCTAGGGGGACCAACCATCCGTAAATTTCACGGACCGTCCGTAATTTGGACCTCACGTCCGTTGTCCAAGAGGGTCCCTTTTACGGATGCCTTTTGTCTGTAATTGTGGCCATAACAGGGAGTAGCACTGCTCCCCTGTGAGAGACCTCACCCCTGATGGGGCCACCTCGCACTCATCCTGGAGCACATGAGCATCCCCACCTGCCCATTGTCATTCTGCATGCCGGGTAATTGTCACATACAGAATGTCAATGGGGCAGTCTGGGGTGTGGCAGCATGTGGAGTCCTCCTCCTGCCTCAATGTACAGCAGGGCATTCTGTTAGGTAAAAGGTAAAACGCCAATGCTGCAACGTTTGATACCAGTTAAAGAAGCTTCTTAAACAAGTTTAAAAGAACAGGCTATCGTTGTTTCACTGTCTTTTTTTTTTATTTTTATTTTTTACGCAACTAAAAACCATTGACAAAGCCAATACTTGCTGTATTACATATCTGGATGCAAATGACAGAAACATACCAGTTGGGCGGAACACTATGCAGATATTTAGCCTAGGTGTTTGAAACCACGCCCTTAATTACATCGAACATCCCCTTTGAAGAGACCTCCCAGTTTTTTTACACCACTTAAAGCCCTGGAAACAACACCATGTCACAGTCCCCTCATATCCTGGTACTGTGCATCATGCATGACTCATGACTAAGTTTTCAGACTGCCTATGTGCAGGGGCATAGTGAACTCTCCCCACCCCACCCCTTGCTTTAGGAACTACAGCAAGGTGAAGTTCTTGATGGGCCTCTTCTGTCTGCAACTCTGCAGACACAGGCTCAGCTCATAATGTGAAAAGGTGGGTGAGTAAATAAGTGAAGGAATGTGTGAATGACTGAATGGAATACTAAAAGGATGAATGAAAGGGCGAATGGGTAGATAATGAAAGAAAGGATGGATGGATGAGTGAATGAGTGGATGGATGGATGAGTGAAAGAGTAGAAGTATGGATGAGAGAAAAGGTAAATAGATGGATGTATGGGTGGAAGGGCAGATGATGGGCGAGTGAATGGGTGGATGGATGAGTGAAAGGATGGATTGATGAATTGATAAGTAAAAGGGTGATGGATGAGAGAACGGATGGATGGATGAGTGAAAGGATGGATGAGTAATAGGATCAATGGATTTTTTGATGAATGGATGAGTAGATGGATGGATGGGTGGGTGGATGGATAAGTGAAAGGGGGTGGAGAGCGAAAGGAAGGCAGAATGACTGAAAAGGTGAATGGGTGGAAGGGTAGGAGACTGGGTGGATGGATGAGTAAGTGAAAGGATCGCTGGATTGATGAAAGGGAAAATGGTTGGATGGATGAATGAATAGATGGATGGGTGGAAGAGTGGATGGTTGACTACGGATGTATGGGGTGAAAGGGTAGGTAGATGAATAATGGATGGATGAGTGAAAGGGTGGATGGGAGGCATAGATGAGTGAAATGATGGATGGAAGGATACTTGGTGGATAGGTTTGCAAATGGTTAAATATGTTTGGATGTAGATGGGCACATAGATGGAAGGACAGAATGAATGGTGAAAAACTGAATGATAGATAAAAGAATAATTACACCTTGTAGCACCCAGTATCTTAAGTAACATTTCCTATACATTGACTTTCACGTTTATATGAGTCATTGTCTTTATATAATGTGTGTGTGATGTAACGCACTCCGACACCCTGCCCTACATACTTGGGATGAGTAACACTATAAAAGAAATTAAATACACATGAGAGACGGTCTATGTGAGGATGAGGGGCACCATTGGAGGTGGTAGCAAGGCCGGACTGACCGGACCGGGCATCGGGTATGTCCCTGGGAGGCTGGAAAGAGGGTGTGGAGGGGGGGGGGGTGTCACTGGGGGCTGGCACTGCAAAGTTCCTTGTAATATCCAGTAGTTTTCAATTAACAATAAAAGCAGGCTCACTTATATTCAGGTGTGGTTCAGCATTGTCTGGTGACTCATGTACCTGCTGGAGCGAGATGCAAATTTTGAATCGTCTAAGGTAGCAAGCTGTGGCCATACTGAAAAACCGTGAAGTGCACGATTGTCTCAACCTACTATAAACTTATTTTGACTTGTACTTAGGTGGTTGTCTATTTACTTACTTATATACTATTGTGCGACCTCCTATGATGTGTCTGTAAAACTTACCTTTTGTCCCGAAGTTTTGTCCTGAATTTTGTCCGTTTGTCCAGAATTTTTAAACTCGCTGTCCTGAATTTGCACCTATGCTAGTTGGTCAGCCTATATCCACCTCACGTCTGAACCTGTTTTTCTCATCACCTTTGCAAACAGATTGATTTGCATAGAACCAAAAAGTCTACATTGGGCCACTTTCAGAGCTGCCAAGTTCCCCCCGTGGTTTGTGTGTCCTACTGTTCAGAAAATGACAGTTATTACGTACCGTTTTCTCAGATGAGCATACATACTTCTGACTAAACGTGTTTACCAATTAGAGAGAGAGGTATTTTGGTCAGCCGCGGCTCCAGCACGTCTCCAATCTGCCCATGCCTGCGTTCTGATCATAACGTTTAAAACATTCATGGCAAATCCTTTTAGTTGGTTTGACGAGAAATTCAGATCATTTTGTTCTGTTTACACTGGGTTAATGAGGACTGCGTCCCGCTCCCAAACCTTTAATATGCGCATGCGATTTTTATGTCCATGTAAATCCACTGCTTGATGTGAAAATAACCCGGGGGAATCATATATATGCACTTATTTTAAATAATCCAATTGGTTTACGTCTCGGCAGGTAGCTAATGGAGGGCGCTCGGGGAAGCGCGTATCTCCGTGGCCAGTCCAAATGCTTAACGTCTCAGTGGGGTCCTATTGGCGATCGGCAGAGTGCTCATGTCTCGGAGACCCCCTGTGTGGTATTTCAAATCGATAGTATTGCGAATACACACGAGTCATCGGGGCCACAACACGCCCTCCAGAAGTATGCCCATCTGGTGCTACCACTCCTCGGACTACGTCTTTGAAGATAATTTAAATAACAGCTCTCAAAGAAAAACACAAACTCTGCCTTTGGGTTTGCCTTTATCGCAGGAGAAATAAAGCAAACAGTTTGGGTATGATTGCTTTTCTGTAAGTAAACACAAGCGTTCAGTTGACTCTGCTAAGAGTACTTTATTGGAATACAATAATTGTGCAGTGGCGCCATCTAGTGTCGTTACTTATTAAACATGCTTTTGGTAGGGAATGGGTAGTAGGGAATTTAATATATCCTTTTTATGGGATCAATCGGTATTATTAATCCAGAGGAAAGACCCCGCTCTTTACTGGACCCAGGGCCAGGGCCGAAAGACTTTGGACATGATAGAAGTCATCAGGAGCTACAAATCAATCTATTTATCATAGTTCAATCATAATTTTCTTGAGAATCAATGATGAGATTTGGTGTGAGTTTTCAAAGCTTTATTAAAGTCTCAAATCTTTTAATTTTTTTAGTGTCCCCCATTCATCTCATCAATATTAATCAGAATCAATAAAATAATCATAGACAATTACTATTTAGCAAAATAGAATTCAGTGTGTTGCATAAAGGAAAAGTCCCTATTCTAAGTTTGAGCAATACGAGTAAATTGTCTGATAAAACCCATAAATAGCTCTAAATAGAGAGGTGGAATTGTAAAACTTTAATCGTCAAATCTCAGTCAGAGCAGAACTTCTCATAAACAGAAATTCAAGAAAACTCTGTCTTAGAGCATGGACATCATTGCGACCCCAAGCTTGTCCCTTGTTACACCTGGCACATCCTTTGCGACCCCTGACCTCCGAGGTTGCAAAATAAGTGCCAAGAACACAAGGGTGTCTCGCATTATCAGAGTTGGGCTTCAACTAATTTTCTGCTCTTTTTTTATTACATTAATAGTGAATAATAGTTTGTCACTATTAGTGTAATAAAAACTGGAACAGCAAGATCTGGACCTTTACTGGCATCTTGGATAAGAAAA
Organism: Lissotriton helveticus; assembly: GCF_964261635.1. Classification (NCBI taxonomy): domain Eukaryota; kingdom Metazoa; phylum Chordata; class Amphibia; order Caudata; family Salamandridae; genus Lissotriton; species Lissotriton helveticus. The sequence goes on along the minus strand of NC_136063.1, from coordinate 937,736,077 downwards.
ATAAAATGCTTTTAATGAATGTTGTGCGTGTGCATGTGGGCGAGACGAGTTTGGGTGAGAACATGTATACCTGTGAGTATGTATCTTGGTATATGGGATTGTGGATGTGTATCAATATGAGAAAGTATACGTGAGTCAGTAAGTGAGTGAGAGAGTGCAAATGAAAAATGGGCCAGCACCGGCCTCCTCGAGGACATTTTTGGCACATTTGGCACCTGTAGCAAATTGTTGGTGATGGCACATTGGAGGAAATTATTAGGTATTAGGAAAATTCTGGCACTAGCATATTGTATGTAATGTTTAGGCAAAATGCTGGTCCTAGCAATTGAGGTCATTTTCGACATAAGGGTGCACCTATAGGATATTAAACATGCCTTGGCATAACCAATAGGTCTTGCCTTTGGGACCTTATAAGTGTTCAGCCATGCAACAGTTGATGTTGATGCACCAAGGGAATTGTGCTGCATAACTAAATACTTATTAGGTTCCAAAAGCGAGACCTATTGGCTATGCCAATGCTTGCTGAATCTAGTAAGTAGAAGCAGGGTTTAGGAGAATAATGAGCCTAGTATTGTATTTATGAATTATATCTTCTCCTCAAGGACGTCTTGCTTTTTCTCTGAGAGAGGAGCCTGCTATCTGCTCATTGGATAACATTTTTGCTGTAAGTAACAAGTTTCAGTCATATAATTGATTTTCACAGACTTTGATAGAGAAAAAGCATATATATATACTGGTCTACAAATCTATGTATTTTAACATTACACTCCAACTGACCTTTTTCAAGCAAGAGCTATGGTCAATTGAAAAGCCTCTTATGCCCCCTTCTGATGGCCCTTTTAACAGGTAAGGGTCATACCCAGTGGCGGGCGGCCCTTTTAACAGGTGAAGAGTCATACCCAATGGCGGGTTATGCCTTGTTTTCATGTACACATGAAGCCTAACATGCTTTACACGAATATGGGAAAGGTTATGGTCGGTGCTCATATGCATGTAACGGTTATGTGCCGTCTTCTTATACATGGATCTATTTTATTCAATGCCCATACGCATGGGGTTGGTTATGCTCTGTTTATGCACACGGAGAATGGCTTCTGATCTGCACTTCTGTACAAATGAAGGATTGTATTGGGTGTCAATGTACGTGAAAATGTCTATGAATGGTTTCTGTAGATTAGGATTTGTGGTCCTGTACACTGGAATGTTTACATTGTGTTATAAGTATGAGGCCAGGTTCACTATCAATATACAATGTATGCTCAGGTGCATTGGCAAGACTATGGTCTGCCTTTATGTATGTTGCACCCAATATAAGCCGTGCTATTCACATGAAGAATTGTGACCTAAGTTTGTGTACACATAGTGGTTAGAGCTTACTATCAGTGAAGGTGGGTGCCCGCAGGATGATGCGATCCATTAATGAGTAGGGTTTTAAGTGTTCTGATCATAGCTCTTGTATACCAGTGAATTTCTATAGTATGCGATCATGTACCGGTAGGCACGTTACATGTTTACTGTTCATGTGAAAATGCCATCCAATAGGCTTTGAATATCGCGCCTCTCAGGACCTGAGTCTTCGCGTTATTTGACCTATATTTGTCGCACTATCAGCACTGTGACATCAGCAAAAGGCCACAATCTCGTCATCCGCAGCTGTTCGGGAAATGCCCCGACTGATAGGATAAGCGCGAGATGTTGTTAGCACCGAGCACTTTAAGAGGCAGTGTGCTCTCTCTCTGTTTTGCGCCTGCCCGAGGCCACGCAGTGGCCATTGAGAGGGCGGGCCACTAGTCACGGAGGGCTGTCCCGCCCCCAGCATGATGTTAGCCTCTCCTCCCCTCTGGTTGGAGGAGGTGGCTGTTCGTTATTCTCGTCCAGGGGCGGCGGGGAGGGGCCTCCGTGGGTACTTAGGCTGCTGCACCACGTTGGAGGGCCTCTTTGCCGCCCCGGACGCCGACGGTGCTCGTCGGGACACTCTTTTCGCGACACACTATGAGGTGAGTGAGGCCTTGCCCGGCCTATTCCCCCCCCCCCTTCCCCTCCGCCCGCTCTCTCCCTCGGAGCAGTGAGCCTGGCGAGGCGGCCCATTTCTTATGGGCTGCTGTGGGGGGGACGTCCGGTGCCCCGGTGTGGTCTCTATCTTGCCCCCCCCCTTCCCCTCCGCCTGCTCCCTCCGTTGAGTTGTGAGCCTGGCGAGGCGGTTCATTACGCATGGGCTGCTGTGGGGGGGGGACGTCCGGTCCCCGGTGTGGCCCCCGTAGCGGGCCGGCCTGTAATTCGTCGGCCCCGCTGTGGCTTTGTGGGCCGCGATTTAGAGTGTCCCTTTGCTTTGTGCGTTTTCGCACTATTCCCGTGTGGTGGGGGGGCCAACCTGTCGGTGGCGGGGGTCCAGGTGCACGCAAACTACGAGTTGCCCCCCTTGCCCTGGCGGCGGAGTGTGTCTATTCACCCCAACGCTCCCACCCCGCCCCCACCCCATGGGGTTCGTGTCCTTTCCGGCAGCAAAACGGCAAAGAGTTAGTCCCGTCCCGCGCTTTCTTTGGGCGCGGGCGATAACGTTGGCCCGCACGGTCGCAGGTGTTGCCCGGGGGTTTTGTGTCCTTTCCTCTCCGCCTGCCACGCGTCCAATGCCGCTTTGTAGGCACCTCCGATGGAGGGTGCAGGCCGTGGGCTTTTCTTTCCAGGCCGCGGGTCCAATTCTCTTAGGGTTTGTGCTGGGGCGACTATGCCTCGGAGATGTGTTTGTGCTCGAAGCATTTTGATGTGGGCCCCCTTGGCCTGAGTTTGTACCGGCCGATCGCTTTCCCCTAGCGGCGCTTGGCCTGGTTGAGCCAGCAGGTCCTTGTCCATCTGTTCATGTCCTCTTTCGCCCTAATTTCTTTACTGTTGCGGTGCTCCCGAGTGAGGCTGGCGTGCGCCCGGGCATTGCAGCAAATTTTCAGGTGGGTGAACCTTTAATCCTTCCCGAGGTGCACCTTGGTGCGGTGGGTGTTTACGCCTAACATTCTCGCATCCTTGTGGGCTTTGGCTCGTCTTGCAGCCACTGACATAGCTCAGCGGGTTAACCCAGCTGCTGCGCAGATCTGGGCGACGCTTGCGAGGCAAAGGTTTACCCCTCAGAGGCTTCTCGTCTTCCAAGGAGCGACACGTGAATGTGACACCCGGGGTGTGATGCGTCGATGTGTGCCACGATGAGTCACGGATGCATCCCTCTCCCCTGTTTTGCTGCCCCAGCTCCCCTCCCTGCCTAGCCTTGTTGGAGGGGACTGTGAGGTAGAGACCGGGAGCGGGGCGCTAGGTGTTGGTAGCGGAATGGCCTGGCCACCGGGCGTGAGGCCATGTACCAGGTGCGCATGGGACCAAGCCTACATCTGGGGTGCTAGCCCGGCGGCGCCGCGGCTTCCAGGTGGTTTCCAGGTGGGAGGCTGTCTGGGCAACTATGTGGATCGCGTTGCCAATACCAGGATCGCCATGTTGCCGAGCTCCAAGGGTATAATCGCTTAGCGGACGGTACTTATGCAACAGTACTTGCATGGTTGCATGCCGAGGTGGTGAGTTTGAGTCTCCGGGTCGGCCTGACGACGGTTGCTCACCGTCAATTTTGCCTTGTGTAATCTAACTTTGCAATTTGTCACGTGTAATGTTGACATGTTTCAGTTCCGTTCCTATTGAAAAGCGCTCTGACACTCTCGTGTAAAGTCCGTGCTATATAACATCGCTTAAATAAGTGACAATTTCTGATTGAGTGATCTATATTTGCACTAATTATCGGATCTCCGTAACTGTACGAAGATCTTTCAAAAATTTGACTGAGTTGCCGTCGTCGGCGACACACGAGGTGCGGCTGGTTTGAGTGGTAGCATTATAATATGATGCCATCTGATGCTTCACACGGAGTATTCATGTTTAATATACATGGTAAAGTTAGAGCGGCCGAATTCAGAGTCCTTGGGTATTGCCAAATCGACAACGGTCTTTGCTGTTGCGACAGTTCTATGCTTTACACAGATGCATTATGGGTATGCTGGATTTGCCATCTCTTCTATACTCTGGCCTCATTTGAGATTTCCTTTAGACTAAAGACTGCAATTCTACTGACTGCCGACAGAGGGCCACGCTCCGGTTTACATTGTCAGCCCGGCTCACAGGCGATCACGATGATAACATATGCTGACTGAGGCTTGTGCATAGAGTATTTTCAAAAATGTAAGAATTGGCAGCTGCAATACACAGTTAGCTGCTGACACGTTTTATGTCCACGGGGGACATTTTTATGAAGAACCGAGAATATGCACCCTCATATTCAATGCTCAACATGAAGTACATTTATTTCAGTTGGGTACCGCGTTCTTGCGGCGCTGCAGTCTGGCCACAATGATTAACTATATGGACAAATAAGATTACGGCTAGGGCGGGCGTCCTCGAATCTGGGGACCGTGGTTCGAGCCTCTGAAGGCATCCTCGGATCTGGGAACCGTGGTTCGTGCCTCTGCAATGACGCTGTACATCCTGTGAGTCTTGCCATGCCACTTATCTCCCCGTGCGTAACTATAATGAATGTGTCATGTAATGCAACTGGTGCTATGTAAGGCGCTCTGAGACCCAAGCCGTGTCTAGCCTGTGCCATACATAATAAACTGGAAAATACTTGTGTCTCTGATTGCTGGGACATTGCTCGCCAGCACGGGCAAGACTCGTTTGCTAACTAGGGCGCTATATCGCGCCGGGCCGTCCTGTGTGTTCGGCAGGGTCCTAGAATCGCCCGTTCTTGGGGAGAGCGTAGTTGTGTGCTTCTCCCTGGACTTCTCCCGGGTTCCGGTTGGGACTCTTGTCTCATGCGCGGGCTCTCTTGTGCATGAGCACATTACCCCATGCGCATCGGGAACCAGGCAGTTTTATTGGGGCCACTGGCTATCCCTTTGGCGCCAGTAGGATTAAGGTCCCGCTTTCTCCACGGTACCAAATAATTCGCTAATATAGCGTGCAACTTTTGTTTTGCCTGCACCAGTTCCCGAGCGTGACCAAGGCACCGGATACGCCCTTGGTAAGCCTCTGGTAGGCCTCCGGCAGGCCTCTGACTCTGTGTATTTGATCATCACCTGTTGTCTATCTGGCATACTTGGATATGGGCGAAATGTACGGAGTTAATCTAGCTCACAGATTGAGTGGCCGCTGGGCAACTCAGATAGGTGCCTTTTCCTGTTCAGATGCTGCTTACACCTGTCACACGCGGTCGTCTCTCGCTGCTATTCAATTCAAATAAGCGGGGCGTTATTTGAGTAGGCCAGAGGTGCACACGGGTCTCCGCATGACAGGCATGTGGTATCCAGCACCTCCATCCCACGCGGCATTGGGAATCGGTGCAGCCGGCAAGCATTGTGGTAACTTAGGTTCACACCCAGTATATACGATGTAGGTTAACAACCAGACACCTGGTCGTGAATGTTAGTGGTTATGACTGTCCTTGATTGCCACTCCTCTACACTGTGCTCCTATCTCCCTTGCTCCCCGCATAAACCCAATGTTGGCCGCCGAGAATAACTTACACCAGACAACTCGTTCGTGGTGCTCATGGGCATGCATCGGAAACTCTAGGCCTGTGGGCACAGGCGTTTGCCTGGCTCAGAACGGCGCATAGTAGAACCAGGTTCAAGTTACAAGCAGGGTTAATGCTCCCATTATGCAGCGGGGCAGGAGCGGTAGCTCCCTCTGCTCCCCCTGTTTTACATAGCGCGGCTTTTGCCCATAGGTGTCGGAGCACATTACGAGACTCAGTTTCACTACATCCCCCGGGGCTACTAAGCGGATATTAGACAGAAACGTCTTAGTTGCTTAGGAAGGTACACCTTAATTGGAAGTGCTTCAGTGCCTGTGAGACTAGCAGCCAGTCGACACTGCATGATTTACTCAACAAGTACATATCTCTGGGTGCCTGCCTATGAGTTGTATTGATATACTCCTACTTTGGGTTGGGGTACCTGCATTTAGGGCGTGGTACTCCAGGCCTTCTGCTAGTGTGCGCTGCATGAGGCCGCTAATGTGCAAGTGTGACTGGCTGCCCCTGGGTCATTATATCCTGTGTATACCTAAAGTCCCTATGCTGGTGTACGTTGCACGAGGTGGTGGTTAGTAGAAGTAGCACAACGGTGGAGCTTACCTTTGCTCTTTTTCATAACAGATCCAAATCACGTGATAGGGCCTAGGTAATTGCATGCAAAGTCTTGTGGTTGGGTCCCCCCCCCCTAGAAGCTAGAGGTGTTCGGTCCAGCTGAGATTAAGCCAATTCCTGTATGGAATGTTTTCCAGGTTTTAGTCGGTGCCATTCCGGTGGATCGCTTGTATAGGGTTATAGAGCCAAAGTTGGGTATGAAAGAGTAGTCTAAGGACAAATCATAGAAATATACAGAAGTAAAGTTGAGTGAATGTCATCTAATTCATCAAGGGGCAAATATACCTCCCATTTGTGGCATGCGTCATAACTATTATCATACCTGACACCACTAGTTATAGTAAGTAGTAAAGTAGCAATGGGATATTGGTAGCATTGCCTAAAACAGGTTAGTTCAACCATTTGAACAGATGCAAATAGAACACAACAGGGTAATCAGTGTGCCAAAGGTGGTAGTGGATGTGTGGAACTTTTCTTGGCCCCCGCAGTATTAGCAGTACGTCCGGTATACAGCCGGCAGCGTTTCTCTTTCCACATTTTGCGGAGTTGATTTTTTCCAATGCTGGAGCCTGAACTGCCTTTAATAACTATAGTCGTGGGCCCCTAGTAGACTCTCAATAAAGAGTGCGCCAGAGTAAAGTTTCAGCCACTGGGAAACCCGGAATGTCACCGGTAAGCGTTACTAGCGTTAGCGTTAAGCGTTATCTCATCCCTCCCTGCTGGTAGACAGGCCCACCCAGGAGTGTATGGTTACGCGGGCGCTTGTGCATCTGGTGCGTTAGGTAACCAATCTTTTCTTGAGTAGCACATAGTGGTGCAAGAGGTTAGATAAGTGCATGTGATTACTAGTTATTCCTGGTAGAAGATCACCTGACAGTTGTCCTGTTGCTGGGAAGATACCTCCACAATCGGGGCAAGTAGAATTACTAGAAGTGTAGGTCCGCCTCCAATGTGGGGAAAGGTCAGGTAGTGTCAGTGGAAGTGTCCCTTGTTGGGAAATCTTGTTTGTCAGTTCCAAGACTCACGCCTTCTCCTCTCTCACGCATTAGGCGGCGTAGCCACTCTAAGCTCTCGTCCACTGTGACGTAGAGTATGTGACGTATGCTTATATATGACGCATGCTTTTGGTAGAGAGAGTGTATTCTCGGTACCTGGCTGACTCTTTCCTTGGGTTAACAATGTGAGGCCTTCCCCCCCCTTAGTATAGGAGACCTTCCATTTTTCCCCATGCCTTCTTTTGGTGGGGGCGCCTTAGTGCTCGGGCCGTACACCTAATCTGACCTCTGCCGTGGGGGGGCGGTGTCGGCGGCCTGCGGCCCCCGTGGGTTAGTAGACAGGGGGGCCTGTCACCGTGGCACCCTTCCCGGCCTTTGTGATCTCTCCCCCCCTGACAGCATTGCTGCGGGCGGTGCGGGCTCGTACAGTGATTGGGCACTTGCATCCTTGGCATCCTGCTGGGCAGCTAGGACACAAAGTTCATTAGTATAGCGTCATCCCACGACGCCGGGAATCACGCACAGTGTTGTCTAAACACCTTGGCTGCCTGAGGGCTATAAATTCCTTTAGGCCCCTCCCAAAGTGAGAAGCTGGCCTGACTTGCCATGTCACGCCTTCACCTCTCTCATGCATTAGGCGGCGTAGTCACTCTTAGCTCTCGTCCACCGTGACATAGAGTATGTGACGCATGCTTATATATGACGCATGCTTACGGTAGAGAGAGTGCATTCGTGGTACCTGGTGAATCTTTCCTTGGGTTAATAATGTGAGGCCTCCCCCCCTCCTTAGTATAGGAGACCTCTTCCATTTTTGAGTTCCTCTTCAGATGAGAGAGGGCCTGTAGCTCCGGGAGGTGTCTTTAAGTGGAGAACCTTTTGGGCCCCACCCCAGGCCTTCTTGTGGTGGGGGCGCCTTAGTGCTCGGGCCGTACACCTAATCTGATCCTGTCGTGTGGGGGCGGCCTGCGCCCCCCGTGTGTTAGTAGACAGGGGGGCCTGTCACCGTGGCACCCTTCACGGCCTTTGTGATCTCCCCCCCCTGACAGCTTTGCTGCGGGTCGGTGCGGGCTCGCACAGTGATTGGGCACTGGCATCCTCGGCATCCTGTCGGGCAGCTAGGTCACAAAGTTTATGTTAGTATAGCGTCATTCCATTACCCCGGGAATCATGCTCAGTGTGGTCTACACACCTTGGCTGCCTGAGGGCTACAAATTCCTTTATGCCCCTCCAGATGTGAGAAGCGGGCCTGACTTGCCATGTCACCAACCTGGTCCCCCCCCCCCCCCCCTCCTGGGTTCAGTTTATCATTTCCCTCATGAGGGTCGTATGTCATCCTTCTCGACAGGCTATCCTCGAGGTAGCATGGACTTGCAGCCGTCTGGCCAAACCAGGGGGCTTGTGATCCTGGCTGTTACCTTGGTAATACTATAGATCACATGTCAGGCTACCTCGCAAGTTGTATCCCAATAGATGCTACGCGCACTGCAGGAGACTTTGCATCCTTCGTGAGTTTAGTGCACAGCGTATACTTGGCAGTTTCAGTTGAAGTTTGAGAACTGCGCTGTGGCAGTAGTCGTACATCATTCGGTTTAGTTTACTGATGCTTTGTACGAATGTGATTAGCAGGGGTCGCCCCTTATCGCTTGGGCTCTTTCAGGGGTATTCCTTCTGACCCGGGTCAGCTGCTTTATCCCGGCTTTGCCCCTGTGCTCTCTCTAGTATAGCTGCACAAGCGTCATTCTAAGCACTCTTTCTCCATGTCTGCGGAGAACGGCGTACAGCAGGAGTTACTTACTGGGTATAGCCTGCTGACGCTCGTGGTGAAAGGATGGGGTTGAGTTGCTGGGCATGTGCTGGAACACCTATTGTCGATTCAAAGCACATTCAGCAGTTTTGGGACCCTCCTCAGCCTTGTCATTCACCTGGTAGAAGGACTTCAGGTAACCAGGTTAGTGGTATGACTTCAGGTAACCGGGTTAGGTTCTCCCTGTTGCATAGCTTTAAACACCGGGGGTATCGGCAGAGTAGGGGCAGAGGGGCCTGGGGTGTCTTTAGACATGTAATGTTCATGTCAGGATCAGGTCGCTTCGAGGTGGACAGGGTCCACCGCTCCCCTGTTGCTGTGGTCTTGTTCTTAGACCGTTTAAATGCTCTGCAGAGCAAGGTTCAGGTTTCCCTGAAATCTAAGTGGTGGGGGCCGTGAATGGTTTCCCCCAACGGAGGGGCCAGCAAACACAAGATGTTTCAGGACGAGGTCAAAGGTTACATCGAGGAGGATGGTGTTACCCACGCCCGCAGGCTTTGACCTGTTCTTCCTAGATTTTAAGAGGCTTTATGAGCAGAGGTTGCAGGTAATAAGGAGTAGCAGTGGTGGGGGGGCCTGTGCGGCAGCGGGTACCACCGCACAGGCTGTGGCGGAGTTACTGGGCGATCCGGAAGAAGAGAGGTGCAAACGATGTACTTCAGCGGGCACATAGGGGTGCCAGAGCCTAACCTGTATCCTCCGGTGAGGTGCAGGAATTCGTGTCGGCGCCCCAGTAGTCCTTCGGGCGGTTGTGGGCCTGTGCAACCGGGGGTTTGCCTAGTCACGCCCCACAAGGGGCGTGTCAGTATTTATAATTTTATTATACAGCAGTTGGGTGCTTTGCCACTGTGCTGTTTGGCTCAACAGGCGGGCAGGTGGCGAGAATGCAGCCTGCCCGGGATCGCCCGTAATGTCTACCCACCGTTATTACATATGTTGTATGTAAATAAACCTGCAGCAATTTTTCTCCCAAACTTACGTTGTCTGTGTATTATTTTGCACGTTTGGGGAACTAGGGGGTGGGAGTCTTCTGTGGCCCTGATGTGACTATGCGCCTGCCCGAGGCCACGCAGTGGCCATTGAGAGGGCGGGCCACTAGTCACGGAGGGCTGTCCCGCCCCCAGCATGATGTTAGCCTCTCCTCCCCTCTGGTTGGAGGAGGTGGCTGTTCGTTATTCTCGTCCAGGGGCGGCGGGGAGGGGCCTCCGTGGGTACTTAGGCTGCTGCACCACGTTGGAGGGCCTCTTTGCCGCCCCGAACGCCGACGGTGCTCGTCGGGACACTCTTTTCCCTCCCTTGCCTCTAACCCAGAGTGTGGGTATGGGGGAATTTGTGGAGGTTTTTTAATGTGTCCATTTATCGTTGCAGGTTGGAGTTAAGCGGAGTTACTGGGCGATCCGGAAGAAGAGAGGTGCAAACGATGTACTTCAGCGGGCACATAGGGGTGCCAGAGCCTAACCTGTATCCTCCGGTGAGGTGCAGGAATTCGTGTCGGCGCCCCAGTAGTCCTTCGGGCGGTTGTGGGCCTGTGCAACCGGGGGTTTGCCTAGTCATGCCCCACAAGGGGCGTGTCAGTATTTATAATTTTATTATACAGCAGTTGGGTGCTTTGCCACTGTGCTGTTTGGCTCAACAGGCGGGCAGGTGGCGAGAATGCAGCCTGCCCGGGATCGCCCGTAATGTCTACCCACCGTTATTACATATGTTGTATGTAAATAAACCTGCAGCAATTTTTCTCCCAAACTTACGTTGTCTGTGTATTATTTTGCACGTTTGGGGAACTAGGGGGTGGGAGTCTTCTGTGGCCCTGATGTGACTATGCACCATAATAATACAGGCTACTGGTCATTCGAACGTTTGCTGCTGCTCGATCGTGCCTTAAAGCCACCTTTGGAAACACGTGACGTGTGAAAGCTGAGCTCACCCGAACAATGGTGTAGTAGTGTAGAGGCACTCACCGGAGCACCCCGGGTAAAAGCAGTAGTCCAAAAAAATGCAATTCGTTCTCCAGTTTGGGGATCACAGGTCTGTCCGAGGACCGCGCAGCCGAAAACATTCCTGCGTGCAGTGCTACATGCTGCCTTTGTCCTGATCTGACGCCGGGAAGGAGTTCCCAGTGACCGCAGCGAGCTAGTCCTTCATTGAAAGCGGGTGTACTTACCTAGGGGATGAAGGGGGGGGGGGGAGGACGTGATCAGGGGCGTAACACAGGCCCCCCGCAGCCCACGCGGTGCGGGGGGCCCTAGCTCCAAGGGGCCCCCTCGGCACTGAACTCTGGCCGGGAGAGCTCCTGAGTACCGTGCAAGGGGGCCCCCTCACTTTTCGTTATGCCAGTGGGCGTGATCCAATGTAATAGGCAGAGCATTAAGTGGAGCCCCAGCGTGTGAAAAGCAGATCTCCACCGTTTTACCCTGGGTGATGGTGGGCTGCTGCTAACCACAGCGATCACCGTAGTAAAGGAATTAACCAAATGAAGCGGAGCAGGGAGTGCCAAAGCAGCACTGCTTCACTGACACGGATAGCAACCAAGACCCGAACAGGCCACGTGCTTACAGTGCATCTCATTTCAAAGCCAACTGGCAAAGAATAACAGGCGCAGCCGCCCCCCACCTTGAACCTGCAGAAGCGCAACTCTGTTGTGTCCTGCAGCCAGAAACCTCAAGAACCCCAAGGACCTGCCCTACCTTCCACAAAAAGGACTTTGTCTCCCATGAACACCGGATTTGTTCACCCACAGACTCTGGCTCTGGCTAAATCCAAGAGTCTGCACCACTCAATCAATTAATCAGGGGGTTTGTATAGCGCACTACTCAACCGTGAGGGTCTCGATGCACTGGGGGGGGCTCCGGATCAGTCTAAGAGCCAGGTCTTGAGGTCCTTCCTGAATGTGTGCATGGTTAGGGAGCATCTGATGTTCAAAGGGATGTTCAAAGGGAAAAGGCTCTCCCGCCTGTTCTGTTCCTGCGGATCCGGGGGACTGCCGCCAGGGCGAGTTTGGCAGAGCGGAGGTTTCTCTTGGGTACGTTGAAGAATAGTCTTTCTTTGAGGTATTTGGGTCCGATGTTGTTGAGGGATATGTAAGCATGGGTGAGGAGTTTGAAGGTGTCCCTCTTCTCGACGGGGAGCCAGTGGAGGTCTCGTAGGTGTTGGGTCATGTGTTTGTGGCGTGGAGTTCCTAGAACTAGTCTGGCAGCGGCATTCTGGATGGTCTGGAGACTGTGCACCCCTCACCCACTGCTAGAGTTTGAGTAGCTCAACACCATGAGGAGGTCTCCCCGGCAATCCTGACCTCAGATCTGGTGATTTCTGATCTGCCTCGAATCTCCCAGTGAAGCCTGCAGCATCTTTCTGGAGGATCCCCCTGACCGCGATCGGAGCTGGTAAGAGAAACCAGATGCCTAAAGACACCTCTGCACCCAAAGTCCCACGGCCTTGGGTGGTACAACCGATGGTGTCTCAGCATCCCCAGGCATCCCAACTTACCTCTCCAACTGGTGGTCAACTCCAGAAAATCTTTGTCCAGAACCTGCAGTCTTTGTTGCAACCGGAGAATCACCACTGAAATCAATTGGGCACCTGACGCAAAAACAGCACCCTGCACTCAGCCGCCCCCTGCACCGCTGTGGGTGTACTTCGGGTGCTAACTCAGATTCCCCTTTGCACTGAGCCTAACACCAGGAGCTTTGCTCCCACAACCCTGTGGCCTGCCCGTAAGCAGCCACAACCGGGTGTCCCTTGTCCTCGATGTCTATAACATTGGGCCTCAGCACTCTGCACCCGGCCACCCTAATGCTGCTGAGTGTGCTTTGGGAGTGCATCCTTGACCCTGGGGGAACCCTGGTTTTTACCCCAGAAACTCCATCCCAAATACTGAGTACTTACCTGTTAACCGATAACTCCATTTCTCTCCATAGGTATACATTGACTGTTTTTCTTTGAAAAATGTTTTAAAAGTGTGGAGTTGATTTGTATGAAAACCTGAAAAACGACAACTATGCAAAACTGATGTGGCTTACCTTTTCTCTAGGAAATGCTCTAGGCATGTCACACTGAGTAGAAAAATTAACTTAATAAGTAATCTCAAAGTAACTGAAAAGTAATTTCGACATTTTAACTTACCTGTATTTCAATCAATTGCATTTGAACTGGCATTCAATTGTAAAACACACCATAAGATTTTGCTAAAAATTTCTTTCACTTACATATGGAAGGCTTGGCTTGGTTCTAGAAATAAAATATAATATTTTCATGCAAACAAATTGGTATGAGTTCAGTCTTTGAGTGTGTGACATCATTCGCTAATTGTGTGTACAACAAATGCTTAACACTACCCTCTGATAAAGCCTTACTTCTTGCCCACACTACCACAAATAGAGAGTAAGGTGCTATCTACTGTTACCTCCACCTACCTTTGGGGTTCTACTGGACTCTGTGCACACTACTCTTCATTTTGGTATAGTATGTACAGAGCCAACTTCCCACATCATGTATCTGTCTTTTTGAAGCTATGAATAAGGAGGCCTTTAGAAAATATGCAGGAGCCGTCATGAGGCCGGAGTGCTCTCGTCCTGTGGTTGATGGTAAATCCTGCATGATGCCAAATCTGGACACAGATTTGGTAAGTGTTTTTGTTTAAAATGGCGTGTGACCCTAGAAAGGGTTTGGAGAGGGCACTTAAGCAGTGCCAAGATCATTTGCTAGATGTTTTGGGGCCATTGGCCAGAAGTTTGTGCATGGCGGAAGAGGTCAGAATGAAAAGTGTCCAGATAAATAATGAGCTTTTGAGGGGTTGGTCGCAAAGGGCAATTTGTTTCCTAGGGAACGCAAAAGCAGCTTTGTCCACGGAACGACGCAAAGCTATCCTTATGAGGATAAGTCCTAGGTTAGGGAGCTTTGCCAAAAGGAGCAGACAGAGGACCCAAAGGGGTACTTATCCGGAGAAGGATTGGTGAAGGGGGTTGGACAGTATGTTTCAACTTTCAACAGTCTGGACTAGGCCCAGTCGTCTTTAAGATGAGTCTTTGGAAGCAGTGTTTTTGACCAGACCAGTTTCTCTGGCTGGTCATACACGAGGGCTCAATACCAGTTCCAGGGACGTGCTGCGTTCAGGGGATTTCAGTCCGCGAAAAAGTTTTATCCCCATCGTGGAAGAGCGGGCAGGTAGCGCCAGGCAAGGAGATGAGCTCAATTCGCTCAAGGATCTTAAGGTGAGTACAAAGACTGTTTTTGGTTCTACCCCAAGCACGGTAGGGGGGAGGATAAAATGGTTATTAAGGGATTGGGAAAACTTAACCAAGAACAGATAGGTTATTCTCACAGTAAAAGGATATGTTTTGGATTTTGAGGAAGAGCCAAAGCAGTTGAAGGAACCAGGTCAGTTGGTTTTCAGCTAGAGCTGCAGGATATAGTAGGAAAGGAGGTAATGGAGATGTTGCTGAAGGGAAAAATAGGGAAAATATCAGAGAAAGGTCGAGGATTTGTGAGTACTATATTTTTGGTAATGAAGGACAAGGGTTGGAGACCTGTGATAAAGTTGTGAGGGTTGAATCACTACGTTGTTTACAGACACTTCAAGATGAAGGGTATCCATATTTTGAGGGATATTCTACAGGAGAACGATTGGTTGGTGAAATTGGATCTGAAGGATGCTTATTTCACTATTTGCATAGCTGTAGAGAATTGCAGATTTCTTCAGGTGGTTGGCAGAGCTGTATCAGTTTTCATGCCTCTCATTCGTACTGGCGTCGGCACCTTGGTGCTTTACAAAGGTGTTCAGACCAGTGGGCAAGATTCTCAGGGAAAGAGGAATATGCATGATAATGTACTTAGACGATTTTATGATAATGTCTCAGAGTTGGAAAAGCAGCTGCTTTTGACTATGGATCTTCTGGAAGCATTTGGTTTTATTGATCAACAGGAAAAAGTCAGTTTTCAAGCCCAGTCAATGTTTAGAGTTCTTGGGATTTGTGGTGAACACAAAGCAAGTCACTCTGAGGGGTTTGGCAAGGGTGATCGGCTTGTTTGCTGTTCTATTCAGGCAGTGTTTTCCAGGCCGCTTCATTACAGGGCTTTGCAGAGATTGAAAGCAGAGTCACTGAGGAAAGGTTTCTGGTATGGTGATCAAGTTTTTCATTCAGCAGAAGCTTACGAAGAGCTGATTTGGTGGTTGGAGAACCTGGAGGCCTGGAATGGCTGGGCAATATTTGGAATATGTCCATATTTTGTATTAGAGACAGACACAAGCCTCTTTGGATGGGGGGCATGTTTGGAGGATCAAGAAACAGGTGGAAAATGCTCCTGGGAAGAGAGGTCGGAACACATAAATGGGTTGGAGATGAGAGCAGGCCTTTATGATTTACTGAGTATTGGTAAGAAGTTAAGAATTTTCAATGATTTATTGAAAATGGACAATGTTTCGGCGGTTCGTTACATAAACCGCTTAGGTGGAAGCAGGTCGAGGAATCTGACTCTGCTAACAAAAGGATTTGGAATTTTTGTCTAGCGCAGAAGATAGGATTGTAAGCAGAATATTTCCCTGTCAGGGGAATGTTGTGGCGGACTGGAATTCGAAGTATCTCAGAGATTTCAGCAATTGGAATCTGACTGTTCCATACTTTTAGAGGTTATTTCAAGTTTGGGGTCCGCTGGAGGTTGATTTGTTTGCATCAAGGCAGATTTTCCAGGTGGAGCATTATTACAGTTGGAGACCAGATCCATTAGCAGAGGAGGTGGATGCATTTTGACAGCTTTGGAGGAAGATTTGGAGTTATGCGTTTCCCCCATTTGTGATAATAGAGAGGGTGTTGTTGAGGGTGTGAAGACATATGTCAGCTGGTTTTTGTGACTACTTTTGGGCAGGTCAGACATGGTTTCCAGGGCTGTTGGAAATGGCGATAGAGTAGCCATTCTTGGTACCGGGGTCAGAGGACATGCTCCTAGGAGCAGAAGGAGATTTTCATCCTTTGGGGTTGGAAGGAGCATTGAGCCTTCTTGTTTGGAAGATTTCAGGAGAGGTGTGCAGTTCAGAGGACTTTTGGAGCAGGCTCAGGAGTTACTCAGGGAGTCTTGGTCACCAGGTACTAGGAAGAGGTATGTTGGAGAATGGAAGAAATGGGTTTGTTGGTGCATGGAAAGGGGGTTGGATCCTGTGGATGCGTCTGCCATTGAATTGTCAATTTCTGTTATCTTCTTTGTTTCTGAAAGGCTTGAGTTACAGAACTATTCATTGTTGTAGGTCGGCAATTGCTGCAGGTCATGGTTTGGTGGGAGGTTGTTCTATAAGTAGAGAACTACTAATTTGTAGGGTTATGAAAGGAGTTCAGTTGCGGAGACTGCCAAGGCCAAGATACAATTCCTTGTGGGATGTTGATGGGCTTCCTCATTTATTTGAGGGGTGGCTAATGAATACGGTTTTAAGTCTGAAGCAGTTTTCAGGTAAGTTTGCAACTTTATTGTGTCTAATTTCGTTCAGGACCGTGTCTAACGTTAAAGCGTTAGATGTTAATAATAGGTGTTATTATCCAGATTTGGTCATTTTTAGAATTACTAAGAGAACAAAGTGCATGTCTTCCTCGATTTATTTTTCAATCCAAAATTTGAGGAACATCCAAAGTTGTGTGTGGTAAGAGGTTTAAGAGAGTATGAAAATAGATTGTGAGTTCAGAAGACATGGTGATAATCCGTTGTTGATTTTTTATGTAAAGCCTTTTAGGCCGGTAACTTCAGCAACAATTGCTAGATGGGTGAGGTGTTTTATGCTTGAGGCAGGTGTAAGTTTGCAAGAGTATGGAGCTCATTCTGTGAGTGAAGCAATGCAGGTAAGGTTTTCATGTCAGGTGGACGTTTGGAGGAGATTTTGCATGTAGCTCATTGGTAAAATGCTGATGTGTTTGCTAAATTTGATTTGAAGCCACTGGAACATGTCGTTTGTGGTTTTATCAGAGCTATGAACATGCATAATACTATAGGTTAATCAAACCGGGCCACCTCACATTGGGTGGATGTGTATCCAGATGTCATTGGAATACACCATCTTTGTTAAAATACCCCTCACACACCAAAAGGGCCCTTGGTGTCATGCTTCATCATCGGGTCTTCCCGTCCCGCTGCGGGGCGGGGCAGTGCTGCGACAAGCGGATACGCTGGAGCACCTTTAGATGGAGGTGCTATGTGTTGGGAGTGAGTGTCAGTGGGGTCAGGAGTGATATAAGTGTGGGTTGTTAAAAACCTGGCCTAGTGGAAAAAGAGAATTTTATTAAACACTGGCTGGTATTATTAAAAGAAAAGTGAAGCGGAGAGATGGAGCAGGTTAATGGGCTCTCTCTCCTAAGTGGGTCAACATGTTTCGAGGCACGGGGCCTCTTCGTCAGGACCTAGGGGAGATCCCCCTGTCACTCACTAGTGTTTCTCCACAGAGGTAGAAAAAGTGTATATACAAAAAGTGAAAAAAGACTATGTGAGTAACTACAATTAATAATTACAACACATATGCTACCACACTAATAATGTAGTATGCTTATCAGTGGAGGGGTCAATGCCTCATGAGCCAGCTTAAGACAGAAGGGTATGGTGGGGTCTCAATGTGCCCCTAGCACGCTCGTGCTTCCTCCTTCGTCCGCGGCTTCCGCCGCGGACGAAGGAGGAAGCACGAGCGTGCTAGGGGCACATTGAGACCCCACCATACCCTTCTGTCTTAAGCTGGCTCATGAGGCATTGACCCCTCCACTGATAAGCATACTACATTATTAGTGTGGTAGCATATGTGTTGTAATTATTAATTGTAGTTACTCACATAGTCTTTTTTCACTTTTTGTATATACACTTTTTCTACCTCTGTGGAGAAACACTAGTGAGTGACAGGGGGATCTCCCCTAGGTCCTGACGAAGAGGCCCCGTGCCTCGAAACATGTTGACCCACTTAGGAGAGAGAGCCCATTAACCTGCTCCATCTCTCCGCTTCACTTTTCTTTTAATAATACCAGCCAGTGTTTAATAAAATTCTCTTTTTCCACTAGGCCAGGTATTTTTTAACAACCCACACTTATATCACTCCTGACCCCACTGACACTCACTCCCAACACATAGCACCTCCATCTAAAGGTGCTCCAGCGTATCCGCTTGTCGCAGCACTGCCCCGCCCCGCAGCGGGACGGGAAGACCCCGATGATGAAGCATGACACCAAGGGCCCTTTTGGTGTGTGAGGGGTATTTTAACAAAGATGGTGTATTCCAATGACATCTGGATACACATCCACCCAATGTGAGGTGGCCCTGTTTGATTAACCTATATCCCTGATAAGAGGAGGACGTGCCCACCTCGGTGCCCACCGGCACCACCTCTTCACTCCCCCTTTTGATTTCCTTAGTCATGCATAATACTAGCCTCTAGTCTTGTTATGAAATGTAGATTCTCCAAGTTTGTGTAGAGAGAATCTGGATTTCATTAAAGACACAGAGACTAGAATTCTAGTAGGAGTTTGGAGGGGGGTGTTGAGTTATCAAGGTATGTCTTGTATATATGCGAAGACTCATTGAGGAACAGTTAAATTATTGTTGGCTGGTTGTTTTTTTCAGATAACCAATAAAGGAGAGGATTATGTTCATCATTTGAACAAGTTAAAGGTTGCGAGTTATGGGACTGGAGCAGTTTAAAAGAGGAAGATGCTGCTGTGACAGAGTTTATACATGTTAATGAGACATTCTAAGTTCTAGAATTTTCGTGTTGGTGATGTAATACTTTGAAGTGCTGCAGGGAGCTGACAATAGGAAATGCATAATGCTAGCCTCTATGTCTTTATTGAAATCCAGATTCTCTCTACACAAACTTGGAGAATCTACATTCTCTGCTGGGATTTGATGAGTCGTGTTTGTGAGAAAATTGTTTTCTCAGAAGTTACTGAGGGTGCTCCAGACATTAACATAGCGCGTTTTTTTATGAGCTCACACTATTTTCCTCAGCCATGTGAGAGAGCCTGATATTCTGAGTAAAGCATGTACTCCCAACATCCGCAGTCTATCAGTTGATTCTCAAGTGTTGTACCACAGCTTCACAAAATCTTTCCCGGAACAACTAGAGCGCTAACATTCTGTATTCGTGAGAAAAGTGTGGCACACTTGAATATCATTTTGATGCAACCAAAGCTATAAAACTAAAAGCATTTCCTTTAGAAAACAGCATGATTTTTTTTAGCTTAGAAACTGCTTTGTGCTCTTAAAGCACACAAAAATCAGGAGCCATTTTCTACTTATTCTCAAATATCTTCCATATCAGTAAAACATTCGGACATGCAGAGTGAAACATGTACTTCCGACATCAGCCTGTCAGTCAACTACCTAATGATCAACTGCAGCTTATTTTGAGTTATAATGAACTAATAGAGAACAAACCTTTTTTTATTCAAGGAAAAAGTGAGGCACTCCTGATGACTATTTTGTTGGACTAGGAGCTGCTGAATTTAAACCCTTTCCTGAGGAGTAGGCTGAAGTAAATGATTATTGATACATTAACATCAAATAAAGGGAACCCAGTCGATTTTTGTTTCTGCTACTTATTTTTATTTGAGCAGATTACACCCTACGTTTTTTAATTCGTGGGTGTTGTGATTTATTTATAACCACAATTCCAAATTACTTCACTTGGATCACCAGGTGTATTAGTCCGAGGGTTTGTTTTGTCAAACACCAAAACCTAGTTATTATGTACAAATTTTACAAAAAACAGCCAAACAAACAATTAGAAAATAACTATACATTACTATACCATGTTTACATATATTATACACAAAATTGGAATTGAACCCTACTAACAATTTTTACCACCAGGCCGTTATTATATGACTTATATGTAATTAGGGACTGGTTACGCCAGGGCATACTTTTTTCATAAATATTCGGGTGGAAATTCAAAACATTCAGTTATTGGCCCTTAGCGCATTAAATGTTCATATACTGAAGTGAACAAACAAAGTATATTATAACTATTGTTGGAAATGCTATTTTTCAGCAGACACGGTCCCACTCAGTGTTGTGTGTACTTTTCTAGGCACACGTTTTGTGCAGCGATTCAGGATGACCCTTCCTGCACAAAAACAATCCTGCATGCAACAGGGTGCCTGCATTGGCGCTAGGCTGAATGAAACTGCACCAGCACAGGGGGAAAATACACAAATGGACCGTATTGGATACATATGGTGCATTCCTACCCTTTCCCTGTGACACAGCACAGCATAGCAAAATAACTTGCTGCGCTGCCGTGTGCTACCATTCCCGTATATATATACATCTAAGTTTGCAAACTTCACAGTCTCTCTGCTTCATGCACATGCACTTTTAACATGTGCTGCCTGCTTTGGGGCCACTACAATTATGCAGCAATGGAGGACAAAATGATGTTGCAGTGTTGTCTAAATTATGCAGCAAAGAAAGGCTGCAGAGTAATGTGCAGTACATTTTCTGATACTTTATTGTTTTAACTTTTTTACACATCCTACATTCTTTGCAAAGCTTTTCCCTCAATAATACCAGCTTAACATACAAGTGCAGCAGTGAGAATGGTGACCAGTCAACCTTTGTAAAGAGCTTTCTACTTCACAGCAACACAAGTCACGTGTTTTGATCCTTTTGAACTACAATCAATTTTTTAGATACAACTATCAGATTATGCAGCCGATGATGTATTATGTGGAAAATATGGCAGATCTATAATTATGTGGAAAACATTTGCAAACTAGGATATTTAGCCATTCATGTTTGACCGTCCTCTTGCAGTCTCTGTTGGGTGGTATTTCTAGATACCTACAGTGCTTTTGGAGAGACAAAGGATGAAGGTGTCTAATAGTGATTGCAAGGGGAGAAAATAACTGATTGAGATAAGCCAAGGACCACTACCTATTTCTGCTTCTACCACTGTTTGAGTCTCATAATTTCAGAATTGATGCATTTGTAATTCTCATTGCTAACTTACTTGAGTAGTAATTATACAAACTACTAATATAATAATTGTATCTCATTCATCTGATAATGCTAAAAGCATCTGCAAAACCAACCGGTCTGGGTTGTTTTAGGTGTATATATTCATTTATGAGTGCTATTTCTAGATACAATAATAGGAAACCAGAAGGCATCTACTGCTGGCTTCATTACATGTTGCCTGAAGCACATAAAAAACGTAGGACTACAATTTTGCATTGACCGAGGGGCACAGAATGATGTACTCAACAGTACTCGCCAACATGTGGGGCCTCCTGTCATAGAATTTAAACCTACATTTTATGATCAGAAATGGTTAGGAAAAGGGAGGAGAAGTGCTGATGAAAGAACCTGCATGGCTCGGAGACAAACGGAGCCTGGTTCCTCTTGTGAGCGTATTTGGGACATTCTGTGATTGAAAACGTATCTCACATTGTAAATGTATTTTAATGTCATTAACTAATATATTAAACCTCAAATAAACGTGTATCCATTGGTTGTATTCACTAACGTTATAAGCTGTAACTGGTCAGTGAATTGCCAAACATACTAAAAATTGGTAAGTTTTGCTCTTTTTTTGCCTCACCTCCGACTCCGCCCACTGACCCAATCCTCTGGTTATTCCTGCCTCCTGATGCTCCACCCACAGTTCCCCTACTTTTTTCCCCCCACTTCGACCACTGCCTTAGCTTGTTATTAACTGGAGTTCACGAAACAGGTAGTGATTTGTGGATCTTGGTACCCTTTGTAAGATTAACATGTGCTGGATTGAACACAGATTATTTTTATGCAACAATGAGGAAAAATATACAAATGCGCTTATGCATGATTGCGTTGTTGAGAATAGAGCGAATAGGCGTTGTCCCAGTCAGTGTTGCTTAAATGGGTTAGTGCAGGAGCTAAAGGGAAATAATTGACCATGAGCGACTTTAAAAATGATTAACCTTTTGTTGAATCTCACCTTTGTTATCTAGTTTGAAAAAGAAAACGAGTAGAGAACACGGTTTTATAAATATCGTTTCTTGTGAAAGTGATTTATACTGCATGTACTGCTTTTGGAAATGGGTTAGTTCGCCTTTGGAGTTTTAAAAATGCAGCTTAATGCAATTGCTCTATTGCCAACTAGCCAAATATATGAACGCTAGAGTAACTCATTTCTAGTACAGATATGCTTATTGTGTAATTTGGAAACAAGACCTTCTTGTTCCATTTCCTTATAAGGCAAACGGCAAAAAAACGTGGAAACGCGCGCATGCGCCATAATTCTATTGATGCAGACTTTAAAGCTGTTCCTGGCATTTGGTCATTTTCTGCTTCCAGAACGCGCAGTCAGACTGAAGAGTGCAGATGTTGCTTGTGACTGTGTTGTAGGCTTCGTACTTGTAATTAAAACTCAGAAGCAAAACAATATGAAGTATAGGCTCTCGAAGTTGTTTTTTTTTGGTTCGATGCCAGTGCACGCCTAAAAGTTCCGAGAAAAACACGATAGCAACCAGGCCTTGTGCCAAATTGGAATGTTATATGTTTTAATCGAAATGGAAGCCAATAACATTGCCATCTGGTATGCTTGGAGAAAAATGTGTGAGCAGGGAAAAGACACGGGAGTGTTGCTACACATTGCATAACTGTAGGCGCGAGAAGGAAAGCAGACCATTATAGATATGTCCTTCTAATCATATATTATTACATATAACATCAGGAAGGTCTTTGCATCTCATTTAGGATTGATCCCTGCTTATGGTCAAATGATGCTTGAGATGGTGTGGGCACTTGGTGATAGGGCAAGCATGTGCACTCTTCAGAAAGAGTAGATTAAACACCAGGTTTTTGAATTTGCCCACGATTTTAATTTTTAGGTCTTGCCTGTAGACTGATCTTGCTGTCTGGTAAGAACTATTGCTTTCACTCAACATACGCCACAAACTACGACATACACACAGGGCACGAGTAGGGTGTACGCGTGGGTGGACGGCGTCCTCCCACTATTTTCACAGGGTGAACGCAGTAGGGGTAGCGGTCTAGCTGCTTGCTGCCCCCCGCCCACGTATGTTACTTAATAAGGCACGCTTCAACACGAAGCCTACAGACTAGTGAGTTAATCTACCCCTGAGGCGGAAGCCGGGGGCTGTCATAGCTTTTACAATATTGTTGTGTTATTGTGCTGATTGCTATTTGCGACCCCTTATGCTTATTTAAAAAAAAAAAAAAAATTGAATCACTTTTAAACTTTTTAATCTATTTTGTGTGTAAATCGACGGTGCTTTTTTAGAATACGTAAAATTGCACTTTACTCAATCCCTACCTTCTCCACGTCGCTCCCGACCCCTACTCCCTGCACAGCCGATTTAGGGCTGGTGCGAGAGAGTGGTGGACGCCATCTTGCGGGTACGAACGGGGTAACGCTCTAGCTGCTGGCTGCCCCCCGCCCACGTAGGTTACTTAAGGCACGCTTCAACACGAAGCCTACAGACTAGTGAGTTAATCTACCCCTGAGGCGGAAGCCGGAGGCTGTCATAGCTTTTACAATATTGTTGTGTTATTGTGCTGATTGCTATTTGCGACCCCTTATGCTTATTTAAAAAAAAAAAAAATCAAATCACTTTTAAACTTTTTAATCTATTTTGTGTGTAAATCGACGGTGCTTTTTTAGAATACGTAAAATTGCACTTTACTCAATCCCTACCTTCTCCACGTCGCTCCCGACCCCTACTCCCTGCACAGCCGATTTAGGGCTGGTGCGAGAGAGGGGTGGACGCCATCTTGCGGGTGCGAACGGGGTAGCGCTCTAGCTGCTGGCTGCCCCTGGCGTTTCCCGCGGTATTCAGCCATAAATGACAACCTTTCCCCGACAGCGCAGCGGGCGCACCGGCGGCGCGCCGAAGGTGTGCCAAAGGAAAGCCCGTCTGCGCCCGTCCACGCCAAGACCGCGACAGGCGCAGGACGCTTTGACCATTCCCACTCCATTCTTGGTGATACCACCTCTCCTCCCAACCTTCCTAGTTTGCCAAGTCTTGTGTATAGAGGGAGTGACCTCCTAATGCTCAAGGATACCAATAAATGCTCACACTGTCCCTCCATGGAGTCAATATGGGGTCCCTTCTCATGTATTGCATGTAAATGGTCTACCCCATGGCTCCCGGAAATGATGCCTAGTGCAGTGGAATCTTTGCTTAGTGCAGCCCCTACGAGATCCTGCACCAATAATTTTAAGGGTGGTTTGATTAATGCCAGATCTATGTGCTGCCACAATCAGGATATCAGGGATTTGATCCTCAACTACGACCTGGACTTCCTGTTTGTGACGGAGACCTGGCTTAACGATACGTGCAACCCAGATCTAGCAATCGCTATTCCTTCTGGCTTTACCATCTTTAGACAGGATAGACAACTCGGTAGAGGGGGTGGGGTGGCTTTAATCATTACAGGTGCCCTCAAATGCCATACATTCAACTTAGGCCCGCTCAAAGGGGCAGAGGGAACAGGTTTTTCCATCATGCTGAATGCCTCTGCGTCCTTTTCCGGAGGTCTAATCTATCGCCCTCCAGGCAACTCTGTTTCATTTCTCGACTCAATAGGAGAATGTCGCGGACAACTCCTGGTGCGCTACCCTCATTTTACGCTCATGGGGGATTTTAATCTCCAGTTAGAATCTAGAAGTGACACTCAAGCTATTATTTCTATCAGACTCTGGATATCTTTGGGCTGTATCAATTGGTGGAGTCACCCACCCACTTTGCGGGGCACTCACTGGACATAGTCTGTTCTAATTTTCCTGCACTTTTTACTCTCAATCCAGTCCCACAAATCTGGACAGATCACAGTTTTATTCCGCTTAATATCTGTCTCCCAGGACCGATTTAGAACATCTAAATCTCATCAACAGTTAACTTGTAATACAAATTGGAGGAAGGTTGCCGAGACGTTAAAAGTAAACCCCCCAAGCCAGCTGCAACTGCCGAGTCTGTCGGGAGATGCCTCTCTCGACTCTAGAAACTTCCATTCTTGGATGCATCAAGTTATTATAGAACGCGCTCCACCTAAAGCTCACCAATGTAAGGGTACAAAGCAAAAATCAAATGCCCCCTGGTACACGAAGGCGCTAACAGAAAGTCACCTTCTATGTAGGAAAATGGAATGAAAATGGAGGAAATCCTATGATCAATCTGCCAAAATAGCCTATGTCCGTCAACGTAAACTCTATTTGGCTAATATCAAGCTTGCCAAAAGAGAATACTATATTAAGGCCATTAGTGATGCCTAGCAAAAGCAAAAAACTGTCTTCTCTATAGTCAAATCCTTTACGCATCCTAAATTTATTCAACCGACAATCCCAGTATCAGAAGCTTTCTGCAACCAAATTGCAGACTTCTTTGAGGAGAAGATAGCGCTCATCCAAAAGGACTTCCCTAGCCTTTCCCCGGTTACTTCTATTATTCAATTGGAGAGGGGGACCGATGCTCCTTACGCTTTGAGCACCTTTCGACCGGCCTCCCTTATACAAACTAGAGAAGTTATTATGGCCTGTAAGTCTGGAGCACCTTCCGACTCATGCCCCCCTCAGATACTCCATCAGTTAATCGACATAGTTAACCCTATTATTAATACCATTGTCAACGCCTCAGTAAGCTCAGGTATGGTACCCCCCGACTGGAAAAAAACGATCGTCAAGCCGTTATTAAAGAAGCCTAATAAATCCCCCACTGACTTGTCGAATCTTCGCCCAATATCACTCCTTCCAGTCTTAGGTAAAATTACAGAACAGATAGTGTACCAAGAATTAAAGAACTTCATAGATACCCATGACATTTTACCATCGCAACAATCAGGATTCCGCCCAAGACATTCGACCGAAAGTGCGCTCATGGAGCTCACGGACTCCATTAAATTTCTGCAGGATGAAGGTAATAAGGCTGTCCTGATATTGTTGGATCTCACGGCAGCTTTTGACACCATCTCCCATCAAATCTTGATCGATCGACTTAGAGGTATAGGGATAACGGACACTGCCCTATCTTGGATAATATCCTTCCTGACCGACAGATCGCAATAGGTCTCTCTGGCTCCTTTTCTCTCCAAGGAAAAAAAGGTCTTAACAGGGGTCCCCCAGGGCTCGATCTTAAGCCCCTTATTGTTCAATATCTATATGATCCCGCTCATCACATTAATAGAGTCATACGGCATATTAGTAACATCTTATGCCGATGACACCCAACTTGTGGTCTCTCTGGATAAAAATTCTACCAAAGCAGAGCAAAATTTTAAGACCTGCATGACAAATGTATTCTGTTGGATGGACAAGAACCATCTAAAATGTAATGCTAATAAAACAGAGAATCTACCACTGGGAAAAGAGGCCTCTTTTTGTGCCAAGGACTGGTGGCCGGAAGATTATCCTGCACCCCCTCCTTCAGTCAAAACTGCAAGAAACTTAGGGGTCCTATTTGACTCCTCTCTTTCTTTTGACCAGCATGTAAGAGGCACAGCAGGAAGCTGTTTCAACATCATTAAATCCCTTAAAAAGTTCTTTGACTTTCTGCCCATAGATTCTCATAAATCGGTCGCAGTGGCCCTCATGTATCCCGTCTAGACTACTGTAATGGCCTTATGGCCGGTATTAAAAAATCCACACTAAAAAAACTACAGAGCGTCCAACATGCGGCTGCGAGATTAGTACTGAAATTACCCAGAAGATCCTCTGCCTCCATTGCGCTTCAAACCCTTCACTGGCTACCTCTACATAAAAGGATCCTTTTTAAAATCCTGATAACCGCCTTTAGATCCTTCAATAATATAGGCCCAAAATATCTGAGGGAACGTTTCACTCGATACGACCCGCTGAGACGCTTGATGTCATCGGGAGGCAATCTAATCAACATCCCGAGATTCAGGCTCACAACCAAAGGAGGAAAGACCCTCACAGTGTTGGCCTCCAGGGCCTGGAATTCCATGCCCTTAAATCTAAGATTACTTACACAGGAAATTGCCTTCAGGAGACAGTTAAAAACCTGGATCTTCAATTTGCCGGACGGCTTTGATATGGCGGCCATTTAGTCTTTCTCCTCAGGTTCGCCCACTAATCTCTCAGCGCCAGGATACTCCCTCCGGAGCGACAGTTCGCGCTCTATAAATACCCCATACAAAATACAAATACAAGTCCACCTTGCCAAGAAGTTGGGCCCCACTAAATAATGTGCTGAACTCGTCCCGGTGTAATTTCCAAACACAGGGACGCTTTCAGCAGCGCCTGCACGTTGTCTGCTTTACATCTGCAACATGCACATGCATGAATGTGGAACGCTCTTCCCTTAGCCATTCTGTTACAACCAAATCTGCTGCTGATCAGAAAACAGGTGGAAACCTTTCTGTTTAGTTAACTTTGACAATTAATACTTGATCTTCTCCTGCTTTTGTCCAACAAGCTGGCTAGGCAGAGATTGTGGCCTGGAGGGCTGGGACACTTATTGGGAAGTAGCTGTATGCAAATACCATCAAATTTGTTAAAACAATGTATTTTACCAAGGATGACACAATTTGGTCAATCAGGGAAGCTGGTATTTATCACAGATTTTCCAATTTCATACTGTGCAGTTCAGCCACAAGATGGGAATTTCTTCCTATTGTCAAAGGTTTGTGCTTTGTCTTTAATTCTGGGAGGTTGAACTTAGAGCATGGTTGATGGTACCAATCCACAATATATTTCTAAATATTTTACATTGCACGAACCTTGCCGAAGAATATAAGGCAACTTCACAACAGACAGCTTACTTGCCTGTGTATTCTCTGCACACAGAGATTTGTTGGGATTCTAAGGATGCTGAGCCAAGGCTGAGATTCAAACCTGATTCTCCACATTATCATGTTGGTCGCTGTAGCCTGTAGGTCACATTGCTGCCTGTGAAAACTGGCCATGTTTTGGGCTTGAGGTTCTAAGAGGACCTCAAGATAAGCCAGTCCAAAGCCTCTTACTTGAGCTTTAAGTGACTTGCCAACCGCTACGTTTGAGTTTCTGTTTGAGCCCCTCTGTAGCTTTTGCATTCTTTGTGTTGTTGTTATTTTATTCCTTGTGTGTGTGTTTAGGAGTGGGTCCATGCATGATTTTATTCTTTGGGCTGACTGCCGCGGTGGCAATGTCAACTGCTTACAGATTACATGTATTCAACAAGGAGTTTTACAATAATGGTTCCTGCCCTCTGTGGATATAGAGTTGTTGCTAGTCAGCCAACAGATTGAATATGAGCTGAGTTAGCTGGAGAAGATTCTGGGGCAAAACTTGTGGATCACTGAACTTTCTCGTCTAGGGCTGTAAATAGATTAGATTAGATTAGATTAGATCAGTAGTTTGTAGAGCACCTGGTTACTCCAATGGAGTGTCCCCGTGCTAGGAATTCTTCCTCTTAGTCAAGCTCGCCCCCATCCAAAACTTACCTCAGAACCAGTCTACCTGGGATGACCTAAAGAACCATGTTTTTAATTTTCTACGGAACAACACTTCTGAAAACTGCATCCTAAGATCCAGCAGCAGTTGGTTCCAAGCTTTAGCTGCTAGAAAGCCAAATGATCTGCCTCCCAGCCGTGCTCTTTGCACTTTGGGAGACAGTCAGCCTAGCAGTGCCCACAGATTTAAGATTCCTAGTTGGTCTGTAAGGGGTAAGTAGAGGGAATAGATAGCTAGGGCCTTTCTCGTTTTGAATTCTGTGACCGAAGCACAAAGGTTTAAAAGTCACTCTGTCCAGCACTAATAACTGTAGTTCCACAAGGGGAGCTCCCACCAAGGCCCGCCTTGGGATGTTCAGTAATAATCAATCTACAGCATTCTGTACTCTCTGCAGCATTTTCATTCTACTTTTGGAGACCCCTAAGTAGAGAACATTACAGTAATCAAAAGCAGGAGATAATCAGTGCCTGGATGATGTTTTTTTTGCTGCCAGAGGTAATAGATTTAAAATATTTCGTAACATCCTCAGTATGCCAAGGCACATGCCAGCCAAACCTGATGTATGTTCCACAAATGATAAGTTTTTGTCGAACCATACCCCTAATTTTTTTATCTTAGGTTTAGGAACCGGGGTGGGACCTAGTTCTGATGGCCAACAAACATGAGACCAGATGGAGGGTTGTTTGCCAACTACCTTAATGTCAGGTTGAAGACAACTGAATTTTATCCAATTGTCCAGGTCAATTAAACAAGCTCCAAGTTTAGGCGCAGCCTCCACTTCATTCTTTTCTAGTGTAATATTCAGATGAGTGTCATCAGCATAGGACACCAGCTTCACCCCGTGTTTTGTGACTATGTCCGCTAGAGGGTGCATGTAGACAATAAATAGTGTCGGGCTTAGGGCCGAACCCTGTGGAACCCATTGTAATAAGGGTCAGGTTTCAGACTGAAAAGGACGTTGGAGAACTTGGAAGAATCGATCTTGAAGAAAATGCTTGATCCACACCAATGTACCACCTTTGACTCCAACATCCCACAACCGTTCCAAAAGAAGACCGTGGGATACCATGTCAAAAAGAGCACTCAGATCCAATAGGATCAGCGCTGCTGTCTTACCTTCGTCTGTGGCCATTCTCAATGATTTAGAGGCTGAAAGTAAAGCAGATTCTGTCATATAGCTACTGTATATCTTTATAATGTGTTAAGTTAGCATAGGCTCATTAAATGTTTAAACGCCATTTTTCCTTTTGCTGCTTCTGCACACGACACTTAATTGTTGATTTAGCTTTCAACCTAGTAGTTCGTTGTGGTTTACATGAGAATAATATGTTATTACTCTGATATCAGCTTTGCTTAATAAACTATGTCTGTACAGAGAGTGCTGAAGCGTCAGGAACAACACGATACAGAATTGTTATGAGGTCTGATCTTCGCGCCTTCATAGACATAACATAAGTGCAGCTTCTGCCAACTTTGGGCTTTAGGCGGGTTTCATATTGCTTTGCTTGAAGCACACAAACACACTTGATGCTGTTCGCATGCAGAGAGAGCTGGTGTATGCTGATGTGATCTCTTCATTCTAGGATCTTGAGGTATGGGCCCGCCCTGCTAAAACCCAAAGAGACCTTCTTAGCTATTAATATAATATGTGAGTTAGGGAGGGTGAGAAATAAGTGTTGTTAACCCTTATTCATTACAGCATGTTAACATGCTGTCACCATTTGCTTTCTATGGACTAGTAACTATGCTGATAACTTTGCTTCTGATAATATGTTTCCTTGTATTATCTAAGATACTGCGTCTGAGAAAACGGCATTAGTAAATAAATATTTCGAATGTGCACGTGTCCTCATTTACTCCACGTTCTGGTTTGAAATGATTGTATAACGAAAGAGTGCTCATGTGTTCCACGTAACCTGAGGTATAGTAAGTTCATGTTCTGGTTTGTCTAAACATTGGGAGTTTGTTATGACCAATGAGACACTGTAGCTAGCTCGGTAAGGGATTTGTTGGGTACTAAGATGAGTTTTGGGTCACCCTAATTCGCCGAGGTTCCAATCCTCTGTGCACAGTTCTGTGGGAGAACAGAAACCCTGCTACATGGCGCCCATACGTTGGTGGTCTTATATCATGACACTCGAGTAGTATATCATTCAAACCTTAACCCCTTCACTGTCGTTTCCGGAAAATGGTGGTGTCGGAGAAACCTACCTATTTTTTGAAATAGGTCTTTTCAAGCTTGAATCTTTCTAAAACGGTTTCTTTGAATTACTACCCAGTTGTGCTACAAAGTTTCCTTTGTTTTTCAGTAGTTCCGGTGTGATCATGGCGCAGGCTGTGAATATCCCACAGCATAGTCGCATTGCGGTACGCAACCATTTACAGGCTTTCCAAGTCCCATTGGATGGCTTGGCTGTGATTTTAGTGGTGTGTGCAGATCCGGCGTACCCTTTCGAACTGTTTTATTCGTGGGTAACGTTTCCGGAAGTGGACGCAAATTCTGGTGTGTTCCACACCTACACACCCTCACCTGCACCGGCTGAATATACACCGTACAGGGCACTGGAAATACCTATTGATCATTGGCAGCATCGCGTTTGGTTTGATGGCGCCCTACCCCACCCTTTGTCCGCTGCGAGGTTGGGTCCTTTGTCCATTCCAGGCACAAATTGGCCTGCATTGGGTGGATTCACCCCGCACCCGAATCACGGTGCATGTCCCCTAGCGGATATTCGCAGACTGCATGTTGTCTCAATTGCCGTGATTCGTGCATTAGTGCAATACATAGGTCGTCATCTCCCGGGTGGTCCCCCGGGGGGTCCGGCCGTTCAAACGGAACATGGCAGTTTAAGGCTCAATCCGGTTATGGTCAATTCCGTTTTTGGTAAGCGCCCCGATGATAAAAATGAATTCCCTTTCTGGCTTGCCGAGAAGTTTGACCAACTGGAGGCTGTGTTTCCAAATTCTACTCCTGCTGATAAACATAGAATGTTGACGATTACTTTGCCTAAGGATTTAACTCCTGAACTCGTTGACTGTGAAAGTTGGGGAAAAACTTTTGCGGCCGTTTATACGAGGTGTTTCGGCACCCCGTCTATGTCCGTACTGCCTACGATCGTTAAGCGTGTTCAGGATGAACACGGACCGGAAGCGGCGGTTGAATTGGGTATGCGCCTGTGTGGTTCGTTTGAGATTGTTAGCGATCTCATCCTCTCCAATATAAAGGGAGGTGGAGTGAACTTTCAGGTGTCGAACGCTTTGGCTGCTCTGCCCGATGCCGATAAACCCCGACAGTTAGCGAAGATTGTTGTGACCGCATATAAAACTATTGGTCGCACAAGTAAAGGTCTGAAATATTTTGCTGTCAAGGAGAAGAAACAACCACAAGGGCAGTATGCTGCGGCAGATGTCCAGCCCAAGTCCAAAAAACAGAATTGGCCTAAAAAACAGAATCAGGGGAAGCAACAACAGCAGACTCAGGAATCTTATCCTGCGCCACAAGTTCCTGCGCCAACAGAGAGAGTTTATGATTTGCGCGATCGCGCGATGATTAAATCACCTGATCGATTTCAGGTTTCTGATCAACGCTCTCCTCGTTCCTTTCAGGACTCATCGGCCCCGAAGACCGGTGGAGGAGGAGGCGGGAGGGGACATGGTGGCCAACAAGGACGTGGCCAGCCCCGCCAGACAGACGGCGCAGGGAAGCAGGAGGATTCTACACCAAAGAGACCGCAGTTTGCGAAAAAGAAAGTCGCAGCCTTAACAGCGCATCGATATGCCACAGATAGTGAGAACGCGGCTTTGGAATCTGACGTGGGCTCTGACCTTGCTGGACAGCGCGGCGGAGATTACCATAGTGAGAGAGGCGCTGCGTCCACTACTGAGGGTGACAGCGACTGATATCTACGTTGTAATAGAAACAGCCGATACAAGACTTGCTCCCCCTGAAAGACTTTATGAAATTGTCCTGTTAATTGAAGGTGACATACAGCGTACCATCAAAGGGGTATTTTGGGAAAATCTTTCTTCTACATATGATATTTTGCTTTCGGAGGCTGACTGGCCCCCACCTTTTGTGCTCGCGGCGCCGCGAGGGGAGGAGGTAATCCTCCCCAGTTTCGCGAACACTGTCTCGAAAGAGCATGCGCAGCATTTTGCAGAAGAGTGGGCTCGGGCTCTCGCACCGGCTCTGTACCGTAACCAATGTGGTTGGGACAAATTGTCCCCTTGCCACGAAATTCCATTGCGGTCTCAGCCGCAGCCTCAACCTCAATATCCCATTCGGCGTGAAGCAAAGGCTTCCGTCGCGGAGATCCTTGAACAATTGGAATATCAAGGAGTTATTGAAACGTGTGTGTCACAGATGAAGAATCCTCTTTTTACTGTGACCAAGCCTGACGGATCATATCGTTTGGTATTGGATTACCGGCATTTAAACTCGCATTGCCATAACTGTGCAGTACAGAATACTCACGGCTCTGCCCTAGTGGATAGTCTTGTGCGTAAGCGTTTTAAAACAATGCTTGACATTTTCCAACGGTTTTTATGCCCACAGATTGGATAGCTTAAGCTCCCAATGGACCAGTTTTACATGCGCTGGGGTCCAAAAACAATTCCGACGTCTCCCAATGGGCTATAAGAATAGTCCTGGTATATTTACCGCTCGCATAGTCTCTCTTTTAGAGAGAATCGACCCAGATGCTTGCTCGTACCTGGATGACGTATATCTCACTGACGACGAAATTTGGGAGCATCTGTGTCGTGTAAATTCGATAATTTGTACCTTCGCAGACATGTGTTACAAATTAAATTTTGCAAAATCGCACATTGCTGAGTACACGGTGTTGTTCCTGGGCTATGAGCTCAACAATGAAGGTAGAGGTTTGGCTCCTCACTTCTTGGAGAAATGCGCCCAGTTGCGCGCTCCAACAACACTGAAAAAATTACAGTCATTACTGGGCTTTTTAAATTTCGGGAGGACATACATTCCGGAATATGCCCAGCGTATCAAGCCTTTATATGCTTTGATACAACCAACTTTTTCTAAATCATGCTGGCTGCCTGAGCACTCGGCCATCTTGCAATCTTTGCAGGCTGATCTGCTCGCTTCTAAATTTTTATTGACTCGTGATAACCACACCAACCTGGTGATAAGAATTATTCCTGGGACGGTGGGTTTCACGTACTTGACTTTTAATGAAGGAAACACAGTACCTATTGCTTACAAGTCACACTTGTACACTTCGGCTGAGATGCAATTTCCCACTGTGGTAAAGGTTTTAACAGCTGTGCAGATGGCGATTCTTAAGGAACGAGCTCTGTCACAGGGGAAACGCATGTTGGTTGTTACACCCTGTCCTCATTTGGAGGCAGTCACGAAAGCCAGTGTACCAAATTCAAAAGCTTTGCACCCTCGGTGGATTCAATGGGCTGCGTCCTTGACGTCCTCGGATGTCACGTTTATTTTTGACGCCTCATTGCGGTCGCAAGAGTACTTGCAGTATGAATTTGTTCATCCTGCTCCTCTAGCTATGCGACCTTTGGAGGACTTCCATTGCATCATTTACACTGATGGTTCGGCGCAGGTTGCGCATGGCTCTAAACACGCCTACGTTTCCGCATGCGCCATTGTGGTCGGTGCCATGTTGAACGATGAGTTCATATCCAGGGAGGTGCACACGCTGCCTCTGGGAGATTGCACCGCACAATTGGCAGAGCTTCGTGCTCTTTTACTAGCGTTGGAGTACGCTGATCCTAGTGTAACTACTCTTATTGTGAGTGATTCCTACTACTGTGTCCAGTCTTACAATGACAACTTGTTCTTTTGGATTCAAAATGATTTTCGTGATTCCAAGGGTAGCACAATAAAACACAAGATGATCTGGGTTCGAGTGGCAGAGCTTAAGGCTATGTTGCCGCTCGTTTTTGTGATTCATACTCTCGGCCACCAGCGTGTTGGAGTCCACGCTGTCGGTAACTCGTTTGCTGATGAAGCAGCGAAGTCAGTGGTATCTACATACTTAGTTGCAGCAGTTACTAGGTCCAAAAGTAAGATTGATAGTGACATCTTGGCGGCTGTTGCTGCCACTGAGAAGGGAGGTAAACATCCTGCGGGGTTCCCTTCGAAGTACACATACCACTTAAGTCCCGAAAAGGTTCCTTTTGTGAAAATTCCTGATGTTGGAGAACGTTTGATTCCCAACTCGGATCGCAGGACTGACTTGATTACAGCGGCACATGAAGGTGTGGCGTCTGCGCATGCGGGTGTCTCGGCCACTGTAACTCAATTACAACAACGTTTCTGGTGGCGGGGACTGTACAAACAGATGCGTGATTATGTCCTTCTTTGTGACATTTGCCAGCAGATTAAACCTTCAACTGCTGCGCGTCCGCCACAGACAAAGTTGTACATTTCTAATAAACCGCTAGGTTGTGTTTATTTGGATCACTGCGGTCCTTTTTCCTCTGATACTGCGTATAAGTACATCTTAGTAGCAGTTGATTCATGCACACGCTTTGTGTGGGTATGGCCCCATCGCAGCGCTGATTCACGGACTGTCATTAGAGATTTGCGTGTCTTTGTAGGGATTTTTGCCTGTGGTACCTTCCATTCGGATCAGGGTCCGGCTTTCGCCTCTAAGGCGTATAAGGATGCCATGACTTCGATGGGGGTCCAAGTCAAGTTTTCGTCTCCCTACAGACCTGAGGGTAATAGTGTAGTGGAGCGAATGAACCGTGATTTTAAAGCAATCTTTGACAGCTCGAGTTATAGGCACTGGCAGAAACTGGCTGGCCCACCTCAATGGCGTGCAGCGTGCTCTTAATAATCTCCCTAGAAGGTCTCTGGGTGGGCGGACCCCATACGAAATGCTCTTTGGCATCAAGATGTACGTCCCTGACCTTGACGGTCTAGACTGAGTGGCTCGCGCCACAACCTTTGACGTAGATAAACATTGTAATGTTTTACAGGATCTACAAAAGACCAGAGACAGTCTTGCAAAGGAACATTTGCCCTCCACATCGGATGTTGCGTTGCAGATCCCGGTAGTCGGCTGGCTACCCCGAGTTGGTGAACTGGTTCGCGAGAAGATCGATAACAAGAAAGAATTTGGTCCTTCCTATCGAGCTCCGGTTCCAGTGCTTGGAGTGAAGGGCACAAGAACAGTTATTTTACCACCACTTCCAGGTCGTAAGGAAAACAGGTTTATCTCAATTGACAATGTCAAGATACACAGAGTGGCCGATTCTTCTTAGCATGACACCGGCAGTCTCTTGTCCTTCCATTGTGAGAAATTCAGTTTTGCCCACTACTTCTAATCATGAAACTGAAGTGGCCATCGAATTACCTGCAGTTTCCAGTCCTTTATCAAGTACTTTGCCCTGTACAGACCGTGATGAAATAGACTATACTTACCCCACTGACTTGTCCATGCCTGACCTGCAAGCACGTTTGGCCACAGAATCCAGATTTTCATTTGACACTGTTTCCAATGCCTCGAAGAAACCCTCATGTTTTGCAGTTTATGCCAGCTTATTTAAAAAACATTTTTTAATTCCCCCTTGGACATATATTTGGCTGGTGCTTTTTTCGATTTACCTTTTTATGTCAATTGGATTTGTGTTTTATTTTTTCCGCTTGGTAAATGGACACTATGTCGAGGAAAGAACATGCATTCGACATCTCAATGGAACTTTGGCCCCCCTTTCCTTATCGCATTCTGCACACAGACTGAGAAGAGACTTGACATTTGTTAACATCACTGCTTGGCCTGTCCTTGATGGGATAGTGTGGGATGCCGTTAGATTTCAAATTCATGGCCCTACTGAGGTTGTTAATGTCCCTAATGTGCTTAGAGTTAATATGGGGGATGTGGTGAAACAAAACATACGTTCTGATGATTGGGATGTTCAGGCCGTAGAGTCTTTGTATTCTGATTTGAAATACTATGCTGCCTTTGATGCTGAGGATTTATACTTAGAATCTGCTAATTATGGTGATTTGTTTTGCTTTCAACATTTTGGCAATCACTTCTTGCATAAAACAACATCCAGAAGGAATGTTGTAAATTATACACAATGGGAGCATTGCCCAGCTCCTAAACAAGGCAGTTCAAGTACTTT
This sequence comes from Lissotriton helveticus, assembly GCF_964261635.1. NCBI lineage: Eukaryota > Metazoa > Chordata > Amphibia > Caudata > Salamandridae > Lissotriton > Lissotriton helveticus. The sequence goes on along the minus strand of NC_136063.1, from coordinate 937,699,586 downwards.
TTTGAAAAAGTACACTTATTTTACTCACTTCAATCAGTCTAATCGCGAGTCCTTTTATTTCAAAATGACACAGAAGCCTATGTCCAAGGTTAGACTTACCGATACCAAATTATTGTACTCGAAGTCCTTTCTTGATCAACTGGCTGTTGGCGGCTATGAATTATGGAAGGAAACTATTGACCTAAAATCTGTTTGGGGTTCTAAGATCTGGCAGGTACAAGGCACTGAGGCTTTGCACCGTGCATGTCTCATCCCGAATCAAATGTTGTTTTTGAATTCCACTATTTCTCAGACAACGTGCTTTATATTGGCTACTTTCTAAAAAACTAAATTTTCCTATTATTAGAAGAATATTCTGGCTGGAGTAATTATACTCAGTTTTCGATTAGGGACTTACAGACCCTATTGCTGAATTCGTCCTTTAACATATCCAGTATGGACCCTAAGGGTTGGCTGGTGTGGCACACAAGTGCTGATTCATGCCAGCACCGTTTTCTGGGTTTGTCTGATGGCTTTACACAGGTCAGACCTGATCCACGTTTTGAAACGGAACATTCTGTCACAACTTACTCTGTGGGTAAATTATGTCAGAGTTGGCTGAAACATTCTAAATTGTCTGCAGTTAAATTACATCTTGCGAAGCTGAATGATGATGTAGATTTGAATGATTTCATAAAAGGCCCGGCTAGTGGTAGATCAAAAAGATGGATATATGCTATTTACAATGAAATCTGGAAGACCTCACAGATTGAGGCAGCAACACGACTTAGAGCTATAGATCAAGCAAATCTAGAGAAAGTGCTTGCAGTAGTTGACAATAGTATTAACATGCTTTCTTCCCGCATTTACACTTTAGATAACATTGTGTCTTCTGTAGTGGATATTGTGCATGATGAAGTTTCTGTGTTGTACCATGGTCAGAATCAATTACGTTCTATCATGCAATTTGCATGGACCCTTCAAACACTTAAATCTGGCAAGGTGCCATGGACCTACATGAATGTTTCTTCTCTCTTTGCCCCCTTTAATTTAACTGACAAGCAGCGCTTGCTTTCTATGCGAGATGCTTCTTTTTCTATGTTACATATTGAGAGATTAGAGTCCTTACCTTTTTCTGTGGCAGAGGCCTCCGCTGCAACGTGGCTTATCCACGGTTTGATACCATTACCTTTTGCTTTGTATAAGTTTACAAATTGTATGAAATATGTTGCCATAGGTCGCTATGAGCCTTTAGGTAGTGCATTTCTCCATGAAGTGTGGTCCCTTCCTTTCGCCTATAGATGTTTGAAAGACGGCCAGGAAGTTTATCTGAATGGGGAGGAATGTACAGAAACTCCAGATCACTCGTTAATGTGTAGACACATACAATTACACGGTTCTTGCAACCAGGACCGACCAAATTTAGCCTGTGTTTTAAAAGGGACTCCTGTACCAGCAATCACCCCGACTTTTACCTTATTGGGGAACGGAAGTTATTTACTTTTAAATAATGAAGATTGTTGCGGGTTATTTAAAGGTGTAGCTTATGTGGTAACCGTAACTGAGCGTGTCGTTTGCTGCAGAAATGTCCTGTACCCACCCACACATGAAAATAGGGAGGTTTCCATTTGGCCACGCATCCCAACCTTGAAGGCAGAGTTCAACGGCATGAGCAGACTAAGGGCTCTATTGTCCCAGAAAGAAGTGGCCTTGAGTTCGGCTCGGGAAACTTTCGTGCTTCACATAGCTAACACCTGGACTGAGGTTCAGGCCCTTTTAAATACTGATTTACCGTTGCATTTTGGCGAAATGATACATTCTATCTTTAACGCGTCCTCCACAACTGGGCTGGCGCATTTTTTTAAAACCGTTAGCAGCGGTCTTGTAACTTAATTTGAAAAAATATTTGGAGTGATCCCTGCTTTCTTCCATTCCATTTTTTCGAGTTTGTTTGGAGGATTCCCGGTTTTACTGGCACTGGCGGCAGGCGTTCTAGTGGTCCTTTGCTTCCTTAAATATGGATGCCCCACATGTGGAAGGAGCCGCCCAGCCTCTTCTGGCGCTGTTTCGCAACAGGATGCATGAATATTATGGCACGCTGCCGCTTGCGATTTTAAGCACGGCATATGGATTATCGTTTCGATTTTCCTACTTCACCTGTGTCCAGCCTCTGTTTCATTGCCTAAGCTGTGATTTTGACTGGGCCATTGATTTGTGTCTCTGCGGACCGGTTTCTCCTGACGTCGACTTTAATCAGCTGATGAGTCCTATCGTTACTCACGAGTTGGTTTGTACTGGCGAAAGGATTATGGCCTTAGCAGCGATGCATGGACTAATGGGTCCTTGGGACATACTCGCAGCAGCGCAAGATTTCTTGGCACTGAGCTTTCTTGAAAGCCCACCGAGTTGTCCTCTGATGGTGATAGAGGCTCCGGTACTAGGAGAACATGTATGTTCTTTCCCGCTTTTAAATTGGATGGCTGACCTGTTTTCAGATGAAGACGGTGATTTCATGTTGGAGGCTGTTGCTGCATATTTGTCGTATTCAGTCTTGCCTTAACTTCCTTTATTGATTTATGATGATGCCACCTTTTTCATTTCATTTTTTTCACCTCCCAGTCCTATTGACTTGAGTGCTATTGAACACTAACATTGGCATTTTGATTTTTTGGTTTTGTAGTCTTTTCCATCACTTTATATGATTGCAACGTTGTTCATCGTTCTTGAACTCTGATTTCATGTAGTTGCCCTTATCTTATCTTATCTTATCCGCCCTCGTGTCATATAGCTACTGTATATCTTTATAATGTGTTAAGTTAGCATAGGCTCATTAAATGTTTAAACGCCATTTTTCCTTTTGCTGCTTCTGCACACGACACTTAATTGTTGATTTAGCTTTCAACCTAGTAGTTCGTTGTGGTTTACATGAGAATAATATGTTATTACTCTGATATCAGCTTTGCTTAATAAACTATGTCTGTACAGAGAGTGCTGAAGCGTCAGGAACAACACGATACAGAATTGTTATGAGGTCTGATCTTCGCGCCTTCATAGACATAACATAAGTGCAGCTTCTGCCAACTTTGGGCTTTAGGCGGGTTTTATATTGCTTTGCTTGAAGCACACAAACACACTTGATGCTGTTCGCATGCAGAGAGAGCTGGTGTATGCTGATGTGATCCCTTCATTCTAGGATCTTGAGGTATGGGCCCGCCCTGCTAAAACCCAAAGAGACCTTCTTAGCTATTAATATAATATGTGAGTTAGGGAGGGTGAGAAATAAGTGTTTTTAACCCTTATTCATTACAGCATGTTAACATGCGGTCACCATTTGCTTTCTATGGACTAGTAACTATGCTGATAACTTTGCTTCTGATAATATGTTTCCTTGTATTATCTAAGATACTGCGTCTGAGAAAACGGCATTAGTAAATAAATATTTCAAATGTGCACGTGTCCTCATTTACTCCACGTTCTGGTTTGAAATGCTTGTATAACGAAAGAGTGCTCATGTGTTCCACGTAACCTGAGGTATAGTAAGTTCATGTTCTGGTTTGTCTAATCATTGGGAGTTTGTTATGACCAATGAGACACTGTAGCTAGCTCGGTAAGGGGTTTGTTGGGTACTAAGATGAGTTTTGGGTCACCCTAATTCGCCGAGGTTCCAATCCTCTGTGCCCAGTTCTGTGGGAGAACAGAAACCCTGCTACAATTCTTTGCTATACTAAGCTCTGAAACCTGATTGAGTTTTGTGAAGCATGTGGTTTTCTTCTATAAACTTGGTCAATTGAAGATTGAGAAATGTTTCTGCTACTTTAACAAAGAATGGAAGTAGTGATTCTGGTCTCAAATTTTCTCGGGGGGGGGGGTGTCCAGGGAGGGTTTTTACCAAAGGGACCAATATCGCATGTTTCCAGTGACTTGGGACTTGCCCAGAGCAAAAGGAGGAATTCATCAAGTTCATAAGCACTGGAGCACTAGCTTCCTTCCCTTGTACCAGCATGTTAGGAGGAATAGTATCTGTAGGGGAACCATATTTAATTGTTGAAAGAAGCTGAAGAGTATCTCTTACCGTAGGTGTTTGGAAGTTAAATAGTGGTAGTTCATCCTAGGGGGTGCTGGGATGTTCCTTATTGTTATTGAAAGCAACGTTTAATTTGTAAAAAAAATAAGTGCCACTGACCATCTCAGGATGCCAATGCAGCCTACAACATATTGCCCCTGCCAGCGCTGCCAAGGACAGCATTAACACAACTACTAACGATTGCACTCCCACAAGTGGGACAATTAAGTCTATTTAAGGTCACCCAAATCTACAATAATGGTATGAGCGGCAGGTATTATTAATTTTAATGTACATTGACTTACTAAACACTATTGTGCCCATCTCAGAATTTGACACAGTGCCACCATGTTGTGGACTGTCATTAGAGACAATGCTAACAATTAAGTGCCGGTGCTGAACTCTGGTAACCACTGATTCAAATTAAGCACTGATTGAAAGGTGGGATTTGTAAACTGTTTGCGACCCCCTATTGGTGCTTAATGAATAACTTGGGAAAGGTGATGGTGGAAGGGGCACCCTGAAGGGCTGTATTCCGTTCACACCGCAGAGGCAACATTACTCTTATAGACCGGGCAGACCGGGCTACCCTAAGAAGGATGCCAACAAGGGGATCCCCACTCCATACACAATTAAAACAAGCCCCTTCATAAGTTCAGAGGGACTTCTAAATAGGTGCATTTGTATAAATAGGCATATTTTAGGAGAGTTCATCAGTATACAGAAACATCAAACTCTGTGCTCTGTTTTTTTGTGTGTGGAGAGGGTGGGGGAATGACTTCAAAATGGAGTTTGAAAGGACTACCACAGACGAAACCTTGAAGGATTGACTACAGACAATTCACCCCTGATGTATATTCATTCCTTGTGTGCTCAGGCACAACAAATGCATGTCTTTTATCTTGATATTCGCTATGCACTATAAGTCTCCTAGTCCTTTTCTCACGGTTTCCTTCTGAACTCGCTAGCTCCCTTCTCCTGTGCTCAGTCATTATTCCCACCTACATGGACCATCCCTCGGTTTCCATCTAGTCCTATACAATCTCACTGCCAGAACTCACATTCTCCCTTTTTTTCTGAAAGCAGTACACATCTCTCTACGTCAGTAGCACGCTTTTTCCCCTCGCTATCCTGCACCCACATTCACTTCTGCACTCCGACCCTTTCTCTCTAAATCGCACTCTCCCGTCCTGTGCTCGCATTCTCTCATTCATGTCCACAAGCGGTCCTCAAACTATTGTTGCTCCCCTCCTGCATTCACACTGCCTCCTACATCCACCATGTTCTGCCAGTAGTGCTCTTTTTCCTTTACTTCTACTTATTTTCCTCCTCCTGCACTTACAGTATCTACTGACACCTTAATTCATTGGATACTTCTGCTCAGTTGGGGCTCCTCCGCTATGGCGGAGCATCGAACCCCCACTGCTTTTAAGCAGTGCAACGAAGCATAAAGTGAGAATAACTTCAAGTTATTACTATTTTATGCTTTGTGAAATGGTCTGCTGCTTTGCGGGCGGGAAGGTGGGCTGCATTGCTCTCTGAGATCCACAAGCATGAACTAGACCCCCCTTTTAGACCAATTGTCGTGCAATAGGGTGCGTTACAGAACCTATATCGAAATACCTTGATGCTAAACTTCGCCCATATGTCAGAGATATACCGGGATATGTACAAGACACACGTCACATAGTTAATTTACGGAAGGGAACATGTTTCAACCATAACAGACAGTGGTTGGTTACGTTAGACGTGGAAAGCCTCTATAGCAATATACCATGTGATGGAGCAGTCGTAGCAGTGCAATGATTTATAGAACTTATGAACATTGATTGCAATGCAAATTTTATCATTGATTGTCTACATATTGTTCTTGATGAAAATATATTTGAGTTCCAAGGTGAGCTATATAAACAGGTAAAAGGCGTAAGTATGGGCGCATCTTGTGCCCCCACAATAGCTAATATTTACGTAGCGTATTTTGTAAAACAATTTGTGTTCAATGAAATGGCCCCTTTTTATGAGTCCGTACTTCATTGGTCGCGATATATAGACGACATGTTTATTTGGGACGACAATATAGATACTTTGGAAGAGTTCTTATTATGGCTGAACTTGTGTGATTCTAAGCTAAAGTTTACTCAAAACCAGACAACATTAAAATTGAATTCCTTGACATCTTAATTAAACATGAATGTGGACAATTGATAGTGGATCTATTCACTAAGCCAACTGCACGCAATACCCTTTTACACTATAAAAGCTTCCATCCAACAACACAAAAAGACAGTATCCCATTTGGGCAATTTTTGCTTCTTCGACGCAATTGCACAAAATTGGAAGACTCCGATTTGAGAGCCACAGACATGATGAAGAAATTTCGAAGTAGAGGGTATCCACATAGATTAATCAGACAATCGTACAAACGAGCTAGATTTTATGATCGGCAACACTTAGTACAAGACACTAAATTAAAGTAGGATGTCAAATTAGTGTGTCACACCTCACTCCGTGATGAATGAAAAAATCTGTGAAATAATCTGCTCAAATTGGCATCTACTTAATATCAATAGAACTTCTACTGATATATTGCAGAAACCTTTGTTTGCATATTGAAAAAACAAAAACTTGAAAGATCTTATTGTGAGATCGCGCATGCCAACAAAAAAAGAGCCAACACAGAGAAGTGTTGAAAGCATGCTACTGGTTGAAGGTAACTATAAACGCGGCACGTGCAAAGTCTGTCCGTTTGCTATGGAATTAAATAAAATCACCTACAATGGACAAGTTATCGTATCAAAAGGAATGACTAACTGTAAAACTAATAATATAATATATTTGTTGATCTGTCCCTGTATGAAGGGATACGTGGGCAAAACATCATGTACACCGAATGTTAGGTTAACAGAACACCATAAGTGGAGAACATGCCCAGACTCCTAGTCCCTGCCTGAACGCCTAAACACAGTGCTCAGACCAATCCCAACACTGCTGTAATGGAGCGTTGTGATTGGCTAGGGGATTCCGGGAGCCTGGGTCCTGGTTCCTGCTTCCTTCGTGGACTCCACCGAAGAGCCGGCGAGGAAGCAGCCAGGGCGCAGGTACGTTTCCCCCCTTTTTTCATTTACTCCCACAACCCCCGCGACTTAGCAGCCGCCACTGTAGAGTGGGTTGGATTGGAGTGGGTGGACTGGAGAGGGTGGATTGGATTGGAGTGGGGTGGATTGAAATGAGGTGAGATGGACTGGACTGGATTGGATTGGGGTGGATTGGAGTGGGGTGAGGTGGATTGGTTTGGATTGGGGTGGGGTGAATTGCATTGGGGTGAATTGGACCGTGTAGGGTGATTTGGAGTGGGATGAATTAGAGTGGAGGGGGTGGATCGAACTGTATTGGAGGGGGTTGGACTGAATTGAATTGGAGTGGGGTGGATTGGACTGGAATGGGGTGCATTGAATCGGATTAGATTGGAGTTGGATGTATTGAAGTGTGATGTGCTGGATTGATTGTATTGAGTGAGGTGGACTGACTGGAGTAGAGGGAGGTGACTGGAATGCAGTGGTGTGGGGTGCATTGGAGTGGGTGGACTGCATGGGGTGGATTTAATGGGGTGGGGTGGATTGGGGTGGGTGGGGTTTGGTGAATTGGGTTTAGGTTGATTAGGGTGGATTGGATTGAGGTGGATTGGACTGAGGTGTAATTGGGGGGGGCAGATTGAATATGGTTGGTTTGAGGTGCGGTGGTTTGGATTGAGGTGGATTGGAATGGGGTGACGTGGATTGGAGTGAGGTGGGTTGGATTTGGGTGAGGTGATTGAGGTGGGGTGGGGCAGACTGTTTTGGTTTGGAGTGGGGTGGACTGTTTTGGATTGGAGTGGGTGCCCCTCCATGCATGCCTTATAGTAAAGAGCTGCTGCACTACCTAAATGGTAGAAACAACCACTACCCTCTGTGGCCTAAACTTACCATCTCAGCTAAGGCAGCATACAAGGCCAGAACACAGCACAACCCAAAACCAAGATATGTAAAACAAAAAAGGCCACACAACAAGTCTTCTCAAAATAGGCACCCTGTATCTGGAATAACATCCAACAACAAAATGCTTGCTCCTTCACTTCTCCAGTTATGAAAGGAGCTAAAAACCAAACCTTTCAGTAACCACTTCATTCCCAGCCGATAACAAAACTCCCCGACACTTTTTCCACAGTGGCCACATAATGAACAGAACTCCCCTGTTCATTCAACTCCCCAATCCCAATTTTGTATAGGATTCTGGAACGTTCCCCATCCGTTTTTATTATGTGCAGGACTTTTTTGCTCTTTAGATAGGCTTCCACACATGTGTACATGCCCCAAACTCATCACTCGGACGCTCAAGCAACCTCAGACATGCCAGAGTAGCTCAATGGCTCATGTGATCTGAAAGAGCCCACAGACAGGTGAAGGCATCGCCAGTCTGTACTGCTGCCTCTGGACTCCTTGCTGCCCCCTCAGTCCTCTGAAAAGCCTCCATCAACCCCTCCCAGACATCTAGATCCTCCCTCACCTTATCCATCCTAGATATCAGATGTACTTCTCCTTAGCTAGGGCCCATTCAACTGTGTCCATACTCTATGACCATCCCACTCAATTGTCACCCATCCCTTGGCAACCACCAGTGCCAATTATTGAAGCTTACAGCATATCACCCCCTCTCTTGGATGCTTGACTATACCCAGAAGGCATCATTTGTGGGTCCATTCAACCACAACAACAGCCACCCTCTCTACTCTCTCCCATTCCACTGTCTCCCTTACAATTGTCCAAAATGCACACGCCGACTTACACATTCATACCATATGTAGAAAGGAGACCCCACCGGGCAGTCTTCCCCAGTGCCTCCGTCAACTTCTCCAGCGTGAGTACCACATCCAATTGATCATGCATCACCATCAGAACCACCTTTAGCTCCACGCGCAGCATATACTCAACCACTGCATCATGCCCTTAGATCAATCCTTCACCATACAGACTTTCTAGATTTGCCATAAACCTTCCATTAGTCAACTCAAGAGTATTTGCCAACTTCCCGTCAGATCACCTCAAGGACATACTGGGGAGCCCCCGGTCCTCTCTTTTCAGAAGCCATGAAAACCATCTACTGGGTTTGTTGTCCTTGTTATGGAGCCTGTCTGCATTTCTTCGGGTAAAACGTATCAAATCTATCACAGGTTTCCTCAGTTGTGTGTCTAGTCATGGTGAACTCTGCTCGCAGAGCCTAATCCAGAGGCTCACGTCTCTGAATATTCATCAGCCTCCCTATTAGCGTCGCCAGTTCCCCATTCAACTGCCATCAAATACTATGCACCCTACTCATGCATTCCCCCTCATGACTGCATTCTTTGCCTCCCACTCCGACACTCTAAAGGCAGTCATGCCCCAGTTGCCGGCCATGTACCCTGTCAATGCCTCTCCCAATGTCTCCCAGCAGACCGTATCCATGAGGGCGTCAGGGGGCAGCATCCAGGTCAATCTACCACTCGTCAACTCCAATAGCAAAGGCAAATTGTCTGACAAATAGAGCTCCGAGTACTTGGTATTTCGTACCGCTGTGACTGTGACTATGCCCCCAGTGCCCAGTGCTCTTTTCAGGCTACTATAGGCACCATGTGTTAGCTCGAGTCATATGAGTTTTATCTAGACGCTGGATGCATCTCCATCCAAATGTTCACACATCTGACATTCTGCATTACTGAACTCTAGAACTCCACCATAGCTTGCTTTGTCGCAGGTCTCGGGTTTTCCGTCCAACTACCCAACTATTACACAACTAAAATCTACCTCCCACCGCAACCTGGTGGCAATGGCATCTTGTGGAAGAGGTGTGGCGCCGCGGCCAGGGCGACTGACTCCGGAATCTGGGGATCACGGTTCGATCCCCGGCACCGGCAGCAGATTAGCCCAGCACCATGTGACTCTGGGCAATAGCTTGCTTAATCTTCCCGACTGCCCCCAGCGCCTAGAGACCCTTACGGGTGATTGTGCGCTTTACAAATGTGGATTTATTATTTATTATTATTATTATAACAGATTCTGAATTTTCAGATAAAAGTCTCTCCATCATTGTTGGTTGCATACACATTCTAAATGGAAAGAGCCATACCATCCTACAGTCCCTGAACCAACACATCTTTGCCACTCACATCCAGCTCAGAATATTGCAGCTTAAATGGCACACCAGACACCACCCATACTGACACTCTGCATGCATATGTCAAGTAGTTGACGAGTACAACTGACCACTCCACTTCTGTTTTAGGTTACGGTCCTCGTTGTCTATTAGACAAATTTCCCGGAGGTACACTATGCTAAACCCCTGCCTGCACAAGTAGGACATCGCCCTGTGCTTCTTTATATACTCACATAGACCTCTGACATTCAAAGTGACTATCTTACGACTTTGTATGATGCCATTGCTTCCTTGTCCATCCAGGACCAGTCCAAGTCCACGCTCCCTACCCACGGCACCATGCTACCTTCATTGACAGGCAGTATTTTGACACATCTCCACATTCTGACCAGCATCACTGCTCTTTTCTCAGTGGTGAGCAGTCAAAATATCGAAAATAAAATATCGACCTACATTAATATCGAGGTGACGATATCGAAGGGACATAATATCGATGTTAAGAATATCGATGGAGAGAATATCGACCCTAAGGTAAGTAATATCGATATTCTTTTTTTATATCAATGTAAGTAATATCGAAGTTAGTAATAGAGATAACAAATATATCGATGTTACTAATATCGATGTTACTAATATCGATATTTATATTGTTGTAATGTATTTTATTATGTATTTAATGTGTATATGTTATGAGTTTTGTTAAGTGTTCTACTTGTTTTAAAATATATGTATACACTTTTTATATGTTAATTATGATTTTTTAAGTTATTTTAGTTTTTTTAGTATCGTAGTAGTTTGTGGGTTTATAGGCCAATAGGGTGAGAAGTAATTTAATTATACTAAATTATTTATAATTTTTTAGGAATTATAAATCAATTTTAATTATTTTTTGTGTTTAAGTTCTGTAGCAGGTTGTTGGTTTATAGGGGAATAGGGTGGGAAGTAATTTAATTGTAATAAAAAATAATAATTTATTTTAAATAATTAGTATTAATTATAGTATTGTTAATTAATCATTGGAAATTAATTTGTAATTAATTGTTATTAATTGATTAATTGATAATTATGTCAAGTGTATTATTTTATTATTGGAGTGTGTGGTGCGTTTATAAGGGAATAGTGTTGTAAGTAATTGAAAAGCTAATTAAGTAATTACATGTATTGGGTATTGATAATTTATTGGACATTAATTATTAATTGGTAATTTTCAAATATAATTTTTTGGTTATGAAAATTAATTTCTTGTTTTATCATTAATTGGAAATTAAATATGAAATGTGTATTGGTAAATGTTATTAATAAGCAATTATTAATTGGTAATTAATGTTCAATACTAATTATTTTGGTATAAAAAGCATTTAATGTTTCAATATTTGTTAATTGGTAATTACTATTTAATAATTATTATTTCTTGCTATTTATTATTAATTTGTTAATTAAGTATTATTTTGTTATTATGTTTTTAATACTTTATTATTTGTAAATAATTTAGTCATTTAATAATTAATTCATTGATTATTTTAAAAATATATTTTATTTATAAGTATGTTATTTTTAAATTCTACGCTATCAAACACTTTCCCTACTGTTGCACTTACTGGAGTTGGAATAGTAATTTTTACCCCTACGGTATCCAGCACTTTCCCTACTGTTGCACTAACTGGAGTGGAAATAGTAATTTTTACCCTCCCGCTATCCAACGCTTTCACTACTGTTGCATTCTTTGGAGTGGGAATAGTAATTTTTACCCCTACTCTATCCAACACTTTCCCTACTGTTGCACTCTCTGGATTGGGAATAGTAAATTTAAGCCCTACGCTATCCAACACTTTCCCGACTGTTGCACTCACTGGAGTGGGAATAGTAATTTTTACCCCTACGCTATCCAACACTTTCCCTACTGTTGCATTCTCTGGAGTGAGAATGGTAATTTATACCCCTACGCTATCCAACGCTTTCCCTACTGTTGCACTCTCTGCAGTGGGAATAGTAATTTAAAGCCCTACGCTATCCAACATTTTCCTTAATGTTTTTTTTTTGGGAGTTGGAATAGTAGTTTTATTCCCAGATAATGTAGTATATAATTAATTTAAAAAATATTAAAAGTACATTTAATTTTTTTAATTTGTTATACATAATTATTTAATTTTTAGTTATTGTTTTAAGTGTATAGATGTATTTGTATTTTTAAATAATTTATAATTTATAAAAATAATTATTAAAACTGACTGTTAAGTATTTATACATTACATACTATATGTATTTTTAAATTAATGTTTTTTAAATTAAATATAAATTATTAATTTTAAACATAACTTTTTTTAACGGTTTCTTTTATTTATAAGTATTATTTAGTTTATTTTACATATTTTTCCAACAAAAAACAGATATTTGTAATAACAATATTTTTGACATTTATATATTTTTTCCTTTATATTTTTGTGCTTACCATGTTGTAGATAGAATATCAATATTCTTGATATCGATATTCTTGCTACGATATTTTTGTAGGTCAATTAAAAAAAAAAAAATGTTACCTTGGATATTTTGTCAGTGATCCTTCTCAGTACCAGGGATTCTTGTTAAACCTGAACTGGTAACTCAACCCCCCTGCATCCCTCCCCAGGTGAAAGCAACCTTAAGGCTTACTACTTATTTAATTGCTAAATAATAAAACTAAATATGCAGTAGCAAGGCAACACCCAGCAGGACTTCTATCCTAAGAAGACAAGACACCACCAGCACCCGAAATCCAGCTGTCCTACTATTCCATCTCTAACCAATCACATCATTGCTTTTTCTCATTCCTATCAATATCATTACATGTCTTGTTTCCACTCTTCAGAGTTCCCCCTTTCAGAATCAGGTGCAGCCCTTCAACAGTTTCTTGCAGACCATGCCTGTCCCAACACAGGACCAACATCACCATTACCCCAATGAAGTCGTTCAAGCGACTTCCTTGGTGTCCACTTGCTGCTCCCCAGTCTTGCTGTCGTCTTCCTCATTCATCTCACAATTACCACCACTCCCCGTCTCGGGACCCAATGTACCATCCTATTGCACCACCCTCATTCATCTCACACTCACCACCACTCTGTCACTTGACCCAATGTACCATCCTATTGTAGTATCATTCTATTGTGAGCCAATTCCTCAGCTTTTCCAACTTGGAAGAGCCACCTTCATGCCCCCTTTGTGGTCGTCTCTGCTCACCCACACGTTCAGACATGTGTAGTCCCTTCTCACGCCCAGGCACCCGGTCCCATATCATCAACCATGACCACACCTCGTTTGGTTTCTCAAAGATGCAGTTCTTTCCATCAGCAATCACTTTAAGATGGGCTGGGTACATCAGTATGTAGGATAAGTTCAATGCATTTTGTTTCTGCTTCATTTCCAGAAAGGACTTCCTTTGCATCTGTACTTTGTGCATGTAGTTCAGAAAGAAGGTATTATGATTCTTGAATTGCATGTCACCTGCTTCACGAGTAGCCCTCAGTATGATGTCCTTACCCCTATAATTGAAAATTCTCACTATGATAGCTCTCAGGGGAGCCCCTGGCAGTGGCCGTGCCCTGTGGGCCTTCTCACCCGCAAAAATGGGTGACAAATCTATTAAAGTCAGTTTAGTTTTTAGCCAGTCCTCCAAGAAGCTTTCAACTAAGGCACTCTCTCCTTTTTCTGGGAAACCCAGAAACTTAAGATTGTTCCTCTGAGATCATCCTTCTGTGTTCCCTACCCGACTTTCCAGTGCCGCAGTTGATGCCATCAGGCAGGACACCTATTCTTTGAGGATGGGGACTTCCGTCTGCAGGTCTGTGATTGTATGTTTAAATATTGTGACCCTTTCCACGACTTTGCACGTGTCTGCATGGAGCAACCCCACCTTGATCGACAGTGCTTCAATGCTGTTATAGAACCCAGGATAGCCTCCTGAATGGCCGCATGGGTTTACTCATCCTCCCACTCCGGGGCCTCCACTCCCAGCAACCCTTGGTGTAGGCCCTTGCGATAGGCCCCTGTGGGGTGGTGTACTGAGTAATGGTGTTGACCTGGTACCCCTTGGCTGACTTATCCTCCCCCATACTGGGAGGTACGGCTCAAAGAAGAGCCCCCGCCCTCCAAAAAGTCCTGTCTAGGTACCAGTCCAGGCTGTTTAGCACTATTCAGCGCCACACTCTGTCAGCCAACTCACTGCCACAACATAGAGTGAGGCGAGCAACAGGCACAAGTCGAGCAGTCAATGCCCCCTTCTCAGTCAGCACCACCACTCTCTCAAAGCCTCAGCCTGTTCAGCTGCCCTGGTGGCCCACATGCACCCAGCTTTTCAGGATTCAATGGTTCAGTCTCGTAGGAGGACTCCCAGCCAGTGCCACTACTTCACCTTTTAGGGTAACCGCTGCAGCACACTGCTCCAATGCGGCCTACTCCAGCCCTTTGGCCCCAGTGCCCCTCACTCCAGTCCAGGGCCAACCATAGAGCATCAGACATTCCTCATTTCCCATTCTCATTTCCAGGATGCCGCTTCACTCTAGGTGGAGGCCGTCCTCAGTCCCAACCAGGCTGTTCAACAAGCCATGGCCCCCCATGCCGCGTTACAATGCAGACTCTGTGCACTTCATTGGCCCCACCACACCTCAATGCGGGCATAAAAGGCTGACCGGCCAATCCCTGCCGCCCTCTCTGAGCTGCTCATTGGCCATGGCCACGCCGTTAGTTAATGGCACCACTCACACCACCATCAACTGCCATGCTGCTGCAGCAGACCCCACCTCCTCTAGGACTGCCATGGGCCACAGCCTCCTCTCACTGCAGTTCTGCTCACAGCACTGAGCTGGTCAGCCAAACTTAAGCTTCCATTTCTCGTCTGGACACACAGGTGCCCACCTGTGTGCATCAGGCCACTCTCACTAGGCCCAGGAAGGCCCTCAGGTTCCCTTGGAGGTGTGATCGCGGGCAGTCTCTTGTAGCTCCAGGACTTCCACTCAGGGTGCTCCAGTGCCTCCAGGGGGACAAACTTCAGTTTAGCGGGTCACAAGCCAAAGAGTAAGGGTGATCATGGCTATGCAGTGCAGGATGATAACTAAGGGCAGCACAGTGCTCTAAGAGTGTGTCTGATTGGCTATCTTGCCTGGCCATGCCACAGGCTTGAGAGGATAAACTTACAGATGTATTTGCACCATGAATTTCTAAAGTGTAGCCAAATCTGGATAGGAGCACACAAACTCAAAAAATTAAAGTTCCACAATGGACAAGGGAAGTTTTGGCTCTAATCGCTCATTTCAGATCTGCAGACTCAATGGTTCTAATTGGTTGGCTACTAGATAAAAAAATGTTTAGCTGCCACCAATAAAGAAAGTGGGATTCAGTGAACTTGCCCTGAAAACATTAAGAGCCACAGGGGAGCATACACTGAGCCTCTGGCTCATGTTGGACGTAGCCAAGGGAACCCTTGGTACTACAATTAAAACAAATATTTTTGATGCATGGTTTATGAACCCAAACACCCATTTTAAGGTTCATGAATGTAGAACTTTGGTGTGTAACCCACAAAACAATAATAAAAAGAATATCGAAATAAAAATGGAAAATTGGTAATATAATCTTAAGAAAAGGGAGTGGGGCCTCTATATATGAATGGTTGTGCACAGGTCTTGCAGCCTAGTTTTGCTGCGCATGGTTAAAGGTAAGGCACAGCGGGAGTTCGCTACCCACTGTAGGTTAAAGACCTATTTGCAGCATGAGATGGCCTCTTGTCCTAGATGGGTGCAGGGCTAGGCCCTGTGGCCAATCCCTGCTGTGCATGGCTGAAGGCGTGTGCAGCAGGGCTCGGCTACCTGCAAAAGTTGGTTGGCTTGGGGAGATAGGTGGAGAGTCTTGTCAAAAGTTAACAGCACTTTAACAAAGGATATTTAAGTAATTTTTGAAAATATATATTAATTTAACCATAACTCTACTATAACTATAATATTTCTTTCAGTGAGTACATATACTCCTAGGTACATAAAGCAAGCATAACCTCAGAGTACTATGTATGAGCCTGAAAGTCAACGTACCTACTACAAGACACAAATTAGGGGTATAGGCAGTGTTTGGCTGTACATAGTGACCATGGGCATCACATTAACACTCATGAGTCTGAAGGCCTGACTTGAGACCAAACCTTATGCCACACCTAGCACCTCGGGAAATACTAGGGTAAGCTCAACCTTAGGTTGTGAAAAGTGAGCATCCGCATCAAAGGTCAATTCATGAACCTTGAAAGTACCTCCTGTGGCCAGACCATATGCCCAATGTACCGTAAGCCAAATAGCAGGTGTTACTATGGGCATCAAATAAACATTGGTGAGCCTAAAAGCCAAGTTGGCAGCCAGGACTTAAACCTCAAACAGTACAGGGTGACAATTGAATTGTGGGTAAAATCACCACATATATTCTAAAGGTTTTTGATACAGAGACTAAGGCACGCAAGTTCATTGAAACCTGAGCATTTCCAATCCAGGTGTACAGCTAGACCCAAACTTTCTACCATATTGATGCCCGGGTTTCATGGAACCCTTGAACCCAAAGTAATTTTTTAGGAAGAAACCTCAAATGTGGTGAAGCAGCGTCACAAACCCCTCCACACTGGGTCACCAACCATTCTTTTCTGCATAAAGCATTCAAATCTTTGTCACCAGGTTTTATGATTCCTCTGTGGATTTTTTTTTTTAAAGTTTAGGAATCCTCTTACTTAGGCCTTTGGGTCAGGATATAACAACCTACCTCATTATGTTTTGTTTTTTCAGGCAGCTGAGACTGTGCCTTGTATCCTGTACTGGCTGCTGCAAGAGAAAATTGTGTCTTGTGGCCAGCCAATCGGAGCACTCAGATCAGTGAACCCTACAACTAAGGGCCTGATTCTGATTCGGGTTGGAAAGCTTCCCGACCGAATCGGTTTGGAAATGGTTTCCGACCCACTCGGATCGTGAGAGTCCGACCTACAGTGTACGATGCATCCGGATGCTTCCAGATACGATTTGGTTGGACTCCCATTGACTTTAATGGGAGCATAAGTTCCTAACCGCATCATAATTGGGCTCTGGGTCGGCAAGACACGTTCCCGATACGATTTGGAAGGAGCAAATGCCGTTAGGAGGCCTTCCTAACCGCATCAGAATCAGGCCCTAGGTGGAAATGCTTTCCTAACCGCATTGGAATCAGGCCCTATAGCAGTGGTACAGGAAGATTAATAAGCAGCTCCTCAGCAAAATGCATAATCTAATTAAATGTGAAATGGAGACTCCTCTATGCCTAGTTTATTGGCTAGGTTTCCTGATTCCAGAATCAGGTATGTCAGCAGTGCACTTTTAATGTCTGGGAAAACAATCTTGCCTCTAGCTTATGTACAGGAACAGGCCATGTTTCCAAAATGGATTCCGCATCCCCCCATTATTCTGGCTCACTCATACATAAGTTGTGTGGACCACACCACACAGACCATAAACACTCTCAGTATGCATTTGGGGTGTTAGCCTCCACTCCAATGACACAGAAAAAGGGGCTGATCCAAACTATGGATGTAACAAAACCCGGTCAGCTGCCACTATTGCTCTATATGGTTAACTCACACAGGGACAGTAGTCCACTGTCAGTAAAAAAACATGGTTGGTGCACCTTCCCAGTATCAGTGAGTCCTGTAATGGACAGGGCTAGGCCTCTGCACACACTAGGTTACTGTGAGGCAAGGTCTGAAACAAAAAAAATAAAAAAGGATATTAGATCCAGTCGGGCAGGGGTTCATGACTGTACACCACACAGGGGACATTCCTATCCTAACAGTTGTACTCCTCCCATGCTGCCATTAGGGGCCAGAAACTTGTTGGCTTAGTTTACTCCTACTGGGCAAGATCTTTTTGTGGATTACTACTAAAGGGGGTGTTCCTCTCAGCAACTTCTAAATTTAGACTACATCAATATCCTAGTCTGTCTAAGTTTGATGCAACTCAGTAGATTATATAATTAACTTTGTAATTCTATAACGATTTAAGACTTTACCTAAAACCGCACTCTCCAAAGCCGGTTCTGAAGGGCCGGATCCACGCCGGATTTTTAGCATGTCCCCATTTAGATAAATGTAGTTATCTTAAAAATGTGACATTGATTCTACCTTCCAGGCCAGAATTTAGAGAACTCTGACCTAGAAAAACACCAACATGCTAAGCAGCAGCTTTGCTAAGTAATTACTATATTATTTTCCCATTTAATTACTATATGCTCAGAGGACTCCCCGCACAATCTTAACTTAGAAGGATAGTTTAAGGCATATATGTACACCAAAGAAAAATACACTGTTCTACAGTAGTGGCATAGCTTGGTCTTTGATGGCCCCTGTGTTTGCCGCCTTAGAGCGGGGGGTGGCTGGCAGGGCTCGAGTTGGGGGTACCACGCGGGTGGACGGCGCCCCCCCCACTTATTTTACCAGGTGGACGCTGTCCCCCCTGCCAAACAGCTGGATTTCACGCTTTGGCCTCTCTGGGAGGAGGAGCTTGGCGCTCACAGCACGCTGCTCATGCGCTGACTTCTCAGATGCAAACGCATCTAAGGGGTGAGCGAGGGGAGGCAATGAGCCCAATGGTGCAAGCCACCTTTCGTGACATCACTTCCTGTTGTGACATCACTTCCAGTAACAGCATCCCCCCACTTCTTTTTTTAGGACTTGTGCCCTGGGGGCTGGCATTTCATGCGGTCGCTCCCTAAACTCATGCTTCCCGGGCTACGCCACTGTTCTGCAGGTCACATTGTTGAAAATTTGGCAGGACCTCTAAACCTTCCGAAAGCGGAAACTGAACACTGCTAATTGAGGTAATTACTACTAATACACCGAGTAATAATTTACGGAAAATAAAATCCAGTCAGTATTAACATCTGAGTGGTGAGAGGCTGGGTGTGCCAAATTCGTGTTGTCTCTTGTGTGGTGTTTTGCGTTCCCATTTTTTTGCCCAACAGCCTCCCGAGAAGAAGAAAAAATAAGGTCCCTGCAATCACTGCACCTCCTCAGCGCCACATCTCAGTCTTCTTCCTGTGTCAGAAAAATATCTCTCTGAACCACCTCAAATCAACTGATTGTTCAGCTGGATATCATCAAGAGCAGCACATATTTAGCTCTGACAGTCAAGGTTTTTTCAGTAGCATTATTACTGAGTTTAATAAAAAAAAAAATCTGTGGATTAATTAGAAGCAAAACATGGATTAAATGCTTTGGGTATTCAAGACAATACCATAACGCTATTTTGGCAAATCAAAAGAAGTGGCGTTTTTACAATGTAAATCGATAGTAGAATCAGCATGAATACTGCTAGTGAAGTTTTGAAGTATGCTGATATGAAGATATCGTATTTATAGTCTGAATTGCGAGTGCGGATACAATAAATATGGGGCCTAGAATCTATTTTACTCCCTAACCAAAATAGTGCATGTTCTTTGGAAGTGGGAGAAGCAATTTGCTCTTTCAAGAGAGCTGCTGGACTTTTAATGGGAAAATTACCAAACTATTCAATAAGAGTCCATGCTTTGAATAAAAGCGAGGAAGACTTTCATAGCATGACTCCGACATTTTACATTGGACAATGCTAACAATTAGAGCAGCGTGAGGTATAATGGTATGCAAGCTACACTTTATTACAGAGCTGCTGCATTTTAATTGGGGTGGTATGACCTCCTCTCAGCATGCCCTCAGTGAAGCAGTGCCTGACCTTCACAGCAGCCCTTCAGTGGGGAAGTTGGAGCTCTTCCCATTAGGAACCAGGGGCCTTATTTTCAAGAAAGTGATACAGCGCAGCACTCCAAGCCATTTGGCTGCGCCGCGTCACTTTCAAAGCACAGGGATGCATCATATTTACAACAATGTCTCATATCCCTGTGCTTTCCCCTGCGCTGGCACACAATTGGCTGCCATGCGCCAACGCAGGCACCCTTGCGTCATGGTGCAAGGGTGTCTGCGTTTTAGGGGTGCAGGAAGGACACTTTCCTGAACAAAAACAAATGCATGAGATGTTTTCCTCTTTCAATGTGTGCTGCAGAATTCAGCACGCATAGAACGAGGAGAAATAGAATTATTTTTCCTCGTTGTGCCTCCATAGGCCTCCCCTGGGGAGGAGTAGGATTTTGATGCATTCCCAGGTTTAAGAAATGTTGTAAATCTGGAAATGCCTCAGAATCCATGGGTGTTGGGTGGGAACACCCATGGCACGTCCCTTTCACGCAAAGTGCTGCGTGAAAAGGGGGTGTATTTACAAGGCCATGAAAAGCCACTCAGGCATTACATGACTTTGTAAATATGGAGCACCAACCCTGCGCCACCAGTGTGTCAAAAAAGTGATGAGCTGGCAGCGCAAGGGGCTTGTAAACATGCCCCAATGTTTTATTCTGCCATTTTCAGCAGTACTGCAATACTTGTAGTGGGACATTACAATCATCTCTCAGCTGTGTGACTGAAATGTATTTCAACAATATGGATAATGTCCAAAAGGGATGCTTTGTAAGAGCACACTACATAACATCCCAGTATGGCAGCTATGCACTAAGAGGACAGTGCCACAGCTTCTAAGCATTCTCTTGATGAATACATAAACATCCCAGGAGGAATCCCATTATTTCCAAGTTGCTCAGCAGAGTTACTGTACCTTTAATGTTTCAATAGTGAAAGCTTTTTGCCTTCTTAACAATATTTCTTGGGCATGGAGATTTCTCTCTGTAAATATCTGAGCAGGTGTTATGGGTACTGGTATGGCCTATGCAAAGCACCATCACAGCCAGCCTTTCTCACTCAGTTCAGTTACAGGAGTGGCGGCCGGCTCAGGTAGGCATGGTGGGGTTGGGGGTTTGGGGCAAGGCAGGGCGTGGCAGGGGTAAGCCGACAGACGACGGAATAGGTATTATTTATTTAATAATACCTATTCCATCATCTGGCGACTATCCCCTCCGACCCCACCCTCCCCCTGTCCCACCGCGTTTACCTATTGCGGCTGCCGCTGACTTACAGCATAGGTAGGAGCGATGTAGGCTTCATACAGGAACAGCGAATCTAGCACAGACAGCAGAAGTATCGGCTTCCGTCACAAACTTAGAACATGTGCCGCAACTATGCATGCATCTGACACACACAGCAAATACGGTGCAGGGACCAACAGTGCCAGAGACAGACCTGGGGGGTGCAGACCAGGTAGCGGCAAGATAAGTTCAACTCCATGACAAGTGTAAATAGCTGCTCATGTCCAGTTACTTTCTTTGCTCTTGTCTCACATTTCACAATTT
This sequence comes from Lissotriton helveticus, assembly GCF_964261635.1. Lineage (NCBI taxonomy): Eukaryota > Metazoa > Chordata > Amphibia > Caudata > Salamandridae > Lissotriton > Lissotriton helveticus. The sequence goes on along the minus strand of NC_136063.1, from coordinate 937,678,084 downwards.
TGTTACGCCTTTGATTGCTGAGTTACATATACAACAATACACATGTAATGGAAAGAATTGTCCACAGGAGCTGTCTTGACACTTCTGAAGCATTTGCAAACAATGCAGCAGACTATATATTTGGGTAGCAGTTAGCATAAAAAGAGGATTTTTGTTTTCTTAATACAGTTTGGCACTGTTTGACGAATCTGCATGACATTTCCTAAAAATAAGTTCATCTACCATAGTGCCTTCATGAAGTTTCATGACGATCTGTCAAGCGGGGACTAAGTAACGGGTCTTAGGGTCCCAAAAGTTACCTTTCACATGTTAACCCCTATATGAAATTTTGCTCTCCGACATAGAAAAATCATGGCTGAAAATGGACCGTGTTCTTTCACTGAGAGGGACTTCTCCCCGTCGCGCTGTGAGCCAGTTCGTAATATTGGCAGAATTAGACGAAAATAAAAGATCAAGGAAGACGTGTTGGAATCAATATCCCGCAAAGATAACTATATCATTGTTCTTGGAATAAAAGATACCAGAACAAGACGAGGAACACTAGAAAGTGTTTTTGGACTGCATATAACACTGCCAAGGTCGAATATTCAGACCAGTATGTTAAAAGGGTCATTGCTATATGCAAAGTTTGTTGTCCTGAAGATGGTCTGAGGGAGTCCTATGATAGAAGACCGAAACGTTGACTACACAGTCCATTTCCATTCATATTAATGTATTCTAAGTGACTCTTTTATTGATGAAGACATATATCACTTTTCTGATTTTATTAGGAATGGATTTTTTACAGATGATACATAGGTTAACATGTTTTGTACCTTTTTCATTTTGTAAGCATTGAAATCAACCTTAATTGTTGAATGTACCCTATCAATTTTTGAAATATAAATAAGAAAGATATTTATCAAAAGATAATCCCATGTTTGTTGTTGTTGATTTGATTTTCACTCACTCACTCACTCACACTCTTACAGACCCATACGGCAAATCACAGACCCATTCAGACATTCATGCACCCACTCACAGACCCACTAACGCACACACCCAGCGAGACACTTGTGCTGCCACTCCCATACCCATACAGACACTCACACACTCATTGAGACTTTTTGTTGTGTGAGTACTTGTATTGATCTGTGATTGGGTATGCAAGTTTCTGAGTGGGTGTATGAGAGGTTTTATAGGAGTGTGAGTGGGTGTGTGAGTGCTTCTGTGGATGAAGCCATCAGTGATATCAACAGTGTTGTCATTTGAGATGTCTTCAATGATGTCACTGACCACGTCATGAGTGATGGAACGGGAGGTCATAAGCAGTGCATTGCAGAGGCAAAAATTATAATTAGCTCATCTAACTATAACTGCTGAAATTGAATGTTTTTTTTCAAACAGATTTTTGTTTTTTTTTAAACAGTCATACAATAATAAAAATAGACTTCTGATTACAATTATAATGAGTCAAAATCCTTTGGCGTAAGAGTCCATTGCTTCCTGTTATGGGCGGGAAAAATGCTTCAGTGGACCCATTACCATCCCCAGCAATACCCTACGTAGTGGTAAACCATTGTAGTACTTTATTAGTCCACAGAGTTCGCAACCATTAGACCTTGTATTCTCTGTTCAACATTAACCCACCTGTTACTAGTTCCCCGCCCTCCCCACAGGCATGTCACGTATAATCAACCTCGTATCTTTGTACACCAGGGTTGTTCTATGCTTTGCTCTGCTGTCCACCATAGTGGGTCTACATCGCTGGGCTATCAGTTGGGGGGCAATTGAACCAGTGTGCTCGTGACATTATTTGGTAAGCAGCTGGATTTAAAGTGTGGGGTTCAATCTGCATTGTCAGGGGCCTCCTCTATTAGGCTGTCGTCCCTCTCCTCATCTGGGTGCTTTAGAAGCTCCACCAATGCTACCCATGCCCTGTCTGTTTCCAGTATTTTCTCACTCCCCGTCCTTTTTTTGCTACTTGTAATATGACTGCCCCCTCGAATTCTGCCCATTTAACCAATTATTTTTGCCATCCGGTTATGTTAGAGCCCCATCTCACTTTCCAGTGCCTGGTGATAGCCCTTTTAGCCAACACCAACCCTCCACGAATTTACCAAGTTCCCTTATTCTTGATTGTGTGGGGGAACCAGTGCAGCATACAACTCCCCGGTGTTACTACAATCTCTCTATCGGTCACATTCATCAATACTGCGGTCACTCCCTCCCAAAACCCTCCCACGGTTGGGCAGTCCCAGAACACATGCAGGAAATCTGCCCCTTCCAGATTACAATGCGGGCAGGTGGCTGTTTGCTGTTATTTATTAATCTTGCACGGGGTGAGATACGCTCTGTTACGTAGAAATGCACTAACTGGAACCTAGCATTCCTAGTGCTCTTCCAGACCCTTCCCACTAACTCTCCCCAAGCTTTTCTGGGTATTGTCACGCCCAGATCTGCCTCCCATTTGTGAAGCAAATCAGTCAGGGGAAATAGTGTTTCATGTAATATGCATCTATAGAAGCATGTGACGGCCTTAAAGGTGCCTGCAACTGTTACCACGCATTGGCACACCGCTGACATCTGGGGTTCTGTGAGTCGCTCCTGCCAGTGATTCTGTATGGCCGCCATGAGAGCAGAATATAGTAGAAACTCCCCCCCCAGGTAGGTCATATCTTTCCTGGAGATCATTAAACGGGATCATAGCGCTCTCTTCATATAAATCTCCTATCGTGGATGTTTCATCTCCTCCCAGGACTCTAATCTCCCGCAGTCTCCCCCATGGGGCAATGCCTCACCCATAGTCATTGGGATTTCGGGTACGTAGGGACGCCCACTCAATGCTCGTCGCAAGGCCCTATTCCAGCCCTATTTGCAGACTGTTTTTAATTTGGAGGGCACTGCGTGTTCCTGTATGTGAAGTGTCCGCAGCACCTGAGATATGAGTCGTAGGCTTGGGGTATCATCTACCTGGTAGTCTGCCCCCCTCAGTCGCCCCGCCACCCACTTTGTAAACCATTGCAGCTGAGCCGCAAGATAATAAGCCTTGAAATCTAGTACCGCTAAGCCTCCCTCCGGTCTCATAAGGGTGTTGAGTGCCACCCTTTGTCTGCCCATTCCCCATAAGCACCCCAAAATATTGGATTTGAGGCGAGAACTGAAACTGACTGGTTTTGTATAAGTGAAATGTTTTCCTTTCTTTCAGGGAACATATATATATTTTTCCAGTCAATATGTATATATGTATATTGTGTGTGTTAATAAAACGTCTATACTTATATATGCTTACATTCACCATATTTTTGTTGAAATTCTCACTGCAATAATTGTGTAGCTTATTCTTGTGGTCAATATTCTAGTATATATTTCTTTAGATAAATTAGAATGAAATGTATTGCCATAGCACACCACATTAGCTTAAAATGATGAATTAGTGTGTGCCAATGCTAGGTCTGGTGCAGCTCTGGATTGTTTTTTAGGGGATAGGTTTGGTAGCACGTGAGCAAAGGAAATGAAAACCATGTCCTGAAGTGAACTCCTGGTCATGCTTTGTGTGGCGATATTACCTGTTCAGTGATGCACTTAAAATATCAGCTTTCTAGGCTCTGCTTCACAAACAAGCATTGGAAAGCCTTTAAACCGTAGATCTATACAGTCCTGGCATGAATACCGAGCTCATTTCAAAAGTGCTGTGCAAACCTTAGCTCACAGCAGGCGTCTTGTCAAACATCTGGAGATTAATCCTCCATTTTATATCCTATTACTGTGAGCTGTAAGAAGCGTGCAGTTCAGTATTGCATAAGTTGCAGTACATTTTTAAAATTTACTTCCAAGTTACGGTGGCTTTATACATAATGCATTATGTAGAGATTAACAAGCCTTTGCATTAAAATATATTTCTTGTTCACACTCGTGCTGTCAGAGCTTTGCTTGGTTTCAGAAACTGCTGTGCTCTTAATTTCTTCTGTAAAAGTTGATGGAAGCACTTTGTTATGAGATCCGGGTTTTAAAAATAACCGTTTCCTACATTATGTTTATGATCTAAGGAAAATGTATATGTGGCTGAAAATCAAGTTTAAAAAAAACTATTTTCATGAACCTTATGTACTTGGGGTCACTGATGTAGATTATCGTGAGATACAATGCTTGTTCTCAGTACTGCTGTATCAGCATACATGGGTTGTAAAGGGTGTCGAGCCGCCCCTACACTTCCTGTTTTACTTGTGCCTGTCCTTGCACCTGAGTTCTCGGCTTCACCAGGTTCGTCATTGGAGGGCATTATCGGAAGCACAATGACAGAAATGAGAGGGCTTTAGGTTTCCGCCTCCTCCCTTCTGTGTGCTTACTTGGGGTAGATGGTGCAGGTACTCAAACTGTGTTCCTCCTGCTTCTTTGCCTGAAGTTTCCATGAGTGAAGTGGAGGCATATAGGATTTTGGCCTCCCTCTCACTACCAGGTGGGAGGGTGATGGCGTCTATCAGCAAGTGGACACTGCACCTGTTCTACAGGCTATGATACATTGAGGGCTTGTAGTAGATGGTCCCATAACGTTTGTGTGATTGATTGTTCCTCTTCAGGTCTGGTGTAGCCCAATAGCCCAGGATCCCAACTACATGTGCAAACACTGGAGTTAATCTGTAGAGTTCAGGTGTACCCAGATGTGTCCATCCTTGTTTTAGTTGTTGAATTATTGTATGATTCATTGCTTCAGATAGGGTTGGGGAGCACCCATGCTGCATGCGTCCCTTTGGCATGAATATAAGGCAGCCATTGGGGCAGAATCTTGTGTCTGCCTTGTGGTGGTGTGAGACTATGGAAATGCATTCTCAGAAGTGCTCCCATACTTCTATTTTCCTGTCCAGGGATGGGGAATGCTGACCGAGAGCATGCCCCTATTGACATAGTCTCCATTTCCAAGATCGGGTAAAAAGTTTGTGGAGGATCTTTGGCAGAGGTTGTGTAGAAGCTCAATAGAGTACAACAGGCAAGGCCACACCTGCCAACACCACCTAATTTCTTCTGATTTACATTTTTTTTCCACCCCATAGGAAATCATGTACAGAGGGTGATGTGTTGGATGTGGTTTGGACTGATCTTCAATTTCACCCAGAGCAACCTGGTCCAAAGGGAAAATTGATTCTAGCAGTTCGACTTGTGCATGGTCTCCCTGTAAATTCAGCTGTGCAGGGTGTGATTGGGGAGTAGAAGGCCACATATTCTACTTCAGTTCCACAATTAATGGTTTGTCTTCATCACTTGGGTGAGAATGGCTTGTATTTCCCTCAATCTTTGCCTTTGGACATCCATTTTGAAAATATGAACAACCACCCAACGGCTCTTAATAAAGATATGGTCAACTCTGAACCTTTGAATAAGGTGCCCTATACACAGTGTCCTAATGTGTACCACACATTTGTTAGGGGTGCCCAAAATTAAGATTTGTAATACTCACCCCCCCCCCCTTAGTGGTGGTATGTGTCATTATCTGGTTCAGCTCCACACTAGGTGGGAGCTGCAATGCCAAGCAGGCCCCTCACCCTAAGAGAGGGTGGGGTGAGGGTGTCACTTTTAATTGGAGATCTTTTCACTCTCTCTTTGTGGTATACACATCAGTTATTCTGTGGGTGATTGTGTGTGATAGGTGAAATATCAGCAAACTTTATAATTGACTCAGAAATCCCACATGCACTTACTATTTTCTGTGTGGGATTCCTGCCAAGATTGAGAACAAAACAATTTTTGTTTTTTGTTGGTCCCTCTAATCTGATCTACATGTTTTAGGCCTCAGGGTGCCCAAACGAGTCATGTTTTTTTCTTCAAGAACTTATTAACTAATAGGGCCGTGCCCTGTTACTGATTCCTATTCAGTAATAGGGCCATGCATCTGCAGATTTCCGACAGATGGTTGTTCATTTGTTTGTTCTGCTTGTTTCAGGTAGCCAGTGTGCTAGGGATGCCTGGACTTCCTTCTCATTTTGGCCTTGCTTTGTTTCAACATAATCTCTAGCATTGAGACATACATAGGCGTATGTAGAAGCATTCCTTCTAGTAATGGAAAATTTACACAGTTTCATTTCCAATTATCCTTAGATAGCCTTACTCAGTCTCCCTCCAATGTCCTACATGTGGAGTCATATCATAGAAGAACATTTGTAATTCAATTACAACTTGCATAACTGAGCAGCGCAATTGCTAACCCTCAAGGACCACCAGTGTCTTTCTGGTGTCTGTTTTATGCCATCCACTTGGGGTCTACCTCCAGCAGCAGCTTGAAAGCACATGCGCTTGAATGGGTTGCATGGTATGTCTTCGTGCAGTTAAGTGGACTGGATGGACAGACAGGCCGCGAGCGCCCTGATAGTATCTCCTCCTCATCTGCTCACCTAGGGCGAACACTAGTCTTGAACTGGTACTGTCTGTTTGCAATGGGGCCTGATGCAAGTCATCTGGACTCGTGTAGCTGCAGAGTTCTGTGTTTTGATCTGTCTTTGCTTCTGTGGGTGTCAGTGCAAAGAAACTAGCTTCCTCCTGGGCACTAGGCATGGAGGTGTGGGGAGGGCTGATCCAGAGGCAGATGCTGGTTTGTGACTTATACCCCACACAGCAACAGCAGCACACCCACACACATTAGCACAATCCCACTGCTGACCTCCAACAGTTTAAGGTAATCCTATTACATAGTGGGAAACTTTGAGGCTTTTGTAAGTTTAGCTGGAACTAGGCTGACAGATATTCACTCTCGATCACTTTGCCACTGCTCTGGCTGTCTTCTGTTCTCTTAAGTTAACTTGGCTATTGCAAATGAGAGAGCTGGGCTCTGCAGTACTTGGGGAAACACAAAAAACGTCCTTTCTCAGCCATGCATAAATCCTGTTTTCTTCTTTCTTGCGTTGGAAGTTATCTTTAAATGTTGTTTTCTAGCATCTTTTGCGGGAGTGGATCGGTTCTGCATCCTCGAGGGATGAAATTCTCAATATTTTTTGTATTAATGATGCTTTTTAACAATTAAAGGTTACATTGACATTTAAACGGACAAATAACTCAATTTTGAAACCCACGGTAATTGCACCGACTACAGCACTTGTATCACCCGGTATTACCAATACTGTGTAAATCTTTAATACTCGGGTGCAGAATAGCAGGAATTACAGACTGTTTATGGAATGGTGAAGACATCTGGAGATTGATTTTTATCTCACCGAACTCCACAGGTTACCCTATATTTCCGTGTATTTTTGTCATGATAAATTCTACCTAATTTGGCCTTTGGGATTTCTCCCTAGTAACACTACATTCAGAAACACCGCATGTCTCCGCATACTAATTTGAGTGGAAACTCCTTCATAAATCTATATTTTGAAACAACTTGTAATTCGTGCCAATTAGTATTTTTTCATTTATGTATTTCATTCATTTGTCTAATCCATTTCCATATACATATTCTACCGAACTGATGAATGCAAAAATTAGATGGAATTTGCATGAAAAATGCGTCCCAATATTTCCATTGGTAGCTGTTTCTGATGTGGAATGCTTCTGTTACAGGTAACTGCTTTGAACATGGCCTGGTATTCGGAAGTCTGGCAGAACTCCCTTTTCTTCAAGCTGATATTGAACAAGTTTTTGAAAGTATGTACTTTTAAAACTGTTTTCAATCTGAAATTAATTTATTTACATATAATGCTTCTAATCCACACACAAGAATGTATCGGACCAACACGTTATGCTACCGATGTCTGCCTCATTTGTTCAATTCGGAATTCGTTTTGGCATTGCTGTATCTACGGGTCCTTTTTCTGTAACCACGTCATTCCCATTTAGGTGAATCAACTGTTTGGTGGGAGAAAAGCCTATTTTTTTAGAAATACTTAGCTAAGCACTTCCATTTCGCGTGTTTATTAGGCCTGTGATTTTATTTTTCATTTTCTGTAATTTGTGCTCGACGTCTTCTAAATTTGATTGCATTAGAGAACACATAATATTGTACTTTTTCTACAATTTCACATTCTTTTGCAACAATACACCTTTACTGAAACCAAAGCTGTACCATGCTGACATTTTCAAGGTAATATGAGGCTTACTGAGATCTAAAATATGTAATGAAATGTCCAAGTAAAATTTCCCTTAATCTGATAGGCGGTACTGTATGCGTTCGTGTTTTTGTTCAGATTACACGTTTGTTCAGTGCGTTTTTACCCACACCTGCGGGCAAGAACGGCTAATAATTACCGCCCATGTAGTTATGTGCGCGGTGGGAGGGATAGTTAACTGACAATTAACTGACATTATTGCCTAGCAGGCAAGAACTATTAGGCTATTATCACCTCTACCTAAAAGGAAAAAAAATGGGATAAGACGATATCGGTTGCATTATCAGACTGGAAATAGGCACCGCACTCCCTCAATTAAAAAAGTAGAAAAATGTGCACTTACATTTTTCAACTTGTTTTGCGGATTAGTTTTCTGTTTCAGCAAAATAAAAAAAGGAGGCGCTCAGTCAGCCATGTGTAAACAGGATGCCACTGAAGAGGCTGAAGAGCGCTGCCAGAAAATGGAGCGGTTATTCTGCATTCTTTTCAGGCAATGGATGCCTCCTTCTCCCGCAACGTTTTCCAGGGCCCACAGTATACTGGAGTGAAGTTGAGAGCTGGCAGAATGCTTCTTTAGTGGGCTTCTAACAGTTCTAGCCCCCAAAGGGAGCATTCGGAGTGGCTGGGCAGCTCTCATGGTTACAACATTAATAAATTATATATAATATATATATATAATAAAAAAATAATAAATAATAATAAAACGGAGCTGCTTCTATTTGGTCCTAACCCATCGCTCTGGGGCCCGCAACACTGGCCTCAGCAGATGGGCCCTACTCCTACCCCTTCAGCTACAGCTCGTAATCTTGGGGTCCTCCTCGACAACCAGTTGTCAATGAAGCAACAGGTGGTAAAAGTCTCAGCCACCTGCACTACCATCGTAAGGTGGCTGAGAAAAATCACGTGGATGCTTCCAGCTGACACCCTGAGGACCGTAGTCCAGGCCCTTGTCACTTCACGGATGGACTACGGGAACATTCTTCTTCTGGGTGCCTGCAAGGAGGTCACCAAGAAATTACAGGTAGTTCAGAACATGGCAGTTCGCCTCATCTGTAATCTGCCTGCCAGGTCCTCGGTCGCCGTTCATCTGCGCAAACTGCACTGGCTGCGCATTGAGAGCCGAGTGAAATTTAAAGCTCTCTGTATAATGCATCATATCAAAACTGGCAAAGCCCCGAAATACTTGTCCTCCGTGGTGCAGGATTATGTCCCTACCCGCACTCTGAGATCCTCTACGCAAAATAAGTTTCAAATCCCGCGCTTTAACAGAGCCAAAATGGGCGGTTGCTCGTTTGCGCTGCTAGCACCTTCTCTATGGAACTCCATGCCTCAACCCCTGCGATCCGAAATCTGCTATCTTAAATTCCGCAGGGGAATCAAGACCTGGCTTTTTAATTCTTAAAATGTGTGCTTAATCCTTCTCAGTTTACCTTACCTTTTGTTTGCTCACTAGCGCCGGGAAACCTCCGGGTAGCTGCGCGCTCAATAAATGCAATTATAATAATATAATAATAATAATAACAAGAGGGCTGGTTAATATTAATATCCAAAATATACTTTTGCAGAATATTAAACAAAGTGATGCAACACGTCTTTTTTGCACATATTTCAAAGACACATGTTAAACAGGAAAAGTGTTCTAAACCACAACAATTTTTTTATTTTTTTACAGGGCCAACGATTAAGCGCTATTTTAACCATAGGAATTCATGCACAATACAGTAAAACAGTGTAATTGAATATTGCATGGAGAAACGGATTTCCTTGAATATACAGCTGGTTCGGTCTCATAAAAATGTATTTAGCTGCCATATGGCCTAATAAAAATTGTTCATCAGATGCCCGTCATGCATTAATGCTACATGTATACTGCACATTCAATCTAAAAAAAAAAAAAAAAAAAAAAATTGCTCCCAAAAATATATTATGAAAAGATAACAGCACTACGTGAGGGGGGAACATGGTGAAATGTTCATTATGTAGTAAAATACCTGAACATTCAACTGTTTGGGGCTAGACGTGCAATTAATCAAACGTTTGGTCCAAAGAATAAGACCCCAACTGACTCTTTTTTTTTTTTTTAAATATATTTTTATTGCAGAATTAGAAACCACAGGATACAATCAATCAACCAGTGCAATCGTGACATCCCCTCGTCCACTAAGAAGTCCAAACTGTACACAGCCATTCAGCCCGCATCCCGGGGGCCGGGCGGCATGTTATTACATTCAATAGGAAAAGCACGGTGCACGTCCCACGGGGACCATGGTCGAAAAGTCGTTGTACGTATCTGCTTTTATCCCCCCCACCCACAACAACATCTCCGTCAGCCATCCCAGAGGTAAAGCAGTGACATATCGGGGCCTACCCTAGGTGCTATCGTTCTATCTCGCCTGGCTGCTCCCTCCAGCCCTTTCATACTCCACACTGTGCCAACCATCCTAGTAGAGTCAAGGCACCCAGGCGGCTACCATCCAGTGGCTTCCGTCCCACCCCGAACCCCCATTAACCAGTCCCCCCCAAGGCCCCCCCCCCCCGGCAACAGCTGGGCGTACGCCTCGTCCTGTCGAGTTAGATGGAACCACCACAGTGCGGAATATAGCACTTCTGTGTTCGCCCCGTGGTGTCCACTGGCTTAGTTCTCCCCATCCTCGTCGTCCACAAAAGAATCACGCAAGGCCTGCACCACTAGCTCCCATGCACGCGCCGCATCCAAAACCTTCTCATTCCCCATCTTAACAGCCTGCCGCATCCAGAGCACACTCTCGCAGGCAGACCACCGCAGCAATTCATTCTTCCATCTACGCAGCGAGGGCCCCCCCCTGGACTTCCAATGCCACGATATCTCCCTCTGCGCCAATATCAGACCCAGATCAAGGAACTTGCTCGTCACCTTGGTGCGTTTAGTGTGCGGGAACCAGAGCAGCAGGCACGCCGCCATATCGAATTCCACCTCCCTATCTGTCACTGCATTCAGGAGTCCCCCTACCTCCGCCCAATAGGTCCCCAATTGCGGGCACTTCCAGAACAAGTGATCCATGTCCGCTCCCAGAGACGAACACCGTGGGCATCGGGCATCCGGCACCTGGAAGTACCGCTGTAATTTCTCTGGAGTTAAATAGGCCCTATGAAGCACATAGAAATGCACTTGCTGAAAGCGCGCATTTCTCGTGCCCTTCCACGTGCGCCGCAGGATGTGTCCCCAAGCCGTATCCGGTATGGGCCGGCCCACACTCTCCTCCCATTTAGCCTTGAGCCCCAGGAGTGGCTCCAGTCCCTCATTCAGCATCCTATTATGGAGGCACGTCACAGCTTTGACCGTGCCTGCTGCCATCACCACATATTGGCACGCCATAGTCGTCGTGGGTTCTACGAGCCCCCCTTTCCAGTGCTTCTGTATGGCAGCCACCACTGCCGCGTGCAGGAGGAACCCCCCGTCGGGCAGCCCGAACTGGTCCCGGAGCGCCTCGAACGGTGCCAAAGCCCCATCTATGTACAAGTCGCCTACCACCTGTAGTCCCGCCTCCTCCCAATCCAGCAACGGGGACCAATCTCCCCCGTGCGGCAAGGCCGTCAGCATGCCGATCGGGATCTCCGGCGCATAAGGCCGCGAAGCCCTCGCTCTCCGAAGGCTCCCCTGCCAACACAGCCGGAGCGTCCTTTCCTCCATAGTGAGGGCCCGCAACTCAAGCCTCTGCTGCATGACAATATAAGACAGCACGTGGCGTCGTATCCCTCGGTCCCGGTCCTCCTCTGGACCCCGGAACACCCTAGCTACGTTCTGTGTAAGAACCTGCAGCTGCGCCGCTAGATAATACAGCTCGAAGTCAGGCACAGCCATGCCCCCTTCAACCTTAGGGCGAAGGAGCGTGCTCAGGGCCACTCTACGGCGGCCGTGTCCCCATAAGAAGCCAATAATCATCGATCTCAGGTCTCTGAAGACCCCTTGGGGAATCCAGACAGGCAGCGTTCGGAAATAATAGAGGAAGCGGGGGAGCGCCACCATCTTCAAAAGCGCAATCCTACCCAGAACCGTCAGCGGGAGGGTCGACCAGAAAGACAAGCTGCCCCTCAGTGCCCGGACACAGCGACCAATGTTGCCCTCCAAGAGGTCCGCAGTCGCGTGGTAGATGCGAACACCCAGATAGGTGAAACAAGATGGCTCCCACACCACGCCCAAGTCGCCACCAGGAACGGGCGAGCCCGCTCGCAGCGGGAACACACAAGTCTTCACCCAATTGACCTTAAGGCCCGACAGCCGGCCGAACTCCGACAACAGCTCCATCGCACCGGCCAACGCCCGCGAGGTGTCAGCCAGGTACAGGAGCAAGTCATCCGCATACAGCGATATATAATGCCACTGCCCGCCTCTCGCTATCCCCGCGTATCTGACACCCGACCTCGCATGGACCGCCAAAGGTTCCATCGCCAGAGCAAACAACAGGGGGGACAGAGAGCATCCTTGCCGCGTGCCCCTGCCCACCGGGTACGCCGCAGACACCAGGCCGCCCAAACGCACCCTCGCCGCCGCCGAAGCATACAAGACCCTTGTCCACCTGCGAAACCCCTCGCCCATGCCAAACCTCTCCAAAACTCCGTCCAGGAACGGCCATTCCAAGCTATCAAAGGCTTTCTCGATGTCCACGGATAGGACCGCCGGGGCTCCCTCCTCGTCCAAGATGGCGTCCATTATCCCCACCAGGCGGCGAATATTCAGCGCCGTGCTCCTCGTGGGTATGAACCCGGCCTGGTCCCTATGTACCAGGCCCGTCATATATGGGGCCAGCCTGGTGGCCAGTATTCGGCTCAGAATCTTATAATCCACCGTCAGCATGGATAGCGGGCGGTAAGACCTCACATCCGCAGCATCCCGGCCAGGCTTTAGGAGCGGCACAATCAAGGCCTCCCGCATGGACCCAGGCAATACCCCAGCCTCGAAGGCTTCAGCGTACACCGCCAGCAGCCTGGGCGCCAAACTGTCTGCATACCGCTGATAAAATTCAATTGGTAATCCGTCCATCCCGGGCGTTTTGTTGCGGGCCATATGCTTAATGGCCGCCCGCATTTCTGAGAGCGTGATCGGGCCGCCCAGTTCCTTCGCATCCTCCTCATCTAGGACCGGAAGCTGCCTCGCCCCCAAGTATTCCGCAATGTCCTGGACCCCCACTCCCAGCTGGCCCTGATACAGTTCCTCATAGTACCCCCTAAAACATTCCAATACCGCTGCTTGGGTGTATACCATCTCTCCCTGCACAGTACGAATGCCGAGGATCGGGGAGCCCCTAAGTTCCGGATTAGCCAGTCTGGCCAAGAGGGTACCCACCTTGTCTCTGTCCGCATGCGCCCTGATGATATATTGCCTGTGATCATAGCATCGTAAACGTTCCGTCTCGGTGGCGACCACTTCTTTCGCTTCTAAGAGCTGGGCCTGTAAGTCCGGCCTAGCTGGCCTGCGGCGCTCCAAATCCCTCAACCTTTCTTCCGCTTTCATGAGGTCAGTCAACACAGCCGTGCGAGCATTCGAAAACCTACCCAAACACACTCCTCTCACCACCACTTTCATTGCATCCCATTCAGTGGACCTACTCGTGGCCGTGCCCTCATTCACTCCGAAATAGCTATCAATGCCTTGTCGAACCGCATCAGTGAACACAGGATCTTCAAGCGTTTCCGGCCGAAGCCGCCACGTTGGAATTACTGAGCGCTCTCTCTGCCACTGAATGTGCACCAATAGGGGGTTATGATCTGAGATCGTCCTAGCCAAGTACTCCGCATGGGAGATCAGCGGGGCTAGGGATCCACTGCAGAGCACCGAATCAATCCTGACATGCAGGTCATGAAGAGCAGAGTAAAAGGAATAATCCCTGGTTTCCCTGTGCCGCTCCCTCCAGACATCCAGCAACCCCCATCTATCCTGCCAGTCCTTCCTGTGCGCGGCTAACCTGCGCACCGGGGAGTCCACCAGGGGGGGATGGGACCTATCCAGAGCCACATCCGTGATCGAGTTAAAGTCCCCCCCTAGCACTATTGGGGCCGCCAGGAAAGAGGCCAAAGACCCCGAGAGGCTATCAAAATATCGAGCTTGATCAGTGTTCGGCGCATACACACAGCAGAAAACCACATCCCGTCCATATAACCTCCCCTCCACCGCCACAAACCTGCCATCCGGATCCACAACTTGATTCAGTAATTGAAAGGGTATCCCCGCCCTCACCCAGATCAGCACCCCCCTGGCATACGCTGAGTAAGTGGTGCCAAACACCTGGCCCCTCCATCGTTTCTGCAAGGCAGTACACTCTTTCTTAGTGAGATGAGTCTCCTGGAGCATGGCAATCTGAACCCCCCTGCGTACTAGATATGCATGGACCTTATGACGTTTCACCATAGTTCGCAGCCCCCGGACATTCCACGTCAGGCATTTCAGATTAGGTAACGTCCCCATTCCAACTTCGTACAGTCCAAATCAAATAACGAATGTTCACAGCCCCCCCAATGCAGTTGCCCCCCCCCGAACACCCCCAAAACAGAAAAACTCCCCAAACCCCACTCCCCAGGACAGAGCACACGAACCCAATGTCCGCCCCCATCCAAACCTTGAACCAACTTCACACACTCTTACCCTGTGGTCTCCACCACAGTCGGCCTTAAGGGCCCAAGGGGGTGAGTCGCCGCCGACCCCAGCAAGCGGAGCCCGCACCCCGCGCCTCCATCCCTCCCGAAGCACACAGCCTCCCCTCCCGGCATCCCGTCCTCCAACAGCAGGATACCACCCTACCATGAAGTCTCGAACTAGCCCAGTCCAATCTCAGCCGCAAAAGATACCATCTGAAGTCTGTGGGGTCACCGTCGGCCCCTTCGAGCTTTCCGCCTCCGAGAGTTCCTCGCCCGTCTTGCTGCCTTCCCCTCCCGAGTCCGTTTCTGCCCGTTCACTGTTCTGTTGCGACCCTGTAATGGCCGCCGTCGCTGCGAGTGCATCCCTCTTCTCCGCCGCCATTTGAGCCTCCCGTTTCTCCCGCTGGCGCCTGTTGCGGGATCTGATGCGTTGCGATTGCCTCACCCGGGGCCGCTTGGGTTCATCTCGTCTGCTTTTATGCGATCTGTCCGTCCCCGCTCTATACGACTCCAGCCAATGCCAAACCTCGTCCGGAGTCTGAAAAAAGTGCGTAGCCCCATCCATGATGATCCGCAACTTAGCCGGGTAGAGCAAGGAATACTGAACGCCTTCCTCCCTGAGTTCTTCCTTCACCGCCAAGAATGATGCCCGGTTTTTCTGGACCGCTTGGGTGTAGTCCGGGAAGATCGTAACCCTACTGTTCTCCACCTCATAAGGGCCCGACATCCTGGCCCGCTGAATGAGGAGATCTCGGTCCTTGTAGTGGAGGAGCCTCACCACCATCGGTCGGGGGGGGCGGCCAATCCCCGGCGGGCGAGCAGGTACCCGGTGGGCCCGCTCCAGCGTGGAAAAAGGAGTGAGCCCCTCCGGCGCCACCACAGTGCGGAACCAGGTCTCCATATAGGCCACCGCATCCTCCCCCTCAATTCGTTCCGGAAGGCTGACGACCCGCACGTTGTTCCGCCTATTGCGGCCTTCGGCATCCTCCGCCCTCCGCTCCAGCGAGTCCAGCCGGGCCAACATGTCCGCAATCCTATGCTCCGCGGCCACCACCGATGGTTTCAGGTCCAGCAACAGTTGGTCATGGTCCTTAACTCTGTCCGCTAGCTTCGCATGATCCGCGCGGAGCAGCCCTAGGCCCGTGGCCACTTGGGCGATGTCTTGGTGCAACGCGTCCTTAGTCGAGGCGATCGCATCAAGTATGGCATCCAATCGCCGGTTCAGCCGCTGTTCTCGGTCAAGCTCCGGGGAGGGACCCTCGCCCAGCCGAGTCGATGTCGCCGAGCCCTCCTCAGTGCATCTCCCGGCCATCGGCCCTCCAGTCGCCGCCATTCCAGGGTGCTGCGTCACAGGTCCTGGAGCCCGCTGTCGTCAGGACCCGTAGGCTAGTGCCGGTCGTCGGGCACCGGGCAGAGCAATGTCTTCACTGAAACTCACAGGAGCAACGACCAGCTAGGTACACTCCGCTCCGCCGCCCCCCTCGGGAGCCTGAGGGGGAAAGGATGAGTCTCCGGGCGGCAGCCAGTCAGGGTCCCCAAGCTCCTGGCGAGTCAAGGCAGCGTCACTCGGCCCCAAGGCATAGCACCGCCGACCCCAGTGCCTCGATCAGCTGAATGCAGGATCTCCCGCCAGTATCCCTTGCCAGTCGGCGACAACTCGGCTCAGAGCTGAAGTTCGGGGCCTGCCGAACTCCACGCCGCCATTTTCTTCGCACCCTCGGTAACACCTCAGCCGCTTCTTCGACTCGGTCTCCTCGGGGCCTGCAGTCCCCCAGCGGCTCACCAATAGTGTCCAGCTGTCCCCTCACACTTCAGAGGGCAGGAGCGCCGTCTCCGGGCCGCCTAGGGTTCCGAAAACAGGAGAATTAACGGGATTCTGCGCGGAGCTACGAGCTCACGCCGCCATCCCGATCGGCGTCCAAGCCACGCCCCAAGACCCCAACTGACTCGTTAAAGGAGATTATGTACTCATGTACCTTGCCTCCTCTCTTACTGATCAGTCATCCGTGTGCTCCACAGAATCCCTAGAATCTGAAATATTTTCAAAACTCAAATACTTGGAACTGTTTAGTGAGTAAATGCGGTTTTGTTTTCTACGCATACATGAAACAATACTAGAAAATGTTTGAGGCCCTCATAAGAAGTGGGCCAATAATTTACGATATGTACTGTAACTTCTGGTAATGCACGTAGGTGTTATGAGTTTTAGCATGTTTTTATCACCCTCGTACACGT
This sequence comes from Lissotriton helveticus, assembly GCF_964261635.1. Lineage (NCBI taxonomy): Eukaryota > Metazoa > Chordata > Amphibia > Caudata > Salamandridae > Lissotriton > Lissotriton helveticus. The sequence goes on along the minus strand of NC_136063.1, from coordinate 937,661,165 downwards.
TGGGTGTGATTTAAAAAAATAAATATATTCAAAATCTCCAATGAAATTTCGGCTAGGCAAACTCGCCTAATTTCAAGGGAGAAAAATGCATGGAAAATACTGGAACGTGCAGCGCAGAAAAGCCCCAAAATCTGCTTTTATGCCCTCTGTTAGAAGAGAAACTCATAAAAATACTCTTTATTGCACTGGACAAATAACCCACGGTACGGTTATTTATTAGGTATGATAAATATTGCACCTAAAACAGTTAGATACTACCACTTCTCACATCATCGTGAATTTATACACCACCAGCATCCTCCCATTTCGCCTGGCCTAATTTTTTGGGATGACATTTATCACGGATATCTTCAATATTGGAGTTAGAAGTTGGGTTACTGACTGACTGGGTTGTGAGCCCTGGTCAAGGGGCAACCACAATTCTAGTCAAGGTAGGGCACCAGCAAACCCCAAATTAACCTCTGTTCGCCCTCTGGTAGATTGGCACAGAGCAGTCAAGCTTAACTTGGAGGCAATGTAAAGTATTTGTGCAACACTTCAAGCAGTGAAAACACCACACAAAAAGGCCCTAGACCAGGTTAGGAAATACAGCATAGTTTAATAAATGAAACAAGACCAAAGCAACAAAAATCTAATCAGTAGAACTAAAGTTTTGAATTTTTAAAGAATAAACTTTAAAATAGCGCCTAAAAGCAAAAAGCAGAAAGCACCAAGCACAGCTATCTGGTCGAGCTGGTCCAGGCTCAAAGCCAAAAGTTCAGGCTGACCGCAATGCAGCGAGGGTAGAATTCAGTCCCAAATTAGTCCTGCTGAAGTTCTACCTTCTCAGGTTTTGTGCCAAAAGTCCTATTCTCATTGGAGAGGGTCGCAAGGAGAGTCATGCAGCCGGTAGTCAAAGTGGTGCAAAGGGGTGGCCAGGTATCGCGGGTGGGCTGGAGCTCCAAGTTGACAGTCCCACATTGACTGTCAATGCTGCTAAGTGTAGAGATGGGCTAGGGACTGCTTGCCCTGGTTTTCTGTGCGAGAGGCATGGTCTCAGTGCCAACAGTCCCACTTAGCAGTCAAGAAGAGCTCAAAAGTTTGATTTGAGAGTCACACCAAGGGTCCAGGACCCGAGGAGCATCACTTGGGCCCAGGAGCTGGATGTCCCTGAGGCTCACATCTGGAGGCCAGCAGACTAGCCTTTTGAGTCACTCTGGGGTCCTGGGTTCAAAATGAAGTTGCAGATCCCCTTCTTACCCAGACAAGAGGGCAGCAGGTCAGTGCAGCAGGGTAGCAGTCCAGTAGAGTGGCAGCCCTTGTAGCAGCCTAGCAATAATTTTTCCTGGCCGATAGCCTCAGGTCCAAAAGTGTACTGAAGAGTTTGTGTCTGCGGTCCTTTTATACACAGTTGTGCCTTTGAAGTAGGGAGAAGCTTCTAGAGGAAGGACCTTGAAGCGCTAAGATGCCCTGCCTTCCTGTCCCTGCATCCAGACTAACTACAGGGGTATGCAGCCCTTTGTGTGAATGCAGGGCACAGCCTATTCAAGTGTAAGTGGGGCTGTGCCCAGCTCCTCCCTCCCATCCTGCCAGTGATGGTCCATCGAGCCTAAGCTCCCAGTTGCGTGTGGCTGTCTATGAGGAATACACAAGGCCCAGCTGTCACCCGTACCCAGGCATGTGACCCAGAGACAGGCTGCAGGCACCAAATGGATAAGGCAAACAAATGGCAACTTTCTAAAAGTGGCATTTTTAGAATTGCAATTTAAAATGAGACTGCACCATACGTTAAGATTTTAAACTGTGATTCCAGAGACACCAAACATGAACTGGTTACCTCTTCCCATTTTTAAATTACACTTATGAAATGTAATGAGGCAACTTCAATGTTATCCTATGGGAGAGATAGTAGTGAAAAATGAATGTAAGAGTTTTTCTTTACCATGATATGTAAAACTTAAAAAACGGGTCCTACGTTTTAATTACATTGCACCCTGACCTAGGGGTTACTTTATGTATTTAAAAAGAAAAGTTTGGGTCTGGCAAAAGGCTTATTTTGCTCCGTCGAAATGGAAGTTTAAACTGCACACACAGGCTCTGCAATGGCATGCTTGAGACATGTTTAAAGTGCTACTTAGATGGGTGACCCAATCAGTGCTGCAGGCCTACTGGCAGCATGAAATGTACAGGCCCTGGGCACATGTTGATTACTTTATTAGGGACTTATGGTAACATTGGCTTATACCCAATTCACATATTTAATTTACTCAAGTTTTAAGCAGAGAGCACCAGCACTTTATCACTGGTTAGCAGTCGAACATTGCACAATGCCAATCGAAAACGAAGTAATCGAAAACAGGTCTGAAGGCAAAATGTTCAGGGGAAAGCACGCCAATGATTCCAGGTCTAACACGTGCCCCTTCCTCTCCCAAACTGAAAGTGGGGAGAGCTACCCAACCCCTTAGGAGTTCTCTTCTTTAAGGCAGAAGAGCCTGGAGATACCATTACTATTGGCGTTGTCTGTTCCAGGACAGTGTCAAAGCTCTTATTCTACCCCAAAAGACTTGCCAGGGGTACATCATGAGCCAACTCCAGTAGGAAGGTCCTGTAGTAATGTAGGACCACAGACACATGGTTGCTCCAGGAGCAGGAACCCTAGGCTAACTGTACAGGAGACCATTCTACCGGGCAATCGGGTGATTATCAGAGGTGTCACAAGATGCTTGGGCCTCGGCCCGTTGGCGAAGGATCCCAAGAGTAGAACATTTCCTTAGTACCGAGCTGAGCTCCTCCCTGGTGGGACCGCCTTCCTGCTGCCAGTTGGCTAGCTCAGGTGGGTGCCCCATGGCGACACCATCTTCCCATGTAGCCTCCGGGGCATCCCACTGAGGTTGCCTCCTCCCGGACTGTGGGAATTTCAGGAGTGGGTTTTCCGCTTCCCTTACCCTTCCTCTTTTTGCTATGCACCTGGGCCACTCTTCCAGGCTCCAGGTTCTTCTGACTACTCTCTCGGGCAGCCATGAACCATGTGGCCAGGAACACCCATTCAGGGAACCCTAACATCTTCAAGTGGTACCTGAGTTCCACCTCCTTCCAGATGGTGTGCTCTACAACATTGTCAAGCAGACCAACCACAGACCTGGATGGACTCACAGCTACCCTCAAGGAACTTGAGACCTCCCACCCCAGTAAGAGGGAACCTGAGCCACTGGGTAGTAACTCTCAGGCCAGTCCGCCTCAACAACTTGGTGGAATGCATTAGGGACTACCTTCTCTGGGATCACCAGATGACATCCGGTGGTTGTAATACTGGCTCCAGTGTCTCTTATAGCCTCCAAACATTGCCCATTGATGGTGACCCACTGGCTGTATTTCCTAGTGATGCCAAGCATGTGAGTACTTTGTACCATCTCCCCGTCACCCCGGGGCACTAGGGTAACCGCTACTCTTTCCCCCACATTATCTGGTGCAATTTTCTCCCCAGGCACTACTGTAACCAGTGACTGCACACCAGTGGGGTTCCGTGCCCACTTGGGACACTTGGCATCCCCCTTCAAGTGCCCTTCCTGTCACTTGTGGGATGCCTTCCATGATGACTTAAAAACAGGAAACCATGAATTTTTCTGCTCAGGTGGGGATTTGGAGTCCTGACCCTTGGAGGTAGGTTGGAGCCCTTGTAAGAACTCCTTGCTTTTATATTTATACCCGCTTCCGTCTTCTGATAGGGCCCCCGGCCAATCCTGTGGTGATTGTCCTCCCTCTTGTAAACTTTGGTGCTGACTTTGACGTCCGCCTCCTTAGTAAGCTTCCTGTGGTCAGAACGCTTACTGTCAATCAGGTGTTGGCACAAATCTACAAAACAAAGAATAAACATGTGCTCATTTGTAATCAAATTGTATAGGCCCTGACAATGATTTACTTCACTGTCTTTCACCCAACCATCCAGCACCTTGTAAAAGGAATACACATGATCCAACCAGGTCTGTGGGCCAGCTTCTAACTGTTCCTAAAATTCTGTCTGGACTTCTCTAGGGTCTGACCATACTTCCTGAAAATGGCTTCTATCACAGGGGTAATTCATTCTGTCCCCCTTCTCTACAGCCAATAGGATGTCCCTCTCTTCACTAGCGCTATACCTCTGCAAACTAGCCTCCCAATCTCATTGCCTCAAACCACTTATTAATATTGTCTCCCACAAAAAATCAAGTGCCAGACCTTTAGGAATATGGACCCTCTTATCTCCAGAGGGCACTGCAGGTATGCTGCCACCATCACTGCTGGACCCTACCTGCCTTGCCTTGATGTACATTCCTAAGGCTCCTTTCATTAGCATGGCCTTCTTTTCCTCCAAGGCCCTTCCCTCCTTTTTCTACTCGATCCTGAGTTTGGCCATCTCCACCCTGTATCCTATCTCTCTGCCTTCCTTTCAACCCATTCCTCTGATGATGGGTTTCAAGAGGACTCACAACTTCCTTCACTGAGAGGATCTCCAATCCCTAGGGCTAAGTCATCACCCTCCTCAGCAGGCAGATTCCAAGCCCCTCCTGCAGGTACTGCTCTCATCCCTCCAAATCCTTCTCTCCCTCCTGGTCCTCTGTAATGACAGGCAACAGATGAGCCTCTGCTCATGCCCCCATGGACTTTTGGAACTCCACCTTCTTGGTACTCCTCCTGGTGGGCAACTGCCTCTCCTTGCATAACTCCTTGAGCTCAGCCACAATGTAACCCTCTAGGTTGGCAAGCTCAAACTCCGTCTTTATCAGGTAAGGTCACATATATAATCAGTCAGGCAGAGTAGGAATTAATTTTAAACAAAAAGACCAATCAGGTGGAATTTAAAACTCAAAGTGGTCTTGTATATGGGATGATAGGGTACACCTAATCACTGTGTGGCACTGCGCAAACATAAGTCCTATCTTCACCGCTGACGATCAATTTTAGAATTTTGGGTTACTAGTTGACTGGGTGTGAGCTTTGGTCAAGCAGCAACCACAATCCTAGATGGGCTAAGGCACAAGCAAACCCCATTTTAACTTGTGCTCAGCCCCCTGGTAGATCAGCACAGAGCGGCCAGGTTTAACTTGGAGGCAATGTGTAAAGTGTTTGTGCAACACTTCAAACAGCAAAACAGTGAATATACTAGGCAAAAAGGTCCTACACCAGGTTAGAAAAATATAGCCTTAATTTAATTAATAGAACAAGACCAAAATAACAAAAATTAAATCAGTAGAACTGAAGTTATGAATTTTTTAATAATATACTGTCAAATAGCGCCATATGGTTGTTGATGTAAGAGTTTATTTTATGAAAAACTTATCAGTTAAATCACTTAGGATTGTTATGAAAAAGGAAGTTGAGAAGATGTAATATCTACATTTTTGCCATCGCTACTCTGCCAATAATGGAAATTTGTAACTCATCCCACCTTTCTAACATATTGTGGATCTTACAAATGAGAAGGAAATGGTTAATTATATATATCTCATCGTAGTTCCGAGACTCTGATTCCTGAATAACTTATTGATTTCTTTTTTGTTAAGGATAAGAGGTCTGCACGTATTGTTGTATAGAATTAACATTCGTATTTAGAGCAGAATTTCTGTTTTAGGGATATTGACCTGATAACCTGACACTGTCAGTTAAAAATGCATGATATGTTGAATAAATTATTAAAGTTTCTAGTTTCTGGATGAATGAATAATACCAAATCATCAGTATATATGGCGAGGGCGGCACCCAAGGAATTGCTGCTATGAATTCATTCACTTTTCTTCAGCAAACTAGCGAGTAGTTCTTTAAACATTCCCAAAAATGAGGGTGAGTTGGGACACCCTTGTCTGATACCTCTGGTTATCTTGATTGGATAGTAACTCTGTTATTCAAGAATGCAGACAAATGTGACTTCTCATATATCATGGACATTTTTCTAATGGGCTTTCCACACCAGCTGATTGCCTTCGGAGCTTTAAGAAAATATGTCCAGCTCACCAGGTCAAATGCCTTTTGTGGGTCTATAAACAATATTGTTGCAGGGATCTTATTTGCTCTGAAATAGTCTGGGGCTTCCACTAAATAATGCGAGTTGGAATGCAACTGACGAGCAGGTATACATGTGTTCTGATCCTTACTTCTTAAACTAGTTATTACACTAGCAATTCTTGCTGCTATTATCTTCATAAAAGTTTTACAATCTACTTCTATCAGAGTAATGCTTGAATAGAGTTCACATCTTTTGGGTTTCTTTCTGTGGAAAGCAGGAAACCTTTTTCAAACGGCTTTAACCTTTGTTTTTCTCATTTATATATATATCTCTATATAGATAGTTTGCTATATAGATATATATTTTTCCAACACCGTCACTCTGTTAGTGAGGACTTCCAACCCTCATAGGGCAGTCTTGGCACACTGAACGGACACCCGCTAACATCAAAAACACACTGCTCCACAGCAAGCATAGAAAACGCCATATACCAGATGTTGGTGCATAGAATGTGCTTTATTTCATTCCAATATTACAGGGTGCCACAGACCCAAAGCATTAAGGCTCCTATCTAGAACCTTGAACATGGACAGGGACATTTTAAGGATTTTGGGGGCCCTGTGCCAAACGTATTTTGGGGGACCCTGTTCAGAACAGCTTGGAATTTATGATCCATGTTCAGCCCTCTTTGGCCAGGTCACTGACAGTGCACTGGCACACTCATCCAAATTGTTAACATGTTTCCATCCAGTGGCGTAACTAAAGCCCCCGCAGCCCCCACAATGATATGTGGTGGGCTGGGGAGGGTGGCACCCTTCATGTACTTTGCAGGGGGGCACACAAGTTTACATACACCACTGTTTATATCTAATATTCAGGGATAGTGACGTGTTTTCAGTATTGTAAAACAGCAGCAGCTCACTAATTTTACTGTAAATAATCTCTGTGACATGCTTGCATTTCTCATATGAGGTCCTATTTTGATCTAAAAAAAACCTAATTTTATGGATGTTGCATGAAGCCTAAACACATTTTTCTGCAAAATATCTATAATAGATTCTCACACATCACCCACATTGAAAATCTATTAAAGGAAAATGGTATTAAAAAAACATCTGTTTGGGATTATTCAAGGCCATAAGGGCAAGAACAGAGTTGGCTCTATCAGGGGGCTCCCTGAACGGCAGGGGCCCTGGGCCAGAGCCCACTTAGCCCATGCTTTAAAATGTCTCTGAACAAGGATGGGCATTGCCGGTAAACCCAAAAATTTAAAGTGAAACATGTGCTTAGGTAAACAACATAGAAGACATACTATTATGTCCCACATAGTCTTTCTTCTATTTTACTTTTTTAGTCATTTCTTGTTATGGATAAAACATGGTCTGCCATTGGCAAGGATCTTAGGGCAAAACACTGCAAATTGTAAATCATCAAAATATACAGTACATTTTACTAATTCCATAATATATAATATCAATGACTTTCCTCATCTTCAACACTGTGGGGTGCTTGTGACAATTTAGCTTTAATGAACTTTTAATCATTCATTAAATTCACATTTCATATTTGCATTACCTTCATCAACACCATGAGTTACACATGTCAGTAAAGCCCTAGTGGGCATTCAATCATTTATCAAATGTTTATTTCAGTATATTTCATAGCACATTCCACAATACTATTTGTAATGCTCCTTTTATGTGCATCCCAAACTGGAAAGCCATGAATCATTTATATACAAAAAGAAATATAAAAATGACATTCCTTTTCATATTAAAGAAGCTGGGAACTGCCCAAAGTTCTCACTACATCAAAACTATATACACATCCTTCCTCTGTGGTTGGGCAAATCAGCAGAAAACACTTCACAACTCTGTGAGTATGTGTGTGTGTATATATATCACCTACTGGCGGTCGCCAGTAGGTAGAAATATTTAGGACCTCGTTTCCATAAGAAATCCGCAACATTCTATTTGGAATAACTTTGGCGCCGGTTGACGAATCTTCGCGAAATTCTCCAAGAAGATGGGGCGCTCCCCTCCGCTCCTATCCTGAAAGTTTTGGGCCGATTCGTCAAGCGGGGGCCAAGAAAAAAGGGGGGTCCCAAAACGTGATTTCCCCATGCAATTTTCCATAGGTATCTTTAGACACGGATACAGTCCGAACTGCTAAACGGAATTACACCAAATTTGGCAAAAAGGTAGAGTTTGGTTCACAGATCACGCTTTTTGTTAAATGGTGTAGAAATCCTGCAGTAGTTCCTGAGAAAATCAAAAGTAAAATCATTGATATATCTATGGACGAAGTAGGGTACGCGTACCCTTACGAGCACAAGCTGCATGCTAATTGGCTGTCAACACTCCAAACCAGGAAGTGTTGGCAGCCATCTTGTGTCTCATTAGAACCGAGGCACAAGGAAACTGAAAAACAAGTGCGCAAAAGGCGTAAAGGGGGCAGGGTAGAAACACCCTGACCCCCCCTAGGCCTGCTCAGGGGGTCCCACAAGGACCACCAAGGCCCCCCAATTTTTTTTTTACAAAATAAAAAACTGGAGGATGCGCATCCTGCCGATTAAAAATAAAAATAAAATAATTTTTGGTTTTATAAGCCCCCGTGGGGGGGGGGCAAATCCCGGGGGCAATGAATAAATGATATTGGAGGGCCCAAAGAGGCCACCTAGCCCCGGGGACCAACACCCCCTAGGGCTTTGCATCATTATGTAAGGGGGCTCTGAGAGCCCCTGGGACCGTCACCCCCGGGGCTTAATGAAATTGGGTGGGGGGCTCTCAGGTCCCCTCAGCCCCGGGGACCACCACCCCCCCGGGCTACTTTAATTTGGGTTTGGGGGGCTCTGAGGCCCCCCAGCCTCGGGGACCGCCACCCCTGGGGCTTGAAATTGATGTGGGAGGGGGCCGGGCACAGCCTTCTGTAGGCCCTGGGGACCACCCCCCCCAATTTTCGGCTCCTGAAGTGTCCCGGGGTTCCCACCCCCGAGACACTGCCGTTTGCAATATCAGGGTGGGAGCCTCGCAGCTCCCGCCCTGTCATTGCAAACTGCTTTCCTATTTGGAAGAGAGAGCAGGAAACCTGCTCTCTCTTCCAAATAGGAAAGCAGGTTGCTTTTCCACATGGGGAGCAGCATGTTAGCTGCTCCCCATATGGAAAGCAATGCCGGCTCCCGCAGGATGCGGGGAGCCGGCTGGGACCATGGGGGGATTGGGGACCCCCCACGGCCCCCAACGAGGAGGGCCATTCCCGAGGGATGGGGTCCCTGGGGCTAGTAGTGGCCCGGAAGGGGGGCCGGCCCCCCTCCACAATTTTTTTTTCTTTTCTTGTCCTCATATGCCATCTAGGTTCTGATTGTGCAACCTGCCGATAAACAAGCAACATGCTGCCTCAGTTCTTTCGACTGGTGGGGAGTGTGGAAATGGAACGGGGCCTTCATCCCACAGCAGTAGTGCATGGACCAGCTTTGCAGAGACAGAAAACCATATGGAGGTCTTAGGAGTACAGCCAAAATGCTAGGATAGCATCAGTGTTCGGCTATGCCCAATGATGGGATTGATGGCTTAATCATTGGACCTGGGAAAAAAAACCCAGGTTCTCAATGGTCCCACCTCAGGAGATGCCAGAATGACCTTTTGTCGCTGTTCCCAGCTCTAGCCAAATCTAACCTAGAGACCTGTAGTGTAGAAGCGTACCAATCATTAATAGAGGGAGGTAGAGAGTCTTTCCATTTCTTACAAATCTCCCTCCTAGCAAGCAGGATAGAGTAGAAAATCAACTTCCTTGCGATGATGGAACACTGTCCACAATGCCAAAGATTACAGAGGTGAGGTCTAGAACAATGTTAGTGCCAAGTGATATTGAGACGGTCTTATTATAACAGAGAAAGATGAGGACATTCGAAAAACATGTGTGTGTCAGCTGCGGCTAAGAGCCCACATCTCATGCAAGCCACCCTATTCACCTGATTAAATTTGGAAAGTCGTTCGGGCGAATAATAAGCTCGATGAATAGTAAAGATATGGTTTCTACGTAGCCATGCCGGTTTGACAATATCCCACATCATGCCACATGATGTAATCCAAAGGTCTTGCAGGTTGGAGGTAGTTGGATGTGGTGACCAAAGCTGTTCCGGTAGCAAAAATTTGCCATCCAGTTCTTCCAGGATTAGTTTATACCAAAATGAAATCTCCTTCTTAGTGGGAGGCTTGTCAACTAAAAGGGTGATAAGGTTACTGTGTATACCCAATGAAAATGTAGTTCCTCGAGATGGTGAAGCTTTATATGCACTGGACCAACTAGATATTTGCATGTATTTAAATCTAGAAAAATTCGGGCCAATTTTGTTTCTTAAACAGTCCCAGGGTAACAAAGTACCATCAACAAATAGTTCTCCCCATACCAGAAGTCCAGCATCTCTAATAGATTGAGCAAGTGTATCTCCCAGCCAAGCCGGGCTTTCCGGAAGACCCCACAGAGGCGTTTTACTACCATAGTACCCTATTTTAATACCTTTTGTTAGCTGGGGCCAAATTCTTGCCATACCCCGTAAAAGTTTCAATTTGACTTTTTTTAAAAACTTAGGATCTCCGAGTTTAAAGAGGAAACTTGACTGGCTCACCCCCTCTGCCATCAATAAAGTAGAAAAAATAGAACCTACTCCATGGTCTGATGGATTCTTTATAAAATCCTAGTGTGAGATAGCTGGAAGGCCCAAGCGTAGATCTGCAGGTCCGGGCTACCAGCCCACCCTTATCCCTACGTCTCCTGATTTTCTTCCAAGAAATTCTTACAAGGTGATTATTCCAGATGAAAGTATTAATGTCAGCCTGTAATTTTTTAATAAGGAGAGGTTCAAAGTATAAAGGAATAATGTTAAATAAAAAAGTAATCTTCGGTAGAATAGACATATTAACAAGATTAATTCTACCCAGCAAAGACAACGGGAGATGGGCCCAATTCTGGAGCAACTTACGATATTCCTTAGCCACTTTCGAGAAATTATTAGTGGCAATCTGCTCTATGTCCCCAACAACATCAAGGCCAAGATACCTCATCTCCTTACCCGGCCGAAAGCCTGAAGTAAAGGAACTCTGATCGATGTTCCAGGTCAACATCTCAGTTTTTAATGTATTGATCTCGTAACTGGACACCTCCCCAAACTCCGATGCCAGTTTGAATATTGCAGGAAGGGCCAAATGGGGTGCGGACGTAAAGATGAGGATATCGTCCGCATATAGGGCCACCTTTCTCTCCCAACCTCTGCATGTGAACCCTTTGATGTCAACACTGTCTCTCAAACTCTGGGCAAATGGTTCAGCATATAGATCGAAAAGAAGTGGAGAGAGTGGGCAGCCCTGCCGAGTTCCCCTCGAGATGTCAATAGGGTCAGACAATACCCCATTGACCAGAACACTGGCCTTTGGATTCCGGTATAGGAGAGGGATAGCACGACGAAATCTACCTCCCACGTTGAACTTTGCCAAGGCCTCCGACAGGTACAACCAGTTGACCCTGTCGAAGGCCTTGGTGGCATCCAACGTTAGAGCCGCGAGTGGGAGAGATTTCAAAACCGCCAGATCTATAGCTCCTATTAAGTCGTATGTCAGTTGGAAGAGCTGATGCCCCTTGACAAACCCCTTCTGATCCGGATGTAAAATGAAGGGTGCAACTACGGCTAATCTATTTGCAAGTATGGATGAAAATATCTTATAATCTCCGTTTAAAATGAGATTGGTCTGAAAGAACCACATGTCGTTGATGGCTTCCCAGGTTTTAATAGTACCGTAATGGAAGCATTGTCCCATGACACTGGAGGAGGCACCCCATCCATAAGAATCTGGTTAAACAGGATTGCCAAAAAGGGGGCAAGCTCCTTTTCCAATGAGCTATACATTTCTGCTGGTAGGCCATCTGGGCCAGATGTCTTCCCTTTCTTGGCATTCTGAATAGCTCTTCTCACTTCATCTTCTGAGATTTCAGTCTCTAGCTTCTCACTCTGGTCAACAGAAAGACATGGGAGGGAAATTTTACCAAGCCAATCCCTGATGGTACCAGGATCTAATATTTTGTCCTCCCGGTATATGGCTTGAAAATATTCTTTGAAGGCTGTTCTGATATCAACATCCACAGATAAGGGGACCTCATTAACTTTGATCAGGTCAATGTTTTTACGGGCCTGATCCGTTTTGGCCTTCCATGCCAGTAATTTCCCAGCACCCTCCCCATACTGGAAATGTGCAAGCTTACTGGCCTCCCATCTTTCTTGTAATCTCTGGTTGAGAGTTGAAGCTAGTTGACCCTTTAAGGAGAGTAATCTCTCGCGCAGAGGTATCAAAACATCCTCCGAGGAACTAGCCTTGGAGTCAATCTCAAGCTGGACCATGGCTATATTCGCCTCCACCGAGGCGACGGCCTCTCTATACTCCTTTCTTCTATAGGCTACTTTAGCTGTAATTAGGCCTCTCAAAAACGCCTTAAGAGAGTCCCAGACAACTCCAATATTAGCAGAGCCTACATTTATATTCAAGAAATGCACTACCTCAGTTTTTATGAATAGTATATCCTCAGAGTGAGAGAGTAGAGAGCGGTCAAAAGACCAGATCCTTACCGGGGCTTTCAAAGGGATCGTAAATTCCAGTAGCACGGCCGAATGGTCTGATAAATGTAGGGGAAGGTATTTAATGGTCTTAATAGCGTCTACCAACGCCTGATTAATTAAAATATAATCTATTCTCGATTGGTGGTGATACTTATAATTCCTAAATGAAATGCCTTGCTGTTGACCTGCCCTTAACCTCCAGATATCAACATATCCATATTGCTTCATTGCATTTATCAAAATTTGGCAAATGAGGATTTTTCTAATGATTTTTGACACCCCTTAACCCTGTGCCCCCTCCACCCTCCCCCCCTCCCATGGAGAACCCGTGCTGTATCTAACCGGATCAAGCCCAGTAGATGGCACCCCTTCCTCAGGTTGCCGCTACCCCCCATCCGCCTCGGAAAAGAAAAGAAAAAGAGAAGTCAATGAAAGAAATCCCTATCTTAAAGTGATTGGTGCGTGAAAAAAACAAAGATGATACACATTTAAAAAAAAAAAATTTAAAACTGCCCCCGGGGTTGGGGTCCCCGGGGCCATAAGAGGCCACAGAAGGGGGGCAAGGCAACCCCCCTCCAAAAGAGCATTTTTTTTTTTAAAAGGCCATGCCCCGGGGGATGTGGTCCCCGGGGCCATAAAAATGCCTCGAGGCGTGGGGCCACACAGCCCCCTTCCCAAAATGTTTAAAAGAAAAAGAAGGGGGGCTGTAGCCCCCTTTCTTAAAAGTAAATAAAAAAAAAAAACGGGATCGGGGAGGATGCCATGCCCCCTCATTGTACCTCTCTGCAAACGGGTCCCCTGGCACGTTTGCTGAGGGAGAACTAATTCCGCTTGAATACTGGGGGTACCTGGGGGCCAACTAGCCCACCAGGAACCTCCAGTATGCGCCAGGGAGCTGCGCTGCAGAGAGGTGTAAAAAGGGGTGTGGCCTCATTACACCTCTCTGCTGACTATATCAGGCCTAAAACCTATGTTTTTTCAGTATATATATATATATATATATATATATATATATATATATATATATAAAATATTCCGCTTATGAAATTTGGCTTTTCTGCATTACCTTTTAACTCGGAATTCTGGCCAAATTCTGCCAATAGCTGCGTGGTGGAATTTATTACCTGCAAGGCTCCATAAATGCGAGCTGGCGAGTGCAATTTGGTGGCCCCTAGTACGAAAGAATTTCTTACTCTGGCTGTTGTGCCATCCCGACCAGAGGGCTACTTCTGGAGCAGATTTGCTGTTGCTCTAATAGATTTTCTACAGCAGCAAAAGGAACCCGAATAGTCGCTTGCTCTTATGCACCTCATGGTGCAGTTCACACTGAGGTCTACCTTTTAGAGCAAGCAGCTGTAAAACAAGCAGGGTAATGTTAATATTTTCTGCCCGTTGGCGGAACTCCGTTGAATCTTGCAAAGTTTTAATGCAACTCCACGAGTTCCCCTCACCCCTAGCTAGCATACTTTTTTAACATTTTGATTTTATCATTCTAACATGGCCATCTGCAAAGTAACAGCAGCAAATTAATAAAAACTGCCATCCATAACAATGCATGTGCATAAGTTCAACAATTAGCCACACAAATGTTAACATAAACATTCTTTAATTATTTCTACCTTTAGGAAGCTCACCAGGGTATGGTTCATGGCAGGCTTGTGTCATTTACCCTCCAGAGCCGGCAAGATCCCATGTATCCAAAGAAGGTCCCTTAATTGTCCAGCAGAGGGCCATTAAAGCTGACATATCGTGTATAGGCCACTTCAAAACATACCACAGCCCCACACCATCTGGTGTGCTTCTTGCCTTCCAGCTCATCACTATATTTCATTTAGCGACCATGAAAGCAAATTCCAAGGTTACACTTTTTTGCTATTCACCATTTCAGTTTGTAAATTGACCTCTATTTACAGGTTTTCATGCCTCCGCCCCCCTAAAAAATAGGGGGTGGAGCCTGATAAAACAAGATTTTCAAGTGTAAAATTACCGCTAACAGTATTTCACACAGAGGCGTAGGTCTCCACCACCGGCACAGATCACACTGTTATAAATTGTAGAGAAATGTATATTTTAATATAAGATACAAATGTAGATTACATTGATCAATTCTAGAGCTAAAGGTTACAGCATATTAGCTCATCAAATTACAATTGTAATAATTAAATTAAATATTTGTAAAGTAAGTAAAAAACATCTCACCCTCACTATCATTTTAACATTTCATTACTAAATTGTATGAGAAATTGTTTAATTGTACTTCTCAGTGCAGTTTGGGATTTATTTTTAAATACAAATATAAATATTATTGTATTTAATCAAAAGAATTTTAAATGTAATTTTACTTAACATTGAAATATATATTTTTTTTATTTGAAATGTATTTTAATGTTATTGCCTAGGAGTTGTTATATTTAGTTCCAATCTCCATTATTTTCTAAGGGAGTGCATTGCAGTACCTATGAGTGGCCCTGTATGTTGATAGGCATATTGCCAGGCTGTGCTGGAGTACACTTACAACCGTTTTGGGTCCTTTTCAGGCTGTAATAAATATAGAAGTACATAGCAATAGGCTTACCCTTTTGTGTACGGGCTTTTATATTTGCATTTCTCTCCCTAAGCTCCTCCTTTATCTCTTTAATTCTTTCCTATGTAGGAGTAAGTATTTCCCATTTTCCAGACATTCTTCCAGGTTCCTTCCACATTTACTACTAAAACATAAATCTACATGTGCCGAGACCTCCGCAACCGTGGTGGAGAATAATGCATAGAAAATATAGGAGAAGCAAAGGGCACCACACACAAGTTTTGGAATAGCATTTTTTAAATACTTGTGTAGTACTATTGAAGTGCTACTAAACATAATACAAAGTGGAGTATGAGGCCATAGTGTGTTTAATGATTAATACAGTGATCTATTCTTGATATATAACATTAAACATTAATGCTCTTGATTTATGCCTATGAGTAGAGCCAAAGGGCGTGAGTTGTTGCATTTTTTAGGTTGCTTACACTGTTTAATTTAGTAGCCATATAGATTGGTACATTTAATGCACTAGGAAACTGTTTTGTCTGTTTATGAAAAATACATGCATATTGATTAGGAAATTCTGTTTTCCCATTTAGTTTCTGATAAAAAAGATACCAAGAAGACCAGGAAGAAAGGAAAATGGCTGTGGAGGAGGAGGAAGAGAAAATCTCGATTGCCACAAAAGTTGAAGCAACTAGTGTTAGAAGAAGAACGACCAAGAAGGGAAGAAAAAATTCCGGGCCACAATGCAGAAGCAATAGAAAAAGCACATCCTAATTACCAGGAAATGCCTGAATTCACTGAGAAAGTAAAATGCATAGTGCCTCTTAATCAAATGTCACAGGAGCATGAGGAAATTAGAGCAAATTCAGAAGGAGTGAATCAGGAGCAGGCCAAATATGAGGCAGAACACAATGTGATATTGTCTCTTGAGCAATTCTCTACAGATAAAACATCAAAAATAGTTGACAATCTTGGCAAAGCTCAGGAATTGACAGAGGAGAGGAAGCAACAGAAGAACAATAAAGAGCATGAAGAGCAGCCAGAAAACCACAAAGGGCCAGGAGAGCAGGAGAACCCTAATGAACCAGAGGAGCAGCTGGAGAACCACAAAGGGTCTGAGGAAGAGCAGCTGAACCTCAGAGGGCCAGAGGAGCTGCAGGAAAACCTTAAGGAACAAGAGGAGCAGAAGGAGAACTGCAAAAGAGTAGCGAAACAGCCAGACAATACTAAGGAAACTGAAGCCAAAAAAAAGAGACCCAATTACTTTGTATCCATTCCAATTACAAATGATCAGGTACTAATGATTTTATGAAAGTGTTTAGATAACATAACTAATCAACTCACAAATGGTTTTGAGTATCTACTTGGGCGTGGAAAAAGGAATGGGTAAAAGGAATAGGAAAAGTACCTTGGAGACTTAAATTGTCTTATTACTCGTAGTTCACTCTTCAGTTTCCATTCATATGGTGGTTTGTAATATATTGTTGTGTGGCTTTGATCGTATATCAAAGAGGAAGATACCTGATTAGCAGATTACCTTTAAAACTGAGCCATAGGAAGATGAGAAGCTAAGTTGCTTTTTCTTCCATTCATAGTTGTGACTTGCTTATCACACCAGATGGCACTTGTGCAAAATGAAGAGTGCAGAGCAGTGATGAGTCACTACATTTGAGTGAATAGTTCTTTTATATTGTAGACCACATAATTGTCCTCTTATTGCAATCTTCCAGGTATAACGTTCCTGGCACTACTCTTGTTTAGTGTTCCTTTGGCAAGCATTTCCTGGTGTGCAAGCTTCTTGCTAAACCTTTTTATTTCGTTTCGTAGCAAGTATGTATCTATTGTAACTTATTCCTTTACAAGATTTGCTCCGTCACTAGTGGCATGCTTCTTGGCAACAATTTAGTTTTAACCAAAGATTTTGATTGCTCGCTTTAATTTTTAGTCGATTTGACCAAGGTCACCCACTTTTTTGGTCTGCACCATTGGGTAAGCTTATTACTGCAACTCTCTTGGTTTGCACCATTTTGGACTTGCAAGCAATCTTTAGCCTGATATTTATCGAAATAAGGGCTTGATTTTCAGACAGTATAGTTTTGAAACAGTGAGCATGGTGTGTCTTTTTGTTTCCGAACCGTGCTGTCTAATATGATGCAGTATCCAAGAGAAATATCAGGTTACATTCATTCACTTTAGACTATGCAGATGCATAAAAACAGGCTTCTGCTCTGAGCTGAGCTGGCACAGGCCATATTGATAGGACCCCAGTTTCTGTAAGGTGAATAGCACACTGCATCTGTAAGAAAGAGTAAAAAATGAGGGATGTTGAAGTATATGATGTGGAACGACTTCAATATTGAGTGTGCATATATAGTATTGTACGCTTGCATCTTCCAATGAGCAAAACCTGCACACACAATTTTGGTTTGGCTGGGTGGGTGTAGCAGTTCAAGATCACAAAAGGCCACTCACTAAACTGTCTACTAATAAATGCTCAATCCCTCTCTAAAAACAAGCATCACATCTACAACCTTCTCACCGATGCAAAACCAAACATACTATTCATAACTGAATCATGGTTGGGAGAAGATATGGCTCCAGTCCTGCATGAAGCCATTCCTAAAGGCTATCAAAAAATCACCCAAAATCGTATAGCCAAAAAAGGAGGTGGTATAGCTGTTGTATTCAGGCAAACAATACATATCACTAAAATTGACAACATCTCCATAAAGAATTGTGAGGCTCTTCTAACAAGATGCAATCCTACACTGTCTTCCTCCTGTAACTTCCTGCTCCTTTACAGACCTCCACCTAGCAAGACAGCATTCCCAGATGCACTTCTAGACACAGTTTCAAGCCTGATAACAATACACTCCAACCTATGCGTTCAGTGTGACCGTAACATTTGGTTTGATAAACCCAATATGACCCATTCAAAAACTATAATCACCATCCTAAACGCATTGAACCTGCATCAGATTGTCCACAATCCAACACACACCGCTGGACATATCCTAGATGTCACTTTTGCTAATACTGAACTAGTTACCTCTCAAACTATAACTCCAGTCACATGGTCAGACCACCACTTGCTTGCCTTCCAACATAAAACAGCGCTAAGCGACTCACCTAAAACTACCTTACATCCATCCACTTCTCGGCCTTGGAACAAACTCAATTTGGAACACTTGGAAACACAACTAACATCCAGTACAAATCTGGAAAGCATAAATGCTGTTCAAAATCTATATGAGTGGCTACAGGAAGCTTTTGACATCCTGCTACCACTTAAAACCACACAACAGAACAAAACAAAAAAAGTGCATTGGAGAAACATAGAAATAAAAGACATAAAACAACAAATTAGAAAGCTGCAACATACCTGGCTCAAAACAAACGCCAAACAAGACAAATTTCACCTACAGAAAATTAACAGATTATACAAGTCTGCTATCAAAAAAACTAAGAAAAGGTACTATTCAGACAGAATTCAAAACGCTAAATGTGCAAATAAAGAATTCTATAAAATACTCAATGAATTTTGCAAACCAAATTGCCTAGAGGGAACTCATCCTGTTACTCAAGATTTCACAGACAAACTGGCAAATAATTACACGGACAAAGCAGACACATTGGAATCGTACTTAAAACAGAAACAAAGCACCAGCACTAACCCTTGTACAAAACAACAATCCAAGAATGCTCTAATCAAGCCTCTCCATTCCTTCCAACACATCTCACACGATGAATTTATGGACCTAGTCAAAGCAAGCAGGCCTGCCGCACCCCTTCTGACCCCTGTCTGCCACAAACTTTCCAGATAATTCTTTTAACCCCTTCCATGCTCATGACGAGCTCAGCTCGTCATGCAGTACAGTGCTCCTGTGCTCATGACGAGCTGAGCTCGTCATGACCACACCCGTTTTTATTGCTGTCCAACACAGCAGCAGAATCGCTCTAGCAGCGATGCGGTAAACAACCTCTGCTGCCATTCCAGTAAGAAGAATCATCAACAATTCCTTAACTACTGGAATATTTCCATAAGAACTCAAAAAGTCATACATATGCCCTTTACTGAAGAAAACAAACTTGGACCCGCTGAACCCTGACAACTACAGACCCATTACAAATGGACAGTTCCTGGGCAAACTTATAGAAAGAGCAGCGTTCGCCCAGATGTCACAATTAATTGAAGAGAACGACATACTTTCAGACTTCCAAATAGGATCCCGTCTGGGAAGAGACACTGAACCTACCCCCCTTGCCATCTGGGATGACCTAAAGAATACAGTTGACCACAACGGAGTTGCTGCGCTACTCCTCTTGGACCTCTCAGCTGCCTTTGACACGGTTGACCATGAAACTCTGAAACAAAGACTCTATGAAGCCGGCATAGAGGGAACTGCTTTAGACTGGATCACGTTCTACCTTCGAAACAGAACTAATGTCATCCATACCCTACCTTTCTCGTCCAAACCGTACTCCCCAAAAGCAGAGGTCCCTCAAGGTTCTATCACCTCGCCCATGCTTTTTAACATCTACATGAAGTCATTAACAGTACTGATCAATAAATTTCACCTCACGTGCTATAATTATGCAGATGACACGCAAATACTCCTTCAACTGGAATGCCCCAAAGACTTGGAAAATCACCAATTTTCAGCTGTCTCAGAGCCGTGGGTCAGTGGATGACCTGGAGCCATCTCAAATTGAATGCTTCAAAAACTGAAATACTCACGTGTGGCGATTGGAAACATTACAACCCGCTTGACGCATGGCCTGATGAACTGGGATCACTGCCTAAAGTATCGAGGGAAGTAAGAAACCTCGGAATAACCATGGACCCCAAGCTGTCGATGAATGCCCAAGTGGATAAACTAGTAAGATCAAGCTTTGCTACTATTAAAAGTCTGCAACGAATTTTCCCTCATTTGGGTTTTCCACACAAGGTCCAAGCTACCATCCTCCTTGTTCTGTCCAAACTCGATTACGCCAATAGCCTCTACCACATATCACCTTTAACGACCATGAAAAGACTACAACGGATTCAGAACTCGGCTGCCAGACTACTTTTGCATATCAAACCGCGAGACCACATCTCCCCTTCCTTGAAAGCCCTGCATTGGTTACTGGTTGCCAGAAGATCCACGTTCAAGCTGCTTTGTATCACCCACAAAGCAATACATGGAATAGGACCACTCTTCATCAGGAATAAAATCACCAAACACATTCAACAAAGGAACCTCCGCTCTAAAGGAGCATCTCGCCTCAAAATCCCACCATACAAGAAAAAAAAACATGGGTGGCACATCCTTCTCTGTTCAAGCAGCCAAACTATGGAACTCTTTACCCCCCAACATAAGGTCCACCGACAACCACCTTATCTTCAGAAAACTACTCAAGATTTGGCTCTTCCCCACATAAGCAC
Source organism: Lissotriton helveticus (assembly GCF_964261635.1). Lineage (NCBI taxonomy): Eukaryota > Metazoa > Chordata > Amphibia > Caudata > Salamandridae > Lissotriton > Lissotriton helveticus. The sequence goes on along the minus strand of NC_136063.1, from coordinate 937,640,641 downwards.
CATACGCAAACGGAAATTTACAGCATATCCCTCTTTTTCACTATAGATATGTACCTATCTTTGTGTATTACTTTGTATAAACATGTAAAATAATAATGTTGTTGAGAGAAAAAATAATAATAATAAATAAATAAAAATCACCTTTGGTCTACATGTACATACTTTCATTGTGCATCTATGTACCTTCCATGTACTTGGATCTGCGTGTCTGTTACTTTTCTCCTGAAAAATCATATCCAATGCACTACCCTATTTCTCATCCTGTGCCTCTATCAATAGCTTTAATCTACATATACTCACCTCCTTTATGTATATATATACTTCCAAGGTAATTATGGATCTATATATTTATCACTCTCTTCTAATTTAGCATCTCCAATGCACTACCCTATTTCTCAGCCTATACTTCGCTCAATATCTTCAAGCCCAACCTTCTGACTCATCTAAAACTTCTTCTACTACTCCTTCCAATGCACTACCCTATCTCTCATCCTATACATCTATCAATATATCCTCTACATCCACTCTCTCATTTATCCCAAACCCCATACCACTACTATGATTGCCAAAATAACCCTTTCTAGACTCTCTCCTACTCTACCCCTCCTTGCATCATCTGACACCTCTTTTAACCGATCCCCTAAAACAAACCTTTCTAAACTTTTTCCTCGGAGTTCTTCCCTCTAAAACTCCTTTTTACTCATCCAAAAGCCTCCTCCTATTGCTAAGACCTAAAAAAAAAAAAAGGTTTCACTCTTTTATCCCTCCTCTATCCTTTTCAATCGAAATTAACAGACTAACATGTTCACTTCTCAAATTCCATATTAAACTATAACAATACAATACCCAAATAACTGAATAACACTACTCATATTACTTCATATGTTTTTACTATACTAATTTTCAACAGTAATCCTTTATGGGTTCGGGAGTGGCGTGCTACTCGCCAGAAAAGCGATTCAACACCCTTCAGGGGTAACAAGTGCTGTATGAATCTTTCTTCCCCTTTTATCCCTCCGCTATCCTTCTCACTCCAAGTAACTGACTAATATCCACCACTGAAATTACTTCATATTTCACCATAGAAATTCACCACTAATCCTTTGTAGGCTTCCTGAATAGCGTGCATCAACAAGCGCTATTTAAATACAAACCTTTGTCCTCCTCTATCCTTCTGCAATCATGCCAAATCAAATAACTGACTAACCTATCCACCACCTAAAATGTACTTGCATGTTTCACTATACTAATTCAGCTCTAATCCTCTATGGGTCCCGGAGTAGCGTGGTACTCGCCGAAAAAGCGCTTTGATGCCTCGTCAGTGGTAGTAAGCGCTATATAAATGCAATTACAATACAATACAATACAATACAATATCAGTGCATGGGGGCAGGGCTACGCACCAGCTAAGAGGGCCGCTTAACATGAACCTCTGTCTCTGCAGCATCAACAATCTTGCATCCTGTCCTCTGGGAATCTGCTGGGGAGTCTGAATGGGCATCAAAGACTGGCAGACAGCCACAGACCCATCTGACATCACCAGCAAAGGTATCTGAGCCTCTGAGCACTCCTGGGAACTCCTGAAGCAATATGGGTGCGGGCATGTCTGCTGGCCTGAGAGGTTCCGTGACTACGGAGGTGATATGCCTGATCCTTGGGGCAGATGACTGCCTCACCGGGTGGAGAACAATGAGAAGCAGCACACTTATGGCCCCTAATGTGCTAAAGGGAGGGCCCGGGATGGGCCAACATGAAGGTATGAGCGATACCCCAACCCTACCAAATCCCACTGCTACCCCTGCAGGGGACAGCGGGACCCCTCCACTGAAACCTGGTGCCCCCGGGGTTGGTCAGATAATCTTTTCTGGCAGGGTCCACCTGTACACCACAGGTGCTGTGAATGACACAGATTTTCTGCCCATTCGATTACCCCAGGAAGATTTACCACAGGACACCTTCATGGAACACTGTGGTGCATAGCTGGAAAAAATTCATGCTCCCGGTGGGTACACAATGGACAAAAATGACCCCAAAGCGAGCACACTCCTGTTCAAGCAGCAGAGACAGACTGGCTTGCATTCCAGGCCACCCTCACCCATGCCTGGTGCACCAATGGCAGCCACACTGCACCCAGAGCAAGATATCAAGTTGATCCTACTTGAAATGCAATCCTGCCTTGTTGACACTGGTACCAAAACCGCCACTTAACCGCCACTTAAATGCACGGGTTGGTTTGCTGATGGACAGATTGAACACACTGGAGGCAGAGACCTGAACCTCGATCCTTGAAGATGAAGACCCCACGACTAAAGCCACCATCCATCGGGAACAAAATCTCCTGAAAGAGATGGCTAAAAATACAAATTTAGAATCATGACCTTGCAGGAACAACCTCTGTATTGTGCAACACCGAGAAACCACTAACATGGGCAAACTTGAACTTTGCTTTGAATCCTTGCTGGCAGACATTTTTGTCTTAGACAACTTTTCAGATCTCCTGGTGGTTGAATGAGCCCACAGATCACTGGAACCCAGATCCAGGGTCAAGTCGCCTACCCAACGAATTATTGTATGACTCTCAAACTATCAAGACGCAGTTGTACGCTCAGTGAGAGAACAGGTCGTCCCACCTATCAGAGCTCAGAAATTTCAATCTATCCTGATTTCCCCATAGCCATACAGGAGGCCCTGAAGGAAATTTGTGGAAACCCAAAAGATCCCACGGGCCAAGAACGTCAAATATGCCATGCTCTACCCGCATACAGAGTGATAATACGTAGATCTTTACTAGCCACAAACAGGCTTTGATGTTTGTTAAAAATACTAAAAGTTGGGACTCTAAACGGGGATCCACCCACACTGCTCAAAGCCTACACCACAGCGAAAGTGTAAGCTGGTGTAACAGACCAGAGGCTGCAAACAATGACTCCACATAAAAGCCTGCAACTGATTTACACAGCTTATCTGTATAGACTGTCACACAGCTAGGCCTTGAACTGCAGGGCTGCTCTACAGATCTGTATTTTTTGTTTTTCTGGCTCTCCGCTGTACACGTGGTGAAGGCTCAGACCACAGAGGACTATGTTAATCAGACAATTTGTCACCGGTGGGGACTTCATGATATGGGAGAGGTCGATGGGAGGAACTAGCCCCCTTTCCGAGCACTGTGCACAATGTTTTGTATGTAGGAAGTTATGGAAACAAGTGAGTTTGTATTGAAAGTTGGGATAATCAGTGTGGGTGGGTGGTACTGGGAAATTTGAGTTTTTGTGTTTTACAGGGGGACAACTGTGGTGATTCCACATACAGGAAGACATTGATCATACACAGCTTTTACTGTGGCACACATACCAGAGCTTAACATGGCAGGGATCAAGTTACTTACATGGAACATACGCGGGCTAGGCACCCCTAAAAAGAAACACCAGATACTGGCCTACATGAATAGACATGGTGTCGAATTTGTGTTCGTATAGGAGACCCACTTGATTCCAACAGATAAAAAAAGGTTTTGTCATGGGATGGAATAACTACTTTGTATCCTACAGTACTTATGCTAGAGGTGTAGCCATACTCGTTAAACATTCACTGAGATGTCAATTGACATTTCAATACAGGATGCTTGGAGGGTGGGGAGAATATTTATATATGGAAGGGAAACTAAATGGCCATCACGTCATCTTTCTCAATTCATACTTGCTCAACAATGCTGATACAGGTTTTTTTTAAAGACATTATGCCCATGTGTCACTAGCGCACTGCAAGCAATATTGTCTGGGTAGGAGATTTCAACCTAGCCCTAAACAACGACCACCCGAAATCTGCTGAGGTATTATGGCATATGATAGAGAGGGGTCAAGAGATATATGGACAGAGAGGTATGGGAAGGAAAGAGTATATGCCTCTCTTCACAGTGCATGGCACCCACTCCCACATAGACTTCCAGTTATTTAACACTGAGGTGCTTCCTTGAGCTCACACTGTCACATACCTACCTCACAATCTATCCTACCACTCCCCAGGCATCCTCTCACTTACAATACCTATTGACAGGCACACATACTACCCCTGGCATCTACCTAATGGGACGCTTAGAGACGTAGCTTTCTTTGACAATTTGTGAGGCGTGATTGAGAAGTACTTTGAGACTAATATAGGCTCTGTGTTGAGCTTTGTCATGATATGGGAAGCATTTAAAACATACATGCATGGTCTCATGATAAGTAAATATATTGGAGTCCTAAAGTCAACCCCTATAAAGTTGATATCAGAGGAAACCAGGCTAGAAACAACATATGCACTTTCGCACAATCCACAAACCCTAGCTGAAATCCACATGACCATGAACGAGATCAAGGACCTTATGAATAAGGAACACAAATATATAGCTGAAGACGATGCAGCCTACCCCTGCAGGGAAGGAGAACCACTGATCAAAACATTCTCATGGCTAATTTGAAAAGCACACATGCAGGTCACTATGCACTCTTTTGAGCTCAGCAATGGGGACACAATGACAGAAAGGGTAGACATAGCCTAAGCATTTTGAGAATACTATACATTTCTATACACAGGCCAGAAGGCTAAACCCAGTGCTGACATGCATTACCTGGACAGCATAGCACTGGCTTGTGTGGAGGGGGCTACCAGAAAGTTTTTCAGCCTATAGACACCCAAAAAATACTGGAAGCTATTGACAGCTTGGTGAATAGGAAATCCTCGGGTAATGATGGTCTTACAGCTGAGTTATATAAAGCATGCAAGCTAATGCTGGCAGCTCACCTTACCACATCTACGAAGAAGCCTTGGAAAAGGGAGAACTCCCCTCCCACCACTAGAGCAGCAGTCCTCACCGCAATATTGAAACCCGTGAAGGATGGGAAGCTATGTTAATTTTACAGGGTGCTGTCCCTATTAAACCTAGATAATAAAATACTGGCACCCATTATTGCCAATAGTCTAGATCCCTTGATATCTGGCTTGATAATGCCAGAAAAATCAGGTTTTCTCCCAGGCAGCTATGCTAAACAACCTGCTCACGTTTTTGCTGTTATGCCACAGCTCCATCCAAATGTAAATGCCAAATATGTTTCTTGATGCAGAGAAGCTTTTTACTCTCTAGAATAGCCATTCTTGTTTTCCAAACTGCAGAGACTGGGTATCCCCCACAAACTAATGAACTTATCCTATTGGACAGTAGAACCCATGCGAGAATTGGCTTGCATCAACAATTGCCTCTCTGACATATTCTCTATTAGTAGGGTTACGAGACAAAGATTCCTCCTCTTGCTCCTCTTATTTGCACCACTCACACCCAAAATAGGCTGATACGGTGACATATCTGGTATTTAAATGAATTGGTCGAAATCTGAAATATTCCAGCTAATAGCTGCAGCTCATAACCCGGCACAACACTCCCTGCTCTGCTGGCAGGATATACTGTCTTCTATTTAGGGATTAAACTCACCAGATATGCAAAACTTATACCTGGAAAACTACAGCATCACACTAGCTTTATTGATGGAGCAAATAGATAGGTGGATCATACTTCCATTATCAATGTCAGGGCAAATAGCACTGGTTAAGATTCTGGTACGCCCCCAAGTTTGTTCAAAATATCACAATACCACTGAGGCGAACCTTCTTCGCCCAACTCAAAATAGCATAGACCAAACTGTTCTGGGTGGACGGCAACCGAGGCTGCGATGGGAGACACTTACCCTACCTTAGGAATGGGCAAAATCTACAGAGCCAGATCAAGAGAGATACTACAATGCGGCACAATCGGCAATAGCTGGTGTTTTGGTACCACCAGTCTGGCACTGTCCCCATATCTTTATTGAGAAAAATTTGACTAAATCGGGTGACCTTCATACCAGCATCACCATCAAAGAGTTGAGACCAACCCAGACCATGATCATCATGACCATGATGCACTAACTGGTTGATCTGGCACATGGTGGTTAAGGCTGGCCTGGACTGTATCTAATCACCACATTCACCACTCCTCAATAACCCATCCCTTCCACCAACGTTAGATAGTGGTGTCACATGGTGACCTAAAGTGGCGCACTCGCTCAGAGTGGGGCATCTATTCAGAACAAGCACATTCTTTATTCTGAATCAATTTTGTGTAAATAGAATCACCACAGCACATTGACTACATGTGCTTACAACCTGCAGACATGGTTGCCTGGCCCAGCTTCCTCGCTAAGCCGCAGGACTACCCCGTCTACAGAGCACATTCAAAACCCCGACAGAAAGGGCTTGGTTTCCTCTTTATATGCATTGTACATGGATAATTGCACAAGCACCAAGAACAAAGCCCTAGAAAAGTGGAAGATTGATAGATCAAGGTATAGGAGAAGATGTGTGGAGAGACTGTTGATTCCAAACTAAACTCATGTCGGTCAATTACAGAGATAAACTACTCCACTTTAAGTTGCCAAAGCACTGGGCTGTATATCCAAATTTCCCTGCGATGAACCTTCTTCGATGCCTAGGAAATAGAGGAGTTAGCGTCATCCAAGAATTTAATTTGCAGTACAAAACATTTGGCTACACAGTAAGGACCAATGAGTCAATGAATGGGATTAAATGTAGATTTAATATAAATTCAAAGCCAGACTGAAGTACACTATTTTAAAAAATATATTGTTAAAATACAGAATCACTACTGGCAGTCCAAATCGTACAACAAATTTTAGTCTTTATAACCTGGAGCATAAAGGGAATTTAGCAATTGCAATGGAGAAGATAAGGAACAACATTTGGAGATCAGTATATGATTTCAGTTCCAGAAAACAGAAAATGTGGCTGACCAAGGTTCGGCACTTCAGTTTCAAAGTAGGCTTATCAGTATAAGTTTGTGCACAAAGCATCCGGAGCTAGCCACACGGAGGCTCCACTGTCAAAACAGATACCAAATCTTGAAATCGAGGATGGTGCACCAAAATTAGAAGTCCAACAAATTTGTAGTATTATGAAAAGTCCTTTATTATTTCAATTGTTAAAAGGCCTCAGCCTACCGTTTCGTTCCTTGCGGAACTTCATCAGGGCTTAATATTTTCTTGGGAGTCCCATAAAGCAGCCAAAGTAGTAAATCAAATCCTCCACGGTGTGGGTAGGTCAACCTCTTCGGTGTTTAGATGGAATAATATATATAGGGTCTTAAGAGCAGCAAATGTCAGCAAACCGGTGTCTCCAGAGTTACGGCAGGTGAAAACCAAAATAGTGGTTGCAAATCAGTACATTAAAAGGATAAATCACTGTCACATTTGAGTGGATCAGCTGACCATGTCGTGGTCGTACAACTAAAATACGTGAAAACAACTTGGGGTATCAAAACTCTGTTTTAAGGAGGGGTTAAATACTTCTCCAGCGGCGGATAAATGAAAATGAGAGAGAAGGTGTTTGAACAAAAGCTGGTGTGAAGGCGTCTGACCTTAAAGCGGACAAGTTACTGAGCGTTATTATGAATGCGCAATTTAGCCTTCTCCGGCGGCAGTAAATAAAAAATAAAAAAAAGAAAAAGCATTGGGAAGTCTATAACTTCTCCAGCGGCTGTGCATTATAATTTGAGGAGGGAAGGTGGAAAATACCTCATTGCCGATGCTGTTGTAGCGGTGAAGGAGGAGTTGATTGATGCTGTTTTGTGGCAGTTGGAAGTCAGAGCAGTAATCTCCGTTGGTTGTCTGCTGTCATTATGATCTTTCCAGGTCGGCAGTCAGTGGCGAATGATGACGTGGTAGAACGCTGCTGGGGGAGTCAGCGCACGGTGCACGTCATCACATTGAAGAAAATAACGCGACATCTGATTGCTCAGCGCAGTGTGTATGTCACTGAACATAGACAGAGCGATAACTGTTTATTTGCATCAGTGATCTTTGCTTATATGTGAATATTTTGGAATCAGTTAAAACGAACTGGGAAGAAGGATTATTAATCGTATATTGGAAGAAGGTAAAAGAAGATTGCTTACATGAAGGTGTATATTTAGGAAGACTGTGGTATTAATTTTTATTATTTTGTTCATCACTTCAAAAAGGTTGTGAAAGTGTATAATTTTATGTTTTACTTTAGGCATTCTTCTTTGTTTTACCTTGGTTTAAAAGTGTAGCTTTGAAATTTAAGCAAGAATAATATTTTGTATGCTTTATGTGAAAACGTAATACATTTGAGTTGTGTCCATATTTGAAAATATTTTTAGCTTCAAGGTTGTACGAAGTAGGTTTAGATTGGTTAAGAATATAATTGCAAAGTTAGAAGAATGCAGAATGTAACTACTCCTCCTTTTTTCCTTAGTGATCCGGGTGAACCAAAGGTAAAATGGAGTAAGTGGAAGAAGATTTTTGCGCATTATGCAAGAGTATGTGGCACTAATTTAAGTGCAGAAAGAAAATATTCTCTTTTGATGCATTGTTTGGGAGGTGAAGGGCAAGAAGTGTTAGAGAATTTGCCGGATTTATCTCCCCCCAAGAACAACGGGGTTTGGATGAGTATGAAGTATGTTTATTACAGTTAGATAAACATTATTTGCCTCGTGTAAGTACAATTATGGAAAGATACCATTTTGGAAAAAGGGAGCAAGGCAAGGATGAATCAGTAGAGGAATATTTAACTGCTTTGCGGAAATTGTCCTCTACTTGTAAATTTGGAGCAGCAAATGAAGAACGGTTAAGGGATCAATTAGTTTTAAAATGTAGAGAGGATAAGATCAGAGAGGAATTGTGGCTGAAGGACGAATCACCTTTAGAGGAGGTTGTAGGTATAGCTAAAAGGGTGGAGCATATGTTAAAATGTGTGAATGAGTTAAAAGGTGACAAAGGGAAAACTGAAACAGTTGTAAAAGATATCAAGGAGGATGTTTGTCAGGTTAAAGATGTAAAGAATGTTGTGAAAGATTCTATCAAAGGGGAAACATCGTTTAGTGCGATAACGTGTTACAGATGTGAAAAGTCTGGTCATAAGGCTAATTCAAAGTCTTGTTCAGCTTTGAGTTTTGTATTCCATGGGTGTGGGAAAAAAGGGCATTTTGTGAAATTTTGTAAGTCCAAGGAAAAGAAGGTATTCAACAAGGAAATAAAGAAGTTATTTGTCAAGTAAAGGAGAAAAAAATAATGATCATCCTATTGGATTGTAATTACTTTATTGCATGATTAATTAAAACCTTCGCAAACAAGTAAAACATTAATTCACAAAATGCAACTTCTCCTTTAAAAGATGCTAAAAGATTACAAATATGTTGTAGTTCAATAAAATTACAAAGGAATAAAAACTTATAGGTAAGATAGTTCTTCATGGTTAAAAAGATAGATCAGCATAAGGCTTGTTCTCGTGGATGAATGCACCCCAAGAAATGATGTTTGTGGAGAATACAAAGTCAATGAGCTCAAAGCCAGGCCATGCTGACTGCTGGCAGCTTGGCAACCAAGGAGGTATTCATAGGTCTTAATCAAAGCACTAGTAGAGACGGTTGTTGTCCTTGACTCATAAGCATGCTGGCATAGGATAAAGACCGATTACTTGAGGGTCTTCCCGACTTAACTTTGCGTTTGCTTCCCTCATAAACCGAACAAGGCTGCAAGACAGGCGGATGTTTCTGCCCTCAAAACAGGCCTTTACCGCCTCCCTACAAGATCGAACCTGACTGCAATCAGGAGCTGTTTTAGAAACTGTCTCTTTTCCGCTCTCAAGCCATTGCAGATGCATAGTAGATGTGTTATGCCTTCATTTAGATTTCCACACAGTCTGCAGCAATTAGAGGAGGTTGTACGTTTCCATGGAGGAATGTGGGGCTTTGCTGGTAAGATTCCCAGCCTCAGATGAAGGAACCGTTCTTTTGTTGTTCTTGCAAACCTGTTCCTAGGTATAGTTGGGGCTTTGTTGACACATAGCTCTGAATTACGAACCAGCCGCGGACCCTCCTACTAAGGGCAGCTTTGTCTTCTGCGAGAGATACAATCTTTAATGATTTCTTTACCAAGACCTTGAAGCTTTTCTGGGATAAGCAAGAGTCCCATCGGTCCTGTAAAGCTAGCAGCTTGATTGCTGATTGAAGGTAACTCATCGCTGGGCTATCATTTCTCTATGAGATTTCCAACCACAGATATGAGTTCAATGTGCCTGGCACGGCCCCCTTTATTTTGAACCAGCATTTGGCATAGGCCCCTTTCCATGAGATATCCTGTTTTAGCAGTCCAAATTCTAGTCTTATTTGCGCTGGTGAGGTAAATTGCGGAAGATTGAATATTATTCTTAGGGCCTTAGCAACCACTAAGTCCATGGTGACTTCATCTCTACCTCTCATTGCTTCACTTCCGTAAGTGATGGAGGGAAGGAGCCGCGCTCGAAGCCCTTCTAGCAAAGGGAGAAGGCTAGGGCCAGTTATTTTTTGCTTGATATTTTTTAAAACAACTGCCAATACAGTCCCTCTGCCTTTAATGGAGGCTTTCTGTTTAGAAAATGAGCCGTTTCTCTCAAATATGATTCCCAAATACTTGTACTCCTCTGCAGGGACCAGCAGCCGATTTTTCATTGACCATCGTGGATAGGGGTCGTTAGGACCCTGGTTTAGTACCATTACTTTACATTTTCCAGATTTATGGTCAGCCCATTTTTTCCAGCGAAGGTACTTGTGATGTTTATCAGATGCTGGAGGCCGATTGGAGTACGGCTGATTAGTAGGAGGTCTTCTGCGTACAAGAGGTTCAATAGAGTTAAGCCCCCCAGGTTCGGGTCATGATGGTTGCAGTTGTCCAGGTCGGTGGAGAGATCAGAGACAAAAAGGTTGAACAAGGTTGGGGCCAAGACACAACCCTGCTTCAGCCCTTTGGTAGTAGGAATTTTCCTAGACAGGGTATAGCCCGCTCCAATTTTAATCTGGACCCAAGTTTCAGAATGAAGCAGGATTAGCTGGTTTCGAAGATTTGTAAGGATTCCCCACCTCGCTAGTTTGGCCCAAAGTAGCCCCCTGTCAATGCTATCGAAAGCTGCCTTATAATCGATAAGGGCGACAAAGATGTTTGAGTCCTATCTCTGACTGGCTTAGACCACTCCAATACAATAAACAAAACAAGTAGCCAGACAGGTTTAGTTTTTTAACTTTGAATCACACCCAGCCAATCAGTTCTGGGGGATCAACTATTTTATTTTAGTCTTTTTATCTATTTTTTAGAAAAACATTTTTTCACTGAGTTTTTTGTATGTCGTCAAAAGAAACGGTTATCAAACAATAAAGAATACATACAAACAAAAAAATTTGCAATAAATTTACAAGTGTTCAATATATACAAAATCAATACTGTAAGTTTAGAGAAACACCAACAACAATTTGATAAAATGCCTAACAATTGTTTTTCACTACCAGTCCTTTATATTAAGTACAAGAAGCCAGGCGGACAACACAGTATGTAGGTACTGCCTGCCTGTTTTACTAAGCCAGGGATTTAGATAATGGATTCTGGGGTTGCACTCCTAGGGATGAAAAGTGTGGTAATGTTTTGATGGCCCTAGTTGCACCCTTCTTCTTTATCCCGGGCTTGGGGTCATCACGTTTCGAACCACAATGTAGTTTTGGGTTCTCCTCAGGACACGGACTGGAAGGAGCCAATACTGTAAACAATAATAATAGTGGAAGTTGGTGTCAGTATTGTGTTCACATTTTTAATAAACTCTCAGACTCTGTGAGTGGTGTGAATAAATACCTGTACTTGGCACTTGTAAGCCACTCGTGAGTCACTTCAGATAGACGATTGCCTCGCAAGTATACAGGTCCTGTGAACGGACAAGAATGGGAGTGAGAACCCATTGTTGAGACTATTACTGCAACGTGCTTCAAATATGGCTGTGAGTCGCCGCTACCGGCGAGCATACCTTAAACTTGGGCGGAGTGGCATATCAATTCAGGGATAGCCGGCCGTTCATCGGTCCGGAGTTCTTGGGAGCGACTTTTCGGTTCGTCGGTTCTGTTCAAATTTTAACCCAGCCGGAAATAACGGGGATTATGTTAGATAACCTGTCTCTCGTTCCGAATGCGGGTAAATATAATCTGAACTAAACATATGTACTCATTTGTTCGTTAAGTGAACTGCTCCGCTTGCTCGCATACGGCTTCTGGCGTTAGCACGCCGCAAGCAGACTCACAGGAATTAAAGGGCCCGCATGTTTTTCGCACGGCAGGGAAGGATGGTACTCGTAGTCCGACGTAGCAGTGCGAGCGGTCGTCACAAGAACCCGTCACAGACACTAGCGCTAAAACGGCATCGTTAGTAAAGAGAACTGGCACTGGCAGGAACCTTGCCAATTTAAATTACAATTTATTATAAACAGGATGCTAAATGGCTTAGAGATTGCTTGATTCAGACAGTTCGTTCAGTCCGGAATTAGCTGTATCAAATTTCAGTATGAGGTATGCTTCCTTTTGAGACAAGCGTATTTCTGGGTCACCACCCCCACCGACTTTAATCACTGACAGTACGGTCCATTTCAAATCATTCACCGTATGGTTGTGGTGTAAAAAATGAGACACCAGTGGTGCTGTAAGGATTTTGTTGTTAATTTTTGAACGATATTGAATGATCCTTTGTCGCACCTCCTGTGTTGATTTTCCGATGTACACCTTTTTGCATGGACATTGGATCGCATACACTGCGTACTTAGTCTTGCAGTTCGTATGTTCCTCATGACGCTAGAATTTCTTTCCATCCGTGAACAGAGAGCCTTCCATTGTAAGGTTACACACGGAATAGGTGCCACATTTCCGGTGTCCCTTGACTGGATTCATTCCAAAGATGGTGCTCTGGGTGTCTCTTTTTCTTGGAGGTCGTGTAGATGTAATCTGCTGCCCTATACTCCTGTTTTTTTTTTTTTTTTAAGGCAAACAAAGGTGATCCGACGTCAGGCATTACTTCTTCCACTAAATGCCAGCAGTTATGAATAATTTTCTGCAGGGGGTGTGTTTGAGGTCCAAAAGTGGATGCACACACCATCCGCTGCGTAGGTGTCCTTTGTCTCTTCTCAAGTAGATGCTCCCTTGGCGTCCATCTGGCCCTTTTCATAGAGTGTTTCAGGAGCTTACGTGGATAGCCTCTTTCCTGAAGTTTCTTGACCAGTGCAAAATCTTGGAGTCTGGAACAATTTCGTCTTACCCTGAGGAATTGTCCGTAGGGAAGATTATTCTTGAGACTCCGGGGATGATAGCGTTTGAAGTGAAGGGTGTTATTTTTATCCGTCTTTTTCTGAAACAGAAAACATGCCAACCCATCAGGTGTGGCCTTGACTTCCACATCTAAGAATGATAGTGCTTTAGACTGAACTTGATGTCCGGACTGCGATTATTGAGCCATACATGAAATTCTTCCAACGATTGCTGTGTCCCATTCCAGATGCACCACACGTCGTCTATATATCGTAGCCACTGCCGGATGTGTGCTTGGTATGGATTGTTGTTATATACAAATTTTTCTTCGTATTGCCCCTTAAACAGAATAGCCATTTCGGGGGCAAAAGGACGGCCCATCACTGAGCCTTTCACCTGCAGGAACAACTCGTCCTCAAATGTGAAGAAGTTTCTTTTTAGTGCCAGTGACGCAAAAGCAACAATTAGCTCCGTTGGAACTCGATGGGGACGAGTGAGTACATATGTTTAATTCAGTTTATATTTACCCGCATTCGGAACGAGAGACAGGATATCTAACATAATCCCCGTTATTTCCGGCTAGGTTAAAATTTGAACAGAACCGACGAACCGAAAAGCCGCTCCCAAGAACTCCGGACCGATGAACGGCCGGCTCTCCCTGAATTTATATGCCACGCCGCCCAAGTTTAAGGTATGCTCGTTGGTAGCGGCTACTCACAGCCATATTTGAAGCACGTTGCAGTAATAGTCTCAACAATGGGTTCTCACTCCCATTCTTGTCCGTTCACAGAACCTGTATACTTGAGAGGCAATCGTCTATCTGAAGTGACTCACGAGTGGCTTACAAGTGCCAAGTACAGGTATTTATTCACACCACCCACAGAGTCTGAGAGTTTATTAAAAATGTGAACACAATACAGACACCAACTTCCACTATTATTATTGTTTACAGTATTGGCTCCCTCCATTTCGTATCCTGAGGAGAACCCAAAACTATATTGTGGTTCGAAACGCATTGACCCCAAGTCCGGGATAAAGAAGAAGGGGGCAACTAGGGCCATCAAAACATTACCACACTTTTCATTCCTAGGAGTGCAACCCCAGAATCAATTATCTAAATCCCTGGCATAGTAAGACAGGCAGGCAGTACCTACGAACTGTGTTGTCCGCCTGGCTTCTTGTACTTAATATAAAGGACTGGTTCCTAGTGAAAAACAATTGTTAGGCATTTTATCAAATTGTTGTTGGTGTTTCTCTAAAATTACAGTATTGATTTTGTATATATTGAACACTTGTATATTTATTGCACATTTTTTTGTTTGTGTGTATTCTTTATTGTTTGATAACCGTTTCTTTTGACGACATACAAAAAACTCAGTGAAAAAATGTTTTTCTAAAAAATAGATAAAAAGACTAAAATAAAATAGTTGATCCCCCAGAACTGATTGGCTGGGTGTGATTCAAAGTTAAAAAACTAAACCTGTCTGGCTACATGTTTTGTTTATTATAATCGATAAAGCAGACGAATAGCGGTTTATTGATTGTTTTGGCGGCTTCAGACAAAAGAGAAAGGGCGAGAATATTTGTTGTAGTCCCCAGACCTTCCTGAAAAACAGTTTGATTGATTGGAATTAGGTTTTTTCCTGAGCCCAAATTGTAGGTTCATTTAATAAGAGCCCTGCATAGAATATGGCTTCAATGTCTATTAAAGCGATGAGCCAATAATTTTTTGGGTCTGACATGGTGCCCTTTTTGTGGATAGGAGAAATGATTGATCCTTTCCAGAAGTCAGGAACTCTATCACTTTCTAGGATGTAGTTATAAAGGGGGAAGACTGCTTTAACGCAGTAGATCGGATCCTGTTTAAATATGATTGGCGGAAGACCGTTGGGGCCTGGAGCTCCGTCTTTGCATCCTTTCTTGATTCTGCCCCCGAGCTGCTTAGTTGTGAGGACGATAGGAAGGACCAGTCCTTCAGACCTTGATTGTTGTTGGTCACTTTTGAGCTCCGGTAAGGCTACCGGGGATTCAGCAGCTTCTGAGTTGAAGTGATTCAGTAGGAACTTTGCCCAGATGTCCTTGTTATATATGAGCTAATTCCTAGAGGGGATGGATTCTCTAGGATTTGAATGGTCTGCCAAAACCTGGCCATGTTGTTATTTTTTGCATCATATGTCAGTTTAGCCCATGTTGATTCGTCCCTTTCTTTTTTGGCGAGCCAAATTATTTTCTTATTGCAAGCTATAAGGCTCCTTAATTAGGACTGAATGTTCTTAACTTGGCTGTGTATACGAAGACTGCGCATTGCCCTGTTGATGTTGGTTTTTAACTCCCTTAATTCGACATCCTGATGTCGTGAAAGGTGGAGTAATTCGCTTCGTTCCTGGTTGCGTGAGGCAACCCCGGGATTTTTTGGTCTTACCAGTCCTTCCTATTGGAAAAGTAAAGATTGATGGTATTGTGTTGGAAATTAAATTTGATTCCTGTTCACATATATCTATCATTTCAAAGGACATTTTTGAAAAATGTTTTCAAATGAAAAATAAACTATTTAAAATGGATGTGAATCCAGGGGGGTATGGTGGTTCTCCTATAAGTATGTTGGTTTTTTTTAACGCTTCTATTGAAATGGAGAAAAATATAATTGCTGGAAAAATGTATGTTTCAAAAATTGGTGATTGTTTAATTGGATTTATTGGGAGTGATGTTAAATCCTAATTCTAATCCTCAGGTACAGATTCAGGAAGTAAAATCTGATGTTAATTCTTTTGTAAAGGAGTTTCCTCAGCTTTTTCGTCCAGAATTGGGATGTCTTAAAGGTTACAAACACAGTATTAAGTTAAAGAAGAATGCTGTACCAGTCATTGCCAAAGTAAGAAGAATTCCAATAGCTGTACAAAATAAAGTAGAACAAGAGTTGAAGAAATTGCAAGAGCAGGATATTATTACTTGTGTGGAGGCAACAGAGTGGTTGGTGCCAGTTGTTGTAGCGAACAAGCCTAATGGGGAGATAAGATTATGCTGTGATTTGAGATCATTGAATAAGGAGGTAATTGTGGATACATTTACATTACCAAATATAGATGAGTCGTTAACTTCTTTGGGTGATTCCAAGGTATTTACAACTTTGGATTTAACTCAGGCTTATCATCAGATTGAATTGACAAAGGAGTCGCAAGATCTAACGGCTTTTATCACTCCAATGGGTGCATTTAAGTATAAAAGGATGCCGTTTGGTCTTGTCTGCTGCGTCAGTTTTTCAGAGGGTTATGGCTTCTATTTTGAAGGGAATTAGATCTGTGAAATGTTACCAAGATGATTTGTTGATTTTTGGTAATAATCAAGAGGAGCATGACAGGACTCTAAGATTGGTATTGAGAAGGTTGGAATCTGCTGGATTTACACTAAAATTTGAGAAATGCAAATTTTCAGTGAATGAGGTCAATTATCTTGGGCACAGCATTTCGGCTTTAGGGATTTCACCAAAGAAGGAATTGGTGGATACAATACAAAATTTAGCGTCTCCTAAAAGCAAAGAGGAGATTGTTTCTTTTCTAGGTATGGTTGAATATTATGGAAAATTTATTAGGAATTTGGCAAGTAAATCTAGTAATTTAAGGAATTTGCTTGGCAAGAATAAGGACTTTAATTGGTCAGAGGGATGTCAAAAACAATTTGAGGATATTAAGAAGGATTTGGTCAATGCACCTAATCTTCAGGCATTTATTCCTTATGAAGAGACTTATGTGGTAACTGATGCAAGTTCAAAAGGCTTAGGTGCGGTTTTAAAACAGAAAAGAGGTGGAAAGTAAAAACATATTGCTTGTCCTTCTAGAAGCTTACGTGGTGCAGAGTTAAATTACTCTGTTATAGAAAAGGAGGCTTTGGCAATATTTTGGGCTCTCAGGAAGTTCAAAAATTTTCTTTGGGGTCTGGAATTTAAGGTTTGTTCAGATCATAAACCTTTAAATGAAATTTTCACGGTAAAGGGTTTGGATTGTCTTTTCACGAATTAGGAAATGGGTGATAGGTCTGCAGGAGTTTAATTTCAGTGTGGATTATATTCCAGGAGTGGAAAATGTGTCTGCTGACTGTCTTTCACGTTTGGTGTGTGATGTTTTAGAAGGTGATGTAGAGGAAGAATTTGGTGAGAATGAGGTGAATGTATGTGAAGTGACTTCTGGGGTTATACTTGAAGAAGAGTGGTTGGAGGAAATCAGAAAAGATGAAGAAATTTCTAAGATAATTAGTTTGATCGTGAAGAATTTAGTTTTTGACAAATCTTTATCTAAGGTTTGGAATTTGGTTGTAAATGAGTTATCTGTGGAGAATGGAATTCTTTTGAGAGGTTCGAAATTAATCCCTCCAGGATCTTTAAGAAAAAGATTAATTGAAGAAGCCCATCAAGGTCATTTGGGTATTGTGAAAACAAAGGAAATAATTTGTAGTTCATTCTGGTGGCCAGGTATGGATCTAGAAATTGAAAGAGAGGTGAGAGAATGTTTGCAATGTAAAGTAAGTGATAAAATTCTTACTTCTCGTACTGCTCCTATGGTGTGTCGTAGGTTGCCGGATAGTCCTTGGGAGGATGTTGCAATTGATATTGTAGGACCGCTTTCAGGTGAACATCGAACTCCGTATCTTATTGTGTTAATTGACTTATATTCAAGATGGGTGAAGGTTTCTTTGGTATCAGAGGTTACATCATCATGTGTTATTTCTTTTCTCAAAGAGATTTTTAGAAGAGAGGGGTTTCCTAAAACTCTTTTATCTGATAATGGACCTCAATTTTGTTCAAGCATGATGTCTGAATTTTTGAATTCTTGTGGGATTGTTCATAAAAGAACATCGGTATATCATCCAGAAACAAATGGAACTGTTGAGAGGTTCAACAGGATTATAAAAGAAAATATACAACGTTCCCGAGTGAGTTCATTAGATTGGAAGGAGGAGTTACAGAAGTGTATTTTGGCACATAGATTCTCTCCTCAAATGACTCCATTTGAATTATTTAAGGGAAGAACACCAAATACAAGTTTATCTCCTGGTTGGATGTTCTGGGACAAAGGGGCGAAAGATAACAGTATTGGAGATTGGAGACTTAGGGAAGAGAGGGTTCAGAGGAAAAAAAAAATCAGTTTTGATGTAAGAAAAAGGGTAAAGGACAGGAGTATTGTAGTTGGTGATGTGGTTAGAGTTAAGGCACCTGTTGGAGCGATATCTTGGTCAAAATATTCTGCTCCTATGCGGGTCATAAAGTGTTTTAAGAATTCTGTAAAATTAGAGAATGGCAAGATCTGGAATTTGAATTGTGTTGCTGTTATCAAGGAATCTGTTGTAGATAGGAGTTTGTTTAAAAGTAAGTTTTCTTATTTAGATGTCTCTGAATCACATATCCGAAGTAGTATTCGGATTAAAATAATTCCTGTCTATTTTAAGGATTATGTGAATTGAACTGTTTTGTCATTATGCAACTAACTTTGTTTTACTTTCTATATCATTTTCTTTTATACTTCCATGCTTTATGTTATGTAATTGTAAAGTTGAACTTTTATTATAAGAAAGAAGATGTGTAGTGTCCTTCCTCATCTCTGTTGCTAAAGCTTCTGTGGAACTTAGAATGCAGTTCTTAGCAATGTTCTCTTGAAATCAGTTACTCCTTGGTAGCTGATGGATGGGGTGTTATTAAATAAACCTCTATGCTAACCTATACATTTTCCTGGCATTTTGTGAACTTTTCAAACGGTTCTTCCTATGCTAGGCTAGAGAGCTTCCTGAGGCATCAGTGGACACTTTCTATGCTAGAATAAAGGACCTGGCAAGTACCTGTACATTGCCCGACACAGATCATTACATTCGTGCCCAGTTCATACCGGGCTGCACATCTGTCAAACGGATGGAAAATATTCTACAGGTCCCAGGTATGTCCATGGCAGACATGCTCATGATGGGGCGATTGAAGGAATAGTTTAAGGTGCGCACCACAAACATGGAAGCAGCTCTACAGTGACAAGTAAAAACAGAGCCTGTCAATGTGGTGGCAGCGGTTGGGGCGTAAAAAAAAAGACCCGTCTGAAGCCTGCTAAAAGTGCCAGGGTGTGTTACAAGTGTGGGGGTCCCGATCATCAGAGTTTGTGCCCTGCCCAGGGGAAACTATTTTCTTCCTGCCTGCAACAAACTAAACCAGTTTGCCAAAGTATGCTGTTCCTCTCTACCACCAAGGGCACAAAAACCCAAGCAGTAAATGTCATGTGGACCCCTGTGACCCACAATGATGAAGAGGACATGGATGATGATGACATAGAAGGGGTGATACATGTCACACATGCTATGCTGCCTGTCGAACATCTCTGGCGCATTCCAAAGTGCACAGCCCTCTTTTAGGGCCACAAATCCCAGCCCTAATCAACACAGGAGCATCCATCAACATTCTTATGCAGTCTGTCCTTAAAACTCTCCCAATACATCCTGTTCTGTGCTCCACTGCCACATGAGTGTTTGACTATGGCTCATCAACACCACTCACACTGGCAGGGGTTTTTACGACAGAGATTGCAAAGGACTCCTGTTCAATATGTGCTAAGGCGTACGTCGTTAAAGCTGGTTCAGGGATGTTGCCAAACTGCTGGACGGCCAAACAACTTCAGTTAGTCTTGTTTGCCTTCAGCATACACCTAAGAAGTGTGGATGATATGGTGGCTTAATTCTCACCACTACTCCAAGGTATTGGGTGTCTAAAGAACCGTCTCATTAACCTCCACATAGATGAGTCAATACAGCTGCTTGCTCTGCCACATTGCTGGGTGGCTTTCTAGCTTCGACCGAAGGTGTAGGAGGAATTTTTAAAAAACTGGAACGTCATTTAGAGGGTGGAAGGCCCAACACCTTGGGTTCCCCCGGTCATGGTAGCCCACAAGTCCAAACAGCCGGGCTATGTCCAGATTTGCATGCGTTGACATGCGCCTACCCAACTTGGCCATCTGGCGTGAACGTCACCTTACACCTATGGTGGATGATATTGAAGGAGAAGTGAGTGGTTCAATATCGTTCTCAAAGATGGTTCTTAAAGAAGGATATGATCAATTGCTGCTGGATCCAGAATCAAGGGCCACTACTACCTTCTTCACCCATGTGGGCATAAGGCAATACAATTGCCTGAGCTTCGGGGTGTCGAGCGCGACTGACATTTTTCAAGATACCATCAGGGGTATGCCCCAACCATCGAACAGCATCTTGACAGGTTGAGGGTGATGTTCAAGCGATTACAGGACAATGGCCTAACTCTTCACTGTTAGAAGTATGCATTCTCCAAAAAGAGATATCGTTCTTCGGATATCTTTAGTCTGAAAATGAGATCATGCTGGATCCTGCAAAAGTTCGAGACATTCAATCAGCACTGGCACCGACCAGCATTACATGAGTCTGCAGTTTCTTAGGGATGGTCATGTATTGTGGCAGATTCAGTCAAAATCTGACCACTCTCACAGCTCCACTTTGAGAACAGACCAAAACGCAAGCGGTCTGGGATTGGGGACCCAGCTAGTAGGAGGCTTTTCAAGCCACAAAGCAAGCATTATCAGCACAAACCATGTTTGCCAAGTTTGACCCCGCCATGAGTCTGAGTTGTCTGTCGATGCTGGCCTGGGAGCAGTACTCTCCCAAAAACAGGACCATGCTGAAGGACCTCCTGTGGCTTAAGCCAGTCGTGCTCTTACTGATACCAAGCAGTTGGATTACTACATTGAGAAATAAGCCACTGCAGTCTATTGAGGATGTTGCCATTTTCATTTTTATCTTTATGGCCATCCGTTTGTAGTGCACATGGGCCATAAACCACTGATACATTTGTTCACTGGGTCCTCATCAAAGCCACCTCCCAGAATTGAGAAGGGGATCCTTCAGTTACAAGAATACTGTTTCACAGGGGTATACTGACCAGGGTCACAAAATCCGGCAGGCTATCTTTC
This sequence comes from Lissotriton helveticus, assembly GCF_964261635.1. Taxonomy (NCBI): domain Eukaryota; kingdom Metazoa; phylum Chordata; class Amphibia; order Caudata; family Salamandridae; genus Lissotriton; species Lissotriton helveticus. The sequence goes on along the minus strand of NC_136063.1, from coordinate 937,619,536 downwards.
CAGGCACTCTGGGCCTGCCAATGTCAGTGAAGAGTCAGATTCTGAGGATGTGGAGAAGTACGCTCGACTGGTGGCAGTGCGGTCAAGACCTCTGTCCATCTCCCTGGAGGATATCGTAACCACTACCCAGACAGATGATTGACTTCAGTTAGCTATCTCAGCTCTCTGGAAACTCGCACACCTCAACCACAATGCCTCTCAGGGAATGGATGATCCACTTGATGTTGTCATTATATCATGTCAGACATGAACTTGCTGTTTCCCCGGAATGAAGTCTATTATGAAGTCCTTGCTTGGTAATTCCAGCATCATTGCAAAAACAGGTGGTTGACCTTGCTCACTCTGCCCATCTAGGGGCAGTGAAGACGAAGTCCAGACTTCGATGTAAGGTCTGGTTCCCTAGTTAGGAAGACTGAGTGGAACACACTGTGAAACAGTATTTTATGTGTCAAGCCGCTGGCTCAGCTGAGCACATGGTGCCCTTCTTTACTGTGTATTTCCCCTGTTCCTTGGTACAGAGGGAGTGCTGATTTTGGAATTTACCTGATGGACGATATATGTTGGTAAAAATAGATGAGTTTTCAAAGTATCCAGAGGTTGAAATAGGTTAGTCGATGACAGTTTACCAGACCACACCTTGGTCAGGGCCGTACTGGGAACTAAAACTGGCCCAGGCAAAGAGCTCGGCCGGCCCCCCTGGGAGCGGCTAAGCTGCTTACCAGGACCGGTTTCGGCCATGTTTGTTACAGGGGCAGTTTTTGCAGCAAATGCTGCAAAACAGCCCTGTAACAAAAACAGCCCCCAGGGGCCCAAAATCGGCCCCCACCCTAGCGGCCCACCAGGGAAACACCCAGTGCCCACAATGGCCAGTCCGGCCCTGACCTTGGTTGTAAAAGGTAATGGTAACTCATGGTCTGCTGAACGAACTCATGGCTGAACATGGTTCTCCTTTTTTAAGCCTAGAGTTCCTTGCCTCAAGAGATGTGAACCACCGGAAGATCACTCCCGACGGCCGCAAGCCAGCGGTGAAAACAGAACTCTCCATGCAAATTATGAATGAAGTCTTGAGAATAGCGCTGGCCAACAGTCAGTGCTTGCAGTATGCCTTTGTGAGTATTGTCTCACTCCGCATGTCACAATCGAGTGTTTCCCATTGCTCTGTGCATGAATCGGATGATGGGAGACACCATTCTCACGCTGGAGATCTTTCAGCACTCCAAGAGAAAGCTGTGGATGCATTGCAGCATTGACATTTGCACAACAACAGTATATCAAGGGGAAGCTCAGTCAAGCTGTGGCAGTTTAAAGTCTGCGACATGGTGCTTGTCAAGAACCGACTTTTGGTAAGAAAGTTTGTCGCCATTCGAGATTGAGCTGTGGAGAGTGAGTGCTGTGAAAGGAACTATGTGTGACTGCCCGGAAGCAGGGGGAAACTGTCACGAGGAATGTGTCCCATTTCCAACTGTACAGGCAGCCAGAGTCTGACCCAGGAAATCCTCACTGTGCGTCTCCCACTGCTGAACTTGGAGGTGAGGATGAGTATGTAGGACTTCTGCATAGTGATGTTTCCTCCTCTCCTCTGCCATCAGAGCAGGGGTTCGACCATCACTACAGGCTGATAGATTCTTCTATGTCCCAGGTGTGTGGTGGGAGAAGTCCTTGCCTAGGGTTTTCTACATCTCATGTTGAGCTGGAAGGCAGGGCATGTGGTCCCAGTCAACAAGGGATGGAGAAATATGACCTACATCCTAGACCTGTGGCCTCCCAGATTTTTAAAGATTTTGTGCTGGTGTAAAATGAAGCACTGATCTAAAACAATGATGCTGTAGCTGAATATGTTTTGCCAATTACTTTGTGTGCTGATGGCTAAGTCACTTGCAGGACGTTTGGTGCAGCCAAAAGGAAATGCCTAATGTAGTCAGCCAATAGAAATATTCCTAACTAGTATTGCTGGCTCCAGGTACATGTAAGCCGTGGGTAGTAGAGTTCACAATGTTTTCGGGCAATAGCTTGTTGGTAGTAATGTAATTACATCGCCATAGTCCACCCCTTTAAAAAGCATACATGTTAGCGCGGCTCCTATGGTTGATGTAGGTAGATGCTTGCCTGTATCCAGCACCATCCCTCCACCCAAGTGGGGCACACACAGTGCAGTCGATGCTCTCCCACTGCTCCAGGCCCAAGCCAGGAATAGTTGGTTGGGGGGCCTGGCCCCTGTAATGACAACATCAGGAGTAAGTTACGGGCAGGTTATATTGCCTTAAATTGTTAGAAAAAAATCTGCTATATTAATGTGATTTCAAAACAGATGACGTTTTTTCCTTTGCATATTGTTGATTATAGTATACACTTCCCTGAGGATTTTTGGTGAAAATGTGCAACAAATTAAGTATTTTAAAGCATGTTAAGTAAGAATTAGGATACTTTTATATTACAATATTACAGGGTGACACAGTATGGTCACGTTTTCCACAAGAGTATTTGGGAACATGAATGTGCAGTGGTGTACATTTGACGTTTGCAAGGTTCGCAGCCCTAGTCAAAATGTTTTAAGCAACTTTGGGAATGCCACTGTATCATGCACTTTGTAATCTGCATAGCACAGTTCACATGTTGCATATATGAAGGGAGGCACACAGAGAACTGCAAATTACACGTTTGACTCAGAGAGAAAGACAAAGATGTCACACTACAAAGCTAGTGTAACCTGAGCCAGTGAAAAACTGCAGCAGCAATGTAAGCTGCAGACCAACCAGGATACCAAGTGCAAACTCCTGAATAAGCTGTGCAAAATCCTGAATAACCTGTGCAAACTCCAGGATAACATTTTCAAACTCCTGGTCAACATGTGAAAACTCCCAGCAAATCCAGGCAAGCTTCTAGATAATCTATGCAAACGCCAGGCTGACCTGTGCATGCTCCTGGATAACCTTTGCAAACTCCAGACTAACCTGTGCAAACACCAGGCCCCAGGCTAACTTGTGCAATCTCCAGGCTAACCTATGCAAACCCCTGGTTAACCTGTGCAAACTGCAGACTAACCAGTGCAAACCCCTAGATAACCTGTGCAAACTCTAGGATAATCCGTGCAAACTTTAGACTCACCTATGCAGACTCCATGCTAACCTGTACTAACTACTGGGTAACCTAAGCAAACTCAGGAAGAACATTAATCACAGGATGTAACCTTATCTTGACATTTTGAAGTTGCTTGAGAATTGATGTAAGAAATGACCGGGGCAGCCGGTGCTTTGCGAACATAAAAAAACACTTGCAAAATGCAAACAAGGCGCCTCGCTGAACACAATATAGTTGCAAGAAAGATCACCACAGCTCAGTTCACCCAGAATCCATCTGTAAGCCATTCTTTTTGTGTGGTTAACCATGTCTCTAGCAAACTATCAGGGAGAAATCTAAGCAGAGCAGTTGGACTCTTTAATAATTACCTTCTTAATTTACTTTCATCCTAGGGGGCCTCGCGGGCCTGGCCTAAATGCAAAGTTCAGAAGCCTAAATGTGTCACTGCACCAACCCAAGCCCAAATTATAAATATAATGTGGCTGTTGTGGCACATAAACAGCAAGTATAAATATAACATGTGGGGAGGCTACAAAAAATATATAGGCTGGCCTGGCCCCACTGGGCCCCCATGGCTATGGTCCTGCACTGCTCTAATTTGCTCAACTTGCTGGCTGCTGAATGGAAACACAGCCTTTAGAAATTAGGACCCGGCCATTGGAACCAAGAATTAAAATGCAGTTCATTGAAAAAGTAACGACAAATGAAAACAAGAGTCTACTGCATGTTTCTTAATTAAATCAATTTGTGTATTTCCAGTTTGTAGGTTCACAAAATAGGGAAGGAGCACTTAAAACTTGCCCTGTGTTGGAAATGCTTTCTGTGTTGCTCAATAAACTATTTGATGTGAACACAACACAGTAATTTAAAATGTGGTGAATTCCCCCTCTCCCCAATCATCACGGCCCACTTCGAATAACAAATGCTTTCAGTTCCTCTCTGACTAGTCTTGTGATCTTGCCAGAAAAATGAGAATTTTGCTTTACTGAAAATATGATGTTTAAACTTTGATTTTGAGCAACTAAGAAGTGCTACAAAAATGAACTGAGCCAAAGATGAGAGCCTTGTAAAGCAATTATAACTTAACCATACGAAACGGATGAATATTAAGATCCCTGGTGCAGTCAGTCCAAACATTATTTATCTGTAATTTATGCTTTCTGTTAGGGGACTAAAACAAATCCTGTGCAATTGGAGTAGAAATGTTCTAGAAAGGTTTGGCGGGAAGAGGAAAGGTCTGGCTAATTCAGCTTTAAATGCCAAGTGCTAGCTCACAAGTCCTCCGCGTTTTTTGGTAAAGCTGTCCTCCGACATTTTGGAAAGCCATTTGCTGTTGTCTGTCATTGAAGTGGGCAATCACTCAAGAGTGTTTTGACATTGACGATGATGAATCATCCCTTCTATGGTGACCAAGGGGCAGCCAAAGTCCAAATCTTTAGTCAAGTGTGACTACCACCTCTGCTTCCCAGGCTGTGAAAACTGGTCTGTGGCAGCAATATCAGTATTCAGTGGTGCAGGCCTGTTTGAAGCACTTCAATGGAGGGAAGGCTTACAGTCACTCCATGCATAACGTCTGCAAATCTCCCCAAACTGGTCTATTGCCTTCATGTTTAGAGGGTGCTTATCGTATATATCTGTGTGTGTGCGCGTGTGCGTGTGTGTGTGTGTGTGTGTACACCTTGGGGTTGTTAGTGTGTGTATTCTTGTGTGATTAGCTGAATAAACGGCGGAGTCCATTGGAGTCTAGTTGTGTGTTTGGATAAGTAAAATATAGACTTTGTAGTATTTAAATGCATTATCATCGACTAGCCCTAAGCCATCTCAATGAATGCTTAATTACCACCAACCAAGAGTCAAGTGCTAAAGGGGAGTACTTAGTCATCCAGTTGGAGTATGTTAGCTTTGTGACCCCAGGACAAAAGTGGTAAGCAAATCTCAGTTGCTAAAATTGAGGGTCAATGACCCCGGGCTAACAGTGGGACTTTTCTGCCCAAAGGTTACAAACTCATTAACTTCTTGTACAGCAGAGTGTACGTTTACTTTGTTCTGAAAATAGAAGCAAAGAGAATTAGTGGTTTTCCTGTTCTAAAAAGTGGGATCTTGCAAATAGAATCTCGACCCAACCCTTGTTTATAATTGAAGCGAATGCATCTAGTCTAATGGGCTAGTTCCAAAGTACAAAATAGAAAATAATTAATTCGGCTCTAAAACAAAATGGTTCTAAATACGGTTTTTGCCACAATATTTCATCTGTATTTTCCTTCTAATCTTTACAATGAATTTTGTCATAGATTTTGGATAACATTGAAGATGTCCAGGAGCTCATAGTGACAAAGGAAGAAAAACTACTACCAGCTCTAATTCCCGTGGAAAAAGTACATCTAACTGTCATCGTTGCTCACCTTCAGACTGCAGAAGACGTTCAAAAGTAAGAACTGGCCGGTAAATGAATGATTTCTGTAAGAAATATCAAAATTGTGAAAGTATGTTGTGAATTTTTCAATTCAGTACCACTCTGCTGTTTGACAATGATTTATTTTCATATTGCTAAATGCTCATAGGCTTAAGTATTTCTCGTGGCATTTTTAAAGATATATCAAAGAAGAGTGTTGTAAACACGATATATTAAGTGGATAGAAATATCAATTTGTCGATCACAATCACTGGTTATTGGACCCAGTTCGTTAGTCATTATCCATGAAAGAATTGTAAACACATCTAGGCTTCTGGGTCAACTGTTTATGAAATAGATCATAGATTCCTGAACAGAAACAATTGACATAGACTTGTTGAGGACATTGAAAGCCTCCCTGGGTAGGATTCTCTCACAGGATGGACATACCCCACTTTTTCCCATACCCACCCCCTTTTTGCTTGCCAAACTACAAGCTCCCACCTGAAGAGGACATGTCGGTGGTGTCCTGATGCAGAGCAGCAGCAGCCTGTGCTCATCTGAAACATGTTTACTAAGTAATGCTATAAGGTGGAAGGTTATATGTTATGTTATGTTATGTTATACTGGGGTTTTATATAGCGCACGGCTACTCAAAGAGTGTCCCGGCGCTTTATCAGAATGTGTCTGGAATATGTGCAGTCCCTGTGACAGAACGACAGATCCAGTCAGTTGTATGGCTGCAAACATGTAGCTGAAATGAATTTCCTTCTATAGCGCGAACATAGCAAAAATGCAGCAGGACACTGCAGAGAACCAAAGACAAGCATAGAGTCAACAAGTAACAGGAGAAGTAGCTGTAGCTGGTTGGTGAACTGCTAATCTGTTGTGATGCGGTGTAAAGAAATTATTTCATTGAACCTTGAAACTCTTTGTTACAGAATACGCCTTTAAGCAGGCACTTGCCCATTTAGACACCAGCCCTTGAGCACCTAAAGTTCAGATTGGGAATCTAACACCTTAAGCAGTCTGCTACAAGTGACTCTCTTGCAGTGAACAAAGTAGATGAAGGTGCAAAGGTGTATTTCTTTGAAAATACCAAATGTGCTTACATTGCCCAACAATACAATCACATGCTCACAATTGTCACTTTTTGCATGAATCTGAGCCGGATATATGGTACCATTTGTGTGCGGGTTTGTGGGAACACAGGACGTGAAGATATTTAAGGCTGGACACCAATTCCCCAGTTTTCCAACTCTTATTTGAGACAATTGGCTTTGTGCTGCAGCTTTTCACAGTTTCTATGGCACTGTGGGTAAGAGATTGTGGTGGGTTATATGCTAGCTACTTTCCTGGGTTTCCCAGGGTATTTAGTATTCAGAAATACCTGCGTAAAAGAGAGTCCCCTGGGGGACAGTCCGCCCCGGGCAAAAACTGCGCTGGTTTACTATGCAAACCATGAGGAGATTAATCTTATTCAACCATACTTGCTATTTGCACAGTTTGTAGTTAAGTGAAATCAAGGACAACCACACCTCAATGGGCTCTTCTGAGTTTTGAGTTTTCGAAAATGCTCAGGGGTGTCAGGACACCTTTGGGGCTATTTGGGACCAAATACTTGAGACCTACTTCTAGAAAGTCTGAGTTGTGTTTATTAAAACAAATGGTTTGATTGTTGCCGAGCAGTCTGTGTAAAGAAAGGTGATCTGATTCAGGCAAGTCAAACCCCCCCTGGAGCCCCATCTACCTCAAAGCCCAAATATAGCGTCATTAATTCGCATTTCTTGAGCGCATGGCTACCCTCTTCCACAAAGAGCAACATTCATGCCTTTTATATGAGATTTAGTCCTGTCGTGTCCCACAGTACCACAAACATGTAAGGTACTATATGTTTGGGTGAAGGGTGGAAATGCTGTTTGGTAGGAATTTAGCTGGTCTGCACAGGTTCCAGATGTTTCTGTTCTAGTAAAGGACGGAACATTTACATTTTTCGTTTTTCATTTTTCTTAACCAAGGATTGATGTATGTGTGGGCTTCTAAGTACGAAAATGTGGTGGAATCTATGCAAGCCACGAATGACACAATGCATTACTGTTCCTGGGTCTCTAGTATTCAGGAATATCTTGAGTTAGGAGAGTTGCCGGAGGAGGAGGGTTTACTGATCCCAGACCAACAAACTGTACAGACCCCCATGGTAACTGAGGAAATTGAGTTTTTAATCCTACATTGACTATATTACAGGGACGTCGGTGTAAGACACTGGTGCAGCCACAGATATTTCATAGGTTTCCCCCTGTCCCTAATATTCAGAAATGTCAGGAGTTGATTGATTTTTCGGAGTTCACACCAGCCCTGGGCCAAAATACACCCCGTACCCACCATCCCAAAAATATTTCCAAAGCATTGTTGTCAACCTTTACATACCTTCATTTTTGGAGCTTTCCTGTCGCATTCACTGTGTCCTCCCACAAATGTGAGTTTTCAATATGGACATGTCTGGAAATGCACAATGCTAGAACTGTAGCCCTTTCGCACATATTGTGTTGTGCAGCATAGTATCCAATCCTCTAACAATACGATTGCAAGCAAAATATGGATGGTTTTCACTATATAGTTGCAGGCTCAACATGCAGCGCAGATATTTCAATCTCATCAATAGTAATCATAACATAAACGGTTAACTTTGTTCATCTGGCATATGGAACTTGTTGGACCTGGCCTCTCTGTGGGGTCACCTCCAAACGTTTTGCCTTTTTACCCTCCACCTTTTGCTTAATTCGTTTTCGTTGGCCTTGGGACTCTGTTTATCATTGCTAACCAGTTCTAAAGTACCTGTGCTCTCTTCTAAACATGGCTTAGTTGGCTTATACCCTGATTGGCATATTTAATTTTCCTTTCAGTCCCTTGTAGAGTGGCATACCATATAAACAGGGCCTGTAAATTAAATAATATCAGTTGGTCTGCAACACTTATTGTGCCACCCATGTAAGGAGCACTTTAAAACTTGTTCCAGGCCTGTCATTGCAACATGAATGAAATGTTAAACTGACATTTTGATTTTCCAAGACTTAAACTCCTCTTTTATTCCATATCTCACCATATGGCAGGACCTAGGTAGCCTATAGGGCAGGGTGATGTGTAATTAAAAGTTTGGAATTTTAAATTTCACATGTCCTGGTTGTGAAAAAATACTAAATTCATTTTTCACTACTGTGAAGCCTACCCCTCCCATTGGATAATATTGGAGATTCCGTATTACATTTAACAAGCTGTAATTCCCAATTGGGAGCAGGTAACTATGTCATGTTTGGTGTTTATGAAATTGCAGTGGTACACCTTCTTTAATGATAAAGTCTGATTTTCCATTGCATTTGAAGAAAATGCCACTTTTAGAAAATTGCTGCAGCAACAAATGATGGACGGAATGCTGAATGAATCAAACATTGACCCCCAGTCAAAACATCTGTGTTAAATCCATCATTCTTTTGCTCACTCTGCCATCCTATTGTGGACCCAGCCATATGCAAATCAGTCTTGACCCTGCTCCTCATGGGAACAGTCTAGTCTGAACTGTTAAGCCAAGTCCTCCCTGGACCGGAAACCAACATCCAGGGACCGGTATCGGAGTAACACCCCTCACAAGCCAGGCTAGCTTGAATCAAGTGTCACAGCGAGCAAGGGACCCATGTCTGGGCATACCTATCCCACTTAGGGGATGCCACAGCACTTTTAGAAAATTGGCATTTTCCTGCCCTTAGTCCTTTTGTGCATGCAGCCTGTCTTGGGTCACATGACTGGGTGTAACTGACAACCACACTTGCAACTGAATAGGGTGTGCTGTGCCTCCACACAAAGTGACAAACAGCCCCACATTGCCACTACAGTCTGCTTGGAGCCAGGGGAGTCGGGAAATTCCATGCACTTCAAAGCCACTTTCTAGAAGCTTCTACCACATTCCGGAATCATGGCACCAGGGTATAAAAACGGGACCTCAGACACCAACTCTTCAGTACACTTCTGTCCCTGTGGGTACTCTGCTAGTAAGAACTGCTGTGCCACTAGGAGTACTGCCACTCTGCTGGATTGCTGCCCTGTTGTTCTGCGGTCTTCTACCTGGGTACACAGACTGCATCTTCTGCTTTTGCAGTGCCTCATAAGGTCTAGGTTGCTGGCCTCTTGTTCAGGGACACCGGGACAAAAAAGGCTTCTTTCATCTTGAACGCACATCTGGACCCAGCTTGCCTCCAAGTGGTGCCCCTCCAGTCCTGGACCCTTGGAAGTGGACCTAAAGGACCCCATAAAGCAAAAATCCAGAACTGGGGACTAAGACCAATTTTGAGTCAAAAAGTGCTTGAAGAATCAAGAGGAGACTGGTACCAATCTGCTTTCCTGTGCGCCCAATGCGCATCGCCTGTCGGATTGACTGTGTGGCTTCTCCCGCTATGTTATTCTCCACAGCATCCAATCCTTTTTCATAAACACTTTTACTAAAGGGGTATCTTGCCTCGTGCAACTATCTGCGGCTACAGCCCTCTGCCTTTTCCTGGTGGAGATTTGAGTTCTATTTCAGAGACTCAAGCTGAACATGGAACTCTTCACCTCAGCTTCGACTCAAGCCTATCCAACAACGGTCCTTCCTCGGACACCTCCTGCAACCGTACCTCGCTGAACTTTACCTTCTCAGACACTTTTTCTCAGAATTTCTTCTCAGTCCGAAGGTAGGCTCTGACCAGGCCAATTCCACTTTGTGTATCCGAACCACACTTCGTGATCAGTAATATTTTTTTACTTGCCGAGTCTCGTGCCAAAAGCATTTACAGTTCATGACTTCAATTCTACTTATTGGAGTTTATAGTTTTGGTTCCAAATAATTTATTGAAATGTACTCTTTTTCTAAATTGCTTTGGGATTTTTTTTGTGTTGTCACTTTATTACTGTTTGTGTGTGTCTTAAATATTTTGCACATTGCATCTAAGTAAAGCTTGACTGTTTTTTGCACAAAGCTACCCAGGGTCAAGCACAGGTTAAATTACTGATATTTTTTTTTGTGGTCCCCCCAGCAAGGGATAGTGGCTGTTGCTTGACCAGGGCTCACTCCCAAGTCAACCAGCAACCCAATTTATCATATCATTTATCTGTGTAATCTAATGTAATTTCAAGCAACAACTATTCATTCACACATCCCTCACGCCTTCACTCACCCATTAAACACATTACCATTCACCACACTGCCAATTCCCTTACAGCCAAACACCAGTAACCTGTTAGTCATATGCCAACCACACTCAAGTCACCTTACACTCACTCATCTAACACACTGTCAATCACAACGCAACCGCACCACAGTTGTGTGCACACCTTGAAGCCAGTTGCCTAACACACTGCCACTCACAACATCACTAGAGGGCTAACATCCATTTCAGTACTTGGACATCATACATCTTCAACAACACCCATATACATAACTGGCAATCACGCTGGGCATACATGCATGCCAAGCTGCCTATTAATGATGCACCACCCATGCAAGATACCTATAATCTTGCAGCTTGCACTTCCCACTTAACAGGATCAACACTTTGCATCACTATAATCACTGGAAGCAAAATCTGAGTATTCCTGTCAATCTGGAAAGTCATAGACCGAGTCCACTCCATGATCAGTCACAAATGCCAGGTTAGTATTTGAACCCAGAACCCAGCTCGGTTCTGTTTCTGAGCAGGATTTTCTTAACCAGTTGCAGTGTTTGCTTGGCAAACCTCTTTATGAAAAGTTACTTCTGAACCTAGGTGTTAATGTACACTGGTGTGCTATTTATAATTTGTGAGTGTAGATTTACACCTTAAGACTGAATTTCAGTGTAATGATACCACTAGTAAATTTTTACATGGAGGTGTACCTCTGGGAAAACCGACATTTTCTGCATGGTTTTCCATATGTTTTTACCTTTTGATAGGACCCTATATTTTTGCTGGGTTTAGAACTACATGCACTTTACCCCTGCTAAGAAGTAGTAAATTGTCTGTGAGAATCCTTTTAACCTAGTTGAATTGGAATACTCCTAATTGGACTATTTAACTTACCTATAAGTCACCAGTATATGGTGCAAAATGTACCCAGGGCCCATTAAATGTCACTAGTTGACTGTAGTATATCGTGCAGCACTCGCTACAGTGACAGTGCAAAACATAGCTTAAAGTCTATCATTGAAGTTTGACTGAGGCAGGGTAAACACTGCAATTTGACAGTTGAAAACAATTCTTGTATATATTGATAACTCACCCCTAGGTAGGCTTTGTTGCAGACAGGAAATGTGCATGATAGTCAATAAAAGTAGGAAATGTAGAAATGTAATTTTAACACGTCCTTACTGTGACCCGCACCCAAAAGTTGCTACTTAACTGTGGCAGATCTAGCTGTCCCATGAAGAAAACAAAGTATAGATTATAATACAAATATGTTACTACGCATGATATTACATCGCGTTCAGTTACAATGCAGTCGTTACAACGACCGCGTTGTTTGAACACGATACCTTTACATCACAAGTCATAAGATCGACTTGATGTGGGGGGCGCGCCAGACTTAGGAATAGTATAATATACTATTCCAACTCCAGCATGTGCAACAGTAGGGAAGGTGTTGGAATAGTAAATTATACTATTCCTTAGTTTAGAGCGCCCACTACAGCAAGTCAATTTAATGACTTGGGATGTAAAGGTATCGCGTACTAACAACGCAGTCGTTGTAAGGACTGCGTTGTAAAAGCAGTGCGATGTAATGGCAGCATTGTAAATGCTATTTCGCTTAAAATTCTAACACTGTATCACAGGAAAGGGACTTGCAAGAAAAATAATTATTAAACAACAATTCTAATAGCCGTTAAAATCCATTTCAATGGTGAAGTCAGATTTTTAATACATGTAAAAAATGAACTTGTAGAAAGTTACCGTTCATCTGCTTGAACTGTCTGGAAGCTAATTAGCAAAATCTGCCAGCTTTCAGCTAGAAAATGGCTTGGAATGCATGGGAATAGGTGAGAAATGCTTCCCAGGAGCTACTTGTAGGCGGACTTGAATGGAGAGAGACTCCTCTGAGCTTGGCAGAATATGCAGGGTCAGGCTGTGGGACTCCTTTTAATAGTACAATATCAGATGGTACTGAACAGGTCTGCAGAGCGACATGTAACACTTGGGGGCACTTGAAAGTAAGGGAACAGGATGCCAAGACAATTCTTGTGTATCCACTGTGATGGTGCTGACATAAGCTGGTTTTCCATGCCGTAGGTCATTACCTGGAAGACAGAATCTCTGTATGTTTCTATGCAATGTGGTCCACAGTTTTTTTTCATATGATTTACATTAATGTCATTTTAATATCTTTTTGCAAAAACTACTGTATTTTTTTTGATGTATTGACTCTTTTACTTTTCATATCTGCAATGAACATTGAAAGAGCAATATATTAAGGGGCAGATTTACGAGCCCCGTGCGCCACATTTGCGCCACCATTGCGTCACTTTTGTGACACAGCAGCGGCGTAAACCGTGCGCCATGTTGTGCCCTATTTACAACGTGACACATCTAGGGAGATGCATCAGGTTTCATGTGGGCGTTCCGGGGCAGGGTGGGCGTTCCGTCGCAGAAACACCTCGGAAAAGTGCCTGAGTGAAATCTACAAGATCTCACTCAGTCACTTTTCCGACACCGCTGCGTCAAAACATTGCGCCTGCTTGAAGCAGGCATAAGGCATGACGCACCATTTTGAGGATAGGCCAGGTTGGCACAGTGCTGGAGTTGCGTCGTGCCCGTGACACAACTCCAGCACTGCGCTAACCTTGCGCCTGCAGATGCAACACCCATCTGTTAATCCTTGCCCCATGATGCGCCGCATTGTAAATGCGATGCATCTGTGATGGCGCAAGGGTAAACTTGCGTCACGCATCTTTCCTGGTGCCTCCCTGCTGATTTGCAGGGATGTGCCAGGAAACGTAAATCTGCCCCAGCGGATTTAACTGGTTTGTGGAGAGGGTGATGGTGTCCATGTATTGCAGAGAATACAATAATCTATCATACAGTAAAAGGATATTGCTAGTCACCTGGGAGTTCCATGATCTTTTAAAAGAACCCTGCTCTGAAAAACAGCAGGACCATCAGACACTAAGAAAAAAAAAAACATCTTGTCACCATTTCAGAACTCTCAAAATATATCCTTTTAGTTTTCTCAAGTACTTTTTTGTTTTTTTCTATAGAAAGAATTTAGGTTTTACAGCTTGCTGCCCCTATGTCCACCTGCGTTCCCTCCATTTTCCAAGCCTGGGCCCCTACTCCTGCCCGCCATGGCCTGCTGTGTTGCCACTGCCTTCCTCTCCCCGGGCAATGACAGTACAAAAGACTGCATAGGACCAGATGGAAGGGACAGGGCTCAAACTCGAACAATGGAGGACAGGGTGGCCGGGGGTAGGAGCAGCAAGCTGACCACGTAGGACAGGGGCAGTAAGCTGTCCACAGAGGGCTAACGGTATGGAACAGGGGCACACAGATTGTTAACAGAGATCAGGCATAAGGAAGCAGGCATCTGACTACACTGAGCAGGCTGGCTAGGGCTGGGTTATCATTATGGATCGTGGAGGGCAGGAGCGAGAGGCTGGTGCATGCACATGGAGAGCGCAAAACATGGAGTGGAGGGCAGGGGTAGCAAGCTGACCATGGAGTCATGGGCAACTCAATAGACCACCGAAGGAAAGCGATAGAGGGCAGGGCATGCCCCTGGCAAACAGAGGACAGGGAGGAAGGGGCTGGGTCAGCAAGCTGCCCATAGAGGGCAGATGTGAGGGGTCAGGGCACACAAATGGAGGACAGATTGCAGGCAGGAGTGGCATGCGCACCAATTTGACAACAGAGGGCAGGCTGTTTTGGGCTGCCCAGCAGCTGGGGTTGAGCCTGTGTCAACTCCATGTTACAAATGGCCAAAGTCTGTGTGCAGTGGAGGTGTTGCCTGACTATTTTAAAAGCCCTATAAAGTAATTGAAAAGAAGTAAAGGTTAAATTGACGTTATAGTTGGGTATGGTGATATGAACTTCCCTAACATTAGGGAAACCCAGCTATTCACTGACAAAAACAATGATTAAACTGATATTATAGTCAGGGATGGTAATAAAATCTTAGCTTATATATTTTGACCCAAGTTGATGGGGTCCTTGGGGCCTCAGAGACTTGGGGAGGGGTCTGCTCATCAGTCTTCCCTTTGTTTTACTATGATGACCCCTGGTACCATGTTTTTATTTTTGCAACGATCCTGCGTGATTGCGGCACAAACCCCTTTACCATGGTTGCTGAACAAAGGGTTTGCAATCCTTCACCAATTTATATCAACAGTAGTTTGGGTAAAAATAGGGTTCAGATTTCTGACAGCAAACTATGCTGAATACCAAAGCACAGGTTCTAAGGAGACAGTTTCTGTTAAAATTAGTCTTTCTGGAACTTGATCTGGTTTGCTTGATCTTTTAATCCTGAGCCTAGGTCGTTCTATTAGTTGGGGCCCATCCCTTTGAGATATCTTCCTCCATGTTGCACTGAGCTTTAACATAGACACGAGATATTAATGACACTCACTCAGTCTGCTTACAAGTTGGTACTGTGTCCAAATTTTTCAGATATGGAAGCTCATTTTCTTGGGAGGCCTTGTGCATTTAAAACTGTATCCTGAACTGGTTCCATTGCTATAATGGAAACCTACGAGGGCCATCTGAGGAGAAGAGGCAGAACTGTTAGTTTTTGAGGTTTTTGGCACATTCTAGCCTGCTGAATCAGATTTTCAGTAATGATGCATTTGTGATCATGGCTTATCAGTCCAGCATGATCCAGTCTCGATAGGACTACGGTTCGGTGAGATGTTTGGTGTATAGAAGAGAAAGCTTTTCTCAGGGTGCATATTTTTTGGCTTGGGATCTTGATCACAGCATTTGTCTGAGAAATGAAAGACCTCTCTGTATCACAGATGCCCCTAAGGTTTTTTACTTTTTCTTGAATTGGGGCTTGTTCACACATGGAAACCAAGGTGAAAGGGAAGAGTGGGTTAATGTTAAGATCACGCCCAAAGATAACCTGTTTTTCCCTACTTAAGAAGATGAAGCTCCTTTTTATATTCAAAACAATGCTCCAAACATTTGGTGCTATTTTTAGAAAACGGTCTTTCTCAAGCCAGAGATGAATATGTTTCTGTAACTGAAGGTGGTAGATGTCTATCACGTGGGCAAATTGGCTAATGGACATAATGAATTGGCGTGGGAATGGAAATGAAGCGTAGTACAGTGCACAGGACTGGCTTTCACTAGGATTCAGATTAGCCGACCCAAATCTTTTGCTTTTTGTTAGACTTGAATGGGTTGATCCTGCCCTGCACTGTATCTAATACTGCTGTTCTCTCCCATAGGCGATTTATAAGAGATTAGTGATAATCATAAGCAACAGACAGCTTGTGGAGAAACTGGTCTGCTGATTGGTTCTTGTCTGACAGGGAGATGTCCTCGTCGTATGAAGAATTAATGAGTGACGTTCAAAGGCAGTGCATGGTATAACACTTAGTGCAAAATCAAAAATAATAGTATGGTCCGCAAAGTAATCAGGAAGGGCAAATTGTACCCGGAAAACGAAAGAATGCAGAGGGTAAAATCATTCTAATCTCCAGGTGCCTGGATAAATGAAAAATTACATTTTGAAACTCATTTGAACATGTTAAAAGGCACAGCTTCTGCGTTGACGTACCCATTTCAAACACCTGATGGCAATGTCCAAGGTGGATAGAAGCAAATTAAAGCTGGCATTAATATTTGGAATGCTTGCATTCAGAAAAAAGCTGAGCAACTGCCTGGACAAAGCTCAATGTAGATGCTGCCGATGTCCATTTAATCTGCCGGATTCCAGGGTATCTGCACTAATCCGTCTCAAATTCAACTTAATAAAACAAGACTTGACACAGTGCCAGATTTGTTGCATACTGCATGAAGCTAGAAGCAGCCGTAACTAATTTACTAAAATATCTATTGTAAGAAAGTATTAAAAGGGTCTGGTTCCATTGGAATAAATACTTGAATGAGTCGAGCTAGAAGCTGAAGAAATATGAGAAAGTAATATTCCCATTAAACAGCTGGGAGCTAAAATCCTATAGAAAATCCAGCACGTATGATAACTGACCATGAAGGCACAGGTAACCCTGGTTGAAAATCTTTGGCACGCCAAATGGGCCAGCACAAAGGCAACTGGTATGCCGCGGAGATGCGGATTCATGCCGCTAAAGGTATCCCGCTATGGGCGATTGAGAGGCAATCCTGCTCAACTCTGCAGAATGTGCAGGTTACCACTAGTGTCACTAGTTCAATATTTAGGTACATGCAGGCAACTGATGAGGCAAAGGCGATACTGGTTGCTCTTACTCGAAGCATCATAAGGGCCATACAGCAAGAAACATGAAGACTATATCAGTTGCTAGGAAAGATACCAGGGGGCTTTTCTGTTATGACTTTTGCAAGTAATATTTCTATAGTGTAAAAGGAGAAAGTGGTTTGCTATTGCACATCATTCCCTTAAGCACTGTACACAGTGCAATGAGACGCCCAGCCTAACATTCCAAGATGGCTGCCACAGCTTCTCCACCTGCCATCCGTGCCTGTTATCGCATGCACATTTGGCACACTTCACCACTGGTCCCAAAAACGGCCACGCTTACCTGGCACCCTCCACCACTGGTTGCCAGTGACCGTCAACAGCCCACGGCCTTCATACGTTATTCTGCTATCGCACATCATTGCCTTAAGCACTGTATAAAGTGCAATGAGACGCCCAACTAACTTTCCAAGATGGGGGCCATGGCTACTCCGCCGGCCGCCCTCACTGTTATCGCATTTGCCTTTCTCCCCCTTCACCATTGGTCCAGACAACGTCCAAGCTTACCTGGTACCCTCCACCATTGGTCACCAATAACAATAGCAACGGTCCCACCCACCTAACACTGAGCGATCCCGGCCAGAGTAGATACTGGATTACAGTCTGGCCAATTTAGGGCACCTAAAATTTTGCTCGCCTTCCTCCTTTCATTCCATTCCAGACGAGCATAGGAGGGGTAGGCCTCTGGTGCTCTCTACAAAACCATGTGAGTACAACCATCATCCTGAGCCATCAACAGGTAGTGTCTCTCTGCACTTCTTGGAGGATATTTTATCATTACCCTTACTTGCTAACACCTCTTTGTTATGTTTTAGCAGTTATTTAGCAGCAGTGTGCTACCTACTGCTTTCGACCTCAGGGGAGTTACTGATTGATCCAAAGGGTAATATCCGTGCTCTCACCGTTGGAGATTTCACCACCTCATTTATGTTATTTTGCCATGTATATCCTAAAACTAGTGTTGTGTTGTTTTTCATGTGTGCCCACCTGCCTGCTGATTGTATGTACACTTTCAGATTGCAGCGAGTTTTCAGCACCAACAAATGCATGAGTAGGTCTACCATTATGAGACATGAGCAACTTGAAAAGCACCTTGTCATGTATTATGAAAACTGGTCTTTCTAATGTTTCTCTATATTCTACATTTCATCTAGGTTAGACAATTGAACTGCAAGGTATTTTCCAAGAGGGGAGTTCCTGGCACTACACATGACTTCCTAGGTGTGGGGTAGGGATCTATTTGGGCCTGAGGAAGCACCAGGGATCCAACTGTACCATTAGGCGTGAAACATGTCAACCTGACTGCACCCATTCAGCCTGGCTACCTTGGTCTATTGAGCCCCTATGATAGCCTAACCCTGTCAAGGGAACCACCATATTAACAACAGTTTGGTATCCCTTAGACAGTTTTAGTTTTTCTTTTTCTTTGACTCCACTTTATGCACTCACTTCACCATACACGTTCCACGTCCTCATACATATATGGCTCATTACGGCTAAAAATAAAAAGATCTCTGATAATGCGACCCTTCGTGGGGCCTGTAGGGCATTGCAGCGCCAGCCCTATGAGAAGCACACAATATGATGAAGCATGACATCCTTTGGATGTGTGAGGGCACCAAGGAATAATCATTAGGATCTCATAGGATTCTCCAACTGCTTTCTTTTTTCCACTATAGGAACAGTACTTTCTTGTATTGGTGACAAAGTATTCCGGACCATGGGTACTAGACCACATTATATCCTGGTACCCGTCCCCTTTATTTTGTGTATTTTTAAAGTAATATGCACTGTATCTGTTTAATAAATGTTTAACTCTTTGTAAGCACCTAGACCAGAGTCATTTTGGCTCCACCCTTTTATGTTTGACAAGGCCATGTTTATATCTTTACATGGCCTCATATATTCATGTGACACTCTCATTAACATGATGTGGGGCATTGAACAGTTACAAAAAGTGGATTTATGATGTAATCTCAACATTTATACAAGTGTGCAAATTTATGTTTTCCTACAGAACACCGAATTGCAGTTCCCATGCATATCTGCATTTGTGTGGTGTGGAAAATGTTAACTACGATAAATCATATATTCTTTTGAATAGTACTCTGCATCTATATTGTAACTGTATATGGATTCATAAGCATGTATTTAAATATGTACTGAAATGTTTGCCATGTTAATCTAGACCACTGGCCCTAAGCATTTGGATTTCTTAATGTTTACCCTTCAACCAGATGCTTGTGCGGCTTGCAATGTTTTTCTCTCCTCTGCAGGTGCAGTCGTAGGATCTCATGAATAGAGAATGGCACATTGTATGTGAGAGATAGTCATTGACAATGATTCTCTCTCACATACAATGTGCCATAGGGGGAACTTCTGTCTGTGTGGGATTGGGAGACAGGAGGAATCCAAAGATTTTCTGATGTGCAGATCAACGGAAAGGCGTTTCAAATGTGGTTGCCTAGTTTTGCTGTGTGAAAATGAAAAGTAATGAGACACATGAGATGGTGTACTCAAATGTTATTTTGTGGGTTTTAATTGGTGATCACGCTTAGGTTTTAATCAGATTCCTTTTAGACTCAAAAGGGTATAGAGCTCTTTGCAATATATGTTGTGTGGCTTTATGCTATACAATACTCTTTATTTTGGAGAACTTCTACAGACGTTACGCTATACTGACACCTTCCTACTTTACTGCATTAGGGTTTCCCCAGTCAGTGCTTTTGATTCAGTTTTAGTTTAGGAGATTTAGATTTGCTAATGCGTAATAGACAAGAGGACCGCAAATCTTATACTGGTCATCAAATTTTATGCCTTATCTTCTGAATTGCTATCACCAAATTCCTTGTATGTTTCATGTTATTGAGGCTGATTTTGTTAAACAAGTCGGCCTGCCAGCAATGATTCTGCACTTTTATAGTATATTCTTAAGACTTGTGTACATACATCTGGCTTTGAATTTTTAATAAACCCATACTTAATCTCATTTACCGACTTTGGGTCCCCACTGTGTGGCTGAATTGGATACATTGTAAATTGAACCTGTGGATGATAACTCACACTTATTCCTCACACACCTAAAAAGGTTCATTGTACGCAAATTTAGCCCAAGGGCTCGATGCTCTAACACACCTATTGACATTTCTACATGAAACTTGTACATTTATTAATCGTACAATTAATATATATTTATCTTGCAAGCATGGCTGCTTACTGTACAGGCATATGAACGAGCCATCTTATGCATAGCTGCTCAGAATTAAAATGTTGTTTTATGTATCTGGCACTCTGTAACGTCTGATTCGTGAACTGTGTATTTTTTAAAATAAATACACCTATTTATATTTAAAGTACTGAAAAATAAAAAGGATATTTTATCAGTTAAGTATTTTGTTTACTCCTATTACAAAGTTAACTTATTGATGTAAATTATTTTTGTGGGCTAAAGGGTAGTTTTAAAAGGCTGCATTAAAGTTATTGTTATGCTAAGAACCATACATGTATTGCCTCTGTAGCTTAATTCTGTGAGATGAGCTATAATTGGGCTACGAAGACCCTTGGACAAAGGCACCAAAAATTTATGAGAAAACAATCTTTTATTAAGATCTGTGATGCCGGTCATGCAAAGTAAATTCAGAGGGCTGTGCCATGTATTCTGATCCATCCGCAGAGAGTAGCACGTTGCTGGTGGCCCAGGCATGTAGTACACTTACTGTCCATCTTCCAAGACTTTAGGTCTGTGCAGCCATCATCAAAATCAAAACTCAATCTAGCCCTTCTTTTGTAATGGTGATTAGTAGTCCCCCTCCCCTCTTGTCCCCTACCGTGGAACTAAAAAACAATGGGTCAGAGAAGCCATGTGCTCTAGTGTCTTTGACGCCCTATAGCCAGCATCTGACATGATGGGTTCCTAAATGGTGGGAGCGTCAAAGAGGAGCACTTACTGGGGCAAGAAGTAGCTGGAACTGCGCACTCTGCACCAGAGAACATTTGACTCAATCTTCCACTAAATAGTGGCAAAATCAACCAAAGTCACCGGTTGACCAATTATAGGCGCACTATTACAACCGGTCATTCAGAGCAGCTGTTAATACCACTTCATTTTTCTATGGGATAACTTTCTGCTATCCACACTCTTCTAATACATGTTCAACATCACTACTGCCTATCAGACATTCAGGAGACACACAGACACTGCCCTCACTCTTGTACAGCTGACTAACCTATGACTGCTGAGCACACACACTGCCACCATCTGTATTTGAACTGTAAGGAGGAACCTTCCATATGGGTCAGAAGAACAGAAATGATAGGCACTGATAGAAAATCCAGAAACCTTACCATGTATTTTTAATTTATCTAAACTGAAAAGCTATGAAAAGGAAGTGAACTTTTCATAAGGTGCTCCTGAGGGACCACTCTTCCTAAATGTTAAATAGACATCATAAAAGATCATTCAATCCTATTTCATAGCATTGAGGTTTGCTTGGTCCATACTCAGGAAATTTCCTGACGTAAATACAGGCTGATTCAACTGGTACACAAAGATCTGTTTGAGGAAAATATATTGCCAATAATTTCACATTGAAATGCATGGGCCATTGACTATCAACCCAGGTAAAAATAGCCTCAGCAAGCAAGTTTGTGTTATCAAGGGCCATGCAAAATGTCAGTAGTTACTCAGATTAAAATAGCTGATGCAGTTAGCATATATACATCTCTAGATATCCATAGCTTTCACAGAACAACCTCAATAATTAGCCAACTTTTAGTATTCTTAAATTCTACCCTTCTGCAGCAAAGAACAACGATAAAATTCTTGTCCTCCTGAGCAGCATGAGATATCAGATGTTCGGTCATGACGTGAACCATTTGACAATTTAGTAGTTCTCCGTATGCCAAACGTATGGCCAAGTTGGTCTCTCCCGTGCCCTCACCACTCTCTTCCCACAGATGTTGTCAATCAGCTAACAATTTTTTGTTGTGCCATCCTGTCATCGGAATTGGACAAGTAACATTAACTTCTTACTCGAACATGTACAAGGTGACAGGAGGAATGCTTGCAATAAATGTAACCATTGGGGTAGCATTCCAACCCATGACGTTCCCAGACGTGGGTCCCTTGCTCTCTGTGCCATAGGATCTAAGCAATGCCTCACAGACGAGGCCGAATAGCGCAACAACTAGTCTGGGGTCACCTGTGGTCTCTCCTGTGGGGGCAGGGGGGATCTGCCTGGTACTTCAGAATGGAGTGTCCCCATGAGGAGCAGGGTCAGCACTGATGTGCCCAAGGCAGGCCTTTGTCAAAACTGGTCAAGTGAATGAACAACAATGGGGTGAAATGCTTCCCCAATCAACTGCCAGTGGATACACTATTTGCAAGCAGTCCTCCCATCACCTTTTCTGCTATTGATGTGTTCTTACTCAACTATTGTGATTCTCTACTCGAGGGGCCATGTTTCTGATGCCATTTAGAGGGGACGTAGCCAGATGGCGAGATCTGGCCTCCTCGGAACTGGGAAACCAGGATCCATTCTTGGCCATGGCTCAACATAGTGATTCTTGGCAAATCACTTCACCTTTCTGTACCTAAAAAAATAGTAATGTGTAGCAGATATGACTGTCTTGTAAAGCATTCTAATACCCTTGGAACAGTTTGCATTACAGAGAACTGCAAAAATGAATACATTTCCCGCAGCAACGTTTGTGATCTAACTTATCAAGTCATTATGCCTCAGCAAAGTAGCTCTAGATCTTTTATAATAAGTTATCTATAATAAAGAATGGGACAAACCCTCAACTATGAAGTAGATGGG
Source organism: Lissotriton helveticus (assembly GCF_964261635.1). NCBI lineage: Eukaryota > Metazoa > Chordata > Amphibia > Caudata > Salamandridae > Lissotriton > Lissotriton helveticus. Next base: position 937,596,799 of record NC_136063.1, on the reverse strand, counting down.
TAGAACTTGAAGTTTCAAAGTGCCACATTTTGTTGATATGGCTTTTTTATTTAATGAACAGCATGCTCACTGCTTGTTTTTATTTTAATTTTTTATTTTTATTTTCATACCAGCGAGTCTGCTTTCACATGTATACCAATGAACTTTGATTTATGAGAGTCTTTCTTTGATGTCCACTACTTGTGGTGTATGCTGTTTTCTTAAAGAGATTAGGCACAATTGGAAATGTTAATGTTGCTTTGACAAGGACCTTGGTGGTCTAAACGCGTAATCATGCATTAAACATGCTTTAAATATCTATTCCTGAAGTGCGGGAATTCTTTGCTGTCATGGCGTCTGTGTCGGCATCACATATACATATGCCAGTAGGTAGTTATAGTTAGGACCTAGTTTCCATAGGAAATGTTCAACATTCTATTTGGATTAACTTTGGCCCTGGTGGATGAATCTTTGCGAATTTCTCAAAGAAGATGGCTCGGTCCACTGCGCTCCTTCCCTGAAAATTTGGGGGGGATTGGTGAAGTGGGGGCTGAGATAAAAGGGGGGTCCCAAAACGTGTTTTCTCCATGTTATTTTCCATAGGACGTTTAGACACGGCTACAGGTCGAACGGCTGAATGGATTTATAAGAAATTTGGCAAAACTGTAGAGTCCGGCTCGCAGATTATGCTTTTTGTGGAATGGTGTAAATCCGTTCAGTAGTTGCTGAGAAAATTAAAGTTAAAGTCAATTATATATCTACAAGCGCGGACGGGTGCGCGCACTCGAGCGGCTGCGCGCGAGCCGAATTTTTTTTTTGCTGCGTGACGTCTGTTAACGTTCGATTCGAAGGAAATCAGGAAGTGTTGACCCCCATTTTGTCACTGCGAGTAAATATATTGTCATTTCAAAGCGTTGGAACATGGAAAGGGGAGAAGGTAGAGGTTGTTTTGCTGCGTAGGTTTTCTCAGGGTGTGCAGTAAGGTCCTTAAAGGCGAAAATATATATATTTTTTTTTCGAAAAAAAGTTGCGGGGTGCGCGCACTCGGGCGCGCACACCTATTTACAAGAGTGTGAAAATGGAGATAAATCAGAAGTTTGAGTGCTTTGATATAAGGTGGCTCTGAAAAGAGCCCTTGTGTTTATTGAGTTGTTTCTGCATTTATAAGTAAGTACCGATGCAGAGTCTGATGTTGCAGAGGAAGATTTTGTTTCCCTCATCCGTGAAATGAACACCATCTGTCCTATAGATGTCTTGCATGTGGTAACGCAAGTTGTTGTGGTAAATAGAACCCATGCTATAATCTCTGAGGAAAGCAGAAACAGATTTATTAACATGTCTCCTTGCTTTCTCAATTTGTGCACAATGTTGATTGGACCAATTCCATTTCTGTCTTTGGCATATATTGGAATATACCAAGGCAGTTCGAGGAAAAAGTGTCATCAATTGTCTAAAGGTGTCTTTTAGAAGCATTTCCAGACCTACCCCAGTCAATGTGCCTAGATCGTTCCCACCACAGTGCACAATTATAAGGTCTGGTTCTGGGAGATGCATAAAAGTTTTCACCAATGGTATTAATTGGTGACATCTTAATCCTCTTTGCCCAATCCACGTTATCTGCACATTTGGTAAATCAAGGTTGAAAATTCGTCTGCTTGCTGCATATTTTCCACTCCAGTGAATATAGCTGTGTCCTAAAAGCCAAACCTTCATTTTCAAGGCAGATGCAGTCGTGCTCCGATGGGTTGTGGAAGTGGAATGGCAGTTAGAAGCTGAAATTCAGGATAAAAAAAATGGATGAGGCTTGGTGTGGTTGAAAAACAAAAGATGATTGGTTGATTCTAATACGTGAAGATTGAAGACTACGTTGCATGTTAATGTTATGTAAAAGAAAAAGTAGTATTGGGTGTGAAAAAAATGACATGTAACAGAGCTGTGGATAGGCAGGTGTTTCTGGAGGGGAAACAGTGTTGTTAGTTTGCTGTAGAACATTGAGATATGAACTTTTGACCTGTGCCTTCAGCCAGGTGCAGAATGAGGTGTTACCATGGAAACAGCCAGAGATGGCAGTGGGTGATGGGTGACTTTTATGTGCCATTGAAAATATTGTGAGGGACAACCAACTGAAATGTGAATTTGAATACAAAATTTTGCGGGAGGAAATATGATTGGCTGAAGAGACATATATGAGTCTGTATTGACTGGATATCTGTGCCATTGAATTTTGGTTGCAGTGATAGCAGCATAATTGAGACTTCCGTCAAACGAATATCTATTTTGTGACTGTCACTGTTGTACATCGTACAAAGCATTGGTAAAGGTAAGTCTGTAACTGTTTGTTTTGTCATGTACTGTAAAAGAAAGGGTTCACAGGCTGTTATAGGCCTGTGAGTTCTAGTATGAGTAAATCAGGTCGACAAAAGAAAATATTAAGTTAGTACAGCTGAAGTTACGTGGAACTCATGAATACTGTTTCAATATACAATCATTTTAGTTGAGATTATGGATTAAAAGAGAGAACGTGTATATTTGAAATGTTTATTCAGAAATGCACTGTTTTCAAGGCAAGTTTCTTATCTAATACGAGCGCAGACATTGTAAAAAACAAAGTAATCGGTATAGCCACTAGTACATTATTATTATTAAAGAATTTTGTACCGCGCACGGTTACCCAGGGGCATCCCAGCGCTAATAGAGAATCAGAGCAAGCAGCCTGTATGGAGCGGAACAGAAGCTGAAATTATTCTGGGAATAGGTGAGTTTTGAGAAGTTTCCGGAACCTAAGCAAATTTGGTTCAGATCGTAATGAAAGTGGGAGAGAGTTCCAGGCGTAAGCAGTATGGATAGAAAAACTCCTGCCACCTGAACGGGCTCTCCTGATTCTCTTTATCTGAAGGAGGTGTTTGTTGTCGGAGCGTAAAGCTCTAGTGGACTTATAGGGCCGAATCATGTCCTTCAGAATAGCTGGTCCTTTCCCCTGTATGCTCTTATGAGCAATACAGAGGGCCTTAAAGGTCACTCTCTCTTTGACAGGAAGCCAATGGAGTGCCTTTAAAGCAGGTCTAGCTGACTGCCTGGCCGGGACGTTCCGCAACAGCCTCGCTGCTGCGTTCTGCACTTGTTGCAGGATCTTGAACGTTGACTCCGGTGCTCCGAAAAAGAGTGCATTACTGTAGTCCAAGCGTGAGATGATTAGACCTTGGACTAACAGCTTCCGGGAGGGTTCAGGTAAGAGGGGTAGAACCTTACGGGCGGATCGGAGCAGTCCATAACACACACCAGCGGTCTTCTTGGCGTGTGTCCTAAAGGACAGATCAGGCTCCAGCCAGACCCCCAGGCTCTTTATCTCCTTCTTTGGGTCAGGCGGGGTGCCCATGCAGTTGGGCCAGCTGCTCGACGAGAGGGCAAAATTTGAGTGGCCCAAGATCATCAGCTCCGTTTTTGAGCCGTTCAATTTGAGCGATGACCTTGACATCCAATCAAACACCTCTCTTAGGCATGAGTGGAGCGTCTCAGGCTGTTTCTCCAGCTGTGTCAGACCCACCACTAGCTGAGTATCATCAGCATAGCTTATGGTCTTAAAGCCAAACAGAGACACCACTCTCTCCAAGGGTGCCATATACACGTTAAATAACGTGGGGCTCAGGGATGAGCCCTGGGGCACCCCACGGTGAAGTGGGAGGGGAGGAGATTTCGCGTTACCTTCCCAAACCTCGAAGGTACGCCCCTCCAGAAAAGAGGCCAACCATTCCAGGGCCACTCCTGTGACACCTGACTCTGCTAAGCGTTGTATCAGCACTCCATGATTAACAGTATCGAAGGCCGCACTTAGGTCCAGGAGGATCACTGCCACTGACCCCCCTGAATCCAAAGTGCTCCTGGCCGCCTACATAAAATACAAACGGTATAGTTGATGAAAAATGAATATGGTTTAGCAAAATTAATTATACACTCTTATGAGGAAGTATATTGGGGCAGATTTATGAAGGCCTTGCGCCGCCGGTGCGTTACTTTTAACATAAATAAGGCTCATTATATGTTAATAAATGGATGAAGGTCTCTGGCCTTTCAGTTTAGGAACGATACATGAACATGCTAGTGGTTAGACCAGTGTTTCCCAAACTGTGGTCCGCGGACCCCCAGGGGTCCTTGACCCATTCTCAGGGGGTCCGCAGGCAGCAGTTTTAAAAGCACTTCAAAGTTCCTTGCAGAATTATCAGTTTTGGAGCAAAAATAAAAGTGTCAAGATAACACCAGTGATTAATGTACCTGCTGGAGAGAGGAGAGTTTTGTCCAGTGGCAACTTCAACTTATCTAATGTAGCACAGAGGGTTACTGCAAAGAATATGTACCATGTATTTAATTTAAAAAAATGTAATATGCATAGGTCAGTGGGTTACTTACTGCTTTTGTAAGTAACTTATTTTTCTTCCCAGATTGTCGTATCCTTGTGCATAATAAGGTCTTCATTTACTATTCTTTGAAAGCTAATAAAATTCAATCTGTAATGATAACTGTGTTGTAGACTGCACCATTGTTTCCCAAAAACCTTTGGGGGAGAGCATTCCAAAGCACCCTCTGTAGTGGTCAGGCTCACTCATTGCACTTGGTATGCACCGTATGGGGACTGGTCTGAAAAAAAATTCTAGGGCTGCTTTTGGTTTCCAGACTGGCCCTTGCAGGAGCAGGAGCTTCGAACAGCAAAATAAAACCAGCCATGTAATGGTTTGTCACTGGGATGCAGCACCAATCTTCCCATTAAATGATTTAGTTTTTTGTAAATTCACAGAAGTGGAGGAGCGTGTCGTTATCCTCCCTGGCTTAATGACACGGTCCACCACTTCGGAAACGAGGGTTTTGGCCATATTTACAAGAATATGGTGCAGCCCTGTGTTTCCCCCTGCGCTTGCGCTACACTTAGCAGGGTAGCGGCAATGCAGGCACCCTTGCACCATAGTGCAAGTGTGACTGCGTGCAGGGGAAGATTGTTTATGTACAGGAAGATCCTCCTTCCTGAACATAAAAAATCCAAGGCGTTTTGCTTTTTCCATGTGTACTGCATAAGGCAGCACACATGAAAAAAGCAAAATCGAGGAGAAATAAAGCATTTATCCTCGTTTCGTCAAGTTAAGTCCAGGTGTTTCCTGGTTTTAATTATGGCGCAGTCTCCTATTTACGCTGCCCTTGTAAATAGGAGGCAGCGTTAAAAAATCAATGGCTGTTGCAGTGGAACGCCCATCGCAACACCCACTGCCCACCTCTTTCACGTTAAGTATTGCATGAAAGTGGTTCTTATTTGCAAAGCAGCGTTAAGCCATAGTAAGTGGCTCAACGGTGCCTTGTACATAGGGCGAAACCCATATCGCCACGGGAATATCGCAAAAAGTGACGTTCCCATGGAGATAGGGGTTTGTAAATCTGCCCCACAAATTGTTAGTAATTCGAGTTTTTCTTTTGTGTACACCTGAAACAATTTCCCTGAGATATGTGGCATACAAGGTAAAACAGAACACCGGGACCTTTATCGATTGCCTTATGTTGCACAAAAGAAAAAAATACACGTAACAGACTTGGATCATTTACATTTTCACTATTTCTGGGCACTTTGATTTTTGACCTTTCAGTAACCGACTTGCTTTATTTCGCCTGTATTTTACGTAGATCGGAAACAATGGCTATGTATTCGAACTTACCAATTCAAGAGCTACTATTATATTTGGTTTTCACAAAGTCTTTATTCAAAAATGATGACGTACAAATGCAGGCATACAACCACGTAAGTGATGACGCACAAATGCAGGCCTAAAACTACGTGGGCCAGCCACGGAGCAGACTGGGGCTGTGCAAGAGGGCATATTTATCTGAGGAAAACATAACTGAGTCGGTGGTCATTTTATTTAATCAAAGTACGATAAGTGCAATAGAATCATATCGAAAATTCATTGTGGGCAAGTACCATCAGTGTTGAAAAATCGACCTTTCAATAATACTGTAATTAATGATGCGTCAGAACTTAATATCAATTCATTGTCCGAATGTTCAAGCAATACTCATCCCCTCCCGCCATGTGCTTCAAGAACTGCATCCATATTTCATGATCTGAAGTCTGAGCATACGGAACACAACGGGGAATTGCGAGTTTCTTTTATATCGGCGCCATTTTGGGTGGGGTCAGGCGGGCCCAAGTATAGTCAAAATGTCTCCACCAACTCGGGGTTGGACCAGAATCTCTTTCGGCAGTCCAGAAGTTCCGTTAAGGGGCAACAGAAGGGACCGGTGACATGAACCATCAATCAAAGAAAAGGGAGGGGCAACAATCTTTCCTACCGGGTCATACTGATGTTCCACCGGAACCGATCGAATCAGTAGTCTGCAGGATTTTTGGTCATTCAAACTGAGGCTGGCGTCAGCATGAGAGCGCCAATGTCTCGTGGCTACGCTTTGGTCGTTCTGCGGGCAATCATGGCAGTCCTTTTCCATCGGGGGCGGTCGGAGGCCCGCGGAGGCCGAGGGCCCTCCGCAGCTCTCGTAGAATCTTCAAAGTTGAGGAGAACGCCTCTGGACAGGTGTCTTCCATTCAGAAAATATTGTTGGCAGCATTTTGAAAGGAAAGACAGGGGCCCATTTTCTGGTTAACAGGCGACCAGGCCAACTTTTCACGCCAGGCCCATTCCTGCAAAGTCGACCGCCATTTTTAGGAGATCTGCAACCACCGGCAGTCACTGGGTTGCAGGAGCAGATGGACTCAAGCCTGTCGGGCGAAGCATCGTTGCACCGCCACAGTGGACGAGACCCTGCTGGGTGAGTGGAGCGTCGCTGTACCGCAACAGTGGGCGAGTCCTTTGCTGGGCTCGTGGAGCGTCCCTATACCGCCAGAGTATGCGAACCCTTTGCTGGGCTCGTGGAACGTCCCTATATCGCCACAGTGGACGAACCCTTTGCCGGGTGCGTGGATCGTTGGGGGTGCAGCTGAGGGGCCTCCACCTGGGGAGGCGGGAGAGGCTCGTCCGTGCCGCCTCTCCCTCCCAGTGCACCCCACGGCGTCTTGCTGACATTTGTTATGGCCGGACCAGGCGATGAAGAGAGGGGGGGGTCGGAGGCATATGCAAGACATCCCCCCCTTGTGGCCTGCAAGGCGCCAAAAAAAGAAGAGAATGGGAAGACAACTACAACTCGGGTAGGGCCCATGCCTTCTCTGGCCGATGGCGGCCGGCCGCTCTTTGCCACGCCCCCAGGAACGGATCCCTTGGTTCATCCTGGGGACAGGCCTTGGCGCGTGGTGTCGCCTCCGGACTATTCGCGTAATGGTTCTCCACCCCAGGCCGTTGCCGACGGCTTTTGTAGACTTTCTGACGCTCAAAAACCCTACTAGAAAGCAGCCCAAAAGTAGCCCAACATTGCTACTTTGGGGAAGGAGGGACAGGGACGGCGTCAAGTAGACGGAGAAATGCATTGTGGGTTTGTTGCTGCGGCCGTTTGTCATGTAAATAGTTGTTTTAATATATTTTTGTTCAAGAATAAAAACGTTTTAACCTGTTATTTTGCTGTCGTGTGGTATATTTCTAATATTTGTCGCTCTGATGTCGTTTCCCCTCCCAAATGTAACATGTGATTGTAATCTACAGCCGGACATTCCGACAGGACATGAGAGCAAAAGGGGGGGGTCAGATCTGAAGTTGGGCAGGCGATAAGATCACGTTTTGCTATGTGGGGCTATCTATGTTCGTGATGGGGCCTAAAAGGGGGCAAGATGGCGGGGCCACTGTGCCGTGACTTTCGCTTTAACTCCAACAGTGGTGAGGGTGAACACAAATGAACGCCGCTTATGTACATATACATTTTCATTTTCTACACCACATGAAACCTGCGTCAGGTTTCATATAGGCGTTTTGTTGCAGGGTGGGCATTAATTTGCATGAAAGCCCTGTAAAACTAACACAGTGAAATTTAGAAGATTTCACTGAGTCAGCTTTATAGCATTGCTGAATCAAATCCTTACGCCTGTTTGAAACAGGCATAAGGAGTGATGCACCATGCAATGTGTGGCTTGCTCCTGTGCATTGCAGTAGACATGTCGCGCTTACGACGTGATTCCTGCAATGTGCTGCTTTTGCAGCACAGATGCGTGACGCATCTGTGTTGTTTTTGCTCAATGGTGCTCGACATTGTAAATGCGGCACACCATGGGTGCCAGAGCAGCGGTGCACATTAACTGGTGCATCTCTGGGGATGCGCCAGTTAACATAAATCTGCCCCTTTACATTTAAGTATGAGCAGGGGACACAGAGTTGGTGAGGCTTATCCAAGGTTAAAAAGAGATGAGTCCTGTTCACTGAAAACTTGGACATAGGACTCACCTCCTCAGCATCGCTGGACATGGCTAAATAATAGCTGCAAAATGTTACTCTTGTTAAACTATTTTACTATTATAGTCTCTGAGATTTGTCTCTTACTCTGCAACATCTCATTGTTGTTCTCTTTCTTTAAAGATAACGACAACATTAACCATGAGTGATAATGAGCAATCCGTTGATCTCGATCTTATCGTTGAACTTGTCATTGAAACGTCAGTGGAAGTGGATCCCTTAGATGATTTAAATCCTGAGGATGATGAAGAACATGATGAGGATGCCGATTTGTCAGAATTGTATGACATAGGGTGGGAAGCTGACGTGCTTCAGCATATGGAACTATAAACATTTATTTTAAAAATGTACTGGAAATAAAAAGTGAAAATGTAAACCGTTTCATTTAAAATTAAACATAACTTGAAAAACAGGCTATGTGTAGTGTCTTTAATAAAATAGTCAAATATGCTAATAAAAATATTTCTAAACCAATGAAAAGCTTTATTAACAAGTCACATGACCTGTTATGCTTACGTTACGCGCTCCGCGCCGCGCCCCGGAGTGCTTCCGGGAAGCTGCGCTTCGCGCCTCGCGCACCGGAGGACTTCCGGGTGCGCTAACGCGGCGTGTCATATGACGCATTATGCAACAACGCGATACGTCGTTGGGGCTCCACCGGAACTGATTGAATTGGTAGTCTACAGTGTTTCTGGATGTTTCAGACTGAAGCTGGCGTTAGCATGAGAGCACCCCGTGGCTACGTCGTGGCCATTCTGCGAGCAATCATGGCAGAAGCTTCCCACCGGAACTCTGCGGGAGTCGGGGGCCCCGGTGACTCTTGTAGAATCTTCAAGGCTGATGGGACGCTTTTGGGAATGGGGCCCATGCCGTAGCAGTGAAGCGTTCGAGTTCCAGGGTTGTCCAGAGCCACCCTTGCAGGCCAGGCCCAAGTCTGTGGAGCCGACAGCCATTTCCTGAGCTCCGTGGCAGCCGCCTGTCGCTGTACCGCAAGAGTGGGTGCAATTCAGCCGGATGGCGGGTGAGACGCTGTAATAGCAAGAGCAGGCGTAATTGAGCTGGCCGAGCGAGGCAATGTGCCGCAGGAGCGGGCGCAACTCAGCTTGTCGAGTGAAGCGCTGGGGTGCAGCTGAGAAACCTCCACCTGGGGAGGTGGGGGAGGCTCGTTCGCGCGCGCCTCTCCCTTCCAGTGCACCCCACGCCGTCTCCTGGTGCAGGTATATGTGATGGTTGGACCAGGGCACCGCAGGACGTGTCTTCAGGTCAAACGGATTGTGGGACAAGGTCCAGAATGGAAAAGTCACCAAAAGGCTAAAAGTTCCGCCGGACCCCGGGAGCCGGCCGCCTATGTCGAGTGAAGTGCTGGGGTGCAGCTGAGAAACTTCCACCTGGGGAGGTGGGGGAGGTTCGTTCGCGCCGCCTCTCCCTTCCAGTGCACCCCACGCCGTCTCCTGGCACAGGTATATGTGATGGTTGGACCAAGACACCGCAGGACGTGTCTTTAGGTCAAACCCTCAACTATGGCACCCAACATCCAGGACTTATGACATTTGTGGAAGGCTGTGACATCGAAGCATCTCAGAGACCAAGCATATGCAGAGTCCTTTCTACAGCCTCTGCGTTCCTTCTTACCTAGTTATTGTTTTTTCACTGCCACTCCAGGCTTTTAGTCTGTGGATGGCAAACTATGAACCTACACTCACCTATGAAAATCTTACTATTGATGCTTGACTGAGGACAAGGAGATCAGTGAAGCGCTGGGGTGTAGCTGAGAAACCTCCACCTGGGGAGGTGGGGGAGGCTCGTTCGCGCCGCCTGTCCCTTCCAGTTCACCCCACGCCGTCTCCTGGCGGAGATGTTGCAGTAGGCTGCCATGTAAATAGTTATTTAATTAAACGTTTTACCATGTTACTTTGTTGGTGTGTTGTATATATTTATAATATTTGTATAGGGTTCTCGTTATTTTGGGCGGGGTGGGCGGCGGAGCAAATTCACTGAAAAAACCATAGGTTATAGACCATATATAGTTAAATATCTCAAGTCCTTCTGTGCACTCGATGGAGATACAGGTCGTCGATCAGAAAATGTGCTGGCCACCTCTAATGGTAATAGCGTGGCCAGGGCTTTTGTCGATGCCTTTGCAAATTGCACAGGGTGCACTTGTTTGACATGCCGCACCATGGTATGTATGGAAAAGGAATATTTTTTTGTTGGATTTCCTCTTGAGAGAAACGAGTCACATATCGTGCAGGTTACTTTTGGTGCATTTACTTTCTTTTGATCTTCAGGATAAGTGAAAAATTGCCAGATGAAAGATTCTTTTTTTCTTCTTAAAGGTAGTCGATCATTTTGGAAGTGTTGTTTTCATGTTGCAGCAGGCTGGCATGTAAATAGTTATTTAATAAAACGTTTTACTCTGTTACTTTGCTGGTGTGTTGTATTTATTTATAATATTTGCATAGGGTTTGTCGTTATTTTGGGCGGGGTGGGTGGCGGCGCAGAGCTATGTTGCAGCCATCATGGCGTCGAGCTCGGTTTCTCTCACTAGTTTCATATTTCTCATGAGGGGTTGTTCCAAATGTTTCTATTTTAGCGAGGTCAAAAAGAGATCCTATCAGTGGCCTACTGATTTTGCTCAATTCTTTTTGTTTTCTCTAACGATTTTTAAGTTAACGTTTGCTAGTACGATACAGCGGCTAGTCCGCATTTTATATATATGTCTTTTTTATTAGGGGTGTCCTCCGGTGGAGTCGGACGATCTACCTCTAATAAACGGTAAGTGTTCCTCTGAAGGAATGCGTCTTGAAAGTGGCTGACTGTAATGTATGATATTTCACTCAGTGACTTTCAGGCCCAGGTTGTATGTTTTTTCAACGAACTCCGTTGTAACGCATGCCTTTACCACGCATGCGTTACAACGGAATGCTATTTACACGCCTATCTTTTTCCACGTATTTTAGCGTGGTGACGTCATTAGTAAAAAAAAAACCCGGCCTTTTCCTTCCTCTCAGATGCCGATTGCCTGCACATCACGTCTAAACCCCCCTTTTTTATATGTACCCTTTACCACACATGCCTTTACTACGTACCTCGTAGTAAAAGTATGCATGGTAAAGGCTGTCGTTGTAACCACGCATGCGTTGTAATGCATGCGTGGTTAAAGTTTTCGTTGAAACGGCCTCGTTGTAGTGGTCGTTTCCCTTCAGACCCATGCTGTTTCAAAACTGTGCATGTGCTTGAAGCAGGCGTAGGTATTGACGCAGCATAGAAACTACTAAGAACCAATTGGAAGTGTTGTTTTCAAGTCACATGACTTCACATGCGCGTCTCAGGACGTGTACGCGGTGATAGTATCTAGTCACGTACGCCATTTGGAAGTAGCGGTCTAATTCAACGAAGTTTCAAAACGTGAAAAGGAGTAAATTCAAACATATCCGGATTTAATATATCTTTTGAGCTGGATTCAAGCATACAATTGTTAAAGTATAAAACCTTTTACATATTTTTTTGAAAATAGCAAGGTGTGTAAATTCGGTCTCACACGAAAGTTTAAAAAGACATTCGGCTCCATTTAATGAAAATTTTCATAATAATAAAAAAGAAGCCTAGGTTTAGTGTCTTTGACGTAGTATAAGTTCTTTGATGGGTCTATGAAGAAATTTAATAAGTTGCAATTGTAAAGTTTTCTCGAAATATATAGGCGAGTGCGCGCACACGGTCGCGCACGAACGAAAGCCAAAAAAGCGGAGATAAACCCCCTTTATAATATGCTCCTGGAGCTCTTTTTCGTACAATGAGTTAGTTCTGAAAATAACTTTTTTTTCTTTTTTTTTTTAAAACAAGTGTTATGTTGTGTTTGATTTTTTAAACTTGCAACAACATTTTCATGTGTGACACAGGATCGAAATGAAATGAAGAAATTTATCTTTTCTCGGGGCATTTATGACTCTCAATTTTTAGTTTAGTAAGAATGAGGCTCTGCTCTCCGTACAGAAGAATTTCTCCACACTCGTTGCATTTCATGTGCACCTTTGCAAGATATGGTCTCAAGTCCATCACAGCACTCGATGGAGATACAGGTCGTCCACCAGAAGATGTGCTGGCCACCTCTGATGGTAATAGCGTGGCCAGGGCTCTTGTCGATGCCTTTGCAAATTCAACAGGGTGCACTTGTTTGACATGCCGCACCATGGTATGTATGGAAAAGGAATATTTTTTTCTTGGATTTCCTCTTGAGAGAACCTTATTGCATATCGTGCAGGTAACTTTTGGCGCATTAACTTTCTTTTGTTCTTCAGGATAAGTGAAAAATTGCCAAATAAAAGATTCCTTTTTTCTTTTTAAAGGTAGTCGCTCATTTCCTTCAGATTCGGAAGATGAATGCGGGGCGGCAGCCATTTCAGCAAAGTCTTCCGAAGGATGTTGAACGTTGTTCTCTTTTGAGAGTACAAAAGATAGTGAGGGAAGTGGGTGGAGTCCTCCGTGTAAATTGCAGAATAGAAACTACTAAGAACCAATTGGAAGTGTTGTTTTCAAGTCACATGACTTCACATGCGCGTCTCAGGACGTGTACGCGGTGATAGTATCTAGTCTCGTACGTCATTTGGAAGTAGCGGTCTAATTCAGCGAAGTTTCAAAACGTGAAAAAAAGTAAATTCAAACATATTCGGATTTAATATATCTTTTGAGCTCGATTCAAGCATACAATTGTTAAAGTATAAAACCTTTTATATATTTTTTTAAAATACCAAGGTGTGTACATTCGGTAACACACGAAAGTTTAAAAAGACATTCGGCTCCATTTAATGAAAATTTTCATAATATTAAAAAAGAAGCCTAGGTTTAGTCTCTTTGACGTATTATAAGTTCTTTGATGGGTCTATGAAGAAATTCAATAAGTTCAGATTGCAAAGTTTTCACGAAATATATAGGCGGGTGCGCGCAGTCGGTCGCGCACGAAAGCTTGGAAATGCGCTATCCATTTTATTGAGAACTGTTGCCGAGAGTGCGCACACCGGGTCGTGCACGAAAGTTTAGAAAGGCTATTTTTATTTATAGACAAATTTTAATGCGTTGAAAAAAAGGCAAGGTACAGACTTTCTAATTCTATATCGCTTTACAAGGAGTCTCTATGCAACTTGAACAGTGAAGAAAACGGATTTTTTCCGAAAAAAATATTGCCAGAACTTTATTGACAAAAGTATAGGTTGCATACACGAGATATTTCTGAATTAGCATTTTAAAAACCAATAAAATTCACTGAAAAAACCATAGGTTTTACACACGTTATAGTTAGGAACTAGCATTTACAAAACCTATGAAATTCACTGAAAAAACCATAGGTTTGACACCAGTTATAGTTAGCTGGAAATTTTACTGATATAAAACCAATGAAATTCCACGTTATAGTTAGTTGGACTCACTATAACTTGCGCGTGTAATGCACTGCTGATGACGTCACATATTACATCACTCATGACATCACTGATGACACCATCCTTGTGACACAGTGACAGACCTCCTTTCACTGTAATCTAACCCTTGAAACACATATTCAAAAATAGAAACTAAAATTTTCAAAAAAATGGAGATACCCATACCAGTTACAACAACCAATTCAATAATTCCACCATCTATATACACATGCACTAATTCACCAACAGTTCTATATATTCACTCATACATATATTCACTAGTCATATGTAGTGATACACCTACACATCCTGTTACACACCGACAGTCATCCAAAAGTTATTCACACACATACTCACACATGCAAATAAACTATTGAACATCCATTTATTTGCATAAACAGCTATACACACACTACCACTTTACTTCTAAGGAAACTTACACATACTTACTCTCTTAAAAAATCACTTATAGAAACACATACTAATTTAAACAGGAACTCTTACAATCCCTCACTCTCACATATACTCATTTATATACATCAACATTCACATATACTACATTAAAACATATGTAGTTACTGATAAAGACACTAATAAGACAGTCATTCACTCACTAACACAGACATATGCACACTAATCCACCCATACAGTCCTGCACATATGCTGTCTTCAAAACACATTCAAACAGAGACTCAGTCATTCTTGCATCTATGTAGTAAGTAATACTCCCACCAAACCATGCAAACACTCATACTGATACTAAGAACAACATCTAATAACCTATATACATACACATGTACCTACTCATCAACCCATGGAGCCACTTATACACAAAGTGAAACACTAATACATATATTTAAATATTTAAGCATTACTCAGTAATATATGTATTCACTAAGATATTCAATAATATATACATATATAACACATTTATTTTTCAGAAAGACACACATTCACTGGATGGTGTCATCAGTGATGTCATGAGTGATGTAATATGTGACGTCATCAGCAGTGTATTACACGCGCAAGTTATAGTGAGTCCAACTAACTATAACGTGGAATTTCATTGGTTTTATATCAGTAAAATTTCCAGCTAACTATAACTGGTGTCAAACCTATGGTTTTTTCAGTGAATTTCATAGGTTTTGTAAATGCTAGTTCCTAACTATAACGTGTGTAAAACCTATGGTTTTTTCAGTGAATATATATATATATATATATATATATATATATCCTAACCCGGTCTAAAAAAAAAAAAAAAAAAAGAATAAAGTGATTGGGGTAAATTGGGTTGGTGGATGAATGGGGATGACCCCTGTTTAAGAAACCACCATAATCCCTGTCAGGGAAAACTACAAAAGTAACTAAATTATCCTGTGCTTAACCTTCTGGTAGCTTAGTACAAAAACAGTCAAGCAAAACTTAGAGGCAACGTGTAAAGTGCTCATGCAGCACGCAAACACTTATAATGTGGACACCCAACATAAGAAAAATCCCACATCAATTTAGAAAAATAGACTACATTTTAATGAATTTGACATACCTAAATTTGGTTCTGCTCAAGCATCACCCACGAAATAGCACCCATTACCACACACAAATTGTACGAGCGCTCCTATTTGCGGGTGATGGATGTGTAGAAAGGAGCATGTAGTGCTGAATTACTTACTGTGTGACATAACAGAGGCCGACATCAGTGGCCAATGGTAGTGTGGCAGAGTAGTACAGCTCACTGCTCATTCACAGTTTCTTCCCCTTCAAAGTACTCCTCACCCCCCCCCCCACTTTCCAAGCCAGATAACAACACTAAGTCGCTGTTAGCCAAGGATTTGCTCACCGGTGCTGACCCGTCATAAGAATTGCCCAGTAAAGCTGCATCCAGCCTGGGCACAGGATCACAGTCATTCCATTGAGAGTCCTCCACGATGGAAGGGTCAGGCAACCCATTCAATGATGCAAGTAGAAAATGCTTTTCACATTGGAACCACTAAACAACAGACAGACATTCAACTCACAATCTAGCAAATCAAAATCTGCCATACAGTATGTAATGCACAGCAGTAAGTGAATAGCATGGACTGTTCTGCTAGCCAATCACTAAAAAGAGTTTATCCAGCGAATGTCAGGTAATCTATGTTTAGGCATACATGATTGGTTGTGAACAAGCTTTACTGCAGCTTTACTTGGGTATAGGCGCAAAATTATAAGGGTTTGATTTGAGACCCTGCAGTGCTATAGGGTTTCCCCAGGGGTCTCCCTTTACAACAAGAATAAATACAAGGAGGAACTTTGAGTTATTTTCCAGGCCCATGTGGCTAATGCTGTTGTCTCCATTGTTCAGTGGGAAGAGGTCTGTACTGAGCAGCCTTAGTTGTTCACATCCCCAGTTTTCTGCACAACAACAACTGAGCCGAAGGGCAGCCCAGCAACAGCATAAGACGGGCTCCCCACCAGGGCTTCCTGCTCAGAGCACCGGGCAAGCAGAAGCAAGACCAAATAAGAAAGGGACAACCCTGCCACGGATACAAGGGTCCAGAATTAGGATCCCGTGTGTATAATTACCTTTTTTGGACCAGAAAGCTGAGCCACATTTAGACATTTACAACATTTGTATAGAGTCCATTTTTCTCTTTATTTTTTCATTTTTATAGTTAGGTTCACACAAGGTGCAGTTTATATAAACTTAGTTACATAGATTAAACAATTTGAAAAAAGATTCATACTTCACTGTGAAGTCCCACACAGAACCACATATACCTCAACACTCCTCATTCAAGACGCAATCCTACAATATCATTCATACTTATAACTCAAGTTAAAAACCACATCAAGGTACACAAATGCCTAAATAGAAGGTCAGATGGAAATGCACTTCGGTTATAAAAAGGTTATAAAAAGGTTAAATTCAATAGGAAATCAGATGGAAGAAAGAGGTCGATCCAACAGATGGTTAGGGATCACTGTCTTCAAAACATTAGACGCCCACGCGCGTTTCGGTGCAGCGGCCAAATCAGGCCACACCTTCATCAGGGCCAGGAGGTACCGTGGGGAGGGGAACAACACAATGGAATAGTAAGTTTCGAGTAGGGTAGATTTATGGATCACACCAGTTGCTTGCGGCTTTAGGTCATTCCCTAGTGTATTCCGATTGACTAGGGCGTTCTTCCATAATTCAGGCATTTTTCTGATGTATTCACCAAGTGCTGTCCCAAGCGACTGGACTACGGCAGATAGGGGGTTATTTCGTCTCACGATTAATCTGTAGGTAGAGGGCGGTGTGCTCATCTCACGAGTGCCATTCCTGTTAGGGTGAATGCACACAGGACGTGCTCAAGGATAAGGGAAGCTGAATCCGTGGTCCAAATAAGAGACAGGGCAACAATCTTCTATTTTTAGCTATATTTGTGTTTTTAATCGCCGTTCCTCTCAGCATGGATGTCCTAACAGATACGGGAAATCACTTCGGGGTCACAGGCCAATTTCTTATATGCTCGTCAGGACCAGAGCTCCGATCTCAGGGGGTCGTCATGCCGGGCCGCCGCCTCTTTCAGAAAAGCTGGGTCAGAAGCAAGACACCAGTGAATTGGAGGAGAATGTGCCACACTAGCAGCCTGTGCCGCGCCCATGACAGATATCCGAGTCGAACAGCGCCACTTGCTGATGAAGCTTTGATATCGCTTACTACTCATATTTCAGAACAATGTACTGCTGATCCCGCCCACTCCGCAGAACTCCACGGAATTTGCAGAGTTTTCTTTTAACTCTGTGAAGTGAAACTCTTCAAACTCCGCCTACCCCTAGTTAGGAGTCACTCAGGCTAGGCCCGGTGCAGGTTCAAGATGGTTGGAGACATTCTGTCCCTGGAGCTCTGATCAGGAGGCCAGCAGTTAGAAATGGGGGACTCTAGTTGGCAGGTTTTTACCCTGTCCAAGTAGGGAACCTTCTTCCTAGTCAGGAAAAGGGTGTTACACTTCTAAAATAACCCCTGCTCACCCCCTGGGTAACTTGACACGAGCAGTCAGGCTTATTTCAGAGACAGTGTGTAAAGCATTTGCACAACACTACAAAAGGACACCAAACCAGTTTTATCAAAGTAGCCAATATGTATCTATGTAAAACAAGACCAAAGCAATAAGAATCCAACTTAGTTATTAAAAATACTCATAAAGCAAAAATAGACTTTAAAAACAGTTCCTTGAAGTTGATAGCTCCGCCTCGTCAATGCACAAAACCAACAGTTCTGGCTGACTGCGGCATCATGGACCAGCTACAGTGTTAGGAAGACAAAACAGTACCTTTACTAATGCAGGGCGTCTGAGACCTTGCGATGAGCTCCGAAGAGTCAGCATCAGTAGGCGTCTGTTTTCGGAGGTCGGTGCAGCGGTAGTGGTGCCCTTGAAGTCACACGCATTGCAGGTCGAGCTCTGTGCAGTTAACATCAGGAGCACCTGTGCCAGCGGATGCTGGGGTTGCGGTGCTAAGTGCAGCGGTGCAGCATGCAGTGTCCTTTGGTCACATGCAGACAGGGGCTTGATGACCGCCATCCAACAGTGCCGGTGAGACCAAGACTGCAGTGCGAAGTGGGACGGTTCTTGTCAAGGTGCTGACAGAGCACGGTGAAGGCAGCAACGGTGTTGTTGAGGTGTTACCGATGGCTGATGAACTGGAGTCGATGGTACCGATGTCGGTGGGCCAAGGCTGCAGTGTGGGACGGGGCGGTGCGTCATGTTTCTTAAGAGCGATGCCTCCAAACCAAGGTGCAAGTAGCGCCATCGATGTGCAGAGAAGTGTCGGGGATACCAGGGTTGCTGAGTGAAGCAACGCTGTGCAGGGTATGGTGCCCACAGGTCACTGTGCAAACAGCAGCTGGGTGGCAGCATCAGCTGAGACAAGGGTTGCCATGCGAGATGCGGCGGTGCCTTATGCATTGCCTTCAGGTCATGGAGCCCATGGTGGCACCGTTGATAGTGTCAGTTTGCTTTTTCTTCTGATGCAGCCCAAAACACAGTTCCTGGGGCTGGGAGCCAATTAATTTGGAGGATTTGCTCATCCTGAGACTTCTTGAACAGCGGGCAAGCTCTAACTCAAGCCGTTGGAGAAACTCAGTAAAATAGGATGCAGAAATGCCAGTCCTTTCACTGCCCAAGACAGAAGCAGCCACTGCAGGCCAACACAGCAAAGTGGTAGTGTCTCCTTGCAACCTCTCCAGCTCTTCTTCTTTGCAGGTTTCTTGATCCAAAAGAGTTCTAAAGTTCTGGGGTCCGGGCCCCAATATTAATACCACATATTTCTCTATAGTTGGTACAAAGTTCCTCTGGCACGCATAAACCAGTTCAGCCTGGCTAAGGCCAGGTTCACCACAGGAGGTAGAGAGAGCTTTGTGAGAGGCAGCCACAGTCCATTCTGGTTCAAGCAACAACTCCTCCCACTTCTCTAAACGCAGCCAGGTCTATTCAGCCTGGCTATGAGTCACCCAGGAAAGGCAGGTCACACCTCAACATCCGCTCCCACCTTGTGTCTGTCTAGTATGAATGCATATCCCCTGCTCCTTTCACTCTAAACTCAGACAGGGAATACACAAAATGCAGAGACACACAGGATGGTTAAACAAGAAAATTCTCACTTTCTAAAAGTGGCATTTTCAAAAACACAACAGAAAAATCATCTTCACTACGCCTCCGGGCAAAGTCGCGCGGTATAAGTTTCATTTCATTTCATTTCATTCATTTCATTTCATTTCACTAAAATATATATTTTTAAACTAGGAGTTCTTTCAGGAAGCCTAAACTCCATTTATCCATCTTGTTGCAATGGAAAGGTATGCTTGTAAGATGTTACAAAGCAACTCCCATGTTAATCCATGGGACTGGACTGATAGCCATGCAATAGTGAAAAACGAAATGCACAGTAATTCATTATCAGGACATGTAACACACACAAGTGCTTGTCCTAACTTTCACAAACACTCCACCCTGGCCACAGGACTACCTTGGGCTTACCTTAGTGGTGTCTTGCATGTAAAGAAAGAGAAGGTTAGGGCCTGGCACTTGCCAGGTCGACATGATAGTAAAAACTGCATGCAGACACTGCAGTGGCAGGTCTGCAAGACCTTTGAAAGGCTACTTGTGTGGATGGCACAACCAGTGTTGCAAGCCCACTAGTAGCATTTGATCTACAGGCCCTGGGCACACACAGTGCACTGTACTAGGGACTTACAGAAGTAAATTAAATATCCCAATCATGCAAAACCAATCATAACACAATTTACATGGAGCACTTGCTCTGTAGTACTGCTCAGCAGTATTAGAGTGCACAGAAACACGAAACACGCAAAAACAATATCCAGAGTACCATATAAACTAGGAGGTCAGAAGCAAAAAGACAGGGGAAACACACCAAAAGATGCCAGATCTAACACCACTAAACTAGCCCTTGAAGTCACCCTGTTAGTCCTGGGCTCAAGTAATCAAACAGGGCTCAAGCAGCAGGACAGACCTCTGAGGGTTCAAGGCAGGCTGCAGGTAGCAAAGCAGTACTTCCATGTGCCACAAAGAAGTCTAGTAGGGTACACAGCAGACCACAGCAGCATGCAGTCCTCTGAGTCCTTTTGCAGGTCCAGAAAGTGAACTAAAGGGTGGGTCTGAGGGTCCTATTTTTGTATGTGGTGCCTTCTTTGAAGTAGACGTTTCTAGAACATGCTCTATGAAGGGCTTGAAGTTTCCTGCTTCCCCCTGCCCTGTCTCCAAGCTGGCTGCATGAACAATGCTGTGGTGACAAGTCCTTTGTGTGAAGGCAGAGAACAGCCTATTCAATTGCAAGTGGGGCTGTGGCCAGCTCCACCCGCACCCAATCCGGACACTGGATGGCCTATCCAGGCTCACATAACCCCTCTATTGTGTGGCTATCTGGGAGCAATAAACAAAGTCAAACTGCAAACTACACCCAGTCATGTGGCCCAGTGCAGGCACCTAATAAGGCAGTAAAATAGGGCAGGAAAATGTGACCTTTCTAAAAGTATATCAATAGTTCAGCCCTTAGCATTGGGTTGAGTCCCCCTGGGCACAATCTTTTACCCTCTGTAAAAAAAAGGGTTTAACTTTTTTTTTTACTTTTTTTTTTTTTGCAGTTAAACAGGAGGCATATACAAAATATTGAGTTTTGAAGAAACACATCACATAAATACACAGACATAAATCGAAAGAAAAAATATGCAAATCTAGTTTAGATCGCAAATCAATTAATGGGAAAAAAGAAGAAGAGATCAAGTACAACAATAAGAAAGCAATATGTTTCAATGCGAAAGCCAATGCTCAAAAGGGGCCCAATTCTTGGATGCCAGTAGGCGCCTTCTCCTCCCCCTCAACAGATAAACAGATGATTCTAATTTATACCATGCAAGCATCCTAGCTTTCGAATGACTAAAGGTAGGAGCCTCGGGACTTAGCCACTACGATGTTATACATAATCTAATCATAGCCATTGCAATAAACAAAAATTAATGAGTGTATCTTGTTCTTTCAACAAAACTTGAGTATTCATAACCTGTTATAAATAACTCTGATGAGATCTGGACCAAACTTTTACCCTCTGTAAAAAAAGGGTTTATATCCTTTTGTGTAGTGTTTGGAAAAAGACAGTGATCAGGATTTGTAATCCGATAGATTTATATAATGGACTTCAATTCAATCCATTGACATGCAATTTCAAAGGGGATCATCGTGATCCTTTCATTTGTTCAAATGATATCCAATATCCAATGCATTTCGGGCAGGGTGCCCTTCATCAGGGATCACTGTATAATTAAACTAAATATGGTGTAATGCAGCGAGGAAACCATCCTAAAATTCGAAATAAATGCACTATTACATCATACAGTATGAAATTCTATCTTAATGGCATTGAATGCCTGGTTTACTATGAGCTGGGCTAAAAATATTTGAGGCTCACAAAAAGAAAGCGTGAGGTTTACGCGATTGAACAGTATACCACGGGTGAACGTGGTGAGCCTCATGTGATCAAGTCACGTGATGATTATATAGTAAATGAAAGAGTTTATTATGTGGACAGCGTGACTCTATTGAAGGGAAACATCAATGAGAACATGCTTTAGAGAAGTTGTGTAACTAGATAAAGTGATGTGAAAGTAGCGTGGCTTTATTTAAGACATGAGGTAATAAAGCGTCCGATTTCAATGTTTGCACTTTTAACTTTCACATTCAATTCTTTCTTTATTCATCCTTCCGAAGACATGTCATAAAAAATACACCAGATTAAAAATATCATATAAAATCATACACGTCTCAACAACAATACAAAATACGGTTCACTATATAATCATCACGTGACTTGATCACATCAGGCTCACCACGTTCACCCTTGGTCGACTGTTCAATCGATAGAAACAAGATCCTTCACTATAACAGCTTCCACCAACAATTGCTTAAAAATCACTTACCATATTCACAATTGTTGTGGGTTAAAAGAATTGTTTCTAATCCCATCAGACATAAAAAAGAAACAGAAGAGATGTTATCACGATTTGCCGAATGAGGCGTAAACCTCACCCTTCTTTTTGTGAGCCTCAAATATTTTTAGCACCGCTCACAGTAAACCAGTATACCCAAAGTCATCTCAGACCAAGCACAACTACGATGTCACACAAGAACTTACGATGAATTGGTGAAAAATACGCCAAAACCAACCCAAAACCGCATGGTGGTAGTGTCTCAATTCTCCACTCTGTTATGCATATAAAAAGATCATTAAAAAATATTGGGTGATCTTGAGGATGGAATCGGATTTTAAAAATCTGTTCGTACAACCACCTATCTTTGCATATAAAAGAGAAAAAAAAATTGGAAGAAATATTGAAAAGCACTGGAAGGAATACCCAAAACACCAAATTTAAGGGGCACTCAAGCATGCTTCAATTGGAATAATTGCAACAACATCATTCCGGGAACTAAGATGACTCATCCAAGGAAAGGTACTTTCATCAATCTAAAAGTTTCGGCTACATGTGACTCTAAGAACTTAATTTATCTCTTGAATGCCCTTGCGGAATGGTGTTTGTAAGGAAGACTGAAAGGAAAATCAAGGCAAGACTCAATGAACACAAGAGCAATATCTGTAATAAGAACACAAAGTTAACAGTAGCTTGTCATTTCACTGAACACAGACACAACATGAGTCAATTAAAATATCTTGTTTTGGAAACCATTGATAAAATTGAAGGAAGAGATAACACCAACTTTCTACTTGAGAGAGAATGTATGGACTCGAAAATTAGAAGCCCTTAAACCCCACGGAATGAATGTCAGGATGGAGTTCCAATGTTACTTATCACACGGAGAATCGATGCATTAGCATTTTTTTCATATACTGACAGCTTATCTCAAATCTGTGACCTGTTACAATATTGACAATTCGCACTTCAGATTCCCTTCGACTGTGATGATTTTACCTGCTTTGCTTTACATCGTACCCTTATTATCATATGAACTTCATGAACTTATAGAGTGAACACTGTGTGATCATCAGTGTATTTTAATTTAAATACTTATTGGTAGTGACTCACTTAGTCCCACTTTGATTTACTATTTGTTACCTATTATTACACTATTTCTAATCAGTAGACATCAGAGAACATTACATTAAGGCACTTTTACACTCATCTTATTACTCACAAAAAGGCCGACACTGCCGGTGGCATGTTCACTTGAGTTCCACTTTATTGTTTATTTCCTTCAACTATGGCCGATTTCAATGTTTGCACTTTTAACTTTCACATTCACTATACCACTCTTTTAAAGCACGCTTCTACTGATTCTTGATGTTGGTCGCTTCATTACCTCATGTCTTAAATAAAGCCACGCTACTTTCACATCACTTTATCTAGTCCCGCAACGTCTCTAAAGCATGTTCTCATTGATGTTTTGCCTCAATAGAGTCAAGCTGTCCACATATTGAACGCTTTCGTTTATACGGTTCACTATATAATCATCACATGACTTGATCACATCAGTCTCACCACGTTCACCCTTGGTACACTGTTCAATTGCGTAAACCTCACCCTTTCTTTCGGCAAATCTTGACCATTTTCACCACGTTCACCCTTGGTACACTGTTCAATTGTGTAAACCGCACCCTTTCTTTTTGCGAAACTTGACCATTTTCAGCACAGCTCACAGTAAACTAGGCATTCAACCCCATTAAGATAGAATTCCTTACTGTATGATGTAATAGTGCATTTATTTCGAATTTAAGGATGGTTTCCTTGCTGCATTACAGCACATTTTGTTTAAGTATAGAGTGATCCATGATGAAGGGCACCCTGCCCGAAAAGCATTGGATATTCAATAGCATTTGAAGAAATGAAAGGATCACAATGATCGCCTTTGAAATTGCATGTCAATGGATTGAATTAAAGTCTATTATATAAATCTATCGGACTACAAATCTTGATCACTGTCTTTTTTCAACGCACTACACAAAAGGATAAAAACCCTTTTTTTACAGAGGGTAAAAGTTTGTGCCCAGGGAGATTCAACCCAATGCTCAGGGCTGAACTATTGATACAGTATTTGACCACGCTCACGATCAAAGAGGGATACCCCAGGAGCATATCAAGCTCAACCATCTCAGTCATAATATTAATTTAAACAGGAGGCCGTGCACTGGCACATACTCACAAAACTTTCTAAAAGTACCATTTTCAAAATTGCAATTTAAAATCCGACTTTACCTTTAAAGAGGTATTATTAATAACAATTATTCAAACACCAGACACAAAATGCATACCGGTTACCAACCAAAAATTAGCACCTACTAACTGTAATAAGGCAACCCAATGATATCCTATGAGACAGGTAGATCTCACAGTAGTGAAAAAAAGACTTAGGAATTTTTCACTACCAGGACACTTCCAACTTTTTAATTGCAATGCAGACTGCCATATGGGCTACCTAGGGCTTACCATAGGGGTGATTTATATGCAATAAAAGGGGAGTTTAAGGTTTGGGGGTTATATTGCCAGGTCAAATTGGCAATTTTAGGAGGCTACTTAAGTGGGTGGCACAATAAGTGCTGCAGACCAACTAGAAGCATTTCATTTACAGGCCCTGGGCATATGGTATACCACTCTACAACTGCATGTAAGTACATTATGCCAATCGGGTGTAAATCAATGTTACTATGTTTAAGGTATAGAGAACCGCACGTTAGCAGTGGTAAAGTGGACAGAGTTCTGGAGCCAACAAAAACGAGTTACAGCAAAAGTGGAGGTTCGAGGTAAAATGTTTGGGGGAATACCAACCGAAAGGCTGACTGGACTAACCACGAAGTTCTATTTGGGAGTTGAAATAAAACACACACTAATGTTTGAAAATCAAGTAAACACTGAAATTCCCCAGTTATAGTTTACCGAGCTAACTATATCTTGCCCCCATCGTGCACTGCTTATGACCACCCATATAAATAACTTGCTGCATGCTAAATTAAATCACCACAGCCAGACCTTTGTGAGCAGCATGGTGTTTGCTCCAGGGCCTGGACTCTGACTAGGTCTTGCTGCCAACCCCACGTAGGCTTCACCTCCCATTGATTTTCCCGTAATTTCTTTTTGTTTACGGTTCTCCTGTGGTACCACCTTCCAAGTGACACCTACATGGTACTGCATGGCCGTGCAAGTTTTCATTTACAGAAGCTTGTGCAGTCCTGCTGAACCATAAGTGTACTGCTGGTGTGACTGCTCCTTCGAAAGTCTTGTGGTACCTCACAGGATGAACATGCGGAGTCCTGCAGGGATACTGCAGCACAAAAATGTTTTTTTGCTTGGTTTTGGTCAGGGGAGGGGGAGGAGCATGGTAGCTGCCACACTGGCTCCCCCCCTCATAAATGAGTGGGTCAGGGTATCCCTGCCCCTTTATGTTTGCATTATTTTTTTTTTACTTCAGGGCACAGGGACAGATTTCCCATGTTTTGAAATATTGGTGGCGACATTTTTCATTAAATTGAGGACAGCTAATCAGATTGTTTTGTACCACACAACTGGTTCTGATTCTGCAATATTGTAAAGGCAGATGGGTGAAAAAACTGTCTCGCCCAATCAGGGGCCGTTATTTTATTATTTTTTTTTTTTTTGGTACTGCAGGACTTAAACAGCAGGACTTAATCAATCACCCAGATACTACAGCACTGTTAACCCCTTCATGACCACCTGAGCAACTCTTTGAATGTGAATTTCTCAAACCGCTTTACCACAAATAAAAAGCAATCTTTATGTTCAAAGCTCCTTCTTTCTGCCAAAGTTGGTGTATTTCCGTTCAGCCATTTCTTCTGTATCACTTTGCCAAATTTCCGATGAAAATGAACATGGGAAAATTATGTTTTTGGATACATTTCTTTTTTTCTGTGCCACTGCTTGGCAAATGATATACAGTACAATAGCAAGTGATGGCTATGCCACAATGTTCGTACATCCAAAATGCCACTCAAATATGTGTAATACTAAAGCAAATATTTGTAGGGTGGTGTTCTCATGGTACATACACCCTGCCACCTAGGGTGATTTAGCCAACCTGGCGAAAAGTCCCAGAATAGCAGGTTTGTCGAGAAAAATTACTGAAGCACACTAGGAAGTCCAGTGGTCAGCGTGTATGAACAGTAATAAACTCCTAATTCTGAATATGCGTTAGTCATATTTATTCCCAGTGATTTTCACAGTCCTTGTCAATAAAGCGCAACATCAAAAAAAGCAGCAGCCAACACATGTTTCATCACAGAGACTTTTTCAAGACTGCACAGGATACATGCATATTCTTACGTCATTCTAAGTCACAATGACAGGGGAACGTTTTGATTTAATAGAGTGTCCTCTCCAATAGAGTGAAATTTCCATAATTTGTGTTGAAATTCCCAGAATTATGATACAAAAGTATAGGATACACACCAAATTGAGTAGAAGTGGTAAAAACTGCTTGACAGATCATATAGATCAGCTAGCGGGTGATTGGTGCTCAGACGTTCACCACAAAAGTCATCAGGTTCTCTCACTCTTTGTAGGGTGGCTACCAGGACAATTAAGGCCTCTGAGGTAGGCTTCAGTAAGTTGAGGGTGACCACTTGGACTATTTAAGGGACCATGAGACTCTTCCTACACCTATATATGAGAAACTGTATTTGATTGATTGTGTTGACCAGCTAATTGTTTTTATTGGCTCCCATCTCTTTTTTTTCCTTTAGGGCAATTTCTGCTATGAGGCAATGCGAAACCAAAATCGGAGAGCTCCTGAAGGGGAAACAGCTCAAAATGGTTTTTCATGGAATTGGCCAATTCAATGGGCAAGTGATATATGTAAAATTGGCAGAGTGCGAGGAACAGCTGAGTGAGATAGCAGGTTTGTTGTGTAACTTACACAAGTTGGGAAACTACAAACCTTTCTGACAATTGAACTTTAGGTATCCGCTACAATTTGACTTTGTATTCCTTTTGTGCATTTTCTGTGAGTGCTGCGTTTCTGTGGAAATAATACCTAATAGAAAACTGCAAATAAGGGGTTATTGCCAAAGACGCGGTCCAAGCTTTGAATGAATCTTTTCTTTGTTTTAAAATTATTTCAAGAATGCATCAATTGCTTGGATAATTAATCAAAAATGTGACAGCCACATTGATCTGAAAAGTACTATTAACTCATCAGACAACATGTCTGTATAGCAAAACAAATCATTCAATGGAGAATAGAGGGTGGAAAAGGGATGGCAAAATACAGACTGATACCTAATGGTCTACTTGGCAGAGGTAAGTGTGAAAATATTTTTTTTCAAGCCCAATCAATAACAGGATGACATACATTTCAAAGATGAAGCACGAACAAACTGCACTTAATTCCAGGATGGCGATTAGGCTTGATCTTTATTTCCCTTGTACGTGGGATTCTTTTTATGCACCCAATAATGCTGCGCTGAGTACTTTTCATTTTTATCTCTTTTCAATAAACACGTTTTCAGCTATTAACCCGTTCCGTGCTCGCGTCGACCTATGGCCGACGCAAGCACTACCTGCTGGGTGCTGCGCACGACCGTTGGCCGTCGCAGCCCCGCTCACTCTGTCGAACGCCCGCACAGCAGCGGAATGTTCGCCGCGGTAAAGGTGCTAATGCTGTTTTCTGATCCAAAATTAATTTAGGAAAAAGTCTGTCCAAACGACTGAAATTAAGGCTGAACATGTGTAAATGGTTGAGCAGTGGTGGCTCCTCCACTAAGGTGCAGGAGCATCACCCCACTGCTTTTAAGCCATGTAACAAAGGGAAAATAAAATGATAATAACTATACGTTATTATCATGTTATTTGTTGCTGGGGCAGGCAAGTCTGTTCCAATGACAGGGCAGGAGAGGAGTGGTTTGCACATTCCTAAGTACAGATGACTGTTTGGCCGGCCCTCTCAGGACTAGCCAATCGTAGTACAAACAAGTATTTGCAATGCAAAGGGCTCGCATTTTTTAGAGTTAAACCTATTGCGTTTTTAGTGACCGTGTTTTTACCTATGTGTTTTGGTTTGGAGTGTAGTGGATGTATGAACAGAGACACAGCTGCAGCACTGCCTAGAGGACTAAGAATGAGGAATTACCACTGTGACCAGAGACACAGCTGCAACTCTGCCTATGTTAAGAATGAAGAATTACCATTGGAACCAGTGAAGCTCTTAGTAGGACTGTCTAGAGGGCTAATACACTGAGCACTGTGCAGACAAGCTTAACTTCGGCCTATGTTTAACATACTAATACAGTACTAAACAGTGGCAGCCAGTGGTGGGGCAGGGGCGGGCGCGAAGTTGAACAATGTAAAATAAAAAATCTATATATTATACACTTACCTTGTCGCCGGCTCTGGGTCCTGCATCTCTGCTCCTTGCTCCTGCTCTCCTCATGGGATAGGAAGAACAGCCAGGCTCCCCTGATCAATCACAAAGCTGTATTGCATCGATGAAAATGACCGGATGAAGTATCCCTCCATGAAGGAAGCCCTAAACAAGAAATATGGTTTGACCCCAGAGAAATACAGGCAGAAGTTTAGGAACAGTCAAACAATTCCCACAGATCTGGGTGGATTGTGTTCATTAGTTTTGCAAGGCACTTAATGGTTGGGAGAAGGGAAATTGTGTTAAGGATTATCAGGGACTGTATAACTTGATTGAAAAAAAGCACATGTTTAGTCTTTGTTTTCCAGATCTGCGCCAGCACTTGATTGATAGTAAGCTCTCTGACCCCAGGGAGCTTGCTAAGGAGGCGTACCGCTGGGTCAGCACTCAGATCAACAACAAGGTATCTGGGGCTGGGGGGATCCCCAGAAAGGGGGGGGTCCTTACCAGAAGAGGGGGGACAAAGGCAAAAGCAAGGAGTTCTCTAACAGGCCTCAAAATATTTCTTCAGGCCAGGACTCACATCCACGTGCTGAAACACGAAATTGGCTCCCTGACAGTAACTCTGTAGGGTAGCCACACCCAAGTGGTATGAGTATCATCAGGAAGGGCACCACTACAAGGGGGATGCCAAGTGTCACAAGTGGGTATAGCCCCCCACCCCCACCAGTGGGCAGTTACAGTGGTTGGCCAGTGTAGTGTTTGGGGAGGAGTTTGTTCCACCTACTGGTGGGGACTTAATTGAGATTACCCTAGTTTCCCTGGGTGATAGAAATGGTGCAATAAACCACATGCCTGACAATACTTGGTGTGGGAAGGTGGATATCTGACTATATGGTTTCCCCAACGTTTTGCCTAGTGTTTAGCTGGTTTTTGACTTAGTTGGCCTGGGATCCTGCTATTCAGGGCCCCAGGCTATCTGCTCTCTCTGTAAAATGGACTCCATGTACTTTAGGTACATACCTAATGGGATTGGGTCACCTTTGTGAGCCCCTGTATAGTGTACCATAGGTACCCAGGGCATAGGTGCATCCAAGGCCTACCAGGGGCTGCAGCATTAATTATGCCACCCCTGGCTGGCCATCCAAACGGACACCACAGGCTGATCACACAGCTTGGGCAAGGTCGTGTAATCACCCCTTGCTTAGATATAGTATTCCTATATCTACCCTTATATATAGACACATATATACCTATAAGTCATTCCTATGGCAGGCCTTGACAATCCTGAAGGCAGAGTGCTTGGTTTTATGTGAGATGTGCTCTAGCATGAGCGGAGCCTGTCTGCAGCTTTCGCAACCATGCCCTTATAGCTGTTCTATGATCTAGCCATACCATATACTCTTAAGTGCATTATAATCCTCGCGGTTAATGCTAACTTTGGTTTGGCTTTATCAAAACATATCGTGTAAGGTGTCAAAAACTTTGGAATACTACCCCCTCACCAGTTCTGGCGACGGGGGTAGCATTCCACCCTTCTAGAGGGAGAAGACATGTAGTTACTGCTTTACCCAGTTAAAGTTAAACAGAGCCTCAGCATCACAAAATGGATGCTGCTGCCACAGACAGAAGTCTGACCTCCTGCTGCTGGACAAAACTCCATCATGGGGAGGCCTGGACAATAGGTTTCCTGTCAAAGGAGGTGCAAGTACCTCCCCAGACAGCCTGTGGTGGATTGGGGCAGGGTGGGTTCAATGGAAAGATGCTTTTCAAGACACTGCCTGGGGCACACAAGGTGCTCCATGCATAGCCCAGTTCAAACCAGTTGCTGGGGCACTCCAGCCCCAGCTCTGGTGCAAAACTGGACAAAGAGAAAGGGGTGTAACCACCCCCTTCTCAGGTTCCACCCATAGGAGGGACCTAGCAGGTAATCCAGCCCCTTAGTTGAGTATAAAGATAGGAGCTGTGAAAAGACACATTAGATTATCCTGGAAAGAAACTCTGAAATGAACCTCTTGGACCTTCGACGTTCCATATCGACTGGAAGACTGAAGACATCTCCCTTGTGGTCAAGGAGTGACCACCCTGTTCAAACAGGCACCAACAGTAACTTGCCAGTTTGCTTTGTTGAGGCTCCAGCCGGAACCCGAAGACTTAGTGATGCAGAAACTGGACTTCCAGACTTCCCTGACACCGACCCACATCCACAGCAAAGCTAAGACCCGTGGCGGACACGAGCAACGTGGGACCGGACATCCTGGACTACCTGCTTTTTGCTACCTGTGCCGCTTCTGAGGTACCCTTGAAGTTGTGCATTGGGGTTTGAGAAGCCTCAGACCCGAGCAGCATTTGCACCGAATCTCAGCCCTCCACACTCCACGAGTGCTGCGTGGGGACTGTGCCTGCATTTCAGCTCGACAAGTCTTCGCGGTTGCTAGCCTGTTGGCTAGTGGCCCCTCTGAAGACATCTTTGCAAAACTACACCACTTGCCTGGTTGCTCCGGGCTTGCTCCAGCTTCCCTGTGAAGGAGAAGTTCCCCAGACCTTGCTGGTCTGTACCGAAGCCAATATTCCCATCCTGCGTGGAATGAATTTGCCAAGGTTTGTTGGGTCCAATCCAGATACCGACACCGCCAACAGCTAGATCCAACTCCAGCTCCTGGTCGTCATTGGTGCCTCCTGGTCCTCATGGCTGCAGAGACAAGCTTCACCTCTTCACCTGATTGTATCTCTACATCGCCTGGTACCTTCCTAGTTCCTTCCTGGTCACTGGCTAGTGACCCAGACTCTGTCCCCTCTGCTTTCAGGTTCTTCTGGACTCCGATCCACCCCTGGGTCCACCCGGACACTTTTCTCCTGGTCGCCTGCAGCACTTTCTTGCAGATCTCCATAGGATACGATGACGAAACCCGACACGAAAGAACACCTATGCACCCGGCTTCCCTGGGTGAGGTAACTCGAGTACTCCGGTGCTCCCGTGGGTATTAACTATCCAAGTGTCCTAGTTTAACAGGGTTTTCCCATAGTCCATCCAGAAGTGTCCGAAATCTACTACTTTGTAACTTTTACGTTCCCATTGAAACTCCATGGTAACTCACATGTGTGTTTAGACACTGCACACGCTTCCCGTGGGCCTCCTACTTCCAAACCCTTAGTTGTTCAGTGTAGCCCCAGCGATTTCCTAGGCCCTAGGCCTACTCACCTTTCCTGAAGTGGTCCTTATACCACTTACTTAGTATATGGTTTGTGAGGCCCCTAGGGCAGAATTGCATTTGTGCAACTTATAGTATGCTTATTGAGTATCTTGTGCTGTATCTCGAACTCTGACCTCATAAAGAGTCCAGAGGGGTTGTGTTAGTAATAAATACATATATATATTATATATATCTTGTGTGGTGTCCTTTCATTTGATATTCAAGGGATTATTCTTGGTAAAACAGCTGGCTTCACATGCTCTCTGAAGTTTTAGCCTAAGACTGCTTTGTCCATGCTGCCCCTAGGATAGCTGGTCTATAAGGTTGACTTCACAACCATCACCATAAGGGTTGTTTGGACTGGTGCAAGGTGCCCACTAGAATAGTGGACATCATATACCAGGCCAACGTCTCACACTAGGAATGACAGTCAGTGGGTCCCTATCAATGGGCAGAAGGTGGAGGCTCTGAGGGACACACGATCCAGTATGACTACCATCTAAAGTCATCTGGACCAGCCAAAGGATTGGAAATGTCTGATCGTAAGATAAAAGCTGTAAAGGATTGGCCACAACCAGTCAATGTGAAGGAGGTCCAATGTTTCTTGGGCTTTGCTCATTTTTATCGAAGATTTATACCCCAGATTTCGAGGGTAGTAAATCCTATAACTAGGTTGTTAAGAAAAAACATTCTGTTTGAATGGACTGAGCAAACTGAAGCCTCTTTTTTTTCAGTTGAAAAGAGCCTTTACATCAGTCCCTATTTTGGCCCACCCAGATCCTGAGAAGCCATTTGTAGTGGAAGACGAAGCTTCAGATATGGCTGTGGGGGCAATTTTGTCTCAAAGAAATGTAAAGACAGGCCAGCTTCATCCTATAGCTTACATGTCTCGCAATTTAAATGATGCAGAAAAACGGTACACCATTGCCGATAGGGAGTTATTGGCCATCAAAGATTCTTTCACTTCTTGGAGACATCATTTGATGGGGGAAAAGCATGTGGTCACAGTATATACACTGACCATCAAAATCTACAATTTATGAGGTCTGCCCATATGTGGCCCCCTAGGCAAATGTGCTGGATGCTATTTTTCTCCGAATTTGATTATATCGTCACCTACTGACCGGGCGCGGAGAATGGGAAAGTTGATGCTCTCACCAGACAAGAAACCGCATGTAGCCCAGTGAATAAACAATCTCTTTCTATATTGGCCCCTGATCAAGTCATAGGTGTTGTGCACTCTGAACAGTTTATATCCTTACCCTTGCTATACAAATTACTAAAGAACTGCCTTGGAGTGGAGTCACTACTCCCTTGCAGTCCAAAGGCACCAAACCTACAGAAACAATTTCCCGACTTGCTGCTCCCCAGTGACTCCAACGCACTACCCAAACCAAAATTGGGACACCAGCCCTGGAGAATCAAATCTGTCTCCCCTCCAAGTGTGGAGACACCAGCATCTACCAGAGCTGTGCTGCACCAATTCCCGGGCACCGTACCCTCGGCAGTCGAGATTCTAACTTCCCAGAAGCAAGCATCCCTTAAAGGACATCGACATAACTGAGATCCACTTTTTGAGTGGCCTCGCTGTCCAGAAACACCTCTCAAAGCTGCCTGCCCATGACCGATAAGACATTTTGACACGCGCCGCCCAGCTGATCTATTTACTCTGCACCCAGCCCACCTGGCCTGGGTCCCGATGAGCCAGCTGTGCTCCTCTGGTCCTGAGGCCCTTGTGACCTGCTTTCATGAGTGGGACCCCTCGGTCTTGCCTTCAAGTTCTCATGTGCAATGTATTTTCATGTGTCCTCCTTCTTCATTGCTCACCAGCTACCAATGACCTTAGCACCCTTCTTCCGGCCAAATGCTGGACGCTGCCTAGAATCCGCTGGTAGAACATTGGGCCTGGCCTTGCCACTTACCTAAATCCTGAAAGTGAACCTTGAAATCCAAAAGCATGATTTTCTATGCATTTTTCAATTTTCTTCCATTGATTTCAATTGTGCATAATTGCACACAAAAGTGATTTTGTTTGTGAATTTGAAAAATTAATATCTTGAAAAGTACTTATTGGAGAATGAAGTTCTTGGCCTGAAAAATTATATAAAAATTCGTATTATTTTTATAAATTCTTGGTTTTATTTTTTAGTGTGTGTATCATTTGTTTCCTCTGTGAGTACAACAAATGCTTAGCACCACCCTCTGATAAGCCTAACCGCTCGCCCACACTACCACAAATAGAGCATTAGTATTATCCCAGTTTGCCTCTGTATACCTATCTGGGTCTCACTGGACTCTCTGCACAGTGTACTTTATTCTAGTGCATTATATAGAGAGTCGGCTTCATACACTGTTTGATCAGCGATGGGGTCTATGATTTTGTGCTTGCTGATACCACTCTATCAATAAGTGACTACACAAATGAAATGTTAGTCCCTTGGTTAAGTCCCTGAACCCAGTTGTTTGAATTTAAAAATCTTACTCTAGTTAGGGCAAAGGAAAAGTGTTAAGGTTTTTTTTTTAACTTGGGAGAAGGGTCCCAACTTTAGTAGAATAATGGATAAGCCAAATGAGCAAGCATATGAACCTGACCAGACACTATACAGGAAGTTGTCATACTTCCAGATATGGACCTTCTGTAGGGGTTATGGTGTCAAAACTGGCCGTCATGCCTGTGAGGCTTCTGGCAGAACATGAGAGAGATCACCCAGTGGGTGAGGATGATGCCTGAGAGGATCATCCCACAGGAGAGAAGAAGATGCTGAGGAGATGGTGGAAACCCAGGGCTCAGAAGAGGAAGCTCCCCCAGAGGAGGAGCATGCCCAGGAAAGATTGGCCAGAAGGTTGAATTTAGAAACTCAATTTCTGGACATAGAAAGACAGAGAAAAGAAATGGGCCTAGGACCTATCTCTGGTGTCAGCAATATCATAACTAAGGGGAGAGAGGAATCTTTTGACCCTAAACTCCCCAAAGGAATTGTCCCTACATATACAGAGGCTGATTGTATCACCAAGTGGTTTAACTCCTTTGAGAGAGCTTGAATCAGTAGACGGGTAGCCAAAAAGCACGGAGGTTCTCTCCTGTGGGAACCTTTCTCCGGTAATTGCAGTGCAGCAATAGACTCCTGACATTGAATTAGGAAGATGTGGAGTCTTATTACCTCATAAAAAGGGTGCTCTGGTTGAGGGATTTGGCCACTGAAGAATATAGAACTAAATTCAGGGAGACTGGAAAAGCCCATGATCTGTCCTGGGTTGAATTTGTAGACTTTTCACTGAAAACATTAGGTGGTTGGTTAACAGGTAATAATGTGCATGACTATGTTGGGCATTACAATTTAATCATGAAGGAGCATCTTTTAAGCAAATTTTACAATGAGAAGTTACATTATCACCTGGTAGATCTAGGTCCACTTTATCCTCAAGAGTTGGTGAAAAAGGTAGACCACTGGGTCAAAAGAAGACTAACCGAAACTGCCACTGGTGGGGGTGACCAAAAGAAGACAGACCAAAAATACCCCCAAGGGAAAGATGGTGACCAAAAAGATAAATGCAAAGAGTCTTATTGGCGCCCAAAAACCTGCTCAGGAGGGAGGGCCAAGAAACTCTACACAGTCCATGGGTCGGTACCAGAGTAAAAACCGGAATCCCCAAAAGGCTTGACGTCATGATTGTAAGGACCTTGGACACTGAACTGGAGACCCTAGCTATCAAAACAAAAAGAATGCCTCTAGTGCACCTGCAGTAAATGCATTGGTATGTCTCTAGATGGGATCAGAGGTGGGCCCTGACTATGTCAGAGAGCCTGCTGAGGCCACTCTAGCCACAGAGGGTAGAGTGGATACAGTAATCCTGGCTGTCTGGCCCAGCAATCTGAAAAAATAGATGGCAGCCAGATATAAATAGGGTTAAAGTTTAAGATCTACAAGATTCTATTGCCCTTGTCACCATGGTGACTGAGCAGCTGGTGTCCTCAGACCAGTGCTTGCTTGGAGAGACTTACCCCGTCCTCCATGCTGACAATCAGGCTAAGGTACATTCAATGGCATTGGTTTCCTTGGACTGGGGAGGGGTTACTGGCCACAAAAGGGTGGTGGTATCTTCTGAAATTCATGTACAGTGTTTGCTTGGCAATCATTTGGAGTCCTCAGAATGGGCTGAGGTCGTAAATAAACACCCATACTGCCAATCTGTATATACCTGAATGGGTGTGTAGAAACAAGGGCACAGTGTGAAACTCAGGCTTAAAAAACGTTTTGGAGGCTGAAATTATGGACCAACCTTCCAAGAGAAAGGGCAAGAAGTTTGCGAAAGCAACTTCTATTCAGATATCAGATCAAGTCCTCTTTTTTTAGGAAGATGACTTGTCTGCCCCAGAGGGAACTGAGCCCCAGGAGCTTGGGTCTTACATGGCATAGCTTCTGGGCCGAGGGGGCCGTCTAGGGAAGATCTGCGACAGGGGCAGATAACCTGTCCCACTCTTAAAAGGTTGAGACAGGAAGCTGCTGATCAGGAAAAGAGAAGTTTCAGTTGTTCCCACAGGGCCTAATGGAAGGAGGGACTCCTTTACACTGAGGCCAGAGACTCCAAACCTGGTTTTAGTCAGCAAGTCGGAGTTTAGAGAGTTTCTTCTAGCATTTACCCACGTACCCCTAGCTGGGCATCTTGGCCTGACCAAAAGGTAGACTAGATTGGTGAGACATTTCTACTGTCTGGAAAGTCCCTGAAGGTGAAGGAGTTTTGTAACTGCTGTGCCACCTGTTAAGCTTGTGGCAAGACAGATAGCCACATAAAGGCCCCCTATAATGCCACTTCTAGTGGTTAGGGTACACTTTAAAAAGTTTGGGATTTACATTTTAGGTCCCCTTGTCCCTCAGATAGCATCTCCTGAGGCAATTCCCATGAGGACTACTACTGCTCGTGCAGTGGAAATGGCCCTCCTGATGAGGATCAGGAAGCATGGAGTGAACCTCTACCTGACCTCCTCTCAAGCAACCCTAAAGATGGGTTAGTTGAAAGAGTTGTCTTGTCAGACACCCTCACAGTCCAAAAGCAGGCAAGTCCTAAATCAGTTTGCTGAGCTCTTCTCCTTGAACCCTGGTCAGACTAACTGGTGTACACATGATGTGTACACTGGTGACAGCCTTCCTGTCAAAAATAAAATCTACAGACAGTCTGCTCATGTCAGAGAGAAGCAAGGCTGAAGTAAGCAAGATGCTGTAATTGAGTGTCATTCAGCCCAGTTGTTTTAGTCTCCAATCCTCACTCCCAGGGTAGAAATAAATAAATGAGGATTTGTGTGGACTATATGGGCCTCAAAGCGGTGACAAAAACTAATGCACATCAAATTCCTAGGGCTAATGAATTATTTGACAGGCTAGGAGCAGCTAAATATTTTGGTTCCTTTGATCGCGCATCACAATATTTGAAAATAGGTCGGACCCCTGGAGCCAAAGCGAAATCGTCATTCTCAACCCCAGATGGGCACTATCAGTTTACTGTGATGCCCTTTGAGCTAAAGAATAGCCCTGCCACCTTCCAAAGGTTGGTGGACAAAGTCCTTGGTGGACACCAAATGCAGCATATCTTGATTACATTGATGTCTTTAGCTCCACCTGACAGGATCCCCTGATCAACCCTGGGGAGATCCTTAAGGCACTGTAGAGTGCAGGCCTCACTATCAAGGCAAGAAAGTGCCAGTTGGGGCAGGGCACAGTTCTATACTTGGGCCACCTTGTTTGTGGAGGCCAAGTTCATCCCCTACAACCCAAAATTCAAACCTTTCTGGACTGGGTAGCTCCAATCACGCAGACTCAAGTCGAGGCGTTCCTTGGCTTGACTGGGTACTACAGGAGGTTTGTGAAGGGATATGGGTCCACTGTGCCCTCCCCGCAAAATTGACCTCCAAAAAGATGTCCAAAAAGGTTAACTGGACAGAGGGTTGTCAACAGGCTTTTGACACCCTGAAGGAAGCAATGTGCTCAGCACCGATTCTAAAAGCTCCAGATTATACCAAGAGGTTCATAGTGGAGACAGATGCCTCTGAACATGGGATAGGAGAGGTTCTATCCCAGACTAATGATGATGGCTATGACCAACCTGTTGCTTTCATTAGCAGGAAGCTTCTCCCCAAAGAGCAGCATTGGAGTGCCAATGAGCGGGAAGCCTTCGCTGTGGTTTGGTCCCTGAAGAAGCTGAGACCATACTTGTTTGGTTCCCACTTCCTAGTGCAAACTGAGCACGGTTTATGCAAATGAAAGTTGAAAATTCTAAACTTTTGAGGTAGTTGATTTCTCTACAGGGAATGGACTTTACAGTGGAACACTGACCCGGGCCTGACCATTCCAATGCAGATGGCCTTTCCAGGTTAGACGATGAAGACTCTCTAGGGAAAGGTTAGTCTCATCCTCTTTTGTTGGGGGGGTCATGTAGGAAAGTGCCTGTTTTGTCATGGTTAGTCCCCACTTTTTGGCTGGTGTGTGATGTGATTTTAAATTAAAAGTGCACTGGGGTCCGCTAACTAGGTTCCCAGTGCCAGATCTCTTTCCTGAAGATGGGTCACTGGGGCTGCAGCACAAATTGCTCCACGACAGAGACACCTCACCAAGGCTATGCAAGCTGCCATTTCTGGCTCCATATCTTTGTACAGCAAAAACCGAAGAGTCAACACAAAACAAAGCCCTGTGTGCCATACCCCCTTATACTGCATGAGGTATAGTTAAGTCACCCCTTCTGGCGGGTTATAGCCCTAAGGCAGTGTGCACTATATCCCATGTGTGGACATGTCTGCATGAGCAGATATGACCCTGCAATATTTTAGTGATTCTTGGATATTGTAAGTGCACAGGGAAGCTATAAAGAGTACATGGACTGGATATTTGTTATTAAGAGTTTCCTAGCTCATCATGGCTTCACTGTATCCTAAGATGTTTGGTACCAAAAACCTCATCTTAATAAATATTCACTAATGCCAGTGTTTGATTTATTAATAAATGCACACAGGAGACCCTTTAAAGGTTTCGCTCAAAACCTACCAAGCACTGGTGTGGTCTCTGACTGGTCTTAGTCAGCCTCCCTCCGCCAGACATGTTTCTGACCTTATGAAGTGAGAGCCAGTGCTCTCAGAGGCCAGGAACATAGCTGCCATTGAAATGCAATCTAGGCATCTCCAAATAGTAGATGATGCTAACCCCCCTTTTCTGATTCACATTTGATGGGAAGACAGGCGGGAAAATTAGTTAAATTAGGAGGTGGTCCCCCATTCAGCCAGCACCACCACTAAGGTGGGGCAGGTGATGTGGAGCCACTTTTAATTTTCCTCCATCTTGGTTTGAGAGGGAATCAGCCAACTGGTGTCAGGGGAACTGGTCATGTAGAGGGTGTAGACACCCAAAAGGTAGGTAGCCCATGGGCTACTATCTGTCACCCACTTTAATGCCCCTACATTAAGTATTTAGGTGGTATCCCTGGACCCTGAGCTTCAGATTTGAGGGACACAAAGAAGATAAGGACAAGGAAGAGCTGTT
This sequence comes from Lissotriton helveticus, assembly GCF_964261635.1. Classification (NCBI taxonomy): domain Eukaryota; kingdom Metazoa; phylum Chordata; class Amphibia; order Caudata; family Salamandridae; genus Lissotriton; species Lissotriton helveticus. The sequence goes on along the minus strand of NC_136063.1, from coordinate 937,557,462 downwards.
GGTTTGAGGACTGAAGCCCTGCTGCAGAAATGTGGTGCCAACCCCTGCCTGCTGCCTTAAGGACTCGACAAGCGCGTTGTGCTGTCTCATCCTGCCACTCTGAGGCCTCCAAGAACCCCCAGAGCCGCTCCATCCTTTGACGAATCACCAAAGAGCGCCCTGGAAGCAGAGGTACTACACCCCTGCAGTCCAATGGCACGGAACCCAAAGGACATGGTTTCCCGACTTGCTGCTCCCCTGCGGCACCGATGCAGCACCTTAACCAAAAGTGATACACCATCCCCAGAGGATCAATTCTGGCTCCCCGCCCCCCCAAGTGTGGAGACACCAGGCTCTACCAGATCCCTGCTGCACCAATACTCAGGGTTCCACACCCTCTGGAGCATTCACCAAGACGAAGAGTCCAATCCGGATTCCAACTGCCCAGGAAGCTGGCATCTGTCGAGGGACGTTGTGACCCCGAAACCCACTACATGAGCCACCAAGCTGTACCTGACTTGCCTCTCCAAGCAGCCTGCCCCGGACTGCGAGGACATTCTGATGTGAGTCACCCAGCTGACCTATCTGCTCTGCACCCAGCCCGCCTGGCCAGTGACAAACCAGCTGTGCTCCCATGGTCCTGAGGCCCGTGCATCCTGCTCCCTCGAGTGGAACCCCTCAGACTTACTTTCAAGTCCTCTTGTGCAGTGTTTTCAGGTGGCCCTGTTCTTCGTAGCACACCAACTACCAATGACCTCTGCACCCTGATCCTGGCTGAATCCCGGATGCTCCCAGGAATCCACTGGTGGAACATTGGGCCTGGCCTTGCTACTCACCTCAGACCCAAAGGTGAACCTCAAAACCCAACTGTATGATTTTCTTCTCATGTTTTCAATTTTCTCCCATTCCTTTTAATGGTGCTTAATTACACACAAAAGTTATTTATTTTGCAAACTTGAAAAATTCATATCTCAAAGTACTTCATGTAGACTGAATTTCTTGGTCTGAAAAATTATATAAAATGTGGTATTATATTTATAAATTGGTCTCAGATTTATTCTTGAGTGTGAGTATCAATTATTGCCTCTGTGAGCACAACAAATGCTTAGCACTACCCTCTGATAAGTCTAACTGCTCACCCACACTACCACAAATAGAGCATTCAGCATTATCTACTTTTGCCTCCTTAGACCAGTCTGGGTCTCACTGGACTCTCTGCTCAGTATACTTCATTTTAGCGCACTATATTGAGACTCATCTTCCTACACCCAAGTTACACATAAGGCTCACGTGACACAAAATGTGGCGCAAAATAGCTCAAAAAGCTATCTCTTCACAGAGAAAAGGGCATCATTCAACTAAAATTTCTTATATTTTGTAAAATAAATAGCCTTGCAAAAGTTTGCACTCCTGTGCATGACTTTGCCGTGGCCCAAACCTTTAGTAAACCTGTCGCTAATGTTCTGTTAAGCATGCCGGACTGATTTTGGAAAAAGGGGGTGGTGATGGACAGAGTTTCTGAATGATGCAGAATACTCTTACCAAGTCAATAGATCATGGTTTTAATCCATCACCGTTTTTTAGCTCACTGCACCATCCCAGCTCAGAACCTGGCCATATGCAAATTAGTCTGTTCCTGTCCCAGTGCATGATGGGAACAGGGCAAACCAAACTACCAAGCCAATTCTTATACTGGGAAGGAAACAAGCTTCCGGGGACCGGTTTCTGGCATCACAGCCTTCTTCGGCCCGGCTTGCTTGAATGAAATAAGCATGCCGGACTGTCCAATTAAAACAAGCAGTTTTTTATGAGCAACATTCTCAATCAATCAATTTGTGGTTGGTAAAGCTCAACTACTGACCTGTAAGGGTCTCAAGTCGCTGGGGGTTGGCTCCGTTGAGTGCTGGGGTCACCCGAAGAGCCAGGTTTTGAGGGCCTTCCTGAACTGGAGCAGTGTGGTGGCTTGGTGGATGGGGAGGTTGTTACAGGCCCTGGCTGCGAGGTAAGAGAAGGGCTTATCTCCATTTCTGGTCTAGTTGATGTGAGGGACGGAGGCCAGAGCGAGGTCGCCGATTGGAGGTGTCCTTTGGGTGCATGGAAGGACAGGCGGTTGTTCAGGTATAAAGGTCCGGTTTTGTGAAGGGCCTTGTATGCGTGAGTGAAGAGTTTGAAGGTTATTTTTCTTTTGACTGGGAGCCAGCGGAGGTCTCTGAGGTGTTGGGTGATGTGAGGGGGGCGGGGGATGTCGAGAATCAGTCTGGCTACGTCTTTTTGGATGGTCTGGAGTTGGCGAAGGAGTTTCTTATGGCAGAAATTTGAACTGTCCCATTTACTTTGGAAGGGGGCTACTGGAATTGGGAGCCCTGGGCGATTGCCCTCTTTGGCCTGGCCTTTAAACATCTTTGTCAAGGTGAAAAGGGGAAAAAGGTGTGCACTGTCATCCTGAATTAAATTTTGGGTATCTGTGATTTCACTTTTTCAGTGGAGACGGCGATTCCAAACTATTTTGGTGTTCTTAGTGGTGAGCTATTTGAAGTGAATTTGAAATCTGTATCAAGGTAGAATCCACATGTCTTTGCATTAGCTCATATTTGCGTTGGTGAAGTAATTTAGGCATATCAGATAGCCAAGCTTGAATCTGTCATTGTTTCGAACATATGCAATTACATTTTTGTTGGTTTGTACTTTATGTAGGTGCTTGATCTGGTTCTGGGTTAGATCCAAGCTAATTTTGAGTCAGTATCTCTTGAGCTGAAGAAATGTTGAGGTAGAGTTGTGTGTTGCTGGTGTGTTGCTGGTGTACTGCTGAACATTGATGCTGTTAATGGTAAATGTCTAATGAGTTCCATTGAGAGATTGAAGATGAACGATCTCTGGGGCAGTCTGTCAGACAATATGTTTTGTTTTCGGTGGGGGGGTTGGAATCTTTTAATCTGTACAAGTTGAAGGCAGCTAGTGACTAATGTAGTGAGCCATTGCTGTAGTGTCAGATAAATCCATGCATGATTACTGCATGATGATATTTTCTTTGTTGTGAACTATTTTGAAGGCTTCTGAGGGTTCAAGCCAGGATAAGATGCAGGTATCATTTTATGTCACTGATAAGTGTCATCAGTTACTTTTATGGGTGAAAGTCACCATTCTGCAGCCTAGTCTGAATCCGAATTGGTACTACTGTAGAAGGTTTCTCTTATTGATTTGGTCCTGTACTTGGGTCAAGGATCCGTTTTCCCTGGTGTCTTCAATGGAAGCTTAAAGAGTGATTAGGTGGTTGTTGGTAAATGATATGGGTCAACGGTTGAGCTGTTCGCCCCGGGCAGAACATGTCCTGTTTTGAGATCACCTTGAAGGTTTCCTGACTGAGATTAGATGACAATTTTCAAATCAAATATGTGAGCCAATCTCCTATTATGGAATTCATGATAAATAGTTGTACATTATGTTCTTCATCGAAGGTTGTCTCTTTGGTTATTGGGAGTTTAGTGAGAGACAGGAGATCAAAAATTGTCCCGGGATGGAGCGATGGGGATGGGTGACATAGTGGGTGTCTGTTTGGTATTGATGAAATGCATTCTGCTATTGTTTAATGTGTTAGTGAACAAGTTATTAGTGCTGTTGCATTTGTTGCTTGTTGGAATTTGTGGGTATAGCAGAGGACTGAGGTGGTGCTCGACCATCATGAGGAGTGATTTGCTTCAATAGCTTATAAAAATTGATGAAGTACCATCAAGCTGAACATAGTGCTTTGAGTTGCATTTGGTTGGCCAAGAGAATTGGCATATCTCTTTTCTTTTGCTTATTGTGCCTTTATTATCCGAAATAGTGAGTGAACCATGATGCTGAGAGGTTGAGTCTGTTGGATCATGCATCACCACAAAATATCTTGACATGGAGTGCATTGCATTTGTTGTTTGGAGAATGTTTAGGTGTGCCCTACTGGAATGGGGTCTCTGGGACCCAACTTGTGTGGTAGCATAGTGGACTCAACCAGCATGGGTGTGCCCCCACCCTTCAGTCTAAACTGCAAATCCCATGTGACTGCAAGCCTGCAAAATTTGTATATCTCAGAATAGTGGACATCTTGGGTGTGGTTTAGTATTTAAACTGCACAGAAGTAGTCATGTGCTTTGATCATAGCCTTCAAAGGGAACTTCCTAAAATCCAGCTTTGCTTGGAAATTCCGCAGATTCTTCGAGTCTTCGGCATATCTTCTCGTTGGCGTCAACCTGCAACAGAAGAAAAGAAAGCACATTAACAAAGCAGCAACTACTCACAATTAAAGTAGAGTAATGCACAAGCGTGCCACAAAGGCAAGTTCTTACCATGGAATGGTCGGTCCTGCAAGCTCTTAAGTGTCCACATCCCTCTTAAGCACTCGTGCAAGATAACAAAGGAGAATATAGATAAGACCGCAAATACACTCTACATCAAATTATGGTAATGTGTAACTGACTTGCAACAGCAAGTACTTACCGTGAGGAGGGTCGACGTCCTATGGTACATTTGCATCTTTTCTAGTCCCACCAGCAGAAATATTCAAGACACCATTAAATCATAGTCTCTGAGCAGTGCTATGCTAGAGCTACTGTTTATAAAACGGTGTAGAGATCATTTGTATTACGTGCGTTTGCTGCACCATAAAAATATATACAAAGGGTAGCAGAGACACATTTTATGGATCTGGCGAGAACCACGAGATAGCAGACTTTCACTGTTTGTGCAAACATGCATGGGTGAGACATTGTGATTGTATGTTCATTTGAGAATATATTTTGTGATTTCTAAACTTTCAAAGTAGGTCTAACATCTTGTACACTATTCAAAAACTGTATTACATTAACCTTTAAATGGAACCACACCAAGCCGATTCTACAGTGCGAAAGAGGGAATATAGCCTCATATCAGGGCTGATTGTGATCCAATTCACACTATCCCTAAGTAGGAGTTATGGGGATCACTGTCCTCCTGACTCAAGTTGGTGAGTGAGTCCAAAACTGTGTTTGCCAGAGAGTTTAGGTGTCTTAAAACTGGGTTGTATTTGCTAGGGGACCTACAAAATGTATCACTACAAACACAGTTTCTGCCATATCCGACCTATTCAAATACCCACAAGCAACCATTGACCTAGTACAACTCTTTTCTCATGCACCCCCAGCACAGCCCTTACCTGTATCTCTTATAATTAAGGCAGTTAATTAAAACAGTTGCACTCCTTGAAGGCATTGAGAGAAAATCCCCAAATCAAATACCACTCCTCTCTTTTCACTGCCCACTCACTATTGCAGTGCATACTTCACTGGCGCACCCTTCCACACTCTTTAAAGAGGTACTGACATCACTCCAGTTACTACCACTTATATATGTTTGATATTTGATTGCCCTACTGCTTCCCCAGTGCAACTACTGCTAATAACAATTTGTAGGAAAGTGGAGTATTATGCAGTATTATTAAGTTGCTTGATGCCTTACCCATCAACACTGATTCCACCACACTAGTTACTCTGGACATTGAGAGCCTTTACACCAGCATACCCCAGGTTGACACCATTAGAGTCCTGGACGAGGCTCTCGATGGCACAGACTGGGACTACCAAGCACCAAGATCCTTCATTGTGGAATGTGCAACCTTAGCACTCAAGCACAACTTTTTTTCAATACGAAGGGGACTTCTATTTACAAACGACTGGTACATCAATGGGCAGCACTTTTGCCCTCAGTGTAGCGGGCCTCTACGTTCATGATTTTGACCGCAGACACATCCAAAGTGCTGCCAACCCTTTCTCCTCCTCCATTAGTTTTTGGAAGAGGTACATAGACGATGTCCTCCTAGTCTGGCAGGGCACAGAGAACGATCTAATGATGTTCCTACAATGGCTTAACACCCTAGATATAAATCTCAAATTCACACATACCTGTAGTACCCATTCAGTAGTATTTTTGGACGTTGTCATTTCTAAGTCCAATGGGTGCCTGGCAACCAAAACGTACTATAAGCCCACTGCTAGGAACAATCTCCTGAATTTCTCCAGTTTTCACCCAAGGCCCTTACGGGAAAACTTGCCCTATGGCCAATACCTTCGGATGAAACGAAACTGCAGTGATTTGGAGGACTTACGAAAACAGTCTACAGACCTCACCACAAAATTGAGACACAGGGGATACCCAGACAGGATCCTCAACAAAGGCTACAAAAGGGTGAGAAACCAGCCCAAAGAGGCACTCCTTGAAGACATTCCCAAAGAAAAGCAAGCACTACCCCTGACATGTGTCACCACCTACAGCAGTGCATCCAATTTTGTGAAAAAAGCTGTGAACAGACATTGGAGCATACTCACCAGCAATAATCACAATTGGGAGAAGCCTCTTTTTTCATTCAAAAGAGGACGTAGCCTAAAAGACTCTCTCGTCCACACGCGCCCTAGAGACAACACCGCAAAAGACCCGACAATCACCGAGGCATGGGGTCTTCCAAAAGTCACCGGGCATTTTCCTTGCACCACTTGCAGTGTGTGTCACCTCACCAAACATACGAAAGTATTAAACCTCGAGCAAGGCAAAACTTGGATGCAACGAGCACATACTAACTGTAACTCCACGAAAGTTGTGTATTTGATCACTTGTCCATGTGAGTTACGCTATGTGGGCATGACCACACGCAAGGTCAAATTACGTATTGGGGAGCATCAGAGTAACATCCACTGTGGCCGAGTTACCACTAAACTGAGTGAACACTTCATACAGAAGAGACATACTGCCGATGATCTCAGATGGACAATTATCGAGCAGGTACAAGCACAACGCAATACCCATATCATCCTCTTTGAGAAAGAACAGAGGTGGGTGTACCGGCTGGACACCCACAACCAGGGACTTAACTATAACATTCCATGGGCCTCAGTCCTTAATTGTTAACCCTCCTGTGAGCGTAGTGTGAAATCTTAGCATCTCTTACTAATTCCTTGGGGCTCCAAGTAGTGACAAATCATGGTGGCCTCATGTAGTACATTTGATCACCATTTGCCTTTCCCACTATCTCATACCAAGAGGGTTGAGCATATAATACTGCACTCCCCTTTCCACGCCAAATTTAATTTAATTTAATTTAATTTTTTTATTTACTTTCCCTGAATACCCTTTTATTTTTCAGGGGTTATTTTGTCCTTCCCCTGGTAACTCTTACTGTCAGGATCCTCCTAATTCTGGCAATATTTGCCATTCTTCCACCTTGTATCAGTGTGGTCCCATAGTCAGCCTACTTTATTGGGTGCATCACTTGTACCTCCAATATATTGTTTTAATGCATTTCCCTTCTCTACTATCATGCATACCTTTTGCATTTTGCATCCTTCTACTTGAGCACACTTTAAATTCCTCTTACCCTGGCACTCGTACCACCGTTGTGCCTTTATGCTTCTAACGCTGCTCCATAAAGTTTTCTCTTCCCTTTTTTTCCCCGTCTTTCCCAGGACGACCTTGCACACTTTGGCGTCTAATTTCGCCCTGGTAACCGCTCCTAATTTGGAACGTTACCTCTGTTTGGCCCGACCGGGAGCTTCACAGTCTCTTCAGCTAGGATTGGCAGCTGGGTGATGACAACATCGGCGTCTCTGTGGGCACGCCCACTATGACACTGCACGTCGCCTCCTGTAGCCACAGCCGCATTCATCTCCTTCTAAAACACTAGCCGGTTTGCCCCACTGATCATCAACGGGGTCCGGTAACGAGGGTTCCTGTAGACACCTAGTGGGTGTGTTGCATTTACAGCGCGAGTCCTTATCATCTATAGCAAGAGATAAGTAATATGCGCCCTCGATGTCTGGGTTGTTTTCTGACTTTCTCTCACTTCCTTAATTTTGTAGGGTGTGCCACTGTTGCAACCACCCCCCTCCCGAGACCTATGATGTAGTTAGTGACTACGTTCGCAGTGAGATTTCTCTTTATTGAACAACTATGCCCATTTTGCACCTTATCTCGTATTGCTTTACGCATACCAGTTTTGTACACAGGTGTGTGTCACGGGCATTCAGTACTACGGGCATTCAACTGAATATGTCTGTTTCTTTAAACTCACTCATGAATAAGACAGATTCAAGTGCACTCCTGTTTCATAGTGGCACACAGGTTCCAGTGCTAATACTTATGTGCACCGCGTAGAGCACCATTGTATGAATATGTTACATGGACAACTTGAGTCATCCACTTCTAACTAATTTTGTGTTTGTTTTTGTTTTCATGTTTGTCTATGTCTGTTACCAGCAACCAGAATAAACTCGGTTCCTCCCTAAATACGGGGGATAACAGCTAGTATATACACTTTTGTTATATATTTTAATATTTTCACACTTATAACCTCTGGTCAGGGTGGGCCTTAGCGTGCCCATACCGCCGAGGTTACATCACACGGCCCTGAGGAATGCCTGTTTAACTCTGAACACATAGGCAGAAACATGTTGACCACTTCCTAGTGGACCAGGCTGAACAATTTATTCAGCTTTATTGTCCCACACTTAATTTTTTAACCATGTCCGATTGGCTTATAATAAAATGTATTATTTGACACAATTGCGACATTTTTAACACTTACCTATCACTGTTCACTGCACTAAAACTACCAGCTCCGCAGTAATTCTGGCGTTGAAGCACACCGGGGTGGCATTCGGCCTCTCCTGGTGGGTCCCAATGATGATGCATGTCACCAGCTAGGCTGGTGAGTGAGGGCTTTATAAATAACCTATTGGGTCCTTTTCAGTGCTCTACTTGTTCTGCATGAATATGAGGCACGCTTTTTTGTTGGTATATTGATACTTACCCTGGGGGACTAAGCGTGTTCCTATCTTCCCTCTCTCTCTTGTTGATACCAAGTATTATGCAGTGAGACTTGTTAGACTTCACTATGCAATACTCTCACAATACCCAATTAGATCCTTTGGATTCACACTAATAAATCCCTAGCTCAGTCCTGGTACTGTGGCACAAAGCAGTCAGGCTTTACTAGAGGAACATGTGTTAAGCATTTCAGAGTACCAACATGGACAATAAGTAACTGACATGGCTTGGAAGAAATCCAACACCAATATATAAAAAATAAAGCAGATTTTTATAAAACATGTAAACACCAAAATGAAGAAAATCGGATGAGTATAACTGGAGATGTGGATTTTTAAAGGAAAAATAAATCTGTGCATTTCAGCCTTACAAAACATTACTTTACGGCCAATGAGAAATAACACTAGTGACAGTTGGTAATTTGCAGGACTATTTTAGTGGAAACCAATGCCTGGTAAGGTGATGCGGGTCCCAGAACAAGCGTCAGTCAGTTGAATTTTACCTGGTTTGTAGGGCCTGAGTGCAGAGTTGTCCTGGCTTTTCCAGGTGCTGAAGCAGGTGGCACAGGTTTTCTGGTTTTACTGCTTAGACAGTGCTGGTGAATAAACTGGAGCAAAATCATGACAGTGGGGCCACAGTGGCGGCGGGATAAAGGTGCTGTAGGGTTCCCTTGAGTGGTACAAAAGGGGTTGGTGATGGATGGAGCATCTGAACCAATCAAACACTCACACCCAGTCAAGAGATCTGGGTTTAATCCATCACCGTTCTTTAGCCCACTCTGCCACCCCAGTTCAGACATGGCCATATGCAAATCAGTCTGACCCCGTGCCTCATGGGAACAGTCCAGCCCGAACTGGGTGTGAGTGTTTGATTGGTTCAGATGCTCCGTCCATCACCACCCCCTTTTGTACCACTTTGTTTGCCATAAGTTGGCAGGGTATGCTCATATGTGAGTCCCTTGCTCACTTTGCCACTGGATTCAAGCAAGCCGGGCTGAAGACAGCTGAAATGCTAGAAACCGGTCCTCGGAAGCTTGTTTCCGGTCCTGGAAGGCATGGCTTGGCAGTTCGGTCTGGACTGTTCCCATGAGGCACAGGGTCAGACTGATTTGCATATGGCCATTTCTGAACTGGGGTGGCAGAGTGGGCTAAAGAACGGTGATGGATTAAACCCAGATCTCTTGACTGGGTGTGAGTGTTTGATTGGTTTAGATGCTCCGTCCATCACCACCCCCTTTTGTACCACTTTGTTCACCATAAGTTGGCAGGGTGTGCTCAGACGTGAGTCCCTTGCTCACTTTGCCACTGGATTCAAGCAAGCCGGGCTGAAGACGGCTGAAATGCCAGAAACCGGTCCTCAGAAGCTTGTTTCCGGTCCAGGGAAGGCATGGCTTGGCAGTTCGGGCTGGACTGTTTCCATGAGGCACAGGGTCAGACTGATTTGCATATGGCCATGTCTGAACTGGGATGGCAGAGTGGGCTAAAGAACGGTGATGGATTAAACCCAGATCTGTTGATTGGGTGTGAGTGTTTGATTGGTTCAGATGCTCCGTCCATCACCACCCCCTTTTGTACCACGTAGGGTTCCCTTGAGGCACAGCATCGAACAAAGGTAGTGGTAGCCAGGCTGGCCAGCGACAAGCCTCGGCTGCCGCAAGCTCAGACTTGGGTTACTTTAACATCCTGTAGTTGGGGAAGGGATGGTAGACACCTGAAACTTGCTGAAGTTTAAGACTACATTTCCCACAATGCACCATATCATTTGCTTTTGGGCAATCCCGCTGCAGGCCCGATTGCCAGCAATTCTTTGGTTCCAGTAGCATGCTTTGCCTGCGGGCTGCATGGAACTAGTAGTGTGGTTTCTCTTCCCTAAGCCTGGGTGTAGTTTGCGAAGTAGCGCTACGTGTAGCTACACGAAGTGCACTTTGCACTACGCGAGCTACGCATGGCTACGCAAACTGCGTAGTGCACTGTGCAAAATGCTGTTTGCACTGATTGCCCAGTGCCGGATGCTTGTCCGTACTGTGCAATCAGTGCAAACTGCATCTTGCACAGTGCAAGCGGTTGTTTTCTGCCGCTCGAGTAGATTTCTACTCGAGATGCAGCTTTCTCAACACGGACTGGTAGTTTCTCATTGCGGGCATACGCAACCACTCACAATAAGAAACCTGACCTCCCCGCGTTGAGAATCTCGCCGGGAGGTTTATTTTCCATGCTCGGGATCGGCAACTTGATGTTGTTGATTGCGAATGAGGAAAAAGTGTCACCGGGATGTAATTTTGCTTGCTCATGGTCGCCAACATGACGTTGAGGACCACGAGCAAGCAAAAAATGACGGCTGCACTACGCTACGCGTGTTTGCACTGTGCCATGTGCAATTTGCGTAGTGCGAAGTAGCGCAAACTTTGCACACTACCCGAGCGTAGCGCAGTGCTTTGTCCAGGGTTACTCCTTCCTCTGTAATTTGGTGTGTGGTCCGGGACAAGTCACAGTCATGTAGTCGCAGGATGGTTGCCATAGGTGCAGGTTATCGCGCTTTATCTTTGTGCAGGTCCTGAAGTAGCAAACTTGTGACTTTTCTTTGTCCTTGGTTGCAAGTCGATCAAATGTGATGTTCTGGGTCCAGGGGAGCCCCTTAAATACGATATTTTGCAGCGTTAGGGATGTGGGTGCTGGTAGCCAATGGGCAATCAGCCCCAGCAGCTAACCTGCCACTGAGGTGAACACATCCTGTGGAGGGTGGCACCTTTTCTATTCAGAAGCCTCTATTTTGCCACTTTTAAAAATAGCAGCACCCTTCTTCTGCTGTACAGACCAGGTAGCTCAACTTAGGGGTGTGGGTAGCCTTCTGGGGGTATACGCCCCCTGATTATCTAATTTTCCTACCTGTCATGGGGCAGGGGGTTGGCTTTTCTTCCTCTGCAAGGAAGCCTAATTGTATTTCAGAGGTGGGGAGCTTTGAAGCTCACCACCTTGATATGCCACATTGCTAGCCAACCTGTCAGGGAGGTAGTTCACATCTCCCACCCAGGCAGGCCTTTGTTTCTGCCTCCTGAGAGAGTTCACACCTCTTGGCAGGGGTTCAGATTCCTGTCTTGGCGGCAGCAGCTGCAGGCTGTCGACTGGCCACAGGACACGGGTGGGCAACCTCTAAGGTAGCCACCTGGGTGCATGTCTTATTAACTCCTACTTTAGGAGAAGGTCGGATTTGATGAGGCAAGTAGTTTGATACCAAACACAACACTTTTCAGTGGGACCATAATTGAGCTGGCAACGTAGGAGTGCCCCGTGCCATAACATGTTATCCTATGGCCCCCTAAATTCTTATAGTAGTCCCTAATGGAATGAGGCTGCTATAGGGTCATATGTGCTTGCAAATGCGTCTTCACATTTATTATAATGCGCTATGCCTCCTGTGCTTAGGAGGCCTACTTCAGGGGTGACTGGCATATATTAAAAATAGTGTTGTGACACTGCAACTCATGATGAGGGCAAAGTTGCGTTTGAGCAATTTTCACTGCTCCTGCAGTCTGCAATGGCAGGACTTCTGTCATCTAGTTACTTTGGTCACTCTGGTTGCACAATTAGACTCAGGGTTGCACAATCAGTGCTTCAGGGCAGTGGCGACTCCTCCGCTATGGCGGAGGAGAGTCGCACCACTTCTTTTCAGCAGTGTAAAGGAAAGGAAATATAAAATTATATTAACTTTTAGTTATTATCATTTTATATTTCCTTTCGGGTGGAGAGGTGGGGGGGGCTGCTCGGCTCATGGAGCAGGGGAGGAGTGGTTTGCCCATTCCTAAGTACACAATGATTGTTTGGTTGGCCCTCACGGGCCACCAAAACCAGTCATGAGAACTTTCCCTGTCCTCCATGTAGGATGCATTACAGCCTGCATGGAGGACATGCCTAGGCCCCCATCCCCTGGTTGAGCGTCAAACCAGGTCGCTCAAAACCAATCACAACGCTGCATTAAAGTATTGTGATTGGTCAGCAGAGCCTTGGTGCTTACCAATCACAACGCTGCAATGCAGCATTGTGATTGGTCCGGGGAGCATGGCTGTTCTTCCTGGCTTCCTGTCCCACAAGGAGAGCAGGAGCAAGAAGCAGAGACGCGGCAGCAGGACCCGGCGGTAACGTAAGTGTATAATTTATTTTACATTTTTTAGTTTTGCATTTACCTCTTGCCCGCTGCCCCCTGTGCCCACACTTGCACACGAGTCATGCCAGCCACTACTGCATCAGGCCCTGGTGACCCTTTTAACTCCCATGCCCTAGGTAATACTGGTACCACTTACCAGGAACATATAATGGGATCAAAGTCCTCGCCAATTGGGGTTACCAATTCACATGTATCATATTTTAGGGAGAGAGTAACACAGGGCCTTGGTTAGCAGGCTTCAGGGCACTTTCAGAGTCATAACCATCAGCAATGGAGAGAAAAAGTGTGGGGCTGACCATACGAAAAGGGGACTTTCATACACAATTCATCTCCTTTATTTTTAATAAAAATACATAAAACAATTCCATTTACATAATTGACACCACTTAGCTATATTGAGCTATAGACATCATAAGCTACAAATTAAATTTCAATTTAACTATCTGTAAAATGTAATCATACTGTGAAATAACATTACTATTACTATACCACAAAGAATTATAATATACATGGCATGCATTTTCATTAAAATTGGAATGCTGGGGAGGTAATTTCAATAATTATTCATGCTTTCTTCATGACAAGAAAATTGTGATATCAGGTGAATGATCAATGACGCTGGCAAGTCTGCATCACCCTGGTGAGATGGCCTGTCATATAAATCATTGCCATGTTGGATTGCATTCCCAATCTCCTCCACTTGCAGACCTCCTTCCAAACATCCAACTCTCTGTCCTGGCAGCGAGTGCAACACCACTTGGACCTGCCTGAGACGGCACTTGCACAGTATGAGAAAGTGAATTATTAGTTTAAGTGAATGGTAGTCCTCTTAAAGTAATAAGGGCACTATTCCTGATTAGGTCCAAATAGGCCTCAATGTAAACCATAGCTCACACCTTGATATCTGTAGCACAGAGCAGGTCGGATTAACTTGGGAGTAATGTGTAAACTGTTTATCAATACTAAAACAGTCAAAAAGTAGAAACACTATAAAAATCTCATTACAATGTATAACAGTAGGAACATAGTTATTAGAATATATACCAAAAATTGCAAACAATAGGATGTATGGAATAGAGATATGATTTTTCTAAGTTTTAGATGTGTCTATTAGTAAAAAGCGCAAAGAGACAGTCACCGGTGTCTGGTCATGCTAGATTGAGTCAAAGTCAACAGTTAAGACCAAATGCGATGGCGTGCAAGTTGAATACAGAGACCAGGTTCGGTCCACTGACTTAAACTGTTTTTGGAATTCGAACATCCTCAGTGGGACAAGACAGCAGGCTGTGGCAGAGGTGGGTTCCATGAGACCAGACAGCCTTTGGAAAGGTCTCGGTGAAGCTGTTGACTTTTGGCAGGAAAGCTCTGACCGGGAGAAAGTTGAAATTCGCACCCCTGGAAGCTTCCCTGCTGGCCAGTTACTTTTAGTATCTTCTCCCAGTGACAATTGCTTCCTTTGTACTTAACAACTTTTTGTGAGATCAGACCTCTTTTAGCGGGACAAACAAGCAAGTTGAATCTGACTCGCAACTCGATGGCGGCTAGTCTGATGGTAGCCTTTGGTTCTTTTTGGAAAAAGTTTGTATCCAGGTTTGCAGTTCATGTTGGGGAGAGAGTCCAATCTTCACTAGCCTAGGGTCCAGGATCTTTTCAACATCACTTGGGGGTTAGGGCTCAATCTCCCAGAAGCCACCAGAAGGGTCCAGAGCAAATCCAGTTGGAACTAGTCAACTGGGTTCAGCAGAGTCTTGAGTTTCTTGCAGCTTTTGTGTTCCCCAGAGCTTAACAGGAAGCTAGCCAACTAGCCCTTGGAGACCACTCTTCAGTCCTGGGTACAAGTGGGAGCAGCACAAGCCCTCGGGGTCTCTCTCCACAATTTACAGTCCAGGGTGCATTATATCTTCTGTATTCCATAGGTTCAGAGGTGTTCTGAAGAAGGTATCCAGCAGTGTGGCTTTAATGCCTGGCACTAGCTTGTAAATGGGGGGAAACTCCCTGAGAAATAAAGAAATACCTCACAGGGGCAAATCTATCCACTTTGACAGCACATCTTGGGGGGTTTGGCCCTAAATAATCCCACAGTGCACTGCTATGCCAAAATCCAACACAGCAGAATATTTCTTCTCCATGTAAGAGCACTGGGCATACCACTGAGCTGCTGCTAGGGAAAGGAGGATGTCCACTAGTAAACTAGGTGTTCTGGAACAGGTTTTCTCCACCCCCTACACTGGGGGGGGGGTTCTGCCACTCTGGCTTTGGACAATGGCAACAGCATGCCTAGGGTTAATTTGCCAGATCGAATTTGCATTTTCAAAACTGCACACTGACTGCAGTGGCAGGCCTGATAACAAGCTTTGCATTGTCACGTTAGTGGTGGCGCAATAGCTGCTGTAGTCCACTAGAGACATTTAACTTGCAGGCCACAGGGTACACAGGGTACCATATAATATATAGAATACTCTATGCATTTATAGGTAAATTAAATATGCTAGCAGGGATTAGCCACTTTTATATGTTTTAAGGAGTCAGTACTACGTGTTTAAAGTCAATACACCTGCAATAAAATCCATCAAAAAGCTTGGGGTGACCACAAAAAAATGGCATTTTCTTACTTTCATCCTCAAAGATAACCGGATGAATTGTTGCAGGCTGAGTGGTACCACAAGTGATGGGCACAAGAGCCCAGTACTGGGCTGATTTTATGCCACCATATCCTTGACACACTGCGCCACATGAAGAATCCATTTTCTCAATTTTGAAAAATAGTGAAGCAGGTAGGCAGTGAAATGTTTAAAGCTATAAATCACATTACAAAGTCCCACAGAAAGTGACTATCTACCTCCATCTTCCTCCCAACATCCATCGAAAAAGCCTATACTGGAACTTTGAAAACACCTTTTAATTTCATAAATGGTGCAGAAATCTACTTTAACAAACCCTTCAGAAACTGATGCCTTGAACCATTAAATGTTCTTATTATTTTTTTTACAACTGTTCTTTTGAAAACTGCTTGAATGCCGCTGGTAATGAGTTCCCATGTAAAGGGTTTTGACACTCATTGGGTCTTGTTGACGCTAAAACTGCAAAACAAATAAAATATGCTATAGTCTATTTACATGCAAAAATAAAACAAAGAAATCATTCTAATCCCCATTTGTCATTGAGGTGGTAAAAGCAATCTTTACCTGATATAAATGAAATAATAAGCCGGAACTTCAGTTTCAAAAACTCCTTCATGAATCTAGGTATTTCCAGGTTTAGAATTTTGGAAAGAGTGCACCTTGAGGTTGTATTCCCCCCGCCCCCCCCCCCCCCCGCCCAATGTGGTCTTGTGGGAGACTGAATTCCATAGATTTGTGTGCTATGCAAGTAATTTAGAGTATGCTTCTTGCTTCAATAAAAATCCAATTGAGTGAAGCGAGCACTAGGGTGATGATTAAAGTGCCAGCATGACTAATCAAGGGTATAACACAACATGCCCCCCCACCGAAGCTACACCCTTGATTGTGTCTGGAAAAGAATCTTAGATAATAGAAGTGGCCATTCGCGAGTGTGAAAGATTTTGCAACATATTTGGTACCATTATAAGCCAACTGGAACCAAACAATGATTTTAAATCCATTTTAATAAAGTAGTACTTTTGCAATAAAGGCGTATTGTCTTGTAATCGATGTTTTATCCCTGATTATCATCAAACATTATGTTTTGTATCATATGAGGAAACCTTCAAATTGAAATCGCTCGTTTTTTCATATCTGTTATTTCTGGTCTGTTTTACTTTGTTTGTTTTTAACTGCCCTCCTACCTGCACTCTAATTGTTGAGCACCGCCGTTTGGGCGGGTCCGGGGTCTCCGTGGGGGGAAGTTGTGGCGCCGCAATCTTGGAGCGGGTTGGCTGGCTCAGGAGGAGCCACTCCCTTCGTGCGCTCAGTGCGCAGGTGCCGGCGAGGGACGCCTATTTGAGGCGAGTTCCCCTTCGAGGCTTCCTTGTCAGGTAGCGCAGCGCTGCTGGAAGCGCGACGCGCTCTATTTCATATCTGCTCTTTCCTCTGAGGCTGGAAGCGCTTCGCTGCGCATTGTTTTTAAATCGCCCGTTTTTTCATATCGGTTATTTCTGGTCTGTTTTACTTTGTTTGTTTTTAACTGCCCTCCTGCCTGCACTCTAATTGTTGAGCACCGCCGCTTGGGCGGGTCCGGGGTCTCCGTGGGGGGAAGTTGTGGCGCCGCCATCTTGGAGCGGGTTGGCTGGCTCAGGAGGAGCCACTCCCTTCGTGCGCTCAGTGCGCAGGTGCCGGCGAGGGACGCCTATTTGAGGCGAGTTCCCCTTCGAGGCTTCCTTGTCAGGTAGCGCAGCGCTGCTGGAAGCGCGACGCGCTCTATTTCATATCTGCTCTTTCCTCTGAGGCTGGAAGCGCTTCGCTGCGCATTGTTTTTAAATCGCCCGTTTTTTCATATCTGTTATTTCTGGTCTGTTTTACTTTGTTTGTTTTTAACTGCCCTCCTACCTGCACTCTAATTGTTGAGCACCGCCGCTTGGGCGGGTCCGGGGTCTCCGTGGGGGGAAGTTGTGGCGCCGCCATCTTGGAGCGGGTTGGCTGGCTCAGGAGGAGCCACTCCCTTCGTGCGCTCAGTGCGCAGGCGCCGGCGAGGGACGCCTATTTGAGGCGAGTTCCCCTTCGAGGCTTCCTTGTCAGGTAGCGCAGCGCTGCTGGAAGCGCGACGTGCTCTATTTCATATCTGCTCTTTCCTCTGAGGCTGGAAGCGCTTCGCTGAGCATTGTTTTTAAATCGCCCGTTTTTTCATATCTGTTATTTCTGGTCTGTTTTACTTTGTTTGTTTTTAACTGCCCTCCTACCTGCACTCTAATTGTTGAGCACCGCCGCTTGGGCGGGTCCGGGGTCTCCGTGGGGGGAAGTTGTGGCGCCGCCATCTTGGAGCGGGTTGGCTGGCTCAGGAGGAGCCACTCCCTTCGTGCGCTCAGTGCGCAGGTGCCGGCGAGGGACGCCTATTTGAAGCTCCTTCCCAGCGCAGCGGGATAGCACAGCGGGCATGTCCTCGCGTGGCCGGAGTCGTGCCAGAGTCCTGCCCGTCTGCGCCCTTCCGCGCTAGGGACGCGCGGGGCTCGGGCTAGACTTTGCTGGTTGGGAGAGCTGTCCCTCTTGTTTTGCCATGTTGGTGTACTCTAGTGATACCCTGCGGGATATTGGGCGTCTGTCGGTAAGTTGTGTACCTCCTATACACCCTCTAACCGGTCCTCATCGGTGCCCCTGCGGCAGGTGGACTTTGGATGCCCCCACCCCAATCTGTCATCCTAACCTGGCAGCTGCTTCTCAGAGCTATCGCCCGGGTCATGCTCTCCGCATCTTCAGTCTTAACGCCAGGTCCCTGGTGTCGCATTATCAGGCCGTGTTTGACCTGTTACAGGATGAGGCCCCAGACATCGTGGCCATCACAGAGACATGGCTGAAGGATGATGATTCGGCTATCATTAACCTGGCATTCCCCCCTGATTTTACTGTCTTTACCCTGAATCGATCTACGAGGGGAGGGGGCATTGCTCTTGCTATTCGATCTGGCCTTACTTGCAGCTGGTCGGGCTTGTCCATTGCGGGGTGTGAGAGTGCGGTGTTCAAGATCCTTGTTACCCCACATTTTTCACTCTCGGGGATGCTGGTTTATCGTCCCCCTGGGAGCGAAACGGCGTTTAGAGCTGCCTTCCCTGATGTGGTTAGCTCCTTGGTGGTAGGCTGTCCCAATTTCTCCATCTTGGGCGACCTTAACTTACATTTTGACAAACCCAGCATCCCTTCAGTCTCTGGCATTCTTGCGGATCTGGAGGCCCTTCAGCTTACGCAATTGGTCCGACAGTCCACCCACACAGGTGGCCATACTCTAGATCCTTTTTTCACCAATTTGGTAGATGCCTCTGTTATCACCGTTTCACCCCTGGGCTGGACAGACCATTCTTTGGTTGACATCAGTACCCCCTTGCCGGGTAAGATCATCGCCCCCCCTGCAAAGCTGGTTGCGAGGCGACATTGGAGTAAATTACGATTGGAAGACCTACATCGTGTCCTCGCCGCGGAGCCCTTAGAACCTTTCTCTACGGTTGACACAGGATACGATGGGTTCTGCGCCTGGATTTCTAAGGCGCTGGACGCTCTTATTCCAATTACCGCTTGCAAAACCAGCTTGAGGGAGGCAAGTCCGTGGTACGATGGCGCCTTACGGACACTCAAGGGTAGTTGCAGGCGTGCAGAGAGGGCTTGGCGGAAGGCGTATGATACCGGGAAAAAAGCTACGTATCTCGCTTCCGTCAAAATTTACCATCGGGCTGTTTGCCAAGCTCGGGCAGCTTTTTATACTGCCGAAGTTCGCAGCCGCTCTAATCCCTCTAAAACCATCTTCAAACTGATGAAGGATCTCTTAGCAAAACGAACGGGCGCCCCGACAACCGGCTCCACCACTCACTGTGAGGCCCTGGCTTTGTTTTTTCGGGAAAAGGTCGAAAACATCTATAAGACGTTCCCTTGTATAGGGCCTCCAGTAGAGTCTCCGATTAACATCTATGGAGACATCGTTTTGCGTGAGTTACCCCCGTTGACATCTGCAGGGTTTGACCTTTTGGCGCAGCAGGATAAGTCTGGGTCCCCTGCCGACCCGCTTAGTTCCACTCTCTTCAGAGACCAGTCATTCGTGGGCCGGGCCGTGATACACTCCTTGATTAACATCTCGTTGGAGTCCGGCACGGTACCCGCTAGCTGGAAGCGGGCGGTGGTTTCTCCCATCTTAAAGAAACCTTCTTTGGACCTAGACAAACCTGAAAACTATTGGCCCATCTCCCTGCTTCCTTGGCCTACCAAAGTGTTAGAGGCTCACGTTAACAAAGCTCTCTCGGCTCACCTTGTCAAGGCTAACATCTTGGACCCCACCCAGAACGGCTTCCGTGCTGGTCACAGCACGGAGACCGCCCTTCTCTCCATGGCTGAACATCTTCGCACGGTGATGGATGCGGGGCAGACTGCGGCGCTCGTTTTATTAGATCTGAGCGCCGCGTTTGATACTGTCTCTCATCCCATCCTGTTGCATCGCCTGGAGGAGAGTGGCCTGGGTGGTTCTGCACTCCAATGGTTCCGGTCCTTCCTTGACGATCGTTTCTTTAGCGTTGCCATGCCACCGTTCCAGTCCCAATTCCATCCTCTGAGACAGGGGGTGCCGCAAGGCTCCTCGCTGAGTCCCACGTTGTTTAATCTCTACGTGAGACCGCTGGCTGAGGTCGTCAAGCAATGGGACTTGACTATGGTCTCATATGCTGACGATACTCAGCTAGCGGTTTCTATCAGCGGGGACCCGGACCGGGATGCCCCCAGGTTTCAGAGTGGACTTAGGGCGGTGGCGAGCTGGATGAAGAACAACTGTCTCCAGCTCAACGCTAAGAAGACGGAGATCATGATCGTCGGTAGGACGGCGGATCTTTGGGGGGACAGGTGGTGGCCTGCGGAGCTGGGGCCGGCCCCTCTTCCGGTCACTGAACTAAAGAATCTGGGAGTATGGATGGACCCTGTGCTTTCCTTTGAGGTCCACTCTAAGAAAACCGCGGCCTGTTGCTTCGGCATCTTACGGTCGTTGCGCCCCATTCTGAAGTTCTTTGACCACAGTACCAGGCAGCTGATAGTCCAGGCTACTGTGTTATCTCGCCTGGACTATGCAAGCTCTCTTTTGGTAGGCTCCAATTTGGCTGCGGTCGTTCGCCTCCAGCGTGTTCAGAACGCCGCGGCGAGAGCCATAGTGGGCTTACCCCGTACTAGCCCTGTTTCCAGCACACTTAGATCTCTGCATTGGCTGCCCGTCAGAGCCAGAATCCAGTTTAAAGTGCTGTGTCTGGCGTTCAAGATCCTGAGGGGAGAGGGTCCCCCAATTCTTGCGGACCTTTTGTCCTGGTATGTGCCCTCCCGGCCCCTGAGATCCTTGGGTCACGCTCTTACTGTGGTCCCTCGATTCAGGTTGTGTCGGGCTGGTGGCCGGTCCTTTCGGGTCAGAGCGGCTCAGCTCTGGAACTCCCTTCCGGTAGAGCTGCGGTTAGTAGATGACCTTCTAGCTTTTCGTAAAGCTTTAAAGACCTTTTTGTTTTAATAAACTCGCCATCTGTGTCTTTTATCTGTTGTGTTTCCATGTAGGTGTTGCATATTACCTGACACGCGCCAGGACGCCCCTTAGCTGGGGCAGCTGTGCGCGTTACAAATGTATGTAACATAACATAACATAACATAACGTACTGAGAAATATCTGTAGAAGACCCTTTACTTGCTGTATCGATATTTACTCTTTAAAAGTTGCAATTTTTGCAGTGGCCAAATGTCTGCCTGCTTCTGCACTATCTGAAAAGCTCTATCATTTTCAAAATGCAAGCACACTACTTTAGCTCATACAAAAGGTATAATACGTCAGTAAAATGTAATACTGTGACTCTACTTAATTTTCTATGGCTACTATTATTTCCATTATTGAAAAGCAGGTATTACTTTGCATCTATATACTACATACTCATTTCTACACTCGATAAGCCGCAAATCTGTGTTTGCATAGGGACTTCTAGTCATTTTGAGATCCATTTTGCAAGGCCAAGAAGAGGACCCTATTGTATCTTGTCCACCTGGACCTCTGTTTGGCCCCTATAACTTAATTGGTACTGTACACCACTAAAAAAAAACGATATTTATAATTCTACAAATTTAGCAAAGAAATTGAGAGGTTGAATTGCCTATATATGTACTTAAGGAAAATGTACTCCATTAAAATAACTTTCATATTTTTGTGTGTAGTAAATACTTTGATCATGCCATGTCCTGTCTCCAGTCTAGATGGCACTCTGATAATATTTGGAACCTAAACAAAGACATGGGAAAGAAACTTCAAACACCTCATGCCAAAAGCGTGCTGCCATATCCTGACATTAAATGTTACCGCAAGCATCTTTGAAATTCACATAGGGTGGTAACAGTGCTCCTTTGAAGGACAGCTGCTTTACTGTTTTTATTTGCCAAGCTTTGCAATGCAACAACATTTAATTTGGAAAGTTTACTGGCGATAGGGTACACCATACGTTTATATGCTAAACAACATAAGCCATGGCGGCAAAAATATATGAAGATAGCCCAATAACAAGGTATTTAGAGCTATTGTACCAATAAACACACATTTATTACTACAGTGCAAAGGTCACATTTAGAGCTATTGTACCAATAAACACACATTTATTACTACAGTGCAAAGGTCACATTTAGAGCTATTGTACCAATAAACACACATTTATTACTACAGTGCAAAGGTCACATTTAGAGCTATTGTACCAATAAACACACATTTATTACTACAGTGCAAAGGTCACATTTGAGTTTCTTACCACAGCACAGCAAATGTGACAGAAGAAAAATCTTTTTACTGCCTGTCAGATTGCATATAACAAGTACTTTACACATGGAAACAACTCTCCAATAGCCATCTCTCGGGTGTGATTTTGCTTCGCAAATTTGACCCTTGTTCTCTGTCTTTGGTTAAATTGTTTTGATAAAACCTACACATCTGAATAAATACTATGACCTAAACCATATATTCAGATGCACAGAGTATAATATACTATTTATTTCAAGTGTCAAGAGGGGGAAGGGATATCATGATAAACTGGTAGCTTTGCTGCTTGTGAGTCTTGGCCCCTACCCACACTCCGACTAATCCACATTCTCACAATTCTTCTCAAAATCGATGGTAGTCCTCCAAGAAATGGCACTACATCTTACCAAGTACAGTTTTTTTCCCCAGAGTTTAAAATAGCGCGAACTAGACCCGATCCGAATCAGGTATCAGAGCGCTTTACATAGCACCAGTTACGTTACATGAGGACACACTTTCATTTTTTTAGGCACGGGGAGATTATCAGCCTGATTCATCAAGGGGCCGTTTTGCGAGCCCCTAATAGCGAATTATAGCGATTCGCTATTGAGGACTCGCAAAACGG
Source organism: Lissotriton helveticus (assembly GCF_964261635.1). Taxonomy (NCBI): domain Eukaryota; kingdom Metazoa; phylum Chordata; class Amphibia; order Caudata; family Salamandridae; genus Lissotriton; species Lissotriton helveticus. The sequence continues at coordinate 937,534,481 of NC_136063.1, read as the reverse complement.
TATTCATGTAGGAATTGCTAAATAAATAGCGATTCCTACACATTCCTTATTTGCGAGTGCAATTTAGCTTGATGAATCAGGCTGTAAGTGATTTGCCCAGAATCACAGGAATTTTTTGGCGTCTTTACCCAGATCCCCAGATCCGAGGTCGAGCGCCTTAGCCGTTAGGCCAACTCCTCTTTAGTTAGATTACAATCATTTAAACCTGAGCTCAACCATTGGCAGCTGTAGCACAATGCTGGAAGGCATGCTTAAATTAGGAGAAATGTGTAAAGCACTGATCAGCAACAAAACATTTAAAAAGTAGAAAACTCTACACAATAAAAATCCCAGTCCAATTTATAAATGTAGAGAGAAATTTGAAGAGTGAGTAGACACAAAAAGACAAAAATCTTATGGAGGGAACCAAAGGTATGATTTTTCAAAGTTGTAGATATTCCTAGCAACAAAAAAGCACAGAGCACCAACTGCAGGTATCCGGTCACGCTAGACCGATTCAAAGTCAAACATTACAGCTGACCTCGAGGAATTTCTGAAATGTCAGCTATCTTGGAAGCAGCACTATTTATACTGTGCTGAGGACCCAACAGCCTATCTTGGTTTTACAATTTCCGGAGAGAAAGGATCTACTGCGTCCTTACCTGGGGTCGACAATGCTAAATCCTGGTTCTGGCTCTGTCAAAGCGGGTTGGAATTGTTATAAGTAATGCGCTTTCTAAGATGATTTACAACATTGGAAATTGTCTGTTTCATGAAGGGTGAGGTCATAATCATTGTTTTAGGAATGCGAGTTATGGTTGCATTTCTGTTTTGCAAGATAAGGATGACTCACACAGAAGGTAACATGAAATCCCCTAATATCCGACATGGGATCAGATGTTTAAAGAATAATGAACTCTACTAGAGGTCTGTAAACATGCATAATCTGACTCTAAACTATTCCTAGTGTACGAAAGAGCTGCTTTGCACAGTGGGTGGGCCAACCCTGCCTGGCAACATTGCCCTGCTTCACGTTCTGTCTGCCATCCTTCCCCACAGTCCCACACAATGGGCAATCTTATCCACTGTGTCTTACTGCTGGCTCTCTCCTGCAGTGCCCCCGCCACCCCCACATTCCGCAACAGGCTGGACTGTGACACCAAAGCAGCCATGGCAAGTTTCTCAATCACCCCTGATGAAGCACTGCCTGGCCCCGGGAGGCTCGAAACACTTTGCTTGCTCCTTTTACCTCTGGGGGCTGATATTGCAGCACTGCTGCAAAAACCGGCCCTAGTAACAAAACCACTCCCCACGCTAGGGTGACCAACTGGCATTGGTGCAAATTCAGGATGGTGAGTGTAAAAATTCAGGACAAAGGGTCAAAATTCAGGACACAAATTCAGGACAGGAGGTCAAAATTCAGGACAAAACTTCAGGACAATAGGTAAGTTTTACAGACACATCAGAGGTCGCGCAATAGTATATAAGTAAGCCCAGCCATTTCCAAACATATTCAACCATTTGCAAACCTATCCATCATGTATCCTTCCATCTATCATTTCACTCATCCATCCCTTCATCCATCCTTTCACTCATCCATCCATTATCCATCCATCCACCCTTTTACCCTATCCATCTGTACACTTATCCATCAACTCTTCATCCCATCCATCCATTCACTCATCCATCCAGCCATTTACCCTTTCACCAATCCAGCCATCCTTTCACTTACTAATCCTTCCACCCATCCACTCTTTTAGTCGTCCAGCCATCCTCCCTTTCTCTCTCCATCAACCTTTTTACTTAGCCAACCTTCCTTCCTTCCTCCCATCCATCCATCCACCCATCCATCCATCTACTCATCCACTCATGAATCCATCCATTGACCCTATCACTCATCCATCTATCATTTCACTCCTTCACACATCTATTCATCCTTTTGTCCATCTACCCTCCCTTTCACTCACTCATCCATCCTTACATCCACCCTTTCACTCATACGTCCATTCATTCACCCTTGCACTTATCAATCCATCCATGATTTCCCTCATGCACACACCCATCATCCACCCAACCATCCACCCACCCACCCACCCACCATCCACCCACCCATCCACTCATCCATTCTTTCACCCACCCACCATCCACCCACCCATCCACTCATCCATCCATCCTTTTACCCACCCACTCCTCATCCATCCATCCATCCTTTCACCCACCCACTCTCCATCCATCCTTTCACCCACCCACTCATCATCCATCCATCCATCCTTCCCCTCAGCATCCAGCCATCCTTTCTTCCACCCTCCCACTCATCATCCATCTATCCTTCCTTCCCCTCCATCCATCCATCCTTCCCCTCCATCCATCCCCTCATCCATCCCCTCATCCATCCTTCCCCTAATCATCCATCCATCCTTTCACCCACTCATCCATCCATCCTTCCCCTCCATCCATCCCCTCATCCATCCATCCCCTCATCCATCCATCCTTCCTTCCCCTCATCCATCTTTCCTTCCCCTCATCCATCTTTCCTTCCCCTCATCCATCCATACCCTCATCATCCATTCATCCTTCTCCTCATCATCCATCCATCCTTCCTCTCATCATCCATCCTTCCCCTCATCATCCATCCATCCTTCCACCCACCCACTCATCATCCATCCATCCATCCTTCCTTCCCCTCATCCATCCATCCTTCCCCTCATCCATCCATCCTTCCCCTCACCCATCCTTCCTTTCATCCATCATCCATCTTTCCCCTCATCCATCAATTCTTCCCATCCATTTATCCATCCTTCCCCTCATCCATCCATCCTTCCCCTCATCCATCCATCCTTCCCCTCCATCCATCCTTCCCCTCATCATCCATCCTTTCGCCCACTCATCTATCCATCCTTCCCCTCCATCCATCCCCTCATCCATCCATCCATCCCCTCATCCATCCATCCATCCCCTCATCCATCCATCCATCCCCTCCATCCATCCTTCCCCTCCATCCATCCTTCCCCTCCATCCATCCTTCCCCTCATCCATCCATCCTTCCCCTCCATCCATCCATCCTTCCCTTCATCCATATTTCCCCTCATCCATCATCCAGCTACCCTTCCACCCATACATCCAGCTATTTACATTTTCTCTCATCCATCCTTCCCCGCAATTAATCAATCCATCCATCCTCTCTCATTATCCATTTATTCACTCTTTCATTCATCCATTTACCCTTTCACTAATTCATCCAGCCATCCAGCCATCCCTTCACTTACTTACTCGCCCACCTTTCCATATTAATTTTGAGCTGAGCCCTTTTGAGAAGAGTCCCATCAAGAACTTCACGACTGGGACAGAAGCCTCCCAGGGCAGAGACATGATCCACCACAGGGGGGACAAGAGCCATCACAGGAGGGGGAACAGGATCCACCAGGGTGGGCACAGGGGTGGGCATGCAGTATTCAAGTATCATCTTGGGCTCCTCGCCCCCTCCTGCACAAGAGGCTCTCTGTCCAAAATGCCATCGCCCACTGTGATGTACAGTACTTACAGGAGATACTCTAAGAGAACTGATTGAACTGATTGTCCTCCATACTTTGTCAATCAGTGTAGGTGCGATTGTACCTTTTCTTTATTGTATTACATTATAGACTGCATGTTCAAAGAACCGAGGTTTGCTTACAATTTAGTGACAGTAATTAAGCTCTGTGAAGAGAACCACGTGCTGCCTCGGTGTAATCTGGCTGAGCGGAGTCTAGGATGTTTGGGGCCCTGGGTAGAAATGGAATGTGTATCAATCAATCAATCAATCAAGAAATTTGTATAGCGCGCTACTCACCCGGAGGGTCTCAAGGCGCGAGGGGGGGGGGGGTCCGCTACTGCTCGAACAGCCAGGTCTTGAGTTGCTTCCTGAAGGAAAGGTGGTCTTGGGTAAGACGGAGGTGGATGGGGAGGGAATTCCAGGTCTTGGCTGCCAGGTAGGAGAAGGATCTTCCTCCCATGGTGGCTCTCCGGATGCGTGGAATGGCGGCGAGGGCGTGGTTGGTCGAACGTAGTTGGCGGGTGGGAGTGTAGAAGGTCAGCCGGCTGTTGAGGTACCTGGGGCCCAGGTCGTGGAGGGCTTTGTGTGCGTGGGTGAGGAGTCGGAACGTGGTTCTTTTGCTGACAGGGAGCCAGTGCAGGTCTTTCAGGTGTCCGGAGATGTGGCTGTGGCGGGGGATGTCCAGGATGAATCGTGTGGAGGCGTTCTGGATGCGTTGGAGTCTTTTCCGCAGTTTGGCTGTGGTTCCTGTGTAGAGGGTGTTTCCGTAGTCTAGTCTGCTGGTGACAAGTGCCTGGGTTTCGGTGGGGATCCATCGGAAGATCTTTCGGAGCATGCGTAGGATGTTGAAGCATGAAGACGAGACGGCGTTGACTTGTCTGGTCATCGACAGGGAGGAGTCCAGGATGAAGCCCAGGTTGCGTGCGTGGTCCGTTGGTTTGGGTGCGCTGCCTAAGGCCGGGGGCCACCAGGAGTCGTCCCAGGCAGATGGTGATGATCCAAATATGAGGACTTCCGTCTTGTCTGAGTTCAGTTTCAAGTGGCTGTTCTTCATCCACTCGGCTACTTCTTTCATCCCTTCGTGTAGGTTTGTTCTGGCGGTGGCGGGGTCGTTGGTGAGGGAGAGGATCAGCTGGGTGTCGTCGGCGTAGGAGATGATGTTGAGGCTGTGTTGACGTGCGATGGCTGCGAGGGGGCTCATGTACACGTTGAAGAGGGTGGGGCTGAGTGATGAGCCTTGTGGTACTCCGCAGATGACTTTGGTGGCCTCAGATCTGAACGGGGGGAGGCGGACTCTCTGGGTTCTTCCAGTGAGGAACAAGATGATCCACTCCAGTGCCTTCTCTTGGATTCCGACGTTGCTGAGGCGTTGTACTAGGGTGCGGTGGCAGACAGTATCGAACGCTGCGGAGAGGTCCAGGAGGATGAGGGCCGCTGTTTCCCCATTGTCGAGCAGGGTTCAGATGTCGTCAGTGGCTGCGATGAGGGCGGTCTCGGTGCTGTGATTGGCTCGGAAGCCGGACTGTGAGTGGTCGAGGGATCCGTTCGTCTCGAGGAAGGCGGCCAGCTGTCTGTTGACGGTCTTCTCGATGACTTTGGCAGGGAACGGGAGCAGCGAGATGGGGCGGTAGTTCTTGAGGTCGGTGGGGTCTGCCGATGGTTTCTTCAGTAGGGCGCTGAGTTCGGCGTGCTTCCAGCTCTCCGGAAAGGTGGCGGTGTCGAAGGAGCAGTTGATGATGTCCCGGAGTTGGGGTGCGATGACGGAGTCGGCCTTGTTGAAGATTTGGTGCGGGCATGGGTCGGTTGGTGATCCAGAGTGGATGGTGTTCATCGTCCGGATGGTGTCTTCGGTGTTGACTAGGGTCCAGTCGCGGAGGATGGTGGTGGGGGGCGTTGGTTCTGTGGTTAGGTGCGTGGTCTGTTCGCCGAAGCTGTTGTGTATGTCTGCGATCTTGTTGTGGAAGAACGCGGCGAGTGAGTCGCAGAGGTCTTGTGAGGGAGTGATGTTGTTGTTTCCGGCGCTGGGGTTGGAGAGCTCTTTGACGATGCTGAAGAGTTCTTTGCTGTTGTGCGCGTTGTTGTCTATTCGTTCCTTGAATACTGTCTTCTTGGTGGTGTGGATCAGCTGGTGGTGTTTGCGGGTGGCGTGCTTGAGGGCGGTCATGTTGTTTGTGGTCGGGTTCTTTCGCCAGGCTTTCTCGAGGGTGCGGCAGTTCTTCTTTGAGTTCTTGAGGTCGTCGTTGAACCACGGGGCTTTCTTGCTTCCGGGCCTGCTGGGATGGGTTTTCAGGGGTGCGAGGTCGTCGGCGCAGTTGGAGATCCATTGTGCGAGGTTGTGGGCTGCTTGGTTGGGGTCCGTTGATCTGGCGGGCGGGTTCTGGTTCAGTGATGCGGTGAGCTGGTCGGTGGTGATCTTGTTCCAGTTCCTGCGGGGAACCTGTTGCGGGAGGTGGTGAGTTGTGTTCTTTCTGAAGCTGAAGTGGACGCAGCTGTGGTCAGTCCAGTGGAGTCCGGTGGAGTGGCTGAAGGAGATGTGCTTGCTGGAGGAGAAGATTGGGTCCAGAGTGTGTCCGGCGTAGTGGGTGGGGGTGTTCACCAGTTGCTTGAGTCCGAGGTTAGCGAGGTTGTCCAGTAGGGTGGTGTTGTTGTTATCGTTGTTGTTCTCCAGGTGGAAGTTGAGATCCCCTAGGAGGATGTAGTCGGCGGAGGGGAGGCGTGTGGGCTGATGAAGTCTGCGATGTCTTCGCTGAATTGTGCACAGGGTCCTGGGGGTCTGTAGATGAGGGTGCCTCTGAGTGTGGTCTTGGGGTCGGTGTGTATCTGGAAGTGAAGATATTCGGCGGCTGTGAGGGTGTCTTCGGAGTTGGTCGAGATGCGGATGGTGTTTTTGTGGACGATGGCGATGCCTCCTCCAGTCTGGTTGACGCGGTCCCTCCGGGTGATTTTGTATCTGTACGGGATGGCTATGGCGATTTCGGGCGCTGAGGAGGCGTTCATCCAGGTCTCTGTGAGGAAGGCGACGTCCGCGGATGTGGTGTCGAGCAGGTTCCATAGTTCCACGGCGTGTCTGTGGAAGGAGCGGGTGTTGAGCAGGATGCACTTCAGGTGGTTGCTGTTGGGGCATGGTTTGGCGGGTGCGAGTGGGTTGCGGGTCCGGATGCAGGTGAACTTGCAGGATTGGCAGGTGAAGGGTCCGTGGGTGCGTCCTGGAGTGGCTTGGTGGCATCCGGGGAGGCGTCCGGTGTTGAATGTGTAAGGCCCCTCTAAATTGCAGAGACGTGACGCATTCAGGGCTGTTTGCATCTGAATAGATGCCCCTGCTCCTGAAGCTGCAGCCCCTCCTCTCAGTCACCTTTGAGCACCTCTTAACAGCTCATCGAGGGCTGGAGGTGTCAGGGCTGCCATCCCGCTGTGCCTTCCAATGCTGCTAGATATCTGCGCTTTGATACTGCATCGGAGTCAAGAAGGGAGGTGGGGGCAAGCTGTGCCGGCTTAAGGGTGGGGGCGACCAGGGCCCGGCTAAAATGATGGACAAATGGGGTCCGTTAAAGAATCCTTCACGGACAACGGACAGGCGGCCGAAATTACGGACTGTCCGTGAAATTTACGGACGGTTGGTCACCCTACGGGCCCACGCTGCAAAACAGCCCCCACCCTTCCAGCCTCCCTGGGCAATGCCCGATATGGCCAGTCCAGGCTGCAGCAACCAGTTCCTTGCAGCCGATAGCTGCTCCCTACCCCTGAGCTGTCACACACCGAGGGCCCCACTATATCTCACACTGTCTACTTCTTTTCTCTCTACTTTTTAATACATAAACGAATTGTTTAATGCGAATTTTAGAGTGCCGTTAGGCCATATTCCATTTCACAGGGCATGTCTTCTGTTTTTGAAAATAAAAAGAAAAAACTGTTTCCTCAGCATCATGGTTTGTATTGCTTCCTCACCAGAATCCATAGCGGCGGCATTTGCTGAAAGCGGCATCGACATCTCCGGAAGCAAAGACTTCAAGCCTCATCTTACTTTCCTCAAGCTGTCGAAAGCACCCTCTCTGAGGAGAAAGGTAACTCTTGATGTTTCCTCTCCAGTGGCCTTTTTATTAATATCCGTCTTTTTGTTGTAAGCTCGTTTTGGCTGCGATATAAAGTCTGTCTTCAGCACTGAATTGGCCTAAAGGGAACCGCATTGCGCACATCCGTCTTCACAATCTCGCGCCAGGATATAGATTCATTCCTTCTGTCTCCTGTAGTGTAAAACAAATGATTTACCCTCTCATTTCAGGCCTGCGGGTAATGCCGTGAGCTCATAACATTATTCCAGCATTATTACATAAAACCTGGAGCATGAAAATGCCACAGCGGAACTCGGTGCACAAGGTCGCGCATAAATATCACACGGAAAGCTGCGCTGACCTTTAGGCCTAATAGGCTGCCGTTTTTTTTATGGTTCATTACGTGTTAAATAAATTGAGACGGTGTGCGCCGGTTTCTGTGCTATGTAATAGTAATATTTCTCAATGCCTGTTTTTTATTTAATAAGGAGAATACAAAAATAATGAGTACAGACAGGGACGGAATTGTTGAATTAGTTCAGCCTCATGAGCTCAGCCTACATTATGGAGTGCAGCTACGCAAACTGCCTTTAGAGTGGGAGCGACGACTTAGTTCCAATTCAGAGTATGTCGGCAGTAGTAAATGGTCCGACAGGGTGAGGTATTTCTCGTATACCGCTAATGCCTCCTATTCCAAATTTTAAGGGCAAATGGGGCAACCTATGTATTTGCTATTCATCACACAAAAATCCACGTGTTCGCTTTTTACTTCATTTTCTCCCTTATTAATTTCGACAAGCCTGACCTGCTTAAGCATGTCCGGGAAAGCAGGAGGGGTCCGATAGGAATCACACTGCTCGAACTTCTTATCTCGTGTTAAAATAATAGAAAATCCTATCATTTGAAGTCTGTACCATTTTACGTAAGGCCGAAAAAGTAAGTAACAGGGGATTCGTTATTCCTTGTTGGCATGAGTTACTAAAGTTACTAAATTAACCTGCCCCCGCCACCCCCACCCCTGGGTTAGCTATGGCACAGACAGGCTGAACTTAGAGGCCATGTGTAAAGTATTTATGCAGTACCAAACAATCATAAATTTAATAACACAACACAACAAAAATCAAAACTCACTTGATAAAAATAGATTATGTTTTAATCAATAAAATGACACCAAAAGAAATCTAAGATGACACTAAAAGAAATCTAAGAAAGGTAACAGAGATATGCATTTTTTAAGTTTAGGTTTGAAAAAGCATTAAGCGCCTACTACAGTCAACTGGTCACTGTAGACCAGGACCTAGGCATGATAGGACTTGGTCTCTGAAATGGAAGCCAAAAAACCGCAGCAGGGCTAGGCAGCAGGGTACAGCCCAGGGGTGTTCTATGAGGTCTCAATGAAGCCGTTGACTTTTGGTGGAAAAGCTTTAAATACTTTTGCAGAGATTGAAAAGCCAGGCTTTCTCTCTAAAAGGGGAAATGTCTGAGCTCAAGTAACAACCTTCCTTGAGGTAGACAGGCCTTTTGAAATTAAATTGAGAACATGTACAGAACGTAATTGTAGAACCTCCAAGGGTGATGAGAATCTTGCTGAATAAAGTACCTCCATGGGCTTTATTTGAATAGGGATCACCACCAGTTCATGTTGCTCAGTGGGTGGGTGTGACTCCACCCAGTTGCTATAGACTACCCTGGGACAGGATGGTTGGGTAGTGATATGAGCAGGAGAAAACAGAACACAATGCCCTTGTACCCAATGCAGTGAAAGAGCTTTGAACAAGTGTGATACTGATCAACAGGCCAGTCTGCACGGTTATATGATAGTTTAATGATTACAAAAACCAAAAAACTAAAAGTCAGTGGTGGTCAATGCAAGTAAGCGCAGGGGGGCAAAGTGGTTGAAAGTGACAGGCAACAGGATAGGGAATGTAAAATAAATAAATAAAACCACACACCTTGCGCTCGCTGTACTGACACTAAAAGTATGGCTATTACGAGAATAAAAAACGAAAGATCACCTAAAAGTTTAAATATTCCTCTTGTTAAATTAAAACACTCCATATTTGGAGAAGCAAGAGACAAATGTATGATGATATGTGACAAACTACTTAAAACTGGCCTTATTTCGCTTCTCCTAAACAATTCCACATTTAGGAATATGATACTAAGTAACTTTCATCCTGTTCCCAGTCTTCCATTTATTGGCAAAAAAACTGAAAAGTGTTTTTCGCTCCAGTTCCAGATTAACATGAACATAGCCCATCATCTCCACTCCTAATCATATTTTCACCCTAATCTTAGTAGGGAGACTGCTACGCAGTTAGAGGTTCATGATATCTCAAGGGGTGCTGGAAGAATGGATCCTGTGTCTCAATCGCTCAGTGGCTTTGGAAAAACTACAGTCTTGTACAGGAATAAGTGAAAAAAATCCTGGATTGCTAATTTCTCCTACGTCACTGCTAGTTGGTCAATTCTAGATCCTCCTAGTTTCCGTATATTGACCAGTGCCGAAGGCGCCATCCGTTCACTTTTATTATATAATTTATGCACCGAGTCTCGGAGATCTGGTGGCAGACCTTGGTGCACAGCCATCTTTATGTCAACTCTATTTAGCCCGGTTGTGTCAAGCTGATATCTGCATCCTGCAGAACATATATTTGATGATTGAAACATGGATGGTAAAGAGAAACTAAGTTGTAATTGAGTACAGAGTCAGCGTTCGCAGTAGCGTAACTGAGAAACTATGGCCCCTGGTGCAAGCAAGGATTCTGTCCACTTTGACTGCTGTTGGGGTAGAAAAATACAACAATTATCATAGTTCAATGAGCTCCTGTGCACTGCACCTGCTACACCAATAGTAGCTACCCCATGGGCTTGTGACATTTTATCCCATTCAATTGAGAAAGCCCCCCAACTCCTTTGGGCAGCCCTTGCTCCATAATGAGAAATGCTTGGAGCCTCACCACCGAAAGGCAGGATGCGAGCGTGCATATTAGGATTTGCTACCAACCCAAGTACTCACACTGTGCTAGCAATATCTAATTTGTCCTATCTTTTGCACTATTTCTTTATTTTAATGTTGTATCTTTTTTTTGGGTATTTGAGCAGTGCACATCTGCCATAGGGACATGGATGAGATATAGTCATAAGGCCCCATGTATTTATCTGAAATAGGCTTTTCTTTGCTTTCATCCATCCCTGTCAAAGCAGGACATAATTTATTCAGTTTTCTTCTGGTAAAAATCCATCCTAGCTTCAGCCATTACTCTTTATGCCAAAATGGCACTACAGCTCCTTTAGTTGAGTTAGCCAGATTGGTAGAATTTCTTTTAGATTCCCTCTCCTCCCCTCCCCAGCACCTTGGGACCCTCACGGGTGAGTAGCATGGTTTATAAATCCCTGATTGATTGATTGATTCTATCCAGGGTATGCTAGTAAACATTGCCACGAGAGGTTTTACTGCAACCTTTAACTATGCCTTTTCCAACATGGCAAACCCTCCCTGCATTCAGTACCAGTAGAGGCCATGGTGCTATGCCATATTGATGCTCTATTGGAAGCTTTCAAATGTACTATTCCACTCACAGATGTACAGCTCCTAGCACCTAACCTCCTCGTGGATGACAAGTCAGTGGCGAGGTGAAACCCCCACCTTAGCAGCTTAACCACTAATGCCTTAGAGCCCACCGTAGCAGGCTCTACTGGCACTAAAGACCCGCTCCAGTGTTTTCGCGGAGGGCCTTTGACAAGGGAGGAGACCTTCAAAGGCCGGTAGAGCCCACTACAGAGGATTCTAAGGCTATTAGACCATTCCTTCCCTAGAGGGCAGACTGTTCTCATTTGTAAAATTAAGGCCTTCAGGCTTCGTGAGGTCTTTGTACACAGCAACAGCTTTGAAAGGAAACATAAGAATGTTGATGCTCCAGGCTTCTACAGGCCATTCGAAGCCTGGAGCACTCTATTGTCTTCAATGGAGCTTCCAACATTCCAATGTTCTAATATAGCCTTAGAGTCCTCAGTATCGGGCTGTACCGGCCATTAAAGGCCTGCTCCAGTGTTAAAGGCATGAGCCAAAGTCAAGGGCCTTTAACAAGAGAGAAGGCCTTTAATGAAGTGTAGAGCCCGTTACAAAGGGCTTGAAGGCTATTAGATCATTCTGCCCCTAGAGGGTGGAATGTTCTAATTAGTAAAACAAAGGCCTCACGGAGCCCGAGTGGGTTGAAATCCCCTCAGGCTTCGTGAGACCTTTTTCAAACATTGGAATGTTGATGCTCCTGCTTCTACTGGACATTAGAAGACCAGAGCACTCCAATGTTGTCACTGTAGCTCCCAAAGTTCTACTGTTCTAATAAACATTTATACTGGCCTCTGTAGGATGCAGACAAGTGCTCATAAACCTTTTAAGGGAATAGGAGGGCTATGAAGCAGGGGCTGAGTGCTGGTAGGTGAGCCAAGTTCAGCAAAGTAGAAAGGAAAATAAATGATGCAAACAAAGAAAAAACTTACAGAGCAGGAAGTTGTGTTTTAGAGAGAAAGGTAAGATGGAAAGTGTTAGACCTGGCCACTTGGCGTGGGTCTCCCTTCCACTCTTTGGTTACTGTGCCTCATGTGTTTTGCTGGTGTTAGCTGCTCAGAGCACTGTGCCACTGCCAATCAGTGCCACAGTGCAAGTGCTCCCTGTATAAAATGTATACATTGATTGGATTCCGTGATTGGCTTATTTGGTTTACTGTCAGACCCCAGTAAAGGGCACCAGGAGTGCCCAGGGCTTGTAAATCCAAATGCTGCTAGTGGGCTTTCAGCACTGGTTGTGCCACCCACAGAAGCAGCCTGGTAAAATGTGTTTAAAGTCTGCCATTGCAGAACCTGCGTGCAGTCTGGTACTGTCATGCTGACTGGGCAAGGGCACCCCCTTACCAGTCCCTAAACCTTCCCTTAACTTCATATTAGTCACCCCTATGGTAGGCCGAAGGGCAGGGTGCATTGTAAGTATAAGGTAGGACAAGCCCTGATGTGTGTGGCATGTCCTAATAGTGAATTACAGCCATTTTCGTTTTTCACTTTTGTAAGGTTACCTGTTCTCATAGGCCAGAATGGGCTGTTGGAATTGTTACATTCTATAATCCCAAAAGACTCAGGGAAAATTGTAGAAATTCGAGTTTGGTATGCCTGAACTCAGGATAATAAAATACATCTTTTAGTAAAGGTTGTTTTAATATTCTGTGTTTGCAAATACCACTTTTAGAAAGTTGGTATTTGCTTGCCTAACCTTTTCAGCCCGCCTCTGCTAGGATGTGTATCTGCTGTCTGGTTTCTGTGAGTGACAGGGCTGGGGAATTCCAGGAGACAGGCTGGGGCTGCCAGGTGGTGAATAGAAAGATTACAACCAGATGGGTGGTAGGGGTACACCTAGACTCTGAATAGGGCTGTGCTCTGCCACCACAATGCTGGCTCCACCTCCTGCGGAGCGTGTGATGTCTCTGCCCTGCACACTGAAAAGACAAGCCAGAGTCCTGTAAACAAAGTGCTCAAAAACTGAACTGAACTAGGCAAAGGCCCCCTGGCCTGAAAGAACAAAAGAAATGTGGTGTAAATATTGAAGCCCTGCTCCTAGGAAATTAGATCCTGTTTGAACCAAGAAAAACCTCTGCCCGACAAGAAGGAACTGGGAAAGCTGCAAGGAGGAGTACTGTCCCTGACCTGGGAGATTGACCTGCAGTGGTTGCCTTGCTGTGAAAGGAGAGGAAAAGACTGAGAGAGACTTTAATCAACTTGTGTTTCAACTACCTCCAATGGCTTGTGGGTGAGCTTGCCCCCTGAACGGAGTCCTATGACTATTGGACTCCTTCTGCCTTCCTAAACCTGCTGGACTTTGCCAAGATCTGCCTGCCGCTGGAGCCGCGATTCGAGTGCGACTCGTACCCCTGCCCGCTCTGAAGTATGTGCCTGGCCGCCCGCATCATGCAACTCTGCTCCCAACTCGAGCCGTAGCTCGCACCGTTCACCAAGGGCCACCCGCACCTCACTTCCTCCTCCCCCCTTCGAGCCGCACTGACTCGCCGCACTCCTGCCGCTGGCTCAGGGATCGGAGCGCACCGCACGGCTGAGTATGGCCCGTACGCTCGCAGCGTACCAGACGCCGTGCACCACGTTCATGAGGTCCCCCGGCAGCCCCGCACTCTAAGAGCCTGGCCCGTACGTACAGCATGCACCGGTCGCTTCATGCCACGCTGCGCACATCGCCAAGGCATCCCCGCTATGAGGCACGACACGGATCAATGCCGCGCACAGCGAATGCCTAAGAAACCCGGACCGTCCGCATCGCTCCCCGAAGTCCCGCGCCGACGCCTCGCCCTGAGACGCCTGCAGCGAGCCGGACTCACCCCAGAAAGCTGCCGACACCGTCCCTCGTTTGCCTTCACTCCTGCCCGCGCTTCGTCCACGTCGGACGAATTTTTAAGGTACTGTGCACGATTCGCCCTCTGTGACCAAAGCGCATCGGACCCAAGCGTCCGCTTCGCGCATTTGACTCTGTGGCTGCATTTCATCCCTGCAGGGTCGAACGAAGAGACAGACTATTGAATTACCCATTTTTGGTAACAAAGAACTCTTTTCCTAAAATAGTATTGTGGCCTCATTTAAAACGTTATTGGGATCTTGTGCTAAGCCTTTTACATAAAAATACTTATTTTTATACAAACCCTGGTGTGGTGTTGTCCCTGAGTTGCTGTATGTGTTGACAAATGCTTAACCCATAATGCTCTGAGATAAGCCTTGACTGCTCGTGCCACGCAACCTAGAGGGTGAGCAGGGGTTATTTTAGAGGGTAATCCCCTTGTCCTGACTAGAGGAGAGGGTCCCTGCTTGTCACAAGTTCTTACCTGTGCCAACCAGGGACCCCCAAATCTAACAGAAAGAATAATGTGAGAAAAAGAATTGTGTTTAAAACACGAAATGAGCAGTGAGTGCAAACAAGAAAGGTTAAACAGATGTAAGGATGGCTATAAGGCTGAAAGGATCAATTGGTGAAATTATGGAAGAAAGTGGGGAAGAGCTGATGGATGGATTTATAAGCAGTGGCTGCCCATACAGGTAAGCGCAGTGGGGGGGGGGTGCGGGGATGGGGGGGTGAAAGTGAAATCTACGGAATAGGTAAAATAAATAAAACCACTTACATTGAATTCGCGGCATCGCCAGGACGGCGATTATATAAGCGCAAGGTAAGTAGTTTATTTATTTATTTATGTCACCTATTTTGTCATTTTTCACTTGCCTCGCTCACTGCGCTTACCTGTATGGGCTGCCACTGTTTATAAGTGGATGGAAGAGTAAAAGGATGAATGGCTTCTAGAGTGAAAGGGTGATGGGTCCATTTGTGAGGTAAATGGTAATTGAATGGATGCAAAGGTGACATGATGGATGGATGGGTGGAAGGGTGTCGCGATGGATGGACGAACAGAGTGTATGTAGGGAACTATTATAGTATAGGTCGGTCTTATTTTCTTCCCTCATTTGACGTCATCAGAGGTTTGGTTCAAAGTGGAGGGCATTTTAGTTTTCTTGTTAATCCCTTGGCACTAGGAAACGTGAGCAGATTATCCCCTCTCTTAACTTTTTACATTGGCTGCCTTTAGAGGCACACATTCAGTTCAGCTTGTCTCCCTTGTCGATAAAGATCTTATTCTGAAACAAGCTTATCCGGCTGAGAAACTTCAGATCTCTGTAGCACAGTACTGATCTTTCTCATTAAAAAATTGGGCACTGCCACTCAGTCACGATTTACGGTTTGCTGCTCGTAAGCCTTGGAATTCCCTTTTCTCCTCCATCCGGCTTGTTAGAACTCTTACATTTTTAGAAAGAGGTAAAAAATGTTAGCTTGAACGCTCTTTACTTTAGATCTGTTAACTATTTGTATGATATTCTTTGGTTTACTATCAGGGCCGGACTGGCCATAGTCGGCACCGGGCAATCCCCCGGTGCACCGCACGGGTTGGGGCCAGTTTTGGGCCCCTGGGGGCCATTTTTGTTACAGGGCCGTTTTTGCAGCATAGCTGCAAAATCGGCCCTGTACCAAAATCAGCCGAAAAAAAGTGGGGGAGCCGGCCGAGCACTTTGCCAGGGCCGATTGTGGTTCCCAGTCCGGCCCCGTTTACTATATTGTCTAAGGCATTGTAATATTTAATTCATTTGGTATATGTAGCATGAGCCCTCACATTTTCCTTTTCCTCTCCAAATTCATTTTTTTGTGTAACCCAAAAATATACAATTATTTGTCCATTTAGTAGGTTTTTACTCTGTGCTTGTACGAAGTCTGACAAAAAAAGAAAGAATATTTCATCTTTATCTTTTTTATGTTTATCATATTCTAGAACTAGAATACATTTCATATATTTATAGTCCCTAACGTGCACTAAAGAGGCGTGTTTTGGGAAATCACGACAGCACTTCAAAAGCGGAACTACACAGACATCTAACCTACGGATACCAGAAAGCCTTGCGAACTGACTATTGTAACGCCCACCAGAGGGAAGTAATTAAAAAGGATCAAACAAGTACTGGTTACAAAGGCGAAGCTCATTGATGTCTGAAGACTCCTATCCCCCGAAGAAGGCCAAGAGAGTGGCCGAAATGCATTGGGAAAAATAGCATGCATGTCCGCCTTGAATAAATATTGAAACCCCCCGTGATGTTGTGCGACTCAATCTCTCCCAGCTGGGGAAGGTGTTATAATATATATATGTATGTGATCAAGACGGTATAGCCGTCGAAACGCGTCAACTTTTTCATTTGGCCAAATAAAACTTGTTCCTGAGCCCACGGTGTCAGTGCCTGTTTCATATGGGAGAATTCAGGAGTGGAGATTATATATATATAATATATATATATATATATATATATATATATATATATATATATATATATATATATATATATATATATATATATATATATATATATATTATTTTTAAACAGCAAAATATCAGGGACAATTGTTGTAAAAAAAATCCCACTGAGCAGTACAATAGAAAATGCAACTATATATTTTACCTGCAAAGAATGACAACTTGGGGGACGTATGGCAATATACAGTGGTTGTGTATAGTAGATGGCATGAAGCACTCTAAGATTTCCGTTGCTCTACATGGTACCCAAAAGAATGCTCGCATGGACCTCTATTGGGGGGGGGGGCAGTCAAATGGTCGGGTATGTTGGCATGCATGATCTTAGTGTCCTTGAGCAGTACACTGTAACTGTTCCTCAAGACATAAGGCTTTGTTGATAGTTCAATAATGGCAAAGGTGATGTGAGGACAGTGTTTGCTGGGCACTCTGAACGTTGTAATGAGATCGGTCTGCCACAAGGTGGAGCCCGAACCTATTCAGTATCCTGCACTGACTAGAATAGATTCCAGTGACATAGGTGTAGTGGTACATTCACAAAAGCTGTTGTGCTGGAACAGTTTCAAAGTTGGGGAGCTGCCATCACTGTTGCATCCCTGAAGTCATAGGATTGAGAAAAATCCATGCATCACACATAGAAAAAGTGTTGCAAATGAGCCATGCCCATTCAGCAGGAGAGTGGTATGGGTGTGTGGTGTGCAGTCGGTGGTGCATTTTGGAGTATACTGTCACAAATATAATACTAAAGCATAACATGGTAGCGCATGGTCATTTGCAGACAGCCATTTCCCATTAAAATGGCCACAAAATGTGCACCAACGTGTAGATTTACTGATAAAGCCATGGTGCACATACGATAATGTCAGGTGCGTAGCTTGATCAGTAAGATTGGGGGGGATGGTTTGAGCTTCAGATTTTCCAACAATCAGGCTCGCATGTAATGTTAAAATGTATTATATGATAAGCAGGGTGCACGAGAGGGACTTAAGCGGTAGTGGAAAGATAGAGAAATGCAGATTTGGTACGCATACCAAGAGAAAAATCCCATTTTGTAAAATAACCAACATTTTTAGCACTTTCAAAACAGAGAGGGAGAGGGTGTGTGTACGTTTTTGTCTGGGTGTATGTTAAATATCCTGGTAAAATTTGCCAGACTTCTCACCATAAACGACTAAAAGCATCTGTGCCCAACTATTTTTCAGAAAATACATTTATTAGGGGAGGGTAACACTGCAAACACCCCCCTCCCACTTCCAAAGCTACCCCTTCGGATAATGTGCGCTTCATTTGCCTGGGGGACCAGTGTGCATCATATTCAGTACTTTGTCATTATTTGGTTGTTCCACCCACCACGTTGGTGGGACAGACATGGCAAGACGTCTCACTGAATCAGCAGTTGTGTTGGTCCACATGCCTGCACAAGAGCCCCTATTGAGTACCTTCATTGAAATGTCAACATCATTGTGGTTAAGGATGATAGATCAGTTTTCTTTCTGATCTCAAAAACTTATATCTGTCTTTAGGTATGGTCCTATCTGTAATAATGCAAGCATATTTACAGAAATTAGAGTACTCATCCGGAAGGAAGCACACATGGAAGGCAAACGTCTCCCATCTCAATGGAGGAAGGGGAGACCGCAGTGAACAATTTACAGAATTTTAAGTCTCATTGAGAGGGCCGATCTTTGTGAGAGATGTTAAAAAAAAACCTTTGTGAAGTGGCTCAAAAAACTGTACCCAACTGTTTGTTTTGGCATTTGGAAGTTCCTGACTCTCTTCATAAGGGTGTGCTACTATGCTTTTTGAAAAAATAAAAGAATCTTCTAGATCTGTATGCAAATAAATGTTCCATTACTGAACAGTGACTATAAGATCTTTACTAAAGTCTCAACCCAATGAATTACTGTTCATGCTCCATCACTGATTAACGGAGAAAAAATGGGTTTATCCCCAAGTGACAATTAGATGCCAATACTCATTTTATAATCAAGGCAATTGATCTTTCGATGACCCCTGCTGCCATCATCCTAGGAGACGCAGAAAAGTAGTTTGATTATTTCAGCTGAGAATTTTTGAATGAGGTTTTAATAATTATGGGTGTTTCTTCCTAAATTACAAGATTGATTGCCTCATTATGCAAAGACTCCATGGCAGGCGCAATTATCAGTAATGAATTTGTAAATACTATAACTGTTACTCTGGGGACACAAAAGGGGCTGTCCCATGTTGCCAATTCTCTTCGCAAAGTTTATTGAACCACCTGCCATTACATTCAAAACAAAATCCAACTTAGTATCAATTTATCTTCCCTCACCCAGAATCAAGATATATGCATATGATAAGCTGTTAGTGTTCAACAGGGTAATATACAGCTAGCATCAGAAGTAATAGGATTTCTGGATATTACTTAGATATTATCAAGTGGAATTGCATCCTTTTAGTAAATAAAATGAAGTATTCCTAGATCGATAGAACCTACTCCTGATAACACTTATAGCCAGAGCATCACTGGTTAAAAGTTATTACCTCTATGTTTCTTTTTTCTGCCTGGTCATGTATTCCATTTGAAAATGTTATTTGAAAATTGGAGTCTAATTCACTTTTTATCTATGGAGTATAAAAACAACCCAGAATGAGTACTGAGAAACAAAGTCTACCTATGGATTAGGATGGATTAGCACTTCCGGATTTTAGGCACTATTATATGGCAATTAACATTATAAATCTGACTAGCCTCCCAGAAATAAGTTATTTTGAAAATTACTTTTCAGATTTAACCAAACAACCTACAACTAAACTATTTCTAAAAAAAAAGCCAATCCATAGCCAGTACAATATCATCAAAATGCTTGCATTCTTGGTGTATGGAGATCAGTAGATTTCTGAAAATCCCCAAAATACATACAGAAATCCCTTTATTTAATTTATGCAGCAATTTAGATGAGAGGGAGATAAACCGCTGGACCTGATAAGGCCTTGGTAGAATAGGCTACTCATTTTGAACAGGGATCTAGTCCGATACCGCCAAATCAATTAAAATAGAAAAGTCTAAGGGATGGCTTAGGTTTTCTTATGAGCAGATCATTGCAATGCCACACAATCTTACAAACAAAAAGATTGAGGAAACTCTT
Organism: Lissotriton helveticus; assembly: GCF_964261635.1. Lineage (NCBI taxonomy): Eukaryota > Metazoa > Chordata > Amphibia > Caudata > Salamandridae > Lissotriton > Lissotriton helveticus. The sequence continues at coordinate 937,514,893 of NC_136063.1, read as the reverse complement.
ACCATTGTGGAGACTGTATTTTCAACAACAATAAAATGAACAGGCATTGTACAATGGGCAAAATCTTAATAATATTATCAATGTATATGATGAAATGATTTTTAATCTAAGGAATAAATGGAAAACTAATATTGACTCTGGGATAAATATGGAGATTTGGAAAGAGTCATCCCGGAACAACCATACATCCGAGTGGCAAATTTAAGCGCAATGCAGCTGTAGACGCAATGGCCTCTCTACTACTCTCCGAATCCTTCTATAAGCAGAGTATGAACAATTTGAATCAATGTCCTAGATGTTTGAACATTGGTACATGGCATTATATGATTTTGACTAGTCAGTATCTGCTACAGAAATAATGTATTACTTTTTATCTGTATCAGCAAAACGCATGAAGTTTCTAGTACGCCAGAAAATCACTAGAGCTGCCCAATATTCAGGATATTTTGGCATTAAATTGAAAAACCAAAAGGGGGACTTTTTATTGCTGTGTTCATTCAACACTCCTTATTAGCCTAATATTGGAAAGTTGAAGACCTTCCTCAGTCCGATATGTGGATTAACAAAACAAAAATGTAAGGGGATAATGCACTTCAAAAGACTACATTTGCTCCATATATACATGACATTTGGGGACAGTATGTAGCCTTTTTACATAATATTTGAGATATGAATTATTGTAATGATGAAATGTATATGTAAACATTATTGAAAGTCAATAATAATGATATTAAATGTTTTAGGGATGAGCCGCAATGATTTAGTGGGTGATATAACATGAATACGATTCCTCCCTTTCCTTGGAACCTAATAGAATCTAGCCTCTCGGAATTCTAGATATTGCTAATGTGGAAATTGATATTTTTTAGTCTCCACTTCCAAATAAAGAAGCCAGAAGTTGGATGTCTTCCAAAGCAACTCTATTTAGTAATAACACAGAAGTGCACATAAATCACAGTGCTCAGGTGGCTATGACCAGAGTGAACAATTTACCATAGTTTAGCGAGGATTTTTATACAGTTGCACGAGCTGGGGCTGTGCAAAACATTTACAGAATGAACAATCACTAACTCTGTAACAAGGTTGACGTTTGTTTCAGATCCTCACATACTGACAGACAATGAAACAAACTAGCACAAACATTCTCAAAGGACATTGCTGGTGCCTAATACATGTGCAGATAATAGAGCAAACAAGCACCAACATGTTCAGGGGACATGGCTTGTTCTTTAAGACATTGGCTGACAAACAAATAAGCATAAATGTTTACAAGTTGACATTGCTTTTTCCTTCTCCTGCAACTGCGGGCAATTGAACAATCAACTATAACATTGCTAGATTAGCCTCAAATGGGCAAAGGGCAGGTATGTCAACACCAGGGGGTCGATTCCGATCCGGTAAAAAGTGCTCCGAATTGCCGTTCGGAGCGTTTATCCCATACGAATCGTACCCTGCAACATCTCCCGTACATACGACGAAGTACGATCCGTACCAGGAGCTGGACTCCGTTCAAATCGTACAGGGACCGTACGAATCAAATCCCCGTACGAATCGCCCTCGGAACCCGCTGTACGCGACATCTGTACGGTTCGCGGCTGCTTTTTCCGAACCGGCAAGTACGATTCGTGTTGGGTACGCACCGTACGACCCTTTTTCTACAAAAGATGAAAACAGCCGTAAAAGCAGAGTTCGCCCCGAAACAGGTACGGAACGCCCCCCCCGGGTATGGTGCGTACCCCCATGATCACAGGGGTACGGTGCGTACCCCTGCGATCACTGGGTGTACGCACGTACCCCGCGATCTTGGGGTGTACGCACCGTACCCCATGTACGCTGGGTGTACGGTGCGTACCCCATGTCAGCTGGGTGTACGGTGCGTACCCCCCATGATCGCAGGGGTACGGTGCGTACCCCTGTGATCATGGAGGAGGACGTACCGTACGGTGTGTATGTGAATGTGCACTTTTCCGTACGAATCGCCCTTACCTGACGTGGACCGTACGAATCGTGTCCTGATACCCCGGTCCAGATCGTACTCGTCGAGTCGTACGGTGTGTGTACGAGTCGTACGGAAACGGCTCCGGATGCGAATCGTACGGACGAGAATTTTACCGGATCGGAATCGGCCCCTAGGTGTGTGAAGACACGAGCAAAACAAGTCTGTTTGGGCTGATTTGAAAAGATGTCATCTGGCTACCATGTTTGTGATCAGAAACAATCGGGGAATTACAATTGGAAGAACTGATGTTCATATTAATAAATAAAAATATGTTTTACACACTAATACTGTTCCTTGTCCAGCCTAGATTTTACCCACCACAGCCCACTGGCTGTCTCACTTGAAGAAGATTGCCACCCGGAAATATTTAATGTGGATTCCAGAACAGGTAATGTCAAGCAGGAATAGTCTACCCCAGTGGGTGTTAACCTTTTGATTTCTGTGGAACCCCACTAAATCATTACTGTAACCTGCAGACCCCCACTGAATCAATATTGGAATCTGGTGACCCCCCAATGAGTAATTACTGGAAGCCAGGGACCATGGCATAAGCATTTTTGATAATTTTAACCCCAAAACCATACATAAGAAATACAGAAACAAGCATTAATTGAACAAATATACAAATTATGAAATATTTCATTTTTCCACAAACAAACAAAATCTAAATGTTATTGGGGAAGTTGGAGCTTTTCTAAATTCATTTGAGACCACTTATCATCCATACTATATTCTGTTTGATGCACTTGCACTGTTCCTATGAATCAAGCTGAGGATACCAACGCCTTCCTGAGAGCCCTTCTCACCTTCAAGAGCAATCTATGTAAGCCGCTGGGTGGCTCCTGTGAGTAGCCCTTGACCTCTCCTTATCAGTGTGCCACTCCCTCTGCTTCTTGCTGCATGAGACTCTGACTCTGCTTCCAGTCCTGATAGCTGCCAGTTCGAGTTCACTGCTTGGAGGCCCACTGGGCTGAGACCGCCACTTGGAGCTTTCTACTGCTTCGGTTTGCCTTATTAGTAATTTCACTTTGCCTTCCCTTATTCAGTTAATTTAATTTTGGCTTGCTTATTTTTAGCCTATTTCATTTTGTTTGTCTGCTTATTTGTTTGGGCATTTAGTCGGGCCAGTTTCTTGCTGTTTCTTCACCCCATTGCTGCTCCCACTCCCTGCCCTCATGCCTCCTTGAAAGCCCCTCCCACCTCCCAGGGCTACTTATGGAGGCCGCTGCGCAGCTCCAGTGAGTAGCCCTTGACCTCTCCTCTTCAGAGTGCCACTCACCCTGCTGCAAATTCCACGAGATAAGAACACCACTTGCAGTCCCAACAGCCGCCAGTTCGAGGTTGCTCAGGGAGACCTACTGGGCTGGGACCTCCACTTAGTGCTTGCTGCTGCTTTGGTTTGATTCATTAGTAATTTCAGTTTGTCTTGCCTTATTTAGTTAATTTCATTTTTGGCTTGCTTACTTTTAGCCAATTTCGTTTTGTTTGGCTGCTTATATGTTTGGCCACATAGTCTGGGATTCTGTTTTCTGCTATTTCTTTCCCCTTTCTCTTCTCCCACTCTCCCCGTCCCTGATAGCCACTCCAACCTCCCAGGACTACTCTTGGAGGCTGCTGTGCATGCACACTAGAGGCAAGCCTATCTGCGCCTGTCCGTGCCTGCTCCGTCCCCAGCGCCAGGACCCCCTTCCACCATTAACCGCCACACCTTTAAAGAGCTCCTGACCCTGGAACCCAGACGCCACAACAACAGCTGCTTCACAACCTCTCCATGATCAACCAAAGGACCTTTTACCTGCCACCATGGTCACTTCTCCTGCTGCACCAGACCACTTGCCCGCTCCAGACCCCATGCTGCCATTGCCTTGAGGACCACAAACTACTCAGGAACCGCACTAGTGTATCATACGCAATACACAAGACGTGGTCTTCATCACTGAAATGTGGCTCAACCCCTCCTTGCACCCCAACACCCCCAACACCACCCCCCCGTGGCCACAAGATGATACACCAGGACCACACCAACAAACACGGCGGTGGCATCGCCATCATTTTCAAGGAAACATCAGTTGCAACGTCACCAATGGTGACCCATCACCCCTCATAGAACACCTCAGTTTCTGACTACAAATCAACGCAAAGACCATGGTACCCTCCCCTATAGACCCCCGGGACCCTGACCAGGCTTCTCTGATGCATCTTCAGCCACATCGCCCCTCTTGCCATCGACTGACTACTACGTCCTTCTCGGCGATCTCAATTTCACCATGGACGACCCCAATGACACCAACTCTACCTCCCTCCTGGAGAATCTCAACAACAGTGACCTCACCCAACTAGTCACTGTACCCACACACAAAGCTGGACACACACACAATGCCATCTTTAACTCCAGCGATGGAATCAAATTCACCCACGCCACAGAACTCACCTGGACAACCACACCATTGTTCACTTTACCATTTCAAAGTCCAGTACACCTCAGCCAAGCACCACAGCTCAACCCACTGCAGCTGGGGCAAGGTTGGTGAGATGCAGTGGACTCCGGCCCTCAGCCCCACACAAACTGGAACCTCATCAGATCTTGACCAGGTCGTCCAGAACTTCTCCCCCTGGATCAACAAAGGCGGCAACAAGATCGACGCTAAAACCTGCAAAAACCAACAAAACCTAAAAACGAGCCCGTTGGTACACCCTAGACCTCACCGAGAACCCCTCCAATGCCACAACCAACTTCTGCAATGCCATGACCGACACAGCCAAATGGATGAAGGTCAGCTGCTTCAAACTCGACTCCAACGAAACAGAAGTACTGATCTTCAGGAAGAACACCTCTGCATGGGACCACAGTTGGTGGCCAGCGGAACTCAGAACAACACCCATGCTAACAGATCATGCACGTAACCTTGACATCATCCTCGACCGGCAACTAACCATGAAACAAGTCATCAGGTTGCCTCCTCTTGCTTCCACACCCTTGGCATGCTCTGTAGAATCTTCAGATGGAACCCAGTCAACAACAAAGAGTCATGCAGGCCCTCATCACCAGCCGCCTCGTTTATGGCAACGCTCCTTACACCGGAATCACCGCCCAGCTCCTCAAAAGACACTAGACCATACAGAACAACATGGCCAGACTCCTCCTGGACCTCTCCATATAGACCTGCATCACCACCCAACTCGGAAACGTCCAATGGCTACCCATCTAGAAGAGATGCCAATTCAAGATCCTTGCATAAACGGCCTTCCTCAAACAAGGACCATCTTACATCAACCATCCTACATCAACCATCGACTGAACTTCCACCTACCCGCAATACTCCTACAATCCACCTCTCTCACCCTTGCACACTCCTCCGCATTCTTCGCAGTCGCATCAGGGGCCGCTCCTTCTCCTACATTGCTGCCAAGACTTGGAATGCCCTGTCCCCCCACCTCTGTACTGCACCTTCCCTGGCAGACGTCAGAAAGAAGCTCAAGACCTGGCTTTTTGATGGAGACACAGCCCCCACAGCGCCCAGATGCCCCTAGGGGTAACATTATTGAACTATACAAATGCTGATTGATTTTTGTTTTTACAATCCAATTTCATATTCCTACACATTTACAGAATGTTATCCATTTTTTAAGTGTATATTTTGCTTTTTTATTTATAAACACTTTATTAATCTGTTAATATTATTTAATTTTCTAAAAGGTCGCAGCTCTCCTGAGTAGGCTTCATGGACCACCAGGGGTCTCCGGGCCACAGGTTAAGAACCATTGGTCTATCCCATGTGCATAGAGCGCCCCTCCTTGCCCCCCCTGCGCACGCCCATGTGTATGCCGCAGATTTGATTTTTTAAGCCCGTCTTTCGTGATTCTAAGTTTGATGAAATAGCTCCGGAGGGAGGCCTGGCGCCGGGCCTTGTCCTCAGGCAGGACATCGCAGCGACTCCTTCAGGTGCTGGTGGTTTTAGGGGAGGGGGATGATCCTCGGCGTTCAGATGGAACCGATGACAGAGGTGACAAGTGCAGGCTCCCTGCAAACCACTTATCACCACCACAGGAAGGAAGAGGCGAGTGCTGGGTAAAGAACCCGACCAGCTCGTCGACCCAACTTCCAGAAAAAAAACCTTCAGACCTGTCTGGAGGGTGGGAGATGAGCTGGCCCCTCAGCAAGCTTTCGGTAACAAAGAAACGAGCTCGGGAGATTTCGACTTGCAGGCTTGTGGCCCAGGGTAGTGTAGAGGACTCAATTGTGATGGCTTTGGGTTGACAAAGAAGCCGTCAATCAGTAGAACTTACTGTAAGTGCGTATACACGGGGGGGTAACAGTTCCTCAGGTTTAAGAAAGGTATAAACCAAATTATGGTTTGTAAAAGAGAAAGATGCTAGGTGGTCAGACTCTCAATAGGTTGGATCTCTAAATGTGGTGGGGGAATTCCTCCTTTTGGATATAGTGCCCTCACACACCCTTGCGAGTGTCATGCTTGATCATTGTGCATTGCTCCTCATGTGGGTGTGTCAGAGGGATGAGCGTAAACAGAAACTAGGAGGCCTGAGTGGTGGTTGAATGGTTAGATTTTTATTGAAATATGACAAATGGTAATAGTGATATTCAGGCTATCCGTGGTCGAAATGGTCAAGTGATTTGATCTTTAGGGTGTCTCCTGCCTTCTTTTCCATTTTCTCCTGGTCATCTAAGTTCAGGGTCTGTGGGTTGCCATCCCGGAGTGTCTCCAAGAGAAGAAAAGAGCGGTCAGTATACTATCCTGTCTCCAATATGATTACCGTCACCACACCCAAAGTGAGAACATAAAATAAAGAGTAATGGTAAAGTGAAAACCCTCCTCCTCTCACAGGATATCCCAAAAGAAAATAGGCTCTCTTGTCTTTAGAGTCGATCTAGGTTTAGGGCCCTCTGCTCCCTTTTCAATCCAGTCATTAGAGCCAGTATTAAAATAACCAAGCAATGTCGTTATCCGTCTTCGTAATTAGGGAGGAAAAGCAAGGATTAGAGTTGGTATTCAACACATCAGCAGCAACACAGTACTCATACCCTCTTCGGGTCAGGGTTACAATAAATAAAATAAGGTATCCTGCATATTAGTGGGAGGGTGTGATATTTCCGAAAGGTTGTGCTAGGGCTAAGTAGTAGTGTGCTCACCCTCCTTCCCCCCCTCCCCAACTGTACCACTCACCGTGTCTGCCGCAACGCTTTCCAGCATCCTCCGGGGGCGTCAACCAGTCCTCGGGGCCAGCCGTCTATGTCCTCCTCACTGTCTTCACCTTTCTGAGCTGCTTCCTCGGTCTTCTTGCTTCACTGTGATTCCTCTTCACTCAGATGATCCGTCGTGTTCGTGTGGGGCTCGGAGTCTTCCTGGTTTCTCCTCCAGTCCGCCCCTTCCTCCTACGTCAACCTACTAAATGCCGGTTGTCCCACCTGTTCTAGTGTTCTCCTGTGCATCCATTCGTATGACTCTCCCTCCTCCGTTATTGTTTCCTGTGGGAGGTGTTGCAGTTAACTCTTTGTTTTCTCTGACTGTGTCCAGACTGATGGGTGCGGAAAAGGGTAAGTTTCAGTCACCCTCCCGCACTACTCCTTCACAGGGTGGCGCTGCAGTCCCTCACTGGCCGCGTGAGTGTGCTCTTTAGCGGAGATATTTTAAGGAGACGCCGCAGTTATGCATGCGGGTGTGTGGGCCTAGGGAAGTAAGTGAACGGTACCCGGAACCTGTGTTTATTCAGGGGTCCGAATGGTAAATTAAAATGGTGTGAATCCTGGAGCTCCCCGTTAAAAGCAAATATACAGGGCGGATGTTTGACTCATCGCTGCTCTCAGGATAGGTGCTTTAGTGGAATATTATACATAAAACAAGATCAACATGTTTTGCACTCCCAAGTGGTCCCTAGAGGATCATTTGGCGCTTCGTCAGGACCGAAATGCAAGTGAAAAACAAAGAACATAGAACAGGTTCCAGGCAAGAAAGAACCTGTGATACCTTATTCTTAAGGAGTATTAGCGTCTTTGCGCTTGATAGGGACTCTCACTGTGGGTACCTATCCCAAACCTGGTAAGACAAAAAATGGAGAAAGACACACATACATAAAAGATAGACTAACAGCATAAAGGGCAGTAATGGTCACAGAGTTATGTTTGTCACGCTTTTGCATCCACTCAGTGGTGTGCTATACAGCCCTTACATGCACACATAATTACCATATTGTCGTATTGCCCGGCTGTAAAAGAAATATTAAAAAGTGAGACTGATATCTCATGATACAGCTGACCAAAGTGCATCAGGGTGAGGTTTATAGGCTTTATCTGCAATAGAATAATCTATAATTCCCATGCACAATGCCTGCTGTGAAAGGTCCCACCACAAGCGGACCGGGTGAGGTTCGGTGATGATTTAATATTAATTGGCGTCAGTCATCCAAAATAATTGATCTTATTTACTTAGGTCATTAGTGAGGCGGTAATAGGGCAGTGGTCCTGTATATACTCTGCCCTGTACACCAGTGTTGGTATGCCCGTATGGTGACTCTTGTGTACAGTCAGGTTGCCAAGAGGTGTGCACGTAAGAGTGGGTGGAGGTTCACACTCGGTAGGGAAACATTAAAATATATACAAACATAAACATATTTGTATGCATAACCCTATTTTAGGTGATCAGGCTCCGTCTGCACCCGCTCAGTAGGAGGCTGAGCAACTGTATGGGCAGTGAAGAGGAACGCAATAAATCAGATTTGTATCCAGGGACCGAGCATTGCCTAACCATCAGACTAAGGCAATATTTGCCAAGTCGACCGTAGCGCTGTTACTCCTTTGATGTGTACTCACATGTGCTCGCCTCTCTCGCGTCTCGCAACCTACCCCTCCGTAGTGGTGTACCGGGATCTGAGGGAGACGGTCTACTGTGCCTGCTTATGTTTTCCCTGCCTCCAGATGCTGTGCGTGTTGCATAGGAGGGTCTGCTCGCTGTGACGTGTAATGACGCGCTACGTGGGGGGAAGGGCTAGGCTGGCCAGTAAAACTTCAATGTAGAGAGAATGAAAAATTGGGGTTACAAATAAGAATCCGTATCGTGTGTGTGCTTGGCCTGGTGCCCTATTAAAAGAGAATGGGAAAATAAGCAGAAAAACGTGCGTCGTCCTAGTACAAACAGTAGTGGTATATGCAAGCAGTGTTACGCTGTTTAATCTCAGAGAGAAGAGCCATAGGTGCCCTATTAAAAGAGACTTAGAAAATAGGCAGCAATACTTGCATCCTCATAGTGACCACAGTAGTAGTATGTGCAAGAGGTGTTACATTGTTTGCTCTCAGAGAGAGGGGCCATAGGTAGTGGTTCAAGAGTAGAATCTAAGGTAGCATCTAGAAAATATGTCACTCTATTGGATGTTCGTGGGATTCGTATCTTCAGTTAACATCTTCTTTGTGCACAAAGAAGTAGTATATGCAAGCGGTATTGCAGTATTTTATCTCAAAGAGATGGATCATAGATAGTGGTCAAGGCGTGGAATACCATCAAGGTAACATACAGAGATTCCCTCTATTGGGTGTTCGTGGGGTTGGTAAGTTGGCACAATAGTGTGCTGAGTTGAAAGAGGTTGGTAAATGTTCTGTATGAATACCCTAATTTCTAATGCCTACTAGGTGAAGGTGTGAGCCAGAAGGGTCCCTCCCAAAATCAGGGGTCAAACCGCCAATTCAGCCCACGGGATCTCATCATTGAGTCCTTCCGTGTCAAATCTCAGTCTGTGGACCCATTGTTGTTCTTGCCTGAAGAGGGTTCTGTTGGTCCAGGTCGGATTTGAATCAATGATTATCCACCTCATACTATTCGCAGGGTGTTTCAATTCCAAGAAGTGGACAAGTAACTTTGTATTCGTTTTCCCCTGTTGTATTGTGCTTTTGTGCTCACCAATTGTTATCTTGACCTGCCTTTTGGTCATGCCAATATATCTCTTGCCACAGGGGAAGAGAATGGTGTATACACAGTTCTTGGTGTTGCAATTCGTGTGTCTGGTTTGTCGCCATGGTGTGGCTAGACCAAGGTTAATTTCTTTCGAGGCTGTAAGATCACCACGAGACAAATAATTTATACGTTTTTATATTTTCCAAATCAAATACATCTTAATCAATACTTATGAAATTTAAAAAAAACAAAAAAACAGCAGATAACATACCAGCTCTCTCTTGTTTGAAAGTATATGCCTCCGTAGTGAGCGCTTTCTAGTCATTGTCAGGTGTTTTACTTTTGTCAAACATAATCAAAATTCCCCAAACAGCACTTGTAGGACGTTTTAGCACCCCCAGGCAGATGTTGGAGTGCATCTACCCAAAACCCGACTGCTCAGCAGTAAGTAATGGGAGGCTGATCATAAATTTCTTATTACAATTCGTCAGATATGCTTATCTTCCAATTAGTGCTATATGCTGCTGTGCGCACTGATCTGATCATCATTACACAGATGGTTGCTTCACCATCTTGTAGCCATAGACACTGTAAACTAACAGCTTGCTCTGTCAGAAATTATGCTGTCAGTATCCCTTGCATCACACCCAGACACCTGCACACTGAAGATTAGGATGAAGTTTGATTGTGCCCTGTTCCCTCTCCTCTGCACCCTTATTTGTATGCCATCCTGCAACCAAGGTGCTTGTGTGTACTCTTCCGCACCTGCCACTTGCTGCATGCCATCTCACTACAGCACCCAGTCAGGGTCGCACTTGGCCCACACTCGCGTCCCTTTCTGTTACGTTTCCTTCACCTCATTTGTTCCTAGCACCTGAGCCTTGCCAGCATTCCCACTGACCCCTGTCACACTCCTTCCCTAGTCAGGAGTTTGTCAGAGCTGTATCAGCCCCCCCCCGACCGAAATCTGCTTTTACAAACTCGCAGGGGGCTGATAAAAAATTTGTGGGGGGGGGGGCTAATTCATCCAGCCAAAGCCATATGTAGAGTGGAGATGCAGGGGCTCTAAGTAGGGGTGAAAACACAACAAAGCCTCATTACCAAGTAAATGGTCTTTTAAAGACCTGTGTGAAGTACTCGGGTGCATCTCTGTGTGTGCCCGAGAAGCTGTATCAGCCAGCCGGGCACACACATTCCTATAACATTCCCACCCCTCTGAATAACAAATACCACTTCCAGCTGCCTCGTCATGGGGTGGGAGTGGGAAGATGTACACAGCAGGGGGAAAGGGATGGCCAGTGCAGGTGACGCTTTTCTTTTGTATCAGAATTTCTGCTGGCGTCATAGCCCAGGGTTTGCTGTCTGTGCACTTCTATAGATGTGTATTCCATACAAGTGTACAGACCGCAAACCCTGGGCTATGATGCCAGCAGGAATTACTTTACAAAGGAATAGCGTCACCTGCACTGTCATCCCTTTCCACCTGCTGACTGCAATTGTATGGAATACACATCCACGGCGCTGCTCACCAGATAAATGGTGAACAGGGCCATGGATCTGTCTCTTTTTGCACCCAAGGGCACCGACGAAGCAGCAGAGGAGGCCCAGGCAAGAAGAAACCAGGAGACATTTGACCCACATCTATCTACACAGTGAGACCTCAGGAGGAGCTGGATGCCAGGGCGACAGTGCTGCTGATCAGCCCGACTCCACCGAATAGTATCAGAAGAGCAGGCAGAAGTTTTTAAGTAAATTCCAATAACTTTAATGCATTCTACAGCATCACGAGCATTACCTACTAGCTGCATATCTAGGTTACTCTAAGTGAACGGTTTTCTAGATGTACATGCATGGAAACGCCAAGGAGGACAGTCCCCTCCAAATATGCAAATGTAGTGTAAACTTGTAGGGACAGATTTACAAGCCCCTTGGGCCACTTTTGCGTCACTTTTCCCATGTTAAAAGTGACGCAAAAGTGGCGCAAGGGGCTTGTAAATCTGCCCCGTAGCGTTCAGCTTTTGGGGTGCCAGTGGGGTAATTTTAGGGTTCAGGGTGGGTATGGGTTTTGGGGTGGCAGGGATAATTTTAGGGTTCAGGGTGTGGTTATGGGTTTTGGGGTGCCAGGGGTAATTTTATGGTTCAGGGTGGGTGCGGGTTTTGGGGTGCCAGGGGGTAATTTTAGGGTTCAGGGTGGTAATGAATTTTGGGGTGCCAGGGGGTAATTTTATGGTTCAGGGTGGGTATGGGTTTTGGGATGCCAGGGGTAATTTTAGGGTTCAGGGCAGGTATAGGTTTTGGGGTACCAGGGGTAATGTTAGGGTTCAGAGCTGGTATGTGTCATGGGGTGCCAGGGGGCTAATTTTAGGGGGATCAGGGTGGGAATGGGTTTGGGGGCCAGCGAGTAATTTTAGGGTTCAAGGTGGTAATGAGTTTTGGTGTGCCAGGTGTAATTTTAGGGTTCAGGGCGGGTATGGGTTTTAGGGTGCCAGGGGTAATGTTAGGGTTCCAGGTGGATATGGGTTTTGGGATGCCAGGGGTAATTTTAGGGTTCAGGGTGGATATGGGTTTTGGGGTGCCAGGGGGTAATTTTAGGGTTCAGGGTGGTAATGAGTTTTGGTGTGCCAGGGGTAATATTAGGGTTCAGGGTGCGTATGGGTTTTGCGGGGCCGGGGGTACTTTTAGGGTTCAGGGTGGATATGGGTTTTGGGATGCCAGGGGTAATTTTAGGGTTCAGGGTGGATGTGGGTTTTGGGGTGCCAGGCCTAATTTTAGGATTCAGGCTGGATATGGGTTTTGGTGTGCCAGGGGTCATTTTTGGGGTCATTTTTTTAGTTCAGGGCTGGTATGGGTAATGGGAATCCAGGGGGGCTAATTTTAGGGATCAGGGTGGGTATGAGTTTTGTGGTGCCAGGGGATAATTTTAGGGTTCAGGGTGGTAATGAGTTTTGGGGTGCCAAGGGGGTAATTTTAGGGTTCATGGTGGTAATGTGTTTTTGGGTGCCAGGGGGTAGTTTTAGGGTTCAGGGAATGTATGAGTTTTAAGGGGCCAGGGGCCATCTACAACTCACTTTATTCAATACAGCCAGCCTGGTGATGAGCAGAGTATTTAATGATCCCCATTTCCTTTTAGGAATGGACATCCGAAACTTTTTTCAAAATGAAAATTAGATGATGTAGAATCTGATATTACGGAAGCAAGAAAAGAAATCTAGACATGGTGTACAGGAGCAGGCAGAAGAACTAAGCACAAGCAGTTCTGCAGGTCCCCTTTCAGCTCCAACAGAATCTAGCCGTGATGTTGATGCTTCTGTAAATGATATTGGATTGTATTTTAATTTAGCATAAAAACTAACAGACGATGTCAAATATAATCTTCTAATAAATACGTGTACTCCACCAGAAATGTATGACTTCAAGAAAGATTCAGGAGGAACACGCTGTTACCGTCATGTGTGGATTAATCAATATTCACCATGGATTAGCTACACTCGACAACAGAAAGGTGCAATTTGCAAGTTCTGCACAGTTTTTCCACAGCCAGTTGTTCGTGGCATACAAGGAGCATTCATAACTAGGACTTTTACTAAATATAAAGACTTCCATGAAAGTGCACGCAAGCATGTCTTATCGTCTTGGCATAAAAACGCACAAGTGGATGCAACTCACTTTTTGGTGACCAGAAAGAAACCGGAAACCAGTATTTGCCAAATAGACAACGCTGTGAAAAGGCATATTGAAGAAAATCTGAAAAAGTTATTTCAAATTTTGTCATCTATCTTATTTTGTGGCACACTTGGCATTGCATTACGTGGGACAAAACGTACATCGAGAAATGTGCAAAGTCTGTACCAATTTCGCATTGAAGCAGGAGATGTCACCCTAAAGAACCATCTGGAAAATGAACCAGTTAATGCACGTTATACATCTGTTCGAGTTGAACATGAATTGATTACATTATGTGAAGAAACATTAAGAAAAGGTCTAGTATCCTTAGTCAATGGGTCAAATGGATTTTCAATCATTGCTGAGGAAAGTGCTAACATATCAGGAAAAGAACAGATGTCACTTGGAGTACGTTTTGTAGACACGACAAGTAGTACCGTAGCTATCATCAGAGAAGAATTCCTTGGATTTGCAACCTGAAAAGAAATGGATGCTTTCTCAATTGCAAATATGTTTATGGATACATGTTCTAAATTTGGATTCAACTTAGAAAAACTCCATGGCCAAGGATATGATGGATGCTCTACAATGGCAGGAAAGGATGTGGTGTTGAAGCCATAATAAAGAGAAAATATACTAAAGCTGCTTTTGCTCACTGTGCTGCACGTAAACTTAATTTGGTTGTTAATGACCTGAATGCGGTTCCTGATATACGGAATTCTTTTGGCACAGTGAAAGCCGTCATCAAGTTTTTCCGTGAGAGTCCAAAAAGAAGATCTTTTATTCCTAATCTGCCATTGCTGAGTGAAACACAATGGACAGCAAAATACAAGAGCATTAACACTTTTAGCTCACACTTTGAAGAGATTTTAAAGCAATTATGCTTACTGGTCACAGCAGCATCAGGGAAAACACGTCAGATTGCATACCAATTGCAATGCTCCTCCAGCACAGTGAGTTTTTTCTTTTGCTTGTCCATAATTTCAGATTTCTCATCAAGTTTGGAATCTGTAAGCCAGGCTCCCCAAGCTGTTCAGTTTGATATCCTCAAGGTGTGTAATCATGTGCAAGACCTTCTGACTGTGTTCCGTGATCACAGACAAAAAGCAGAAGAGCAATTTAAGGCCATTTTTACAAACGTTCAAACACTGGCAGAAAAACTGAACATCGAACTTTGTCTTCCCAGACAGTCTGGCCGGCAAGTATTTTGTTCTAATTTTGGTTACTCCTCTGTGGAAGAATACTATCGCCAGTCTATCTATGTGCCATACATGGACTCTATCATCGCATCATTAGAAAGCCGGTTTGGCAATGAAAACATGAAAAATTTGAGTTTGTTCTCACTTTAACCAAAATATTTGGCAAAAATGACACTTGAGCAATACAAATGCCATATTGTAAACATCAGAGAAATTTCTGACATTGAAAACCTGGAAGACGAAGCAGTCACATGGTTTCAGATCTGGTCAACAAAGGATGAGCAGTTAGACAATGGATTTCTGGATTTGCTAAACCACACAGAATAATTTCCATCAGTCCGGCAAGCAATTCTCATTGCTCTCACATTACCAGTGACCACTTGCACAGTGGAAAGGTCTTTCAGCACAATGAGTAGGGTGAAAACCTGGTTGAGGTCGACAATGGAAGATGATCGCTTATCAGGTTTGTGCATGATGAGCTTACATCGAGCAAAAATTGATGGAAACAAACAACAGCTGATTGATAAAGTAATTGATAAATTTGCACAAGGCTACAGACGTTTACAGTTCCTTTTTCGAGATCAGTACACTAACCAGTGAATAAAAACTGTATAAAACTACTACTCATTGAATAATATGACTGTTACATTTCAGCAAGACTCTACATGTTTTCAATTCCTGCAACAGTTATTCAGGTTAAGTTTATATTTTTTATTTTCCAATTTGGGAGAGAACAGCTGTTATTTTATTTATGGTAATATATTAGATTTTATTTGTTTTAATATATTTAAGTTAATACATTTTCAAAACAAATACACTTGTCATATATTTTAATTCTCATTTGTTTGTGCATGGTAACACCAAATGCAGACTGACATTACATGTTTTTTTTTAATGCAGTTATAGTGCCTTCACTGCCTTGATCATGTGTGTATGAATAATGTGGTATATTCAATAGCGGTGACATAAAAACAGATTAGAAATTGCTAATCAGACAATGGCAGCTTGATCCTTGCAATAATATTTTGCATCAGGTTTCTAAACCCTTTGCATACCTATGCTTTTTCACTTTTGGCTTGGCAGTTCGGGCTTGACTGTTCCCATGAGGCACAGGGTCAAGACTGATTTGCATATGGCCATGTCTGAACTGGGGTGGTGTGGTGAGCAAAATAAAGATAAATTAAACCCAGATCTGTGAATGTTTTGCCATTGTGCAACATTCTGTCCATCAATTGTTTTTTCTTTTTCACTTTTGGCCAAGAGCTGCTCCTGTCGGCAGCTGAGCTCTGCTTTTTTCTTTGCCAACTGCTAGAACATGTGAATGCTATCTTCCAAAGTCCACAAAAGAAAGAGATGGCTGTGCCACAACACCCCCATTGGTGTATGAGATCATATGCAGCCTACATCCTGTCCCCCATGGCTCCTCCTGCATCCCAGTGTTTCATGTGCCCCACCGGGCACACATCATGTCGGAGGATGGTGATGACGTTAACATTTTGCCACCCCCCACCCCGGAAAAACTTCTGCGAACGCCCAGCCATGTGCAGTAATTTCGCTCTAGAGGTTTTCCAACTTGGCTCTTCTGGGCAAGCTGTTCCTTTGACCTCAAAACTGCATGAACGTGCAGATTCAAAGTGCCATCTGAGCGTAACCCTGTGAAGGCGATTCACATAAAAAGTACCCAATGCGCCAGAATACACTTCCGGGTTTGTTCATATATTAGGTATCATTACATCTTGCCTTGTGTCCCACCCATTGTTACCTTGCTCTGGTCTTATTCCCCCACTACTCACATGAAGGACCCTTTCCCGTAGACCTACCTCAAGTATATTGTAGCGGCATTCGTGTTCAGTATTAGCTGCAACATCACTGAATAGCAAAATGGTTGCAACATTTAGAAGCTGGGTTACAAAATGTAAGTTTAGTCTTCTAAGATGTTCTGTAGTATGTGATAAAAATTAATTGTGCCATTATACACTGTTCAAATATTATTGAGAAACAGAAGTACTTGAACATAACATGGATGTAAATGGTTTATCATTTTTTGCTGCAATTGTCTTTACTTGTTAAAACGATTCCTGGAAAAGGAATCTAAGGCAAAACTAACAAACCTGAAAGGATACATTATTTCTGTGGCCACAATGCCATCTACTGGCTAAAATTCTATTTCTTGTTTCCTCTGTTTTTCAAGGACACTAAACTACATTGCTTCAATGATAGTGGTAGTGGTTTATATTTATATTTCACCCAGGTTCTTAAGCAACATTTGGGCCATTGATAGCCTCATTCAAACGTGAATCAAAGCAAAACACATTAATCATCTTTATATATCATGCAGTGTACATTATTCCTGGTTGTTTGGCTGGTTGTGATGGAACACGATGTTTAAAAAGGCTATGGAATTGAACGAGAACTTGATAGTTCCGGGCCGAAATATAAATTAAATTTAGTTATATGTATTTTCATTCTATGTGATAGTACCTAGTGTTATAAAATATTTCATCAAAGGCATTTTTTGCACTTTTAATACTGATTATTGTAGGGTGGAAAACGCGGAATATAATAGGATATATGGTTTACAGGTGTATATTTGCAAGAAATTTGCCATGACCTCTCAAAACTGTTACTGAGCCACTGAGACCAACTCCCCATAGACTTAAAGTGTGGAAGATCTGTAACCTTTTTAGGTCAATATATTTTTCTGGGCGAGGGAACACGGATTCAATTCAATATAAGTTGAAATATTTCAGTAAATATGACGATTCATGTGTGGTAACGTTTCTTAATACAATCGGCGGTTTGCCACATCTCTAGCTCAATCTCTTCGGTTACCGCTTGGTTTACCCAGGATACATGTAAATCCACTGTGGCTGCAATGCTCTGTGGTGTGTAGTAATACCTTGAATAATTACAAAAACTCTTAGGTAGTCGCACTCTTTTTCCACCTTGTTGTCCCTTTAAATTATTTTTCTAAAAGACCCGTAGGAAATGTCAAATCATGTATTGCATTCATCCCTTATCTACTGAGGCTTTCTCACCCCATTGCCCACTCCTTCTTTTGATTTTTCTGCATCCAGGACAAATATGTGCCTTTTTCCCCTCGTTTTGGCAATTCTAGGTAATCCACGTTTGCAGATTCCACTGGAGGAAACTGGAAAAATAGCCAAGGTATTGTATTTCTTTTCAGAAAAATGGGGATAAAATAGCAGTGGAAGTCCGTTTTTCCCCTCTAAAATCGCATCAACGAAAGGTTAGCTGTGCTAAGATCCCCATGTTCCCAGCTTTCAGGAACATAGAGAGTTGTTAGGAAAATATTTTTTTTCACCTCAGGTTTGCATGTTTGTGAGTGGTAGTCATTTCCCTCTACCAGTAGCGGTTGGTGGTATACACATACAGGTAAGTAAACATAAAAATAAATAAAACAAATTTTGTTGCGCGCACTGCATTGCATTTGGCGATGCAGTGCGCATAACGAAATTCGTTGTATTTATTTTTATGTTTACTTATCTGTATTCGACCATATTCCGTAGTTTAATACCCCCCACACTGCCCCTGCCCCTCTCCATGTCACCGCCTGGCAGCACTCCTACCACCGAACGCCACTACCCCCTACATTATATGACTTCCACCTACATTCAGTTTGTTATGGTAACAGGTTTGAAAACAAAAGGTAAACCTGGAAAGCTGAACATTTCTGAAATGAAGATAACATTCAAAGTTCAGCAAGGGTGTCATTTGTGCAGATCCCCCCCCCCGCCCGCCATTATTGTCCCCAAAAACCTAATCATTGAATTAAAAAAATAATGAAAATAAGTAGGAAAAAATATGAATAGGTGACGGCCATTTTCACCTTTAAATTGTTTGCCCTCTGGTCAATTACTAACATAATATGCTGTTTCATCCATCTGATGTTTGTTGGTTGCCAAAATCTCAGAATACCCAGAGCCAAAAAATGTTTGCAACTTACAATGATATTTCATTTTGTGCCAACCGTGCAGCTATTCGTATGATACATTTAAATGCATGAAAACTGGGTACACGCAAAGTCTATGCATTTGTTAAATGTGCCCAAGATATTGGGTTCAGAAATAGTGGTTACTTGTACAACACTGAATTTTGTGTTACCCTTACTGTCATGGTAGTCGAGTGCATTTTATAAATGTGTGTTCCATTTAGAAGCTAAATTGGAGAGAACTCCAGTTGATAACTGTTGTACTAATATGCATTCCCACTCTTCACCCGAAAAATGGTACACCACTTGTGTGGCTGTGCCGATTGCCCACAATACTGTAGGTCACCAAACATAACGCAGTAACATCAACCTTGCCCCCTGAAAATTAATAGCAGCGGTATTTGGGACTGGGCTCTGCCGCCACCCAGGGATACCTTTTAAACAGACTTTTCTGAAAACACGACACTCAAGGGTGTCAAGGGTGGTGCCACTTGCATGCACCTCACTACATTTTCTTACCTAGATTATCATGCAAACCTCAAATATTGGCTAAAATCACACATTTTGGTCTGTGTATTGCCCATAAGGCAATTTATGGGCAAGCACCTTTGTACATAAAAGAACGGTTGGAGCTATATAACCCGGAACGGAGACTGAGGTCCTCAGATGCACAGCTGTTGGTATGTCCTCGGTTTAAGCTGGCCACAAAAGGTGGGAGATCTTTCTCTGTCCTGATTCCAAAAATCTGGAACAAATTACCTGAAACCCTCCGTAAAGAGGGTAATCTCCTCCGTTTCAGAAAAACTTTAAAAACCTTTTTGTTCAGGGATATGTTGTGCCTGGTCTAAACATGATGTTGTTCTTTTGTTTCTGACAATCGTGTAATTGTTGTCATTTCGGTCATAAGCGCCTTGAGACCTGCCGGTGAGTTGGCGCTATAGAAACCGGAATTAACAATAACAATAACATTTTCCTAACACTTATGTGCAAAAAAGTACTCAAATCTGCAGGAATCCTACCACCATGTGTTCCCACACTTCCCCAAGTAAAAATTGTATCCCACCTGTGTGGCTGGGTCTATCACCCACAATAGAAACTTATCAATACTATGATGCTATTAAGTTAATGTGATACTCACTTGGTCTCTGGTTTGGTCCATTCTTGTCTCGGATACTTGCCCTAGCTCTATAATTGGAATACTGTGCATTGCACACTCCGGGAGACTCTAGCTCCTTGTTGGAAATGCATTGCACAGCATCAGTTCCGGGGAGGAGTGAGGCTGCGATGCACAGCCCTATGTCATCAAAGAGGAGGCCATTGAGGAGGGGTCTTGTGATGCAAAGTCCTGTGTTGAGTATGCTTGGCACACTGGCTTGTTCTGAAGAAGCTATGGTGCTTGTGTTGCAGAGATCTGTGCAGTCCTCGAGTATCCCATTTACGAGGGGCTTGCGATGTGAGGTCGTCTGCCAGGTATGCACCATGTGGCGGTGGCTATGAAGAGGCTGCAAAGATGATGTGAAGTCCTGGCATTGGGAAAGTTCACATAGCAGAGGCGATCCGTCGGTTCTGCTCAGGGGTTGCACGCACAGCAGAGGAGCTGCGTCGATTCTCCTGGGTGCACAGATTGGTGGCAGAGCATCTTCAGGCCCACTTCCAAGGGCCCAGGACTGAGGAGGTAGCACTTGGTACAGTAGTACTCACTATTGCAGAGTCCAAGTTACAAGAGAATAGCCCTTGAAGTCACTCTTGTGGTCCTAGGTACAGGTTGCAGGTTCAGTTCTTCTCACTAAGGCAAGAGGGCAGCAATCCTTCAGAGAAGCAGCCTAGCAGACTGGCAGTCCTTTCAACAGCACAGCAGTCCTTCCTGGCTGAGTCGTCCACAGGTCCAGAAGTGTACTAATAAGTTTGGGTCTGATGTACAGTATATTTATACCAATAACCCTCTTTGAAGTAGGGGAGACCTCCTATAGGGTTCCACCCCACCTCCCAGAGGTGCTTGGAATTTCCTTTCTCCCTGCCCTGACCTCTAACTGGCTACATGTACATTTCAGCAGTGACAAGTCCATTTGTGTAAAGGCAGGACATGGCCTATTCAGTTCAGTTGTAAGTGGGGCTGTGCTCAGTTCTGCCCCATCCTGCCAGTAATGCCCATCCAGGCACACCTAATACCTCTATTGTGTGGCTGTCTGTTTGGGAGGAATAAGCAAAGTCCATCTTTCAACTGCACCCAGTCATATGACCTAGGAACATGTATCAGACAAAAGTATCATGTTTCAGACAAAAAAATGCAAACCTTCTAAATGTGGCATTTTCAGAATTATGACGTAAAATAAGACTTTACCATTAAAGAAGGTTTTAAATTACAATTCCTCAGAGACCAAACATGACTTTTCTACCTGCTCCCAATTGAACGTTACCTCTTATTAAATGGAATAAGGGAACCCAATGTTATTGTATGGGAGAGGTAGGCCTCACAGTAGTGAAACAAAGACTAGAGAGTTTTTCACTACCAGGACATGTAAAACTTAAAGGTGCATGTTCAGCTTCTTTAAATACATTGCTTCCTGCCCTATGGGCTTTGTAGGGCCTACCATAGGGGTGAAATACATAGGTAAAAATGTAGGTTTGGGCATGGCGAGAGGTTTACCTTGCCAAGTTCAAATGGCAGTTTAAAACTACACACACAGGCTGCAATGGCAGGCCTGGGACACGTTTCAAGGGCTACTCGCATGGATGGCAAAATAAGAGATGAAGGCCCACCAGTAGCATTTTATTTAGATCCCTGGGTACATGTAGTACCACTTTACTAGGGACTTATAAATAAATAAATTATGCCAAATCGGTGTAAGCAAATGTTGCCACGTTTTAAAGGAGGGAGCACAAGCAGTTTAACACTGTTAGTAGAGGTAAAGTGTTTAGCAGAGTCTTAAAAACCAGCAAAAATGGGTTCCGAAAACAGGAGGGGAAAGGCAAAACATTTGGGGATGACCCTGCTGAAATGGCTAAGTCCAAAACACCATAACCCTAATCCCTTTTTTTTTAAAGTTGAAATGCTCCAAATAGTGATAGAGAAAAATAATGTTGAGGCACAGAGGAAACTCTTCTGTGCCTCATGAGTATGGGAAGGAAGCTTGACTCCAATGATTAAAAGTAGAACGTGGACATTTAGTGATTACTGGTACATAGCCAACTCATTAACATGTTCCCTGCTTAATCTTTATTATAGTCCTTCTCTGATACCCTTGTTCATACCTACATTTATCTGGGGCATCATCGGACCACATACCTTAATAAACACACGTCTAGAAGAAATAATAGTATGAGGCCACTATAAATCCTAGTACTAAGGACAAACGCCCCAAAAAAGCTCCAGGACAAAGGCTCCCTCCCAAAGACCCCAGATGCAGTTCATTCACCCTATGATTTGAAACAGTGAGACTTAGCAGAAACCCTTGCAGCAACAATTTAGGAGCCTATGCAGATCACAAGGTGTGATGTGAGAATCAGATTGGAACATCAGGAGCAGAGCATCCTTGTGTTTGACAAAATAGGCAAACTACCCCACAATCACCCGGTACCTAGATTTGTGTATTTAGAAACACTTCCTTCGACATAACTTTAAGAATACAGTCATGTCAATTACAATTGTCCGACTGTTTGATTGTGAAGTACCGGTACTAACTGGAAGGCAGTGAAGTGTTTAGGAACTGAGATGAAGGGACTGCCACCAGATAGAGGAGTAAAATCCAAAATTTCTGTCTCCAAAGAGGAACTGCCACAATGTTCAATTACCCCTTCCACGTGATCTTTCATTGTGTTCTCTCAATCACAGGGAAGAGTAGAAAGGTAAGAGATAACCTTTTGAACATAGAACAATCAAGAAGCGAGCTACTCTCTATGGCAGCCAATCAGTTCAGCACCGAGATTCGAACTTCAAGCAACCCAAGATGAGCATGTCTGTCCTTAAAGAGTATTCCAGCAATCCAGTCCACACTCCAATGAAGAGCTTTGACTTGTTGCTTACTTATCTCTATTTGTTTATTGATGTAGTGAGTTGGGCGAAATATTTTGCTGGTGAACCAGATTTGCCCTCAATAATATGCATTACTAAACTGCCTTGGAGACAATTGAGTCTGCCTAGTGATCGATGGTTCGAGATTACAAATGCTTGACTTACATATGGGACTCCATTGTGATTTCAGTTCACTAAAGATACAATGGACTGTGTGAAGGCGTCCATTTGGCGGGGTTTTTGGGATGTCAGCAGCCTGTGTTCGATGTTTTGTGCATTTTGTTGATGCTCTTCCTTATCCAGAATAACACAGGTACACTTTCTGGTTGACATTTATTTAGAAATAATGAAACAATGATTTTTTGCATAAATAACCATATTTTAAATCCAGTATAGCATTTTCTGAAGATGAATTACCAGTGTATTTGGACTTGAACCATGACCAGATGGCCATACAACAGTTGATGCTGTTTGGGTTTGGTCACATTCCAGTGTGCTAGGTTGTAGATGCCTGCCTGGTGCTGATTTCCAGGAAAATGAGAGCTTGCTGCTTTTGCAACTGTCGACACATATTGACTCATTCATTATCTTATGTTCCTTTGGCCAGGTCTATGTGATGAAATAAATTTGAACATTAAGCGATACCTGAAGTTAAACGGTGTGAATGATGATGTAGTTTAACTTTTTCATGAGCGTGAGAGAGTTGACTGGAATGTGTGCTGCCACTTAATTTATTAACATTTTCAAGATAATATGCTGATGCTTGCTAGGCTCTGTGTGTAAACTAGAGGTAGAACATGTCCATAAATAAAAAAAGATATTCCGTTGGTTCCTTCCCCCAATGACACTGGGATCAGTTGGTTGTAATCTATAGGGCATATGTCACACAAACGAATCAAACGTCAGATTAGGTTATTCAAGTGGAATCTGGCATTACGGACAATAAAATGAAGGGACATGTTGTACTTCCCTTGGATCCAACATTGTGGAAATGGTTACTTTACAGAGATGAGAAGCTGTAGGTTTGACTGGAGCTACATGAACAGTTGCAACATAGCCCTTATTAACTGAAGGTATTTACTCTACGCAAATTAAGATTTATGTTCTGCGACAAAATTTGTGCAAGGAAGTACCTCTTTTTGCATTTTCACCCTTACACTTTTGGACTGATGCTGCCGTTTATTTGACTGAGAGTGCACTGAGGCCTGCTAACCTACCCTCAGTGCCAATGTTCTTACCCTTACTAAGGGTATGTCTAATTGGCTATACCCAATTTGCAAGTATTGACTTATAAATAAGTCCTTCGTTTATGGTACCCAGTGCATGTAAGACAGAGTGTACACACAGGGCTGCAACACTGTTTGTGCTATCTCGAGTATGACAAATAACAAAATGGCTCCAGCGCTGCCACTGCAGACTGGAAGAGTGGTGTGTACACTGCTAGTTCGACTTTGCCATTAAACCAAAGCCACCAATCCCTTAACCCCAATGTATATATGAGAGCAATACAATTATTGATGAAACTAAGTTAAACCAAAAAAGTTTTTAAGAAATGTTAAATATTTTTTTTTCTTCTACAAAGTATGCTTATTGTATAGTGCTTCACCAGGTCATAACACACAGTACAATTCAGTCATACCAGAAGAAATACAGGTCAAGTGAGATTTTCTCTTGCTTCATTGGTTTATCTCCTTATCCCAGACCTAGAATTGGATATTTAGGGGGACTTGATCTGTTTGGGTGGAAGAGGGCAGATAATGGCTAAACACATAGATCACAAGGCAAAAAGATGCAATCACCTTGGATATACAGTTTCTCGACGTGGTGGGTCAAAACCACTTCCAGTACTTATAAGTAGATAAATTCACAAATGGTCACTACCACCAGATCCTCAACCTAATGATCAAAGATAAAAAAATCTGTGTTTTGTTAAGCATCTTTTGGTTCTTGGCTGAGCGGGCAAGAACATTGTCCATTTAAAAGTGTTTACAGGGGCTTTTATCACTTGTGTGTAGTGGTGGGGGGTGCCCTCATCAAAACGGTAGTACTATAAAAGCGACTCTCCCATGTTGCTTCAAACAAATTCTCGTGTAGAGTTTCCCAAGAAAAAAAAGGAGATTGTGTATCTATGACAATGATACGTGAGTCAGAAAATAACGTTCCTCCCTTAAATATGTATGCCTCTGCACAAATGAGTATACCCTCAATGGACATAAGCCTAAGTATTGCCCCCTTCAACTTATAAAAACTCTGCAACAGGCCAGTCATTAACTTCCACACTGATAGAGCAAGTAGCGTAGATATGGTGCTGGATTTACTCTACTCGCCTCTTGCAGCAGGTTAACTGAAGTTTTCAGATCACTTATAAATGCTGCCCCCTGCCTCGTTTTAGATACAGACTCTGAGAGTGATGGTGGTATACTACACTACAGCAGAACGTCTTACACAATGTCTCCTTGAGCAAATAATGGCATTCCTCATACCACACAAAACCAAGAGCTCTGCTCACATAGCAGAAGTATTGAGCATAACAGGATCTTACCCACCCTCATGTGTCCAAAGGTTGAGCAAACAGATTGCACATGGCAGGCTCCCTAATAGAAATCACAATCCGTTTTCACTGGGTCATTAGTATGGCGGGCAGACCCCCAGGAATCAGGACCGCCTGCAATGCTTGCGGCGGCCCCGCACCATCAATTAAGATGCACCCACCACACTGGCAAAAGCATGGTGCATTTGTCACATAGCGGCGGGCGGTGCTGGAAGCACCGCCCGCCCCAATGCCACAAAGGCAAGTTGTGCCATTCAATGCACAACGTGACAGGCACCGTGCGGTGCCTGCAATGATGTACATTGAAATGCAGGGGGGTACCATAGCCCCTGTGTGCACGCCCCACCCCCCTGAGTCCCTGGGGGCCCGCAACGGGTCCCCGCTAGCAAACACTGCATACCTTTGCCGCCACAGAAAGGCATCTTTCCACCCCATTGTAATATGGCTGGCGGTGTTTAACACACACCGCCACCATATTGAGCCCTTTTCCGCCGGGTTTACTTGTTGACCGGGCGGAATAGCGGACGACGGTCTTTCCGTCAGCCAAAGACCCCCCAGCCATAGCAATATGGCGGGGGGACTTTGCTGCGTGGATGGCGGGCTGATCAACCCCGCCCGGCTGGCGGTAACTACCGCTGGCCCGGCGGGGTCGATCCGCCCGCCATCCTGATGGGGCCCTCAGTGTCTTGCCGGAATAGATTATAGAAGATCCAACATCCCTGAAAAGCTTAAATATCCCTCAAGAAGTCTGCTTCTTGGTAGCCAGGACAACCAATGTTTTTTTTTTTTGCATAGAGGTCACATTGTATGGCAACTCTCCAAAGGAAGGACTTTAACTAAAGAGGAAAACAATTTGCGATATTTTTTTTATTTTACTTTTCATAAACCTTATTTAAAGACGCAAGAAGTTGCCAGTTTCTCCAGGCTGAAAAAAGTACCAAGTGCCAATCTGTCATATGCATACCTGAAGTATCTCAGTGAGGGAACCTGTTCATATCAGAATTAAGCCAATCTTAACTGGCTCCCTGCTTACATCTAGAAACAAAGCAATCCAATCAGCAGTGTTGGCAATGTCATATAATATCAAATTATATTGTTAAAAAGTACTGCCAACTTGTTCAGACCTCTGGAGGCTTATCAGATTTTATTTTGAGTGCGCCCTCCATTCTATTATCCACAATGACTCCAGCCCAGATTTACAAAATCGTAAGCAGCACTGTGAAAAAATATGCTGTTGCGTAAAAAGTTGTATAGCACCATGTTCATAAAGAGTAATTTTAGTTTGACCATAAGCAGTGTTCTATGGTGCAAAGGCGATCCAGAGGTGCCCCGTTTGATTTCTGTTCGATGTACACTTTTTCAGTACAAATGTCGGTGTGAGGGCAGCCACCCAAATGTTATTTCCTCAATATTGTAAGATATTCCTATATTGAACATGGGAATATCATACAGTGTTATGTTTGCCTCTGGTTTAATTTAGTAGAATTCTGCACAGTCATGTCCGACTACTTTAATAGAACTAGTTCAATATGAAAACATGTAAGTGCACTGGTCCCGCACTTACTCCCACTTGCATAGAAAATAATCGTCTGTGATGCGGTCCTCTTTCATGTGCTGCTCTTTGTGCCATTGTTCTTCAGCAAGCTCAAGAGTAATTGTATAGTCCGTCTGACCTGTGTGTCTCTAGCGATCATTTCACTGATTTTGTATCCAAGGCTATCAGCCCATAACAATAGTAGTGCCCTTTCTCTGCACACAATGGGGAAAAAGGGTTGATATAGAGCGTGCTGCTCCTCAGTTGAGAATGGGGTTTTTTAACTACAGAAAACTGCAAAACGTTTGCATCTTAATTATGTATATCTTCAAGTGACCCTTGTCTAAACTCTATGGGAAGAGGCATGATAACGGCTAGCCACTTGAAGGGCATAAATAATAACAGAATAAGGTGCACAGATGTTGCCAAATCGTTGTAGTCTTTTCTCTGGGTGTCTGACTTACCGACATTCTCAGTTTCTTTTCAATGTGAGACGGAGCCTAAAAACCATTCATTAAAGCATGCACCTACCACATTAGAATGGAACCCTCTGAAAGGTCTACTTTGAATTATTTAGGGACACTATGGCAGGTTAAAAAAAAATGTTTTACTTAATTCCTTCGTAGATATTTTGTTTAATTGTGAAGTTTAGAAATCGGACTCTATTTTAATGTGGCATATATTGCATTCAGCAAACAGTAAGGTGGAGCAGGTGGAACAACTAGCAGTTATAAGTGGGAGCACTTTAGATCAACATTTGAATTGCACACCTGTGAAAGTAAGGAAGGAACATAAATTAGGACCAGCTAGTCAGTGTATTTAGATGAAGGTTGGCAAAGGGAGACGACTGAACGTAAATGATATGCTTAAACATAATCCAGGGTGAAACCTGCTCGATTGTGTCCTTGTTCTCACAGTAGCCATCTTTATTTGGTACCTAAAGTTGACAGTAAAATGATGCACCTGACATTCGATTGTATTTTTGCCTCACCTGAGGTATTTATTATCAACTGTAACCCCTACATACAAAAGCCACTTGGTGCCTGCACATGAGAGTTCTAAAGATTTTAGTTACCCCCATAGCAAAATAGTATTCACCACGAACCTTCAAACACAAACGAAGTGTACAAATCCTACCACACAAGACACTGCTAGCTTATCTTACACCACTCTTGAGAGGGATTGTATTTCAATGCTTCAGTTCGCCCCTTGCAAACGGCACCCATCAGGTGAAAGTTTGTCCATTCTTATTAACAATCCCAAGCTTCACTTGCGATGTTGTCCAATGATTAATCTTCTCTCTGCTACTCTTCAATGCATACATGCCCACCTTTCCATATAGATTAGATGCTGTCAGCTGTCACATGTACAATGATGACACCTACATATGTCAAAAATCCTTAAGATACATAGTGAAATTCTTGTCCGCAACCCGCAAAAAAATAAAAGACCAACATTTGGTTATGTCTTCACCGCATCAAAACCAGGACCCCCCTCCTCAGCCCAGAAAACCAAATATTCTATCTACTATCTATCCCTATAACTACGACTCACACCTCAAGTCCCTAAAGTTTGCCAGAAAACTAGGAGCTATCTTTGAATAAGAACTCTCCTTTATATACTTAGGTCAGCTGTTGTCAAAAGTGTATACTTTTACTTTCATCTGCAAATGAACCCTGCAGCTACTGGACGCTAAAAGTCTATCTTCCTTTCCATAGCTTTAGCCCAATCCAGCACTGGATATTTCAGTTGAGTGCACAAGGCCCTTTCAACCAAAGACCTGGCAAAACTATGTTGTATACCTTATCCTCACGTTGAAGAGCACAACTCGCATCACCCCAGCTCTACAATAAGTTCAAAGCCTGCCTATCAAAGAACTGAATTTACAACTCCCTGCCTGGTCTTTGTACACCCTGCATGGCCCTACCTCCGACTACCTTCCCAATATTTTTACTCAATACTGTTTGACCGGAAGCATACCGTTGTATTCCCAACCCAATTTCTCAATTTCAATGCCAAACCTGAAATGGTTTGGGACTCTCTCCGTTTGTTTATTCTCCAGGAAAGCAATATTTCAACATTATGCAGCCACATGAAGACTTCAACAAGCATTTTCATTGTCATCTGCTAATCCCACCCTCATACCTACCCTGCAGCTTCCCTTGGACAAACAGCACTTAAAAAAAAAAAAAGAAAAATTATGAAATTAGGATACAATTTCAATGATCATGAACTTGGTAAAAAATGAGTAGGAATTCATTTTAAAAGAGTGCGCTTATATTCTGGGACTTGAATTAGAGGGAGGTGGAATAAGGTTATGGAGCAATGGGAGTATGGTAAAGATAAAAGATGGGTGCAAGAACCTAGGGCACAAAGTCCCCCCTTCTAGCAATAGTAACATGAATGGACTCCATTGAGAAACGTGGGTGGTGTTTTGAACGAGGGGAGGCAAATAATCTTGGTATATCGTGTATTTCCTGCTTGTGGATAAGTTGGCTGCTCATTGGAACCCTGAGCACTGCTCCCTGCATGACCACTTCCACCACCGTTCGATTTTAGAACATAGTAACCCCGTTTTTAAGGAAATATGAAATTGTGCTACATATGTATTCTTTTAAATATTTTATATAGCTGTGTGGACTGCTAAGATTTTAATTAATCAAGCAATAAAGATTACCCTGCATGACCACTAAACCATGATCTTGATAACGCACTTCCTTGCTGAACCCTATTGATGAATCAAAGACCAGTATGTATTACAATGCATAAAGCATCTTTAATTAGCTAGTCTACCATTTGACGCTCTACTGGAGTTTCGT
Source organism: Lissotriton helveticus (assembly GCF_964261635.1). Classification (NCBI taxonomy): domain Eukaryota; kingdom Metazoa; phylum Chordata; class Amphibia; order Caudata; family Salamandridae; genus Lissotriton; species Lissotriton helveticus. The sequence goes on along the minus strand of NC_136063.1, from coordinate 937,485,263 downwards.
GCTGCAGTTATCATCCAGTGGTTGACTGGCTCCTGCTAGTAAATCTGATCATGTACTAAGAAGGTCATTGGGAATGGCTGAAACATAAGCTATAATACACTTTTTTAGTCCGAGAACATAGTTTGTATTTCATCTGATTTATTATGAGCAATGATAGTAATCAAAATGCTCAAGGCATTTTAAACTGGGATGTACCTTTTGCAAAGAGCTTGATTGGCAACGGCATTTGATTTGGACTGCGTTGAATATTGAGGTAAAAATATCGAGGGGAGAGAGTATATTTAAAATGCATATTTTACAAAATAACACTTGAGAAATGCAAATGCCAGCAGTCTATTATATCTTACAAATTAAGTGGAGTATTAGGAATAGCCCATTTTAATATCAGTGAGGACTTACAACTTCAAGAGAAAACCAATTCCTTCACCAGAAACAAAATGCTGGGACATTGATAAATTTGGCATTTTCAGGTGTCAGTTATGCTTTTGCATCACCCACATATGTTTTCCAATAATAAAGGCAGAGTTACCATTCACTTTTGAAATTGGAAGAGTCCCATTAGTATCGACCAATCCGGATCACTGACATAATATCGACGCCAAAAATATCGACATACCAAAATATCGAGGTTAAAATATCGAAGGACAAAATATCGACTGCCTATCTTCAAACAGGTAAGTACTAAAATATCGACTCCAAAATATCGACTTACAAAAATATAGACTGTCAAAATATCGAGTTTTTTTAAATGTCTTAAAATTAAGTTAAAAATAATATATATAAATATATTTAATATAAACTTAGAAATAATTATTAAATAAATGTAATATTAATACATAATTAATATAAATTAAAAAATTATATCACCAAAAATAATACATATATATATATATATATATATATATAAAAACATATTATTAAATAAACATATTAATATAATATAATTTAATTTAATTTCATTTCATTAGATTAATTTAATTTAAATTTAATTTAACTTTATTTTTACACTGTACCCCTGTACCCCAAAAACCCAAAACTGACCCTGAACCCTAAAAATGCCCCTTTACCCAAAAATTAAAAACTGACCCTGAACCCTAAAAATGCCCCTTTACCCAAAAACTAAAAACTGACCCTGAACCCTAAAAATACCCCTTTACCCAAAAACTAAAAACTGACCCTGAACCCTAAAAATACCCCTTTACCCAAAAACTAAAAACTGACCCTGATCCCTAAAAATACCCCTTTACCCAAAAACTAAAAACTGACCCTGAACTAAGCATGGGCGTAAAATCCGTTACGCTCGCGGATTTTTCGTATTTTCGGAGAATCCGCAATCCGCGAACTCTCGCGGATGCGGCGAGAATACGCAAATCCGCGCGAAGCGGATTTTTTGTTTGTGTTCGCACTGCTCGCGCTGCTCGCGGTCCGCGGCGCGGGCAGGAACAATCTCGCACTAGCGAAAGTACAAAAATTAGTAAAGGAAGTGGCCCAGTCTCCAACTTCCTGTTCCTGTCCAGCAAGCTCCTCCCATAGGGGTGGGGTGAAGGAAGTGCCCCAGTCTCCAACTTCCTGTTCCTGTCCAGCAAGCTCCTCCATTTCCTGGCCACTTTGATTTCGATCTTGACTGGGAAGGATTACTTTTTGTGGTTGCTGCTGGATATTTGGATTTGAGGCCTTTTGGATGACTTTTGGATTCGAAATTTGATTTCACAAAGAAGTAAGTTGATGTTGTTTGTTTGTGGTGATTTTTGTGTGTGTTGCTTTTTTTTCGACTTTTTGTGGGGAAAATCTGCAAGTTCGCAAGCTGAGGATGTTTTTGCTTGTGTTCGCACTGCTCGTGTCCCGCGCAGCAACAATCTCGCACTCGCGAAATTGTAAAAATTACAATTCTGCTGCACATGAATTGAAAACCACCAGGCTTATTTATGGGTGCATGCATGATACAACTGTTTTGTTGAATTTTTTTTTAACATGATTCTGGCCAGGGCATGGATGGCATTGGATTGTGCTGATTTTTGTGTGTTTTAGGACTTTTTGGGGTGGTGTTGGGGGCTTGCTATGTGGGTGGGGGCCATTTTATTGTCTGGTCCCGTGTGGGTGGGGGTCTAGGGGCCATTTGTAAGCCAGTTTGTGTGCTTTGTGCCATAGGCCTGCACCCACTGTGCTCTGATGTCATCCATTATGCCCAGGGGGGCCCAGAATCGGTCTGTTCGCGGTTTTTGCGGGTTTTTGCCACGTTCGCACCGTGAAGCAACAACCTCGCACTCGCAAAATTGCAATTTTGCACCGGAAAACCACCAGCAGGCAGCATAAGCCTTCTGAAAATGGATGGATGGCATTGGATTGTGGTGATTTGATTTGTGCTGTGTTTTTTGACTTTTTGGAGTAGGGGTTGGGTGCTGGCTATGTTGGTGGTGGCCATTTTGAGGCATGGTCCTGGCCATGTGGATGGGGGGGTCAAGCGGCCATTTTGAAGGCAGGCAGTGAGCTTTGAGACATAGGCCTGCACCCATTGTGCCTTGCTTTCACCCATTGTGCCCAGGCGGAGTCAGGGGTACATGAAAGTACAACCCTCTGTGTGTGTGCTCTCTTGGATCAATGTTAAATTCCTGTTTCCCAAAAATTTAGCAAATCCTAATTTTGAAATTTCCATATTGTGTGGTGTGCACGTGTGTATTCATAAATGCCTACTTGCAAACTGTTTATTCAAGCGCTACATATGCAACATTTATATTTACTGATGTTCCTCTGTCTTCGTTTGCGTTTAGGTGCACAAAACTCCGCATCATCGTTGAGCATCAGTGCCAGGAAGAAGTGCTGCTGCGGCCTGTTGTTCCGACATCTGAAGAAGATGGCTCCAAAAAGAGGTGCCCGTAGGTCCTCTTGCAATAAAGATGTCTCTACTAAGGAGAAGAAGAAGCAAGTGGCACCACTTACCAAGGAGACTGGTGGCTCAACCAATACATTTTTTGGGCAACAACAACAAAAAAAACAAAGGCCCACCATGAGTGCTGCACAGGTAGCCTGTTTAGTTGTTGAATCACCAACGACCAGTGATGTTGGTTCATCGCAAGAAAGTAGCAGCACACCATCAACACAGGTTGTAACTCATCTCACAAGTACTATTCAACAACCAAAGCCGCAACAACAACTGCATGGGCTACTAGTACAAGCAGAAGTACATGCGCAAGGAGCTGTCCAAGAAGGAGCTGTCCGAGAAGGAGCTGTCCGAGAAGGAGCTGTCCGAGAAGGAGCTGTCCGAGAAGGAGAAGGCCGAGAAGGAGAAGGCCGAGAAGGAGCTGGCCGAGAAGGAGAAGGCCGAGAAGGAGAAGGCCGAGAAGGCCGAGAAGGAGAAGGCCGAGAAGGAGAGGTCCATGGAGACTTGCAAGTAGAGGTCAGTGAAGATGCCCATGTAGCGGCGCATGGAGCGGTGCAAGTGCCCACAATGGTTGTTCTTCCAGAAGTAGGGGCACAGGAGGAAATTGACTTTGGAGCCGGGGTATCATGTCAGGAAGACGAAGCCACTCCTCCTGATGATTCATTTTCTCCCAGCTCCCCAGCAAGGAAAAGATCAAGGAGGGTGTGTAGAAGTTCCTCTTCAAGCCCCGCTCCATCAGATGATGATCTGGATCTAGATTGGCAACCATCTCTGACGTCTGAGAGGGAGGCACACCATGAGCTGCGAAAGGTATCACATGTTAAAAGGAAGGGCCCCGGAAAGCTCATACTTATGGATCCGAACATCCGACTTGATGAAGTGGTGCATTCTGATGTTGTTGAAGAGGATGACAGCAATGACCTAGTCATCACACATGTCAGTCCAGCCACACCGGCCATGCAGCAGACAGACATTTACACCCTATCCCGACGTCATGCTGAGCGTGACCATGGCGACGTGCCACTGGTAGCACCACCAACGCAGTCAAGTAGTACCACAAGTTCAACAAAACCTACAGCTCCCATATTTTCTCCCCAGAGGGGGACTCCATCCAGCTCGACTCCCTCAAGTAAGGTTGCTGCAATAATTGCACAACCCAGTAGATGTCTGCAGGGCTCATCCACCACTGCTTCATCTGGCATTGGCAGCAGTATCACCTCGTGCGGCAAAACCAGAAGTTTCCAGTCCCCAGTTTGGAACTTTTTTAGTGTCCATGAAAAATATGATAACATAGCTGTTTGTTGCATTTGTAAGACTAGCGTTAGCCGTGGTAAGACTGGTACCAACTATGGAACCGGAGGCCAGATAGGTCATCTTGAAAGAAAGCACGCTGTCGAATGGTTTCCGCACCTAGCAAACGTCAAGGGAAAGCGATCCCAAAGGGCAAGTGGCCAAAATATACCCATAGTAGGTGTTTCATCTGAAGATGATGGGGAGGTAGAAGAAGCGTCAGACATGTGTCCGGTTGCACCCAGTACCCCTGGCAGCACCACACCCTCCGTAACACATAGCAGGCACACTGAGAGTCTGGGAGACACACCAATGCGGAAAATGTCAACACTGATCAGAAGTGGGTCGAAGAAGGCATCAGCATCATCCCGTAAATTTGTCCAGCGCACCATTTCAGCCATGTTCTCCTCAGATGCGCAATTTCAACGCAACCACCCAACTGTACGCCTCTATAACACTAAGCTGGCAAAAATGCTAGCGGTGGACCTTCTCCCTTTTTCGTTTGTCGAAGGTGTGGGTTTCCTTGAACTCGTGGCAACATTGGCCCCTAAATGGAAGGTTCCTAGCCGGTACTATTTTGCCAGGGTTGCTGTTCCAGCACTACACGAAGAGGTGCTTGAGTTGGTGGGGGCAGCTTTGCAGAAGAGTGCTGTTCACACTATACACTTGACAACAGACATGTGGACCAGTTGCCAAGCCCTTGATTACATGTGCATCACTGCACACTGGGTCTCTTTTTCAGGGGTTATAAAACAGATAAATGCAGGTGGTGACTTGATCGAGATTTTTAAGGGTGCTCGTAAACATGCAACATTAGCCATGTTTGGGATGGAGAAAAGTCATACTGCAGTCAACATTTTGGCTGACTTTAACAAAAAGGTCTTGCAATGGCTGCGCCCAAGACATTGCAAGGTTGGTTATGTTTCTACAGATAATGGCAGTAATGTAGTTAAGGCCATGGCGGACGGTTTCTATTTCAGAGTGCCGTGTTTGGCGCACTGTATCAACCTTGTTGTGCAAAATTTTTTGAAAAAAGAACTTGCAGTCGACAAAACACTGACCATCTGCAGAAGAATATGCACACATTTCAACCATTCTTTTAAGGCCCGGAAGGAGCTGAGGCGCAAGCAAAATGAACGTAGAATGCCAGTGAAAGCACTTATCCTGGAGGTGGCAACACATTGGAACTCAACCTTCTACATGCTTGAGCGTCTGCATGAGCTGTTTCCAGTAGTCAATGAGTATTTCTACAACCTGGGTGGTGATACGACAGAAATGATGCTAGCGGTGGAGCAATGGCAGCTAGTTAAAAGCCTGACAGACATGCTTCGGCCTTTTGAGGTCTTCACCCGTGACGTCAGCAGGGAGGACTGTTCTTTGAGCAAAGCTATCCCACTGTTGCTGAAGCTCGAGCACCAATTCAAGGTGGTGTCTTCAGAATTAAAAGACGTTGGAAAGAACGAAGCACATGAGTTGGCGCAGAGATTATTACAACGCCTAGTTAGCAATGAACGGCTTGTAAATATCAAGAAACAACCGCACTACATTTGTGCTACTATTCTGGATCCACGTTACAAAAAGCCATTGTTTGGCAAAGTAATAATTCCTTTTGAAACATCGGATGTTACAGAGTACAAAGGTTGGCTAGCTCAGTCAGCCATTCGTTTTGAAAGAGAGCGGAAGGAAACTGTAGGAGAAGACAGTACTACTAGTGAATCAGCAGGCCATCAGGCGTCCCAAAAAAGCCCTTCTGCATCTGTGCCTGTGGCAGAAGTGAGTGACTTTCCCTCTGAGCCGTTAACCACACCAGCAACCGTATCATCTTCACCAGGCGCATGCGATATGTCTGAAGCGAGTTGGCTAACTCAGCTAGGGTTTCCTGGTCCTAGAAAGGACACAGAAGTGCAAAGTACAGGAATCCGGGAGGACATTCTTTCAATGGTGCAGGCCTATCTGGATGACTCAACAGAGGTCAATATTACTGAGGACCCATTGGCGTATTGGCATGGGAAAAGAAAAATATGGCGAGAGCTCACCAACCTGGCTATCAATTACTTGTCTTGCCCACTCGCAAGCGTGTCCTCAGAACGTGTTTTTAGTTCTGCTGGTGGCATTGTGACTTCCAAAAGGTCCCGCCTCTTGCCCGCAAATGTGGAGCGGCTCACCTTGATAAAGATGAACCAGCACTTCATACCACCAGATTACAGAGTACGAGAATGCACGCAGGAAGAAGAGGACACCGCCCTACCTGAGGAAAGTTCTCCTCAGTTACCAGAAGTAACCCCGACTGATGATTTAGCAGAGTATGAGGACGAGTTCTGCTTCCCTGACAGCGAGTTCTGAAAATGACTCAATCATTCATTAATTCTAAATAGTCCTCCTTATTCACTTTTATTCCTGTGTGTCTGTCTTTCTTTAGCAAGTGCTTCATCACATTCCCAACAAAACTGTAATCAACCAATAAAACAACAAGCCCATCAACAGAACTGTCTTGATTTTGATGCCGCAGCATTCCTCAGGTTCACAACAGTTAGTTGACAAGAACTCAGTCCTGGTCGTCTATCCTGAGTCCTCCTCCTCCAGACTCACCCTATCCATTACCCATAATGCTGATGCCTGGATTCTGCACAATGAAGAAACTTACTTAACGTTGACGAGTCCCCCACTGTGAATTCCAGGTGGAGCCAGCCCTCAAACACAAATTACAGGTAAGATAAGCGTTTGGATGGGAGGTAGTATAATGGAGTATTCGGAGAGGCGAGAGAGTGACAGTGGTACTAGCAGCAAAGTCCTAGGGCTCTTGAATTAACAAACTCTGTGACAGGCATTTACTTAGGAAAACATTTGGCCTATTGCACGTGAACGTGTAGGCGTTATTATTGCTCGCTTGCCTGTCTCAGGGGTGCTGTCTGTGGGGCTTCTAGGTTTTAGGGTTGTGTGAGCACCGCTGCCACATTTCTAATGTTGATTGCTTTTGATTTGCAGAAAATCCACGCCGGGAAACTCCAGTTGTGGCCCTGCTGCAGAACGCTTTAGGACTCTGTGAATTCCAGGTGGAGCCAGCCCTCAAACACAAATTACAGGTAAGATAAGCGTTTGGATGGGAGGTAGTATAATGGAGTATTCGGAGAGGCGAGAGAGTGACAGTGGTACTAGCAGCAAAGTCCTAGGGCTCTTGAATTAACAAACTCTGTGACAGGCATTTACTTAGGAAAACATTTGGCCTATTGCACGTGAACGTGTAGGCGTTATTATTGCTCGCTTGCCTGTCTCAGGGGTGCTGTCTGTGGGGCTTCTAGGTTTTAGGGTTGTGTGAGCACCGCTGCCACATTTCTAATGTTGATTGCTTTTGATTTGCAGAAAATCCACGCCGGGAAACTCCAGTTGTGGCCCTGCTGCAGAACGCTTTAGGACTCTGTGAATTCCAGGTGGAGCAAGCCCTCAAACACAAATTACAGGTAAGATAAGCGTTTGGATGGGAGGTAGTATAATAGAGTATTCGGAGAGGCGTGAGAGTGACAGTGGTACTAGCAGTAAAGTCCTAGGGCTCTTGAATTAACAAACTCTGTGACAGGCATTTACTTAGGAAAACATTTGGCCTATTGCACGTGAACGTGTAGGCGTTATTATTGCTCGCTTGCCTGTCTCAGGGGTGCTGTCTGTGGGGCTTCTAGGTTTTAGGGTTGTGTGAGCACCGCTGCCACATTTCTAATGTTGATTGCTTTTGATTTGCAGAAAATCCACGCCGGGAAACTCCAGTTGTGGCCCTGCTGCAGAACGCTTTAGGACTCTGTGAATTCCAGGTGGAGCCAGCCCTCAAACACAAATTACAGGTAAGATAAGCGTTTGGATGGGAGGTAGTATAATGGAGTATTCGGAGAGGCGAGAGAGTGACAGTGGTACTAGCAGCAAAGTCCTAGGGCTCTTGAATTAACAAACTCTGTGACAGGCATTTACTTAGGAAAACATTTGGCCTATTGCACGTGAACGTGTAGGCGTTATTATTGCTCGCTTGCCTGTCTCAGGGGTGCTGTCTGTGGGGCTTCTAGGTTTTAGGGTTGTGTGAGCACCGCTGCCACATTTCTAATGTTGATTGCTTTTGATTTGCAGAAAATCCACGCCGGGAAACTCCAGTTGTGGCCCTGCTGCAGAACGCTCTAGGACTCTGTGAATTATTATTATTATTATTATTATTATTAGGTTCTTCTATAGCGCGTGGCCACTCGGGAGCATCCCAGCGCTTAAGACTGACCAGACAGGGATGGGTTAAAAATGCAGATCTGAATTATCTGGTTTTTGGAAACAGAAAGGTTTTTAGTTTTTTCCGGAAGGCAAGAAGGTTAGGCTCTAGGCGAAGAGGTGGAGGGAGAGCATTCCACAATCCAGCCGCGTTGTGCGAGAACAGACGACCTCCTGTGCGGGCTCTGCTGATCCTAGGAACTATCAGCAGTTTTTGTTGGTTCGAGCGAAGATTCCTGGTGGATTTGTATGGTCTGATCATGTCATCTAGGATGAGGGGGCCATTCCCATAGAGTGTTTTATGGACCGTGCAGAGAGTCTTAAAATGGATTCGCTCCTTTATGGGGAGCCAGTGCAGGGTGCAGAGTGCGGGCCTAGCTGATGTGCGGTGGCTAGTGCCCGTGAGTAGCCGTGCTGCAGAATTCTGGACAACCTGAAGTTGCCGGATAACAGAGACAGGGGCTCCAAGATAGAGCGCGTTTCCATAATCCAGCCTGGATAAAATAAGAGACTGGACTATGGTTTTCTTTGCTGTTTCGGGTAGCTGAGGAAGAATTTTCCGAATTGTTTTCAGCAGTCCGAAACAGGTGGCCACTGTCCTCCTTGCCTGGGTCTTAAATGACAGCTCTGCATCCAACCAAAACCCGAGACTCTTTATCTCGGTCTTTGGAGTGGGTCCTGGGCCCATACAGGAGGGCCAGTGAAGCACGTTGTTAAATATGGCTCGTTTTCCTAGGAGCATCAGCTCTGTTTTTCCTCCATTCAATTTTAGGTGGGATAAATCCATCCAGTTTGCTACTGCCTCCAGGCAACGGCAAAGCCTGGAAGGGGGGGATTCCACTTGATTGAGAGAGACAACTAGCTGGGTGTCATCAGCATAGCTTACCAATTGGATCCCGAAGGGAGCTACTACTTCTGCCAGGGGCGCCATATAAACATTAAACAGTGTGGGGCTAAGGGAGGAACCCTGGGGCACCCCACACTGTAATGGCAATGATGGAGAGCAACTACTGTCTGAAAAGATCTTAAAAGATCTACCGTCAAGAAAGGACTCCAACCACATGAGTGCCCTGTCTTTGACGCCCAGTTTTCTGAGACGAGACAGGAGGACACGGTGATTCACCGTGTCGAAGGCGGCGCTGAGGTCCAGGAGGATAATGGCCGCGCTGCCACCTGCGTCCAGAATCCTCCTGGAGTCCTCTACCACCCTCAGCAGTGCCGTCTCCGTTCCCTGTCCTCTCCGGAACCCGGTTTGGGTTGGATGGAGCAGGTTATGGGTCTCCAGAAAGGATGCTAATTGTTTATTTACCCATTTCTCGGCAAGTTTACTAATGGCAGGGAGCAGGGAAATGGGACGATAGTTGGAAAAGTCCTGGGGGTCGAGATGAGGCTTTTTTTAACAGGTGGAGCCAGCCCTCAAACACAAATTACAGGTAAGATAAGCGTTTGTATGGGAGGTAGTATAATGGAGTATTCGGAGAGGCGTGAGAGTGACAGTGGTACTAGCAGTAAAGTCCTAGGGCTCTTGAATTAACAAACTCTGTGACAGGCATTTACTTTGGAAAACATTTGGCCTATTGCACGTGAACCAACACGATGACAGTGTTCAGTTAAATGAAATTACTGCAAAACCACCACCCACCCAGCTCAAAAGTAGTAAAAAAACAGGTATGCTCAGATAAAGTTTGAAAAAGTATATTTATATCCCTAACAAAATAATCTCCCGCAAGACCCTCCCTAACCCCAACAAATAAATAGTCCTTCAAAAGTCCCCAAAAAACCCAACTCCCAATTCCCACCCCCCAAAAGTCTCAAAAAAGGGGCAAGGGACACTCTAGGGATGCAAGCTGTTAAGTTTGGCCTCCAGGGCATCATGCCTTAGGGCCAGGGCATCATACTTCTCCTGGAGGATGGCTTGATCTAGGCGGAGGCCCTCCACCACATTCTGATATTTGTTCCATTTCTGGACCTCCGCCTCTAGGTCGGACACTCTGCGGAGTGCACGGCGCAAGCGACCCTTAACAGTACTGCGAGGTGCAGCTTTTGCTGCTCGGCGGTGGCGTCTTCCAGCACGGCTCCGGTTCGCTGGAGCACTGTGCTTACCGGCAGAACGTGGGGTAACGGAGGAGGATGTAGATGATGTTAGATTTGATGCACTGGAGTGTGTGTCGTCCCCCTCCAGTTCCACCAGCCGCCGATATTCGGCAACAGTTGCTTCCAGCCTCCGTTGCCGGGCCAGTACAGCCAGCATACTCCTCGTTGGTTTGGAGGTTTTAGTATTGCCAACTATATGAAGAAAGAAAGACATAATCTGTAACCAATGCTCTTTAAGAATATGATTAACACAAAATGATTCAGCAGGAAGTTGTGTCACAGTACAACTAGCAACTAGCCAGGGCAGTACAAAACTATTCAGGCCAGTATCATGGGCGTCCGCAGGGAGGGGCAAGGGGGGGCGCTTGAATCACCATTTCCCTTCCCACAACTCACTTGTATCCTTGGTTTGGTGCTCTTTCATATGAAAGAGATCTGGCAGAAGTGAGTGATTTTTCCTCTGAGCCGTTAACCACACCAGCAACCGTATCATCTGCACCAGGCCCAGGCGATATGTCTGTTTCCCTCCCTCTCTCTCTCTCTCTCTCTCTCTGTCTCCCTCTTTCTGTCTCCCTTTGTCTCCCTCTTTCTGTCTCCCTTTGTCTCCCTCTACCTCGCTGTCTCTCTCTCTCTGTCTCCCTCCCTCACCCTCCCTCTGGCTCCCTCCCTCTCTCTCTCTCCTTCTGTCTTCCTCTCTCTCTGTCTCTGCCTCTATCTGTCTGTCGGTCCCAGCCTGCTGTAATTACCATATTGTAATTTGTCACTGGGCCACCACTGGATACACATCATATCCTATCTAAGAGTCAGATAGTACCATGATCCAGCTTACCTGTACTCGCCACCGCCGCCGTCTCCTTCCTCACAGTCTGTACTTCTTGCTCTTGGTCCGACTCCTCTAGCGCCGCATCCTCCCCAGATTGATCCTCGGACTCCGAGTCAATGATGACCACCACATCCGAGCTGGCCCCGCCACCAGATGTTCCACCTACAAAGTAGATTTAAGAATGTTAGATTACACCACTCCACTAGTATTTGGTCTATGAATGAAAAAATGTGAAAACAACAGAAAAATTAATTGACTGTCTACTCTAGTCTAAAGTAAAAATGTCCCTCCTTCCAGGGAAAGCTGTTGTCTTGCTTCATTTTTTTGTCACAATTGTTGAATGCTTGCTTAATTTTAACACACACTATTTTTCTCTGAACAGACAGAAACTGGACTTCTAAGGACAAGAGGAACATCAACTTCAAACCAGGTGAAAGCTCGGCTCGACCACAAGAAATGTGTTCCAATCCATTACTCATCAACTCAGCACCAAGCACTTTTCCATTTCCAACTAACTTTATTTTAATATATGTGTTTACTTAAACTTTTAATAAAGCTTTTAAACTTGAATAGACTCTGTGGTTTTTAGTCCTCCAGACTAGAGTGACTGAGGGAAAAGTTTTGCAATTTTTGCAAAGAGGAGTCTGTGCTGCTGACACTACCAGGTTTATTTATACAGTGTGCCAAACACGCCACTCTGAAATATTATTACTCTGGTCTTTGGTGTCCGTAGTTCGGTTTGTGGAGCATTGTCCCTGCAACAGTAGTATTATTGATTTTGCTCCTATCTAAACACTATTTCGAAACAATTAAATTAGGAATGCTTGGACAACAATAGGTCCTCTATATTTAAATGAAAACTTACTGGGGCCAGCAAAGGAGCACTCGCCGCCCTGGCCTGCATCCTCCTCCTTTGGAGCCACTGCATCCGATTTTTCGGTCCGCTTGCCCCTGGGCGGACCTGACGTACAACATGAAAGAAATAACAGAAAACATTGATGATTGCTGCTTGCCGATGTCCTTGTCAACCAAATCAAACATTTAGAAAGAACAAGAACCTACTATTTCATCCAAAAAGAGGGCTACAAAGGAAGGACTGCACCTGAGCCTCTACTCTAGGGGCATATTTACAAGCCCCTTGCAGCTCTTTTGCTCCATTCTTGCGTCAATTTTGTGACGCAGCGCCACAACAAGAGAGGCGCCATGGTGTGGCGTATATTAACAACGTGACGCATATGGGAGATGCATCCCATTCTAAAACCCTGCGCCATTAGGGAGCATTCCATCGCAAGGGAGGGCGTTCCTGCGCAGGAACGCATGCTAAAAGTGGCTATGGGGAATATATAAAATTTCAATCAGTCATTTAGGACAATGATGCGTCACTGAAACCCTGCGCCTGCATGAAGCAGACTTACGGCTTGATGCAGCATTGCTGGAGCTGCGCCATCGTTGCAACGCAACTCCATCAATGAGCCGCCTTTACGGCACCGATGCGTAACGCTTCGGTGACGTTTTGGGACCATGGTGTGCCGCATTGTAAATACGGCGCACCATGGGTGGTGCTGGCGTGCCGCACACTTTGCAGGGATGCGCAGGTAATTGCTAATCTGACACTTAGGGGCATACTTACGAGTTCTGAGCTGGACACCTCCAGATGTGCACCAGAACAAATGCGTAACGCAAAACTAACCTTGCGTCACGGCAGATGCGCCGCTATTACAATGCGGCAAACCCTGGCGCAAGGGTAGGCAGATGCGTGACGCATCTCGTGATGAAATAGGGGCGCATCTCTAGAGTCGCGTCGCGGGCGCGATGCAACTATAGCAGTGCTCAGGGCTGCCCAATACTCAACATACCGCATCAGTCCTTACGCCTGCTTCAAGCAAGCAGGCATAAAGAATTGACATAGCAGCGTCGCGGAAGTGCCTGCGTTAAATCTTGTAGATTTCACGCAGGCACTTTTGCGAGGCACACATCTGCCTGACCGGCACCCCCCCTCCCCCCCCCCTGCGTGGGAACGCACCCATTGTGGCGCAGGCCCAGGTCTTCACGTGGCGCATCTCCTTAGATGCATCACGTTGTACATGACTCGCAGGGATGCGCCACGTTTACGTCGCTGTGCGTCAGGTAAGGCAGTGTAAACGTGGAACAAGGGGCTTGTAAATCTGCCCCTTTGTGTCTAGCATTACGCAGTTCTGTAAAATACACTCATACATTACTCAGCCCAATTAAATGAACACAAAATAGAAAACAAATAAGCAGTGGCACCGGCACAGAGAAGGAGAACAGTGCACCTGAAATGCACAGAAGATTTTGAAATAGTAATTTACCTCTCCTATCAATGTAATCACCAGCAGCATTATTGCTCTTTGTAAAAAAGTTAAAGCAAACATTTGCAATATAACACAGTCACACAGAGCAGGAGAAAAAACAGAGTAGTGAGTAATGAAAAAATTGCTACTACTACTCACCAAGCCCGGGGACCTCCACTCCCAGCACGTCTAGCAGGTCACGCTCTCGGTCCAGGATGTCGGTCCAGCGGTGGGTGACTTGATTGTAGGTGCGCTGGACCCCCGTGATCTTAAAAAGGGCCCGGCACACCTGCCCCCACCGCTTCCGTCGCTCCTGGCTGTTGGTGTAACCAGCAGCGATCCTGCCGCCTGCCGCGATGGTCCTGGGGAGACGGCGCTGCACATAAAAAACAAGTGCGCCCACCTCCTCAGGGCTGAAGATCTCCCGGGGCACCACCATTTCCGCCCTCAAGCGACCACACGGGAGCCGGGCACGGGCTGCGGTGCCCGTCTTGGGCAGCTTGACAGCTGTCTTGACCATGTTCTGGGCAGGTGTTAGCAGTAAAGAAGAGACAAAATGAAAAAGAATAAGAGTAGGGAAGAAGGAAATAAAAGTTTAAAAAAGTAGTTCAAAAGTAAACAAAAGTAGCCTAAAACACAAAAATATAGATCTAGAAAAATAGAGGGATAGAAAATAAGTTAAATAGATCAAAAAAATATTAAAACAAGCAAAGGATGGCAGAGATATACAGAGGATAGAAACACCATACCCAGACACATAGGAATGAATAAAAAACAAGATGGCGGCCCGATCACGTGCGCGTAAGTAAGTTCGCACGCGATTTCTCTCGCGAACTCGTGCGAACTTGTATTCGCAAGACGCTCATCGCGCGAGATTACACATAGCGGGCGGAAACTGAAATACGTCACGCAAACAAAATGGCGGCACCCATACTCAACCTTGGGGTAACTCGCACGAGTTCGCGGCTTCCACGGGCGAGTTCGCACTACGACGCGCCTCGCGAATAGGGCGAAATTACCGAAAAACGAGTTTTGCAAAAGCAAAACGAACGAGCAGGTGCAAAAGTTCGAGCTCATCATTTGTAACCATTTACCTGTAGTGCTTCCTGAAGGGGCCCTCCAGAATCCGGTTGCCTACTTGCAACTATTGTGTGACCCTGCTCTGACAGTCACAGAATAGTTACAAGTATGCCATTGCATCCTGTTAAAAAACATTATTTACATTGCATTTGCAACAAAAAGGAAAGGGAGCAGACAAGCAGGTGCCAGCCTTCATTAATGTCAGTTGGGGCAGGGCAGGTGTTGTTGTTTGCAAAACTTAAAGCACTTAGCAGGTGTTTGTTCACTCAGTGGTCAATCAGAGGGTGTTGTGATGACACTGAGGGTGGCATGGGTGTGCCAGCCAGAGGGTGGCATGGGTGAACCAGAGTGCCAGTGTTGACAGAGGATGGCAGTGCTTTGCTTTGCCCCAATAATGTACACTGGTGAACTAGAGGGTGATGTGATGACACAGAGGGTGACATGGGTGAGCCAGAGGGTGGCATGGGTGACCAAAGAGAGTGCCAGTGGTGACAGAGGGTGGCAGTGATGAAGAAAGCTTAGCAAACAGGCTGGGCACGTAGAAACAACAAGTTCGCAAAACTGGCGACCCGACAAGTAAGTTCGCAATTTGCGAAATTGTACAAAACCCTCGCGAACTTGCAGAAACCCGTGCGAACACACACACCCCCAAAAAATACGCAAATCCGCGAGAATTCGCGGATTCCCGTATTTTCGCAATCCGCGAATACGCAAATCCGCAAATTCGCGGATTGCGAATCCGCAAAATCCGCCCATGCTTACCCTGAACCCTAAAAATACCCCTTTACCCAAAAACTAAAAACTGACCCTGAACACTAAAAATACCTCTTTACCCAAAAACTAAAAACTGACCCTGAACCCTAAAAATACCCCTTTACCCAAAAACTAAAAACTGACCCTGAACCCTAAAAATACCCCTTTATCCAAAAACTAAAAACTGACCCTGAACCCTAAAAATACCCCTTTACCCAAAAACTAAAAACTGACCCTGAACCCTAAAAATACCCCTTTACCCAAAAACCCCAAACTGACCCTGAACCCTAAAAATACCCCTTTACCCAAAAACCCAAAACTGACCCTGAACCCTAAAAATACCCCTTTACCCAAAAACCCAAAACTTAAATTTAATTTCCAAAACCAATTACTTTTATTTACGAAGTAAATTTTATTTAATGGTCAATTATTAATTAATTAACGAATTTAATTAACATATTTAATTAGTTATTATTAAATTACTCCCCACCCTATCCCCCTATAAACTCACAACCCACCACAGAAATAAATTTACTAATTATTATGTATTTATTCTTTAAATATTTATAATTACCAATTATATTTTAATTATTTACCAAATAATAATTAATTAACAATTAGTATTAATTTACATATTTAATTAATTACATTTAAATTACTTCCCACCCTATTCCCCTATAAACCCACCACCCGCTACAGAAAATAATTTAATAAAATTAACATATTTATAAATTAATCAATTATAATTAATTGCCAATTATATTTTAATTAATTACCAATTAATAATTATTTAACAATTAATTCTAAATAAATATCAATACATAAATTAACATATTTAATTAATTATAATTAAATTACTTCCCACCCTATTCCCCTATAAACCCACAACCCGCTACAGAATAATATTACACAAAAAATTAAAAATATTATTAACTTACCTTAAATTCGATATTTTTGTTGTCTATATTATGTCTAGTCGATATTATGTCCATTCTATATTTTTGATTCGATATTATGTCCATTCTATTCGATGTAAAAAAAATTTTGTCGATATTTTTGTTGTCTATATTATGTCTAGTCGATATTATGTCCGTTCTATATTTTTTACTCGATATTCTGTCCAATCGAAATAAAAGACTCTATATTATGACTGCACACCGACCAATCCATAACACAAAATCCTACGTTTCGAACGATCCCTTATTCACATTCTTAGCCTGAGTAACTTGTTTTACCAAATACCACACTCTAAGGTTTTATAAATCTACAGCTAACCGTAACCCCTTACCTTCACTGTAACAAGAATTTTAACCTTAACACATGCTCTATCCTACTGTGTAACTCTTCCCCCAAATCAGCAACCTACATTTTCCCTAATTTAAGCCTACTAATTTATACACTAACCCAAACTTAATGATTTCCACTTACCCTGTTCAGAACCCAAATCAACTCTCTGATCACTTCTTTTTCCTTGCTCCAACCATGTACATTTATTAGACTTTTCATTGAACAATTGTTTTCTCTTTTCCTTCTAACTTTTTGTTACCTACTTTGTTGTTTTACTGATTGCTAAATTACTGGACCAAAGACATGGCACTACAATATTTTAATATTAGACAAATGGCAAGAATGTGACCTAATGATCTTTGGAGAAACAGATGGATAACGATCTCTTAAGAAACAAATGGTACATTTATATACCAAGTTACGTATTTTTGCCAATGCAATTCACCACCGAGGATCCAGTTCTCAGTTTATTATATTTTTAAATATTGCTAAGATCTACTTTGTATATGTGTGTCTGTATTTGGGGAGTGCAAACCTAGCTTGAGCAACTGGGTTCTGGACAGTGGTGACGCACCCCAGGGAGTTTAATCAATGAGCAATAGTCAAGGACAGACTGTCAAGTCGGGGTGGTACTCCTCGAAGGGCTATTTTCTGGATTATAGGAGATTTAGTGCTGATCTAATATTGAATGAAGAATGCTTGCTTTCCGGTTTCATCAATCTATTTGGATACCATTGTGATCTTCTTAAAAAGCTTGTACAAAGCTAACCATATCTGCACATTGTCCTTCTGAGATCAGTGTATGCAAACACACAGACATGAATTTCTTTCTTAACAGATGAGATTGTGAATTGGTGCCATTTCTTCTGGAATGTTAGTAATCAGCCATTTCAAAATCCAAGATTTCCAAGATTGGGAACTTCCTCATCCTAGAAGTCTAAAAGATATACAAAGCATATTAGCCAATGCCAAGGTCTAGCAAGCATGTGTCCTTGGATTATTCAATTGTGGTGGCTAAAGTGCCTAGATTAACCCAAAGTAACATGTAGTTTGTTTTTACAGAAGAGCGTTCACGCGCAGCGGGCGGGCCGATTGTGCGCCGAAGGCGCGCCAAAGGCAAGCCCGACTATGCCCGTCCGCGCCTGCCCAGCACCAGGACCCCTGGTCCTCGACGATGCCAGCCCACCTGACGGACCTACGACGCCGCCACCCTCCACGCACTCAACGCCGGCCGTAACACCGCCTGCTACCAAGCCACCCCGAGGCACACACACGGACCCTTCACCTGCCAAGCCTGCCGATCCACCTGCCTCCGGACCTGCACCACACCCGCCAAGCCGAGCACCAGCACCAACCACCTCAAGTGCATCCTGCTCAACACCCGCTCCGTCCACAGGCACGCCGTGGAACTCTGGAACCTCCTTGACACAACCTCACCAGACGTCGCCTTCCTCACGGAAACCTGGATGAACGCCTCCTCAGCCCCCGACATCGCCATAGCCATCCTGGGCGGCTACAAGATCACCCAGAGGGACCGCGTTAACCAAACCGGAGGAGGCATCGCCATCGTCCACAGAAACACCGCATCACGACCAACTCCGACGACACCCTCACTGCCACCGAACACCTTCACTTCCAGATCCAGACCGACCCCAAGACCACCCTCAGAGGCACTCTCATCTACAGACCCCCGGGACCACGCACACAATTCAGCGAAGCCATCGCAGACTTCATCAGCCAGCACGCCCTCACCTCCTCAGACTACATCCTACTAGGTGACCTCAACTTCCACCTGGAGAACAACAAGGACTACAACACCGCCGCCCTGCTGGACAACCTCGCCAACCTCGGACTCAAGCAACTGGTGAACACCCCCACCCACTACGCCGGCCACACGCTTGACCCCGTCTTCTCCTCCAGCAAGCACATCTCCTTCAGCCACTCCACTGGACTACATTGCACAGACCACAGCTGCGTCCACTTCAACTTCAGGAGAACCACTACCCACCACCACCCGCAACAAGTTCCCCGCAGAAGCTGGAGCAAGATCACCGCCGACCAGCTCACCACCACCCTCAGCCAGAACCCGCCTACCAACACGATGGACCCCGACGAAGCAGCCCGCAACCGCACATAGTGGCTCACCGACTGCGCAGACGAACTCGCACCACTGAAGAACCCTCCCAGCAGACCCGGCAGCAGGAAAGCCTCGTGGTTTACCACTGACCTCAAAAACTCCAAGAAAACCTGCCGCACCCTCGAAAAAGCCTGGTGCCACGACCAGACAACAGAACACATGACCGCCCTCAAGAACGCCACCCGCAAACACCACCAGCTGATCCGCACCACCAAGAAGACAGCATGCAAAGAAAGACTGGACAACAACACCCACAACAGCAAGGAGCTCTTCAGCATCGTCAAAGAGCTCTCAAATCCCAGTGCCTGCAACACCGACATCACTCCCTCGCAAGACCTCTGCGACTCTCTCGCCTCGTTCTTCCACCGCAAGATCGCCGACATTCACAACAGCTTGGGCGCACAAACCACGCACCCAACCACCGAACCAGCGCCCCCAAACACCACCCTCTGCACCTGGACCCCTGTCAGCACCGAAGACACCACCCACATGATAAACACCATCCACTCCGGCTCCCCCACCGACCCCTGCCCACACCACATCTTCAACAAAGCCGACTCCATCATCGCACCCGAACTCCGGAACATCATCAACAGCTCCTTCGCATCCACCACCTTCCCGGAGAGCTGGAAACATGCTGAGCTGAGCGCCCTCCTCAAGAAACCCACTGCGGACCCCACGGACCTGAAGAACTTCCGCCCCATCTCGCTCCTCCCCTTTCCAGCCAAAGTCATCGAGAAGACCGTCAACAGACAACTCTCTGCCTTCCTCGAGACCAACGGATCCCTCGACCCCTCACAGTCCGGCTTCCGAGCAAACCACAGCACTGAGCCCACCCTCATCGCAGCCACCGACGACATCAGGTTCCTGCTCGACAACGGGGAAACAACTGCCCTCATCCTCCTGGACCTCTGAGCAGCCTTCGACACCGTCTGCCACCGCATTCTGATACAGCGCCTCAGCAACACCAGAATCCAAGAAGCGGCCCTGGAGTGGATCATCTCATTCCTCGCCGGAAGAACCCAGAGAGTCCGCCTTCCCCGTTCTGATCCGTGGCCACCGAAGTCATCTGCGGCATCCCGCCAGGGTCCTCACTCAGCCCCACCCTCTTCAATGTCTACATGAGCCCTCTCGCAGCCATCGCCCACCGACACAACCTCAACATCATCTCCTACGCCGATGACACATAGCTAATCCTCTCCCTCACCAACGACCCCGCCACCGCCAAAGTCAATCTCCAGGAAGGAAAGAGAGACGTCGCAGAATGGATGAAGATCAGCCATCTGAAACTGAACTCGGACAAGACGGAAGTCCTCATCCTCGGACCATCTCCCTCCGCGTGGGATGACTCCTGGTGGCCCCCTGCCCTGGGCAGCGCACCCAAACCAACGGACCACGCACGCAACTTGGGCTTCATCCTGGACTCCTCCCTCACGATGACCAAGCAAGTGAACGCAGTCTCGTCATCCTGCTTCAACACCCTGCGTATGCTCCGAAAGATCTTCCGATGGATCCCCACAGAAACCAGGAAGACAGTCACCCAGGCCCTCGTCGCCAGCCGTCTGGACTACGGGAACACCCTCTACGCTGGAACCACAGCCAAACTCCAGAAAAGCCTCCAGCACATTCAGAACGCCTCAGCACGACTCACCCTGGACATCCCTCGCCGCAGCCACATCTCTGCCCACCTGAAAGACCTGCACTGGCTCCCCGTCAACAAGAGGATCACGTTCAGACTCCTCACCCACGCACACAAGGCTCTCCACGACATGGGCCCGAATTACCTCAACAGCCGCCTCACTTTCTACACACCCACCCGCCAGCTCCGATCCGCCAGCCTCGCCCTCGCCTCCGTCCCACGAATTCCGAAATCCACCGTCGGAGGAAGATCCTTCTCCTACCTGGCAGCCAAGACATGGAACTCCCTCCCCACTCACCTACAGCTGACCCTGGATCACCTCTCCTTCAGGAAACATCTTAAGACCTGGCTGTTCGAGCAATAGCGACCCCACCCCCCCTCAGCGCCTTGAGACCCTTACGGGTGAGTAGCGCGCTATACAAATTCTTGTGAGTGAGTGAGTGAGTAGCAGATAGAGTCCTTTTGCATATTGTGAACAAGGAATACTTTTACGCACTACAATGCACACCTTTTAAACCAAAATGTGTTTAGCAGTTTTGAAAGCTCATTTTGTTTTTAATCTTAAAAGACTAAAGTATTACCTTGGAACAGTAGCAACCCATCCTTAAGGGTCGAGGCAACCAGCCCCTGTGTATTTGCAAACATGAAAAGTATCTGTCAGGCTGAGCAAGGGCCAGCCTGACACACCCTTTGTATTCTGGTCAGGCAGCCAAGTACTGTACATGGGCTAAATGGGCATGTGTCTGACTGTCTGAGCTGAATTTTGCCTGGCTGAAGATTTCACAGCCCTGTGGGCCTGACCTCCTCAGCTCAGCAAAGCACTAGGAGGTACTCCCCTCTTGATGAGAGGGTGTGTTACAGCTAGACTCCGGCAATCAGCCCAGGGCACTTTAGGGCTTAAAACTGAATTACCCAGATCCAACAGTGATACCTCGAGACAGGGTGGAGTGGGATCAGCAGGCTCACTGACCCAATTCCACTCTGTAAGCAGTAAGGGACTGCCACCTTCTCTCATTTTCTGACCCATAGCAAAGTCCGTCAATCACATGTGCTGGCAGTCCCAATCTTCCAGAATACAAGGTTTCCCCTCCCGCCACCTGCGATCACTGCTGTGGGGGGGTATGTTTTTATTAAATGTTTGGTGCATGTGCACGCATGTATGAATATATGTATATTTGTGTGTGCACTAAATGGGTGTGCACATTTGTGACTGGATGGGTATGAGTGAGTCTGATTGTAGATAGGTATGGGTGAGTATATGTGTGCATTTGGGGCTAGCCTGTATTCCCCCCTTTCAAATTACCAGCCACCACTGCTATGGTAAAAAAATGGATGAAGCTCTAATCAAAAAGTGACGATATAATCTAGGAAATTGACCATGGAGAATGAACTGAAATGTAATACTTAAAAGTATAAAGTGCCAAACGGGGCTAACCATTTGCGCTAGAATGGGTTAAATCCAAAAGTTAAATCAATGGAGCAGAAGTGTACTGTAGCGGTAGGGTCAGAAGTCCAGTTCTTATACCCACTGGTGCTTTGAAGTGGGGGAGACTTCAAAGTAGGGCTTTGATGTGCATAGAGGTCCTCACTTCCTGCCCTGGCACCAGACTCACTACAGGGCGACATGCAGCTCTTTGTATGGGGACAGGACACTGACTATGTAGGTGTAACTGAAAGGCTGTGTCCGGCTCCTCCCTTCCATCCTGCCCACGATGGCCCATCATCACACCTAAACTCCCTTTGTTTGTGGCTGTCTATAGGGACTGCACAAAGCCCAGCTGTCACCCACCCCAGACGCGTATTGGAGACAGGCTGCAAGCACACAGGGCTAAGAGCAGATGAATGCCATATTTCTAAAAGTTGCATTTTTAGAATTGTACTGATAAGTTCAACTTAACCATTAAAGATGAAATACAATTCCATTGGTATTAAACATGATAGCTCTGTCTCCTTCCAACTGGGGATTACAGCTTGTTAAGTGTAATAAGGAATCCCCAATGTTAACCTATGGGAGCGGTAGGCCTCACAGTAGTGAAAAATTAATTTGGAGGTTTTTCACTACCAGGACATGTAAAACTTAAAAGTACATGTCTTACCCTTTAATTACACAGAACTGTGCCCCATGGACTACTTAGAGTTTAGGTCAGGCTCATATATGTAATAAAAGGGGAAATGTAATGCTTCGTAAGGGTTGTAAATGCCAAGTTAATATGGCAGTGCAAACTGCACACACAGGCTCTATAGTGGCAGGCCTTTGACATGTTTAAAGGGCTACTTAAGTGGGTGGCCCACTAGTAGCATTTAATTTACAGGCCCTGGGGACACTTTACTAGGGACGTACAGGTAAATTAAATATGCCAAATGTGGATAATCTAGTCAAACCATGTTTAGGGGAAAGAGCACAAGTACTTTAGCACTGGTCAGCAGTGGTAAAGTGCACAGAGTCCTAAGGCCAACAAAATGAGATCAGCAAAATTGGAGTTAAGCAGGCAAAAGGTTTGGGGGGAAGACAACCCTAAGGCTGACAAGTCTAACATTGGGGTTCTCCCAGTTGAAGACTGGGCATCCACTTGGCCAAAGTCTGAATGAGTCCCTTAGAATCGACCGCCTTATGTGCGCTTCAAAAATTGCATATATGTATATTTCTGCTTATATTTATTATAATTTATAGCTATGCATTAACATGTTTGTGTGCTTACTGTTAATGCTCGTTGCTTAGCTGTTAATATTTACACAATGGGACTAATGATCATTTCAACTAATATTCAACCAGCCCTCCTTCTTGCTGTGCTATGTACAACTAATGTCCGGTTCAACGTTTTCTTAAAAATGATTTAAATGTTAAATAAATAACAGCATAGAAAAACAAGATCAACCTGGTGTTTGTTGCTATGATAACAGCAGGTATTTGATAAAGGAAAATTGTACATTAGAGGAGCAATAATTCAGATGTGAGAGGTATAATGGGACAGATGAGCATGTTTTCTTTCTTAATGAATTGTAAACAATATATCCTGCATGCAGAATATATAATGATGGTGAGGCCATTCCCTGATAGAAACTGCAGTTATTTAATTTTAGCCCATGGATTATGTGCTTTTGATATTTAGATACTAAGTAAATATAAACCATCGATTTTCTCATGACTTATTGCATATTTAAATATTTTATGTAGCATACTCAATGATGAAATGTTTTAAATATTCTTATTGCCCCATCTTTGTATAATGTCGTATGTTCCAAATTTACCCACCTTCACAAGACAATGATGAGTCTCCAACATGGCAATTGTTGCTATTTTTAAAAGCAATATAACAGAACCCTTCAAATCTAACAGGCTTTATATTGACCTAAATATGTTCTCACATTTTTTCACATGTGTTTCTTTGCAGGGGTTCAAAAAGGTATGTGCTGCTCTGTATGAAGGCTACAAAGATAGTGCTTTCGGAGCAGAGATGTTAACTAGAATTGACCTGTGCTCCATGCATAAGAAGCCAAAGGAACCTGGATATTATTTCTGTGAGCATTCAATTCATGTCGGCTCAAATGCTGTAGCAATGACTCCGACCATCGAGCTCGACATTGCTGATGCGTCAACAGTGAATGTGAAAGGAGGAGTTGATTGTTCTTCCACTGTTGAAGTGCCATCAGTGCTAACACCAGACATTGCAACTGCTGCATCGGTAACTACAGCAGACAATATTGAGAGCTCCTCCATTGTCGGAGTGACGTCAGTGCTAACACCAGACATTGCAACTGTTCCATCGGTGGCCACAGAAGAAGATACTGCGAGCTCCCTCACTATCGGAGCGACTTCAGTCCGGATACCAGACCTTGCAACTACTCCATTAGTGGCTACAGGAGAAGATATTGAGAGCTCCTATACTGTTGGAGTGACTTCTGTGCTAATAGTAGACCTTGCAACTGCTCCATCGGTGGCCACAGAAGAAGATAATGAGAGCTCCCCCACTGTCGGAGTGACTTCAGTCCAGACACCAGAACTTGCAACTGCTCCATCTATGGCTACAGAAGATATTGAGAGCGCCCCCATTGTCGGAGTGACTTCAGTCCTGACACCAGACAATGCAAGAGCTCAGTTGGTGGCTACAGAAAAATATACTGAGAGCTACCCTACTGTTGGAGTGACTTCAGTGCTAACACAAGACATTGCACCTGCTCCATCGGTGGCCACAGAAGTTACTGAAAGCTCCTCCACTGTTGGAGTGAATTCAGTGCTAACACCAGTCTTTGCAACTGCTCCAATGGTAGCCACAGAAGAAGATACAGAGAGCTCCCCCACTGTCGAAGTTACTTTAGTGCTAAACTCACCCATTGCAACTGCTCCATTGGTAGCCACAGAAGAAGATACTGAGAGCTCCCCCACTGCCAGAGTACCTACTGTGCCATCACCAGACACTGCAACTGCTCCATCGGTAGCCACAGAAGAAGTTACTGAGAGCTCCCCCACTGCCAGAGTGACTACAGTGCCAACACCAGACATTGCAACTGTTCTATCAGTAGCCACAGAAGAAGATACTGAGAGCTCCCCCACTGCCAGAGTGACAACTGTGCCAACACCAGATATTGCAACTGTTCCATCTGTAGCCACAGAAGAAGATACTGAGAGCTCCCCCACTGTCAGAGTGACTACTGTGCCAACACCAGACATTGCAACTGTTCAATCGGTAGCCACAGAAGAAGATACTGAGAGCTCCCCCACTGCCAGAGTGACTACTGTGCCAACACCAGACATTGCAACTGTTCCATCGGTAGCCACAGAAGAAGATACTGCGAGCTCCCCCACTGCCAGAGTGACTACTGTGCCAACACCAGACATTGCAACAGTTCCATCGGTAGCCACAGAAGAAGATACTGAGAGCTCCCCCCCTGTTGGAGTGACTACTGTGCCAACACCAGACACTGAAACTGCTA
Organism: Lissotriton helveticus; assembly: GCF_964261635.1. Taxonomy (NCBI): domain Eukaryota; kingdom Metazoa; phylum Chordata; class Amphibia; order Caudata; family Salamandridae; genus Lissotriton; species Lissotriton helveticus. Next base: position 937,459,799 of record NC_136063.1, on the reverse strand, counting down.
AATCGGTGGCCACAGAAGAAGATATTGAGAGCTCCATCACTATCGGAGCAACAACAGTCTGTACACCAGACCTTGCAAGTGCTCCATCAGCAGCTACAGAAGACGTTATTGAGAGCTCCCCCACTTTTGGAGAGACTTCTGTCCTAACACCAAACCTTGCAACTGCTCCATCGGTGGTTCTAGAAGAAGATACCGAGAGCTCCCCCACTGTCGGAGTTACTTTAGTGCTAACCTCACCTATTGCAACTGCTCCATCGGTAGCCCCAGAAGAAGATACTGAGAGCTCCCCCACTGTCGAAGTTACTTTAGTGCTAACCTCACCCATTGCAACTGCTCCATCGGTAGCCACAGAAGAAGATACTGAGAGCTCCCCCACTGCCAGAGTGACTACTGTGCCAACACCAGACATTGCAACTGTTCCATCGGTAGCCACAGAAGAAGATACTGAGAGCTCCCCCACTGTCAGAGTGACAACTGTGCCAACACCAGACATTGCAACTGTTCCATCGGTAGCCACAGAAGAAGATACTGAGAGCTCCCTCACTGTCAGAGTGACTACTGTGCCAACACCCGATATTGCAACTGTTCCATCGGCAGCCACAGAAGAAGATACTGAGAGCTCCCTCACTGTCAGAGTGACTACTGTGCCAACACCAGACATTGCAACTGTTCCATCGGTAGCCACAGAAGAAGATACTGAGAGCTCCCTCACTGTCAGAGTGACTACTGTGCCAACACCAGACATTGCAACTGTTCCATCAGTAGCCACAGAAGAAAATACTGAGAGCTCCCTCACTGTCAGAGTGACTACTGTGCCAACACCAGACATTGCAAATGTTCCATCGGTAGCCACAGAAGAAGATACTGAGAGCTCCCTCACTGTCAGAGTGACTACTGTGCCAACACCAGACATTGCAACTGTTCCATCGGTGGTTACAGAAGAAGATATTCAGAGCTCCCTCACTATCGGAGCAACAACAGTCCATGCACCAGACCTTGCAAGTGCTCCATCAGCAGAAGATGTTATTGAGAGCTCCCCCACTGTTGGAGAGACTTCTGTCCTAACACCAAACCTTGCAACTGCTCCATCGGTGGTTCTAGAAGAAGATATTGAGAGCTCCCCCACTGTCAGAATGACATCTGTGCTAACAGTAGACCTTGCACCTGCTCCATTGGTGGCTACAGAAGAATGTGAGAGCTGCCCCACTGTCGGGGTGACTTCAGTGTGAACACCGGACCTTGCAACGGCTCCATCCGTGACTGCAGAAGACATTTTTGAGAGCTCCCCCACTGTTGGCATGAATTCAGTTCTAACACAAGACTTTGCAACTATTCCATTGATGGCTCCAAAAGAAATTGAGAGTTCCCCCAATGTTGAAGGCACTGCAGTGATAACACCAGACCTAGCACTTACTCAATCAGTGGCTACAGGAGAAAGTGTTGACTCCCACTGTGGGAGTGACTTCAGTGCTAAAACCAGACCTTGAAAGTGCTCCTTTGGTGGCCACCAAAGAAGTAATAGATTTCTTTGATTGTCAAAGAGACTTCAGTCCTAACACCAGACCGTTGCCAACTGCTTCATCGGTGGCCACAGAAGAAGATATTTAGAGCTCCACCACTGTTGGAGTGACTTCAGTGCTAGCAGGAGACCTTGCAACTGCTCCATCGGTGGCTGCAGAAGACTTTTTTGAGAGTTTACTCACTGTCGGAGTAACTTCAGACAATGCAAGTGCTAAAGTATTTGGCTAGAGCAAAAAGTGTTGAGAGTTCTCCTGCAGTGTGTTTGACGTCAGTGCTCACACCTGACAATGCAAGTGTTTCATCAATGAATATTGAATGAAAAATCAAGTACTCTGCCTCTCTTTGGAGTGTCTTCAGTGCTATAACCAGAAATTGCAAGTGCTCCTCTGGTGGCCACCAAAAAGTAATAGAGTTCTCCACTGTAGAAGTGACTTTGGTGCTAGAAATTGAAAGTGCTCAGTCTGTGGCTACAGAGTAATGTATTGAGAGTTCCTGAACTGTGGGAGTGACTTCAGTGCTAGAACCAGACACCGCAAATGCTCCATCAATGACTCTGTTTCAGTGGCTTCAGTGGTAAAGCAAGACAGTGCCACACCGATGGCTAAAGGAGTAGGTAGCTCTGCCACTCAACAAGGACTTCCGTACTGGAGCGGGCATTACCATCACCCTACAGTGATTATGGGAGGGAGAATTGAAAGTTCTGCCTCTGTTGCCAACACTTTGTTGCTAGAGCCAGCCTGTGCCAGTGCTTTATCAATGGTTGCAGGATTCGAGAGTTTTCCCACTGGCAGGGTAATGTCAGTATTTGAAATGGACGTTCCCAATGAAATGACTACACACATACATGTTCTACCTCAGCCATAGTGACTTCAGTTCTAAATCCGGATATTGCCAGTTCTCCCTCAGTGGCTATGGAAGGATGAATAGCTAGTTCTGCCTGTGTTGCCATAACTTCAGTGCTAACGCTAGAGAGTGCCCGAGATGCAGCGGTGGCTACAGAAGAAAGAATATAGCGTTCCCCTCACTGTGAGAGATTTCAGAGCTAGAACCTGACAAGTCAAGTTTGCATCAATAAATATGGAAGAAAGACTGGAGAGCTTTGCCTCCGTAGGAATGACTTTAGTGCTGAAGCAGGGGCCTGCCAGTGCTCCAGCGAGTGCTACATACAGAATTGATAGTTATATCGCTGTCGAAATTACTTCAGTACTAGAAACTGACACTGCCAGAGCTCCATCAGTGGCTATGGAAGAAGCAATGGGGAGTTCTGCTCCTGCGAATTTAGACCTGCACAGTGAAATGACTGTCACCTTACCCATGATTCCAACGAAACTGGTCACCTACATAGCCAGTGTTTGGTTTCATAGAGGTGCATGTTTTATCTCTTCACCGTTTCTAATATTCTCAACACGCCTTTCTAGTGTAATAATTTGAACGATCTTATTTGTGTGTCAATGGACTCTGATATTACTTGGAAACTGTAAAGTTGTGGAGCAATGGATATGTGTTTGATGTTGTTTGAATCTGTAAGAAAAAAGTTCATAAATCGAGAACGATTTCACAGATACGAATTTATTTAAAGTGCATTAGGTTGTATTTGACAGTTTAAACTTGTTACATTTCTGTTGGATTGTGTTTTGTTTTTTGCTAAAATGTCTGATGTTCATCAGTTGTTCTCATGTTGGTCAGCCAAATTCACAGGAAGGCTCTTATGTTAGGGCTGAGTTGATTTCATGAAATCAGTCCAATAACCATAATGCACTGAATAAAAATGTTAACTTTTGAGAATTATCTTTACTCAGTGTTCTCCAATTCATAGCATACTCTAGTAATTCCTTAAATATATAATATTTGACGATGTGAACTAGTTTGAATCTGTCTTTCAAGGGCAGCGGCACGGCTCATGGGTGGGGCAGTGGGCGTGGGTGGAAATAGCGGGCTGCTTTAAACAAAAAAAATAATAATAAAAAGTAAAACTTACCTTGCCACCACCGGGTTCTGCGTCTTCGGTCCTGCACGCCTGTGTCTGACTCCAGGACGGAACAATGAACAGGCAGTCAGCCTCCCACCCCTAAGCCAATCACAATGCTGCAATGCAGCGTTGTGATTGGTCTGAGCAAGCAACATGGTGCTCAGCCAGAGACTGGAGGGATGGGCATGTTCTCCTTTTAGGGTGACCAACCTTCCGTAAATTTCACGGACCGTCCGTAATTTGGACCTCACGTCCGTTGTCCATGAGAGTCCTTTTTACGGAAGGCTTTTGTCCGTAATTCTGGCCATTGCAGGGAGCAGCACTGCTCCCTGCGAGAAGCCTCAGGCCCCTGATGGGGCGCCCCGAACTCTTCCTCGAGGATAAGAGCAGCCGCACCCCACCCATTGTCTTTCTGTCTGTGGCTGATTGCCCCATACAGAATGACAATGGGCCACTTTAAGTTGTTACACTCTGCTCTCTTTAGCTGTCCTTTTGCCCCCATTGGTCTGCCCTGGTCTTCTTCCTGTGAGTGTCGTGATTACGCTCATTATGCACATGCTGTGAAGACTGCCCTGGAGCAATCTGTTTAATGCCCAGTGTTTCACACAAGTTGACAGGAGCAGCTTTGATCAAATAATTTGACAAACCTTGCTCCCGCACAATTGGTGCCTGCTGCAGATTCACCAGGTCACCCAAGTCCAGATTTGCCTCCAACATGCTTTCTCAATCCCAAAACGGCAGTTCTTTCCTTTGAAGATTATGCGCTCATGTTTTTAGCTTTAATAACTTTATAATCAACTCAAACCACCTTAAGCCTGATGTGATCTGTGGCCTCATGGTTATTTTTTAAGAGATGTTAATTCATACTTCCCTGCCCCTCCAAACTGTTCCGCACTTTCGATTTGTAAACAGTTGACCCCGTGCTCACCAGTTTCAATACACAGATGCTTTAGAATTAATCTATCAATGGCTCGTAGTTAATAAACCCTGATGAAGGATGCTCCCTAAATTTCTTGAAGTGTATTGTTTTAAAGGCAATTGGAAGCTTTGGGGAGAAGTTGGTGCTTCTGTGGGACGCTGTGGTTGGTAAACACCTTTGTTTGACTTGGCTGTCTCTTGCGCGTTTTATGATGCGTTAGTTTTAGGTTTGGCCCAACTCATGCTTTCTCGAACGTTTATCATAAACATGAATTTATACATAGTGAGTGAAACCACAGTGGCTCTGTCTCTTCACAGCAAGTGACAAATCATATGTGCACAACAGCCCAAAAAGGGGTGCCCTTCACTGCCTGGGCTGTGCACCTGGGTTGCTAGGCAACACCTTTATTTTACTTTTTAATACGTTTGCTATTTTTTCCACATTGCTTATGCTTGAAGAAGAAATAAATAACATTAGGACATTGGAATGGGGAGCATACATGAGTGAAAGGGAGGTTGGAGAGCTGGAAGAAAGGATGGATGGATGACTGAAAAGTTGAATGGGTAGACGGCTGAGTGACTGGGTGGATGGATTAGTAAGTGGAAGGATGGATGGGTGGGTGAAAGGGTAAATGGTTGGATGGATAAGTGAATGGATGGATGGGTGGACAAGTGGATGCATGAGCGAGTGAAAGGGAGAATAGAAAAAAGGATGGCGTTCGATATAGCGGGTTCATCACAGCAATCCTCCCTTTAGTTGGCCTATGCGTGCCGCATTACATCTCACAATGGCACTCGGATATGAGATGCTAGTAACAAAGACTATCCGGGCAGATCTTCCTGACCACTTTTCTCACCAAACATGCCTGCTCAGGACAATGAGTTGTAAACAAAATATCAGACTGGACAACCCAGTGCAGTAACCATATAAATAGATTACTATCATATGAAGTACAACAAAAAAACAGCACAGTTGCTCACAGCTGCACGCATACCGAAAAACCATAAAGTGCACGATTGTCTAAAGTGCACGATTGTCTCAACCTAATCTAAACTTATTTTGACTTGTACTTAAATGGTTGTCTATTTACTCACTTTTATACTATTGTGCAACTTCCTCTGATGTGTCTGTAAAACTTACCTTTTGTCCGGAAGTTTTGTCCTGAATTTTGACCTTGTGTCATGAATTTTTGTCCTGAATTTTGACCCTTTGTCCTGAATTTTTACACTTACCGTCCTGAATTTGCACCCATGCCACTTGGTCACCCTATCTCCTTTCAGGCCATAATGCTGCCTGCATGGGGAGCAGGGAGGTGCCATGACTGTCTTTGGCGGCCGAGAGGGCCGGCCAAACAGTCATTGCGCACAGGCGTGTTCTACCTTTCCTCCCCCGCAGCTCTGCCCCTCCGCCTCTCGCACTGCTGCAGCAGGAGGAGAAAATAAAATGACAACATTCTGTTACTCTCATTTTATTTTTTCCTTTCGTTGCTGCTCCTGGCAGGTGAGGCGACGCTCTGTCTTAGCAGAGAAGCCGCCATAATTTCTCTATATGAGCTTACTATGAACCAATTCTAAATCATGCTTTACTCATAAAGATTGCTTTACGTCTTCTAGCCAGGAAATGATCATGCAAAAACTGCACTCTGATTGCCTGCCATGCTAACCATTCCTCCTTCCAAGAGGACTTCCTAATCCACGTTAAAGTGCCCGCTTAACTTCAGACATGTGTATAAAGTGACTCTGGCTTTGCAAACAGTTACTTTTTAGTATACGCATAGTGCCTAATTTGAGCCTGAGGTTTCCGGTGTTCAGCACCGGCACTTAAATAGCAACACCAGCACTTTTCATGAGCACCAGTTAAGGACACATTCATTATTGGGAGATTAAGTGATTTGCCCAGAATCAAAGGATGTTGAGTCGGCGCCGAGACTCAAACCTGGTTTCCCAGCTACGCAGTCGCCAGCGCTGGTCATTACTCCACATCCTCTCCCCACTTTCATGGTAAGTAGTTAGTTCAGTTTAGACTGCCTAACAGGAGAAATGAGCAGGCGCAAGCTGCCTCCTGACAAGAGCGCTGGCACTTATTTTTTTACAATTAACCACTGGATGCACATCACCCTGGCTCAAGATGGATCTCAAATCCGAACAATCTGTACATTGTAGACAATATTTACTACACTCACCCAACATTAACGACATGCAATATTCTGCCTTTTATTGGCTATCTAACAGGAACAATAAAGGGTCATACTCACAGTTTAGCTAGAGAGACTTACACCCTCAGGAGCACCTAAGCCACACAGTTGGCAAAGCACTACTAAGTCAACACCACTATCAAACATTACATCACCCTACACTCTAGAAGCTGCAGATATGCATCATCAAGGCACCTCATGCGCGCAACATTGCATCATATTTCCCTACCTGAACTGTGCTGCATGTATAGAGAACACTCTCCTTGTGTTGAGCAATTGACAACAAACCACCCAAAAACTTCCTCCTCATTATCCTCCATACACATGACAAATATCTTCTTAGATGGAACCCATTTCATTTTAACACCAGCATAGACCATTCTTTTTCTAAACTAAATATTGAACAAACTCTCATCACTTCTCACAATCCGATAACAACAAACTGGTAGGGGGGAAGGAGAGCATAACAGGAAAGGGGCAAGTACTTGATGGACAAAGCTATGGTGAAACAACAAACAAACACTCAATGGATGGGACTCCTAGATCTGCATAGAAGGGCATCCAGATTGAGAAAGCACCTGTATGTCTTAATACTGGCAGTGTGCTGTACATATGTTAATACCGTAGCACTTGTTGCTTGAGAATGGAAATGCAGATTAAGTGAAAACAAACAGATGATATTAAGTTCTAATTGTGCACTGACTAAATGTAATCATTTACCTTAGCTTTGTCTATCAAGTTGTTGCCCCTTTCCTGTCATGCTCGCCTTCCCGCTAACAGTAAGTAAGGTATGATCACTGTTGTTGTGAAGGATTTCTGTACTTTTGAATTTTAACTTCACCTAGTTATATGTTCAACACACTGAAACTCTCCAATTGAGTGTGCGTTATAGTCATTTAAAAACAAATTAGGAGATTCAGCTGCCCCACCCTCTCATTTCAATACCTCAAGATAGTGTATGTCAGCCACCCGAGACAATTTTCCATGATAACTCCATATGAGGCCATTAACCCTTTCCGTGCTGATGACGGAACTGCTCCGTCATCAGCCACGGTGGTGCTGTGCTGATGACGGAGCGGTTCCATCATGGCCCGCCCGACGCGCCTGCGCGACGCTGATTTCGCGCCTGCGCGGCTCGTTCTATTAAGTGGGCGGGGCCATGACGGAACCGCTCCGTCATGAGCACAGCTCAACCGTGGCTGGTGATGGAGCGGTTCCGTCACCAGCATGGGCGCGCCGCGCTGCCCCCCGCCCCCTTAGCGCTGCAGCGGAATAGCCGCCGCAGCGATGAGGTTAATGTAAATATTTTATGGTGTAGGAGGATGGTAAACAATCCACGTCAGACCACATTCATATCTATACTGTAGAAAATAGAGTGGGCCAGGTGATTCATCTACAATTTTATAGAGAACCTTACTGTGTGGGGCTAGTCTGGCAAAGTTAAATGTCATGTGTTACCATCACCCGTCTCTCTCTATGCTAGTGAATGTCTCCTATTAGCCTTTTCACAGTGTTTGAGCATGTCTAGTGACGGGGTTACTGCCTATGCCCAAATATGAATGAATATGTTTGAGTCAATTAATTAAAATTGATACAAGTGCTCATATTTATTCATAAAATGACACTATTAAAACATCAGTGTAAGAATGCGTAGTAAAACCAATCACATTATAAAAACAAGTAAATAGATTTTAATAAGCTAATACTACAGTGTTGGCAGTGGCCTGAACAATGAGGTCCTTCGCTCTCGCATTGCAATAAAAGATCAAATTTGCCCAAGCGAGCCAAGTGCTTAGGAACACAGATAGTCATACAAAAGTCCAATGCCTCCTTTCAGGTGGAGACACTATTATCCCTAAACTTCGGTTTTAGTAAAGCGTGACGTGCAGATAAGAACTCTTGACAGCACCATAAATGTAACAGGGATTCTCTTTAGTACTCGCGGAATCTGCAGGGCAGGCTCTCTGATGTAACGGCTCAACCAAACTAAATTCATTGATTGGGAGGGCCATAATTCGTGCTCTGAGGATGCAATGCTTGGTTTCTTTAGTTAGTGCAGACTTTATATACAGTTGCAGTGTTGTGTCCTCATGTGATTTTAGGATAGGGGCAGCATAGACCATTGAATGAACAGTTGCTAGGACAGCTTTCTTCAAGGTTTTAGGGTGTCAATTCTTCCAACTCGACATCTAATTCAAAAGCTGCCTTTCTAAGATATATCTACAGCATGGATTGGACTAGGTGGAATAAATTGCTAGGTTAACCTTTCAGGGTGTCTTATTTGGCTCGTAGTGTGGCGTAATAATACTTGAGGAATGCAGCCTTAATTTCAATGTCGGGCCATGTGGGCCAAATTCTAAGCGAGTGACAAGGGTTTTTTGGAAGACAAAATAGCCTTCTGAAGGTATGACACTGTGCCTTTTCTATTGTTGGCGTAAGTGCTCTTGGGTAAGCATGTTGGCCATAAGTAAAGCGAGGTAGCAACTTCACCTGAGTGACTGGCAGTATGGCCTCTGGTGTTGAGGAGCGTAGCTGGTGCTCTAACCTGCATAGGGCAAATGTAACTGCCTGGTCTTTCCTGTTAATGTCTTTGAAATGGGGACTCAGTGTGCCTGTGCCCATTTTATTTATTTTTATATTATTTTATGAGTTTTATATAACGCGAACAAGAACCTTGTGGGTATCAGAGTGCTTTACAAGAAAAATGTAAGGAGCAGATAAAAATATAGTCGAAAAATATATGATTGAGGTTAGTACACAGAAATAGCTAACAGCAGATAAAAATATACATTACAAGGTTATATACATAGTTTTTAGAAACATATTCTCCCTGAGAATATAGTTCAACCCTTGTTGAGTGAGGTCCAATACAAGGTAGTAATTAAAAATCCGGATAAAAAAATAGTTCACTTAAACTTAGACATGAGAATCGATTTCACCTCTGTTTTTTAAAGAGGCAGGAGAGGGGTTCTCTGTCGATTCTGGGTGTAAGGCATTCCAGATCCTGGGGACCATTCCTGAGAATGATCAGTTATATGTTTTTTCTTGGCAAATCTTTGCGGTTTCAGAAGAAGATTCCTGGAGCTCCTGGTGGATCTGTTACCACACGAGAGTGTCAGTTTTTGTGTTAGATAACTTGGGGTATTGTGGTGTAGGGCCTTGTCCGTCATACATGCGATTTTCAGATGAATTCTCACCTCAAAGGGTAGCCAGTTGAGAGCTCTAAGGTCTGGGGAGATATGACAGTTTCTTTTGGAGCCTGTGATTGGTCTAGCCACTGTCTTGTTTGTGGCACTTAGAGGGGCCGTCGTTGATCTAGGAAGGCCCAACAGGGTGACACAACCATATTCTACTCTTGAGATTACTAAGGCTTGCACTGCAGGTTTGAAGTCATTTGAGGGCACGAAGGGTTTTAGTTTTCTTAAGGTGTTCATTTGAAAGTTTGCTCTTTTTGTAGAGTCACTGATGTGTTTCTGCATGTTTAGGTTTCTGTCCAGCATTATTCCCAGTGATTTAGCTGAATCGACAATGAGTCGTTGACCTTTGAGTGCTGTTAGGTGATTCATCCAGTCGTGAATGATGGTAGATTGGTTGGGGGGAGCAATTAGGAGGAATTCAGTTTTGAGGGTGTTTAGTTTCAAATGATTTTCGGCCAGCAAGGACTGAGTTTTTTGCAGCGTTGAGTTGAGAGATTTGTTGTCCTTAAGTGATTGGAACTTTATGTTGTGTATCATCTGCGTACATCTGCGTACATGTGATAGTGGACCTTAGATGTGCTGAGAAGTTCGGTGAGCAGTTCCATAAAAAGATTGAAAAAAGTGGGTGAGAGGCATGATCCTGCGGTACTCCTAGAGTGACTCAGAGGTTTTTTGTTTTTTGCAGAGTTTTATATAGCGCGAACTAGACCCGAACTGAATCAGGTATCAGAACGCTTTACATATTTTCCAGTTACGTTACATGAGGACACACTTTCATTTTAGGCACGGGGAGATTAAGTGATTTGCCCAGAATCACAGGAGGTTTTGGCGTCGTTACCGAGACTAGAACCCAGATCCTCAGGTGTAGTATTGTGTTTATTTTAGAATGTTTTCTATTTGAGAATTCCTCCTGGAATTCTCATGGCTCATTCTCTGTAGAATGTATTCTGCACTATGTTCTATGCTTGGGCTGTGTATCTTTGAAAGTATTGTTTGTTATGTTACATCTTGAAAGATCAGTTGTGAGCAGTTGCTCTGCTGATCTTCAAGAAGGTGGATGCTCCAATAAATACCACGTCTCAACTAACCTGGAATTGCTTGGATTTTATTTCCTTCTGGAACCCCTACCACATATTGGCGACGTTTGGGATATTTTTATGTTTGGAGCATCTACTGATCTATATTTGGAACCTGTTATTTCATTTTTATCCATTTTTTTCAAGTCATGGATAATGGATATTAACTATGGATTTTAGATTTGCTTGCAGTGCACTCAGGAAACTAATCTTTTGATGGATTTGTTCCAGATTATGCTCATTTTCAAGTAAGATTTGAGTATTTCTTTATTTTTCAACGAATATATATATATATGCTGTTATTTTCTGGAGAAAATTTAGCATTTCATTGAAGAGTGTGGCTGAGTTTCTGATATTTTGTCTCAGCTATATTTTTGCCGCAGTTGAATTGAAGCCGATTTGACTTACTGCCGTTTATTTGAACATTGGCTACTGCTACCGGCATTGTGTTCATTCCTGCCACTGGAGTGTGTTTTGCAGTGCTTGTTTCCTGGAAGCGGTAGATTTTCGGAGCATTTGGGAGTCTGGAAACACTCTGAGCATGTGTGGAATCCAAGTGTATTTGGCCACGGTCGCTTTTCACTTACAAAGTTAAAATCTGTGTACATTTAAAAGAATACGTACCGTGAAGCCTGCATTCTGGAACGTGTCTCTTGCTCGAACTCTCTGTAACTCTCCGCTCCTCTTCCGAAGCCCGCATCTTGGAACTTTTCTTCTCATCTAGCTCTCCGCTCTCAAGCTGCGTTCCTGGCGCGTCGCGGTGACGCGCACACCAACTCATTAACATTCTCTTTTTGCGTGATGTTATCATCACGCTAGGGCGGCCATTTTGTTTATCTTCTTTGTGACTTAGCAACTGAACGAAGAATTACACGAGCATTGGTACTGTTTATTTATACTTTTTAATGAGAAAATATACAATTTACTATGTTTTTGGTGGTAATTTAAGTATTATTATTTACTAGTTTAGCTATAAATTTCAGTTTTTATTTCATTATGAGTACTGTGTGTGCCACTCCTCCACCTCCTTTTTATTCAGGTCCCAATCAGCCTAGCATGAAATGGGAAAAATGGTATAGATTATTTGATCATTACTTATTAGCTATTGATGGTGCAAGCTTTACTGCTTCTAGAAAATTAGCTATTTTACTTAATACTTTAGGGGTCATGCTGAGGATGTATTTATTCATTTACCTGTATCTACTACTCCTAGTGGAATGGAGAGTGGAGATTATGATTGCTTTTCAGAAGCTATTGACAGATTAAAAAAAAGGTTTACTGAACAGCCTCATATAGTTATGGAAAGATATAATTTCTACACTAGACATCAACTTCTTAATGAACCTGTTGATACTTATGTTGAGTGTCTCAGAGTTTTAGCTGCTGACTGTGATTTTGGGGATCAAGTTGATAAATATATTAGAGATCAATTAATTATTCGCTGTTCAAATAAAAAGATTCAGGAACAATTACTTAGACAACGCAATCCGTCATTAGAGGAAACGATAAGGATTGCAAAAAGTGTTGAACAATCTATTATCTCTTTCAACACTATCAATGTTGACAAAATTACTACTGGCATCGCTGCGGTTAATGTGAAAGAGGCTAAAACTCAAATTGTTTCTAACAATAAGAATGCATTAAAAAAATCTTATGTTCAGGATAATGTGAAGTCACATATTAATTCTAAAAAGAATTTTTGCAATCGTTGTGGTTCAAGAACACATACTTTTCAATTCAAACAGTGTCCAGCTAGGGGCAAAGAATGTTTTAAATGTAAAAAAAATTGTCATTTTGGGACGTATTGTTTATCTAATAAGAGGGTTGCTGTTCTTTCTGAGCTTGAAGATCAGGAAGAAATATCTACAGAAGTTTTTTGTGATAATGAGATTCTTGCTGTCACTGAAGTTCATACATTGGGACAAGTATTACCAATGAAGGTGATGTTGATTCTGAACCTTACATACCTCCTGTATGTACCATTTCTGTAGAAGGAAGAGATATTGAAGTTATGGCAGACTCTGGGTCTCCTTATACCATCATTTCTGATTCTTTCTTTACAAGTCTTGGCATACCAAGCCTTTACTTCCAAATGATAATCGTGTTTTTGGTTTAGGTGGAAAAGAAATTCATATGTTGGGTTATTTCATTTCTGACATTATTTTTAGGCATAAAACTATTAATGGAAAAGTTTATGTCGCTGTAGATGGTTTGCAGGTACTCGGTTGGAAACGCCAAAGAAAATTTGACATTACTTTGTGTCCCAATGCTAAGATTCAAGTGTATTTCTTTGAAGATTTGCATGTGAACAGTATTGAAAATGAAAGTAATGGATGCTCCATGTCAGACATTATTAGTAAGCACAGCAATATTTTTAAAAAGGAACTTGGTAAGGTTAAAGGTTTTTCACATAAAATTGTGCTTAAAAAGAATGCAACTCCTTCAAAACATAAATTGAGAAATGTGCCTTTATCAGTTAGAGGTGAACTTTCTGAAATGATTTTGAAATTATGTAAGGAGGGTGTTATTGAACCTGTTAATGCCTCTGAATGGGTTTCTCCCATTGTTTTAGTTTTAAAAAAAAATGGCGAGATTAGAATGTGCACGGATTTGAGGTCTGTAAATAAACAAATTGTCATGGAGTGTCATCCGTTGCCTAAAATACAAGATTTATTAACAAAATTGGATGGGGCAAGAATTTTTAGCAGCATCGATTTGAAGTCTGCTTACCATCAGGTAGAACTTACAGAAGATTCACGAGACATTACAACATTCATTACTCCTGATGGCACGTTTAGATATATTAGGATGCCATTTGGACTTTCATCTGCAGCCTCTGTGTTTCAGAAGTTGATGAATTCTCTATTTAAGGATATTGATAATGTTATGGCCTTTCAGGATGACATTTTAGTATTTTCTGAGTCAGTTACACAACACAGAGACATTCTTGACAGAGTATTGTCCATTTTAGATGAAAGAGGTATGACTATTAGGTTAGATAAATGCAAATTTTTTGCATCAGAGTTTGAATATCTGGGACATATGATTAACTCGCAAGGTATTTTTCCTAAAAATGATCTTCTTGATTCCATTAGAAAAATGTGTGAACCTAAAAACAAAGATCAACTTAAATCATTTTTAGGTTTGTGTGAGTATTACTCAAGATTTGTTCAGCAATTTTCAGATATTGTTTTACCTTTGAGACTACTTTTGAAAAAGGGATGTAAATTTGAGTGGAGTGATGTGCATTCTAAGTCTTTTTCTACTATTAAATCTGCCATTATTGATTGCAAACCTCTTTCTCCTTTTTCTGCTAATGCTTCAAGTGTAATTAATGTTGATGCTAGTGCCACATAGCTTGGTGCTGTATTGAGTCAGGTTAAAAATGGTAAAGAGGTAACAATTGCTTTTGAGTCAAGACCGTTGTCAACTGCTGAAGTAAAGTACTCTACGATTGAGAGAGAGGCTTTGGGGTGTTCTTGGGCCGTTGAACATTTTAAAACTTATTTGTGGGGTAAGTCTTTTAAAATTAAGACTGATCATAAACCCTTAATTTCTTTATTGTCTAACAATGGTGTTGGAAAAGCATCTTCTAGGTTGGTCCGTATTTTGGCAAAATTATAGGAGTATAATTTTGACATTGTTTATATTCATGGTTCAGAAAATACCAGAGCTGACTGTTTTTCAAGGTTGTTAACTAATGTCAGTTTTCATAATCATTCAGAGAGTTTGGATGAATGCGTAGTTGCATCTGTTGATGATGTTGTTCTTTCCATGTCAGATTTGGTTACTAAAGATGAGTGGTCCAAAGCTATGGATTTGGATGATCAACTTAAGTTGGTGTGTGAATATTTGATGGATTGTTGGCCAGTTGAAAAATATCTTTCAAAAGATCTTGCTGTGTTTTGGAAAGTTAGAGATGACTTGACTTATAATGGAAATTTGATTTTGAAGGGTGATTGTTTTGTACCACCGGTTTCTATTAGGCAAAAGATTATTTCTATTGCTCATCTTGGTCATTTAGGACAGTCTAGCACCATTAAAAAGATTGGAGACATTTTTTGGTGGCCTTACATGGATGATCAAATTGTTCAGTTTATCAAAAAGTGCTCTTTATGTGCTGATTCAGATAAAGTTTTGAAGCCCTTACATTCGAATGTTGTAAATGTTCAGACTCCTGATACTCCATGGAATAAAATAGCAATTGATATTTTAGGTCCATATGAGGGTATTCAAGCACAAAAAGTGTATATTTTTGTAGTCATTGATTATTTATATAGAATATAAATGGTCTTCACAAATTGATACCATTTCTATGATTACATTTCTTAAGGAAATATTTAAAAGAGAGGGGTGGCCATTAACTTTGGTTTCTGATAATGGAACTCAATTTACATCACATTTATTTGACGTTTTCCTTAAAAAAAATAATATTAAGCATTGCAAGACTGCTTTATATTCACCTAACATGAATGGTCTTGTAGAAAGATTTAATAGAGTTTTGGTTGAGGGAATACAATTAGCTATTAAATCTCACATTGATGTTAAAAAATCACGTAGCAAATTTGGTTTGGTCTTATCTTTGTACTCCACATTCCTCTACAAAATTCTCGCCTTTTCTTTTATTTAAAGGCAGGAGTCCCCAACAAGGAATTTCTCTTTCCTGGATTGAAAAGACCAAATCAAAAGATGACATGAGTATCATTTATAAAAAGGTTAAACAAAATGTTGATGCCTCAAATAATATTGTTCATCCAACTTTTAAATCTAAATTGCGTGTTGGTGACAAAGTTAAAATTAAACTACCTGTTTTTGTTAAAAAAAGGTCAGTCTAAATTTTCGGATATTTTTGAGATTTGTAAAATTGGGAAAACCTCAGTTTTGTTAGATAATGGATCCTGGTGGAATATTTCAAAAATTGCAAAGGTTGATCCTTCTATTTTTAGAAATTGCACGTCTATGGATCCTGATTTTTCAAGTGATACTGTTGTTGCAGGAAAAAGTTCAGGTTCTGAAATTCTGGATCATAATAGTGTTGATACTAATGTTTCTTCTTCCTTGTCACATTCTTCTTTCCAGGGAGGTAATGTTCAACGAATCTCTAAAAGGCAGAAATTTGTTCCAAGGAAGTTTGATAATTTTGTTTTATACAAATAATTTTCATTTTTACTTTCTCTTTTCTTTTTCTGTATAAAGGGAGGGGATGTGTAGTATTGTGTTTATTTTAGAATGTTTTCTATTTGAGAATTCCTCCTGGAATTCTCATGGCTCATTCTCTGTAGAATGTATTCTGCACTATGTTCTATGCTTGGGCTGTGTATCTTTGAAAGTGTTGTTTGTTATGTTACATCTTGAAAGATCAGTTGTAAGCAGTTGCTCTGCTGATCTTCAAGAAGGTGGATGCTCCAATAAATACCACTTCTCAACTAACCTGGAATTGCTTGGATTTTATTTCCTTCTGGAACTCCTACCGCACCAGGTCCGAGGTCGAGCGCCCTAGCCGTTAGGCCAACTCCTCTCCCCTAGGATAGGGAATGAACCAGACATCAAGATAGTTGTACTTAGATATTGGAGAGATCCATTCGTGGCCAAGCCCCTATCTTAGATTCTTTTGTACTTTCCGACAATCATCACCTTTGTTTGATCTGGGTTCACCAATAATTTGTTTGCTACGTTGTAAGAATTAAACTCATTAAGAGCATGTTGCAAACTCAAGTTTTGTGTGATCTAATATAAGATTGCCAGTGTATTGAATCCTTGGGAGCTTGACTGAGCTGCTCTTTGGTGAAATTTACTTTGCCCTAGCAAGTGAGTGGCCTAGGTCTGCAGAGTAAAGCTAAAAAACATTGGGGCCAGGACGCACCCTTGTTTTAGGCCCTGTGTATTCAAAATGTGTTTAATCGGTGAGCTGTCTGTGCTGATCTTGACACAGACCCACTTGTCTCAATACAGTGCGGCAATAGCTGTGAGCAAGCTGGCAGGTATACCCAGGTCTGTCATCTTTGCTCAAAGATAATTGTGATCAACAATGTCAAAAGCAGCGGAAAAATCCACAAAGCATGCAAGCAGCGGCGGCCCTGAAGGGATGGAAGCACTGCATGCTAGATATGGCAGGGTGACAATATTGTCAGTGGTGGAAGAATGCGGTCTAAATCCCTTTTGGTAGAAGGGTATGATGCTTGCTTCAGCCACCAATACTTCAAGTTCATAGAGTAGAATTTTAACATACGTTTTTGCCTCTACATCTAGCAGCGTGATTAGCCTGGATTTCCCTAGTTTACCATTTCCCCTCTTTTAATAAATTGGAGGAAGGATAGATCCCTTCCAGGGTTGCAGGACCTTAAAACTTTGAAGTCAGTCAGCGACACGGGGAGTGAGGCGGTCAGCCCAGTAGACTGCAGAGACCACTTGGGGGGGCGTTTGGATCAGGGGCCCCATTGATTCTCATCGCCTTGATGGCTTTGGACCCAGACTCTCGATTGAATATCATGGACCCTGCTACCACTTCTTCACTGTCCAGATCAGATTCCCTCCTCATGTCAGCTACACTTTGACGGACCGTGGAGCCTGTGTCTACGGACAGGTTGTGTACATATTCTACCGAGTTCACTGCTGGGACGCCTTTTTCTCTAGAGGCATGTCTGTTATTTAAAGTATTCATGTAGAGCCAATACTTATTTTTAGGGTTTAACAAGACATAAAAGTGAACAAATAAATCCTTTCTGATTCCGTGTGTTTTGCTTTTCACTTCCACAACAGGATGTAATAAGAGTTCCTCTTGTTCCATAGTTCCTGTAAAGCTCCCTGGTTGGTTTTATCCTTCCTGTATCTTCTAGTGGCGGCCATCAAGGCAATTTTGATTAATCTTAGCTCGGGGGAAAACCAGTGGGTATTCCTCGAGCTGGATTTCTTAATACATAATCGCTGGTGATTTCTCTTGCCCTCCAGATCTCTGAACAATGCATCAATCAGTAGATCCCAGTCATGTTGTAAATTCCCTGAGTTGGCGTACATTATTGACACTGTCATCTTCCACCTGATCAATGTGTCCAGTTGCATCTTTCCTCACATTAAGTACCTAGCCAGCGAGGTTATTTCTGGACCAGTTGACCCACTTAATATGTTTAATGAGTGACATGCAGGGAGCACCAGATCGAACTGTCATATTGCTGGATAGTGGCCACTTTTGTTTTGTTCCATTACGGTGTACGATTTGCACTAGGCCAGCAGCCCTATAGTTGTAAAGGAGCAATCTAGCGTGTAGATACCTCTAAATTAATATATAGGTCTGTTAATAGATTTAGTGCCGTCTTTATGATGCAGAGACAAGAGTACATGAGTTTTAAACCAGGCTGATATTTCTCCTAGTGGAGAATGTCCGGACTCATGGTCAGTCTAAATTGTGAGTGTTAAAATCGCCTGTTACTAAGATCTCCTAAGTATGAAATTTGCAGACTAGATCAGAAAATGCAGAGCAGAGGAAGGAGGTCGTGCCTTAGTAAAGATCTGCTTATAAATCAGTCAATCTAAAAAGAAGGCCTCCTCAAGCAGTCTGCTTCTCAACCAGTGTTTTCTAAATAATCATTTTTTTGACCATTCCCTGGTGCAATTCATGCTGTTATTTATTTTAATTTTAAGATCAGGCTTGCATGTTTCCACTTCATGTTTCCTGGAATTGTTTAATCGGATTTCAAGTAATTGTGTGTTTGTGGTTGGGTGTGTGTAGGTGGGCGTGGCTGTCAAATGGGAAACGGGGCACAGCTTGGCTAGCATATGGCAGAATTTGAATACAGCATGCTACAGATGGTATAAAAACAAAACCATGGCTACCATATTGGTGAAGAGGGCCACATGGTCAGTTAGCAGGTCCGGTATTAGGTACGTCACATGATTTTTGGCTTTACGTACAAAAGAGCCACGTCCTTGCACAGCTGTTACACGAGAAGGAGGGGCATATCCGAATATGAGCGAGATTGGCACATTATGACCTGGCTAGAACACATCACATGAATATCATCTGGGGAGCTGGGATGAATCCGGGAAGACTTGAATAAGAGGAAATTGGAAAATGGGCTCATGATGGCAAGTTAGCCATGTGATGGAAAAGACAGGTGGAAAAAAAAATGAAACGTTGATATAATTGTGGATCAAAGATAGCCTATTTTCTGAACAAGTTGCAAGCCACGGTTGGAAAGAGGTTAGTTTATATACAAACAAATCTGCTTTATGGCTTTAAAACTGGATTTTAAATGATACAGAATAACAACTTCTAACGTGAATGGCAGTCTACACCCGTAAGTACGATTTCGCTTTCTTTATTTTTTCTATGTACCTTGACTCTCTTTCTCTCTCTTATGTGTGAAGCTTCAGAACAGATTCCTTGAAAGGTAGGTAACAGCCCCAAATAGTGTAATGTGATTCCTCACAAACTTTAGCAATGCACATTTCTACCTTGGATGCGAGATATGTTATTTCTGAGGGCGGAGTAAAAATGCGTTGAATGAGTACATGTTGAAGCCACGCTGCCAAAATTGATGTGGGTCGAGCTTCACGTGCGCCAGCTGGATATGTTCTGTTTGCATTGAAAGGTGAAACATGTGGACTAGGCCCATTCACATAAATACATGCAATGCGCATCTACGCATGTAAAATGCTGCCACACGAACATTTCTAGGAATTGACAAAATCATTCTGGAGCTACGCATGGATAACCGCACCTCTCACCCCTTTCATGGAGAAATCTTGAAATATTTTGTAAATTTGTAAACCTATGTAAATCTGTTCCAAGCGTAGGCATGCACCAAAGGACGTAGATACCCAGCTTTGTCTGTACATCGGACCGGTGTGCATGAATGTAACTCTACCTCTCAGTTAAATGAATGGGACTGTATTGAAATTTTTACAAAAAAAATAAAACCTCTGTTGTATGCTGAATAATGAGAAATTAATAGCAAGTACCATTTCATAAAGTGAAAGCATTTGGATTTCTAGAAACAAGTATAGGAGCAAATGATAATGTGTACATTATTGCATCCACATTTGAAGAAAAAGCATTGGCATAGGTTATGTTAAGCGAGCTTGTATTGCGCATGGCTGCCCCAGCAACGGGGCTTCCCGCCAATAGGTCTAGCCTTTAGGACCTTATAAGTATTTGGCAATGCAGCACGTTATTCTGGGTGATATAACATCTACTGTTCTTTAACTTGGAAGCTTTGACACTAATGGGTACATGATGGTGCTGCATTTAGAGGTACTTAAAAAATCATTTTTTACAACTGGTAGTCTGAACTCGTAAATCTGGATGATACGCGATAATGAAGAAAAAAAGGTTTTAGTAAAATAAATAATTTGCTTGATAACACGATTGAAGCGAGGAAGCCACAATGTGTCCAAGTTTTCTGGTTTCACTTTGTACAAATCTGCCAAAAAAATGGGTATCAATGTGCCTTAACTGTATTAGTGTGAAGGACTAAAATGGCCAGGGGCTTTGAAAGGCCGGTCAGACAGCTTCCCAGCAAAACTTCACAAACAACAACAAACCTCCTGTGTTATCTGTGATGGCGCAAACTTGACCCGAAGGTATGGGAGAGCGCCAGTTCCATTACACAAGGCTAGTGTCCTTTCATTTTTGCTAGCCACAGGGAGATTCAGGGGCATATTATCAAGCAATAGCGATAATTATCGCTATTGCTTGGTTAGAGACAAAAATTTAGCGCTGAGCTTCGGCGATTTTTATCGCAAATAAACCTTGGTATTACCAAGGTTTATCGCAAATGCGATAAAAAACGGCCGCAATGCATGAATATCGCTGAAAAGTCAGCGATATTCATGCATTACCGAGCTAATGCTCTTAGCCATGTTATCCACCTCCCATTGGATAACATGGCTAAGAACTGCTCAGGGCAGGTGTTAGCTTTTGGAGATATTCGCGCTTAGCGCGAATATCTCCATAAGTTGGTAATAGGAGATAGCGATGTTAGCGACTGTTTCCAGTCGCAAACATCTTGGCACGCCCACTTTGCATGTGATTAGTGATAAATATCACTGAAATGCAAATTGGGGCCCAAGATGGTCGCTATCTCCTACTAGCTGTCGCTAACTGGTGTTAGCGACAGCTAGTTAATAGGGAGATAATTTTATCTCCGCTTTCTTGGCTTTTAAAGCCAAAAAAGCGGAGATAAACCCCCTTGATATTATGCCCCTCAGTTATTTATCCAAAATCACAGGATGTTGTCCCAATGCGGAGACTCAAACCTGGTTCCCCAGTTCCAAAGTCGGTATCTCTGACAGTTAAGCCACATCCTCTCCCTGACACTTGCTTACTAGGCATTCTAGTGTATTAAAGACTTATGAAAGGGCTCATTGATCCCTACTGCAACACATGGGTTTCATTTTGTCGAACATGATTATTTAACAATTCCCCATGAAAAATTGTACATTTCACCAAAAGAAAAAAATGCAGTGCAAATGCTTTCTTTCGTGTACCTATGAGTAATTCACCTGTCCAAGATGGCTACTTCGTTCAGAGGCCGTTGCGCGTCCAAGGGAAGAAAGCAAATCACTTTTTGAGGTTATTGCCTCCAGTTTTTCTGTTTTTTTCTTTGTGTTTATTTGAATAGCTAATTAAAATCAACTGAAGCATTGTGAAAGATGTTCCATAGAGAGGCGCAGTAGCAGGGCTCGAGTCTGGGGTACCCGCAGGTACACAGCATCCCCCCACTCTTTTCACGGGGTGGACGCCGTCCCCTGCCAAGAAGATGGGCCCCACAGAAATATGCTGAACGTGCCCCAGTGTAATTTTCAGATACCGGGACATGTTCAGCACGTGACGTCATGAGTTCAATTGCATATTGTAAGTCAACCCCACTTCTTTTTACAGGACTTGTACCCTGCGTAGTAGCAGTTGTCACTACAGCGAATATGTTATGTTATGTTATGTTATATGTTTATTTTTATAGCGCACGGCTACTCCAGGGGAGTGTCCCGGCGCTTTATCAGGCAGCTCAGAATAAAACAACATAACACCAATGCAGAAAACAACAAAAACAAAGAAAAAAACAGAAAGAAAAGGGACTCCTAAAGATTAAAAAGCCAAGTCTTCAGGCCTTTCCTAAACAAGAGCAGGTTTGAGGAGGAGCGTAATGCCAAAGGCAGGGTGTTCCACAACTGAGGGGCCCTCAAACTAAAGGAACGACCCCCAGTGCGTCCCTTCCTCACTCGTGGCACTATGGCCAGGAACAGAGACTCCGATCGCAGTGATCTAGTAGGACGGTAGAAGGTCAGCCTGCGCTGCAGATACTTTGCTCCTGCGCCAAATAGCGCTTTATGTGCCAAGGTCAGAGCCTTGAACATAACCCGCTTTCGGATGGGCAGCCAGTGAAGCGCATGCACCAATGCGGAAGCTCTTGCTCGCCTATGAAGGCCGAAGATCGCGCGGGCCGCGGAATTCTGCACCACCTGCAGCCGCTGAACCAGATAGTCTGGGAGTCCTAGATAGAGGACGTTGGCATAGTCCAATCTAGACCCCACTAAGGCCTGTATGGTGATCTTCCTATGCTCCTCTGTGAGCAAAGGTAGGAATTTCCGGAGCATCTTGAGAAGCCCATAACAAGGAATAGTTTCCTTTACATCTATTGGTTGTTAGCCGGCGGTGGTAATTATTGCATTGACACTTAGATTAATAATGCCTGTAATGTGGTTTTTCAAATTTTTCTGGTAATGGCCGGCGGTGGGAGGGGAGAGGTTGGGAATCTGCGAGTTCCCCGTAGTCCTACGTCACCATGCATCTTCGGATGATGGACATACTGTTTGGACTTGAGGTGTTTTTTCTTGTTAATTTTTGCGGTTTGGAGGGGTTGGGAGGGAAGGGTGGGTTGCAATGGTCCTTGGTCCACCAGCAATTTGGTCGGGTTATGGCAAGCCGAGTTTGCAATAGCAGGAATCCCTGGACCGGGGGAGGGTGGTGTGCTCCACTGCTTAGTAGGCATCCTTTGATATTTCCTCCATTTGTGACAGGATGCCAGTAGAGCATGGGTACTCACAAACTTTCTCTCGGGGGCCAAATTTACAGTGTGGTTTGTGTCCGAGGGCCGCACTGGTGGGGGCGGGGGCGGAGGGGGCGGGGCTAGAGCAACAAAAAAAACTGTGACCATGAGGTTGATCACAGATCCCTGCAGCGGACGCCTGTGTCCACTGAGTCACCAGACCCGGCATACACACATCTCTCTCTCTCTCTTGCTTTCTCTCTCTGACTCTCTCTGTCTCCCTCCCTATCTCTACCTCTCTCTCCCTCCCTCCCTCTCTCCTTGTTTCCCTCTATCTCACTCACGCTGACTCTCACTCCCTCTCTCTCCCTCTCTCTCTCCCTGTCTCCCTCTGTCTGTCTCTCTCTCTCTGTCTCCCTCTCTCCCTCCCTCTGTCTCCCTCTCCCTTCCTCTGTCTTCCCCTCCCTTCCTCTGTCTCCCTTCCTCTGTCTCCCTCTCCCTTCCTCGGTCTCCCCCTCCCTTCCTCTGTTGTAGTGTGTTTATATAGGGACCTGTATCGATACTCTTATTTCCGACCCTTGTCCGGTTAATAAATCACTAATAGCCATACAGCGGCACAGAAACCCGTTTTCAGATTAAGTCATAGCGCATGCTATCACATTAGGCAAGCACTATTCCTCCAGCCCCCTAGAAAGCACACCGAGTTCTCAAAACAAACCAAACCTCCAGCAGACCTGGGAAATCCCCCGCAGCTATTGTTTTGATTTCGTTCGAGAACTCCTGTAAAGAATGCAAGAACGACCAGTTCTTATGACATCCTTAATGACGTCTTATGTCCATCCTTGCGTCAAACTCTGCACCTTTCAGGTATAAATATACCGACTCTGCCCTAAGCAAAGACACGGTGGTGATGAGCTTGGAGCAGCGCTACTTGCAGAAGAGCCCAGCTGATGCAGGAAGCCCACGGACGCTGCCCCTCCCTTTTGACGCGCTGAGAGAGACGCTGCCTTTTCTCCTGCCGAGAAATCCAGCCTCCGGCGTTTCCGGCTTGCCCTCGCGGGTAACTGGGATACCGAGTCCTGAGACAGAGATACCAGCCCTCCAGCCTTCTAAATCCCTGGTACTGAACTGACTAACCCCTTACAGAGAATTCTTGAGTCAGATTCTTGGCAAACCAAACTTAACTTAAACTGCTACCTACTTACTCCCTCCCACGTATTAGGCTCAGGTCAGGTACACCGGGGTAGGCGTAGTTAGAAGCACCAGTTGAGTACGATTAGTCAATGTATATATATCTTTTATCCATTTTAAAGTATCATATGGCTAAGAAACCATATCAATGCTTTTACAGTATTATTTTATAATCCTGCTTTTATTGTATGCACTTTACTTAACCATAAGTATTGCATTTGTAGCGATTCATTTCTCTTGTATGAGAAAAGAGACTGATCAATAAATAACACCTTTTTATTGAACACGCCCGTCTCTTCTTTTCTCTACAATCTGGTGAAACTAAGTATGCACGTATTGACTGAGTAAAATAGTTGTCTTTTGTTTTCACACGACTCTAGAGATATACTCTTGATTAGGGAGAGGAAAGTTGTCATGTTCTATGGTTGTCAGAAACTAAATCCCTTCTTGTCTATCCAGGGAGGTTAAACTCCTCCTTGCCTATTCGAGAAAGTTTCTAGTGAACTCTGAGCTAGCTGGCACACATAACTTTAAGTCTAATATCATCAGTAGAAGACCTAGTTAACCTCTGTCCTACGTCTATACTATTGAAGATATTATTCCAATGCGCAGAGCCTATTGGGAAAATAGGAACTACACTACATGGCGTCCAACTGTTTGGATAGGCGATAAATCTAACGCAAGGCATTAGAGTAACTCAGTCGTGCTTTTTCACACAGACCCTTTCTCCCATAAATACTCCAAAGACGTCTGGAGTGGGTAAAAGGTTAAATCCGCCAAACTTAGTAGGAGGAGACTCCTATGTATAGTTTTTTGGTTTATTCAACGTTGAAGGATACACTGTTCCAAAATATTGTGCATCTAATCTTTGTTTCCGTGGAAACCTGATCTGCAACAAAAACCCTTCCTGACAAAAAAATGTCAGAAACTGAAGAAGAGAGGGAGACGGCTAGAATAGCAGCTCGTCTCATACAGGATGACAATAGTGTCCTGCAATCTGACCCGGAAGCAATACTCATCCCGGTCAGCATAAGAAAAACTATAACCTTAAAACTTATAGAAAATGGACTGACATCAAGAGGTGGTACAGTCATATTCGTAATTGAGGCACATGAATATCGGCAGACAGAGGTATTCTATTCATGGATAAATTTTCCAGCAGCAAACGCTGTAACTAAGGAATTCCACTGTTACAAGATAGAGGAACCTCCGGATGAGTACACTCCTTTCGAGGAAGTGGAAATACCACTAAAATACCAAGAGCACCCGCTCTGGTTTAAAGGCGCCCTAAAACATAATGATCATATCACTAGGCTCGGTCCACTAGGTAGACCAGGAGCAACGTGGCCGGTTCTAGCCGGATACACACCACATCCAGACATTGAAGAAATGTCTGCACCAGATCTTTTAGCACAGCTAAAACAACTGATTAAAATACACAGACAATTAGTCCAATATGTAATGCGGACCTCAACAGTCCAAACAGCTATTAAAATTCCACAGCTGACCCCTCATCAGGGGAACACAAATAAAATTACACCACAGAACATACAGTCCTGTCTAGGTAAAGTACCCATTAAACGGGAACAAATTCCATTCTGGTTAGCACAAAAAATCACTCAAATAGAGGCGGTGTTTCCGGATACCACCCCTGTTGAGAAACACAGAATTCTGACTATCTGTCTTCCAATGGGAATCGCACCACATGTGGAGGACTGTGACACTTGGGGTACAGTCTTTGCTTCCATTTACACAAAAACACATGGTGTTCCGTCCATGTCGGTAATACCAGATGTGCTAAAACAGATTCAAAGCGAATACGGTCCAAAACCTGCCTTAACTCTGGTTATGAAATTACTGAAAGACTTCAAGCAGGTCTCGGCAATATTACTAGCCAACATAAAGGGGGAAGCAGCAAATGTGGCAATCCGCCAGAGGTTTAAAGAAACAGATATAGCAGACCAGCCATTTGAACTTGCCAGAATCATAGAAAAATCCTATGAAGAACTAGGAAGAGATAGTTTGGGTGGGAAACCAGTGAAACCCCAACTAATTGAAAATCCTGAAAAGGTATTTATTAAAAATAATCTAAATACTCTAAAAAAAGAGCTGGGATGGAAATAAACAATCCACTCCCAAAGAAAAAAGATTCCAGTCCAGAGGAAGGTCTCCTCGGCGGAGAGAAAGATCTCCGGACCAAGGACACAAGTCTCCCCAAAGGGAGCCCTCTGAGAAAAGATACAACCTTAGAAATAGGGATAATGTGAAGAAACCTGATAGATATCAAGATATTGATACACGTCCCTCTCGATCTTTTCAGACTTCCTCGCAGAAATCGGAAAGAAGAGGACGGTCAGAACACAGGGAAGAGCACGTCAAGTCCAAAGACAAGGAACCTGCTCATCAAAATAAAAAGTTACAATTTCCAAAGAAGAAGGTAGCCAGTATTAAAGTAATCAAACATGCCGAGGATACTGAGGACACAGCTGAAAAACTGAGAGTGGGCGCAGACAATGCTAGACAGCGCAGCAGAAGTGAGCATAGCTCGCAAGATCCTGATGAATCATCTGGAGACAGTGGACACAAATGAATACATTCAGGTGGAAACTGCAGATACCAGAGTGTGAGCTTTTCGTTAGCGACGGGATCGATAGTGAAAGGCAGGAGGCTGGTCTTAGTGACAATGGGCTTTATTGTGCTAAGTAAATGGTCCGAACAAGTCCTTCTCAGTATTGGGGTTCGCCTAGGGATCTACTCCGGGATCGTCTTCTCCTCCGCGTGTCAAGGCGAGACGTCCTCCGATCGTCGATCAGGCTCCGTCGGGCGGTGGGGTCTCCGGGGTCCGTCGTGACCTCTCCTCCTCCCAAGGACCAGTATGAAACAAAACAAACAAAAGGCACTCGTAAGAGTGTTATCCGGCAATATCAGCCGTAACAGGGAAAGGGGGTGAGGACTCAAACCACGCGTGCTCCCATTTCTCCAGTCTCCTGACGGGGCGTGACGGGGTGGGGTTTAGTGCTCGGGACAGGGTAACCGGGACCCAAGGATGGCTCGTCAGATAACCGGAGGACCTCCCCGCCGTCCCACCAAGCCCATGAGGCGATTACGCACCTGCGTGAGCCACGCACCTCCCCTGGGAGAGTGGCTGGGCGACACGTGGGGTCGTTGGCCTCCTGGCGTCTTTCCTCCCGGTCCGGCTCCTCTTCCTCCCAGCGCGTCTTCCGTCTCCTCCAACTCTCCGTCTCTCCGTCCTCTCTCTTCGGACTCGCTCCGGGTGTACAAGCACCCCGCCTTGTTCTGGTCAACCTCTTTTGACGTGGTCCAGTCGCTCCACGACTCCGCCCACTCCTCATCCGCTTGATGCTTAAAGGGCCAGTCTCGGTCTTCCTCCTGTAGGACAGCAAAGTCTTCCCCTGATCCATGATAGTCCGTCTGCTGAGGGATAGAAGAGTGATTACTAGGGACAAAGTGTGGAGGCCCTTGTGCTTGCATTCGAACGGACCCCCGAACAGGGTCCCAAGCCTGGGGCACCCCGTTACACACCTCCCCCCTAGGACGCTCACGCTCGGGGAGCGGATGGCGGGACAGGAAATCGGCGCCCACGTTATCAGACCCCCTCTTGTGCCGCACAGTGAAGGCGTACGGCTGGAGGGACAGAAACCAGCGCATAACGCGCGCGTTATTGGACTTGTTCCTAGCCATCCAGAGGAGGGGGGCATGATCGGTGTACAGGGTAAACGGGTGCCCCTCTAGATAATAAGCAAGCTTCTCAACCGCCCATTTTACTGCCAAACACTCCTTCTCTATGGTGGCATAGCGCAACTCGCGTGGAAACAGCTTTCTGCTAACGTATAGTATGGGGTGCTCCCTCCCATCGGACCCCTCCTGAGACAGAACCGCCCCTATGCCGTATTCTGAAGCGTCGGTATGTAGGGTGAAGGGCTTCGTGAAGTCAGGGGAGGTCAGTACCGGGGCGGAGGTTATGACCCGCTTCAAGAGGGTGAAGGCGGCTAACATGGCCTCAGTGGGTTGTATGGTCATGCTGGCCTTGCCGGGGTGACTTAAGGCGTCTGAGAGAGGAGCTGCCACGTGGGAGAACTGTGGAATAAAGCGACAATAATACCCTATCAAACCCAGGAACGCCCTCAACTGTTTTCGGTTGGCAGGAAATAGGGTCTCCGATATTGCTCTGATCTTCTCTATCTGGGGCTCAATCAACCCATGACCCAACACGTAACCCAGGTATTTCACCTTTTGATAGGCGATTCTGGATTTTTTTGCATTGATTCTCAGAACCGCTTTTTCTAGTGCTACAAATACTTCATGTACGTGGCGTAGATGGTCAGACCAGGAAGGACTATGGATAACAATGTCATCGAGGTAAGCCGAAGCGAACTGAGCCACGTCTTTCAGCACGGTGTTCATGAGGCGCTGGAAGGTGGCGGGGGCCCCATGCAGCCCGAAGGGAAGGACCGTGAATTCATAATGACCCTCATGAGTACCGAAGGCGGTTTTCCGTCGGTCTTCTTCTTTCAAGGGCACTTGCCAATATCCCTTGGTGAGATCGAGCTTTGTGATGTATTGGGCATCTCCCAGGCGCTCGACCAATTCGTCAACTCTGGGGAGAGGGTAGGCATCCAAACAGGAGATCTCGTTAAGCGCCCTGAAGTCCATACAGAACCTGCGCGTGCCATCGGGTTTAGGGACCATGACGATTGGACTGGACCAATCGCTCTTGGACGGTCGGATGACACCCAATGCTAACATGTCCTCCACTTCTTTTTGTATCGCTCTTCTCCTGGACTCAGGGACTCGGTACGGTCTAATTTTTACCGTTTTCCCTGGTTGCGTTTCGATGCTATGTTCGGCCATGGTGGTACGTCCTGGTTGATTGGAGAAGAGCGTGTCATGTCTTCTTAGGACCTTGGCTAGGTCCTCCTTCTGGCTCTGCGACAGCTCTTCATTGATCTGTAGTTCATCTCTAGTGGATTGGACGGTTCCATGGGCCACGACATGGACTTCGGATGGTGCTGGTCCCAGCCATTTCTTTAACAGATTGATATGATACACCTGTGTTTTGTGGGGCCCCAACTGAAGGCGATGGGAGGTGTTGCCTATGGTGCCGATGACTTTGTGAGGCCCTACCCATTCGGCTCGGAATTTCTGGGAGGATGATGGGAGGAGAATCAAGGCCCAGTCATTGATGTGAAGTCTTCTCCACTTCTTTCCTTTATCATAACAGTGTTTTTGACGCTTCTGTTCCTTTTCCAGATGGGTATATGCCAAGTCGCGTAGTTTTCCCAGTCTGGCCTTCAGGTTCTGGGCATACTCGAGGGTGGTGGCTGTCTCTTCTGGTAGTTCGTTCTCCCACGCATCCTTCGTCATTTCCATCAACGACCTGGGTTGCCTCCCGTATAACAATTTAAAGGAAGACACTCCTAGGCTGCTCTGGCGCTGGCCTCGGATGACGTATAGAGCCAGGGGTAAGAGTCGGTCCCATTCCGCCCCACTGACCTCCAGCATTTTCCGCAGTGTTGTTTTGAGGGTACGGTTGTACCTTTCCACAAGGCCATCCGTTTGCGGATGATATACCGAAGTGCGGATTTGCTTTATATCGAGAGTCCTACAGACTTCCCGCATCAGTTTGGAAACAAACGGGGTGCCTTGGTCCATCAGTATTTCTTTCGGGAATCCGACTCGACTGAACACCTCGACCATCTTTTCCGCCACTTGTTTGGTGGTTGTAGTGGTTAGCGGGAAGGCTTCTGGAAACCGGGTCGCATAGTCGACCATTACCAACACATACTGGTACCCTTTTCTGGTCTTCGGAAGGGGGCCGATGATATCCATACCGACCCTTTCGAAGGGCTTCCCAATGATGGGGAGGGGTTGTAGGGGTACCTGCGGGGGCTTGGTCATATTTTTCCGCTGACAGATGCTGCACTCCCGACAATAATCCGTTGTGTCTTTATATATGCCCGGCCAATAAAAGTGTCGGAGAAGGTTTTGAGTCGTTTCCCCCCCCCCCGTGTGTCCCGCTAACAGGTGGCTATGTGCAAAAAAAAGAACCTGGCTGCGAAACGACACCGGTACTAGTAGCTGTGCTTCCTCATTGGCATTCCCCTCCCGGTACAATAGGTCCTGTTTAATGACAAAATGGGGAAACCTGTCTGGTCCATGTCCCTGCCCTTGATGGGCCTGTTCCCATGCATTAAAAAGGGAGGGGTCGTTTGCCTGAGCATAGCGGAAGCTCCGGTCCAATACCCATGGTTCAGGGGTGAGCATGGCAGGACAGGGGTTACAGGGTCCGTTCTCTAGCGTTGTGGTGGAGGGATGACCATCAGTACTTGATTTAAACATAGACAGGAATCGAGGGTTGTCGGTGCCTATTATAAGGTCTTCGGGCAATGAAGCAAGGACCCGCACCGTCTGTGTATCCCCTTTTATGCTTATGGGCAAGGAGGCCACTGGGTAGGGTCGCACATCCCCATGCACACACCGGATGTTTACCATCTGACAGGGAATATATTGGGAGAGGGTGACATGCCTAGTCTGAACCACCGATTGACGACAACCTGAATCTAGTAGGGCCGAAATGGAGGTCCCGTTTACCCTGACACTTACTCTGTACGTGCCTCCCATTTCGGCGGAGAAGAGGACCGCTTTCGGAAGGTATCCGACTTCCATAGGTTCTTCCGGGGGTCTTTTCTTGGGGCAGTGTCTCGCAATATGGCCCCAGGTCCCACAGTCGAAGCATTGGGGCCCCGTGGTTCCCTGAGGCATGGGTTGCCAAGGCCGGTGTTTAGGGGTCTCGCCCTGTCGATGAGGTTTCTTTTCTGTTTTATGGAATAGTCTCTGTGATTTCTCTGGCTCCCCGGCCGGAACACGGGGCTGTGCCCGTGCGAAGGAAGAAGCCATGTCGATGGCTTGCGCAGCTGTAAGGTTGTGATGTTGGCGTAACCATCTCTGCGTGGGATAAGGAAGGGCCTCAAGATACTGTTCTAGGTATATGCGGTCCATGATTTCGGCTTTGGTACTTGTAGTGGGAGTCAACCACTTGTCAGCAGCCATTCTGAGGTGCACGAACAAGGTCCGGGGATTCTCCCCGGGGACACCCCGCTCCTTCCGGAAGCGCAATCGATATGCCTCAGCATCCAGTCCCAGATGTTCCAATATAACTTTTTTTACCTCATGGTACGGCTTATCCCCGGTAGGATTGGCCACCTGGTAGGCGGCCTGGGCCTCCCCCACCAAGAGAGGTGCCAGAAAGAACGGCCATTTCACCACTGGCCAACCACAGGCCCTGGCGGCCCTTTCGAAATTAAGGAGGAATGCATCCGGGTCCTCCCCTGATTGAAATTTCTGTAGTGCAATGGCGGCCGACCCATGTGGAATGACCCTCTCGGTACTGCTGCCGTGTTGTATGGGATCCACCCAGGGTGCGGCGGTTCGTGTAGCCAGGGCCTCCTTTATCAGGTTCCTATCCTCTTGTGCGGCCGTAAGCTGCTGTTCGGCCACCCATTCCAGCCGTTCCTGTCCCTTCGTGAGTCGTTCTATCACCGTTTCCATCTTCTGTGTGCAGACGGCGTCTATACCCGCATTCTCCACCACTGTGAGCTTTTCGTTAGCGACGGGATCGATAGTGAAAGGCAGGAGGCGGGTCTTAGTGACAATGGGCTTTATTGTGCTAAGTAAATGGTCCGAACAAGTTCTTCTCAGTATTGGGGTTCGCCTGGGGGATCTACTCCGGGATCGTCTTCTCCTCCGCGTGTCAAGGCGAGACGTCCTCCGATCGACGATCAGGCTCCGTCGGGCGGTGGGGTCTCCGGGGTCCGTCGTGACCTCTCCTCCTTCCAAGGACCAGTATGAAACAAAACAAACAAAAGGCACTCGTAAGAGTGTTATCCGGCAATATCAGCCGTAACAGGGAAAGGGGGTGAGGACTCAAACCACGCGTGCTCCCATTTCTCCAGTCTCCTGACGGGGCGTGATGGGGTGGGGTTTAGTGCTCGGGACAGGGTAACCGGGACCCAAGGATGGCTCGTCAGATAACCGGAGGACCTCCCCGCCGTCCCACCAAGCCCCTGAGGCGATTACGCACCTGCGTGAGCCACGCACCTCCCCTGGGTGAGTGGCTGGGCGACACGTGGGGTCGTTGGCCTCCTGGCGTCTTTCCTCCCGGTCCGGCTCCTCTTCCTCCCAGCGCGTCTTCCGTCTCCTCCAACTCTCCGTCTCTCCGTCCTCTCTCTTCGGACTCGCTCCGGGTGTACAAGCACCCCGCCTTGTTCTGGTCAACCTCTTTTGACGTGGTCCAGTCGCTCCACGACTCCGCCCACTCCTCATCCGCTTGATGCTTAAAGGGCCAGTCTCGGTCTTCCTCCTGTAGGACAGCAAAGTCTTCCCCTGATCCATGATAGTCCGTCTGCTGAGGGATAGAAGAGTGATTACTAGGGACAAAGTGTGGAGGCCCTTGTGCTTGCATTCGAACGGACCCCCGAACAGGGTCCCAAGCCTGGGGCACCCCGTTACACAGAGTTAGCAAACCTCATAAAATATATGAAATAACATTGCGTATAGAGGGAGATAAGACTAGGAAAATAAGGGGTCTATTTTGGGATAATCTCTCCAAGGGCTATGACATCCTTCTAGCTGAAA
Organism: Lissotriton helveticus; assembly: GCF_964261635.1. NCBI lineage: Eukaryota > Metazoa > Chordata > Amphibia > Caudata > Salamandridae > Lissotriton > Lissotriton helveticus. Next base: position 937,427,093 of record NC_136063.1, on the reverse strand, counting down.
AAGATTGGCCACCAGAGTTTGTCAGGGAGTGCCCTCATGGCGAACACATAATTATATATATCAGCAACAAGAGAGAGAGGGTATGAGTAGACACTCCTAGACCCCAGGCTAATTCATACAAAAACAACAAAGGAGTGACTTGGCACAAGAACTTGAAAAACGACAACAACAACCACGGTTCCCTTAACGTGTGGTGATGGTTAAATAAATTAACCCCCCTTAATGTGCTCTGTCTTCATCTAAGATAAAATGGTACTGCCTGTTCCGTTAGTATACCATCTGGTACGCTTCTCACCCTCTAGAGCTAGCAATCTGCAATGGAGGAGCTCTAATCATTTAGAAGGACCCTCACTCACCACTAGTTGGTGACATGCTTCATCATCGGGTCCCCGCTAGGGTGACCGAGTATCACCCTAGCGTGCTACAACGCCTGACTACAGCGGAGCAGGATGTGGTGAGTGGAACAGTGCCCAAATCAAAAAGTGACTAAACGTGTGGTGTTAGTGCAAATTAAAAAATGCAGAGGTTGTAACCAGGTCAAAAATGTTTAATGATGGTCAACCCGCATTGATTAAAAATTGTGAGTGGACTAAACAAGGTTCTGAGTTAGGGAACCCGAGTCCTAAAAATCGGTCGACATGTTTCTGCTGTTTTTTTGCTTTTTGCTCAGCTTTCTTCAGGACCTAATAATTAGTCCTCCGGTGGTGTGCGCGCACTAAGGCGTACCCTCCCGGGAGGCTCTAAATGTGAAAAATAAATTAAATATAAAAATGTGTGAAAAAATCATCACACAACAGTTAACCATGTCATCTCATGCCATTTGCAGAAACAATCATAGCAACCTGTGGGAAAAAAAGAGACAAAGACAAAGACAAACAGTGACACATAATTAGATCTCAATTTTTGGTCCAATATATCAGAATAAGCTGCATTAAAGGAGCTGACTTCATGTGTCATACTGGAAACACAGCCCGTCCATGTATGACGGTGCAGTGTAATTTCATTTATGTGAATGGGTGCGGATTGCTTCAAAATTATGGAACAGATCACAACATCCGCTTGATGCTTAAAGGGCCAGTCTCGGTCTTCCTCCTGTAGGACAGCAAAGTCTTCCCCTGATCCATGATAGTCCGTCTGCTGAGGGATAGAAGAGTGATTACTAGGGACAAAGTGTGGAGGCCCTTGTGCTTGCATTCGAACGGACCCCCGAACAGGGTCCCAAGCCTGGGGCACCCCGTTACACAGAGTTAGCAAACCTCATAAAATATATGAAATAACATTGCGTATAGAGGGAGATAAGACTAGGAAAATAAGGGGTCTATTTTGGCATAATCTCTCCAAGGGCTATGACATCCTTCTAGCTGAAAAAGATTGGCCACCAGAGTTTGTCAGGGAGTGCCCTCATGGCGAACACATAATTATGCCTGCCTTCTCAAATCATATTCCAATTCATAAAAAATATACACTTGCAAGAAAGTGGGCAGTAGCCCAAGCTCCTGCATTATATAAAAACCATGTGGGATGGGATGAGGACATTCCTCCTTACAAAATCCAGTTAAAATCTCTACCAACGGCACAGAGACAGTATCCAATTAAGCAAGAAGCTAAAAAACAGGTCAAGGAGATCTTAGATCAACTTGAATACCAGGGGGTGATTGAAACATGCACCTCACAAATGAACAATCCTTTGTTTCCTGTCTCCAAGCCAGATGATACATATCGTCTTGTTTTGGACTACAGACACTTAAACTCATGTTGCAAGACTTTTGCAGTACAAAACTCACACAGTGCAGCACTAATGAATAACATAGTGCGCAAAAAATATAAAACAACATTAGACATCTCTAATGGATTCTTTTGTCAAAATATAGCACCAGAAAGCAGATATTTGACCGCGTTTTCAATAAATGGCTCGCAAAAAAAATTCTGTCGTTTGCCACAAGGGTTCAAGAACAGCCCAGGATTATTCTCAGCGAGAGTAACAGAGCTACTACAAATATATGATGATGAGGCATTATCGTATGTCGATAACATCTATCTAACAGATGACGACTTGGATAATCACTTGAAAAGAGTGAACATCATAATACTCGGGTTCGCAGCAGAGGGTTACAAATTCAACTTAAAAAAGTCAAGAATTGCCCATTTAACTGTCCTGTTTTTAGGATATGAACTATCAAGTGAAGGCAAGAGCCTGGCTGACAATTTCCTAGAGAAATGTGCTGTAATCCAAGCACCAAGATTGCTGAAAAACTTACAATCAATTCTAGGTTTCCTGAATTTCGGAAGAATTTACATTATAAATTAGGCAGAGAGGGTTAAACCTCTCTATGACCTAATAAAACCTGATTTTAAAAGAATCAATTGGACTCAAAAACACACAGAAATTTTGAGATCTTTACAAACCGACATGTTAGTTAAAACAAAACTAGAAACACGCGATAACACACGCAACCTTGTGATCCGAGTCATCCCAGGAAGATGCGGATTCACATACCTAACCTCTAATGAGGGAGAAACGGTACCAATAGCATACAAATCACATTTATACACAGAAGCTGAAAAAACATTCAGTATAAAGGAAAACATTGTACATGCAGTTCAAACGGCTATAGCAAAGGAAAGAGCCCAGGCCCAAGGCAGATGGATTACTGTTATAACAGCAGAATCGGCTTTTGAGGCATTAACAAGCCCATGCAATTTACCTACTATGGCACTAAATCCAAAATGGATACAATGGGAAAATTCCCTTGCTAAAGACAAAGTAAAGTACTACTTTGGACCGAACATGAAAAAATTAAAAAATCTAGAATATGAAAGAGAATATCCTCTGCCCATCGACATTCTGCCCATACGACAGTACGCCTGTGTAATATATACAGACGGACATGCTCAACCCTCAGTCTGGGGAGAGCAAGCCTATAACGCCACATGCGAGATAATAAAAGAGGTGTGGCGCGGAGGTAAATTGAGACCTCTGTTTACGAAAACACACTCAGTGGAAAACAATTCAGAACAACAAACTGAAATAATAGCGTTAAAAATGGCGCTAGATAATGCCGATCGCGAATTCCCAACACTAATAGTGTGCGATTCGTAATACTGCGTCAAATCATACAATAACGATTTACAGAAATGGATTCAAAGCGGTTACAAAGATGACACAGGTGCCACAATCAAACAAAAATCACTTTGGGAACAAGTAGTTCTTTTGCAGAAAGAACTACCAAAGACTCACGTGATACACTCACTGAGTCATCAACGTGATGGCGTTCACGTTGCAGGGAATTCATTGGCTGAGACAGCCACAGCGGAAACAGCTAAACCGGCTTCCGTAGCTACAAAAAAGCGTTCAAAAAAATACATTGACGGGGAAACAATGCTGGCGGTGAAAACGTCATCAAATGGCGACTGCTCAGCGCTACCCATCAACTATCCACTCAATTATACATACATAATCGATGCAAACTCCGTTCCTTTTGCTGTAATCCCTGGAGTGGGGGATAGAGTAATTCCAAACATGAACAGGAGAGGCTTGTTAATATCAGACGCACATATGGGTGAGGGTCTTAGACACAATAAGCTTAAGGATTCTCTGGAAGTATTACAATCAATATACTGGTGGCCAGGTATGAGCCTGCATCATTACATTTTTGTAAAAAACTGTCCAGACTGCAACAGAGATCGCAGTGGCGACCGAGACGGTATATTACCATGGCGTTTCGCTCCAGATTGGATTAAACAATAAAAAGAAAAACCCAGTATGAATAATGCGTCATATTAACATGTAGAGACTATTTTCACTTATAAATGTAGACCCCAGCACTCGGCTGACGTCTGAACTGTTATATAAAGATTTGCGAGTCTATAATGGCATATACGCTAGGATCATGCTACGTTCTGACCAATGTCTTGCCTTTAGCTCTCGAGCTTATAAGGGGGGCATGGCCAGCATGAGCATTGCATTGCGGGACTCTTCTCACTTCCTTCCTAAGGGAAACGGGATGGTGTAAAGAAAAAACCAAGGCATAGAGCAATCTATAACGGCAAAGGTATTAGGTTCGGGAGCTGGGTGGGTCAAACATTTAATAAGTGTCCAACGTAGTCTTAATAATCTACCAAGAAATTCTCTGAGAGGTCTCAGTCCGTACGAACTGTTGTTTGGGACTAGAATGTTAATCCAGGACCTCGATAGTCAAACTTCAGTGGTGAAAGAAAAATGCTTTGATATCAAAGATCGTTTGGCTATTTTACAGGACTTAAATGAAACCAGAAAAGACCTGAGCAACATAAAGTTGAAACCGCAGCCAACAACCACTGAAGAGAAACCACCTGTCCCAGCAAGGCCTGTCTGGATTCCAAAAATCGGGGATCTGGTCAGAGAGAAGATCGCGGTAAAGAAGGAATTTGGGCCTTCTTACAGAAAAGCAGTACCTGTCTTGTATATCAACGGGACAAGATCAGTGGTATTACCGCCCCTTGCTGGTAAAAAGGAGAACCGAGTTGTATCCATCGACCTGGTTAAACCACACTCATGTGGCCGATAACAAGTAGTAGGCCAAGTGGACTCCCAAGAAGTAGTAGAACACCAAAGTTTGCTACAACTGCAGAGGTTCAAACTGAGAGACTAATCACATTTGATAAACCTACAGTGAATCAACAAGGACTATGCAACAAAGCCATGGAACTTAAACCTCTTGAAACCCAAATCAAAATTTTACATCAAGAAACACCAATCTACAATGATGTAACAACTGACTATGCTAATGAAACAAAGCAAATTCCAAAAGCAAAAAGAAATCCAGAAGCAATTGAAACAATTAACAGAACAGCATCTGGCTACTTCATCAACTTCGATGATTTTTCTGAGGATCCAAATGAACCTGAGGAACAGCCAACAACAAAAACTTTTAAAGACAAAGCAAAGGAACTCTTTCATCAACTAAAAGAAACCTATCTGATTTCTCCTTGGATTGAAATTTGGGTGGCACTAGGTGTATTTGTCCTCATACTTTGGCTCATCATGGTACTATGCTTGGGACATTTTATTGAGGGAAAATATGTTACAATGGACACAGCAAGTCAGAACATCAACTTGGTCCTGAAACCACACAAGTCTTCACACATCGAGAAAAGAGAACTTTCTTCAGTAAACTTCACAGCCAATCCTATACCCGGTGGGGTAGCATGGGACAAAACTGATTACGAAATCTATGGTCCGGTTGAGCTCCTGAAGTATCCTCATCAATTCAAGATTTCATTGAGTGACTTTGTAAAACCAAGCACATTCGCTGATGATTGGGACTTTGAAAGTATTAATGATATGATGTCAGATCTAGTGATGTCAGCTTAATTTACAGAACATGATTATTTACAAGGTTCATCTAATTATGACCAGATGTATTGTTTTAACCACTATGGTAACCATTATCTGCATAAATCCGCTCAACCTAGAAATGTTTTCAATTATAACCAATGGGAACATTGTGCAACTCCACCAAAAGGCAGTTGAAAAACTTTTTATGAAAATTTTTCGTATTTTTCAGGGTTCAACACAAGCAATGCAGAAACATTTTATTTCAAATTGTTAAATAGGACAGGTATGAAAACCATGCTTACAAACACAAAATTGATATATTCAGAATCATTTTTTGAAAATATGAAAACATTCGGTTTTGATTTCTGGAACAAAAATATTGAAAAAAAGACAATCTGGGGTACAAGAGATTGGCAAGTACAAGGTACAGAATCATTATTTAGAGCCTGCATGATCCCAGAGCAAATTATATTCTTGAATGATACAATTCAACAGACAACTTGTCATGGCCTAGCCAAAATTAAAGACTTAAACAAACCGTCTATTCCAAAGCCAACACCTGACAGTAATAGCACTACAGAAGTTGAAATAGACGTATCCCATATTTTAAACCAAAACAGAACACATCCTGAGTGGAAAAAATGGTTGATCTGGCCCACAGATACAAATAACTGTCAAGACAGATTCCTGAACAAAATACAGGGGTTTAAATTGACCAGGCCAGACCCTAGATACTCCCAGAGACAACATCCAGGGATTGTAACTACTTATAGTGTGGGGGAAACTCTGCCTTGAATGGCTACATACATCCACACTGGCAGAAATTAAGCAACACTTAACTTTACTTAAAGAAGGTGCTGACTTGCGTGATTTCATTATGGGACCACACAAACAGCGTCAAAAACGTTTCATAGCGGCCTCTATATATGCAGCTTATAACGAACCTTGGAAAGAAACTCAAATTGAGACAGCAGAGAAAATACTCTGACGTTACAAAATCTGCGTTCAGGATACGTGCCTTGGCGTTCAATCAACACAACGTCATTATTCAGTATCTTTAACCTTACTGATACACAAATCAGCTTGGCACAAAAGGGTGCTGATTATACAATTCTGAGCTTTGAAAAACTTGAGAGATTACCATTGACAATGTCAGAACGACCTGTCATTGAATGGATAATACATGGGATAATAACTATTCCGATAACAACTTTCCAGTTTCGATACTGCCAGAAATATATACAGGCAGGCCAGTATGAAAGGTTGGGTAAAGGATACATTAAGTCAACATGGAACTTACCCTATACACACACATGTGTCAGTAATAAAGGACAGAGTGTATTTCTTAGTGGTAATAATTGTGAAAAATCACTAAGTGGTATACTTCTGTGTCAGGGTATAAGTTTGCACGGGGCCTGTGAAGGGACTTCAAATAACCTTTCATGTCACCAGCTTGGCGCACCTGCAACACAAATAGAACCATTCTTTAAGAGGCTCTCTAACGGGAGTTACATTCTAATTGTAGATCACAGATGTTGTGGCTTGCTGCCAGGAAAACCTTATCTAGTAAGCGTGACTTCCAGGGTCATTTGCTGTGAAAGAGTATTGTTCCCGAATGATGCTCCAGACAGGGAGGGAAGGTTATGGCCCAGTTTGAAAATCTCTTCTATTCGAATTGATACTTTAAGCAGAATGAAGACTGTGCTCCTACAGACGCCAACCCATTTGACGTCATCAAAGGAAACGTATGATCTCCAAGTTGCAAGGACAACGGGTGAGATACATGCATTGTTATCAACAAATTGCCCCCTACACTTGGCAGAAATGCTAAACGAAATCTTAAATATTTCTGATACAAGTGGTATCGCAAGTGTATTTAAGACAGTTTTTTCGGGACTGTTAACACCATTCAAAGCAGTCCTGGGTATTTTTCCTAATTTCGTCCATTCCATCTTTGGCGGACTTCCACTCCTGTTGGGACTCGTAGCAGGCATTTTATTTTTGCTACTCCTGCTTCGTTATGGCAAGCCATGTCACAGACAAGACTCCAGCGACAATGGAAGAAACGATCCTAGCAATCCGCTACCGGGACCGCATAACTAAAGTCCTTGGACTAGCCCGGCTAAGAGATCTAAATATGACCTGGTTTCTTTCATTCCGACCCATGTGGCAGAATTGTGTTATGCCTGTACTAAGGTGCATGCTATGCGGCGAAGAATGCGTGTTGGACACCTGTCTTACACTACAATCAGAAGTACCATTGGATGCAGATACTTTGTTGGGTCCAGTAAAGGCTCATGCATTGTGCTGTCCCCAGTGGCTACCTATCCTGATGACGGCATTCGTGGAGACTTCACCACTACGATTGAAGGGTAGTGAAGTACAGGATGAAAGCAGCATCAACCAGGTACGACCTTCTGTAAGCAATGCTGATCGAAACATCACTGAAAGCGAACATGCGCATGACTGCATGGTAGCGACATTTTCAAACCTAGTCGAACTTTCACCAGAGGCTGTAGACTGTTTTTTCGAGACTCTGTCTGAAATGATGTTCTCACCAGAACAGAGAGAGTGACTTTAAGCAACGTGCACACAGCGTTCCCTGAACTCTGCATTTGGCCTTCAGCTTTTAAAAAACAAAGCTACTGAGAACTTTTTTCCGTCTTCCCCTGAAACCGAAAACTTTTCTCCAACTCCAATATATTTACCTTTTTGGCACTTATCTTCTGCTTAAAGTAAAACTATTCCTAGAGAACAGAGCTTCTATTTTTAGGAAACTCTAGAGACGTTACGTTACCTCAACCTCTAGCTTATTTACAAGAAATTGTATTTATATGTGATGAAGTGGTCTCGCACTTTTTCTTCTGTATTAAGAGCCATTTCATGTGTAATTTTCGCAAATCATTCATGCTGATTTACAATGTGCATCTTTTTTTGAATGATTACACTGCTTGAATGCATACAGTACCTATACTCATTTTCGTGTATTTCACAACACCATTTTTAAATGCAAAAAAAATGTATTTTGGGGTGGTTCGGTATACACATGCACTGTTTACTATTGCTTAGGTTAGTAAATATGTACATAAAATCGTGGAGTGGGTGTAGTGTGTTTATATAGGGACCTGTATCGATACTCCTATTTCTGACCCTTGTCCGGTTAATAAATCACTAATAGCCATACAGCGGCACAGAAACCCGTTTTCAGATTAAGTCATAGCGCATGCTATCACATTAGGCAAGCACTATTCCTCCAGCCCCCTAGAAAGCACACTGAGTTCTCAAAACAAACCAAACCTCCAGCAGACCTGGGAAATCCCCCGCAGCTATTGTTTTGATTTTGTTCGAGAACTCCTGTAAAGAATGCAAGAACGACCAGTTCTTATGACATCCTTAATGACGTCTTATGTCCATCCTTACGTCAAACTCGGCACCTTTCAGGTATAAATATACCGACGCTGCCCTAAGCAAAGACACGGTGGTGATGAGCTTGGAGCAGCGCTACTTGCCGAAGAGCCCAGCTGATGCAGGAAGCCCACGGACGCTGCCCCTCCCTTTTGACGCGCTGAGAGAGACGCTGCCTTTTCTCCTGCCGAGAAATCCAGCCTCCGGCATTTCCGGCTTGCCCTCGCGGGTAACTGGGATACCGAGTCCTGAGACAGAGATACCAGCCCTCCAGCCTTCTAAATCCCAGGTACTGAACTGACTAACCCCTTACAGAGAATTCTTGAGTCAGATTCTTGGCAAACCAAACTTAACTTAAACTGCTACTTACTTACTCCCTCCCACGTATTAGGCTCAGGTCAGGTACACCGGGGTAGGCGTAGTTAGAAGCACCAGTTGAGTACGATTAGTCAATGTATATATGTATATATATCTTTTATCCATTTTAAAGTATCATATGGCTAAGAAACCATATCAATGCTTTTACAGTATTATTTTATAATCCTGCTTTTATTGTATCCACTTTACTTAACCATAAGTATTGCATTTGTAGCGATTCATTTCTCTTGTATGAGAAAAGAGACTGATCAATAAATAACACCTTTTTATTGAACACGCCCGTCTCTTCTTTTCTCTACAATCTGGTGAAACTAAGTATGCACGTATTGACTGAGTAAAATAGTTGTCTTTTGTTTTCACACGACTCTAGAGATATACTCTTGATTAGGGAGAGCAAAGTTGTCATGTTCTATGGTTGTCAGAAACCAAATCCCTTCTTGTCTATCCAGGGAGGTTAAACTCCTCCTTGCCTATTCGAGAAAGTTTCTAGTGAACTCTGAGCTAGCTGGCACACAAAACTTTAAGTCTAAGATCGTCAGTAGAAGACCTAGTTAACCTCTGTCCTACATCTATACTATTGAAGATATTATTCCAATGCGCAGAGCCTATTGGGAAAATTGGAACTACACTACACTGTCTCCTCTGTCTCCCCCTCCCTTCCTCTGTCTCCCCTGACTCCCTCTGTCTTCCTGTCTGTCTCCCTCTGTCTCCCTGTCTGTCTCCCTCTGTCTATCTCCATCTGTCTGTCTCCCTCCCTCTATCTCCCTCTCTCTCTGTCTCCCTCTCTCTCTGTCTCCCTCTCTTTGTCTCCCTCCTCCCTCTTTTTGTCTCCCCGAGTAGAGGCTGCGGGCCAAAGAGAAGAGGCTGCCTACCGAGGAGAAGAGGCTGACTTCCGAAGAGAAGAGACTGCCTTCCGAAGAGAAGAGGCTGCCTACAGAAGAGAAGAGGCTGCGGGCGGAGAGGACGTCGGCACCACGGGCACAGGAAGCTCCCCAAAATGCCCTTTAAGATAGCTGTAAAAGTGCTGCGCTTACAGCTGACTTTCAAAGGGCCTGTGCTTCCCGCTGATGCCGTGCGTGACGTCACAGAGGCGGGCACAATCAGAGGCCAGAAGTAAACCGAGAAGATGGCCGCAGGAGCATACGTAGTGAATACGTATTCACTAAGTATGCTCCTGCGGCCATCTTCTGTTTTTACCTGTAGGTCAGGAAATGCAAAGTGCAAGCTAAGGTCCGCGGGCCGTCAATGAAGGCTTGCCGGGCTGCTGGCGGCCCGCGGGTCTTACTATGAGTACCCCTGCAGTAGAGTATCTGAAAATTCTCACCCTTAATGTGAGAGGTTTAAATAACCCAGTCAAGCGTAGGGCCGTGCTACTTTGTCTAGACCAAACACATGCGGACATCTGCCTCCTTCAGGAAACACATCTTTTACAGCACGACTGCTGCGGTCTTAGATCCAAGAAATTTCCCCTTCAATTTTTTTCCTCTAGCTCCAATAAGAAGGCTGGGGTGGCTATACTCGTGTCACAGAGATTTAAGGGTCAGGTCCAGGACAAGTTAGCAGAGATTAAGGGGCGTTTTCTTTTTTATAGATTTTCACTGGGCTCCACTATCTTCTCTATTGGCTTGGTGTATTCCCCGAATGAGGGGCAGGAGAGGTTTCTCCAAACGGTGCTTACTGAAGCCACTTCATCATCGGACCGCCATATGTTGTTAGGGTGAGGACCTTAACTTGGTTTTCGATATTTTTTTAGATAGATCTTGCCAACGTACCACAGTAGGGGCATTGTCGGGCGAGGGCCTAGCTAGTCTGCAGGATTTAGGCTTTAGGGATCTTTGGCGTACTCTGCACCCAGGGGAGCGCGAATACTCATATTTCTCACACGCGCACAAAACATATGCCCACCTTGATTACATGCTCGCGACGCTACCCACACAGGCCATAGCTGCGAATGTGGAGATGGGGGTTGCCTCCTTATCGGATCATGCTCCGGTAATTGTTAGCTTAGCTCTTCCCCCGCTTCGGTGTGCACAGCGCTATTGGCGTCTTCGTGAGCCTTTATAGCATCGGAAAGATGTGGTCTCCCGAATCCAGCGAGCCCTTTCAGACTACCTCTCCCATAATAGCAATACGGACACCACTCTGGCAACACAGTGGGCGGCTTTGAAGGCGGTCCTTAGAGGCGAATTTATAGCTATCTCGGCGGTGAACAATGCTGAGCGGCAGCGCAAGCGGGATGACCTTACGCAGCAAGTTAGGGAGCTAGGGCAAATGCATCAGCGTACGGGCCCCCCAGGATTTGGCAGCAGTTGAAAGCGGTGAGGCAATAACTAGGGGCATTGGATCAGGATAGGGCGGAGTTCGCAGCCCTGCGCTTGCGTCACGCCTTCTACAAAGGTGGGAGAGATGTGGGAAACTGTTGGTGCACAAGTTGAGGCAGACCAGACAATGGCAGGCAGTGCGAGAGATAGTTAGGGGGGATGGGAGCCGGGTCACTGCAGATCACGACATAGCTGAGGCGTTTAGGGATTTTTATGCCGCTCTTTATGCAGGCGAACCTACAGATGATGCGATGGAGGGGGCCTTTTTGGACTCTATTTCCCTACTGACACTTACGCGCAAGCAGGCAGACCTCCTAGACAGTGCAATTAGACCAGAAGTGATTCTTGCGGCTATTTCCCGCTTGAAAGTGGCCAAAACCCCGGGACCGGATGGGTTTCCGGCGAGTTTTAACAAAACATTCTGTGCGCAGCTTGTGCCCATACTGGTGCCCCTTTTTAATTCTTTTTCGGAGGAGGGTGCGCTTTCCAGTGATCTCCTGGAAGCCTCAGTTGCGGTTATCCCGAAGCCAGGGAAAGATTGGACACACTGCGAAGCATATAGGCCTTTTACACTTTTAGGTTTAAAGTATTTTATTCAGCACAACATACAAGGACCAACATACATCATCATGGGACATTCTGTTCAGGCGGGTAGAGCCCTAGCTCCAGCTGGAACTGTTAGGTGCAGCGTATGTGTACCAGTCCCCCATAGCTGTACCTGGAATGCAGTGTCGCAGTATGAGATAACATTTCCATTTCAAACTCCCCCCCCAGATCCCCCAACAACCCAACTCCCGGATCCCAGCCCCCCCTCCCCCTCCCCACTCTACGTCCAGTGCACCGATACTATCCAAAGTGGACACCAAAGTTACCCCCTGCCGGAGAAGTGGGTCTCCCATCAAATCACGGGACCTGCGCTACCGGGCTCGTGAGCCGCATGAGGCGGAGGTACTTGGGACAAGTAATTTCTTTAAATTCTGTTAACAGCAAGGAATGAAATGGCTGCCAAAGCTCAGAAAATTGCGTTATATCCCCCGCCACCGTTAGCGACAACTTCTCCATGCCCAACACATGCCACAATCTATGGAGCCAACCCGTGACAGAGGGTATCGTGGCGGTGCGCCAGTGTATCAGGATATTTTGAACTGCTGAGCCCAGCGCAATGGCAATCTGCCTGCCCCTACGGGATCTGAGGGGGTACATTAGTCCATTTGGGAGCCCTAGCAAGGTGTAAGCGGGGAAGCGCGGCAGTTCAATGCCAAAGTGTGTATCAATGTCGTCCAGCACATCCCTCCAGTATGTTTCCAGGAGTGGGCAATCCCATAGAATGTGTGTAAGTGTACCTCGGTGCCCTCACCCCCTCCAACATGTGTCCTCCTTGCTACGGTCAAATTCGTGAACCCGTTCTGGTGTGTAGTACCAATAGGTGGAGACCATAGTCAATGTGCCAGTGAGACCCATACGGTACGCCGAATGCCGTGCTCTGTAGGATATGTTCTCCCATTCCTTAGGGCTCAGTGTCCTCCCCAACTCCTGTTCCCAACGTTCTCTCCCCGGATTATAGAAATGTGTGGACGGCGGTTGTAGTAACTTATAGAGATTTGTAATCAATTTTGAGTCCGAAGTACGCGTTAGCAGCCACTGTTCATAAGGTAGAAAGCGCCTATCCGCCGTCTCCCTCACCTGCGGTTGAAGAGCCCAGTGGCGTGCCTGCATATATCGGTGCCTTTCAGTCTCAGGAAGTGAAAACTCCTGGCAAAACTGTGTGAAGGGGATCACCCGGGGCCGGTCCTAGCCATGGGCAGTATGGGCAGCTGCCCAGGGCCTCGCGCTCAGGGGGGCCCCGCCGCCGGCCCCGCAGTTGCGGGCAGCGGGAATACATAAATTATAATCATTGGAAACGCGCTGTGCAGTGCGCACAGCACTCTCGTCGCGCTCGCGCAGGGGCCCAGTAAGGCAGGGAAGGAGGCCGGGAACTAAACACTGTCTGCACAAGCACCGCACGCACCGTGACGCACGCACCCCACCACCTAGCTTGGTGGTGGTGGTGGTGCATTAGTGGTGGTGACGTGACGCCGGCCTTGCTCATGATGCGGGTGACAGTGGGTCCCAAGCCCGTAAATCTGGTAGTGCCCGAAAGCGCTACCAATGACGGCCCTGGACATGATTTTATGGCCAGCCCCCACTCAGTGTGACACACTCAGCATGCGCACACGCCATTCGTGAGCAGTCAGTCACTACTCGGATCGGGCCACGTGGGCTTGGCTGCAGGCAGGAGTCGGTCGGGCCCCTGCCTCCTCGTTGAGTCGTCGTTAAGCAGTTAAGGTAAGAGACCTGATTCGTATTTATATTATAATACTTAGAATGTTTCAGACATACGATTCAAGATGCTTAGTCACCTTTGGCACAACATTAGCAGGAACCTGGAGACATTAAGTGCAAAAATGCATTTAGGTGCAAAAAACAGAGTTAGGAGACTAGTCACCTTTGGTACTTCATCAACTAGAATGTGGGGACACTTTAAGGTACAAAAACATATACAGGAGTAAAAAATCAATACAGGTACACAGACACATGTGCATGCAAAATTAGCAGAATCGTGCTATAATATTTAGGGGGGAAAGCACAATTAGGAGCAAAAATCACTTCTAGGAACAGAAGCACGTTTAGACACAAAAGATGCAGAAGTGTGGTATCCAATTTAGGTGCAAATGAAAATCATGCACAGTGCCGATCAGTCCAAAACCTCCAAGATGTGAATGACACTGTCTTAAAAAAAGGTCCAAAGCAACCAATACCCGAAGAAGGCTGACCCAAAAGCCATCTCTGTGTCATTTGTCACAAACAAAAGGGCTTCGCGGTGTCTCACCTAAAAGAAGTTTGGAGGAGCTGTTCTTCCCTGACATGGGAGGACTCTGACACCAACATGAACCCACCTGCTTCTTACATCAGTGTGCCCTTATAGTACATTTCCATAAGCCACTACTTTACATAACTCTTTGCCCTCTGGTTCGCATCATTGTAGGCAGCGAGTGTCCTATGGAGGCGTATCAATTAGTGGTGGCCTGAGTTGCATCACTCAGTACCACCCCGAAGCACATCACCCTGAGCCTTCAGCTGTATAGTGTTATGTGTGACTGTTGGGGTGTGTGGATTAGTGAATGTGTGTCTTTAGGCTCTTGAGAAAAATTCTGTGTGTGTGTGTTTTGGCGTGTCTGTGCATATGTGTGTGCTTTATGTGTGCATGTGCCAATAACTGAGTGCTTTATGTGTGCTTGTGCCAATATTTTTCATGTTTTATGTGTGCATGTGCCAATATTTGCGTGCTTTATGTGTGCATGTGCCAATATGCAAGCCTACTTGGTTTGTCAATTCTTAGTTTCTTTATCATGATATTTAAAATGTTTCGTTTGTGGAAACCAGACTCTCACAATCTGTTGGTCGAGAGTATAGTTAATTGAGTGGTAGTTGGTGATTTGCCGTACGTTCTCACCAATTAATTTGCGAAGTCACTTTCTGTGATGTCACTTAGGGGGGCCTCACATCTTCCCTTTCGCCCAGGGCCTCAGAAGGCCTAGGACCGATCACCCCCTCCTGGTCGTACATATGACACAGGGCTCTACATCCTGCCTGTCTCCAGTGTGTGAATGCTCCCGTTCCATACCTGGGGTGAAGTCTGGGTTGTCCGCCAGAGGCGTGAGCAGCGACGGGAAAGAGGTGAGGCCGCGCGTGGTGGCCGTGGCATCCCAGACCCGCAGCGGCACTCTCGTAACAAAGGAGGGGTACAGATTTTTGGGGCGGTGAATCCGGCGCAGAAACGGGCCTTCCTGCAAGGGCCGCCCCGCCACCCCTTGATCCTGGAAAAGCCAGTGCTTGTCGGATTCCCACCTACTCCATTCTACGAGGTAACGTAACTGCGCCGCCCGGAAATATCTACGAAAGTCAGGTATCCCCAGCCCTCCCGCCTCAGGGGCCAGTAAGGAGAGGGTTCTACGCATTCTGGGTTTCTTCCCGTGCCAGATAAAGCGCGAGACGTCCGCTTGGAGCTGTGGGATCCACCCAACCGGCGGCTGGAGCAGTAGGGCCCGAAACAAATAAAGCACCAGCGGCAGAACCGTCATTTTAACAGCGGCTATCCTGCCCAACCAGGAGAGGGTGCCGCGATTCCAATGGCCCAGTTCCTCCTTGATTTTAGCACCCAGTGCGGTGTAATTGGCCGACACCATGGCCGGTAAGGTGGGGGATATCTGGATCCCCAGATAGGGTATCGCCGCCGATGACCAAATCAAGGGAAATCGGCCCTGCAGGTAGGCCCTAGTGGCTGGTTCAAGGGAGACATCTAGAGCCACCGACTTCCCTATATTCAGTTTAAACCCCGCGACCGCGCCAAAGGAGGCCAGCTCCTTGATGCAGTCCGGTAGGGCTGTCCGGGGCTCGTCAAGCGACAGGATGACATCGTCAGCGTAGAGGCTTATAGCATGTGTGAAACCTCCCATCCGTACCCCTTCCACCGCCGGGTTGTCCCGCACCCGTTGGGCAAACGGCTCCATATAAAGAGCAAAGAGCAGGGGGGAAAGTGGACATCCCTGCCTAGTGCCCCTTTCGATGTTAAAGTCCCGAGAGGCATACCCATTCACGCGAACCACTGCAGACGGCCGTCTGTAGCAGTTGAAGATCATGGAGCGGAATTTGTCCCCTATGCCCGCCTTCACCAGTACTTGTTCCAAGTAAGGCCAGTGTACTCGGTCGAACGCCTTCTCCGCATCCACCGCTAACATCATTCGTTCCCCCGGGATCCGGGAGGCTTTCTCAAGCAGGTGGACGATCCGTTTTGTGTTGTCAACCGTCTGCCTCCCCGGTACAAAACCGGCCTGATCAGGATCTATAAGACCGGATAAGTGAGGGGCTAAGCGAGCGGCTAGGATCCCCGTGTACAATTTTGGATCAACGTTCAGAAGAGATATCGGTCTGTAAGATCCACAGTGCTTCGGGTCTTTCCTGGGTTTGGGAATTACTGTAATGGAAGCCCGTAAAAGATCAGGCAGAATGGCCCCCGGTGCAGCAAACAAGTTGAAAAGACGAGTAAGGATAGGGGCCAGCGACGTGCAAAAAGTTTTGTAGAAGAGCGTGGTATACCCATCCGGGCCTGGCGCTTTGCCATGTTTATGCCTGGCGATGGCAGAGATCACCTCTTCTATCCTGACATCCCGGTCCAAGTGTTCTGCCTGCAGAGGGTCCAGGGAGGGCAAGGTGACCGAGACTAAATATGCGGCTATGACCGGTTCATCCGGCGGCTCTCCAGCGTAGAGATCTTCGTAAAACCCTCGGAAAACGGCCGCGATGTGAGCATCCTCCGTCTCCACCGTCCCCGTAGGGCTAGAGATCTCCTTCACTAGCTGACTCTGGCGCGCCACTCAGAGTCTGTTGGCCAGTAACTTGCCCCAACGGTCCCCCCCAGTGTAAAAGGCGTGGCGCAGCCGGAGTGCGGCGTACTCTGCTCGGTCCAAATCCAGAGCCGCTAGGGCCTTTCTCGCCCCTTTGAGCTGCCGCCATATTCTAGGGGCCCCTGTTTTACGATGGATCTGTTCAAGCTCGCGGACCTTATCGGTGAGTTCCTCCCTCTTAGCCTGCCTCTCTTTATTTTCGGCCGAGGAGATGGCTAAGAATTCCCCCCTAAGGACCGCCCTCAGGGCCGCCCACTGTGTAGCCCAGGCGGTGTCAGAGTTGTCATTGTGCATCAGATATTCCCGGATTGCGCCCTCAATACGGTCCACCACCACTTTCCTGTGCAGCAGGGGGTCTCACCTAATCTTTGTCACCGACTGCAGGAGGGGTCACGCTGCTCTCAGTGACCAGACAGCGACCAGACGCTGCGCTGTACCTTCAGACCACGCTGCTGGGTCCCTGGCGTTGTGGTCGCCCACTCCGCCGTGTAGTTCCATCACACGGCCGCGGAGAGGAGCGGACCACAACTCCCAGCTTGCCCGGGCTACTGCACCGCCCACTTCCTGCTGACAGCGCCAGGAGGCGCACAAAAGGAGACGGCTACCTCCGCCTCGCGGACGCGCGCGGGCGGCGCCGGGCAGAGGGCGGGCCGTCTAAGGCCGTCCAGGGTCGACCAGGAACGGGACGGGCCATACCCCTAACATCATGGGTAAGCGGAAACTTGTTACAGCGGTACCTGGCGAGGTTAAGGCTAAGGTTCCTAAATACACCACTAGCATCATTACCTATTTGACCACCAAAGTGGACGAACTATCCACACAGATTGCTGTTTCAGAACGTGCACTAGGACTGGAAAAGACTCCTGTGGGTTCAAGTGTCATTAACACTACTCTTAACACTACCCCTATTAGTTGCGTACCACTGGAACCGAGGGTCATTATTGAATCATGTAGACCCAATATGGCTCAGTCTCCCACAGTTCTCCCCTTCCCAGAGCTGCCAGTTATAGTCATACCTCCCACATCTGCGGATCTGGATATTACAGAAAACATGACAAGTCTCCAGCATGGGGATCAGCCTGCCACCTACATTACTGAGGAGGGACTGTCTTGCCTACTGGAAAAACTTTTTTCAGAGAAACTTGAATCTGCCCTAATCCAGATTGCGACGGATATAACGGAGACTCTGAAGGATTTTGTTAAAGACCTGTTGAAAATATGTGATCGCATTAACGATTTTTTGAATAATCAGGTACATTCACCACCATCTTTAATACCCACATGCCCCCCAGTCTTACAGGTTTCTACACCTGCTGTAATCGACCCCCCGATTAATACAGCAATGAATTTGCCAGCTGAAAATCCTGTGCACTACAAAGGGAAAGTTGTAAATGGCAGATACACGCCAATTTCTCAACCAGCGACCAACCCAGTTTTTTTGGAAGGGCAACAAGGTGTGCAGGGCGTATGGGCGCGTGGAGTGCCCCCGGTACAATTACCCCCAGATGCAACTCCTTTTGTAGCGGTACTGGTAAATGTGCCTAAACTTATTGATGGGGAAGGAGAACAATATGAAACACTTCTTAACCACACTAAAAAATGGTGCAATGCGAATTGTACGGGTGAAGGTGATATTGCAGACAACATACTTATGTGCAGAAGGGTTAATTGGGTGGGAAAAACTAAGAAATGTGTGGCAGGGGACTGTGTTATAGTAAATTTCAAATCACGCAATGTCACTAGTCGCCTATTTTGGGATTCCTCGCCCTTGGATACTTCGGGCAAGGGTGTGCGCGCCATGCCTTTGGGTTTTTTCTATCCACCTGCAAATATGACAACGGGCGGTGGGTATAGTAGGGCGCAGCATAATAAGAATGTCGGGGCAGAGGGTAGATATATCCCGCCTCCACAAGGGAATGAATGGGTGACAATGAAATCTAGGGGTGGTGGGTCAGATACTCCTGCAAGAAATACGCACGTAGCTGACCTAACCCTGTCAAATAGATTTTCAGTTCTTACAAACCAGGCTGACATGGATTGACTAGAGCCCAATCTGATACATAAAATAAATATGATACCAAATAGCGTGGATAATAATACTAACATTTTATCACCCTGTCTTACACCAACGACTGACGGGGAGGCTCCAATAGAACATGGTAGGGGGAATGTTAAGGTCTTGTCCTGGAACATTGCGGGTTTACGTGTTAAACAGGATGACCCGATTTGGCTACAAATGTTAAAAGAACATGACATAGTTGCCATGCAGGAAACATGGTCAAGGGAAAATTCTTTTTGGCTGGATGGTTATTCTTCTTTCTTTGTTAAAGCACAGTGTACCCCGGCAGGAAGAGATAAAGGGGGCTTGTTGCTATTGGTGTCGGTCAACATAGCTGGTAGCGTTAGAGAAATTCCCAGTCACTCGCACTATTTTCAGCTACTAGAAATCCTCCATCCGGACAAAATTAAGACAGTCTTAATTAACTGTTATAATTCAATGCAGGGGGGACCCCCAAATTTTGTTTTAGATAGTTTATCTTTGTTTTTAACTGATTATCTGTCAAAACAAACCACTTTTGTGCAACTCATATTAATGGGTGATTTTAACGTTCATTTGTGTGGGTCATACTGTCAGATCAAAGATCCTAACGGGCCCGATCTTGCGATTATTCCTCATTTTGAGCATAGTTTGAAAGGTTCAGCTATGGAAGAGCTGTTATCAGCTAATGATTTATATGAACCAGGCTTCTCAGATCGAAATGACCGAGTGGTCACTTATAATGCGAGGGGTAGTGAATCAATTATTGATTACATTTTCCTGTCCCCTGGACTCCTCCGCTATGTTTTGTTTTACAACGCCATCGTAAGCAGTTTTAGTGACCACAACCCGGTGTCATTGGTTATGGATGGGTCGCTTGGTTTACTCAAAGGGGCTTTGTTGGCCACCGCTGGGAAGAATGTTAAGAGTGCAGATCAAGGGAGGCATTTGAAATGGTGCAAAGTCTGCCCAGAGGATTTATTAGGTCGTATCGAAGAAGATATGATAGTAGATTTTGAGACTTGTAGGGACCCAGACATGGAGGGAAAAGAAGTAGTTGCCGCTTTTGAGGCTATATGCTCCAGGGTGGAAGAAGAGCTTACACTTAGACCAAAGAAGGGACCTGCTCCAGTTTTTGGCTGGTTTGACCATGCTTGCTCCAAAGCACATGCTGCATTGTTGGCAGCGCTTAAACATTCCCCTCGAAATAAGTCTTTGGTAGCGCAGTTGAGGAAGAAATATGCAGAGGCGATGAAGTCACGTAAAAAAGTCATTAAGGAAGAAGCTTGGGACTCTCTAATGGATTCGGCCACCCTTAAACATAGTTCTAAGTTCTGGTCAATAATAAATAACCCTTATTTGCCCAAACCCGTAATATAGATCTTGAGGCAAATATTCCAGAAGTAGAGTGGCTAAATCATTTTTCTGCAATTTATGGGAGTAATGATTCCTATGAAACATTTCATATCCCTTGTTATTCTGCTTCCCAGCCAAATCTAAATTTTAGTGAAACTGAAGTTAAGGTTGCAATAATTGGTTCCGCGAAGAATAAAGCTCCAGGACCTGATGGGGTTCCCCTGGATTTATATAAATCAAACCCTGAGATGTGGGCAACGTTATTAATGAATGTTTTTAACCATGTACTCATAGGGGGTTTCCCAAAAACATGGGCATGCTCAATCATAGTCCCAATTTTTAAAAAAGGCCAAAGAAGTGATCCTAAATACTATCGCCCTATATCCTTGTTGGACTCTTCTATGAAGATCCTGGGAAAAGTTCTGTTGGCTAAAATTAATAAGTGGACACTAGAAAATGACATTTTGTCCAATGCCCAATATGGATTTCGCTCAGGAAGAGGGACAGAGGACCAATGCTTAAATCTCCATATGATTATCTCAAAATATACAAAGGCTAAAAAGGGGGCAATCTTTGTTGCTTACATGGATTTATCAACAGCCTTTGATCTAGTCAATAGATCAAAGCTGTGGGCCATGTTGTTAAGTCTGGGATTGGACCCTCCTCTGGTCCATTTTTTAGCTGAACTCCACAAAGATTTAAAGGCTTCCATTAGAATGGATCAGGTAGGACATCGTACAGCATGGTTCAAATCTGGCAGGGGTGTGCGGCAAGGCTGCATCCTTGCCCCCATGCTGTTCACTTTATATATAAATGCTCTGGAAAATAACCTTCTGGCTGTCTCTGCGGATACACCGCGTGCAGGAGACACTCATATTCCGGTGCTTCTGTACGCGGATGATGCCGCATTGATAGCTAGGACACACTTAGGTTTACAGAGACTTTTAAATACATTTAGTGATTTCATGTCCTCTCTTGACCTAGTGGTGAATAATGCTAAATCACACGTAATGGTTTTTGGGACTGCTAAAAATAATATTAAATCTTTTTATTGTAAAGGGGAAGTGATTACCAATGTTAAAGTTTTCACTTACCTAGGTGTAGTTTTTGACTCCAAGGGCAACTGGATTCCGCAAATAACAGCTAAAACTAAAGCAGTGAGGAGCTCTGTAAATGCTATCTTAAGCTTCTCAAGGAGACTTGGGGGGAAACCAAGTGGTGCATTACTAGCTTTGTATAGGGCAAAAACATTAGCTATTGCACGGTATGGAGCAGGTCTGTGGGGTTATGTGAAAACTGAAACTATACAAAAGGAGGTTAACAAGTGTCTTCGCTCGATGTTAGGGCTCCCTCCGTCGACAGCCACTTTCTCAGTCCATCAGGAGCTTGGGGCAGATTACATTACTGACATCCTCGCTATGGCACCTATCCTACTATGGATTAGGGTTTGGACCAATAACAACTTGGGTCTTAATCACAAAATACTGATGGATTGTTTAAAACTTGATAAGTATAAAGATATTGCTTGGCTGTCCTACATTCATAAGTGTTCAGTGGAACTAGGCCGCCCCGAGATATTTTCCGCCCCGTTTGGCTTGAAAAAAGCAGACCTAGACTGGGTTAAGCTCAATTTCTTCAAACTCAAGACCCTGAAGAGAGAGGAACATCAATTAATAAAACCCACTGTTAGAGCTCATTTTATGACAATAACATGTATAGCTATTCAACCGTACCTCACTTTAGTTAATATCCCATTTCACAGGTGGCTTCTGGTTAAATTTCGATTTAACCAGATTTATACGGTACTTTGTGATAGTGAAGGTTGGTTTAAGCCAGAGGATGCACCTGTATGTAAATGTGATGACTTTTCCCTCCAAAACAACATGCACTTAATGCTGTTCTGTCCTTTTTATAATGCTCCAAGACAGAAGTATTTGGTACCCTTACTGAAAGAGAAAGCTTTTTTACAGGCAAAACCAGCACTCCTGTATTTACAAATGCTCGAATCCCCCTTGGTGATGTTCAGTGTAGCAAATTATCTTGTCGCTGCTGTTAGAATTAGGAAGAGGAATTTACAAGTGTAATATTGGGGTTTGTGATGATTGTTGTTTTGCCTTACCTATTTGCACATGATGATTTTTAATTTCGTGTTTTAATAATTTTTTACTGAAATTGTATTGTATGAAATTTTTTATATGAATTTTGGAATGGCTTTTAACTGTTTGTAGCATGCTTTTATGATTTTTAACAAAATCGAATAAAGTGGTTTTTGACTTGTGCAGCAGGGTGTCACGTAGGCGCCACATCCGGGGGGGAAGAGCCGCCGGGGGCAAACACAACGTGACATCGACCGGAGCATGATCTGATAGGGACAACACTCCCATGTCCGAGCCCGAGACTAGCGCCTGCACCGGACACGTGACCTGCAGGTGGTCTAGCCTCGCGTACGTCTTGTGCGTGTGAGAGTAGTACGAATAGTCTCTGTCTGCGGGGTGCAGGTGACGCCAGAGGTCAAGGAGACCCACCTCCGCCAACCACTCTTTACATTCGGCCGAGAACGCCCCGACCTGCGGAAAGCGTTGAGCCGACCTGTCCATAGCAGAATCAAAGACCATATTAAAGTCTCCTCCGATAATAACGTGTCTGTCTTGCGAGGCAGTGATATCCTCAACCGCCGATCGTAGGAAACGTTCCTGTCGTTCATTAGGGCTATACAGGGACCCAATTGTAAAAATAAGACCCCCTATCCTAAACCAGTACGCTAACAGTCTACCCTTCTGTTCGGTGAGCTTGTGGAGGACCTCCCCTTTAAAGTGACTGGCTACCAGTATTGCCACCCCCGCCGTCTTAGTGGTGCTGGATGAGAAGAACTGTGACGGGAACTTACGGGAACGCAGCCTATGCGTGTCTTGCGGCAGCAGGTGCGTCTCCTGAAGGAGACATATGTCCGCGTGTGTATTTTCAAGGAGAGAGAGCACCGCTCGCCTTTTGAGAGGATTGTTCAGACCCCTGACATTCAGGGTAACTACCTTAAAAGTGTCAGGGGGCATAGAAAAAAGTAAGGTAGGAGGCGTGGAGGACCCGCCCGGAGAAGGCGGGGCGCATGGGTGCCCAAAACGGTACCAAAAGCAGCAAAGCAAAGAAGGAAAGGTATGTGTACGCGCAGCTTCCTGGTGTAGGCAAACTAAGGTGTGTGACTGTCTCTAGAACCTTCAACAACCGCACTGTGCACTGGACGACCCCCCCCCTCCCAACTCCCGGATCCCTTCCCCCTCTCCCAACTCCCTGACCGCCCCCCACCCCAACCCGCAACCGAAACCACCCCAACAACCCCGCCCCCCCTTCCCTGGTCCCCCAACTGTCCCCAAAATCCCATAGTCCCTGTCCGGTCCTCAACGGACAAGTCTGTGGAAAAGTACAAAAGTGGACGTCCAGCCACTACGCATCAACCCGCCCCCCCCTCCCCCGGACCCTCAAACCTGCATTACAGTGGAAGCGACGTCGATCTCCCCCCGGAGTTCTTCTCAAGTTGTCAGTGCAACATCTCCGGACGCCGTGTCCCTGGCCATTCCCCGCACTGCGCCGTCCATCTCAGCTCGAATAGTGGGTGAATCCGGTTGCGCAGAAGAGGCAGAGGATCGGCGACCAGGGACCGCCTGCCAGCCATCTCTAGTGACGCGCCAGCGGCTCGGAGTGGGTGCTTCTTCGTCCGTCGCCGTGATTCCCAGCACTCCACAGGTGTCCTGGAGAGAGCGTAACTGATGCAAGGTCCCGTTCCAACGTAAGATGATGCAGAAGGGGTGGCCCCACGAGTACCGAGTATCATGCTCCCGTAGAAAGTCAGTTGCGATCTTCAAGGCCCAGCGTTTCTGCAACGTGATCGCCGACAGATCCTGGAAGAGGGCCACCCGATGACCTCGGAAATCCAAGGATGGCTTCAATCGCGCTTCCCGGAGGATCCTTTCCTTCAGAGGGTAGTCCGGCAGGAACGCTAGGATATCCGGAGGAGGTGCCGAAGATCGGCGCCGCAGGCCCACTCTATGCGTCCTATCTATCCGAATGGGGAAGTCGGCCGGCTCCCCCAGGACCTCTCTGAACAAGTCTTTCAAGTAACCAGCCACGTCTTCTTCCTCTGCTCCGGAAGGAATTCCCCGGACTCGAATTTTGTTTCTCCGGGACCGGTTCTCAAGGTCCTCGGCATGTGCTTGAAGATCGATTTGCTGGTCCCGCAGCCGTACCACCTCCTGCTGCAGCTGTGAGATCTGCTCGTCCCTGGCGTGTCCGGCCTCCTCCATTGTGGCCATCCTCTCACCCAGGCCGTCGACCTCCCTCCGTACCTCTCGCACCTCTCCAGCCACCTCTTGCTTCAGTGTCTGAAAGTCCTCCTGTAAGTTCCCCTCCATTCGCTCCCTGGGAGCCACCCGGCGGGCTCGAAGATGGCTGCCCACGATCTTGCCTCGCAGTGCTTTTGTTCAACATTTCTGGTAAGGTTCGGTCCCCCTTCTTGGTCCTCTTGTTGCCGGCCATCCTGCGTGAGAAAGCGTACTCCCGTGCCGTCTTTGGTGCCGCCAGTCAGGCACTGCCACTCCCCTTGCTCCCTGGGCCCTACCAGGCCAGCCGTCGCCGCTCACCAGGTCGTGCAGCCCCTCAGCTACATGCACCGTGTCCCGCTCACCTCAACTTTCAGGCCGGGTATTGCTTCTGAGTCCTCAGTCTCAGGGCAGGGCCGGGCCGAGGATTTCCAGGTCAGCAATGGGTAGTGCCGCCAAGTCCCTCCACTCCCCTGCTTTGTAAATATCCCCAGACCCCAAGGGTGCCGGCCCGAGGGAAGCAAGCACTGATTGCTCACCGGCTTTTACTGCGATATCCTGGGGTCTTTACGGTGGCGGGCTCCAAGCAATCCGGGCCCAGGGGCGGGTCAAGTTCCCCGCGTTCCAAGCGTCTATTGGGGGGCCACCCTCGTGGCGTCGGAGTGTCCCGCTGCAAGCCAGGGGCGTCCCCCCTCCAGTGGTGGTGCTCCCCGGGAGGTCGGGCCCGCAGGCACAGCAATCTGGATCCCAGCCGGCTCACTCCCTTGTCTTCGGGCCCCTCAGAGACACCCCGAACCCCGATTTCCCAGGGGGCGGCGGAGCTCCCGTCTACTCGGAGGTCACAGCTTCCCCTCCGATTCCGCTATTGCAGGTTTGCGGGATCTTCACCGCACTGGCGGTACAGCCAGGGCCCCCCGCTCACCCGGGGCCGTCTGTTTGTTGTGCGCCGGGAGGCCTCACGATCAGAGGCCTACTTCCGGTTGCAGCCGGGGTCTTGCGTTGCGTTCCCTCTGTGGCCCGGCACCGCCATCATGGGGTCCCCAGCTAATGCGTGCGTCAGGTCAGCCCCGAGCGGTGTGCCTCCTGCTCGGCTGCGCCTCGTGGTTGCCCGCTCACCTTCCTCCTCCGTGCCAATTGCGGGACCGCCAACAGGCCGGACCGCAGCCGGGCTCTGCGAACCAACGTGGCGCACTCTCCGCTGTAGTGCCGGTCTCAGGCTTCAGGAGAGCCGGCGCCTCCCTCCGGGTATCAGCGGGCCGGGCAGGGCTCACCTGTCGCCCCAGGGCAGCCCGTGCGTCCCCAAGTCCGCTCCTCTCCAGCACCGACACGCTCGGCTTCGGCCTTCGCAGCGCTCAGGCGGCCCTCTCCTCCGGCTTCCCTCGGAGCCCCGTATCAGCATCCGCCGGGACTCTCGGTGCCCCAAATTGAGCCGCCGTATACTCTTCGCTACTGGCGCCAGTCCCCAGGCATTTGGGGGGGATATCAGCGCTAATCAACGGTCCGAGGGCCCTGGCTTACGGGAGCTCACGGAGTGCACGTCTTCTCAGCCCGCCATCTTGGCCACGCCCCCCCCACCATCTTGGCCACGCCCCCCTATTACACTTTTAAATGTGGATCTTAAATTATACACGGGGATCCTTGCAGCACGACTTAGAAACCACATAGGAGGGCTGATTGACCCAGACCAGGCTGGCTTTATTCCCGAACGCCAGACTTCGGACAACAGAAAGAGGGCCCTCCACTTAATTGAGAAGGCCACACGGACACCCAGGGAATATATGATGCTCGCTATTGATGCCGAGAAGGCGTTTGATAGGGTCCATTGGCCCTATCTAGCGAAAGTCCTTGAGAAGGCTGGTCTTGGGCCAAGGTTCGGTACGCATGTTTTGAACTGTTATAAGTACCCGACTGCAACGTTGCGGGTTAACGGATTTACCTCCCCTAGGTTTGCTATAGAGAGAGGTACGCGGCAAGGCTGCCCGTTATCGCCCCTTCTTTTTGCTCTTTATATGGAGCCATTGGCGCAGAAACTACGATGTAATCCGGAGGTCAAGGGGATGAAATTCGGAGGCTATGTACACACAATTAGTATGTATGCGGACGACGTTTTGATATCACTATCGCAGCCCGCGGTCGCTTTGCCGGCTTGTATTGCGGACTTGGACTCATTTGGCCAGATTTCTGGGTTTAAGGTCAACATGAGCAAATCTGTGGCGCTAGACTAGTCTTTGGAAAAACCCACCCGGGATATGTTAGCCACGAAGTTCCCCATTCATTGGGCAACCGAGGCGGTTCCCTATTCAGGCATCAAGCTGGCTTCATCCCTGAGGGATACAGTAGATATTAATTATGCGCAGTTACGGAGCAAAATTAGGAGGGAATTGGGGCAGTGAAGGCACTATCCCTTATCCTGGCTGGGCAGGGTAGCGGCCTTAAAAATGACAGTTCTTCCGCAAATCTTGTATTTGTTCCGCGCTATTCCCATACGACCTCCCACAGGGTGGATAAAACAGATGCAATCTGAATTGGCCCAATTTGTTTGGAATGGGAGGAAACCGCGCCTCAAACTCAGATTAGCAATGCTCCAGCCGGAACAGGGTGGGATTGGCCTCCCAGATTTGTTATCATATTTCCAGGCGGCTCAGCTCAGGTATCTGGTAGAATGGAGTAGATGGGAGTCTGACAAGCACTGGCTTTTTCAAGACCAGGCTGTGGCTGGTAGACCTTTACAGGAAGTCCCCTTTCTACGCAAGCATCACAGACCTCCCAATTTGTATGCCTCGCACATCAGCAGGGTGCCCCTAGAGGTCTGGGACAAGACGAGCACTACTCATGAACTCACTACCTTTCCGTTCCCGCTTACCCCTATAGTGGGTATCCCGGATTTTACTCCAGGGTTGGACGTGGTGGCTTTTGCAGGCTGGCGCCCAGCTGGCTGCAGATTCCTATACCACCTATATGCGGCGGACGGTGTACTTCCTTTTTCTCAATTTCGTCAGGAGTTTGGGTTGCCGGAGGGGGAAAGACTCCGTTATCTGCAGGCACGACACTGGGCTCTTAGCGAGCCGGTCCGGCCCGAGGCGGACAGGCAGCTTACCCCCTATGAATATTGGCTAATTACGCGTAAGACGGATAAGAAACTTATTTCAGACCTTTATAAGACGCTACTGAATAAAATAAATATGCACATGTCTATAGTGCTAGCAGAACGCGGTGGGAGAGGTAATTAGATAGGACTTTTGCCCGCAAGGCATTTATTATAGGGCGCGTCATTCCGCTTACCATATGGGACTTACAGACACTCTAACGAAAATTGTAACCTATTGGTGCTACACTCCGGAACGACTTCACGAAATGGACCATACCAGGGATACGCTTTGCTGGCAGGGGTTTGGGCAAGTGGGGACTCTGGTGCATTTGCTCCGGGACTGTACACATCTTCAGGGCTACTGGAAACAGGTTCTCGATGAAGTGGGGACACACTTGGACACAGAGATTCACCGTCTCCCCTCATACATCCTTTTGGGGCTTCGGAACCCCCTGATGGATCCGTTACGTTCCCGTAGAGGTCGCTTGATTGCGATTGCGCTAGGCTCAGAATTGCAAAATATTGTGGTACACTGGAGGTCTGCGATTGTTCCCACCTTGCAGGGTTGGCTCCATCGTCTGTGGATGGTGCTTGGTATGGAAAAACTCTCTCTAACAGCGAAGGGGGAGGGAGCTAGATATACGGAATTGTGGCAGCCCTTTTTGTCCCTATTGTCTTCTGAGTTTCGGGAGGTCACCTGCCCAAGATACCTGAGATTGTTGCGTCTCTCTGAGGCGCCTGATGGCGAATAGAGCTAGCGCGTTAGATGTGGGTTTCATTGGTGGACAGGGACCTGGGGTGGGGGGGTAGGGGTAAGGGATAAGAGAGGGGGGTTAGGAGATGGGCTCTTCTTTGGTTAGGTTCTCTTTAGTTTTCCTTGTTACATGTTTCCTTAATGTGGGGGATGTATACTCATTGTATGGAGGCGATTATGGTCCTCGATCGAGGTTTGGATGCCTTACAGCTGGTGTATTTTTGGTAGCTTCAGCAGTCTTGGCGTCTGTCGCTGATATTTTGTGTATGTTTATTGCATGTCATGCCTTCAATATTAATCATTTAATACTTAATCCATAGTTTCTTTTGCTCACCATGCCATTCCAGTTTGGACTCAGCCATATGCAAATCAGTCTTGACCCTGCGCCCAATAGGAACAGTCCAGTCCGAACTGCCAGGCCGGGTCCTCCCTGGACTGGAAACAAGCATCCTAAGACCGTTTTTTGGGATTTCACCCCTCTTCATCCAGGATAGCTTGACTCCAGTGGCATGGAAAGCATGGGACCCACGCCTGGGCAAACCCACCCATTCGGGGTGACAAATGAAAAAAGAACAATTGATGGACAGAATGCAGAACAATGTCACACATTCACCCCAGTACAGAGATCTGGGCCTAAATCCATCGTTTTTTTGCTCCCCATGCCATTCCAGTTTGGACCCAGCCATATGCAAATCAGTCTTGACCCAGCGCCCAGTGGGAACAGTCCAGCCCAAACTGCCATGCCAGGTCCTCCCTGGACTGGAAACAAGCATCCTAGGACCGTTTTTTGGGATTTCACCCCTCTTCAGCCAGGATAGCTTGACTCCAGTGGCATGGAAAGCATGGGACCCACGTCTGGGCATGCCCATCACACTCGTGGTGACTAATGCAAAAATAACAATTGATGGACAGAATGCAGAACAATGTCACACATTCACCCCTGGCTTGGCAGTTCTGTCTGGACTGTTCCCATGAGGCAGAGGGTCAAGACTGATTTGCATATGGTAGGGTCCAAACTCGGGTGGCGTAGCCTCGTTAGCAAGTAAATGGTCTTTTAAAAACCTGTGAAGTAATCCGGTGCAGCTATGTGTGTGTGCCCGGGAACCTGTCTCAGCCTGGGCTTACACACACGACGGAGGTGGGGGAGCTGAAGCCCTTTGAGCCCAATGGGCGTTGCGTGCCTGCTAGCATATGGAATTTGAGTTTCAGTTGTGGAGCCTTGCTAAGTTTCCGTCGCATTTTCACATTGTGCTTTAGGCCTCGCAAGCAGAATGGAAAGTGCTATATTGTTCGGAAACCTATAGAAGTATACCGAGGTATGCTGCCCCACACATCCTTTGGCAGTGCGTATCTAGTGCTTTAAATGATAATATAGAAGTGCAAGAACTCACTATTTAGAGAACCTCTTTGCTGTTGTAAGTGCGTATACTCTCTCATTAAATGCAGTGCAACAGTGCAGAGAAGTACAGGTACACTCCCTTTCAAATTAAAGAAGTGCGGGTACTCAGTACCGGACAGTACCTGCCCATTTACAGCACAGGGTATACCTTTACCAACGAAGGTACCACACTATGATCAAACATGAGGCATTTAACATTTCATAGTTTGTGAAAATATCAACAGCTGTTGCACACGAGCAATGAACGAATACTAACTACAAAATGCATGAAACAAAACAACTC
Organism: Lissotriton helveticus; assembly: GCF_964261635.1. Taxonomy (NCBI): domain Eukaryota; kingdom Metazoa; phylum Chordata; class Amphibia; order Caudata; family Salamandridae; genus Lissotriton; species Lissotriton helveticus. The sequence continues at coordinate 937,397,000 of NC_136063.1, read as the reverse complement.
TATTCACCTATGAAATATTTTTCCGTTTTTGCAGAAGAAACCCTTTTTGGTAAATGTAATTCAACTAGTAGGCAACCACACAAAACATGAACGGTTTGTTGGCCAAATGCAGTGCATTAGAAACCAACCAAATAAACAGAGCACAACTTGACAAAATATTTACTCGGACTTTTCGGCTTGATGGTTTACAAGGGCTCTCACTGGGCTCTTAAAAAACACTTATTAGAACTTTGTGTGACATTCCGGTAATACCCTGGACACGCATGGACAGCAGAGCAGTGATCTGCAATATGCCACCAACGTAGAGCGTCGTGATGTCATCATATACTCCGGGGCAGCTGGGAAGGACAGGAACACACAGACCTAAAAATGCAGTGCAAATGCTTTCTTTCCTGTACCTCTGAGTAATTCACCTGTCCAAGATGGCTACTTCGTTCAGAGGCCGTTGCGCGTCCAAGGGAAGAAAGCAAATCACTTTTTGAGGTTATTGCCTCCAGTTTTTCAGTTTTTTTCTTTGTGTTTATTTGAATGGCTAATTGAAATCAACTGAAGCATTGTGAAAGATATTCCATAGAGAGGCGCAGTAGCACAGCTCGAGTCTGGGGTACCCGCAGGTACACAGCATCCCCCCACTCTTTTCACGGGGTGGACGCCGTCCCCCTGCCAAGAAGCTGGGCCCCACAGAAATATGCTGAACGTGTCCCAGTGTAATTTTCAGATCCCGGGACATGTTCAGCACGTGACGTCTTGAGTTCATTTGCATATTGTAAGTCCCCCCACTTCTTTTTACAGGACTTGTACCCTGCGTAGTAGCAGACGTCACTACAGTGAATAGTTTCCTTTACATCTATTGGTTGTTAGCCGGCGGTGTTTCCTGTATGGCGAAAGTTTCTAAAGGTGGAGGTGAAGGACTGTACACATTGCTGGCAGTCTTAAGTGACCCAGAGCGGGATCGGCGCAATTGTCCAGCCGGTAAGGGTTCTTGCGTGCTATCCTGACTGCTTTTTGGGGTATAAGTAGCCCAGTTGTGAAGCAGATGGCAATCTTGCGTTTGGCAGTTCTGCTCCAGAGACCATTTTAATAACCACGGGGCATATTATCAAGGGGGTTTATCTCCGCTTTTTTGGCTTTAAAAGCCAAGAAAGCGGAGATAAAATTATCTCCCTATCACCAAGCTGTCGTTAACACCAGTTAGTGACAGCTAATAGGAGATAGCGACCATCTTGGGCCCCGCTTTGCATGTCAGTGATATTTATCACTAATGACATGCAAAGTGGGCGTGCCAAGATGTTAGCGACTGGAAACAGTCGCTAACATCGCTATCTCCTATTACCAACTTTTGGAGATATTCGCGCTAAGCGCGAATATCTCCAAAAGCTAACACCTGCCCTGAGCAGTTCTTCACCATGTTATCCAATGGGAGGTGGATAACATGGCTAAGAGCATTTGCTCGATAATGCATGAATATCGCTGACTTTTCAGCGATATTCATGCATTGCGGCCGTTTTTTATCGCATTTGCGATAAACCTTGCTAATAGCAAGGTTTATCTGCGATAAAAATCGCCGATGTGCGGCGATAATTTTTGTCTCTAAACAAGTTAGAGACAAAAATTATCGCTAGTTGTTGGTAATATGCCCCCAAATTATGACTGCCTATGCAGTCTTTCTGTAAGACTGCTAAACTATTGGTGATACACGTGACACAGAGCCTCTAGACCCTGCACACTAACAGAACACTATTTAAAATGGGATCAAAGAAGAGAAGTGCTGGCCTGCAAAGCATAAGTGAATGAAGAATAATTATATTACATATTTTTGTCTGTATATGCTTGTAAAACTGTCATGTTGAAACCTACAGAGTGCTGATGCCTTGTGGTTGAGTATGTAGTGTCTTGCTGGACACGTTCTAGTGATCAGCTTCCTGTTGTACCCACTCTGAACACCCACCCATCACAGGAGTCACCAGTCAGGTGACCCTGCAAATAAGAGGCTGGGCACAAGTGCCCTGGGCCAGTTCCCAACTGTGTTGTGTCTCTGTACATCTTAAGTAGCATGTGGGCCTAGGGCCCACAACACCACAATGGCGACGAGGGGGTCTGACCCCATAAGTCGGCCGGCAGTGGTCGTTCAGTTTATCGTGGTGGGAGAGTGACCAGGTCTTAAGGCACCCCTGCATCGGCTGACACCACAAGGGCAACCCAGCCTGAGCAGGGCAGACCTATGGGCAAATAGCGAGTCTGTGAACCCCAGAGGAGGATGTACAGACCTTTCGTTGCTGGAAGGAAAGTGGAAGTCGTAACCGCTGCCATCCGCCTGCTGAGTAACGGTGCGAGGTAGACAGTGGGGGGCGGTGAACAGTAGCGCTATTGACAAGATGCCCACAAGGGCCGCGCTCATGAAGGTATGCCAGGGCCCTTGCTATGTTATGCCCCATACCAAGCGGTGCGCCCATACCGGTTCCAGTCTGCCAAGACATGAAGAAACTGATGTAGGCCTGCCCTTATGCCAGCAAGATAAGGAGTCCTCCCTGTAAACACTGCTTCACCGGCCCCACAAAGTTGCAAGGCCCGCAGCATCAAGAAGTCTGCCCCGGCCTGGTGAGGTGTTACCGTGCTATCTAGCGCGTACAATTGCACCACACCCAGGAGTGGTGAACATGAGGTGACCCGACACGGCCAAGTGTAAAGTCAGACAAGCCGCCCCTTAAAATTAGCCTGTGTGTGCCCCTTCCTGAAGCTGTCCACACCGCTGTCCAGCAGCAAAAAGCTGCTGTAGCCTGAACAGACAAGTGGCACAGAGTACTCTAGCCCAGCCGCCCAAAAGAATAAAGCCTGCAATGCCATGACGCCATCTCACCCACCTGCTGAGGCCTTAGCACTCCCCACCAGTGCGAGCAGCCCCATTTGGGCCCGGGGGGAACCAAATATGAGAACGAGAGGCATGCGTACATCCCCCGTCTGCCCATCCTGTGAGCACTGAACAGTATGCGAGGGCTGAGAAGATGGTAACAAGACAAAATATCAAATTCAAAATATAGAATTACCAAAATATCAAAGTCAAAATATAGAATGGACAAAATATCAAATGGACAGAATATAGTGGCCAAAAATATCGATTTGAAGGTAAGTAATGTAATATCGATTTTTTTTTTAAATATAGAAAATCAAAATATCGAAGTATATAATACAGGTATTAAAATATATCTAATTTTTAATAATATCGATTTTTTTAAAGTGTTTTGTATGTTAATATTTGTGAAAAATGTATATTATTTTTGTAATGTATTTTAAGTAATTAATTTTATGTATTTAATTTTTGCGTAATTTAATTACGTAGAGGGTTGTGGGTTTATAGGGGAATAGGGTGGGAAGTAATTTAATTGTAATTAATTAAATATTTGTATTTATTGGTATTCATTTTGAATTGTTAATTAATTTTTAATTGGTAATTCATTTGTATTAATTGATAAATTGATAATTATGTTAATTGTATTAATTTATTTTCTGTAGGGGGTTGTGGGTTTATAGGGGAATAGGGTGGGAAGTAATGTAATTGTAATTAAGTAAGTCATTTTTATTTATTTATTGGTATTGATTTTTATTTATTGCTAATTAATTGTTAATTGCTAATTAATTTGTATACCTTTTTTAATTGATAATTACGATAATTGTATTAATTTATTTTCTGTAGGGGATTGTGGTTTTATAGGGGAATAGGGTGGGAAATAATTTAATTGTTATTAATTCCATTTAAAAATTATTTGTGTATTGATAATTAATTTACTGTTAATTAATTAATACTTGGTATTAATTTTTATTATGAATTAGTTTTTATTGAAAATTAATTAGTTGTTAATTATGTATAGGTAATTACTTTTAATAACTAATATTTATTTGTATTTATAATTGATTAATTATTACATAATAATAAATTGGCAATTAATTTTAATTAATGTTTTATTGGTATTGATATTTAATTTATTTTTATTAATATATTAAATCATTACTTTCCCTACTGTTAAATTCACTAGAGTGGGAATAGTAATTTTTACCCCTATGCTATCCAACGCTTTCCCTACTGTTGCACTCTCTGGAGTGGGACTAGTAATTTTTACCCTCCTGCTATCCAACGTTCTCCCTACTGTTGCACTCTCTGGAGTGGTACTAGTAATTCTTACCCTCCCACTATCCAACGCTTTCCCTACTGTTGCACTCGCTGGAGTGGGAATAGTAATTTTTACCCTCCCGCTATCCAACGCTTTCCCTGCTGTTGTACTCTCTGGAGTTGGAATAGTGATTTTTACCCCTATGCTATCCAAGGCTTTCCCTACTGTTGCACTCACTGGAGTGGGAATAGTAATTTTTACCCCTACGCTATCCAACGCTTTCCCTACTGTTGCGCACTCTGGAGTGGGAATAGTAATTTTTACCCTGGGATTAGTAATTTTTACCCTCCCGCTATCCAACGCTTTCCCTACTGTTGCACTCTCTGGAGTGGGAATAGTAATTTTTACCCTCCTGGTATCAAACGCTTTCCCTACTGTTGCACTCACTGGAGTGGGAATACTCATTTTTACCCTCCCGCTATCCAACGCTTTCCCTACTGTTGTACTCACTGGAGTGGGAATAGTATTTTTTACCCCTACACTATCCAACGCTTTCCCTACTGTTGCACTCTCTGGAGTGGGAATAGTAATTTTTACCCCTACGCTATCCAACGCTTTCCCTACTGTTGCACTCACTGGAGTGGGAATAGTAATTTTTACCCCAACGCTATCCAACGTTTTTCCTACTGTTGCACTCACTGGAGTGGTAATAGTAATTTTTACCCCTATGCTATCCAACGCTTTCCCTACTGTTGTACTCACTGGAGTGGGTATAGTCATTCTTACCCCTACGCTGTCCAACGTTTTCCCTACTGTTCCACTCACTGGAGTGGTAATAGTAAATGTTACCCTCCCGTTATCCCACGGTAAAAATATTGTATATTTATTAATATTATGTTAATATATATATATATATATATATTAAAAAATAAAATTGTATGTTTTTTTATAACTTAAATTAATTATTTATTAATTTTAAGGTTATTTAAGTATGTTTTAGTTAATAATATTTATTATTTTATTAATTTTAAAGTACTTTTAAGACATTTAAAAAAATTATATATTTTGACTAACTATATTTTTTAAAACTATATTTTTGATTTGATATTTTTTACTACCTGTTTGGAGATAGGAATTCGATATTTTTGCATTCTATATTTTTTCCTCGATATTTTGGTAATTCTATATTTGTGTATTCGATATTATGTCAGTGATCCGAGAAGATAGGTGGTAGGAGCAGCGGTGCTCTTTGCTACCCAGCAGCACGGCATGTCCTTGCCTGCAGATATCTTCGTCAGTCATGCTACCAACTTGTGCTACAGCTTGAGGACAGCAACTGCAGCGCCACCCGGAGGCCAGCTGCCCCATCGCATCCAACGTGCTGCAGCCCAGAGGAATATCAGCAGGCAGCTAATTTCATGGCAGACCAACGAGGGATTGTATCCCAGGGAAGACCCACATCTGCAAACCTGCATGAGCAAATGAACAAAGGTAACACTGCCAGCGACGCTGCAAATCTGCTTGATGAAGATGTCAGCCACACAAGCCACACTGACCAAGAGGGGAAGACTATACACCCCTGCAGAGGAAGAGCCCTGAGAACCCTAAAGCGGTCACAACTGGAGAGGAGAGGTGGCAGTAGCGCCACCTTGCAGGCAGGTGCTGACAGTGCAACCACAGGACATGAAGAGTCATTTCAGTCCCTGCAAGTCACTGCAGCAAGAGACTGTGAGGCAGTCAGCAGGAGACACTAAACCCCAGCACAGAGCAATCAAGTAGCCCAAAGCTGCCTGGAGTCATGTAGCATTCCCCACAAAGGGATGGGTACATGTAAAAAGCGTGCAACCCCCAGTGGCTCTGGCTCCCCCGCAAGCAAGAAGATTTCACCACCCACCCTCAGTGGTGGATGTACACCCACGCAAGCTACAGATCAGGCACACCACGTGCTAAGAAAAGGCACCTTGAAGGAGGACCAATAGCACGGAGTCCAAGGTGCTCCGGCACCCAGCGAACCTGACAGCACGGGCAGGCACCCAGGAAAGACCGACCTCTCCACTGGAAGAATCAATGCTGAAGGCAGCAGGGACCACTTCTACATCTCCACTGCACCAGCGAAACCCCGCAGTGGTCCATAGACACCCGAGTGTCATGCCTCACACTGCCTCAAGACAGAGTCGCCAGTGGCCCCAGACTGGCAAGAGGAGAGTCGCACACTCCACGTGACAAGCTGCCACCGCAACGTGTGCTCTGACAACAGGCAACACGTGGCCGAATGCCATATTCGCACTGCAAGCAATGAGCATGTCACACGAAGTGATGAACCCTGCCAAACATGCCCGAACAGAGGAAGGATCACACACCACAATGGCGCAGGCTAAAGGCAGAAGCACAACGCCCTCAAAAGAAGAAGACGGTCTGACATCCCGGGAGAGGAGCGCTGCGAAAATCCCTGAGTAGGGGATCGAGGAGTCTAAGCAAGTCCTACCAACAGGATAGACCTGTGACAGGTCCACAGCAAAGAAATGATGAAAGAGGTAGCCGAATGGATGAAGAACAGCTGCCTGAAGCTGAACTCGGACAAGACGGAAGTCCTCATCCTGGGATCCTCACCCTCCGCCTGGGACGACTCCTGGTGGCCCCCCGCCCTAGGCAGCGCACCCAAACCAACAGACCACGCACGCAACCTGGGCTTCATCCTGGACTCCTCCCTCTCCATGACCAGACAAGTCAACGCCATCTCCTCGTCGTGCTTCAACATCCTGCGCATGCTACGTAAGATCTTCCGGTGGATCCCCACCGAGACCAGGAAGACGGTCACCCAGGCCCTCGTCACCAGCCGTCTGGACTACGGCAACTCCCTCTACGCCGGTACCACCGCCAAACTCCAGAAAAGACTCCAGCGGATCCAGAACGCCTCAGCACGACTCATCCTGGACATCCCCCGTCGCAGCCACATCTCCGGACACCTGAGAGACCTGCACTGGCTCCCGGTCAACAAGAGAATCACCTTCCGTCTCCTCACCCACGCACACAAAGCCCTACACAACCAAGGCCCAGGATACCTCAACAGCCGCCTCAACTTCTACGCTCCCAAACGCCAGCTCCGATCGACCAGCCACGCCCTCGCCGCTGTCCCCCGCATCCGAAGAGCCACCACAGGGGGACGGTCCTTCTCCTACCTCGCCGCCAAGACTTGGAACTCCCTCCCGACCCACCTCCGCCTGACCCAGGACCACCTCGCCTTCAGGAAGCAACTCAAGACCTGGCTGTTCGAACAGTAGCGGACCCCCCTCCCCTAGCGCCTTTAGACCCTCGGGGTGAGTAGTGCGCTATATAAATGCTATGATTGATTGATTGAAGAAAAGACACGGTCCTTGAACCGGACACGACCAGCGAGATGTCCTTGTGGAACAAAAATGAGACCTGTGGCAGGACGCCACATTTGAGTGAAGGACCTGGTCGGAAGGAGGAGAAGAGTATGGCTAGACACCATATAGTGAAGGCATAAGGGCTGGAGAACCGTAGCCTTAAGGCCCAGCGGCGCAGGGTACGCCTGAAATCCCCGGGATTCACCTGCCTTGTCAGAAACAGAGACACGGACTCTTCGTCTGGCGTAGAAGATAGTATTTATTAGCTGCAGCTAGTACAGTGGTCTTAGAAGTCGTCTGTATAACGAGGTTCAAAAGAGACTGCCACTTAACTCCGTGGCGCACAGGTTTATATACGGTACAATACAATGCAAAATGCAATCAAACAAGAGCATGAGACATAGGCAAACGTTATACACAATGCTTTAAGCCTAAAACAACTCAAGTTTCCCGGTTCTGTTCGTAACTCAACCCCTTAAGTAAATTACAAGTGAATCCACACAATTCGATTTACAAGTAGAGAAAACACAGCTGCATATCGTAGAAGGACAGTCGTGAAACAAGAGAATGCATGAGACAAGTTGCGAAGGACAGCAGATAAGATAACTTGGAGGAAAGAATGGTGTGAACCAACAAATAGTCCGGACGGGGATTAATCAGCTCAGACAGGAATTACTGTACTCGGCCAGACCCTGACACTTGTTAGTAAACATAGGCAAAGAAGCCACCTGACACGTAAATGCAGAAACGACAAAAACATCGTGTTCGCCGCGCTGCCTGAGTGAGGGCAACAAAAATGGCGGCGGCTACAAAATGGAGGCTGAGCACGAACTAATTCGTAATTTACAGAACCTCAGCCCCTCCTTTTGCCATTACTCAGGCAAAAACAAACCAACTCATGTTAATCTGAATCGGAGTCAACATCGATGTTCATAAAATCCTCAAGCTGTTGCTTCACCATCATCCTAATATTCTCTGTCCTCTGAGTTGCAGGGCGTGGAACGCATAAAGTAGCCAACAGGCCACACACTGCGGGACCACATTGAACACATAAACAACAAGAGAATATGATGGCGGAGATTCACTGCGGAATTCTACGGAGTTGCTGAAAGCGGGAAACATGGCGGCCGCTTGTTAACGCGGTGCGCTCGTTCCCGACGGAGCTCCAGTTTAGATGCCCCGGTTTGACTGACAAAGCACAGCATATCGGTCGCTGGTTATTCGGTAAGGCGGAGGTTTGAGGTCGGAATCCGAGTTAGGACCTGCATGGTTAGACGGATTGGGAGCTGAAGCTGAGCGGCAGCGGATTGGGAGCAGAGCGGCGGCTGCAGGCTGAGTCGAGCCTAACCTCGGAGACGCCGGCGTCCATAGAGCACTGCAGTCGCGGTCGGAGCCGTCGATGTGTTGGGGGCGGGCTCTCCTTCCCGCGCCCTACCGCTGGAGAGACGCAGCCGTGGAGCTGCGGAAAACTCGAAGGGCTGCCACACATAGCGTCTTCTCGAGGAGAGCAATTTCGCTGGCAGCGAATACACGGTGCGGTAAGGGGGGTCAGCGGGAAGGGTGCTTGCTAAAGGGAGAAGTGCAGTCTACATCAGACTCGGGCTCCATAGATAACCAAGGCTCTAGCTCTGGGCAGGATATTGAGAAGGGGTTTTACCCAGCTTTTACACCTAATTTGTTCAGCTTTAAGGGAAATTTACAAGCCCCTCTCTATTTAGCTCCTGATCAGATAATCAGCAAAGTACCTCCTCAGGTAGAGATCTCGGAGGTAGTAAACGCTGTGACCCTGGGGAAGCGAAAGGCGAAGGGGAAAGGGAAAAGTTGCAACAAAGATAAAGACTTAGGTGTATCTGGGAAACTTGGGGGTATAGGACAGCCACAAGAACCCCAAAGAAGTTTAGAGAATCAAAAAGCTACAGAATCAGACACAGAAGTTGAGCTTGAAGGAGCACAAGCTTTGTCCCAAAGGACACTGAAAAGGGGTAAGAGACATCAGCCACTATATATCAGCCCTAAGGAACTACCCCATAAGGAGAGTCAGAATAAGGGTAATTCCAAAAAGATTAAGGCCCCACGGATTACACCCTCACTAAAGTCCTACTTTAAGGTCCTGCCCCAGGTTCTTAATATAAATCAAGAGCTTCAAAGACCCATTAATACGCAAAACGCACCTACCCAAGTGGAAGTTCTTGACACTACACACGTATACAGTAACCTCGGGGGGGGGGCAGTAGAGGAGGAGGTATCTGGGTTGGAGGTACAGGCACAGGCTGGTGGCGAAGTGATGGGAGACTCAGCGGAGCAGACTGTAACCACGGCGGCTCCTGCAGATCATCAAGCAGATAACTTAACTGAGACAGAAGGAGCAGCTAAAGATCCGGATTTGTGTGCTGGGGGGAGTGGAGAGAGTGAAGACTCCCTTCAACATATACTTATCAGTATGAGGAAGGAGATCAGGAATGGGTTTGAGGAGTCTAAAAATGCTTTGAAGAATCAAGACTGAATCAGTCAGAGATTCGTTCAATGTGTGAGAACCTAGAGATCAAGGTAGATGGGCTCTTTTTGAGAACCGGAAGCCTAGAGGACACGGTTGGCGAACTCAAAGCAAAATTGGACCATGCAGAAATTAAGATCCAGACCCTGCGAAAAGAGGGCGAGGCTGTTAAAGAAAGGGTAGAGTCCCTTGAAAATTTTTCAAGAAGGAACAACCTGAGACTGCTAAAAATCCCGGAGGGGAAAGAGGGAGGAGAGATCAGGAACTTTGTGGCAACCATACTTAAAAACTCCCTTAACCTGGAAGAATCTCTGTCCGATGTGGAGTCTGACATACAGAGAGTTCACCGTGACCCCTTTCGCCTCAACCCAAGCAGAACCAAACCTAGAAAAATTTTGGTGAACTTCCTAACTTACTCATTGAAAGAAAAGATACTAAATTCAGCACTCAAAATCAAGACCTTAAAAACCTCAGACTTCCCTTTTGAAGTTAGATCTGACTTATCCAAAACTACTTTGGATAGGCAATGGGAACTGGGCCAGCGGATGAAGAAATTTAGAGGTTTAGGAGCTACCGTGCAGATGCGATTTCCCGCTTTCTTAAGGGTTATGTACAATAATAAAATGCATAACATTAAGACTCCCTTTGAAGCGGATGAGCTATTAGTTTCCATCGGGGAAGCTGCAAAGTCCCATTGACGCCCAGGAGCAGCAGTAGCTAGCAATTGAGGGAAGGAAAATATAAGGGACAGAAATAAGAAGTAAAGCCAAAAAAAAAAAACGGGGGAAGAAGCAGTGAGCAACTTGGAAAAAAACTCCTTTCCTTTTTTTCTTTTTCAATATAGGGGTTAGATAAAAGATGGGAAGGGGGGGGCAAACATTTTTGGGCACAGGGAGGATAAGGGGGAAAAAAAAAAGGGGAGAAAATTAATGAAATTCTATTATTGCGTTACCCCTTTCGATAAGGTATCCCGTGCAAGATCCGTGCAAGACCAATCCTTCCCATTACCTATGCCTCATCATACTTTCGCAATTTAAGGAGGGTCCTAGATATATAAAATATGTAACATAGCTAGAATATAACAAAATCGTACTCTCAGTACCTATGAAAATAAAAAAAACAAATACAAATCTGGACTAATTTGACCGAATAAGGTGAAAGCGAGGGCACTAGACGGAAGCACGTCGGGGAACGACAATCTGGCAAGACACCAAGCCAGAGTGAGTTGGGGGGGGGGTTTCCAGGGGTGGGTGGGGGGGGAAGGCACCAAAAAAAAGTTCTCAAAAGCCAATTTTTATAATTCTAACAATCACAGATCCAAGGTCACAGTATAACCACAGTCTGGCACTAGAGCAGTGGGATGATAAAATAAGAGGATGGATATAAATTTTTTATCCTGGAACGTCAATGGTCTGCGAGTAAGGGCGAGAAGGCATAGAATAATACAGTACCTTAGAGACTCGCCCGCGCAGATCATGGCGATCCAGGAGACACATCTAAACAAACAGGAAATTACGGATATATTAAAGAATTCAAAGTGGGTTGATAAGTTCGTAAGTACTGATCATAATGCCAGTATTCGCGGGACTGCCATTATTTTTTAAAAAGGAGTAAGGGCTCAGATAACAGGCTGGAAAACAGACGCGAGTGGTAGATGGCTGATAGTCAATGTCCAACTGTACTCAAGGCATCTCAATATTGTTAGTTATTATGGCCCCAATCAGGACGACTCCTCTTACCTAAACATATTACAGAACCATCTGATCACTTGCTCTGACCCCATAATATGGATGGGTGACTTCAATCTAGTGTTAGACCCGAAACTAGACAAATCTCCCAGCTCCAGAGCTGTAGTGCAAAGTAACATGAGGGACACGCTCCGGTGCTGCATGTCAAACCTTGGGCTACAAGATCTTTGGAGACAAAGGGCTGGGGAAACCATGGGAGTTTCCTTTCACAACTATAAGTATCAGCATAAATCACGAATTGATTATGCCTTGTTTAGCCTGTCTCTTAAAGATCAGATTAAAAACTTAACATACTTACCTTTGCACCTATCAGATCACTCTGCTATTTTCTTCTCGCTGAAATCAGAGCAGGAAATTACTCATGCATCTTGGTCTTTTGACCGAACTTTACTATTGGAGGAAGAGGAGAGAGAACATCTTATACGGGAAACCGCCTCCTTCTTAGAGTGGAATATAGGCTCTACTTCTCTGGTTAATGTATGGGAGGCCAGGAAGGCTTATATAAGGGGCTGTATTACTAATAGGGCTTCTTATAGGAAAAGGAAATATAGAGAAGCAATACTAACAATAGAGCAAGATCTGACTCGTTTGGAGTCGGCAGATCAAGTTCCCTCAGATAATCAAGAGGAGAAAAATGAATTAAAAAGTAAACTAGATACCTTGCTGCAGGAAAGACTGAATAAAAGATGGCAGGCCAGCAAACTCTCGAACTTTGAATACGGCGAATCTGCTGGGAAACTGCTAGCCTGGAAAATAAAAGCTGACCAGACTAGAAATCATATTAAAGAAGTGAGAGTAGCTGGAGAAGTGGTCAATAGGACGAAGGATGTTGACATCGGGGAAGCCTTTAGGGACTTCTTTCGAAATATCTACACAGAAGAGATTAACACGAATCTTGAGGAAAGTTCTGAATGGCTTGATAAAGTAACTTTACCAAATCTAAACCGGTCACAGGGAGAAAACCTTGATAAAGAAATAACAGAAATGGAGGTAGAAAAGGTTATTAAACAATTAAAACACGGGAAGGCTGCGGGGCCGGATGGTCTCCCAGGAGAACTATTTCGGGTACTTAATTCTACTCTTACCCCAGTCCTCACGACCCTATTTAACAATACATTAATCAAAGGCGAGACACCACCTAGTTCCTGGGGGGAAGCAAATATAGCCCTAATATTAAAAGCAGGTAAAGACCCAGCTGAGTGTGGATCATACCGTCCAATCTTGCTTCTCAATAATGACTATAAAATCTTTACGTCAATTTTGGCCGCACGATTGGGTAGCGAGATTGGATCAATTATCCATTGCGACCAAAAGGGGTTTATTAGAGGTCGACAACTGGCTGACCTAACATATGATTTAATAGGTGCCGCTGACATCGCCTCAACCTTTTCTTTGCCCCTTGCTATTATGACACTTGATGCCACAAAAGCCTTTGACAGGGTCAACTGGGCATATTTAAACACCACAATGGTTAAATTTCAACTTGGCCAAAAATTTTGTAGAGTCATAGGACTACTATATAACAATCCCAGAGCCTGTCTGTTAGTTAATGGTACGCGAACACACCCTTTTAAAATCAGTAGAGGGACAAGGCAGGGGTGTCCCCTTTCCCCCCTCCTTTTTAATCTGTATGTAGAGCCATTTGCGCAGTCCATAAGAGAGGATATTAACATCCCGCACTTCTCTTTTTTTGGATGGGAGAAGAAAGTCGGGCTATATGCCGACGATATCCTCATCTATACAACAGATCCGGCCCTGGCATTTCCAACGGTCATAAAGAAGGCGGAGGAATTCGGGAAATTCTCTGGGTATGAAATAAATGCTGGGAAGATGGAAATAATGGCCTGGAATATTACAAATCTCCAACTTCCGGTAAAAGTCTCAATGAGATACCTGGGAATAACAGTTACCAAAGACTTGGATCTCCTGGCTCAAAATAACCTAGACCGGATCTCACGTGAATCAAAAATCTTGATGAAATCCTGGTCCTTTCTCCCGCTTACCATCTTCGAGAGAACCAATCTGGTAAAAATGAGTATTCTCCTCAAATATACATTCATTTTTAATACCATCCCACTAGCTTTTGAAACCAAACAACTTGTAAAATGCCAACAAAATATTAACTCATTTATCTGGGGCTATAAGTCAAGTAGATTAGCGTGGAGGAAACTGAGGAGGAGAAGGGAGAAAGGGGGGCTTGCCTTGCCAGACTTAGAATACTACGCCTGGGCGTTCCACTTGACTCATTTCAGGATGCTACTTAAGATCCCCTTGGACAACGCAAAAGGCAATATGTATAAGGCAATGATATTGGGTTCTGACCTCCCATTGAATGGCCTTTTATTTAAGTTCGGCCACCAGAAATTTTTCAAGATGGTCAGACTAAAGTCATTACTGGGCCCCATAAAAGAATGGACTAAAATTAAATCTAAGGCAGGGATATGGTATCTCTCTAACCATGCACCAATTTGGGAATTACCTGGGTTCTCACCACAGCACTCCAACACAGTCAAAAAGGTCCTATTGGACGCAGGTATAACACGGTGGGGAGAATTAGTGGTAGAAGGATCTCTCGTGAATTGGGAAATATTCAAGCTCAGGGTAATAACACCATCCTCCTGGCTAGCATATATACAACTGGCTAGCTGGCTTCGAACTCAAACAAAGAATAAGGCAATAATGGGCGAATGTAGCCTTCTAGAAAACAACTTAGTGGAGAAACCCGTGGGAAGGAAGGAGGTCGCACTCTTCTATTGGAATATCATAGAGGATGGAGAGGGCGGCCTCAATCTGCCGGCAAAATTGTGGGGAGAAGAGGGAGAACCCCAGGTTGAGATCACATGGGAGGAATCTTTTTCCCTCCTTTACAAAATCATTAAGCCAGCATGGCTGAGGCGTAATCATTTTTATACATTACACCGGTCGTACTACTCCCCCAAGAGGCTCTCGAAATTCCAACCCGGGAAGTGCTGTAGCAAGTGCTCTTTCCCAGAAGCTTCAGACCTACACATGTTCTGGGAGTGTCCGAACATCGCTATCTATTGGCAAGAAATCAAGGCATCGCTCGAATCAATCCTCAGAATTCCTATTCCACTGTCATGGTCTTTAGTCATCTTCGGACTAAACGAGAACATCAAGGGGCTAGAAAGAGAATTTTTATTTTTTGCTATTCTATTAGCGAGAAGAGAAATCTGTAAGAATTGGGTCAGTATGAACTCTCCAACGCACGCAGGGTGGCTGTCATCACTATTTGTAACATCGAAGGTAGACTTAACTAGAAGATGCAGCCCTCGTGCTGTGAGATTCTGGGACTTCTTGATTGAGTGGAGAAGGTGTAATTAGTCAACCCGGGTTTTTTTTTTTTTCCCCGGGTCCGATGATTGGGCCTAAATCTCCTTGTCCAGTGGGAGGCACCGCAATACATACCGTTGTTGGACTACCTGCCAGTAAATGGCTTGAATGGAGATAGATCGTGCGAGGCCCTCCATTGCCTGAGATTCCTTGTCTGCCCTTCTGGGTACTAGAAGACCATTTATTGGCTTCCGGATGTTATAGTGGAGACTGGATCTCGTGGTTGGAGCGTCTCTGGATCGATTTTGTGGCTAATGAGGACAACAACAAAAAAAAGAGAATATGATGGCCAAAATTGCTCCAAGGAACGTTAAAATCTTCCATCCCCAAGTCGACATTATTCCCCAAAACCATCCCATAAAGGACCAATCCCCTTCGTCTTGATGAATCGACTCAGAGATGGTATGCAATTTGGAAATGGCTTGGTATACTGCCGGAGCATCGTCTGGAATATAAATGCAGCAGCTAGATCCGATCAATCTACAGACGCCTCGTCGGTCTGCTAGGATCAAATCAAGCGCAATTCGATTTTGCAACGTCATAAGACGGTCAGCCTGAAGCTCTGCTGTAATGTTACTTAATGCACCTGCAGTAACATTAATAGTGGTCTCAACCACACGAACCAATTGCCTGATGTTTCTGCTGTTGACCATCGGGCCCCAAAAGGGAAGGAATCCTTTAAGGAAGTCTCCTCCCTCTTGTTCTGCCGTGTCCTTGGCATCAAATATACCTCGGCTATATCTAACTCGGTGGCAGTCTGACGGAGCCGTATATGTAGGGGGAAGAAGGAAAGCTATATAACCGGTTCCAGAAAAATTGGAAGGGAGCCAGGTGTAAGCCCTATCATTACAAACAAAATAGGTTCCTTGAGACGGATCCAACGGAGGAAAATCAGGGGACGAGAAAATGTAGTTGTGCAAACAATTCTGCTTAATGTCAATTATTTTACTATTGATTTGGAGACAAAAATTACCTTGATTGGGTACAGTCCATACAGGAGAAGACTCACCCTTTCTAGTTTTGTCACCAAGGCTATAAACATAGTGAGTGACATTCCATCCTTCATAAGCTTTCTTTTCATCTAACGGAATCTTGCTCTTCTCTACAATCCTAGCCATCGCCACTATACCCTTTATCAAAGAGCTGTGGCTGAAATTCAATCCATTCCCAGAAGTTTTTACGGGGCTTCGAAGTCTGTTGTGGTATGCGGCTGAAAACATAGTCAGGTAAGCCCACGCTGAACCTTCATGTGAGAAGGGAAGAACCAAATACGGCATTCCCTTTTGTGTATTGTGTGGCATAAGTCCGCACACCCAACAGTCAGTCATATTAATAGCCAACTGGTGTTGGTGTAACAATTGAATAAATGTATTATTCAGATATTCAGCTCTCCGTATCTGTTCATGAGGGGGTAGAGCATGCATTTTATGTGAAAAGACAGAAAGACAAGAGGGCAAAGAAGTTGTAGAGTTAACACTATTTTTCTGTTGCAGAACATGAACAATCCAACCTGTGCAGGCTAATAAAATACACAGAAACATGAAAATACACAAAGTTACGCCAAATCGACTACGCAATAATTTACAATATTTCAATCTCATTTCCTGTTTCCTATTTTCCCTACCTATGGTTGTTGTACCATCCATCTTTATCTAAAAAAAAATGTCGCTCACGGCAATCTTCCTCAATCACTCAGCTACGTACTTCTGTATCTCCTGAGGCACTAGCCACTTAATAAAGGAACAAAAACCAGGTTACAGTCTGAGTCTCCTACCGTGACCCTGCGACGGAGACAGATGGCACATCTAATACTGAATAAAAAATACAAAGAAAAACGTCTTTAATCAATATAAAAAGTGTTCAAAGTGTTCAATTCCTCCGGTCAGTCCTCGGCCTCAGGTTGTAGCGTGTTTTGCTCGGCACTGTCTGAACCTTGAACAAAGTTTTTGGATTTGTAGTGTCTATTCGAAGATACGCAGGCACTGCGGCTTGAAGGATGTCATCATCTGCTTTCTCAGACTGAGTTCCATAAATTTGAGCATCACTGAAAGGCACAAAACAAGGAACAGCTGCAGTGTCCGATTCCCTTACGCCACTGCGAATCCACTGGTCGAAGGGTAATGGCAGTGGCACCTTCTTGCAGTGCACGCCATGCCTCCAGTTTCGTTTACCGACCACCTTCACGGCTGTGCGGGTGACGAGCAAAACTTGCGTAGGAGTGGACCAACGAGGCTCCAGATTCCTAGTCCGTCGAAAATTCTTGATGCAGACCCAATCACCGGGGAAAATGGTGTGACCTGGGTCTGTGGAGGCCTCTGGCAAAGCACTTTGTACCTGTTGACGAATAATGCTCAATTTAGTAGTCAAGTCATGCAAGTAATCAATTAACAGAGGATATGGGATGTCAGAGTATTTCTTGGGACGAGGGACACCCCAAACATTAGATGGGCGTCCGAATACCACTTCATATGGGCTAAGTCCCATACGAGAGTGCACAGTAGTGCTGGTTGATAAAAGAGCTAGGGGCAAGGCATCAGGCCAAGCAAGACCCGTACTGGCTTGAATCTTAGCTAGTTTAAGCTTGAGTGTACCATTATAACACTCAACCAAACCCGCTGACTGTGGATGGTTTGCCGCATGGAACTTTACCAAGACCAGAACACACTTTCTGCATAATTTGACCCCCAAATTCACTTCCATTGTCACTCCAGACAATTCGCGACAAACCAAACCTGGGGAAGAACTCTTTAAGCAACACTTTAGCCGTTGACAAAGCAGTGTTATCTCTCAAGGGGTAGGCCTCTATCCAGCGGGAAAAGGCACATACCACCACCAGAACATACTTAAGGTTGTTGCATCGATCCATATGAATGTAATCGATCTGCAACACCTCAAAAGGATATGATGGGGGAGCAAAATGACCTGCTAGAGTTGGGGTACCCTTTCCTGGGTTATGCATTAGACAAACAATACAATGCTTAACCACATTCTCTGCACATTTCGGAATTCCTTCATTCTGCCACACAGGAGCCAAAAGCTTACAGATGCCTTTTGCACTAATGTGAGCTGGACCATGAGCCATAGTTACAACCGGCAACACATAAGCATCCGGTAATAACCATCGCTGATGTTCCGACAATTCCGTCCAACAACCCGTCGAGTCTAACATTCCCCTACTTTCTTTCCACGTTCTCAATTCCTTCTCAGTAGCCTCTCCCTGAATCGTTTTCACACTTTCAATCGTGTCTTCACACATTCCAATTTCCCTAACCCAGTTTGCAGGACCTGCCACATACATTCGACTAGCGGTGTTTCTAGCTGTGGTTTTTGCTACCTCGTCTGCAAATGCATTTCCACGACCCACATCATCTGTGATTTTCTTATGTGCGCTGCACTTTATGATCGCTATCTGTGTAGGTAAAGTAAGTGACTCAAGAAGATCAGTCACTAATTGACCATGCTGGATCTTTGTCCCATGAGAGGTAAAGAATCCTCTCTCCCTCCATAACTTACCAAAACTATGTGCGACGCCAAAAGCATACTGACTATCTGTGTACACATGCACTCTCTTTCCCTTTGACAACACAAGCGCTCTAGTCAAGGCTATTAATTCAGCTGCTTGAGCTGAATTATGTCCGATACGTGCCGTCTCAACAATTGTACATAAGGTGGTAACAGCATAGGCAGAAACAGTCTCCCCGTTCGGAAGCTTGAAACAAGAACCATCCACCCATAGGATCCCATCTGGGTCCTTGAGCGGAGTGTCCTTTAAATCAATCCTACCCTTCGTTTCCTCTTCCGTTCGAAGAAAACAATCATGTTTTTCCTGAGCGTCTTTCTCATCTGGGAGTGGCAACAACGTAGCTGGATTTAACGTGTTACATCTTTTCATATGTACATGACTCGCTAGAAGTGTCAGCTCATATCCAGACAAACGAGCACTGGTAAGGTGCTGTGTTCTTGTCCTATTCAACAGGGTATCCACTGCATGTGGAACCATAACAATGAGAGTGTTATCCAACACTAATCCAGCAGATTGTCTAATAGAAATCGCCGCAGCTGCCGTAGCTCTGAGACAACTGGGCAAAGCTTTTGCTACTGGGTCTAGTGTAGCGGAGAAATAGGCACATGGCCTCTGCTTATCTCCAAATTGCTGTGTCAAAACTGATAATGCGCAACTCTCTCTCTCATGAACGTACAGTGTAAAGGACTTGCTATAATCTGGGGTACCCAACACTGGAGCAGAACAAAGGGCAGTACGTAGGTCAGCAAAGCTTTTCTGACATTCATCCGTCCAAGGGAGCGGATGGGGCGTATCTTTCAACGTTAGTGCCAACAGTGGTTTAGCCAAAAGTGAAAAATTGGGAATCCATTGTCTACAGTAGGAAGTGATACCCAAAAAGGCACGTACTTCTCTCTGCGTGGTGGGTACAGACAACTGTGAAATAGCGTGAATACGTTCTGGGGTCAATCGCCTTCCCTCCTTCGACAAGAGATGACCTAAATAGGTAACCTCTTGGCGGGTATATTGCAACTTAGTAGGAGACACTTTATGATGTAGAGCAGACAAATGATGCAACAATGCAACAGTCACATTCTTACGCACATCTTCCGTGTCAGCAGCCACCAACAAATCATCCACATACTGAATAAGCGTAGCACCTGGAGGCAAAGAAAAGGCATCAAGTTGTGACTTAAGAGCTTTGCTATAGATAAAGGGACTTTCACAATAGCCTTGTGGTGCTCTCTTAAATCTAAAGCTTCAGCCACCTAAAGAGAAACCAAAGATGTCCCTACTTTCTTCGGCAATAGGAATGCTGAAGAAAGCGTTCTTAAGGTCTATGACTGAAAACCAAGCTGCCGAAGCAGGAATCATCGTCAATAAAGCTGTAATGTCCGGAACAACAGGAAACTGTGCCACAACAATTTTATTGACCTCTCTAAGGTCAATAACAAATCTATAAACAGGAGGCTGTGAAGAATCAGTTCTCTTAAGGATCGGAAGAACAGGACTGTTACAAACATTGCCTCTCGTTTCTTCAACCACACCCTTCTGAATAAAATCATTGACAATGGTCAAGAGTGCTCTCTCTGCATCAGTAGAGATACGGTATTGGGGAATGAGAGGCATTCTAACATTCTCTTTAATTGTGACAACATACGGTGGGATCGCAAGACAACCCACGTCATTTGGGCCTGTAGCCCAAAGACTTTCAGGAAGAGAAAGAAACTCAGGTGGGAACTGGTCTCGAGACAAATACATGGAAGACGTCAATTTCCTCCCCAACATAAGATGCACACCAGAAGGGGAACAATACAATGTGGCATGTAGTCTTTTCAACAAATCCAGACCCAGCAGGTTCTCACCACAACCAGTTGTTAAAATAAGTGGAGCATTCAAATCATAGGGACCAATCGAAACGGGCAAGGGACAAGAAACCGGATTACGAACTGGGGCGCCAGAGAATCCTACAGAAGTATTTATTAAGCCAGACAAAGGTGCTCCAGGGAGTTTAGTATGCATAATAGAACTTCTCATCGCACCAGTATCCAAAAGAAACGGTTCTGAAACACCCATAGTATTGATGGTGACATATGGCCCATTTTGATCTACTGGAATCGATACAACTCCCTCACTTCGTCTATGGCTGTCCTATTCGGTCTGAAAAGTGTCAGCCCCTTCCTCACAATAATCGTCATTATAATATTGCGTAGACTGAACTCTCTGCTGATCAAAGTAATTCGTAGTAGATTGAGGAATAGAACGCTGCTCCTGAGAGGACACACCTCGTCCTCTACCTCTAGATCCTGTCTGAAAATTACCACGACCTCGTGGAGCAGACATCCCATTATTACGCTGTAATAAAATCGAACAACTATTCTTGAAATGCCCCTCTTCCTTACAATACGCACACTAATTAGGACCCAACGGAAGACGTGGCGCGAAGTGCTCAGGTTTCTCGAGCACTTTCTGAAACTGTGGGGGTTGAGAAAACTGAGGCTGTACAGAACGCGGAGGATAAGCCTGCTGTAAAAGAACCTTCATTTTCAAATCTCTATTTTTCTTCTCTTGCTTCTCCCTCTCCTCCTTATCTCTATTCTCATAATACTGTGCAGTAGCCAGTATTTTAGCGGGGGAGGAGACAGCCCATGCACTTTCAGAACTCTTTAATTTATTTGACAATTCAGGGAGCAAGTTATATACAAATTTATCCACAAACAACCACTGACCACCCTCTACACTCAAATCCTGACCACTATGATCAATAAACGTTTCTTCAAAACGAGTGAAGAAATCCGAGACGCTTTCATCTTTCTTCTGCTTGCATGCAGTCAGCTTATCCCAATTAACTCGCACCGCGGGCATCATAGTCTTCATCAATTCTAATATTCTGCCTGGTAGGGCCGTAATCAGATCATCGGGTTTCGCACCACCCACTTGACCTGCATCGGCGGCTCTAATAGCAGCCCAATCACCACCTAATTCACCAACGTGATTCTCCCTACGAATCCGTGCCCATAATGCTTGCTGAACAACGTTTCCGAATAACATATCAATATCGGCCAAAATCATAATAAAGGCCTCAACTGTTTGAGACAATTCCTTGTAATATCCAGCCGGATTTTTACGAGGGTCCGGAAGAGTTTGTTTTAGTGCCAATACTTCAGACCTTTTCCAGGGTTCATGAACCCATATACGCTGAAAATGAGCAGGGACAGGAGGTGGACCAACCACCGGTTCTCGCCATACTGGAGGAACTTCATGCATCGGATAATTCTTGATGCCTTTGTTTTTTGCAGGATCAGTCTCGGAAAAGGACAGAGACAGAAACATGTTTCGGAACGCAACGAGTTTATTCACCGCCTCTTCAACTCATGGTCCTGCAATAAAACCGTTATCAAAATCAGCTTGTAATTTCAGCAACTCCAAAGGAACGGTATCCAACTCCATATATTCTCAACCTCTGATAAGAGTCTGACACATGACATTAAAAACATATCTTTGTGTGGGCTCTGCCCATTGATGAAAGGAACTCATAATGTCCCCTGTACTATATTCTAGTCCGTTCTCAATCCATTTACGAGCCAGGGAACCCAAAACTACTCTCTCATCCGTGAGAGGAAGTTGACAACAAGATTGTCATCTAGAGAAAGCTGGAGACAGGCTCAAAGACCCAAGAAGAGGAGAAAAGAAATTCGAGACAGCGTCTGCTAGTCTCCTATGTGAGGTAGGGGAATCCCTTGGGAGAACAGGAGGCCTTTCAGACATAGAAGGCAACGGGGACTGGAATGCAGTCAACTGAGGAACAAGAGCGGGATATTGAAGAGGAGGTGCGGGCTTAATTACAGACTGTAAAGGTGGAGCAGAGGCAGACAAGGAAACATTAATAGGCGGAGCCGGCTGTTGGACAATCGGCAATTGAGCAATTATTGGTTGAGCAATAGGAGGGGGTAACAGAGGTGCATTAGGATTTTGGGCATAGGGCAGAGGTGAATCCAATAAACAAGACATTAGGGGATCTTCTTCCAATTCCTTACTTTTATCTGACGAGGAAGTAGGCAACATCGGATAGCATCTATCTATCGCCATGCGATGTTGTCTCTCTAGTATTGTGATGTATTCCTATAGGTTCTGTATCGATCCCCCTATTCCTGACCCTATTCTGGTTAACAAGTTAACTAGCAGCCATCCCATGATGCAGAAAACCCCCATGATGCAGAAACCGTTATCTGATTAAGCCACACTACGGCACAGGAACGTGTTATCTGATTAGGTCATAACGCTTGCCATCTAATTAGACAAGCGATATTCCTCCAGCCCCTGATAAGGCATACGGAGTTCTCAAAACAAATCAAACCTGTGACAACCTGGGAAAAACCCTGCGGCCATTGTTTTGATTTCATCGAGAACTTCAGCAAAAGAATGTGCTAACGACCAAGTCGTATGACATCCTTATTGACATATCTATGTCCATCCTTACGTCAATCTCGGCACCTTAAAGGTTATAAATATTACCGATATTGCCCTATGCAAACACACGCGATGGTGACGAGATCGGAGCAGCCAGACTTGCCGAAGCCCAGAGCAGAGCAGACCCCGCTGGCGCAGCCCCGCCTTCCTGACGCGCTGAGAACGAGACGCTGCTTTCTCCTGCCGAGAAATCTAGCTCCGGCGCTTCCGGGTAGCCCTCGCAGGCAGCCTGGAATATCGAGACCAGAGACGAGAGATACCATCCCTCATTCATCCTAAATTCCAGGTACAGAACTGAATAACCCCTCGCAGAGAATTCTTGAGTCAGTCACTTGGCAAAAACAAACTTAACTTAAACTGCTACTTTCTATTCCCGCCCACGTATTAGGCTTAGGTCAGGTACACTGGGGTAGGCGTAGTTAGAAACACCAGTTGAGTACGATTAGTCAAATGTATATGTGTATGTATCTATTTTATCCATTTTAAACCTTCATATGGCTTAGAAACCATATCATTGTTTTTACAGTATTATTTTATACTTCTGCTTTTAATGTATGCACTTTACTTAACCATAAGTATTGCAATAATATCGATCCATTTCTCTTGTATGAGAAAAGAGACTGATCAATAAATACCATCTTTTATTGAACACGCCCGTCTCTTCCTTTTCTCTACAATCTGGTGAGACTAAGAATGCACGTACTGACTGAGTAAAATAAGTCGTCTTTTGTTTTCACACGACTCTAGAGATACACTCTTGATTAGGGGAGAGCAAAGTTGTCATGTTCTATGGTTGTCAGAAACTAAATCCCTTCTTGTCTATCCAGGGAGGTTCAACTCCTCCTTGCCTATTCGAGAAAGTTTCTAGTGAACTCTGAGCTAGCTGGCAAACCCAAAACTTTAAGTCTAATATCGACAGTAGAAGACCTAGTTAACGTCTGGTCTAGGCCTATACTATTGAAGGTATTATTCCAATGCGCAGAGCCTATTGGGATAATAGGAACTACACTACAGTATCTCATTCGCACCATCTACTTCATTATTTTTAAACTGCTGAGCAGCCTCTATAATTGACATGTTTTGTGCTTTCTTATCCTTTTTTGCTTGTTTAATTTCCTTCTGTTTGGCTTCCTTACGCCAAAGGCGAAAAGAGTCAAACATTGCCGGCCGGGCTTTTCTTCTTAACAGAATCGTTTCCAAATTGTCTGGTATGGCGGGATCAAAACTACCATTTTGGGGCCATTTCAAAACGCCACTGTTTTTCGTGTATCGGACCCATGTCCCATTAAAGGTAATGGGACCAATACCATGTTTTGAATAGAGCTCATAAGTGGGAGTTCCAACTGGAGGGATCGGACATGAGTCCTCCAACTGGGAAATCCCTCGTGCAACCTAAGCAACAAATTCTTTTAAACGTACTCAGTCCAGGCATTGTTATTTCTCTAGACTGCTCACAAATGACAAGGGGTGTAAGTCAATGAAACAGTACAAACGTACTTACCCCTTGGCTTCAGGTATTGCAATAACTGAATAAAAACCCAAGAACCAAAACAAAACAAAGTTTTGTGGGAGCGACTCACCAAATACTTAACTAAGGATCGTCCTACACCAGCGAAGGTCCGATTATCGTCTCGCTTTACCAAACATCATCAGAAGGGTCCAAGGCAGGGCGACAGTCAGGGCAGCAGTCGACAGCAGCCGTCGGAGAGGAATAGCCGCGCTTTCAAAGACCTTCGGTCCACTTTCAACATACAGGGGTCGATCACGTGGTGCGCTTCCTCTGGAATTTTCTTGCGGGGCTCCTCACGACCCTCGGGCTCAACCGCTACCACTGAAGTCGCACCACGTTGGGCGCCAGTTGGAGAACCGTAGCCTTAAGGCCCGCCGGCGCAGGGTACGCCTGAAATCCCCGCGATTCACCTGCCTTGTCAGAAACAGAGACACGGACTCTTCGTCTGGCGTAGAAGATAGTATTTATTAGCTGCAGCTAGTACAGTGGTCTTAGAAGTCGTCTGTATAACGAGGTTCAAAAGAGACTGCCACTTAACTCCGTGGCGCACA
The DNA here is from genome assembly GCF_964261635.1 of Lissotriton helveticus. NCBI lineage: Eukaryota > Metazoa > Chordata > Amphibia > Caudata > Salamandridae > Lissotriton > Lissotriton helveticus. Next base: position 937,371,900 of record NC_136063.1, on the reverse strand, counting down.
GGTTTATATACGGTACAATACAATGCAAAATGCAATCACACAAGAGCATGAGACATAGGCAAACGTTATACAAAATGCTTTAAGCCTAAAACAACTCAAGTTTCCCGGTTCTGTTTGTAACTCGACCCCTTAAGTAAATTACAAGTGAATCCACACAATTCGATTTACAAGTAGAGAAAACACAGCTGCATATCGTAGAAGGACAGTCGTGAAACAAGAGAATGCATGAGACAAGTTGCGAAGGACAGCAGATAAGATAACTTGGAGGAAAGAATGGTGTGAACCAACAAATAGTCCGGACGGGGATTAATCAGCTCAGACAGGAATTAGTGTACTCGGCCAGACCCTGACACTTGTTAGTAAACATAGGCAAAGAAGCCACCTGACACGTAAATGCAGAAACGACAAAAACATCGTGTTCGCCGCGCTGCCTGAGTGAGGGCAACAAAAATGGCGGCGGCTACAAAATGGAGGCTGAGCACGAACAAATTCGTAATTTACAGAACCTCAGGGCGTAAAAGGGAAAAGGAGAAGAGCGAAAAGACAGAGGACTCATGCCACCACTGGAGAAGGTGTGCATCAGCACAAGCCAGCCACCAGGGTACAGAGACATCACTCGAGACAGCTTCACGGGAGAACCAACCATAAACCTCTAGCAAGTGGGATCTTCGTCCAGGCCCCACACTTAACAGGGCGGCCGTCCACTCACCTGTCACCAGCTGCTTGGCTTAAATGGTGCCCCATCTAGCAAGTGCACCTGCCAGAAGATAACTGTATTTGGCCGCAAAGTCCCTCCAGCCCTCCTCACTCCATGAAATCACTTACAGCAAGAGATCGCCGCCTGTTGCCCAAGTATAAAATAAACAAAAATCATTGTATTCCTCATCCAGGTGCATTATCACCAAGAACATCTAAGAAGCATCAGACCACCAGAGTGGATCCAAGCACTCAAGACATCTGGAGTTCAATGAGGCACTCCTGGTGTTGTGGGAGGCTAGCCACCCAGGAACCTTCTGTGTGCCCCCGTAAAACTGAAGCCTGCCAACGAAGAGCATACCCGACCATTGGACTATCCACCCTTGGGATAACACAAGGCTTGGCCGTGGCCCTGTTGATAGTTCTGCAGCGACTCCTCAGCATGGCCTACGAAAGGCCCACACAGCCCATGTGGTCACGTGGGAATGCAGGGGCAAGGGCCTCAATGGAGTTCCTTAGAGAGGGGAATCTGAATAGCTGCACCACGACAGGCACCAGGAAGCTTGGGGCTCACATACAAAGACTGGTAACCTAAAGACCATTTGAGGAAGGCATAGAATCTGGGTTCTGATGGTGAGAGCACACAGACTCTGAGACACCAACCCGTGCGGCTGCATGAGCGAATTGGCTGTGGTTCTGTTGGCAGTTCCTCAGCGATGACTTGGTGCAGCCTACAGGAGGTCCACACGGTCCCATGGCAACCCTGTAGGAAAGCCCTCTGGCAGTCTCCTGTGAGGGGGGAGTCCAGGCAGGGGGGGAAAGTCTGAAGCTGCTCAGCCAGTGGGAACTGGAAAGCATCATCGCCTCAAAGGAAAGCCCTCATTCACAAAGATCATCCTCCGTATTTGCAATTTGGCAGTCCACCAGAGCATGCGGTCCAGAGCTCCAGCACTGCCCGGCAGATGGCCTGAAGTGACTCATTGGTGCTGTTTATTGTTTGGTTGTTTTCTTCATAGGTTGGATATGTTCTAGTGTTCAGCTTCCTGTTGTACGCACTCTAGTCTGAACAACCACCCATCACAGGTGTCAACAGTCAAGTGACCCTGCAAATAAGAGGCCAGGAGCACATGCCCTGGGCCAGTTCCAGCACCCAACTACTGCGTGTCTGTGTTCATCTTTAGTAGCATGTGGGCCTAGGGCCCACAACACTACAGAGTATGCTTATAAAAACGCCAATATATTTAAATACATGGAAGTTGTCTATGAGTGCGTGTGATTCCCATTTGGCTTTAAGAAATTGCTAGTTAATTGCAATGCAGGCAGCACAGCTAAAATGGGCAAAACATCACTGTTTTTATGTAACCTTTTTCATGATGAGCACATTTCCACCTCTCTTAAATGAGGGTGGGTCTGCACTCACCACACAGCACCGCTAGCTGATAATATGGGCTGCCCTACATAGCTGTTGCTGTTTCCTGACCCCCTCTAGAAGCTCACCAGTGCATCCTGCAGGAGTGTGCACATCCTGCAGTGATGTCCCAGTGATGCAGGAACCCGGCATTCTCCGAGCCTGGCAGGCAGGGACCACTACAAACTGCAGTGATGTTGCTGCAGTGCAGCCCTCTTCTGATGCATGTTGCCATCTCCATCCTCCTGCAATGTAAGACACGCAGCGGAAATAGTGTGCACAGTTCAGCCACCTCCTCCTGGATGGGGATCTGAGCTGGGTTTCCTGGAAAACTTCACAGGGGTGTAGACTTCAATAAAGAACTGTGAGGGGAGCCAGAGGTCTCACAGCCGCCCCTGACATAGACAAAATGTCTGAACTCTAATATGTACTGCACTGCGAGTTTTCAATTTTGCTGTCGTTGTACAAATTACTTTGTATTAGCTGGTGATCTGCAACAAGTGCATGTACACACCAGGAAGGGAAGGTGAAGCTACAAGAGGGCTGCAAGAGGGAGGGCGCACAGACAATCATGAAGCTGGAGAAACGCGCAGGGCGGAAAGAATAGTGGGTGGAATGGGGAGGGGTAAGAGACTAGACAGATTGCTGATATGAGAACAGCTAAAGTAAACAAGCAGGAGGGATGCCGAGGCAGCTGCAGCATGAGGAGAGGGAGCAAGCAAGCATTCGCGTATGTAAAAAGCTGTTCTCAATGGCAAAATAGTTCCTGAGTCAGTAGTAAAAGAGAACAAGCATTTGCAATGTAATAGGTCTCGCATTTGGGAGAGTTTGAGCTATTAGCATTGTAAATGTTTATGCCTTTCATTCATGTAAACACGTACGCATTGGGATTAAAATATTGGTTAGACATCTTGTATCTTGCATTTACTAATGTTTAGAGCACGCGTGTGACACAATGTGGTACAAATGGCAGCCTGGCTTAAATTACACTCAAAAATTGATTTTTGCGCCCAAAGCCGAATCAAGCGCAGCTTGCGTGGCTTTGTGTCACATAGCGCAAATGCCCTAATATTTCATGCAAAGTGGATGTAAGAGGGGCAGAACACTGAAAAACACCCTGGAATTAAACGTAGAGCCGGATTAATTAAAGTCACTTAACGTATTCTATGAAATCCTAGCCCTAAATGAAAACAGGTTGACACAATATGCTGAAGAAAAATCGAGTGATTTTCACCCAATACATGTAATTTCTGAAAAAGTAACAATATTGTGCGAATCAGATTTGGCTTGTGTAAAAATAGCAGCCTTTTAAATTATGTCGTCAGCATGCGGTGTGTTATAAATATGGCGCTGCAGAATTCTTTTGCCAACACTCTTCTTTGTTACACACTTGATAGCAATTACTAGGCAGTTCTGGAAAGCTTGGGAGCTTAAAAAAGAATAGGTGTGTCTTTAGTTTGTTTAATGTGTGGATGAGCCTTTGTTTATCGCTGCTGATGTCTATGGTCTCACCAGAGGGTTTTGTTATCTGGTTTCCAGGTCTCGAGTCTGGCCTTTTTATTACAAATTGTTATTTGGTTTATTAGTCCAATTCAGTAGCATGGCTAGCCTCCTAAGGGTGCAGCTGATTTGCATGTGCTAATTACATTTTTTACTAGTACTCGTTTCAGCTGCGCTCTCTGTATAAGGGTGCACTTAATCATGAGTCAATAGGGTGCTGATTGTTTGGGACGCTTCGATAAATTTAACTTGCGGACATTGGACTGCTACACGCTCCACCTTTGAAACAGAAGTATGGCATGTTGCCATTGTGACAGGAATGTGCCTTTAAACATGTGTGATAAATTAATGGCAAATAAAGCAGGTGTCATATTGCACAGTGTGTGCACAACTTGGAAGGATTGCATCTACTTTGACCCATGGTGCGTGAATATTTGAGGTTCACCTTCACTTGAATTTGGTGAGTGTACAGCAGCTGTTCATTTGAACCAACTTAGCTGTCTTATGGACATTTAAAGTTTAAGCGCTATAGAAAGGGTAGTTTGTGAGGCATGTGAGAACATGGTTGTTCTGCCAGCTCAGAGGGAGCCAAGTGCCTGGAAGTCCCTCGCTCGCAGGGTGTGCTGTCAGCACCGGTAAACAGTGTTTACAACGCAACTTTTACCACACACTCCTTTACCACGCAACTTTTACAATGCAATTCGTTACAACGAATTGCGCTGGGGGGCGCTGTAGGATAGGTAATAGTTTAATTTACTATCCAACACCTTCCCTACTATCCACGGGGACTGGAGTTGGAATAGTAAATTAAACTATTCACTATCCAGCGCCCCCAACGCAAGTCGTTGTAATGACTTGCGTTGTAAAACCTTCGTTGTAAAGGCATGCGTGGAAAAAGCATGCGTTGTAACGACATACATCCGTCAGTGCCTCTTAAGGGTGCAACTGATTTACATGTGCTAATGACATTTTTTACTTGTACTTGTTTCAGCTGCTCTCACTGTGCAAGGGTGCATTTAATGATGTTTTTAACAGATATGTAATGCTGTTTCCTGGATGGCTGTCAGAATGACTCAAAACACAAATTCATATTTAGCTGCTTCCCCCACGCATTCTACCGAAAACTATTACGAATGCAAAACATTCATGCCGTTTTCTGAGTACGTTTAGCCCTATACGCCAAACAAGGAAAAAGAATCAAGCATTGCTAAAGCCATCGATTCTCACACTGCATACCCACTCATCCTCCCGAAAACCATTACCAATGCAGAACAAGGAGCAAGGGGCGGGTTGTGGTGGGGGGTGACCACACCGAGGAAAGCAGCAAATAAACCAGGTGTGATATTGCACAGTGTGTACACAACTTGGAAGGATTACCATCTACTTTGACCCACGGTGCGTGAATATTTGCGGTTCACCTCCATTTTAATTTGATGAGTGTACAGCAGCTGATGAACAGGCACCATTACCGTTGTGCTGTGTTGACCAATGAAGTAGTCCATAAATTAACAGATACGGCCCTGCAGAAACGAAACTGGCCAAGAAAGCGGACAAAAACTGTAGTGAGGCGGTGCTGCTTCCGGATTAAACGGAAGTGACGCATCACCTCTACAGCCAACAATACGCCCTGTAACAAAATCAATGCCAGTGTTTACACATGGCAAGCTGCAGGAAAAATTCCCCGGCAAAAGGCGGAGTTTCACCCCAGATAGCGATTACTTGATGTCTTTGAGAGACAGCGTATGCGCGCTGCCTAGGCGGGACCTAAAAAAGCAGAATCCAACAAATCCTGGGGTGATACTCCAGGGGAGTGAACGAGTTTCAGAAAGGAGGGACCACGAAGAGGTATTTCCCACTGGTAAGAAAGGAATTTTAAAAGACAAGCAATTACACAAATGACAAGCGATTGGCGGAGTCCAACTCCACAAAGTACGTACACCAGATCATCCTGACAGTGCAAGTACTTTCTAGTCTCCTCTTAAAAAGTAGGTTTAGTGATACTTGTGAGAACATAGTCCACATGCAGAGGACGGGGGAGGGGGAGGGTGGCGGTGCAGAACTGCCTTTTATGCCCGAGTAGATTTAGGAGCCAGATGTTTGGGAAAAGTGAGGTATGTTCACGGTGTTAGTTGGCTGCCACATAGATATCTGTATTTATTTCAAACACACTGTTCCTTCTGATGCCCAAGAAGTAGCTGGCTTGGAGGCAGCAATGAGCAGCCCTTGAGGGTGATGTGCAGGGTGGCAGATTCGACGAGGCCAAAGAAGACCTCATTGCAGCACCTTATGAACAATGACACAAGCTACAAGGGACGGTGTCCGTGCTGGTCACGTTGCATTTATCACATTCTGTTCTCTCCCATAAAGAAGGAGTAATGTGAGGGCAGAGAGGGCATCCCGGAGGTGAGATCTCTAGGGGCAGGACTCATCAAAAGCAGTGGCGGCTCTTTCACTAATGCTGAGGAGCATTGTCCCACTGCTCTTGGAGCAGTGTAAAAAGGAAAATTAAAATGATAATAACAGAAGTTATCATCATTTTATTTCTAGTATCTTACAGCCAGGTTAGAGCAGGGCTGAGCTCCCATGAGTGTGGGAAGGAAAAGTGGTCGCTGCACCTTAAGTGCACATGACGGTTTGGCTGGATGTCTTGGGTCAGACAAACAGTCATGCGCACTTAGCATGTTCTCCACCGGGCTGTAATGCACAGCCTGGGTGGAGTACATACACAGGCTGTCAGTCCCCGCCTGAACATCAAACCACAGCTCTCAGACAAATCACAAGGCTGCTGTCATGGTGACAACGCAAAAAAACACCACTGGGTACGTGCTCCCAAGCAGCAAGGCCAAGCCACAGCCTAATGTAATATACAATAGAAAAACGCCAATGCTGCCATTAACACTTCGCCACAAATTTATACATCTCACAATTGACTAAAACATAAAGTGAGGGGATCTGATTATCTTGAATGAATCTATAGTTTTATTCACTTTTTACTTCTGTTTGATTGTTTGATCATTTTTTTAGCAATTTTTTTTTTCCCAATTCAAAAACAACATATACCATACAATATTTGAAAAACATTCTGTACATTAAAACACTCCCCTTTCGACACTCACACATCCACTCACTTGTGAATCACTATCCAACACTCTCATAAACACTCAGCATTATCACATTAATATTTACAATTGTTCAAAATCCACTGTTTCATAAATGATGCCATAGATTTATATTTAACACCTATTTGTAATTCTTTTTACGGAAAACTCATGTATTGAATGATGTTCTTATGGCATAACAAAATAAGGTCTACGCGTTTCGAACTCTTTTCAGTATCGAGTTCTCATCAGGACCACACTCAGTTTTTTACAATAATTCAATTCGTCATCAAGATCACGGCGCCGGACCACCAATGTGTCTTGGTATATGCAACATATCCCTATTATAATTCTTATTCGGCTCCTGGGGATCTGTTTAAACGCGACTGGTCGCGTTTAAACAGATCCCCAGGAGCCGACGTACGGCGATGGCAGTCCAAAATCAAGGACTCTGAGTCGGCTTCCACAATGGTTCCCCTTATTTAAGGGACTACATTGAGACAATCCTCCAATACAAAAAGAAAATAAGAATTATAATAGGGATATGTTGCATATACCAAGACACATTGGTGGTCCGGCGCCGTGATCTTGATGACGAATTGAATTGTTGTAAAAAACTGAGTGTGGTCCTGATGAGAACTCGATACTGAAAAGAGTTCGAAACGCGTAGACCTTATTTTATTATGACATAAGAACATCATTCAATACATGAGTTTTCTGTAAAAAGAATTACAAATAGGTGTTAAATATAAATCTATGGCATCATTTATGAAACAGTGGATTTTGAACAATTGTAAATATTAATGTGATAATGCTGAGTGTTTATGAGAGTGTTTGATAGTGATTCACAGGTGAGTGGATGTGTGAGTGTCGAAAGGGGAGTGTTTTAATGTACAGAATGTTTTTCAAATATTGTATTGTAGAAAAAGGGTTCAGGCAGATCAGGTCGATTACCCCTTTTCAAGGTTTGCCCGGCGTTAGCCGCTTCTCACCCAACTCACGGTTACCAAATAAAGAGGCAGGCGCTGGAGACTGGAAGGCAGGAAACAGGAGTTTATTTCCGACGGAGCAGAACACATCAGATCGGACAACGAGGTATTGTTTCGAGGTGCTCTCCCCGCATCTCTGAGGCCTGGCCTCTTATACACAGTTTTATGGCTTTATTACATTTGTGACATCCGTGGTATTGCTTTGAAGTACGGAAAAGGCATCTTTGGAATCCCCGGTTCAGGCCCTTTCCCACACATATCTACAGTAGGAGTCCCCACCCCAATCTCAGCATGGCTATCGCGCAGCTGGACATTCCGCTGGGAACAGAAATGCGGGCGATCGGTCGGATCTAGGGGTGTGAGGGCATTGATTAATCCCCGCTCCTTTGATGTGAGGCGAGGTCCTACTGTAGGGGGCAATAAACTGCATCTGTTGGGCTAGGTGATGGCCTGGGATCAGGCCGGACAATCGGGCAAGGAGGAAGAGGTTATCAAAGGGCCTGTTTTATGAATGAGATGAAAGAGTGTGGGGGTTCAGCACGGGATGTGGCTCGGAGGCAGGGTTGCGCTGGAGGTGCGTTTATGGCCCATGCAGGAGAGACCGGGGGCTGTCAGGGCGCAGGGGATGCGTGCGAGGCCGGGGAGTGAGGGGGAGAGACGCGCTGGCTATCGGCAGTGGGCAGAGAGGCCATGGTACACAAAATGGCTACTGCTTACGCGCACACATAAGTTGGAAAAGGGACAAGGTGGCGCCGATAATGTTGATGCCGCAATCTAGATTTTAACAGTCCTCCCTTTTCAACATATCTAGCCAGCTTGTTTAATTCACGTCAATCCCCATGATATTGCGGATTTCCACATCATACAAGGGATGAAAGGGATGGAGTGTCCGGTGGCATGCGGGAGCAACCCGCAGATCCAGCAGTTTGTGGCGTTGGTGGCAAGGTTGTGTTGGTGCAACAGTTGCACGAAGGAATTGTTCCAGAACTCCTTACGTCTTTCTCGGAGTTGAGGCGAAAGAGAGATCAAGTGGTGTTCTTTCACAGTGACAGGTAGTACAGTGGCTAGAAGTGTCTTATGTGCTGGCGAACCTTCTTCCAAGATCCAGAGGGTGGTCATGAGGAGGAGGCAGAAGAGAAGGGTAATGAAGAAGGCAATAGTCTTTGAGCTGTGCATTTTGTCAGTCTTTGGCTTGCGGTAGTGGGTATTTCCGGTTGCTTCCATCATCTTCTTATCTGGCGCTTCCATCATCTTCGAGGTGCTTGGTAGTGGGCAGAACCGCAGACTTCGTTTAGCTTCTCTCCGGGTAACCCTTGGTTGTGTTTAGGCTACCGTTCTGAGATTCAACTTAGTCCGTGGTCTACTTAGCCGAAGCTCCCTCCTTTCGACGCAGGAAATACCCTTCCCTGGATGGCGCAGTGGGATCAGAGAATTTTGCAAGTTCGAGTGCCTCGGTATCAGGATAACAGTTCAGTGATGGCCGGTCTTTGTTCAGGAGCTCTTCTTGGGTGCTGACGTTTTCTGTCGTGGCCAGGGTCGAGGAGACCTTCTTGCAATGGTGTGCATGCAGCCAGTGCCGTTTCCCCTCCACTCGAAGAGCCGTCCGGGTGGTGATCAGTACTTGCCAGGGGCCCGTCCACCGGGGTTCCAGACTCTTCGCCCGTTGGAAATTTCGGATCAGCACATAATCCCCCGGTTGGATATCGTGACCCGGACCCCTGGAAGCATCGGGGATGGCCTGCTGCACCTGCTGATGAATGACAGACAACGTTTTAGTCAAATTGCACAAGTAATCAGACAGTAGGACGTCCGGGACGTCGTGAATGGAGGTCGGTTTAGGGGCAGTCCAGAGGTTCATCGGTCGCCCAAATACAACCTCGTAGGAGGTCAAATGGTGCTTAGTGGGAGTGGAGCACATCGATAGCAATGCCAGTGGGAGGGCATCTGGCCATTTAAGTCCTGTGGTGGCCACTATCTTCGACAGTTTTAGTTTCAGTGTGGCGTTGTGTCGCTCAACTAAGCCAGCAGATTGGGGGTGAAAGACTGCATGAAACCTCTGTTTTACACCCAACCCTTTCAAGATTAGTTGGATAACTTCAGCTATGAAGTGGGGGCCGTTGTCGCTCCATAGAATTCGACAAAGACCGTAGCGAGGGAAAAACTCTTTCAGTAGTACCTTGGCAGTGGTCATGGCAGTGTTATCACGGGTTGGATAGGCTTCTACCCATTTGCTGAAGGCACACACAATGACTAATACATACTTCAGGCTTTGGCATCTTTCTAGTTGGATGTAGTCCATCTGGAGGACTTCAAAGGGATGGTCGGGGACCCCAAACCCTCCCCGGGATACCACAGTTCCTTTCCCAGGGTTGTGTTGCAGGCAGATAAGGCATTGCTGGACCAGTCGTCTGGCTGAGTCGGGGATTTTGTCATTGTGCCAGACCTTGGAGATGAGTTCGATCATGGGGGCAGATCCTATGTGTGCAGGGGAGTGAGCCATAGTCAGTATGGGGATCAGGTATGAGTTGGGTAGCAACCACTTGTTAGTGTCCTTTGTCCGCCAGCAGCCTTCATTGTCTTTCAATCCCACCCGTGCCCATTCAGTCAATTCATGTGGTGAGCTGGCCATCTGGATGTCCCTAATAGTCTCCCTAGCGTCCGTCCATTTTTCAGCTTGTGACCTAGTCACGTACATGTGAGTCGTCGTCCTATTTTCGGCTGTGGTTCGAGCAGTGATGTCGGCCAGTGCGTTTCCTTGTCCTATGATGTCCGTCACCTTTCTGTGTGCTTGGCATTTGATTACGGCCAGTTGCTTGGGGAGGAGAACTGCTTCAGTCAGAGCGGAGACTAAATCTCCGTGTAGGATGGGTGTGCCATGAGATGTCAGAAACCCCCTCTCCTTCCATAGGAGCCCAAAATGATGAACCACCCCGAAGGCATACTGGCTGTCCATGTAAATGTTTGCAGTCGTCCCCTTTGCTAGGATGCATGCTCGTGTGAGGGCAATCAGTTCTGCCGCCTGTGCGGATCGTTGCGTGATGCGGGCGGTTTCAACTACAGTTCGGGCTGTGGTAACTGCATAGGCAGCTGAGGTGGTGCCGTCGGGGAGTTTTATGCAAGAGCCGTCTATCCATAGCTCTCCGTCAGGGTTTGGGAAGGCGGTGTCTCGGAGGTCAACTCTACTCCTAGTCTGTTCGTCTGTGAGGGTCACACAGTCATGTATAGGGGGCACATCGGGGTCGTTTTCGGGCAGAGGCAACAAGGTGGCTGGGTTCAGTGTGGTGCATCTTTTCAGCGTGATGTGGGGTGCAAGCAGAGTCAGTTCGTATCCAGTCAGTCGTGCGCTAGTCAGGTGTTGCGTCTTAGTCTGGTTCAGGAGGGTGTCAACAGCATGGGGCACTAATACCGTGAGGGAATTCGAGAGTACAATCCCCTCACTTTGTCGGATAGAGACAGCAGCAGCAGCTACGGCTCGAAGGCAGGCAGGCAGGCAAGGCTCTCGCTACGGGGTCAAGGGTGGCGGAGAAATAGGCACATGGTCGTTGCTTGGGGCCAATGGTTTGAGTCAGGACAGACAAAGCGCACCCCTCCCTTTCGTGGGTGTAGAGGGAGAAGGGCTTGGTGTAATCGGGGGTTCCTAGGACTGGTGCAGAACAAAGGGCGTCTCGAAGTTCTTTGAAGGAAGATTGGCATTCTGGGGTCCAAGGGAGTGGGAAGGGGACATCTTTGGCTAGTAGGGAAAGTAGTGGCTTTACAATGAGGCTGAAATTTGGCAACCACTGCCGGCAGAAGGAGGTGAGGCCTACCAGGGAGCGGACTTGTTTCTGGGTCTTTGGGACAGGGGTTTCTAGAATGGCCTGAATTCGATCGGGTGTAAGCTTTCTCCCGTCTTTGGACAAGAGGTGGCCTAGGTAGGTGACCTGGGGTTGGCAGAATTGCAACTTCTTCTTGGAGACCTTGTGGCCATTTTCCGCAAGGAAGTGCAAGAGTTGGATGGTGGCTGTGACTCCAAGTGGAGTGGTGTCGGCCGCCAAAAGGATGTCATCGACGTACTGTATCAACACCACTCCATCCGGAAGCTGAACGGCGTCCAGTTGTCGCTTGAGAGTCTGGCTATAGATGCTGGGACTTTCTGTGTAACCTTGGGGAGCTCTACAAAATCTATATGAGCGGGATTTTAACATGAAGCCGAAAAGGTAGCGGCTGTCTGGGTGGATGGGGATGGAGAAGAAAGCGTTCTTGAGGTCTATTACAGTGAAGGTGGTGGCTGTGGAAGGAATCAGGGTCAGAATGGTGGCGATATCTGAGACTACGGGGTACTGAGGTACAACTACCTTGTTGACCTCTCGAAGGTCGATGATGAAGCGGTACGCTTTCTCATCTCCCTCGCCCTGCTTCTTCACAATGGGTAGGATAGGGCTGTTGCAAATATTGCTGACTACTTCCTCTACCACTCCTGCCTCTACCAGGGACTGGATTATCATTACCAATGCCTTCTCACCTTCGGGCGATATCTGATACTGTGGGAGTTTTGGGAGTATCGCATCTTGGCGAACAGTTATGCGCACGGGGTCGATCATCATTCGTCCTACGTCAGCGTCAGTTTTAGCCCACAGATACAGAGGTAGAGAGTCAAGTAAGGATGCGTCAGCGTCAGAGATGGAGAACATGTGTCGTGCGGGATGAGGTCTGAGCAGAGTCGGGTTATCGTACAGAATGACTCGAACTCCGTCTTGTGAACACCTAATAGTGGCTCGAAAATGTTTCAACAAGTCAAGTCCCATAATGGCGTCGGGGGTGTTGGAGGAGAGCAAAAATTTCGTGTCAGTGGGGTTACTGTCCAAGTCGAAGGAAACCGGTGCGGATAAGGGGTTAGTGGAGGGCGTTCCATCAAAGCCTATTGATGTTATGTGTGAGCCAGACAAGGGTGCCCTTGGAATCAGTCGTTTAGATAACGCACTACGTGTCGCGCCAGTGTCTACCAGAAATGGAGACTTCGTACCTAGGACCTTAGCGGTGACATAAGGACCTTGCTGGTCAACATAGAGCTCGACTGGATCCCTCCCTTGCCCTAGGCAGTCCTATGCAAAGTCGCGGGCATCGTCACAGTCAGTCTGCTGGCATTGGTTCTGTCGGGGGTGGTCAAAAGTGTTCGGTCTGCCTGATCTGTCATTGCTGGCGTTGTTTGCGTGCCCTCGTCCCTGCCCTTTTGTCCTGGCGCCATTCGTCATGTCCCTCGTCTCTTTATTTTTAATCATTTCCAGAAGAACCGGACATTGAGACTTCCAATGGCCAAATCCTTTGCAAAACGCACACTGGTTCTCATCGAGGTCTGTTCGTGGAGCGCCGGGCGCGGGTGTGCGGTCTCTAGGGGGTGGATTTCTAGAAGCATTCGACTGGTAGTTTCCTCTATACTGTTCCCTTCCTGTCGTCACTCCTTGCAATTGAGCAATCATTACTCGTTCTTTCAAGTCCTTTTTCTTTTTCTCAGTCGCCCTATCGTTCTCGTTCTTTTGCCGTTCGTAGTATTGAGCCATCTGAAGGATAGCCGCGGGTTTGGAGGCAGCCCAACTACTTTCACTAGTCTGCAGTTTTTGCGAGACTTCTGGTGTCAGGCCTTTTACAAAGTTCTGGACGAACAAGTGATGTCCGGTCGCAGAGGTCATGTCCTGGCCACTGTAATCGGAGAACACCGTTTCGAACCGGGAGAAATATTCTGAGGCATCTTCCTGTGGTTTCTGGCAGCAGGCCGTTACTGTCGACCAGTCCACCTTCTTTTCTGGTACTATGGTTTTCAGTTTTAGTACTATTTTGTCTGGCAGGTCTAGAATCGATTTCAAGGGTTTCTGTCCGGGCTCTCGCTGTTTGTCCATGCCATCGAGTTGTGACCAGGTATGTCCGAACAGCTCAAGGTGATCGACTTTCCGGATTTGCTTCCACACATCAGCTGGCAGACATAGCCCGAAAAACAAGTCGATGTCCACTAGGGTCATAATCGTCGAACCCAAGGCGGTACCTAATTCTGTGTAGAAGGCAGTGGGGTTCTTTCGTAGATCGGGCAAGTACTTTCGGAAAGTCAGGATGTCTTGCCGATCCCAGGGTTGGTAGACCCAGTTGTACACTACCCTCCCTCTCGCATCTTGGTGGTTAATATCGTCGCGTGTTCCCTGTCCTCGTGAGGGGACCCAATAAGGTGCCGCTTCTCTTATTGGCATCATGGTGTCAGTTCTCTCGGTTTGAGGTTCAGTCGCTACCTGGGTCGTGGTGTCGGCTTCTAATCTTTGTTCAGTGAGGTGGCGGAAGACTTGAAGCGTGCGCGTGAAGAGGTCCGTCACATCACCCTCGCCCTCGTCTCCAATGTCGACTTTTCTATACAGAGCCGTTAGGCTTTCAGGACCTTTGTTCCAATACCGGTCTTCATAGGCGTTAAGGGTGTGGTAACAGAAACGTGCAACAAAGTGTCGTTTGTGGTTATCAGCATATGTATTGCATATATCTGTCACGTAATCTTCGTTTTCTTTCCGTTCTACTAGCGTCTTTACAATCTTATCAATCCCTGCTCGTTCATTCTTACTCAATCGATTGAGTCTAACAGAGTCTTTCCTCTCAGTTTCGGGCTCGTCTAATGTTGCTGCTTGCGCTGCGCTGAGTACAAGGGGCTCGGCCGGCACGGAGGCCGTGAGGACCGAGGCTCTGGCACTGCTCTCATCTGCGCTAGGGGGTTGCGTGCGTTGCACTAGAGGTTGGGAAGGGGCGTATGGAGGGGGCATGTAGATGATCAGGGGACCTAGCAGTAGATCATCGTTCGCTCGCTGCTTCGAAGGTAGCTCAGGGTAAAGCGTAGAGGGTGTTCTAACGGGACATTGGCTCGATATCTTGGATTCTTGCTTCAGTCTAGCTCCCTCTCTTTCCTTTATCTCTTCTTTCAACTTGCTCGCGGCTAAATGAGCTGCTTTTCGCAATTCTTTCTCTAGTCTGACTTCGTTTCTTTTGTTTCGTTGTTCCGTCTCCTTGCGCCACATGCCGAAACTATCAAGCATAGTGGGCGTTGTTTTATTGTTACAAAGGGCTGTTTCCAGCACGCTTATTTTTGCGTCATCGAAGGATCCTATCAGTGGCCACTGACTTTCCTGATCCTTTTTAGTATATTTATGCCATAACTTACTATAAGCTACGGCGACTAGTCCATACTTTAAAAACATATCCTTATTAGGGGTGCCCTCCAGAGGAGCCGGATGATCCACCTCTAATAAGCGGTCCGGGCTGAACCAACTACTGAACAATGGGGAGAAGATAGGCATGACGGGTTACAATGGGGACAAAAGTCTGCACTACCTATCCTTCACTACTTTGCGAAGACTAGACAGAATATTTCTATTCTACAGTATTCGCAAATAGGGAATACCCAAAGAGAGAACCAATTCCAAACAGTCAATGTTCGGACAAACAATCAATCAATCAAATGAGGAATAAAATAGGCGCCACGGGTTACAACGGGGGCAAAAGCCTGCGCTACCTACCCTTTCACTGCTTACAAAGACTAGACAGAATATCTCTATTCCACGTTATTTGTAAGCAGGGAATACCTCCAAAGAACCAATATCGAACAATTAATGTCCGTTCAATCAAACAATCAGTGGCGAGAAAGAAATAGGCACGACGGGTTACAACGGGGGCAAAGGCCTGCGTTACCTATTCTTCACTATCTGCAAAGGAGGACAGAATACTTTTATCCTTCCCCGTTTGTAGACAGAGAATTCTCGAGAAAACAATCCTCGAACAAACAATGTTCGGGCAAACAATCAATCAGTGGGGGAGAAAGATAGGCACGACGGATTACAACGGGGGCAAAGGCCTGCGTTACCTACCCTTCACTACCTGCAAAGGAAGAGAGAATACTTTCTATTCCTCTCCGTTTGCAGACAGAGAATCTCCAAGAGAACCAACAATTCGGAGAGTAATACTAATATTTTCCAATCAATCAATCAAATATTTCACAGTTTGTCGTGTTACACGACCTTACCCGGACCGCATGGACAGTTTCCTGTCTTCCGATTCCAGCGCCCAATCGTCCTCTATCTTCTGTCGTGGCACTCCTGATGGTTCCCAGTCAGGACCGTAGATCACTCGAGAGAGGTCTGCTCGGAACCAGTGAAGTTCGGATGATCGGCTGCCAGACGAGGGTCTATCGGGCAGGTGCACTTCCCGATCGTTGCAGTCGTTCACTCCGTCGTCAGGACCTCTCCCACTGGATCCACATGTCGCTGATAGGCCCCACGTTTAGGACGCCAATTGTAGAAAAAGGGTTCAGGCAGATCAGGTCGATTACCCCTTTTCAAGGTTTGCCCGGCGTTAGCCGCTTCTCACCCAACTCACGGTTACCAAATAAAGAGGCAGGCGCTGGAGACTGGAAGGCAGGAAACAGGAGTTTATTTCCGACGGAGCAGAACACATCAGATCGGACAACGAGGTATCGTTTCGAGGTGCTCTCCCCGCATCTCTGAGGCCTGGCCTCTTATACACAGTTTTATGGCTTTATTACATTTGTGACATCCGTGGTATTGCTTTGAAGTACGGAAAAGGCATCTTTGGAATCCCCGGTTCAGGCCCGTTCCCACACATATCTACAGTAGGAGTCCCCACCCCAATCTCAGCATGATGGCTATCGCGCAGCTGGACATTCCGCTGGGAACAGAAATGCGGGCGATCGGTCGGATCTAGGGGTGTGAGGGCATTGATTAATCCCCGCTCCTTTGATGTGAGGTGAGGTCCTACTGTAGGGGGCAATAAACTGCATCTGTTGGGCTAGGTAATGGCCTGGGATCAGGCCGGACAATCGGGCAAGGAGGAAGAGGTTATCAAAGGCCCTGTTTTATGAATGAGATGAAGGAGTGTGGGGGTTCAACACGGGATGTGGCTCGGAGGCAGGGTTGCGCTGGAGGTGCGTTTATGGCCCATGCAGGAGAGACCGGGGGCTGTCAGGGCGCGGGGGATGCGTGCGAGGCCGGGGAGTGAGGGGGAGAGACGCGCTGGCTATCGGCAGTGGGCAGAGAGGCCATGGCACACAAAATGGCTGCTGCTTACGCGCACACATAAGTTGGAAAAGGGACAAGGTGGCGCCGATAATGTTGATGCCGCAATCTAGATTTTAACAGTATGGTATATGTTGTTTTTGAATTGGGAAAAAAAATGTTGCTAAAAAAATGATCAAACAATCAAACAGAAGTAAAAAGTGAATAAAACTATAGATTCATTCAAGATAATCAGATCCCCTCACTTTATGTTTCAGTCAATTGTGAGATGTATAAATTTGTGGTTAAGTGTTAATGGCAGCATTGGCATTTTTCTATTGTATATTACGTCATGGTGACAACAGCATCGTGATTGGCTTAGGGGAGCCTGGGGGCTTCCTGGAAGAGGAGCAGATGTGAGACGACATGAGAGAGACGGCATGCCAAGGTAAGTGAATTATTCTTTGTTTTGCTTTCCGCTCCTTCTCTGCCACCCCGTTTCGTCCTGGCTGCCACTGATCAAACGGTGTAAAAGGCAACCACCTTGTGGCCGACCACAAAGGCTATTAGAAGATGAGGAAGAAGAGCAGGACATTTGATGAGGGTTGTGGAAAATTAGTACGGTTTGGTAAACATTATCTGCGCCATCTTGCCTTTTCCCCTGATGCCACACTTTTTGTCGTACGCACCCGCCATTTTAGGTGCCTCGATCAGAACCACCCTCTGCACGCCACTGGCCCCCAGCATAGCCCTTCGCCCTCACAAAGCCCGCACGCTGACAACCCCCCCCGCTCTCACATGCCTTGAGTCCTAAACCCCTCTTCAGCGCGGCTCTGCCTCAGAACCCCATCCTGTTCCCAGCGCGACACCTCCCTTCATTCCTTTCATGGTCCCAGGCCCTTTGATACAAACCCCCTTTCCTGTGTGCCCGTTTGTCTTCCTCGTTCCCAGGCCGACACCTAGCTCTGCAGATACTGTTTATTGCCCCCCCCGTACAGTAGGAAGCTTCCCTCATCAAAGGACCCCCGAGTTGATCAAAGCCCCCACCCTATGAGATCCGATCAAACCCCCACATTCCGTGAATCGGCGGAATGTCCAGCTGCGCGATAATCATCACCTGTTGTGACCGGGGTGGGGACTTCAACTGTAAATGTGTGTGGGAACGGGCCTGAAGGGGAGATTCAGAGGATGTCCTTTCATACTTCAAAGCATTACAAAGATGTGTTACCTGCAATAGAGATGATGAAAATGTGTATAAGAGGCCAGGCCTCAGAGATGCGGTTAGAGCACCTCGTGACGATACTGGCTGTCTGAACTGATGTGTTCTCCTCCGGAGAGAATAAACCTTGTTTCCTGCTTTCCAGTCTCCAGCACCTGCCTCTTCATTGATTAATATTTTGTGGGTTAAAGAGGCGATACCGCCGGGCA
Organism: Lissotriton helveticus; assembly: GCF_964261635.1. Taxonomy (NCBI): domain Eukaryota; kingdom Metazoa; phylum Chordata; class Amphibia; order Caudata; family Salamandridae; genus Lissotriton; species Lissotriton helveticus. The sequence continues at coordinate 937,353,770 of NC_136063.1, read as the reverse complement.
AATATTGATTGTCCCTGACCTGGTTTTTACAATTGGCGTCCCAAGCGTGGGGCCCATCAGCGACACGTGGATCCAGTGGGAGAGGTCCTGACGACAGAGTGAACGACTGCAACGATCGGGAGAGCTCTTGCCCAATAGACCCTCGTCTGGCAGCCGATCATCTGAACTTCACTAGTTCCGAACAGACCTCTCTCGAGTGATCTACGGTCCTGACTGGGAACCATCAGGAGTGCCGCGAGGAATACGAGGAAAAGAGGACGATCGGGCGCTGGATTCGGAAGATAAGAAACTGTCCATACGGTCCGGGTAAGGTCGTGTAAACACGACGAATTGCGAAACGATTGTTTAATTGACCGGAAAATACTAGTATTACTCTTTGTTAACTTATTTGGAGATTCATTGTCTGCACACGGAGAAACAATAGGCTCTTTTCTCTTTGCAAACAGTGAAGGATAGGTAACGCAGCCAGCGTGCCTATCTTTCTCCCCCACTGATATTGATTATTTGTTCACTAATTGTTTTCGGGAGACTCCCCTCTCCCACACTGATTAATTGTTTTTCACCCCGAACTACTGTTCGCGGATTGTTTTCTGGAGATTCTCTGTCTGCAAACAGGAAAGAACAGGTTCCCCTTTGCAGATAGTGAAAGGGTAGAGGACGCAGACCTTTTGCGGGCCTACTTATTCTCCCCACTGGTCGTTTATTGTTTATTTGATATTGGTTCATGAGGTATTCACTGCCTGCAAACAACGTAGAATAGAAATATTCTGTCTAGTCTTTGCACGCAGTGATAAGATAGGCAGTGCTGACTTTTTGTCCCTCGTTGTGAGCCGTCATGTCTGTCTTCTCCCCACTGGTTGGTAGTTGGTTCAGCCCGGACCGTTTATTAGAGGTGGACCATCTAGCTCCACTGGAAGGCACCCCTAATAAAGACATGTTCATAAACTATGGATTAGTTACCATAGCCTATAGTAAGCTGTGGCATAGGTATACCAAAGAAAATCAAGAGAAACAGTGGCCACTGATAGGATCCTTCGATCTTGATAAAATAGAAACGTTAGAAATAGCCCTTCGTAATAATAAGACAACGCCTATTATGCTCGACAGTCTCGGTATGTGGCGCAAAGAAGCAATGCAACGAAAGAAAAGAGACGAGGACAGAGTAGGTAAAGGAATATATCGACAGGACAACCCCAGGACACAACGACCCGAAAGTAATCCCCCGACACTACGCACAGGACGACCAGACTTAGGGCAAAACCAATGTGCTTTTTGTAAATATGCCGGGCACTGGAAAGCCCAATGCCCGACTCTACTGAACGAGAGTAGGAGCAGAGGGCCGACAGGAATAACAGGCCGGCAGAAAGGGAAAAGGCGCGAGACAAAGATGAATCAGACTGACATGGACAGGCCAGATAGAACCACCACGTTTGATTATGCCCGATGGCACAGATTTCGCCAGGCCGATTTCAGCGACATGTTCGAATCCTCATAGATCGAACAACGCTAAGACAAGAAACCCAGTCTAGCTCTAAATTACCCGGCGACGAACCCCGTACTACCACTACTGTTCCCTATCACAAAAAAAAAAGCCACCCTTTTCGGATAACCTATAGAAACAATACACAGAGTAGTCTCGGACAGATTAGTGTACATTCCATTAATGAACTCAAACTTCGAGTGCAATGGGACTGATTACTCTCTGCTGCCCCCCCACTCTGTAAAACGAAAGGAGCAATTACAGGCATGCATAGACAACCCCCCCATTACCCAGACATGCCTGTCCAAACAAAATACCTACCCCCACTCCGGAAGTTCCCGAAATGCCGCAGGTCACCGGTCACGCCCATCCGGAAGGTGAACCACACAGCACGTGTGGGGCGGGGCCTGCTGACAACCGTCGATCGAATCGCCAGTGGGATGTCCAGGAGGCACCACGGGTCCGGCATGAAATGGCTGTCCCATCCTCTTCTTCGCGGAGTGGGCTGGGAGGGAGAGGCGACGCGGACGGGCCTCTCCCACCTCCTCGGATAGGAGGCTTCCCAGCCCCAGTCCGGCCATCACAAATACCTCCGCTGAAATTAGTCCAGGTTGGGCTGGGAGGGAGAGGCGACGCGGACGGGCCTCTCCCACCTCCTCGGATAGGAGGCTTCCCAGCCCCAGTCCGGCCATCACAAATACCTCTGCTGAAATTGGTGCAGGGTGGGCTGGGAGGGAGAGGCGACGCGAACGGGCCTCTCCCACCTCCCCGGATAGGAGGTTTCCCAGCCCCCGGCCCGGCGCCGAACTCCTCCAGCCAGGCGGCACCCATACTTGCGCAGCACCGAACATACAACAGCGGCGCCCATACTTGCGCAGCACAGAACATGCAACGGTGGCGCCCATATTTGCGCAGCACCGAACATGCAATGGTGGCCATACGTCCGCAGTACAGGACATACGCCGCAGGTGGCCATACTTCCGCAGCACGGGACATGCACTGCAGGCGGCCATACTTCCGCAGCACAGGACATGGGACTTGTGGAGCACGGGATGTAGAGTGGCCATCATGTATGTAAGAAGGGGCGGCGTGGGGTGCACTGGGAGAGGGAGACGGCGCGAACGAGTCTCCCTCGCCCCCCCCGGTGGGGGCACCACAGCTGCACCCTAGCCGAATGTCCTGCTCCCACGACACGGAGTTCCATTTCTTTCACCCCAAAAGGTCTCTTCCACTCTTGCGGACTCGACGAAGGGCGGCTGCTGCAGGGCCTCAAAATGGCGTCTGGGCCCCCTGGAAGGCGGGTCTAGGCCGCTAGAGTAACTTTGACCAGCAATGTAACTCGGACGCTTGCCCACCGGGGCACGAGCCCCCACCTCCGACAGCATCTCCACAGCCTTGAAGATTCTACAAAAGTCCCCGGAGCCCTCGGCCCCTGCAGGCTTCCGGTGAGGGACAACTGCCTTGGTCGCTAACGAAATAACCACGATATAGCCACCCCTTCTGTTAGCACGAGTTTTTTGAACTGCCGAAAAGGACTCTGGTCCAACCGCCGATTGTAGGAAACATTTGTCCCTGATGCTACTTCCGGACTAACCCGGCCCCGCCCAAAATGGCGCCGGTATCAATGAGAACTTACGAACGCCTCGTGGTGTTTTTTTTTTGCTAAAAAGACTCGATGTTCTGAGATATATATATATATATGTGATCCTTTGTACACTTGACGAAAACGAGGGAGGGTTCACTCGACGAACATGTAAAAGAACCCCGTGAAAAATGTTGTTTTCAATGTACGATTTATTATGATATTATTGTAGCCGATACATCACCTCGCTGGTGACACACGCCCACGGTATGCATATAGGAAATTTGATTGCAACTAGCCTGACCGTGCTTCCAATTATGAAATGAATGCTCCTTGATCCCTCACCTATTGATAGACCTTTTTTAGTTTCCTGCAACTGACTAAATAAACCTTTTTTAATGTTTTTAATGCTGCAAAATACCCCCCCTTACTGTACGTACTTCAGCCGTCACCATGTCCGGCCAAATAAGATTACACCCTCATATCTACATGCTGAACGATTGTGCAAATAAAGGTTTTCCAAACTATGAACAGGTATTGCATCCTTTTTTAAAATGTGGGATCAGCGGGAGAGTTTTTCTGTGCACCCTGCTTTGCTCTCTCTTTAAGGTTATTAGAAGATGGTTGCCCAGCCCCGGATGGAGGATCGAATCTAAGACACGATACTCTGCCTCCAAGTATGCGACTGGCTTAGGAACTAACGCATGGAGAAGGACCTCGACTTCTGAGGATGGGTAAAGTGAAGCGGTGTAAATGATAGAATGTTATAAAGGTACGGCACTCAAAGGTACTAGGAAACAAGTTGGCCGAAGAACTGATATGCCTTAGAACATCACAACGTTGAAAGAGATTTAAGGACCCCGATAGCTAGATACACTTACCAACTAGATGCCTCGCACTAAGTGCTTCTGATTTTTAACGTTTCCCTACACACGACCTATAAGGACACACTGCCCCCCCCTGGCTTCAGAAACCAAAACCCCAGGGATTCTACCCCGAGGAGATAAGACGAGTATGAGGTAAGTAAAGGACTTTCGTACCCATGCATTTGATATGCTCGAATGTTGTCCCCCTCCCTTCCCCTCTTTTCCTCCCTCTACAGGTCACATTGGAAATCACGACCGAGGTATGGTGAAGATCTGAAGCCTCGCCATGTCTGATACACAAAGCGGACCAACGCTGCCAGATGGCACCTAAGCACACCCACAAACTGCTCTTGTAACGAAAGAGCCAATAAGTTGTATGATATGATAAAACACGGTCACCCCTAATCCGTGTTGCGTGAATGGGCACGTGTCACGTATGTCTGAAACTATGCCGTGTTGCGTGAATGGGCACGTGTCACGCATGTCTGAAACTACGAGAAAATGTTTTTGTGTGACTGAAGCGTTGACTTAACTGGTCAAAGGACCGAGAATGCAAGAAGTGCGACACAATGGTGCCCTTTTTACTCAATGCATGTCCCCTGTACCCGGCCTAATGCTCGTCCGTCCCAAACTGCATGCTTTCGAAATTCTAACACAGACCCGTAATGTCTCAGGTTGTGCAATGCGCTGAATAGCCTATCTTAATACACGGCCACTCCCCATGTCGCACTTGTACTATTTAGCCTGTTGTTGCACATCTCTCTCTCTCTCTCTCTCTCTCTCTCTCTCTCTCTCTCTCTCTCTCTCTCTCTCTCTCTCTCTCTCTCTCTCTCGTTCTCCCTCCTCCGCACTCCCACTCTTCCGAACGACTAGCACCTAAATTGGCAAACCGCCACCCCTAGTGCACCCCCCAATTGGCTCCAAATACCGCAAGTATTTGCACAAAATTTGTCTTAAATAAAATCACCCTGATGCCGTGTCACTACCTCTCCTTTCTGCTAAAAATTGATGAAACCGAGAATTGGCCAAAAGGGAAAGGACAGGTAAGACGACTGAGGTTCCCTAATCTGACCCGTAATAAGGGAACTACATGTCAGCGGCTTCTATGATAAAAAAATGCCTCAGATAACGCGACCTTCCCCGTCCCGAATTGTCGCAATACCCAAACAGTAAAAGTGATCGAAACATCCCCATCTTCCCGGAACGCCCCTAGTTTTGTATCAGCTGCCCCAGACGAGATTTTTTTTAAAATGTCCCTCACCCCCGGTTGTAAGAGATGGGTCGACTTACGACTAACACAGGCCAGCCGTTGTTCCTAGAAATGATTTGTTGATAAGCAAACTACAGAGTTTAGAATTCGAGAAATGTCACTGAACGCTTACCAACTGAACCGTGGCCTTCTGCTAGATAACGCCCTTATGACACAAAGCAAGACGATAGTCCCTCACCACAGTTTGCTATGTCCCTAGTTGTTTTCCATGAGACCCCGGTTTTTAATTAAGTAGTCAGGTTGTAAGAGGCTATGTAGGAACTAGAATGATGTTTGCAAAGTTAAGATTAGACCGAAATGAAGAAATTGTTGCAATGAACCCTGTTGAAAGTAAAATGTTTAGCTGAGAGGTAGGATGCATTGATAGAATGGAAAATTGTTTAGCCTATGTTCATTCCTCAGAAAGATACCTATCAGACCATGGTGATAGCACGTTGCACTTCTTCGCAAAATATAAAGCCCTGGAGAACGGTATAACTTTGTAAGGCTCGTACTAGGAAGGTGGGTCTCTGTCAGAAGAACTGACGTAACTGTAATAAACAAAATGCAATAAAAAGGTACCAGATCTCGCACCACGACAATGAATGTAACACCAACAAACACCAAAGAAATAGTGACGAAGGAAAGTTATAGGAAATCCAACAAGCCCATCATCAATTATTTATATGTTGGTTGTGAACCCCAATGTAACGGATGTTTCTCATTTGCTTGGAGCTGGGAGAGAAATAGACTTATGTGATTACCTTCCTCTGCCAATTCTCTAAAGACTGTCTTTTCAAACTCATTTAAGGGTACCACTGTCGGAGGAAAGAGAGACCGGATGTGGGAGCACGCGGCCTGACTACAGACCGTGGAACATCTGCGACATTGGCCAAGGCGACACCGCGACAGTAAGGAGTTGCAGGACGAGGCACTGTTTCCGACAAAATGAGAGGAAAGGGCTGACCTGATGCCCCTGCTCGATGTTCAACGTGTGCCGAAAAGTCCCCGCTCTCTGAACTCGGTCATGAGCCCGCCTACCTGAAATTTTCCGTCCCCCTGGTCTGTTCCCGATCTGGCCCTGCTCCATCCCCCTTTTTCTCCGACCTACCCTAAGGACTACTCACACGAACACTTCTTCTACCTGAACTTTTTGACAATCGACTCAAAAGGACACAGGGCGAAAAGGACCTTTTTGACCAGAAAAGCGAGGAAAAGGTCATGCCCTGCAACGCGAGACCTAGAATAGAGCTGGACCCATAGCTCCACCGCCGGTGCTCCACAGTGCCAACAGAAGACGACAAAGAATGCTGAGAACTCACTAACTTCCAACAACGGCACCCTTGATTATCGTTTTTACTATGTCTCATTTCTCTCCCAGCCACCATTGTATTGATTATGCTCCAACCAAATATGAACAGAACTTACATATGTAATAACCTATCAGTTCACTTTCCGAATGACTATAAGTATCTGCGAAATGTACTCAATGCTCTAACTACAGAATCATTTTTGTCCGATATTGCATTACTATGACTTTCCTGCAAACGAGTTTATCGACAGACCCGCCTCCTAAGACGAAAAATTTTAAATGTAATGTTTATAGCTCCTTCACCTGGGTTCCTACTTCTTTCACCACAGTAGACATGGATAGGAAATAGGCCAGCAAGATGTCTTGGATATGTTAAAGGGAGGACTGTGGAAAATTAGTACGGTTTGGTAAACATTATCTGCGCCATCTTGCCTTTTCCCCTGATGCCACACTTTTTGTCGTACGCACCCGCCATTTTAGGTGCCTCGATCAGAACCACCCTCTACACGCCACTGGCCCCCAGCATAGCCCTTCGCCCTCACAAAGCCCGCACGCTGACAACCCCCCCCCGCTCTCACATGCCTTGAGTCATAAACCCCTCTTCAGCGCGGCTCTGCCTCAGAACCCCATCCTGTTCCCAGCGCGACACCTCCCTTCATTCCTTTCATGGTCCCAGGCCCTTTGATACAAACCCCCTTTCCTGTGTGCCCGTTTGTCTTCCTCGTTCCCAGGCCGACACCTAGCTCTGCAGATACTGTTTATTGCCGCCCCCCGTACAGTAGGAAGCTTCCCTCATCAAAGGACCCCCGAGTTGATCAAAGCCCCCACCCTATGAGATCCGATCAAACCCCCACATTCCGTGAATCGGCGGAATGTCCAGCTGCGCGATAATCATCACCTGTTGTGACCGGGGTGGGGACTTCAACTGTAAATGTGTGTGGGAACGGGCCTGGAGGGGAGATTCAGAGGATGTCCTTTCATACTTCAAAGCATTACAAAGATGTGTTACCTGCAATAAAGATGATGAAAATGTGTATAAGAGGCCAGGCCTCAGAGATGCGGTTAGAGCACCTTGTGACGATACTGGCTGTCTGAACTGATGTGTTCTCCTCCGGAGAGAATAAACCTTGTTTCCTGCTTTCCAGTCTCCAGCGCCTGCCTCTTCATTGATTAATATTTTGTGGGTTAAAGAGGCGATACCGCCGGGCAAATATTGATTGTCCCTGACCTGGTTTTTACAATGTGTAGGCAAAAAAGAGCAGTGAACCAATAGGGAGAAAGTCAGTTGTCTTGTGCACAAAGCTGAATTTTAAGGAAGGGAAATGCAGTGGCAAATGGCATTAATGGCAGCATGAAAAGAGAACAGGACTTTAGGAGGAGAGCTCGCCAAGCCCCCACCCAAGGAAAAATGGATATAGGAGATGAATATGAATACAACCACAGTAGTGCCTTATGGTTGGGGAGCAGAAGGCGAAGTTGGTTTGATGGCTCTGCGAAGGGGTACAAAGGGGAGAAAACAGCAGCACAATGTGCCAGGCATATCTAACTGCATCCTGTAAGCATTTACACATGTAAAATGCTCCTACGTGAATATAAGAAATGGCTTGAGTACCAACTGCAACCAGTGATAGCACACTAAGTCAGATGGTGTGTCAAGGTCATTTCAACAGGCAAGCAATAAAGACAATAAACAAAAAGGGCAGCAGGGTGGTATGCGAGTGGGATCATGATGCTTGCGGAGGTGTATGCGGAATATGATTAGTCGCTGAAGAAAGCAAACAGAAGTGAAATGAAGTGGAACTGCGAGGAAGCTGTGTGGCCAAAGATCAGTGAGTGAATGACGAGCTAGAAGTGGGTTCCTCTGGTTACAGCCGCATGGCAGAAGGGGAACTAGGAAGGTTTATTTAGGTGTACAGGTGAAAGGTATAACCGCAAAGAAAGAAACACTCTTATGAAAAACCCTTGCCATGGAATAAGCACCGCTACCGAGATAAGAGTGAGAGCGCAGAGCTAACTCATGGTTGGAACTATAAAAACAAAGCAGATTTAAAGGTCACGAGTGCTAGATCTTTGGAGGACGTGCGGGCTGCTTGAGGGACAAGATTCTTGGAAAAGAGAAGGGGATGGAAGGAGAGTGAGTGAGAAGAGAGTGAAATGGCTGGGTATTTTGTAGGAGGGAAGGACGACAACCAATGGTGAGTATTGTTGATAGGGGGCTTGGGAAGACTGTAGTGACAAGAGGAGAAATCCTGAGGACTTGAGGAACGATAGTAGGGGAGAGATAAGGTTCATGAGAAAGAAGTGGTACTTGTACGTTTTTCAGAATGAATCAATGCATGGAAAATAATGATCTGGGGAGAAGGACAGCAAAGAGATTAAAAGGAAAGAGTGTGTGACTAATAAACGAGTTGTAGACAGTGGTTACAAACCCGCCTAGGACTGTGGATAGCAGGGAGCGAGAATGTATCATGGGAAATCAGGGATGGAAGCCTCAAATAAAGTTATGGGAATGACAGTCAGAAGGTGGGAGATATAAAAAGAATTGCCCTGGGTTCTATTTCATGCAAAGAAAGAAAGTGATTTGGCCAGGCGAGTACATGGAAATCAACTTCTACACATAGAGACAAACGTCAAGGAGCAATGTAAGAAAGACGAAAGAAATTTCTTAATGGCACGAAGTTCCTAGTAATATTGACACTTGGACTGCCAAATTCATGTTTTGTATGAGCATATATTACTCCCAGTGCCTGAATTGCAGCACATCTAGATTTATTTAACTACATGGACAGCATAGGAAAAGCACATATTAACTTAGGGGGTGTTGCCTGGATGCACTCTAATGAAGTTTTAGTCCGGGCTGCACTAAGAAGTTGTCATAATGGTGCAGTTCGGCACTGATCTCTGGCAGTGGAGGATACACACAAGGCCGCTGAGGGTACATAGGGTTGGAAATGTGCTGCTGCTGTACACATCCCTTTCTAAGCAGGGCTGGACTGGCCGTAGCGAGCACCGGGCATTTTCCTGGTGCGCTGGTTTTGCAGCAGTGCTGCATTATTGTCCCCTTGTAACAAAAGCGGCAGCAGTGATAAAGTGGCAATGTGCTGCTTCTCACTAGCACCCCTCCACCCCTTCTTCCCGGGGCATGTCAAGCAGAATTGTCAGGCCTGGTTTGTGTTCCCAGTCCAGCCCTGCCCAGTTTCTGAGGGCCCCACCCAAGGCAGAGTGAGGGGTCAGAACACAGTGGGAACACAAGAACCTACAGGGCTTTCAATAAACAGACATGTTTTGGAGAATAATGCAAGTTAGGCATGGCTGTTCAAAATGTGGGGGGGAATCCCATGGTGCAACTGCTACAATTAAACTCTGATGACCTTGAGTGGCACAGTTAGACAGTGGTGATTACATTTTAGGTGATGGGGGAATGTTTACATAACTACCTGAAATGATAATGACAGTGACTGATTTTTCAAGGATGTTAAAAGGGTTTTTAATCCGTTGTGAAGGGCCAAGAGAGAGTGTGCACTAGGCAAACAATGTATCGGTTATAGGTAATATGGGAGTGGCCCAGAAACAAACTAGAGACCAATACGGGAAGGAAAGGGAGACTACTTTTTGTGAATATTTCAATCCCAGACTTGATACTAAACCCACAGGGGTTGGTGCCTAAGAAAATGGAGGTTAAAATTAGGCCCATTGACATATTTCATTACCAGAACGGGGCCTAGCTAATGACTGTATTGACAAAAAACTGTGATCAGTCAGTTACAGTAGTATACATGAACCAGGGAGATTGGTTGTGGAATGTGTCAGGGGTGCTGTGCTGTGCAAGTGTTACATAAAGTTGTATTTTTGAAGATTATTGTAAGGAATTGGGTTATTAATTGGGGTGTGTGACTACCCACCTCAGGCAAATATCCCAGCCCTTGTCAAGATGAATCTTTATTGTCACTAAATGAACGTGAGCTCTACCCCCTGGTAGCTCTGGCATAGAACAGACATGCTTAATCTAAGGCAATCTGTATAGTATTTATGCAATAACCATGAATAAAGTTAATTTTAATAATTATAAAACCTCATTAGACAATAAACAGTTCAATAAACACAATGACACCACATTGACAAAAATCAAAAAAGGGTAACTGAAGAAATGGCTTTTAAAATTGTTAGTATGAATAGCGCCAAGAAGCACCAAAGGCCAATGATAGTTAATGGCTTTGGTAGACTGAGACTTAGGCACAACTTGATGACGCCAATGGAGCGTGGTTCGGATACACCAATTAGGTTTATCCTGGCCAAAGATTTTACCTTCTGACTTTTGTCGTTTATGTCCCAATCCACAATTGGAGTACACTTCTAAACATGCCACATTTATTACTAGCATGAGCTAGTGGATGAGAATGACTCCTGTGAACGGCCCTAATAATAATCCATTGTACAGTGCACAGCTACTTCCCAAGGAGATCCCCCGGTGTTCGACGCATATGGATCGTCTGGTAATATCAAGTAGGAGTATCAGAAGCATGACCATTAGATAAAAAAAATCTTTCAATGTTTTCTGAGGATGGATTCAGAGTGGGCTAAATGTAGACTGATAGGAAGAGTATTCTACCATTTAGATATGAGATATGAGAAGGATCAGCCCCCCTCTTCTGGCTTTACAAACTTTGGGGATTTGCAGCATCCTAGGTTACTTAGATCTGAGAGCTCTGGGTTAATAATGAGGTTTAAGTCTGTTTCTTAAATATAGAGGGCCTTTCTGGACTAGAGCTCTCTTGGATAGCTAAGGATTATTGAATTGGATACGCTTAGATACTGGCAACCAGTGCAAGATCTTCAAGAAAGAGGAGACCAATTGCAGAAGAGGTCTTCTCAGAATTAACCAAACAGTTGCATTTCGAATAACCTGGATCTGCTGGATCAAATCGGCCGGGCCCGGGAGGACCACATTTATGCTCCAAGCATAGTGCAGTCTAGAGGTTACAATAGAGTGGACAATGATCTAACGGGTACACTCCAGAAAAAAATGCAGCATTCTTTGTAAAACCTTTAGTTTTGCAAAACAAAGGGGGAGATATTCTGGATTTGGCATTCAATTAAAAAAATTGGCATCAAATTTGATACCCAAATTTCTTACTGGAGAGACAGGTGTAGGGGACAGGCCAAGCTTGCCCGGCCACCAATATCTAGGATCTGGAGAGTATTTTGTCCCAAGGAAAAGGATTTTCGTTTTATCTGATTTTAATTTAAGACAAATATTATCCATCCACTCAGCTACACCTCTAAAACAATGTTTAAAGACTCCTTGTTGTTCTCCTAAAACAACATAACTAATTGGGAGTTGTCTGCATATGAATTCACTTTTACACTCCAGGATTCAATACGGCTGGCCAAAGGCTCCAAGTATATGTATAGTTTACTCAAGCAGCAGAATTTGATTACAAGCTCAGGTTCATTTAGTCTTCGAGCAGAGCCCTGTGGTACACCATAACAAAGAGATGTTTTGGTAGCTGTGAACGTCAGGAGATAAACCGCCAAATCATCCAGGAACGATTTCAGCCAGGCCAAAGCTTGTACTTAGATCTCACTTTATTTTAATCTATCTACTAAAATCAGATGAGATACTATATCAAATGCAGAAGTCAGATCAAATAAAACTGTCATCAGAGAGGCCCTGATCTAGATTATTTTGAACATATTCAGTGACTTATAACTGGGCAGATTCTGTGCGAAAATCCTGACGAAAGCCAGATTGAGAATCAGGCAAAAGGTTATTGTTAGAAATGGGGGTTACTAGTTGGCAGAGGTAGGTGCCTTTTTCCAAATAAGGACCCTTGCTTCTAGTCAGGGTAAGGAGGATACACTTCTAAAATAACCCCTGCTCACCCCCTTGGTAGCTTTGCATGACCAGATGATTCTTATCTCAGAGGCAGTGTGTAAAGCATTTGTGAACACATGCAGTGATACAGTGAAAACACTACAAATGAACACAACACTGGTTTAGAGAAAGTAATAATCTTTATCTAACCCAAAACAAGACCAAATGACAAAAATCCACAATACAGTTATCAAGATATTCTGAAAAATAGATGATTCACTCAAAGTTTGTAGCAACAAATAACTCCACCTGGAGTTATTACGACGTCGTAACAGATAACAATCCCAAAGTACGGAGTCAACCACGAGTTGCGCGGTGTCTGGTGCAGAATCAAGCAGACCCACAAAGAACAGTACCTTGGAAACAAAGAAAGCAAAGATGGTTCACGGTGTAGGAGGGATGATGCTTCGTTGGCACCGGGCGGCGTCTGCTCCTTCCGACCCAAGGTGAGGTGAAGTCTCGGTTCCTTACTGCGTTGCAGGGGAGGTGAGACGTCACAGTAGCGGCGAGGTGGTGGTTTCTTACAATGGTGCATTGCTGATTGACTCCGGAGTCCCCCACATCGAGTATTAGCTCCACGTTAATGAAGCACCAGCATCGGTGAAGTCAGGGTTGCCGTGCAAGTTGGGAAGGTGCGTCGTGGACGTCACAAGCTGTGTCCTTGTCTCCGGTGCATGCAGCGTCCTCGGTGATGGCTTCAGAGTCGATGCCGCAAACCAGCAGCAGGCGTTGGACTTACGCTGCAAGTCAGGCGGTGTATCGTGCTTTTCACAAGTGGTGCCCACGGCTTCGGTGCAGGTTACAGCTCTGCACGCCAGCATCGGTGTTTCAATTTCCTTCTGTGGCAGCTGAAACAGCAGTTCCAGATGCAGGAAGACAGAATGGGCGAAGTCTTTGTGTCCCTGAGACTTTAGAACAGGAGGCAAGCTCAGATTCAAGCCCTTGGAGATCTTCTTCGAGCAGAGGACAAAGCAAACAGAAAATTCCTTTCTCCTTTCCTTGGCAGCAAGCAGTCACTGCAGGTCAATCCCAGACAGAAAACAGCACAGGGGCAGGATTCCTCCTCGGCTTCTCTGGCTCTTCTCCTTGGCAAAGGTTCCTCTTGATTCCCAGAAATGATCTAAAGTTCTGTGGTCGGAGCCCAATATTTATATCTGAAAATCCTTTGTTCTCTGGTGGCATAGGAGCCCTGTGCTCAGTCCAAACCGGTCCGGACCTCTCTGGTGCAGCTTCCTGGCAGGAGGTGGAATCCGCATTGTCCTTGGCAAACCAGGCCAATTCAGGGGAAAGTAAATCTCCTCCTCCTACTCAAAATGCAGCCCAGGTCTATTCAGCCCAGCCCTGGCTCATCAGGCTCTCTACAGCTACTGCCCCTCTGCAGCCCCTGTCATCCAAAAGCCAGACATGCAATACACAAACCTAGCAGAGGCACACTGAATGGTTAAGTTAGAAAATACCTTCTTTCTAAAAGTGGTATTTTCAGACACAGAATGTAAAAATCACCCTCACTGAAAGATACATTTTAACATTCTGAGTTAAGGCATACTAAACTTTATTTTCCTACTTTGTTCCCAGGGGTAGTTATGGTTATAAGATGTTATAAACAAACTCCCCATTCTGTCCTATGGGAACAGGGAGCCTTGCAATAGTGAAAAACGAAATTGGTAGTAATTCACTATCAGGACATGCCACACACATCAAGGCATGTCCTACCTTTCACATACATTGCACCCTGCCCATAGGGGTGCCTTGGGCCTACCTTAGGGGTGACTGACATGTACGAAAAGGGAAGGTTAGGGCCTGGCAAGTAGGTGCACTTGCCAAGTGGACATGGCAGTACCAGACTGCACACAGGCTCTGCAATGGCAGGCCAGAGTTACATTTACAGGCTATTATGTGGGTGGCACAATAAGTGCTGCAAGCCCACTAGCAGAATTTGATTTACAGGCCCCGGGCACACACCGGGCACTGTAATAGGGACTGTCTAGTAAATCAAATAGCCAATCATGGAAACGCCAATCCATAACAGTAATTTACAACAGTAGCACTTGCACTTTGCCACTGAACAGCAGTGGCAAATTGCCCAAGGCATCTAGACCAGCAAAAGGGAGTCCAACACACAGCAAAAACAGAGAAGGCAAAGGCAAAAAATGCACGGGAGACCCATGCCAATTGTGCCAGGTCTAACAGTAATTGATTAAAAAAAATAATAATTAGTTGTTCATTGACTAGCTTCTCCAAAATCTTATAGCTGGGTCCAAACTGGGGTGGCATGGTGTGAAAAATAGTGATGGATTGTGATGGGGTCCGAGTGATTACCAGTGGCTGGGATCAAATTAAGCATTCCATCCAACACTGTTTTGTATGCGTATTGTGTCGCCCTAATTTGGACGGGTATACCCAGACAAGTGTCCCGTGCACACTGTGTCACTAGAACCAGGCTCTACTCGGCTGATGAGCCCATAACTAGGGCCAAACCAGTCCTGGGTTGCTTGCGTTGTGGTTCAGGGAGGACCTGGCCTCGCAGTTCAGGTTGGACTGTTCCAATTATAGCAGGGTAAAGACTTATTTGCATGTAGCGGGGTACAAACTGAGGTGGCAAGGTGTGTAAAATACAAAGGATTGGGATGCGGCCTGAGTGCTTACCAGTGGCGGATTTTAGTTCAAGCATTCCATCCATCATTTTTTTGTATACTTATTGTCTCCAAAATCTTGGCAATAGCTGACAGGAGTATGACAGGTCTAAAATTGCTTAAAATTGTTGGATCTGCTTTTGGTTTCTTTAACAGGGGAAAGAGTAAAGCTTGTTTCCACTTCCTAGAGACTATAGCAACCTCAATAGAATTATTCAGGATGTTATTTCGTTGCCGGGTTAATGGCAGTGAATGCAAGCTTTAGAATGTGAGGAGGACAAGGGTCAAGACGGAAGCCTGATTTGAAATTAGCTAGTTAATAAGTCAAGATCAAGATCAAGTAAGCTTTATTCGGTTTGAATTTAAACCATACAAGCAACAGAAAAAATACATACATGCAAAAATAACTCAACAGTTCATTACAAAATTAAAAGAGAAGTAACTATTTAAAACAAGCTAAGATATTATAACAAATCGACTGTTCAAAGTAATAACCCAAGATACACAGTCCCCTTTTTCACCGGATATTTTGATTCGGTGCTCGGGGGCCAGGGTAAAAATCATACAGGTCCCAGATACAGATAGGACCGTCTCCAACTGTGGCCTGGGTAGATCGTAAGTAAGTGGCAATATTCCTGTTTTTGAATTTTATTAGAATCAAGTCCCCCGGAATGTCCTTGGGCAGCAAACCTAGCCACCCCACCCTCCTGACACTCAGGATCCCGCCATCTAGGGCAGGTGGTAACGGTCTGTTGTTATTGAGCCAGAAGATGGCTTTATTCAGCAGGTCCTGATGTAATTCACATTTGCCTGGACTGAGTGCAGGGACCCCAGAGAGAACGGTGACAAATGGGGCGGCTTCAGGGGGTAGATCAATTCGGGGCCTTCTTTCTAGAGAAATCCTAGGAACTCTGTGAGGGGTATGTCCGGGATTAAAAGTAGCATTGCGGCCACTAGGTATGCGAGTTGTAATGGGGGAGACAGGAGTTTGAACTTTCCTGGGAGCATTGTTCATCGGCTTTTCATGGATGTTAGTGACAGTATTTTCAGTAGGTGGATAGGTCCTTGTTACAATATTTTCAATCCTGATCAGCCTGTCCCCCAACTCATTCATTTTTACAACCAGCGGTGATAAAACAGCATTTAGCAATCGCTCGATTTGGGCTAGTAGGGTCGATTGGAGTGGGGATGCAAAATCATTAGTGAGAGTTCCAGCCTTATCCGACGCTAATGAGGTTTGGTTAGGGGGGGATAATAAGGGGCTACAGCACATTTGATCAGTGTTCGCTTGAGAAAGGATTGTCTCGGGGGATGAAGGTACATCCAGGGGCGTACAGATTGTTTGATCAGTGTCTCTGGCCGCTATGGGGGGGGTTGTTGCATCCGGGACATAATTTGTGCCACACAGGGCATTCAGCTCTTCCCAGATGGACATATTAGTTTGGAAGCAAAACCCCGGAAACAACAGTAATGATTAAAAGGATGAAACGTGTCTGTACCTCCTCTATTGATGGGGCCAAGAGGGGTGGCCCGCCCCGTCCTCCTCAGGTCCTCTGAGAGCCACAGAGGGCCCGCCCTTTGCCCGGGCTTAGCCCCGGGCGCTGACCCGCGCGCGATCCCGCGACGCGGGGGCTCGCGCTGGCCTTATGCGCACCTCCGGGGGCGGGACAGGATGCGCGCCCTCCTTGGCGCAAGTGATGCTGGGGGATGTAGTCCCCGAAACGCCGCCTCGCCGCGATGGCCGGGAGGCGGCAGGCAAACAGAGGCAACAGGACAACAGAGAACCCGGTGACCGGCAGTGGCCCAAGCAATGGCCTCCCAGGGCTCCCAGGTCGGTAAATGTGGCAAGTCCCCCGCTCCCACGGGGCTCGCGCTGGCCTTATGCGCACCTCCGGGGGCAGGACAGGATGCGCGCCCTCCTTGGCGCAAGTGATGCTGGGGGATGTAGTCCCCGAAACGCCGCCTCGCCGCGATGGCCGGGAGGCGGCAGGCAAACAGAGGCAACAGGACAACAGAGAACCCGGTGACCGGCAGTGGCCCAAGCAATGGCCTCCCAGGGCTCCCAGGTCGGTAAATGTGGCAAGTCCCCCGCTCCCCCGGGGCTCGCGCTGGCCTTATGCGCACCTCCGGGGGCGGGACAGGATGCACGCCCTCCTTGGCGCAAGTGATGCTGGGGGATGTAGTCCCCGAAACGCCGCCTCGCCGCGATGGCCGGGAGGCGGCAGGCAAACAGAGGCAACAGGACAACAGAGAACCCGGTGACCGGCAGTGGCCCAAGCAATGGCCTCCCAGGGCTCCCAGGTCGGTAAATGTGGCAAGTCCCCCGCTCCCCCGGGGCTCGCGCTGGCCTTATGCGCACCTCCGGGGGCGGGACAGGATGCGCGCCCTCCTTGGCGCAAGTGATGCTGGGGGATGTAGTCCCCGAAACGCCGCCTCGCCGCGATGGCCGGGAGGCGGCAGGCAAACAGAGGCAACAGGACAACAGAGAACCCGGTGACCGGCAGTGGCCCAAGCAATGGCCTCCCAGGGCTCCCAGGTCGGTAAATGTGGCAAGTCCGGCAAGTCAGGTCCTCCAGGGATATGGGATCACAACTTGGTCAAGAATGTCCAGGGATAGAGTTCACAGCAATAGAATTAACAAGTGGGCCTTCTCCTGTACATTTGACCACATTTAGCTTGAACTTTCTTATGAAAGAAATCTGAAAGATCCTCACAGTCTTTCTGAAGGAGTAATTTTGTTTTCAATGTCCTCGGGAGATAAAACAAGTACAAATCATTTTTTGAAATTTCATGAAGCAAATGTGATGCTGAAGAAATTTGCTTTGGTTTAATTCTGTGTTAGGGAGCACTCCAGTTCTCCAATTATCTTTACGCTTTAATAATTGGTGCTACGGTTCTGAGGGGTTGTCAGTCCCTAAAGTTTGAACGCTTGTTATGTTGGGTATGTTGGCCCAACGAACCGTGCACTATCCACTTGGTGCTATGCACCTGAACAGTTTATGTTTATTTAACAAACAATAAAATTCTCTATTTAATTTATTTGTTTCTATTTATTTTTAAACTTTTTTTATCTTCTTTTCATCTGTGTATTTCCACATTAGAACATTGTATTTTCATGAATTACATTTAATTCATAAAGCCAATACATTATTATTACATTTCCTGTTACATTTAACAATATAATATGCTGTACAGTTTCTGTCAAATGACCGGTGCCCAATGCATTTCGGCACTACCAAGGTGCCTTCATCAGGGGCGGATCTGTTCTTGTGTTGCTGAATTCTTATGTCCACAGATCTCGAGTCTTCAAAATTAACCTGTTATTCCAGCATTGTTCGATGTCTGTTAAATGTGTCCAATAATTGTTCTCTTCTGTCCCAACACTCCTCTCCGTGTAAAAACGACCTGCTCCGAAGAAATTTGCTTTGCCATGTATTCCCTCTGAGCTATACATATTGATTTGCAGAATTTCTTGGGTAAACTTTCTCAGGGCCAACCCCACACCCTTTAGGTATTTTCAAGATGGTTAAGGTCTTTAGCCACACTAAACTTGGGCTCTGAGGGCTTGGGGTGTGTGTTGGTGAGTGTACTATGCTAATCCTAGTGCTCCCCAACACCTAAAATTAAAATGTTATTTGAAGCTGCCACAGTATCCACAATAAACACAAAAACAGAGGCCTGTTAGGACACATCAGGGTCCTTCGCCATCCAGACAGTGAATACACAAGTATTCTCTTGGAATCTTGTTTTCTACCTTTCAAGTGATACATCCCTCAGCAGACATGTCAAGCAGGATTTGACACTGTGCTGTTAAAAGGCAGCCTACCAAGGTTCAGAGAGTCATCTCTGCCCATTTAAATCTGCCTATTGTTTGCTCTTGGATTGTATAGCATATTTATTCAAATGCTAATCACAGCCCTAGAGAAGTTGGAGAGCAAATGCAAATAAACCACTAGCAACTATAGGCAGAGAAAAGGTAATGTTCTAAAAGTTACTTGATGCTAACATTTATTAGAAATCTGACTTCTCCATTGAATTTTAATTTGAATGACTATTAAAAATAGTCAGTCAAAATCAGTTTGAGTGTGCTTACCCCATTAAACCACATATATAAAAACAGCAGTATAAACACATTTATATAGTAAATACTATTTACATACTGT
The DNA here is from genome assembly GCF_964261635.1 of Lissotriton helveticus. Classification (NCBI taxonomy): domain Eukaryota; kingdom Metazoa; phylum Chordata; class Amphibia; order Caudata; family Salamandridae; genus Lissotriton; species Lissotriton helveticus. The sequence goes on along the minus strand of NC_136063.1, from coordinate 937,334,610 downwards.
TTCCATTAAGAACAAAAGACTTGTATGACACATTGATAGTAAATACTTTGCCATACTATATACAATGGGTTCCAGTGTATCAGTTCTAAAAATCTATTGGGATGCTATCAACCGCCATTTTGAAATAATCAATTTCTTGCGCAAAACCAAATGCGCTACAGAGAAAGGAAATATGGAAATATGTTCTACAGTTTCACATTTAACTTTACAATCCACATAAAGATGAATTGTAGAAGTAAGAAAAGCAGAATTCATGTTTCGATTTCCTGCAAAATACATTCAGACCCTAAATTACATATCTAAACTTCAAATAAAGATGTTTCACATGTGGTGAAATGATGATATCTAAAAATGGTTCAAAATTGAAATACATATCAAATAAAAAAAAACACTGGTGAGCCTACCGAGTCCCATATTGACCACAACCAGTTTCTCTAAAGCAGGCCAGAATGTCTGCATACTAACCTCTTTTGTGCTAGACGTGTCTTTGCTTCGGGTATTCCAAAGGGTATTTAAACCAAGCTGATGCAAATTGGTATGCTCATATTTCAACCAAGGAATACCGGCATGATCTTCAAAACTTAATATCTCTTTCTCTATATTTCTGTACATGACCAGTTCCTAAGTTGGCAACATTCTTCTCCAATTACCAGTTAGTCTTAAATTAGTCCTATAGGAGACTGATTTAATACCCAAATTCAAATTCAAGTTTATTGTTTGATTACTTAAAATCATAACAAAAATGTTAAGACCGTATAACTCACCTATACATGTATTAATTTAAAAAGGAGCAAAGAGGAACTTTGATTAGTACAACCGTAGTGCAATAGATCTACGAAAAAATTGGATAACATTTAAAAATTGTCTGGATGTGCATTTATCTTTTACAGATCAAGCTCATTAAGTAACATGGCAGTCACGGAATGGTTTTAAAAAGGTTTAAAAGAGGGGACAGGTGATTTTAAAATTTTAGAATTCTGAACTCGGTGTCCATGTGGACTTTGCTGGAGGGGGCCGGCGGCTGCTTGAGTTTTTATTCCAGAATGATATCTGGACCAACCAGTGAAAGGATAGCTGCCTTTTCTTTCCCCAACATGTTTGCAGCTCTGGCAACAAATTTGGTAAACCGAATGTTCAGCTTTATATTTTTCTGCTTCATAGTTGCCATTATTGCCTGGCGACATGTGCGAGCGCCTAATTTAATCCACTCTGCTCTCAATAAGGTCCTTCTGTCATCTAACCGAGCGGGACATGCACAGGCTATATGTTCCAGGCTTTCAGAGTGGTATCCACATTCCCTGCATTCGATTTTATAATTAAGGCGTCACCATTGTGGTAGATGTTTTAAAAAGGGCCATTTGCCTAGCCTTAAGGCCATGAATTTGACCTTCCGGAACATTTTTACCGATCCTTTGGCCAGGCACTATTCACTTTGGGACATACCTGTGCTTTCTATTCACCTTCACGCCACCTGGGCTGCCACAGAAGCTCGCCTCCCGCTGCCGCAAACAACGCCACACAGGAGTGGCCGCCGAGCGGAGTGCGGGCCTCCGGTACTCAATCTCCCAGAAGCCCTAGCGCCCGGAAACCGCGCCAGGGGCGCATAAATTCCAGCATCAGCCCCGGCAGAACGGGGAACATTTTTACCGATCCTTTGGCCTGGCACTATTCACTTTGGGACATACCTGTGCTTTCTATTCACCGTCACGCCACCTGGGCTGCCACAGAAGCTCGCCTCCCGCTGCCGCAAACAACGCCACACAGGAGCGGCCGCCGAGCGGAGTGCGGGCCTGCGGGACTCCATCTCCCAGCAGCCCTAGCGCCCGGAAACCGCGCCAGGGGCACATAAATTCCAGCGTCAGCCCCCGCGACACGGGACGCGCGTGGGTGGGCGCCGGGCGAAGCCGGGGCCAAGGGCGGGCCCGTTTAATCCCGTTAGAGACCGTATGAGACCGGACCGGGCCCCCCCTCTTACCCTCCCTCTATAGTAAACGGACTGTATGTATTATATTTTCTGTATTACATATTGAGATCTAAACTGTGCCTGTATCTAGTGACTAATTACGTATAATGTCGACCCGAGAGAGCAGGAGTAAAACAGCCGCAGGTAGGGTACAGATAATAGGCCCGTTAGATAATTTCATAACTAGGGCGAATTCTGTAATTGATCAAGGGATTAGCCTAATGGAAAGAAGAGTGTCTCAGGACTGAATGCTGGCGAAAAGGTCATCTTTGGGCCAGTTTGCGATGGCCCGAACTCTCGAGCACGATAAGGGAGGTGGCATCATAGAAGCACATGCTGATGTGCACAGTATACCACAGGTAGTAGATTTGTCGGTCTCCAAATCACTATCTGACTCCCAACTAAATTTGTCCATAGAAAGGTCCCCAGATCTGGTTTTAAATCTTACACCGGAGGAAACCAGTACTAGACAGACCAGGGCAGTAAAGGAGGGAGCATTACCCAAGACGAAATGTGTTAATACTATTATGTTAGACGGGAACAAATCTAAACCAACTAAAGCTAAGGAGGGTAAAGTCCCAGCAAAAAAAAGGGAGGGGACCAACACAATCTGTTCAGGAGGGCAAGAACAAATACATACCGATGTAGACAACTTAGGCAGTGCAGAGGCCCCGGATAGAATGGCTGGGGATTTGAACGATGCTGTTGTTGATCGATTTCTAATGAAAATGGGGGAGGTTTTAAGAACACATCTTGCTCCAATGGAGACTAGACTGACACTTATAGAAAAACAGCTCAAAGATTTAAATGCTACCAAAAGAATTGCATCAAACTCTGCAGTATCCCAGATAGGGGGCAATAAATCGAGTAACACTAAACCAGCAGGCGCGACAGTAACAAGAACTACGACTCCAGCGCCTGCTGTGAGCCTGAAAACACCAACCGCCATAGCGAAAAAGATTTCAGATAAACGTTTGGGTCCAGCGGTATACACAAGGCGAGAGGAGAACAAACCTAATGCCCCCACACCACACCCAAATAGGGACTGTAACAAGGGTACTGCAGAGGGCAGACATTCCGCCAATTTGCCTCCTGAGGCGGGCCCATTTGTGGTAGTTATGACTGGGGTCCCTGAGCTGGCAGATTCTTTTGAAGAAGCTAACTGGTCATTAATGAATAAAGTTCAACACTGGCTAAATATAAATCGTCCATTACCCCTACATAGGTCAAGTAGGATTTTAACGGTGCACAGGGCACCTTGGGTAGGGCATGAAAGAAAACCCACTCAAGGAGACTGTATCTTGGTCAATTTTGAGGACCCCGTATGGTTGATCACATTTGTTCGTGGAGTCCCTATCAGAATTGTGAAGGAAAAGAAACTAGAAGACTTTCATTCTTCTAGCCATCAAATAGCCGTCTGGCCCCAGACTATGGGGGGAATTGGCGGAAAGTAGGACAGCAGGATTGGGGTGGCACTTGGGGAACCTGGGGAGTTGGTACTACCAGGGACCAAGCATATAGGGACACCTGGAGGGGTGCCCCAACTGCAAACAGATTCAGTTGTTTGGAGATGGTGGACTGACAGACACCGTTTAATAACACCATGAAAGGATGTCGGAAGGGGCCTCGTAAACAAATTAGGAAAACTAACCCAATGGTCCGCCAAAATATTAAAACATCACCCATGAACAGTGACAAAGATGCCGTTACCTCACCTAGTTTAAAATGTCCAATAGCACTGGAGAGAGATGAACTGGAGGTTATAGACTGTATAAGTACTGTAGGAGAAGTAGAAAGCTTATCAAATCAGTCGTTGAGTGTAAGTGAGTTAAATAGGAGTGGAGGTGATACATTGGAATCTGCCTTATGGGTAAAAGATACTGTAGATCTCAGGAAAACTGACTCATTGATGCAAAATGTCGAAGTAAGGGGTAAAATGACCCTGCTATCCTGGAACATAGCGGGTTTGTCAAGTAAAGTAAAGGACCCTACTTTCCTAACTTTTATTGATAATTTTAATATAATTTGTCTTCAGGAATGTTGGGACCTGAATGAACACCATATAAATGGTTTTAGAACCTCTTTTACTGCAGCACAGCAAACTAATAGGGGAAGGTGCTCTGGAGGGCTGTGCACCTACATATCTAATACAACAAATCTGACTACTACGTGCTTAACAGTTGGGGTAAATAGTTTCTACCAGGCTTTTTTTACTCAAGGCGGGATGTGATCAGGTCTTTATTCTTATTAATCTGTATAACAATATTCCAAGGGCCGATCAAAAAAACGTAATGGAAGAATTATTTAATCTTCTACGCAATGGAACGGGACCAGAACTTAGGGTGAGATGCATACTAATAACGGGTGACTTTAATTGTCACCTTTGTCCTTTTAGTAACCTTCACTTATGTGGAATGGTCAACCTTAAGGGTGATCCCTGTACCCACGTTGAGCATTCTGTGCTCGGAAAAGTATTTAATAATTTACTATATGAGTGGGATCTGGGATTTTCAAACGAGCTTTGCAATCCTCAGGTCGATTTTAGCCTGACGTTTAATGGTCGGGCCTATCATCTGTCATAGACTATACTCTAGTTACGGCCAGTAACTATAGCAGTGTCTTATCGTTTAAAACAGAAGACATTGCATTAAGTGACCATTTTCCGATTAGCTCAACCTATGATACTGGGTTGAGTAACAAACAGACCTCTGATGTGGCAGAAAACCTATATCATCATGGGATCACCCCTTCCAGAACTAATGGCTATAGAATTAAATGGAATAAGGTTAACCCCACTGACTTTCTGCAAAATCTGGTCACGGACCAGCTAAAAGAATTTATGATCTGTCTTGAGGAAAACTCCGACCCAAGTCTGGTCATAGTAGCTTTCCACAAGATTAGTGAACAGATTAGCAGTAAGTTAATGGGCACCATACGGGAAGGGGAGAGACACATGTTAGAGGGCTGGTTTAATTCTGAGTGTAGCAAAGCCAACTCCTTATTATTGCAAGCCCTGAAAAGAGTGCCCAAAAATATGTTGGAAGTCAGATCAACTAGGGCTTTTTATAAAACTGCTGTAAAAAGGCGAAAAAATTAACTAAAGGTGGCCGCCTGGGAAGTTTTATATAAGGCATGTTCCTTGAAAGATAATACCACCTTTTGGCAAGCGGTCAATGCCCCCTTTTTTATTAAAAGGAAAACGGACCAAGTAGAGGTTGCTATAGACAAGACAGTTTGGGTTAGTTATTTTACTGAACTGTACAAGGAAGATGCGTTAGTCAGAGCAGAGAGCCTACGTCATCCGTTACCCACGAAACCTACTACCGTGGACCCCTTCCCTCTGGAGATAGCCTTTTCCTTAACAGAAATTGAACTGGCAAATGCTGAAAGCTCAACTAATAAGGCTCCTGGCCTGGATGGAGTCCCAGTAGACATATTTAAGGATAACAGTACTTTATGGGCCCCGCTCCTGACAAATGTGCTTAATAGCTACAATATTTTAGGATTTCCATCAACTTGGCAGGAAGCAGTAGTAGTGCCAATATTTAAAAAAGGCGATTGAAATGACCCCAAATGCTACAGGCCTATTTCCTTACTTGACTCCATGATGAAAGTGGCAGGCAGAATTGTCTTAAACAGATTACAAACATGGACAGAGGAAGAGGGTGCTCTTTCCAAATTTCAGTATGGGTTCAAGGCAGGTATAGGCACGGTTGAACAAAGCTTAAATTTGGCGATGCTAGTAGGTAAATATATGATAGCAAAAAAGGGGAATTTGTTTATGACATTTGTAGATCTTAGTTCAGCTTTCGACTGTTTAAGTCATGAAGTATTATGGGGCACTTTAGCTGACCTTGGTATCGATCTCTGTATCTTAAACTTCCTTAAAGAACTGTACAGAGGGGCAGGGGCCAAGGTTCGTTTGGGTAAGAGAGGCGAATGTACAACTACATTTTTAATAAAGAAAGGTGTTCACCAGGGTTGTATACTGGCACCCTTTCTTTTTAATTTGTATTTTAATAACGTGGCTGATTATCTGACAAATTTAAAGGTGGACTACCCCCAAATTGATGGTACTGCAATACCAATTTTATTATACGCAGATGATGCGGTTATAATGGCAAGAACCCAAGTTGGTCTAGGAAAGCATTAACCAGCTTCTCAGACTATATGGGCTCAAAGGGATTAAAGATCAACAATGGGAAGACTTTTACCATGCGCTGCTCATCTAAAAAAATGGTACCATGCAACACCATTATAGAACAGTCAAAGATAGGTTTAACCACATTGGTGCTAAGGCAATTCCCGCTGGGTGCTGATATTTTTCAATTCCCATTGTTCATGACAAGGTCAGCTCGTCATTAGCACAGCTCCAGTGTGCCTCGTGACGAGCTGACCTTGTCATGAGCATGGAAGGGGTTAACTAGCACCTTTTCATACCTGGGAATTGTTTTTAATAATAGGGGTAGGGGTACCTGGAGTACCGCGATTAATACTAGGAACTTAGCCTTTACTCGTGCTATTGGGGCAGTCAGACAGTTCGCCAACAAGTTAGGGAGAAGGCCTGTACGCATTCTGCAGGATATTTATAAAGCAAAATGTATATCAACTGCAGTATACGGGGCAGGTATTTGGGGGATTTCAGACTGCCAGGCGATTCAAACAGGCTCCGGCCGTTTTCCTTGCTTGGGTGTTCAGAGTAAGCTCCTGGTCCAACCAGATCCCAAGGCTTTTGATTTCAGATTTAGGAGTTGCGGGCAGACCCATACAGGGAGGCCACAAGGTCTCTGGACGAAAGTGGGACTGGTTGTCCATCACCAGTATCTCCGTCTTATCACTGTTCAGTTTTAGGTGGGACCTGTCCATCCAGCTGACTATATCTCCAAGACAGGAATGCAAATCGATGGTAGGATTGTCCTGATGGCTTAGTGATACTACAAGCTGGGTGTCATCAGCATATGTCAGCAGTTTGATTCCATAAGGGGTGACAATTTTTTCGAGGGGAGATATGTACACGTTAAAGAGTGTAGGGCTCAGGGAAGAGCCCTGCGGGACTCCGCAGTGTATTGGGGTCACTTTAGAGACGTGGTTACCCTCAGCCACCTAGAAGGAGCGGCAGTGAAGGAAGGATCTCAGCCAGGACAGGGCAAGTCCTGAGATACCCAGATCCCTGAGCCGTTGGACCAACGTACGATGGTTGACGGTGTCAAAGGCCGCACTTAGATCCAGGAGGATCACTGCCACTGATCCTCCTGCATCGATGATCTTCCTGGCCTCTTCAACTCCCGCCACCATCGCAGTCTCCGTGCCCTGGCCCGGACGAAAGCCAGTCTGTGAGGGTTTGAGCAGTTCACTGGATTCGAGATAGTTGGACAGCTGGCCGTTGATGAATTTTTCTGCCACCTTGCTGATGCTTGGCAGAAGAGAGATCGACCTAAAGTTGGTCAAATTTAGGGGATCGAGGTTAGGTTTTTTTACTAGGGCCTTAACCACAGCCTTCTTCCAACTTGGGGGAACCATTCCTTGCGATAGAGAGGAGTTGATCACATTCACCATCGGAGCAAGAATGGTAGGTGCAGCAAGTTTTAAAATCTTGACAGGGGCTGGGTCAAGCGGGGAGCCACTCTTAATTGACTGTAGAATCGGAGACAGGGTGTCCTCGCTAATAGGGATAAACGTGTCCAGTCCTATATTGAGGTTCTGCGACTGTGTCGGAAGCGGGTCGGGTAGGTCAGCGGGATTGTGAGGGGGGAGTTGTTTCAGGATATTTTGGATTTTTTTATCAAAAAAAGTTGCTAGCTCGTTACAGTGGTTGTCCGAGAGATCACCAGGGCGTGTAGGCTCTGGGGTTTTTAAAAGTTTTTTCACAATTTGAAAAGTTTCTCTTGACGAGCTAGAAGCAGTTCTGATTCTTTCTTCGAAGAAGACTGCTTGCGCAGCTTTAAGGGCTTTTTGTAGTTGAGAATTGTGAGTTTATAATCCTTCTTACTATTAAGATCGTAGTCCTTCCTCCACAATCTTTCAGACTTTTTACAAAGTTTTTTAGGAGGCAAACCTCCTGAGTAAACCGGGGCAAGGTGTTTTTTTTCCGTGTTTTTTTTGGGAAGGACGGTGTTCAGGGAGTTTTCGATCCACGAGGAAAACTTGACATCCGCAACTGCGGGGTCTGCCTCATAGATTGGAGAGGAGAGCTCCAGGGCATGCTTCCATTTGACAGTGTCTAATTTAGACCAAGGGCGTGAGGGTCTACCGGGAGCTTGCGTAGGGCACGGAGTGGTCGGGATCCACCAGCTAAACGGGATAAGCAGGTGGTCAGTCCACGGTATCGGGATTGGTACCCTCACTTTATGGTCCAGAATGTTAAAAAAAATGATGGGATCCAACAGATGCCCTAGTGCATGCGTGGGTTGGTAGTTTCCCAGATGAAGCTGGTGAGTTGCTAGGTCTAATAGCAATTCCGAAGCTGTGCTGTCACTACTATTGTCGAAGTGAATATTTAGGTACCCTAGAATCATAAAATTAGGAAGGGTACTAGCCAGGGCCATGGAAGTTTCCAAGAGAGAGCTGCAGAACTGTCCCATAGTGCCTGGGGACGGTAAATAAGAACTCCCGAGAGGGATTTACATGGGGACACTTGGATGGTGAAGTAAACATTTTCGCAGTCAGAGAGGGGGCTGCCGTGGAGCCGGCAAGAGAGGTGGTCTCTATGGATATGGCTATCCCTCCTCCCCTTCCCTTCACTCGGTCCAAATGTTGTATGAGGAAGCCTTGAGGCAGCGCCTGAACAATGTCCGGATCGGAGTCTAATGAGAGCCATGTCTCTGTTAAAAACAAAATCTCTAATTGTTGCTCCTCTAAGAGCATATGGATTTCCAGCAGGGATCGACAATTTAACATGGCCATATTAATGTCAGTCTGGGCGGGATGGCCGGTCTTAGGGGAGGATAGTGTATATGTACAGTGGAGACAATGGTTACGAGAGACATCGACTAGAATGGAGTGGGCACAGAGGGGCATGGGGGCTTGTTCAGTTGGCGTAGGTGTTTCCTGGAGTATGTTACAGTCTTGTAGAGGAGTGGGACCAGGGTACTGGGCCCTGGGCCCGGCATGGTGTGACTTACCTCTGGAGCACCTCCGGCGCGCCATCGTCACGCCCGCTGCGCTCGTCCGCTGCGCATCCGAGGTATAGAGGGCATTTTGTAGTGTGAGGGCCAAATCGCCCGCAACACTAGAGCACCGACCGTTCCTCCCCCTAGATGGCGCCTGTGCAGGAAATGCTCGGTTGCCTGATCCCGTGGTCAAGGAGCCCCGAATCGGCCACCTGAAAGCGCGTGGACCCTCGTGAGGAGCGCATGGAGGGTAGGAGTAAGTACGGTGGAATTTAAAGCATGTGTCCAAAATCACACAATGTTCTACAAATACATTTTTAAAAGCAACTAAGTGTCACAAAAGCAAATTTCAAGAGTTTAAAAATATTCAGCCCCTGACTCCCGGCTTCTGCCTCAAGAGTCGCAAGCTCTATCGATGAGCATACGCTTTCGCCGGCCCTATATGTAGTGTGAGGGCCAAATCGCCCGCAACACTAGAGCGCCGACCGTTCCTCCCCCAAGATGGCGCCTGTGCAGGAAATGCTCGGTTGCCTGATCCCGCGGTCCAGGAGCCCCGAATCAGCCACCTGAGAGCGCGTGTACCCTCGTGAGGAGCGTGAGTTTACTTGTAATACAACAGACAGGATATCCCATTGCCAAGACTGTAATTAGGCCCCAAGACTAAAAGGTCCCTCACTGTCACTATCTGCTAAGGATGCCCTGGATCCGTACAAACCAACTGAACTCAGTTGTTCCACTTTACTAAAAACAGAATCCCCACCCCTAACTGCTGTCTACCAGAGGTCACATGTGCTTTAGATAGTCCTCACATTTTCCGTATCAGAGCTCAAGGGTGGTCTGAGCAAAGTTGACACAGTCTCCCCACAGGGATGATTATATTCAAACTGTATCCCACTGTTTCCAGGTCTGGAAGTTTGAAGATATAACCTCACTGAACCATCTACCAACTTCCAATCTAACAATAGTAGTTCTTTGCAGTAAAATTTGTTTTTGTTAGGGGAATGTGATTTTGCTTTAATATTATCAGAGTGTATCATAGAGTAGCAGTTGTATGCTCCAAATATAATATTGGGTTTATTAACTAATGAGATCTCATCTACTCATATCAACTGAGAACCCTAGGGGACATCATTAACAAAAAAATATCGGCCTACTCCTTAAGCTTGGTTTGATCTCAGACCCTTTTCTCAGAACATCACACTTGTGGCTGCTGAGGGTATAGTTTTTACAACCTTATATGTCCCTGAGTAAGCAGTAGGCGTGACTACTTTGTTGGTCATATTGAGACCTGTGGTTATCAACATCTGAGATCTATTTGGATTAGGTTATACTACAGCAATTATACCTAACATGCTCAATCAATCAGTGAACTTGTAGAGCGCACTACTAACCCGTGAGGGTCTCAAGGCGCTGAGGGGAGGGGTTGCTGCTACTGCTCGAAGAGCCAGGTTTTGAGGAGTCTTCTGAAGGTGAGCAGGTCTTGGGTCTGCCACAGATGGGTGGGGAGGGTGTTCCAGGTCTTGGCGGAGAGGAGGTAGAAGGCTCTGCCACCGGAGGTTGTTAGTTGGATGCGCGGGATGGCAGCGAGGGCGAGGCTGGCGGAGCGGAGCTGGCGGGCGGGTGTGTAGAAGTTGAGTCTGCTGTTCAGGTAGGCAGGTCCGGTTTTGTGGAGTGCCTTGTGTGCGTGGGTGAGGAGCTTGAAGGTGATCCTCTTGTTGACGGGGAGCCAGTGCAGGTCTCTTAGGTGGGGGTGATGTGGCTGGAACGAGGGATTTTGAGGATCAGGCGGGCGCAGGCATTTTGGATGCGTTGTAGCCGTCGTAGGTGTTTGGCCGGGATTCCTGCATAGAGTGCATTGCCGTAGTCCAGTCTGCTGCTGACGAGGGCCTGGGTCACTGTTCTTCTGGTTTCGGTCGGGATCCACTTGTAGATTCTGCAGAGCATGTGGAGGGTGTTGTAGCAGGAGGAGGAGATGGGGTTGACCTGCTTCGACATCGATAGGGAGGAGTCGAGGATGAATCCTAGGTTGCGAGCGTGGTCCATAGGTGTTGGAGCTGTTCCCAGTGAGGTCGGCCACCAGGAGTCATCCCAAGCAGAGGGGGTGGGGCCGAGGATGAGGACCTTCGTTTTGTCTGAGTTCAGTTTCGACTGCTCCTCATCCACTAGGCGACGGCCTTCATTCCCTCGTGGAGGTTGGTTTTGGTGGTGTGCGGGTCCTTGGTGAGAGAGAAGATGAGCTGGGTGTCATCGGTGTAGGAGATGATGTTCAGGTCGTGCTGTCGGGCCACTTGTGTGAGGGGGCCATGTAGACGTTGAACAGGGTCGGGATGAGGGATGATCCCTGGGGTACGCCGCAGATGATGCCTGTGGCTTCGGATCAGAAGGGTGGGAGGCGGACTCTCTGGGTTCTGTCGGAGAGGAAGGATGTGGTCCAGTCCAGGGCCTTCTCTGGAATTCCGGCTTCTTGGAAGTGTTGTTAAAATCTGGATTGTAGCGTAAACATTATCGGCGCCATCTTGTCCTTTCCAGATCCATACGTGCGCGTAAGCAGCAACCATTTTGATTGCCCTGGCCTCTCTGCCCACTCCCGATAGCCAGCGTCTCTCTCTCTCCCCCTCACGCCCTCTCGCCTCTTAAACATCCCCCGTGCTCGGACAGCCCCCGATCTCTCCTGCCTGGGCCATAACGCACCTCCAGCGCGACCCTGCCTCTGAGCCACATCCCGTGCCGAAACCCCCACACTCTTTCATCTCATCCATAAAACGGGTCCTTTGATAACCTCTTCCTCCTTGCCCGATTGTCCGGCCCGACCCCAGGCCATCACTTAGCCCAACAGATGTGGTTTATTGTCCCTACAGTAGGACCTCGCCTCACATCAAAGGAACAGGGAGTAATCGATGCCCTCACACCCCTAGATCCGATCGATCTCCCACATTCCTGTTCCCAGCGGAATATCCAGCTGCGCAATAGCCATCATGCTGAGATTGGGGTGGGGACTCCGACTGTAGTTATGTGTGGGAACGGGCCTGAACCGGGGATTCCAAAGACGCCTTTTCCGTACTTCAAAGCATTACCAAGAATGTGTTGCATGTAATAAAGTAATAAACCAGTGTATAAGAGGCCAGGCCTCAGAGATGTCGAGAGAGCACCTCGAGAAGATACCATGTTGTCTGATTTGACGTGTTCTGTTCCGTCGGAAATAAACTCCTGTTTCCCGCTTTCCAGTCTCCAGCGCCTGCCTCTTTGTTTGGTAATCGTGAGTTGGGTGAGAAGCGGCTAACGCCGGGCAAACCTAGAAAAGGGGTAAAAACGACCTGATCTGCCTGAACCCTTTTTCATCAATTGGCGCCCAACGTGGAGCCCATCAGCGACACGTGGATCCAGTGGGAGAGGTCCCGACGACTGAGTGAACGACTGCAACGATCGGGAAGTGCACCTGCCCGATAGACCCTCGTCTGGCAGCCGATCATCCGAACTTCACTGGTTCCGAGCATACCTCTCTCGAGTGATCTACGGTCCTGACTGGGAACCATCAGGAGTGCCACAGCAATTACGGAGAATAGAGGACGATCGGGCGCTGGAAGCGGAAAACGAGAAACTGTCCATACGGTCCGGGTAAGGTCGTGTAACACGACAAACTGTAAAATATTTGATTGATCGATTGGAAAATACTAGTATTACTCTCCGAATTGTTGGTTCTCTTGGAGATTCTCTGCCTGCAAACGGAGAGGAATAGAAAGCATTCTCTCTTCCTTTGCAGGTAGTGAAGGGTAGGTAACGCAGACCTTTGCCCCCGTTGTAATCCGTCGTGCCTATTTTTCTCCCCCAGTGATTGATTGTTTGCCCGAACATTGTTTGTTCGAGGATTGTTTTCTCGAGAATTCTCTGTCTACAAACGGGGAAGGATAAAAGTAGTCTGTCCTCCTTTTGCAGATAGTGAAGAATAGGTAACGCAGGCTTTTGCCCCCGTTGTAACCCGTCGTGCCTATTTCTTTCTCGCCACTGATTGTTTGATTGAACGGACATTAATTGTTCGATATTGGTTCTCTCTTTGGGTATTCCCTAATTGCGAATATTGCAGAATAGAAATATTCTGCCCAGTCTTCACAAAGTAGTGAAGGATAGGTAGTGCAGACTTTTGTCCCCGTAGTAACCCGTCATGCCTATCTTCTCCCCATTGGTCAGTAGTTGGTTCAGCCCGGACCGCTTATTAGAGGTGGATCATCCGGCTCCTCTGGAGGGCACCCCTAATAAGGATATGTTTTTAAAGTATGGACTAGTCGCCGTAGCTTATAGTAAGTTATGGAATAAATATACTAAAAAGGATCAGGAAAATCAGTGGCCACTGATAGGATCCTTCGATGACACAAAAATAAGCGTGCTGGAAACAGCCCTTTGTAACAATAAAACCACGCCCACTATGCTTGATAGTTTCGGCATGTGGCGCAAAGAAGCAGAGCAACGAAAGAAAAGAGAAGAAGCGAGAATAGGAAAAGAATTGCGAAAGGCAGCCCACCTGGCTGCTAAGAAACTAGAAGAAGAGATAAAAGAAAGAGCAGAAAGCAGACAAAAACAGGAATCTGAGTCAACAGGCCAGTGTCCTGTTAGGACCCCCTCTACGCTCTACCCTGAGCTGACCTCCAAACAACGGGCGAACGATGAGCTGCTGCTAGGTCCTCCGATCATCTATATGCCCCCCCATATGCCCCCTCCCAGCCCCTAGTACAGCGCTTGCCAGCTCCGAGTGCAAATGAGAATAACCTTGAAGCTAGTGCCCTAGCCCTCACGGCCTCCACTCCGGCCGCATTAGTAACGACATCAGATGAACCCAAGACTAGCAAGCAGCCACCGAGTAGACTGAATAGATTGAGCAAAGATGAGCGAGAGGGAATTGACAAGATAGCAAAGGCACTGGTAGAACGGAAGGAGAGCGAAGAATACACAATGGATATGCACAATTTGCATGCCGGTAGCCACAGACGGCATTTCATTTTACGGTTTAGTTACCACACCCTGAACGCATATGAGGATAGGTATCAGAATAGGGGTCCTGCTAAACTGACAGCGTTATATAGAAAAGTCGATATTGGAGACGAGGCCGAGCATGACGCGGCGGACCTCTTCATGCAAACGCTTGAGGTTTTCCGCCACCTCACGGAACAGAAACCAGAAGTTAAGATTACAGTTCCCGAGACGACTGGGTCCTCATCAGAAGTAGGCAACACTATGATGCCTATCAGAGAAGCCGCCCCCTACTGGGTTCCCCCACGAGGTCAGGGAACGAACGACGATATCAACCATGCAGATGCAAAAGGGAGGGTGGTGTATAACTGGGTTTATCAACCATGGGATCGGCAAGATATTTTAACCTTTAGGCAAACCCTGCCCAATTTAAGAAAGAACCCAACAGCATTTTATACCGAACTAGGTACAGCCTTGGGCTCAACCATAATGACTCTAGCGGACATTGACTTGTTTTTCGGGTTATGTCTGCCGGCTGATGTGTGGAAGCAAATCCGAAAAGCCGACCACACAGACCTGTTCGGACATACCTGGAATCAACTCAGTCAACTAGATAGGCAGCGAGAACCCGGAAAGAAACCTGTAAAAGACATACTGGAACTCCCGGACAAAATAGTTCAAAAGCTAAATACACTGATCCCAGAGAAGAAGGTAGACTGGTCGGTAGTCACGGCATGCCGTCAGAAACCCCAGGAAGACGTATCAGAATACTTCTCCCGATTTGAGACTGTGTTCTCCGACTACAGTGGCCAAGACATGACCACTGCAACCGGGCAACACCTATTTGTGCAAAACTACGTAAAAGGGCTATCGCAAGAGGTCTCCCAAAAGTTACAGACGAGCGAGAGTAGTTGGGGGGCCTCCAAACCTGCAGCTATCCTTCAGATGGCTCAGTACTACGAACACCAAAAGAACGAGAATGATAGGGCGACTGAGAAAAAGAAAAAGGACTTGAAAGAACGAGTGATGATTGCTCAATTACAAGGAGTGACGACAGGGAGGGAACGGTATAGAGGAAACTACCAGTCAAATGCCCCTAGGAATACACCCCCTAGAGACCGCACACCCGGCGCTCCACGAACAGACCTCGATGAGAACCAGTGTGCGTTTTGCAAAGGATTTGGCCATTGGAAGTCCCAATGTCCGGTTCTTCAGGAAATGATTAAAAATAAAGAAACGAGAGACATGACGAATGGCCCCAGGTCTAAAGGGCAGGGACAAGGGCACACCCACGACACCAGCAATGACAGACCTGGCAAACCAAACACGTTTGACCGTCCCCGGCAGAATCAGTGCCAACAGTCTGACTGCGACAATGCCCGCGACTTTGCATAGGACTGCCAAGGGCAAGGAAGGGATCCAGTCGAGCTCTATGTTGACCAGCAAGGTCCTTATGTCACCGCTAAGGTCCTAGGTACGAAATCTCCGTTCCTGGTAGACACTGGCGCGACACGTAGTGCGTTATCTAAACGACTGATTCCAAGGGCACCTTTGTCTGGCTCACAAATAACATCAATAGGCTTTGATGGAACGCCCTCCACTAACCCCTTATCAGCACCGGTTTCCTTCGACTTGGACAGTAACCCCACTGACACGACGTTTCTGCTTTCCTCCAACACCCCTGATGCCATTATGGGACTTGACTTACTGAAGCATTTCCGAGCTACTATCAGGTGTTCACAGGACGGGGTCCGAGTCATTCTGTACGATAACCCGACTCTGATCAGACATCATCATGCACGACACATGCTCTCCATCTTTGACACTGACGCATCCTTACTTGACTCTCTGCCTCTGTATCTACGGGCTAAGACTGACGCTGATGTAGGACAAATGATGATCGACCCCGTGCGCATAACTGTGCGCATAACTGTCCGCCAAGATGCGATACTCCCAAAACTCCCACAATATCGGATATCGCCCGAAGGTGAGAAGGCATTGGTGATGATAATCCAGTCCCTGGTAGAGGCAGGAGTGGTAGAGGAAGTAGTCAGCAATATTTGCAACAGCCCTATCCTACCCATTGTGAAGAAGAAGGGCGAAGGAGATGAGAAAGCGTACCGCTTCATCATCGACCTTCGAGAGGTCAACAAGGTAGTTGTACCTCAGTACCCTGTACTCTCAGATATCGCCACCATTCTGACCCTGATTCCTTCCACAGCCACCACCTTCACTGTAATAGACCTCAAAAACGCTTTCTTCTCCATCCCCATCCACCCGGATAGCCGCTACCTTTTCGGCTTCACATTAAAATCCCGCTCATATAGATTTTGTAGAGCTCCCCAAGGTTACACAGAAAGTCCCAGCATCTATAGCCAGGCCCTCAAGAGGCAGCTGGACGCCGTTCAGCTACCAGAGGGAGTGGTGTTGATACAGTACGTCGATGACATCCTTTTGGCGGCCGACACCACTCCACTTGCAGTCACAGCCACCATCCAACTCTTGCACTTCCTTGCGGAAAATGGCCACAAGGTCTCCAAGAAGAAGTTGCAATTCTGCCAAACCCAGGTCACCTACCTAGGCCACCTCTTGTCCAAAGACGGGAGAAAGCTTACACCCGATCAAATCCAGGCCATTCTAGACACCCCTGTCCCAAAGACCCAGAAGCAAGTCCGCTCCCTGGTAGGCCTCACCTCCTTCTGTCGGCAGTGGTTACCAAACTTCAGTCTCATTGTAAAGCCACTACTCTCCCTACTAGCCAAAGACGTCCCCTTCCCACTCCCTTGGACCCCCGAATGCCAATCCTCCTTCAAAGAACTCCGAGACGCCCTTTGTTCTGCACCAGTCCTAGGAACCCCCGATTACACCAAACCCTTCTCTCTCTACACCCACGAAAGGGAGGGGTGCGCTTTGTCTGTCTTGACTCAAACTATCGGCCCCAAGCAACGACCATGTGCCTATTTCTTTGCCACCCTTGACCCCGTAGCGAGAGCCTTGCCTGCCTGCCTTCGAGCCGTAGCCGCCGCTGCTGTCTCTATCCAAAAAAGTGAGGGGATCGTACTCTCGAATTCCCTCACGGTATTGGCGCCCCATGCTGTTGACACCCTCCTAAACCAGACTAAGACGCAACACCTGACTAGCGCACGACTGACCGGATACGAACTGACTCTACTTGCACCCCACATCACGCTGAGAAGATGCACCACACTGAACCCAGCCACCCTGTTGCCTCTGCCCGATAACGACCCAAATGTCCCCCCTATACACGACTGTGTGACCCTCACAGACAAACAGACTAGGAGTAGAGTTGACCTCCGGGACACCGCCTTCACAGACCCTGACGGAGAGCTATGGGTAGACGGTTCTTGCATAAAACTCCCCGACGGCACCACCTCAGCTGCCTATGCAGTTACCACAGCCCGAACTGTAGTTGAAACCGCCCGCATCACGCAACGATCCGCACAGGCGGCAGAACTGATTGCCCTCACACGAGCATGTATTATAGCAACAGGGACGACGGCAAACATTTACACAGACAGTCAGTACGCCTTTGGGGTGGTTCATCATTTTGGACTCTTGTGGAGAGAAAGGGGATTCTTGACGTCCCACGGCATGCCCATCCTCCACGGAGATCTAGTCTCCGCCTTGATTGAAGCAGTTCTCCTTCCCAGACGATTAGCGGTAATCAAATGTCAGGCACATAAGAAGGTGACAGACTTAGTCGGACAGGGAAACGCGCTGGCCGACATCACTGCCCGAACCACAGCTGAGAATAGGACAACGACACACATGTATGTGACCAGGTCGCAAGCAGAAAGATGGACTGACGCAAGGGAAACGATTAGGGACATCCAGATGGCCAGCTCACCACACGAATTGACTGAACGGGTGGGATTGAAAGACGATGAAGGCTGCTGGCGGACAAAGGACACTAACAAATGGTTGCTACCCAACTCATACCTGATCCCCATACTGACTATGGCTCACTCCCCTGCACACATAGTTCTGCCCCCATGATCGAACTCATCTCCAAGGTCTGGCACAACGACAAAATCCCCGACTCAGCCAGACGCCTGGTCCAACAATGCCTTATCTGCCTGCAACATAACCCTGGGAAAGGAACTGTAGTACCCCGGGAGGGTTTGGGGTCCCAGACCACCCTTTTGAAGTCCTCCAAATGGACTAAATCCAACTAGAAAGATGCCAAAGCCTGAAGTATGCACTAGTCATTGTGTGTGCTCTCAGCAAATGGGTAGAAGCCTATCCTACTGTCCGATTACTTGTGCAAATTGACTAAAACATTGTCTGTCATTCATCAGCAGGTGCAGCAGGCCATCCCCGATGCTTCCAAGGGTCCGGGTCACGATATCCAACCTGGAGATTATGTGTTGATCCGGAATTTCCAACGGACGAAGAGTCTGGAACCCCGGTGGACGGGCCCCTGGCAAGTACTGATCACCACCCGAACGGCTCTTCGAGTGGAGGGGAAGAGACACTGGCTGCATGCACACCACTGTAAGAAGGTCTCCTCGACCCTGACCACGACAGAAAACGTCAGCACCCAAGAAGAACTGCTGAACAAAGACCGGCCATCATTGAACTGTTATCCTGATACCGAGGCACTCGAACTTGCAAAATTCTCTGACCCCACTGTGCCATCCAGGGAAGGGTATTTCCTGCGTCGAAAGGAGGGAGCTTCGGCTAAGTAGAACCACAGACTAAGTTGAATCTCAGAACGGTAGCCTAAACACAACCAAGGGTTACCCAAAGAGAGGCTAAACGAAGTCAGCGGTTCTGCCCACTACCGAGCACCTTGAAGATGATGGAAGAGCCAGATAAGAAGACGACGGAAGCAACAGGAAATACCCGTTATCGAAACCCAAAGACTGACAGTATACACAAATCGAAGACAATTGTTCTTTTTATTGTCCTCCTCTTTTGCCTCCTCCTCATGACTTCCTTCTGGATCATGGAAGAGAGCGCACCCGCTCATCAGATATTGCTGACCACTGCACAGCCAACCACTATGAAAGAACATCACCTGATCTCCCTTTCCCCGCAGCTCCGAGAAAGGCGTAAGGAGTTCTGGAACAATTCCTTCGTACAACTGTTGCACCAGCACAACCTTGCCGCCAACGCCACAAACTGCTGGATCTGCGGGTTGCTCCCGCATGCCACTGGACACTCCATCCCTTTCATCCCTTCCCCTTTCTCAGTTCACGGTTCTTGCCTTGCCTGGTTGACCCTCTTGCAAGAGAGCTACAAGGACAATGCCACTTCTGGTCAAACAGTGTCGCACTTCTACCACGGGTTCTGGCTGAACAAAACCGGAAGGACTTCTGCTCCCTTTTGTCCTTTGACCTCTGGCTCCTGCTTCCAGATGGACATCCCTGCCAAGGAGCGAGTCGAAATGCAGGTGTTCCATAATCCAGCCAGACCCACCTTCTCCTATTTACGGAAACGAACTGCTGCCACTCTGACGGTGGCTCTGTCTGTTATCAATGTCACGGGCCTCGTGTGCCTCGAAGGCTTGGGAACACAGCCGGTGGGTCAAAGTTCCTGCCACATCACCAGAACATTGGACTCCATTGATCCCCCCTCCTTTGTTGCTTCTCCGAATATGTACTTTGTTTGTGGCACCAAAGCTTACACTTGGCTTCCAAAAAGTTGGGGGGGTACTTGCTACATCGCCTTCGTTCTCCCTCCAACGTACGTGGCCCCAGCAAACCATCATCGGCAGAAGCGCGCAAGAGACATTGAACAAGCCGACTCCACCGGAGCACAGTTCCTGGATGCAGTGAAGGGACTTGTTCCTCTGTGGGGCCCAATGGCAAACAGCCGCGCAATCCGACACCTGACCCAGGCAGTAGAAACGACCATGAACATCACGGCTGGCATCCTCACTAACAATACGGCTGAGCTTCAGGCAGTCCGCCTGGTGGCTCTTCAGAACCGCCTTGTTCTAGATGTGGTTCTAGCCGACCGTGGAGGAGCATGCCGCATCATCGGGTCCAGCTGTTGCACCTACGTGCCAGATAACTCGCCCTCAGTCTATAAAGCAATCGAACACCTCCACAGACTTTCCTCAGAGGTTCACCAGGAGCAAGAAGGATGGTCACTTGGGAGCTGGTTTTGGGGTACTTTGAAGGACTGGGGATGGAAGTTGTTTACATTTATTTTGATACCGGCCGTGGTACTGTGTGGGTGTTGCCTAGGTATTCAATGCTTGCCACCTTTGTGTTCACTCATTGCTAACTGCATATGCCCTAAGACTCCGAATTTCGAAGCTGAACGTATGAAAGCTTTGTATGATATCGAAATACATAATATAATGGGGATAGACATAAATTGACAAGCTGGCTAGATATGTTGAAAAGGGAGGACTGTTAAAATCTGGATTGCAGCGTAAACATTATCGGCGCCATCTTGTCCTTTCCAGATCCATAAGTGCGCGTAAGCAGCAACCATTTTGATTGCCCTGGCCTCTCAGCCCACTCCCGATAGCCAGCGTCTCTCTCTCTCTCCCCCTCACGCCCTCTCGCCTCTTAAACATCCCCCGCGCTCGGACAGCCCCCGATCTCTCCTGCCTGGGCCATAACGCACCTCCAGCGCGACCCTGCCTCCGAGCCACATCCCGTGCCGAAACCCCCACACTCTTTCATCTCATCCATAAAACGGGTCCTTTGATAACCTCTTCCTCCTTGCCCGATTGTCCGGCCCGACCCCAGGCCATCACTTAGCCCAACAGATGCGGTTTATTGTCCCTACAGTAGGACCTCGCCTCACATCAAAGGAACGGGGATTAATCGATGCCCTCACACCCCTAGATCCGATCGATCTCCCACATTCCTGTTCCCAGCGGAATATCCAGCTGCGCGATAGCCATCATGCTGAGATTGGGGTGGGGACTCCGAATGTAGTTATGTGTGGGAACGGGCCTGAACCGGGGATTCCAAAGACGCCTTTTCCGTACTTCAAAGCATTACCAAGAATGTGTTGCGTGTAATAAAGTAATAAACCAGTGTATAAGAGGCCAGGCCTCAGAGATATCGAGAGAGCACCTCGAGAAGATACCCTGTTGTCTGATTTGACGTGTTCTGTTCCTTCGGAAATAAACTCCTGTTTCCCGCTTTCCAGTCTCCAGCGCCTGCCTCTTTGTTTGGTAATCGTGAGTTGGGTGAGAAGCTGCTAACGCCGGGCAAACCTAGAAAAGGGGTAAAAACGACCTGATCTGCCTGAACCCTTTTTCATCAGTGTGTCCTTAGTGTGCGGTGGCAGACCCTGTCGAAGGCGGGTGACAGGTCCAGGAGGATGAGGGCTGATGTTTCGCCGTTATCTAGTTGGCATCTGATGTCGTCTGTGGCGGCGATGAGGGCTGTCTCGGTGCTGTGGTTCCATCTGAAACCGGACTGGGATGGGTCTGAGATGTTGTTGTCCTCGAGGTGGCGGGTCAGTTGCATGTTGGTGATTTTCTCGATGAGCTTTGCTGGGAAAGGGAGCAGGGAGATGGACCGGAAGTTCTTGAGGTCCTTGGGGTCTGCCTTGGGTTTCTTGAGGAGGGTGTTGATTTCGGCGTGCTTCCAGCTTTCCGGGAATGTCGCTGTCTCGAAGTAGATGTCGATGACCTTTCGTAGTTGGGGTGTGATGGTTGTGTCTGCTTTGTTGAATACGTGGTGTGGGCAGGGGTCTGTTGGTGAGCCTGAGTGGATGGAGTTCATCACCTTGCGGGTCTTGTCATCATTGATGTGGGACCAGGAGGTAAGCTGGTTAGTGCAGGTGGCGTGCTGGGGTTGGGGCTGTCATAGTCGGGGAGGTCAAGGTGTTGAAGCTGTCATGTATGTCAGCGATCTTGCGATGGAAGAAGGTGGCCAGTGAGTCGCACAGATCTTGCGAGCGTGGGACGTCGTTGGTGCTGGCGCTGGGGTTGGAGAGTCCCTTCACTATGCTGAATAGCTCTTTGCTGTTGTGTGCGTTGTTTTCCAAGCGGATTTTGAAGGAAGATCTCTTGGCTGTTCTGATGAGTTGGTGATATCTGCGGGTGGCGTTCTTGTGGGCTGCGTGGTTGTTCTGTGTACGGTCGTGGAGCCATCTCTTCTCCAGTTTCCGGCACATGCGTTTGGCGGTCTGGATCTCTTCAGTGAACCAGGTGGCTTTCTGGCTGGAGAGGCTGCTGGAGGGTTTCTTGAGCAGGCGAGAGTGATGTGATGTGATGTGATGCAACATTTATATAGCGCACTACCACTCCAAGGAGCATCTTGGCGCTTAAACTCCATATGTGCCAGCAGATGTATGCGGCTATACTGTCCCCACTAGAAGGGAAATCCAACAGATGATAATGTCTAGACTATCCCTACTAGAAGTGAAATTTAGATTAGTGCTTTGCATCCTGTGTCTGACACGGTATAGACCGACGTTTTTAGAGATTTTCTGAATCTTTGCTCAGTATTGATCTCAGGAAGCTGGTGAGGTAGCTTGTTCCAGGCCTTTGCCCCAATCACTGCCAAGGATTTACCTCCCTTTGTCGTTAGCCTGAATTTGGGGACAGTGAGCAAGTTGGCTGTGGTTGACCTAAGTTCCCGAGATGGATGGTATTACGTAAAATATTTACGCAGATACAACGGACCCTGATGATGAAAAGCCCTATAGGTAATAGTCAGGACCTTAAACAGAATGCACATATGAATCGGGAGCCAGTGCAGGGTGTCCAGTGCTTCTTATCATAGCTGTTGCCCCCATCTGGCATTAAAGGGTCTTCAATCTTCATAGATGAACTCATTTCAGGTGAGGTGCCACTGCAACCTTTTCTTTTCCACTAGTGAGGCAGCAAATGACTTTCAATATCTGGCGGTCATTATCACCCAGGGTGGCTGCTGTTGGCTGCTGTTGGCCTTAGGACATTAATCTCCTCCTATAGCTCTCGTATGAAAATCAGTAAGGAGCCATCTCCTAGCTTTTCTTCTGTGAATCATTTACTAGCCTCCACCACCTTGGACGAATTCTTAATTCTGTTCCCCACACATTCACCCATCATTTCTAATGGAGTAAATCTGTTCTGACCAAGCACAGTTACTTCAAGAAAGACCTGTGGTTTGGGGGTCCTGGGTGCACCCTGCCTCTCCCCAAAGCATCGGGGGCAGTTGGAGTATTTGGAGTTTGAATAGCTTGTGTATTCTAGTGTTGCTCTTGTGGGGCTTTTTGTTTCAAACTGTTTTGCATTAGAGTATTTTATTTTCCTTGATTGTTTCTGGACCACTTGGATGAGGTCACTCAAGGTTTTAACGGAATCAATTAAACCTTCAATTTCATCCGATGTGCAATTATCCCTCTTTATTTGGGCAGATGTTTTCAATTTAGACATCCCCTGCAGGGGCTCAGCTGCTTTCATTTTCCCCATTTAAGATACTAACTGCAAAGGAAGCATTCAATCTCCCAATGCAACAACAATATAAGGCTTCACAATGCAAAGTCAGATGGACACGAAACAACAGATCTCCAACAGAAGGCTCCAACAAACATTAGCCAAAACTATTGTACTCCTTCATATAGTTCCTACTCTCACATCTCTAGAAAATGATCAAAGGGAAAGTCTTAATACAATAATTACACCTCAGGGCAGTTATCTCTGGCTATGCAGGGCCACTTCGGCCTCCTCCGGGTGATGAAGGACTCTCCCTTGGCCAGGGACTTTGCCCCGTTGCGTCCTGTGCATGATCTGTGCAGTGGATGTTGATGATGCACTTTATAGCAATTGGCAGCATGCAGGGCCTTCCTCCTCCACCCCCTGAAGCAGGTCCAGTAATGAGTTGAAAACTGAAATAATTTCTTGTAAGATTTATTGTAAGAAGAATCTCATCCAACCACCAGCAGGTCAACCTGGAACTGACTGTCCAAGTTTACTTCCAAAGTCATCTAGAAATTCTGACATCACGCTATGACACTATGTAGATTCTAATATGACATATATAAGATTCTACATTATCATTTCATGTACAGGAAATCATAAGCAGGTTACCACACACCTCCGATCCTTACTTGAACTAAATATGTTAAGCTACTATACGTAACCAAATAATTTATACATAGTCAGAGAGATACAGTGGTCGTTTACCAACTCTGGATGAACTCCGTGTTCCATCTTTCACACCATCATGGGATCGAATTCCATCTTTGTTCCCAACTTGTGAATGATTTGCATCCACATGACCCCTAGAGCTGTGACCCAACTTGCCTTTAACAACAACCACTCTATTCAAGTTCCTGATGCGGTAATCCTGAGTTGTAATAGCATTTCTAAAGACTTTTATAACCCTAATAGGTTTCATGAAATTAAAATTAGCACTACCCATTAGACCAGAACGTTTTATCATAACCAGATCCCCAACCATTACCTTGGTTGTTTTCACACATTTCTTTGCATCAAAATAACATTTTCATGCTCTAGCTTTCTCTTCTTCCTTTCTTTTGATTTCAACACCATCACATTTGTTTTCTTTCCCTCTACTTATTTCATACTTATTTATCAATCCTGGTTCTACATTAGTGTTAGGAACTCTTCCTCTAAACAATACAAATGGTGTTTTCCCTGTTGTAGAGTGTGGAAACAATCTATACTCCTCAACTTTCCTCAATACTTCAGATTTCCAGTCAAGAGAAGCAGACTTAGCAATGGATATAGTGTCTTTAATTACTCGATTGAATCTCTCAATCATGCCGTTTCCCTCGGGATGATGAAGAGAGCAAGTTTTGTGAATGATCCCTTTAGAAGAAAGAAACTTCCTCATCTCCTCGGAAACAAGCTGAACCCCATTGTCTGACAGCAATGAACCAGGAATCCCTTCTCTTGAGAATAAATCTTTCTAGCATTTAATAACATGCTTAGAATCAATGCTTGATAAAAAGAACACTTCCGGCCACCGTGAGAACATGTCTATAACGGCTAACACATAAGTTTGCGTACCATTGCTAGTAATGGGGCCTAAGATATCCAAGGCAACATCCTGCCAAGGCCCGGAGGGTCGTCTCCTCAACACCATGGGCTGAACACGAGGACATTTCGATTTATCACTTAATGAACACGCAACACAGTCACGTACCACACGCTCAACCTGATTATCCATACCTGGCCACCAATATGTCATACGTAATCTCTCTTTACATTTAGATAAGCCATCATGTGTAGAATGCACCATATCAATGAGTTCCTTCCTAAGCGTAGTGTGAGGAATGACACGTGTACCACGAAATAACAACCCTTTGTCAATGGAGAGCTCATTTCGCAACAGCCAAAATTTCTTGCAGCCATCTGATCCCTCTTTATTACTCACCCAACCTTTGTTGATCAATCTCACAACTTCATTCAAGATTTCATCCCGACCCATCTCATCACACCATTTTTCCTCAGAAATGATACTCTGTTCAATTGCACAAACCCACTCATCGCTATCTTCTGTTTCTTCAACCAATACCTCAGACTCAGGGTTTAAACGAGACAAGACATCTGCAACTTTATTTTCTAATCCTGGAATATAACGAATCACGAAATTATACTCTTGTAAACCAATCACCCATTTTGTAATTCTACTAGATATTAGATCAAGTCCTTTTTTACTAAATATTTCAATTAAAGGTTTGTGATCAGTTCGTACCTCAAACTCAACACCCCAAAGAATTTATTTTTATTTTTTTACCGCCCAGAAAACTGCCAAGGATTCCTTCTCAACCACTGAGTATCTAGTCTCAGGATCCCTAAGAGTGCGAGATAAAAACATCTGCTGCAAAACCGCATCCAATCCTTTCTCACTAGCGATTCAAAAGCTTTATTCGAGGGATAGACTCATAAAAGCACAAACATACATTTAAAATATATCCCATTAATTTTTTTTTCTTGTTTATACATACTTTTGAAACATTTATACATGCATAAGCAATAAAAAAGAAATCTTTCGTGTACATTTACACAGTGATCACTTAGACCCTAATTAAATTACATTATTAGAAATTGCCCTCCGTCTAATGGACCATGCCCACCCCAAATACTTTGCTGTTCCTAGAACAATAGGCATATCAGTGGCTGTGCAAATAATTCGTAACGCCTCAACACCCCTGGATGTCCCTAGGTTTCTACAAACGGGAGCTAACCAAACTCTTCTCGGGGTGGCGTAAGCTTTGCACAAGAATAAAAAGTGACCTATACTTTCCTCGGTTGCACCACAAACCGGGCAGAACGAGGTAGTTGTACTCCTCCACCTACCCGTCAGTGATCTCAGAGGAAGGGCACCTGATCTTAACTTGAAGAAAAGCTTCCTATCCGCAGGGTTAGTAATGATATCCCAGTATTGTTCCAATATAGGACACAATTTGATTTCTAGGAAGCGCCCCGCCATTGTATCTGGTCTCGTTCTATTCCAGAGTCTGCCATCTATCCAATCCCAATATAAACTTTTAATTATGTTTTTACTTGGAAAGGGTTCCCCAGATGGATTATCCCATAGGTGGGAGAGGCCGAGGTCACCTAGAGCAGTCCGAAGATTTTTTAACCATACTATTTTATGAAAGGTGTCAGCTTTAATTATGGCAAGGAACCCCTCTGCATAGTGCCCTATCTCTGGGGTAGTCCAGAGGCGTCTCCAATAGAGAATCGGGCGCAATCGCGCTCGGTCACTAACTGATCTTCTCCCTAGATCAAGGCCAAGCGGGATTAGTGGTGTACTCTGGGGGAGACCCGTGATTCCCCTAAGGAACCTATTCTCCGATATTTGCAAGGGGAGAAGCCTATCGAAGCCCCACAGCTCAGCCCCATATAGGGCAGACCCAATAGCCTTGGCATCCTACACTGCCAGGACTGGTTTTATAGGCTTTGATTTTGACTTTTTGTGTTCCACCCGGAGTGCCCCCGAAATCTGTTGGTGCCTCAGAACCGCCCTTTCTATATGTTGGGACCATTTTAGATTGTTTGCTATCTGCACACCAAGATAGGTAAATACAGTAACAACCTCTAGCACACAATTGTTCAAAAGTATTTTAGGCCGGGGTCTACGATTCGGTGAGAAGGCCATCAACTTGGTCTTGCCCACGTTAACTTCCAGGCCACAGAAGAGATCAAAGATGTTTAAAGCTCGTTGTAAGCCGGACGGTGTTTTAGATAAAATCAGTGTATCGTCGGCGAACATCAGGATCGGGACCCTGAGGCCCGCCAACGAAGGTGCATCGACACTGGCATCCAGCATCCGAGCCACAATTCCGTTAATGAATAGGGAAAAAAGCAGGGGGGCCATAGCACACCCCTGTCGTACTCCACGTCCAATTGGAAAGTCAGCAGATGATTCACCAGTCGTACCCCACTGGACTTTGGCAAAGTTACACTCGTGCAACCTCATTATCAGAGTAAGTAACTCAGCCGGAAGGCCTATTTCGCTCAGAACTGCCCAGAGCTTTCTCCTTGGGTCCAGGTCGAAGGCAAGTCGACAAAGGCAACATACAGGCTGCCCTCGCCAAGCACCACCGTCCCCCACTGCAGCAGAGCAAAGCGAAACACCTGATCGACTGTGCTTGTAGCCCGCCGGAATCCAGCCTGATATGGGGACAGGGCGTTGTTCTCGTCTACCCAATCCATTAGCTTGTTTACCACCATCCTACCCACCACTTTTTGGATAGTGGCAATCAAACTTATTGGCCTATAATTGGCCGGGAGGGACCGATCCCCTTTTTTATATATGGGTATAATAGTTGCTCCCTTCCATAACTCTGGGACTGCCGTTCCCTTTGCAATTGCATTTCCTAGAAGGAATACATACCTAACCCACCTCGCCTTATCGTTTATAAAAACATCAGAGGGTATCCCATCTAAACCCGGGGCCCTTCCCCCTTTGGCAGCGCATATTGCAACTTCAGTTTCTTTAGGGGAAAATAAATTCCCAGTGGGGAATACAGCTGGAATTACCTCCACATCATTAAACTTGGTAGTCTCAGCATATTGGGGTTTGAAATACTCCACCCAGGCACCCTCAGCGACATTATTGTCGGGTTTATTTGGAGATCCACCTCTGCCCCACTTGACAATATTCCAGAATAACCTGGAATCCTTAGCCCCTGAGGCCTCCTTTAGTTCTGCCCAATACTTTTCATCCCATGTTTTTTTTGCTAGTGATACGCTGACCTTATAGTGCTTCCTAGCCTCGCCAATCGCTGCTTTATCCCTATTCCTGATTGCTCTTCCCAAGCTTAACCTGGCTTCCCTGCACTGATGGTTAAACCACCTATTTGGTTTGGGTGGTTTTTTCCTATTTGTATTGCTGGACCTCAAAAAATGCGGTTTTAAAAGGGAAAAGAGTTTGTTGTGTATGTCCGTTATTTCTCTTGAGCCTGGAATTAGAGAATTTACAGCCTCCATAGCAGCGATTGCAGTATCCAGACTCTGCATTCGCCAGTACACTCGGCCAGTTGAGTCTGCGCATGTCATTAGCCATGGTAGGCATTGGACCATCGCTTGATTGAGGGTTCCCTGATATGGCCATCCACCAATCATGGGTCACACAGAGGGGATTATGGTCACTTTCCAGTCTGCCCTCGATTTTCATGTCGCATACCAACTGCCACAGATTAAGGCTGCAAAGGACATAGTCTATCCGACTTTGGTTATAACCATTGTCGAATGTACAGGCACCTTCCCTATCGCCCTTCGTCCTCCCATTTAAGGCTCTCAACCCATGTTCCAAGCAGATTCCGTTCAGTTGTAATATATCTTTCGTCCACCGCTTAACAGGAGCCAGATGTAAAGTCGGTACACCCCATTGTGTATCCTCTTCTTGCCCTATGGGATCGTACGAACTATCCAATGGTTCGAAAGTCCTATTTAGGTCACCAGCTACTACAACTTTATTACCCAAGGACTGTGATTCCAAGAAGGTGGACAAGGCCTCTAGGATGGGTGAACTCCCAGTGGTGCTACCCCTGGCATAGATATTGTATATATCTATCCCTCGCCACTTTTCAGAGGTTATTCTTAGCATTTGGATGTCTTTACAACCCAAATCCACCACTTTAATTGTTATCTGAAGACATTGTCTTACCCAAATAGTTAGGCCTCCCATCGGTCGACCCCTTGAACCTCTGCTGGCCGGAATTGAAAAATGTAGGTAGCCAGGAAGAAATATAGGGTCACAAGCCCATGTCTCCTGGAATAAACAGACTTCAAAGCCGTTAACAAAATCTATCCAGTTTAGGGAAGTCAGCTTGCTACTCAACCCCGCGATGTTCCATGAGAAAAACTTCCCCAAACTGGGGCCGTCCTTGGGTACTGCTCCCAGACAGGACATCCCAGAGTTGTTTGCTGAAAATCCATCATACCCCTCCCTCTCTCGGGTAGTATCCTCTGTGTTATGGTCAACCTCCTGGATGCCAATAGTGCTAAGTATAATTGGTTCCTCGTTTTCAGAAACCCCAGAAATTGGGATACACTCCCCACAAGTTTCCTCCAAAATCACAGTCACCCAACCAGTTCTCAATTCGTTAATTTCCACATTTTTAGACAAAACAGTTGACACAGACTTCTCACATATATCCCAACGGGTCATACCTTCCCTATTGTTCAGGCAATAATCAAAATTTTGTCAATGAACCCACCCTAGATCTTTCATTACATCGAAACGATTATACATTGGTCCATTATAAAAGTTGCTCCGTTGTAATGGTACAGTGAAAGGAACAAACCCTTGGGAGGGGAAATTGTTACAGTAACCCAATTCACTGGTCATACCAAATTGAACACCTGTTGGTCTTGGATTAAAAAAATGTAAGATCAACCACACCAATCCCACCGCTGCTTGTGCCCCAATATTGTTTCGTAATTATACGTGCCACCCTGGGATCTTGAAAATTAACAACTATACACTCCCCCCCCCAAGTTCTTAGGAGTACAACCTATCCAGTCTGTCCTTCTCACTCCAATAATCAGCCCATCCACTTCCCCGGGCAGTGGTCTATTTGCCTTCAACCAGTGCATTACCTTGTTTTTTAGCATCTGGAAAGATTCTCTTTGCCCGGCCAACAAAGGAGGTACATTAGTGAGGACAACCACGAAAGGATAAGAATCTGGGGTGAGATTCATTGGAGGTATCCTACGGGGTGCCTTCATTGGGAGGGTGTTGGGCAGGCCAATGGCAGAAGCAGCAGGACAGGATGTTGGAATACTTGATAGTGGTTGGGAACTATTCAATGCAGTGTTGTTAGTTTTGGAACTGTCTTTGTTACCCCTAGCAGGAACGCCAAGACAGGGTTTTAAACTGCTTGGTGAGGGTTGGGAACCATTAGGTACAGGGTTGCCACTTTTGGAACTCTCTTTGTTACCCATCGCCACAGTATCAGGCAGCTTGGTTAGTTTAATGGTATTAGTACTTAGGCGGTCCGACAAATCTAAGTTGGTCTTGGGGATTTGTCCCTTCGACTGAGGTTTACTTGCAATGCTGGCTATGGGGGGAGGGGGCACAGCGATGGACACGCCATTTGCCTGGCCTTTTCGTTTCAAAAAATTAATGCTATCCCCCGTCCTAGGGTGGGACTTAATTAAGGCTTTGGTGGAAAAAAAGTTATCTAAAGTAGCCTGCTCAAAATGATCTAACCGATCAGCTAATTTTTTAACTCGCTCCTCGATAGGAATCAGGAGAGACCTCATCAGCCTCTCCAACTCGAGGAGCAGGGCTGGAGCAGAAGATAATGTCTCAGCCGGTCCCATCGCTGAATGGTCGTTCGCGTTGGATACAGGACTAGCCGGAACGACTCCCTCCTTAATAGTCTCAACCCCACCAGAGCCAGCCCCAATGGGCTTGCAAGAAGAGCGCTGAGATATTCCAACCTTCCTTATTTTTTTGGGATGTTTGGGAAGATTGCACTTCTTCGTGGCAGCACTACTTTTCCTTTTGGTACTTGGTTTTATTTTATCTACGTGAGTTGACATGCTCGGTTCGACAGTGGTCACCTGCCCTGTAGATAAGCTGGTTGGTATTGGGGGCAAGGTGCAAGACAGAATGGGCACATCAAGACCCACAGGCGAGCCAGCCAACAGCTCTGATGAGGGGGGAAAGGCATAGGGCGATTCCAGTACAACGGGCAGGGTTAAAGATGACAGGGGAGGAACCAATGCTAATGCCGGGAAACCCTGAGGTGGCCGTTTCTCCAAGGGAATTTTTAGGAGTTCAATAGATAACCTACGCTCGGCGCGCCTCTCCGCCAAAGCGATTTCTTTATCAATATCTTGGGTTACCCGACTGAAGTATTTGTCTAGAGGACCCAAAATAGCTAACCCCACTTCAGCCTGGGTAGGGATCTGGGCAGTGGTATTTAAAGGAGAGGACATACTTTGCAACCAGCAAACAATAAACAATAATATATGAGCAAACACCAGGGATCTCTCAAGACAAGGAGCGTACTGTATCAAGTCGTAAATAGCACAATGTCAGAGGGCGGGCCCAGCCCAGCCACCTTCAGCCCCTGACGGCCACAGACGGTCCCGCCCTTGTCCCGGGCTTCTCCCGGGACGCTCCCGCGTGCTTCCGCGCAGCGGAACTAGGGAGACCAATTAATATGACTGTAGATTGAGGGGAGGAGCAGGCAGGGAGAGCGGCCCAGGTGCTGTGAATCCGGGCTGGCGGGCGCTCCTGGGAATGTTAGTCCCAGTCCCGCGCTCGCAGCCCTGCTTGACCAGTTCACCTACTCCCACAATCACAGGCAGGGTCCGCATATGACAACAAAAAACCCCCCACGCAGCGGGACCGCGCGATTTTAAAGCCACCACTCAGAATTGCGTCGAACACAGGCACTACTTCGTTTTAAGATACACCAAGGTAATCTTAACCAAAAATCAATTGGTGACTAGTTAGTATAGCCAATACTACACAGATGTGTAGAGTAGTACCTCAGTATGCTACTAATTCCAAGACGTTTTAAAACATAACTTACAAATCTGAAATTCGTTTCTTTAGAGCCTGTTTAACTAACAACGAGATAAGGTGCCATCAACAGCGACCTTGTTTCAAGCGTCAAGTCTACCATCTAATGTAGGCTCTAGCTATAGGTAACTACTATATCTTCCTTTATTTTTATACATTCATTTCTAGACCACTGCAGTTACCATTGCAGGGACCATGGTCATAATATATGAGGAATGAGTCTATCCTATTTTTGTCTCCGCTTTTTACCCATAGTGTTTTTCCGGTACCCATTGTTCTAGGACACCTCGAATATGGCCATCAAGTGTTTATTTAATGAATAACTTCGTCAGCAATTTTCATCCATCGTTCATGGAATCATAAGGTACATAGTTGACACTACCATTTCTTTCGCTTTATGGTGCACTATATTATTTAACAGTGTTATGTAGTCAATACCTGTCCCTTCTTCCTTCACCATCGCTCCCCCCTGTTTTCCTAGTAGTAAATAGATCGTACCTGAAAGTTTCCTGTAACCACCTGAGATGCTACCTGGTACATGTGATATGATTAGTACTATAAGACCGAGTTATCTAGTGGGTGCTATGTGTATGAATAGGCACAATACTCTGTTCCATCATCATGTGAAAAATTAGTCCTGTAGGGCCTTCCACATGTCAAGAGCAATTTGGTATGCCATATGTGTTTGCTACTAAGAGTAATAAGTCGATACGAGCACCCTTTAAAAATGCGAATTTCATCATTAGGAATCCCTCTACCAATACCTATTCCATATACGCATCACGTTTGTATGAAGACTCCCCTTGGGTGTTCTTGCTGTACGGATAGAAATCTACCTTTGTGAGTATACCCTGTGAATTGAGCATTATTGCTTTAGATCTGTAATGTTGTTTTATTCTCGCAATAATCAGTTATTTTGGAACACCATGTTATAAATTTACCAGATGCTATGAACTACAAAGACTCATTCCGATATACAAAAACCTAGAAGTGATTCTACTTTAGTGTTTTAGAATGAGACCTAAGGTTATTTTTCGTTATTGTAATCGTTATTGTAATAAACCAAGGTACGGGAGCTTTGAATGAGTCAGATACTGTACAATTGACAAAATATATTGCCCATCAAAGGCTTTAAGTGTACATAACAATAGTCAAGGTCAGTCCTCAAGTCAGGAATGGAGGCTTTTAAATTTATTTGTAATGATACCTGTATATGTTGTCACTATACATCCTATGGATGTTTAGATAACATAGATTTTCTTTTAAACTGTGTTTCAGGAATTAAAATTGTGTCTCCTGAAGAAGGCGGTCCCCTGCCGAAACGCGCGTCGAGTTCCTATGCTTGTTTTATTATTGATGTGATTATCTGTATGCTTTTGTTAATATATTTCTCTATTTTTTGTACTATGAATTTTATGTTAACTCGTTATGATTATTGTATGGAATTTTGACAAAGCTATTTTAATACCCGTCATATTGGTTTGACCCCCAGTCATTTCTAATATGATTTTTAAGTATACAAAATAAAAATATACTTTTTATACAACTTCGTTCATCCTCCCCTACTGTTCCTTCTTGATAACTGGCCTGTCTTATCTGTACACCTATATACCTAGACGTCCTAGGATTTTTTCGCATATGTTGTTACCCTGCCCTAGGAGTCTATAGATTGTTACTACCCAGGGGGTCCTTGCTATTTACAGGTATTTAAAGGAGAGGACATACTTTGCAACCAGCAAACAATAAACAATAATATATGAGCAAACACCAGGGATCTCTCAAGACAAGGAGCGTACTGTATCAAGTCGTAAATAGCACAATGTCAGAGGGCGGGCCCAGCCCAGCCACCTTCAGCCCCTGACGGCCACAGACGGTCCCGCCCTTGTCCCGGGCTTCTCCCGGGACGCTCCCGCGCGCTTCCGCGCAGCGGAACTAGGGAGACCAATTAATATGACTGTAGATTGAGGGGAGGAGCAGGCAGGGAGAGCGGCCCAGGTGCTGTGAATCCGGGCTGGTGGGCGCTCCTGGGAATGTTAGTCCCAGTCCCGCGCTCGCAGCCCTGCTTGACCAGTTCACCTACTCCCACAATCACAGGCAGGGTCCGCATATGACAACAAAAAACCCCCCACGCAGCGGGACCCGCGAAGCGGGTTCCGCAAGAGGTAGGCTGGATATCAAAGTTGAAAAACACAGGGTCCCAGCGTTGGCAGTAGAATTGCAGCAGAGCGTCCCAATTAAGATCCGGAGGCTGGGGCTTAAGAGCACGAAAGTGGGGAGGAGCAGGCAGGGAGAGCGGCCCAGGTGCTGTGAATCCGGGCTGGCGGGCGCTCCTGGGAATGGTAGTCCCAGTCCCTCGCTCGCAGCCCT
Source organism: Lissotriton helveticus (assembly GCF_964261635.1). Taxonomy (NCBI): domain Eukaryota; kingdom Metazoa; phylum Chordata; class Amphibia; order Caudata; family Salamandridae; genus Lissotriton; species Lissotriton helveticus. The sequence continues at coordinate 937,300,267 of NC_136063.1, read as the reverse complement.
GCTTGACCAGTTCACCTACTCCCACAATCACAGGCAGGGTCCGTAGATGACAACAAAGAACCCCCCACGCAGCGGGACCCGCAAAGCGGGTTCCGCAAGAGGTAGGCTGGATATCAAAGTTAAAAACACAGGGTCCCAGCGTTGGCAGTAGAATTGCAGCAGAGCGTCCCAATTAAGATCCGGAGGCTGGGGCTTAAGAGCACGAAGGTGGGGAGGAGCAGGCAGGGAGAGCGGCCCAGGTGCTGTGAATCCGGGCTGGCGGGCGCTCCTGGGAATGGTAGTCCCAGTCCCGCGCTCGCTCGCAGCCCTGCTTGACCAGTTCACCTACTCCCACAATCACAGGCAGGGTCCGTAGATGACAACAAAGAACCCCCCATGCAGCGGGACCCGCGAAGCGGGTTCCGCAAGAGGTAGGCTGGATATCAAAGTTAAAAAACACAGGGTCCCAGCGTTGGCAGTAGAATTGCAGCAGAGCATCCCAATTAGGATCCGGAGGCTGGGGCTTAAGAGCACGAAGGTGGGGAGGAGCATGCAGGGAGAGCGGCCCAGGTGCTGTGAATCCGGGCTGGCGGGCGCTCCTGGGAATGGTAGTCCCAGTCCCGCGCTCGCACTCGCTCGCAGCCCTGCTTGACCAGTTCACCTACTCCCACAATCACAGACAGGGTCCGTAGATGACAACAAAGAACCCCCCACGCAGCGGGACCCGCGAATCGGGTTCCGCAAGAGGTAGGCTGGATATCAAAGTTAAAAAACACAGGGTCCCAGCGTTGGCAGTAGAATTGCAGCAGAGCGTTTCTCACTAGCATCAGTGATGAGTACTGGTCTAAGTTCCGGGTTAAAACTACTGAGAGAAGGAGCAGATTTTAGTTGTTGTTTAATCTTCAGAAATTCATCCTCACACTCCTCAGACAATACAAAATCAACCCCCTTCTTTAACAAATGTCTCATGTTGACAGCGCAATCAGCAAAATTCCTCACAAACTTTGAATAATACTTGACAACACCTAAAAATTTCATGAGATCACTTTTGCACGAAGGCGGACTCATCTCTTGAATGGTGTTAATCAATTCAGACTTAGATTTCACACCTTCACTGGTAATGTTATGGCCTAAATAATTTATGGAATTCGTCTTAAATCTACACTTTTCAGCTTTAATAGTTAAATTGTGTTCGGACAATCTTTCCAAAGCCTTTCTAAGTCTTCCATCATGTTGAGTTTCATCATCACCATATATCAAAATGTCATCTTGATAGACATAAGTACTTTAAAGACCATGTAAGACCCTTTCCATAACTCTCTGGAAAACAGAAGAGGCTGACACAAAACCAAAAGGCATATGCTTAAATCCATAAGTACCAAAAGGAGTTATAAAAGAGGTGAAGTCCTTATATGAATCTTCAAGTTCAATTTGGTGATATGCTGAGGTAAGATCTATAGTGCTAAAGATCTTAGCACCACCTAACAGCATTAATATCTCATTTATGTTGGGTAAAGGATACTTATCAACCACTACGCATTTATTATTTAGTGAAGTAGTGTGGCTCACTGGTTAGAGGCGGCAGACCCGAGAGCAGAGGACGGCCCGGGACCAGGGTTCGATTCCCGGCGCGGCAGGTTTCTGGACCAGGGTCAGCGGACTCGATAATTCTCTCGCCTCGGTGCCCACTCTGATCAGCGATCACACTCTGCAACTCTGGGCATTAGCTTGCCTCATCTTCACTAACGGCCCCACCAGACCGCCGGGGATGCCTGGTCTCACCCTGGAGATACCCATTAAGGGACCATCTCTCAGGGAAGCCAGGAAGGGTTTCGCAGCGGTCGAAGCGCCTTGGGACCCTACGGGTAAGTAGTGCGCTATATAAATGCCTATACATTTACATTTACATACATTTAATTGGCGCAAGTCGATGCATATTCTTAAATCTCCATTCGATTTTCTAGCTGCTACGACCGGAGCCAACCATTCGGTCCCTTCTACATCCTCAATTATATCCCCATCTTTCAATTTTTCCAATTCCTTTCTCATGTCATCTCTTACCGCAATGGGTACATTCCTCACTTTGCAACTAACAGGTAAGGAATTTTCCTTAAGTACGATCTTATGTTGGTACCCTTTTAGACAATGTTAGAAACGAGATCCCTGGCTGGCCCGGGCTTGCGCCAAAGTCAGTCAGAGACCACCACTTCCACGTCAGGGCAAGGGAGTTACACGCCAAGATAACCCCTGCTCACCCCCTTGGTAACGTAGCACGAGCAGTAAGGCTAAACTCGGAGGCAATGTGAGTTAAGTGTTTGCGCACGCACCCCCAGCAACAACACCCAAGGCCCCCACAAAGGACACTCCACACAAGGTTATATAAAAAATAGCCTTTGTATGATAGTAAAACACATTAGATAAAAACACACACTTTACAATGTGCCAACAGACACGGGCAGAATTTACAGGGGATTATGTACAGGACAGGGCCACCTGGACCACTGTCAGGGGTATGCACTTTTAGAACTAGCACTTGTTGTAATTAGCACTTTGTAGGAATAATAACTTTTGTAGGTTTAACACTTAGCACATAGAACATATAATGACTGTAGCACCAAAATAGTTCATGTAGCACACAACCAGTAATTACTGGTAAAGGGTAAATACCTCCTACGCAACCCTAACCACCTTAGGAAAATCACGCAGGGAACCAGGACCTTACTAGTAGGACTTATAGAAGGAAAAACAATCACCTAAAGCATCAAAAACATAGCAAAGGGAAAGAAGCAAAACACATGATGCATAAAACATTCAGAGGTGCAGGAAATAACGATTGCGCAGAAATCACATTAACAAGTAAATCACAAATTGCGCAAGGTGCACATAGGCACAACACAAGAACTGTCCCTTAGGCCAACTGGCCTCGCAAGGGCTCAAATGCCCTTAGTCCCAAAATGTCAGAGCAGGCTGCGCAGGCAGCCAAGAACAAGCCTAAACGTGTCAGCTGCCCACTAAGTGCTGGGCAGCTGAAAGGCAATATGAACACACGCGTTGGAGCCTCGTGGGCTCAAGAACAACAATGGGGCCAACCACAACGTGGGAGCCTCGTGGCTCTAGCAACAACTACTGGGGCCTCAGGAGCCTCTCGGGCCCTACATAACAAGTTTGAGCTGTGAGCCTCTCTGGGCTCTAAAACAACAATGGGGCCCTGGAGCCTCGGGGCTCCTAATTACAAATATGCCCCAACGAACCTCGTGGGCTCTCAAAACAAAGAATGCCCCCTTTGCATTGGAGCCTCTTGGGCTCTAAGAAAGAATGCCCCATTGAGCCTCGCAGGCTCTAAATAAAGAATTGCCGCCCTTGGAGTCCCTCTCTAGGGGACTCGAAATCAACTGCCCCTGGAGCCTCAACAGGCTCTACACACTGGAGGGGGGGCGGGCACCGGCAATGTGCCTCGACGTCCCCCCTCTCTCTAAGCTGCCCTTGCACTCACCGGCTTCCCTGTGTGGCGGCGGCTCTGCTTCTCCTGGTGCCGCGGGCGGGGCTCCTTCCTCAGGGGAGCCTCACTAGGCTCCGGACGGCAGCTGCAGGCTCCTTCTCGCTCCGAGGCTGTGGGGCGGGACTTCCGGCCAGGCCGCGCTGCAATTGGCTGGCCGGTCAACCACTTCCGGGTCGTCGCAGGCAGCGCGGCGGCCCAGCGGGCTCTTCGCACACTCCTGGGCTGTGGCAGTGAATTGGAGGGTTGACAAACTCGGTAATTTAAATATGAAGCGAGGTGGGCACTCGTATTGGGAATAAAGCAGGGAAAATGCCGGGTGGGCACCGGCTTGGGTGCAGGAGTCCCTGGTGGGGTAGATGTGGCGTGGGAGCCGCGAAAAAGCAGCGAAATGCAGGGTGTGCACCCGCTTTAAAACAAGAGGCACAAAGGGGGATCCCCACGCCGGGAAATCCCTCGAGGTAGGCGAAAGCAGCTCCCGGCTGCAGATAAGAGTGGGAGTGCTCCCAGCACTCAGGAAATAGCGCTCCCAGGCGCTAGGCAGAAGGAAGCACTCCCAGTCGCTATAGTACCGGATCACAGCGCTCTCAAGCGCTATAAGTAAAATAAAGCACCAGTAAAGTACTGGAGGCAGGCAGGGGGCAAGGCTGGGCCCAGAGCCAGCTCACTGGGCCTCCAGGCAGGGAGGCAGTCCAAGTGGCGGTCCTCCTGGCACCCAGCAGCAGCAGCAGCCCCCCTCAGATAGGATCCTGGAAGAGAACAACATTCATGGGGACACAGCCCCTTTTCATACAGGTAAATCCTTTGTTTGTAGGTGCAGGATGGGGGAGAAACCAGTCGCAGGTGGTTTTGGAGTACTTTGTTTTCCCCAGCCACCCTTTCCATTCACCAGGCAGGCTAGGGTCATCAGTCGTATCGCACACCCATTGTGTGGGGAAAGCCCAGCCCTATTCAGGACCCAGGTGCACCCCTCCCTCACATCACTCATGCTAATCTCTCCACTCGCCACCAGGCAGATCCATCCATACTCCTTGAGCCAGGCTCCCCAGCCAGCTCCAGCCAATCACACGCCAGCACACTTACTGCACACACACCAATGTCTAGAAGTGGCACTTCCCCACTAGACACATACACGCCACATATGTCATTGTGCAGCATTCAATCTCACGAGTTTGCACATACCAAACTCGAGCCTGCACTCCCCACACATCAGGAATTAACATGGACACACACATTCCCCACGCATTCCTATGGGAGGGCAGGCCAGCCTCACTACACGCACACACTTTACCCTAGGACACAGGGAAAAAGTGCGCAGAGACCAAAAATCACTAACACAGATCACATACTAAAAGCAAAAAAGATTAGGGGTGAACCTGCCAGAAGGGCCAAGTCCAACACAACCCCCTTCTAGCCAAAACGCAGGGTAGACCAATCACCACTGTGATGGGCTTCCCTGCTTGGGGCAATAAAACACGGACGCGGGCCACAACTGCGGGGACACCCTCCTGTTCTACGCCACGGTGAACCCCTGGGGTTCCTTCTAAAACTACTGTAGGGACTAACTGTGCTACCCCACTGGTACTCCCCAGCTTTCCTCTGCCAGGACCAGGCCCTAGGCCACCCAGGGGCCACTGGTTCCTGCCTTCTCACAGAGTGGGGGGTAGTAACCCCTGGCACATAGTAGCCATTCTCCACTCTTCCTGTCTGCAAGACAAGGCTAGACTGCCACTGGTTCTCCGGCCTAGGGTCTACAACCTCAGGTGGACCAGGAGTCTCAGGGAAGGCTATCCTCCCCCTACCTCTTCTTCTAAGGTTCCTCCTCCTCCTGCGAGGGGTACCCTCAGAACGCCATTCTCCCAACCTAGGGTTTAACCCCTCAGGTTGCACCGGGGTCAGAGGTGGGCTCTCCCACCCTCTGCACCCCCTTCCAGAGTCCTGCCTTCTCCCAATCGGGGCAGTACTTTTGGAAGAAGAACCGCTCAGGACACTGATTACAGTAGTCCCACCCTTCAGGTCAGGCTGAACCTGAACCTGGCCTCCCAACCTCCTGTCTAAAACCTTCGGTGGAATAATTGCCTGGCACTCCAGGTCTTCTGGGGACTCGCATACTATTCCCCAATCACTCCTTTTGCTGGACTCCTGTACCCTCCCTACCGGAGCGGTACTGCCAGACTCTGGAACCATAGCAGCTCCGCTTACAGATGCTCCAGGTCCTCTATACACTAGGAGATCTCCCTCAAGTGGACTAACAGGAAAGCTTAGGTCCCCAACCTGTTGTTCCCTAAAGAAACCATCCAGGCTCTGAGGCAGGGCTTCGGGCGTCTGGGGACTCTCGGTCACACACTCACCCCCGCTCCACTGAGACAGGTAGTAAGCCCCTACACCCTCTTCACTATACTGGGACCTAGCTGGGCTACACACACCCTCCTCCACCACACTGGGCTGGAGGACACCTGACCCACTATTGTTGGAATCACTCACTAATGACTCTAAAGAACCTCTCGCACTTTCCCAGCGGTCTGCTTCCCTTGCAACGTCCCCCGGACAAACGTAGTCATACCTCGACAGGTGTCGCCGCAACTCTGGTGAACAATAACTGAGCAGGTGCTCCTTGATAATCATGTCGAACAATACGCCCAAATCACATTTCGTGGGAACCCGTACCCAATCACACAGTGCCCCACAACAGTCACCCTCAAAATCTTCCCAAGACTGGTGAGGTGGTTTCGTAAGGTTCCTGAACTTTAACCTGAACTCCTCTTCTGGGGAAACGGGTACCATACTTCGAGAACTGAGAGTGGGACTTTCTACACTGAAATTTAAATAGCTGCCACCACTGGACTCAACCCTCCCTGGGGAATCCAGAAAATTAAAACTGTGCGCAGGGGATAACCTACCCTCTAGAGCTAATTTCTCTCTGGCGAGGGCCCTCTTCTCTTCCTCTATCCTCTCCTGCGCTAAGACCCTCTCGGTCTCTAGCTGTTGCTTCTTAACACCCAGCTGCGCCATAGCCTGGGCATGCTCTAACTGGAGTTTTTCCATAGCTAGCTGATGCTCCCTTTCTTGCATCCTATCTTCCCACTCCTCTGGGGACAGGACAAGGGATGGGGCGCTGGTACTCACACTGGACACAGCAAGGGACTCCCTATCTATGGAGTCCTCACTATCTGCTGGTGCCCATTCACTGTCTATCTTCCTCACTGCACTCAAGATCCCATTGACCCTTTTGCCATTGGATCAGGCTGTCCCTAAGCTGGGACTGAGTATCCGACTCACTCACCTCCATGCCTCCCTCTTCACAGAATCTGACCAGCTCTAACCTACTGTATCTAAAAAGACCACAGAGATCAAAAGCAGGCTCCATTTTGGCGGACGTTCTAAAGAAGAGTTTGACACAGGGAACCTAGGGGTCTGAGCTTAACAGGAGTATACAATTAAAAAATATTCAGCAAGCTCTCTATCTCAGAGAACTCGCACTCCTCTGTCCAGTGTAACACACCACTCATTCACACACACCCCCCCTCGGTAAGGCAGTTTCTACCACCCCTGATTTCTCAACCTGACCATAAGCGACATAGGTACCAACTCTGGGAGCAGGGCGGGGAACAAATGTACTGGACACAATTACAAAATGACACCTTTCAGGAGAAGAAATACTGGACTTCACCAAAAAACAATAATCCCCAAAATCTGGTTAAAACTACAGAGTTTTGTAGTGCGGCCTGTTGCCACTGCGGTACAGCACAAACACAAATCCGGATCCCTTCCGCTGCCAGCCAATGTTAGAAACGGGATCCCTGGCTGGCCAGGGCTTGCGCCAAAGTCAGTCAGAGACCACCACTTCCACGTCAGGGCAAGGGAGTTACACGCCAAGATAACCCCTGCTCACCCTCTTGGTGACGTAGCACGAGCAGTAAGGCTAAACTCGGAGGCAATGTGAGTTAAGTGTTTGCGCACGCACCCCCAGCAACAACACCCAAGGCCTACCACGAAGGAAACTCCACACAAGGTTATATAAAAAATAGCCTTTGTATTATAGTAAAACACATTAGATAAAACCACACACTTTACAATGTGCCAACAGACACGGGCAGAATTTACAGGGGATTATGTACAGGACAGGGCCACCTGGACCACTGTCAGGGGTATGCACTTTTAGAACTAGCACTTGTTGTAATTAGCCCTTTGTAGGAATAATAATTCTTGTAGGTATAACACTTAGCACATAGAACATATAATGACTGTAGCACCAAAATAGTACATGTAGCACACAACCAGTAATCACTGGTAAAGGGTAAATAACTCAGACGCAACTCATACCACCTTAGGAAAATCACGCAGGGAACCAGGACCTTACTAGTAGGACCTATAGAAGGAAAAACAATCACCTAAGCATCAAACACATAACAAAGGGAAAGAAGCAAAACCCATGATGCATAAAACATTCAGAGGTGCAGGTAATAACGATTGCGCAGAAATCACATTAGCAGGTAAATCACAAATTGCGCAAGGTGCACATAGGCACAACACTAGAACTGTCCCTCAGGCCAACTGGCCTCGCAAGGGCTCAAATGCCCTTAGTCCCAAAATGTCAGGGCAGGCTGCGCAGGCCAACAAGAACAAGCCTAAAAGTGGCAGCTGCCCACTAAGTGCTGGGTAGCTGAAAGGCAATATGAACACATGCGTTGGAGCCTCGTGGGCTCAAGAACAACAATGGGGTCAACCACAACGTGGGAGCCTCGTGGCTCTAGCAACAACTACTGGGGCCTCAGGAGCCTCTCGGGCTCTACATAACAAATTTGGGCTGTGAGCCTCTCTGGGCTCTAAAACAACAATGGTGCCCTGGAGACTCGGGGCTCCTAATTACAAATATGCCCCCAAGAGCCTCGTGGGCTCTCAAAACAAAGAATGCCCCTTTTGCGTTGGAGCCTCTTGGGCTCTAAGAAAGAATGCCCTGTTGAGCCTCGCAGGCTCTAAATAAAGAATTGCCGCCCTTGGAGTCCCTCTCTAGGGGACTCGAAACCAACTGCCCCTGGACCCTCAACAGGCTCTACACACTGGAGGGGGGGCGGGCACCGGCAATGTGCCCCGATGTCCCCCCTCTCTCTAAGCTGCCCTCGCACTCACCGGCTTCCCTGTGCGCTGGCAGCTCTGCTTCTCCTGGTGCCGCGGGCGGGGCTCCTTCCTCAGGGGAACCTCGCTAGGCTCCGGACGGCTGCTGCAGGTTCCTTCTCGCTCCGAGGCTGCGGGGCGGGACTTCCGGCTAGGCCGCGCTGCAATTGGCCGGCCGGCCACCCACTTCCGGGTCATCACAGGCAGCACGGTAGCCCAGCGGGCTCTTCGCACACTCCTGGGCTGCGGCGGTGAATTGGAGGGTTGACAAACTCGGTAATTTAAATATGAAGCGAGGTGGGCTCTCGTATTGGGAATAAAACAGGGAAAATGCCGGGTGGGCACCGGCTTGGGTGCAGGAGTCCCTGGTGGGGTAAATGCGGCATGGCAGCCGCGAAAAAACAGCGAAATGCAGGGTGGACACCTGCTTTAAAACAAGAGGCACAAAGGGGGATCCCCATGCCGGGGAATCCCTCGAGGTAGGCGAAAGCAGCTCCGGGCTGCAGATAAGAGTGGGAGTGCTCCCAGCACTCAGGAAATAGCGCTCCCAGGTGCTAGGCAGAAGGAAGCGCTCCCAGGCGCTATAGTACAGGATCACAGCGCTCTTAAGCGTTATAAGTAAAATAAAGCTCCGGAAAAGTTCTGTAGGCAGGCAGAGGGTCAAGGCTGGGCCAGAGCCAGCTCACTGGGCCTCCAGGCAGGGAGGCAGTCCAAGTGGTGGTCCTCCTGGCATCCAGCAGCAGCAGCAGCCCCCCTCAGATAGGATCCTGGAAGAGAACAACATTCATGGGGACACGCCCCTTTTTATACAGCTAAATCCTTTGTTTGTAGGTGTAGGGTGGGGGAGAAACCAGTCGCAGTTGGTTTTGGAGTACTTTGTTTTCCCCAGCCACCCTTTCCATTCACCAGGCAGGCTAGGGTCATCAGTCGCACCACAGGGGGCGGAGCCAGCATTGTGTGGGGAAAGCCCAGCCCTATTCAGGACCCAGGTGCACCCCTCCCTCACATCACTCATGCTAATCTCTCCACTCACCACCGGGCAGACCCATCCAGACTCCTGGAGCCAGGCTCCCCAGCCAGCTCCAGCCAATCACACGCCAGCACACTTACTGCACACACACACCAATGTCTAGAAGTGGCACTTCCCCACTAGACACATACACGCCGCATATCATTGCGCAGCATACAATCTCACGAGTTCGCACATACCAAACTCGAGCCTGCACTCCCCACATATCAGGAATTAACATGGACACACACATTCCCTATGCATTCCTATGGGAGGGCAGGTCAGCCTCACCACACGCACACACTTTACCCTGGGACACAGGGAAAAAGTACGCAGAGACCAAAAATCTCCAACACAGATCACATACTAAAAGCAGAAAGATTAGGGGTGAACCTGCCAGAAGGGCCAAGTCCAACAGACAACCTAATTTATTCCTGAAATCTTTGGGATAGCTCTCGCAACTGTATGGGAGGGTAAGCATTGGGATCTAAATATACCCCAAGATCACCCTGATGGATCCAACTTATTACACAGTCCCCCTTCTTTGCAACATACAGCCTGATTCATGTACGGGCCGTTTTGCGTGTCCCTAATAGCGATTAATAGCGACTCGCTATTGAGGAAACGCAAAACGGCATTCATGTACTTTTCGGGGAAAAAATAGCGACTCGCACGCGGGCGCTAGAGCCGTTAGCGACCGACAAAAAACGCAGAAAAATCGCTATTTCCGGCTACCTGCGATCGGGATAGCGACTCGCAATCCCGATCGCACGGGATAGCGACTCGCAATCCTGATCGCACGGGATAGCGACTCGCAATCCCGTGGGATCGGGAATGCGAGTCGCAATCTCGCGGGATCTGGAAAACAGGAAGACGCATTACGAGCACCGTGATGACATCACAACCAGGAAGCAGCCAAATCCCACCCCCAAACAACACAGTGACGCTATCAGTCGAGTGTTCAAGACCGAAAGCTGCCGCTAAACCGCCGTTAGCGACTCACAACCCCGCCGAAATAGCGACCGCCATGTCAGACGAACCCCAGCCAGGCCCCAGCAACAGCGCTGGCCGCAAGCGCAAACTGAAATTCTCCGAACAGGAGCTGGAGAACCTCATAGAAGGGGTGGTGGCCAACCACGACCAGCTGTTTGGTGCCAACTCCCGGAGGGTCCCAGAGCAGGAGAAGAGGAGGATCTGGGTGGGGATTGCCTCCAGTGTCAACTCTGTGGGCGTTGCGGACAGGTCTCTGGAGGAGCTTAAAAAGCGGTGGTACGACCTCCGAGGGCGTGCCAAGGAGAGGGTGGCGGAGCGCCTTGGTGAGGCATCAGGCACCGGAGGTGGTGGACCGACTGTCCCACCCAACACCCCCCTGGAGGACCAGGTAGAGGACACCTTGGAGAGGGAGGCGTGTGTTGGCGTGACCCCTCTGGACTCCTCCCGCCCCACCCAAGACACCCAAGGTAAGTGGCATGCGACTGCGACCCTGTCCCCTATGACCGCCCCTGACCAAATAGGCTCACTCATTGGCCCTTAGTCATGCCTATGTTGTGCATCAGGAAATGCCCTGAAGCATTGTGGGAGACGTAGTATGTCCACAATGTAGTAGTACCACAATGCGGCCAGAAAGGTTCCAAAGTGCGCAAATACACAGCCACCCAGGGAATGACACCCAGCATGCATGTAACATCTGCACGTCTGACAGTCACATGCACCTAATGAGTATCCACTTACCCTCACAGGTGCGGGTGATAGCAGTGACTGTGAGAGGCTGCTGATCGATGAGGAGGCCCAGGAGGAGGAATCCCTACCTGAGACCCAGCCACCAGCCCCTGCAGCAGCGCCAACACCAGCAGCCAGGCCCCCCACCTTACCTGCTGCAACACCTGCAGGCCCACCGGCTGCCAAGGCCAGGCCCCCCGCCTCTGCTGCTACAACACCTGCAGGCCCACCGGCTGCCAAGGCCAGGCCCCCCGCCTCTGCTGCTACAACACCTGCAGGCCCACCGGCTGCCAAGGCCAGGCCCCCCGCCTCTGCTGCTACAACACCTGCAGGCCCACCGGCTGCCAGAGCCAGGCACCCCACCAATGTGCCTCCAGTGGCTGCCGCACCTGCAACACCAGCTGCTACAACACCTGCAGCACGTCCAATAAGATCTGGGCCAGCCACTTCCGCTACACAGCGGCCCAACAGCAGGCGGGGCAATGGGCATCTCCATGCCTGCATGAGCGTGGAGCGGCGCATGCTCCGCATACACCAGCGCCAGTCCCAGCAGCAAGGAGCCATCCAGCTCCAGCTTCATAAGATAGGCCGCAATGTGGCTGGAGTCAGCGAGAGGATGGACCGCATGACGGCGGCCATGGACCGCATGACGGCGGCTATGGAAGACAACACTGCAGCGCTGGTGAAGCACCGCAGTGTTGCAAGCAGGCGCCACCACCAGCTGCTGAGCCGGCTGTCCACCTATAGCCGCTCCAATTATGTCTCGGCAAATGCCACCACCCTGCTTGCGCGGCGCTCGTTGACCCAGCAGCACCAACTGGTCCAGTGCTGCGAGGATACTACCCGGGTGCTGGAGCACTTGACCACCGCCGTCACCGCACTGCACGCACCTGTGCTACCGGCAATTGTGGGGGGTGATGATGCTAGTGAGGGTGCCTCCAGTGTCAGCAGCCACTCTGCCACGCAGGCCCCCCCACCTAGGCGCAGCACCAGGGCTACGCCTGCTACAGCTGCCCAGGATGAGGAAGAGCCTCACAGGCGCCTGGGAATTGTGCGCCGGAGGCGCCAATGACATTGTGTCAGGGACACAGGCGCAGGCTGAAGTTAAGCCTGCCATGAACCGTCTCATGCAGTATGCATGAATACTGCATTTTGTAAATAGTTGTTACCAAGACCCTTTATTTTTTGTGATTCAAACAAATACATTTATTTTGGTGCACACATACGCCTTGTGTAATCATTACAGTTTGCATGCAATTGTGATATGTGGGGTGGGGGAAGGGGGTGGGCTAGAAATTGTTAGCTGTGATGTGGTTGCGACGTCTGTGGCCTTCTGCTGGGTTCTCCCCGCGTGCATGGTGCGCATGTGCTGGTGGCCGGTCGTCCCCCTCAGATTCACTGCCTGAGATGTCAACTGGTATCCGGCGCTTGGTTGCAATGTTATGAAGCATTGCACAGACAGCCACAATGCGGCAGCACGCTGCAGGACTGTAATACATGGCCCCACCTGTCTTGTGCAGTATACGGAACCTGCTCTTGAGCAGGCCAAATGTCCTTTCAATACAGTTCCTTGTCCGGATGTGCGCAACATTGTAGCGCCGTTGCTGAGGTGTGGCAGGGTTGAGGTAAGGGGTCAGGAGGTATTCCCGTAGGGCGTAGCCACTGTCACCTGAATGAGAGGAGCAGATGTTGATTGCCTGTGCAGCGCAGTTACTTCATAGCAATGTGACATTGTCGACAAAGTGTACTTACCAAGTAGGTGTCCTTCCCCAAACTCTCCCCTGATCAGTCGTGTGTGGAGTCCGTTGTGCCTGAAGATAAAGGAGTCATGGGTACTCCCTGGGTACTGGGCCACAATGTCAGTGATGATGGTCTTGGCATTGCAGACCATCTGTATGTTGAGGGAGTGGTACGACTTCCTGTTGCGGTACATATACTCCGTGCCAGCTGGTGGGCAGATGGCGACGTGGGTACAGTCTATGCAGCCAAGGACATGGGGAAAATGGGCAACATTATAAAATTGTAGTTTTGTGAGGTCCAAATCCTGTTGGCTCGTGGGAAATGTGATGTGCCAGTGGAGCTGGGTGAGCATGGCACAACAAAAGTGTGGAGGCAGCGTGACATGGTGGGCTGGGATATCCCCCCAGCAGCGGCTACTATGCCCTGGAAACTGCCGGATGCCAGGAGGTGCAGGCTGCACAATACCTGCACATGTGTGGGCACAGAATTGTTTCGCCGCGTTGGGTGCTGCATGATGGGGTCGAGTTCTTGTATCAGCCAGGTGATCATTTCCCCATTCAGCCTGTATTTCGCATAAATCTGTTCTCTGGTTTGCCCCAGCAAGGTGACCCGCTGCCGGTAAATCCTTGCCTGCCTCATGCGTCTCCTCCGTGCTGCTCGCTGTAGCCTTCGCCGCCTCACCACCATGTACATCCCAGGCTATGTGGAACGCCTATTGCTGCTGCTGAATGTCCTTATGTGTGATTGGTCAGGCCTGGACCTGTTGGTGATTGGCTAACAGTTTTTCAAATTTTGGTTAATCATGGCTTTTATGGTTACCACCTGCTTTGAGTTGTCCTTAAATTGCGCCGCGCAAATGTGCGATTTAGCGCTTTTTCGCTAATGTATTTCTTTCATGAATGCCGATTGAGACAATATTGCGTTTCGCTATTCAATTCGCAGATTCCGTGGTTGGTCGCTATTTCAGTATCGCTAATGCTCGACTTCCCGGAGTCTGCGACTTTTACAGCGTAATCGCTATTCCGCTCGCTATTATTTTTTAGCGATTTCGCTATTTCGTACTTGAATGCCGATTCCGTGTTTTGCACCCGCAATTGCGTTTTCGCAGCCATTGCGGGCGCTATTTCGCTTCATGAATCAGGCTGTATAATCTTACCCGAAACTAATCTTCCTCTGAACTCAATGAGACCTATGAAGTACCCATGTAGCTTGATAGGTTCCCCACCATAAGCCAAGGCTTAATATCTGGTTTAACAGATTCACTCTTCCTTTCAAATTTTTTAAATAAAATTCACCCGAGATAATTGTTATCTTAGCACCAGAGTCAAATAAAAGTCTCGTGCTAGCTCCTTCAACTAAGATGCTATCACAGGGACTACCCTTCTTTTTGTCCCCATTCACCATTTGTACGAGAATTTGTCCGCACTCATAGTCATCAATTTCTGACTCCTCACATTCATTGTCATACACTTCAACCTCCTTCACCTTGCGTGTTGGTTTACTTTTAAACAAGGAAGTCAAACGTCTTTTCTTGTTGCACTTCGCACACGTCTGATGTAAGGCTGGACACTGCTCATCATTCGCCAAGTGTCCCGTTTTACCACACCTGAAGCATTTAACACTTACCCATTTCTCATTAGCTCTTTCATTATGTACCGCTGTACCTTTTTGTTTCTCCTTAAAAGGAAGATCAGTTCTGCTCTTTATTTCATTCCTTAAATATGTAATGTATCCTTCCACTGTTTCCTCAGCACCTTGCAATATCTTTGCAAATTGATAAATTGTTCTTATTTTAGGTAAGAAATGCCTATCCAACTTTTTATGCATATTTTGTAGTAATTGAGACCATTTGCTTCTTCCCCAGACAATTCAGGTAAATGGTCGAAGACATCCTGGCCTTCTGACCCCAAACAATGTAACAGTAAGGATGATCTTCTTTCAGCACTGAGCGAGGAACCACAAACCCTTGAATACTACTTTTCACTTCTTCCATGGAATTGGAGGATCGCAGGCTCACTTAAGAAGAAGGATGCAGCAGTGACATTTTGCATTTTTTTTCTTTAAAAAAATTATTAGTTACTGGATAGATTAGTATATACCTCTCACCGCTACAGATTGAACTATAATATAAGTGTACTAGCAGATTGAGATATAGTAAATGTGTACTATAATGTGCCACAATACTAATACTATTAGCAATTTGTCACTAAATAAATCATCAAAAATGTTTCTACTAGATGCTGAGTATTTTAAAAATGAAATAATGATGAAAGCACAAAAGTATAATAATGTGGACAATGAAATATGCCTTAAATGAAATTAACATTACACGTGTGAGTAATTTCTACTAAAATCTATTAGATGGCGCTGTTGCATAACTTCCTTTTATAATCGGAATGTCACAATACCTTGAGTCCCTAATATGGAGAAGAGAAAAAAAAACGTTTACAAAATCAATGTTCACTAAAATCAAAATCCACTTCGATGTTCAAAATAATGCAAAACATACAAATCACTGAGACGTTGTTGTGGTTGATGTTGAGGCAATACGATGAAAACTAAGATCACTTAGGCAATGTTGATCCAAATGCGAAGAAAACACACGAAGTCCGATGTAAACTACCTTTGAAACATGCAAAATGGCTGACACCTGTGACGTACCGACGTGGCAGCGTAAAGCGTCACTAAACTACGGAGCCTTCTTTGTTCAGTCCGCTCTCCATGACCGCATTCCAAGAACAGCGCGTCGGGACGTGATTGCGTATCGCCTCACTAATCTACGGAGCCTCCTTTGTTGAATGGATGATGGCGTTCTGATCTCTCCTCGTCACACGAGTTGAGACTCACTCGTGGTGAATTTGAAAAAAAATGCCCACTCGCGGTGAGTTTCAAAAAATTCACAACTTCGTTAAAAGCATAGGCAGACTTACAAGAGTTCCATTGCAAGATTATAAAACAATCTTCTAACTTTTGGCATGTTATAAAACAAAATGATGCGCAATGCTTTAGCAGGCTTAAATACTTTTTATCCTTATTAAGCATGCGAACACTACAAGCACATAAGGGATTTTAAACAGTCTCCTTCCACAGTAGTAGATGCTTGTTTGAAGACACTGCTGGCACAGTAGATAGGTATTAAATAACGGAGCACTAAAATAATTCTTATTCTTATTGGCAATATAAATGTTCAGGATGAGCCTGCATCGAGAAACCACCAGGCACAAATTTAAATATGTAGGTTAAGTAAATGCGGCGAAAAGCTCCCGATCCTAAGGCGTTATCAAAGAGATCTATCCACATCCAAGAAAGGTTAACTGTAGATGTCTTTCTCTTTTTTCTTAATTAAGGTTTCCAAGTAGCAAATGCCAATTTTAAAGAAAATATTATGCTCCTCACCAATCTTCCTTTGTTGAGATTCTTTCCTTCTTTCTCTGCCGACTACGCCAGTGAAGCAGGTCCAATAATGAGTTGAAAACAGAAATAATTTCTTGTAAGATTTATTGTAAGAAGAATCTTATCCAACCACCAGCAGGTCAACCTGGAACTAACTGTCCAAGTTTACTTCCAAAGTCATCTAGAAATTCTGACATCACACTATGACACTATGTACATTCTAATATGACATATATGAGATTCTACTTTAACATTTCATGTACAGGAAATCATAAGCAGGTTACCACACCCCCTCCCCAAAGTGTGCAGCAGGCAATTATGGTACCTGAAGTTCTCTCAACAAAGATACTGTCCATTTAGCGGGTATTGATGATGCGCTTTATAGCGCTTAGGTAGCATGCAGGGCCCTCCTCCTCCACCTCCTCTTCAAGCGTGCTGCAGGCAATTCTAGTACTTGGAGTCTACTCAACAAAAATAGTGCATTACATAGTTGTTTAATTATTTTTAAAGCTAGTCCCATTCCTGAGATTCAATTAGGATTTTAATCTGCACTCTGGGTTTCCCTATGGGCCATCAAGCCTTCTTACAGTGAAAATCATTTTTGGATGCGAGTCACAGTATGGACGTTAACTTCAAATTTTTGCATTTCCCAATTTAGAAATACCCTGTTTCGTTGCCTACAAGGCCCGCATAGTGATGACATATTGATATTTATTTAAAAGTCAGGTATTAATCAGTCAAAAGGGTTTATTTTGACAGGTCGAATTGCAGTTTTTACACTGCTAAAGTCAGTGGTAGGCCTGAAGACGTGTTTACAATGGAACTGTAGGGAATGGCAAAATAAGTGGTGCAGTCCACTAGTGACATTTAACTTACAGGCCCTAGTTGCACTTTGTACCATATACTATTTACTTATAGGCAAGTTAAATATACCAATTATAAGTATACCAATTCAACCATGTGAAAAGGGAGTGCACAGTCATTTTACTACTTGTTTGTGGGGTAAAGTGTGCAAAGTTCTACTGCCAACAAAAATAAAGGGTCAAGAAAAAAGCAAAACAACTTGAGTAAATACAGACATATGGTACATTTTCCTGCAATTAACCTATGCACACATGATATCTAGCTGTTAGGGATACAGTTTCAGGACAAGAATAGCCATGCCTATTGATGCTTCAGAGCAGGCACTGTTTTTTAAGTTTCCAGTAGATTTTTGGAATTGGTTATAAAGAGAATAATGGCTTCATGTGCTGCTCTCCCTTGATGGTTTTGTTTTGTGAGAAAAGTAGAACAGGAAGAATGTCAATGGCTTATGATATGTGAAGGAATGGCTCGGCAGTCTGGGGTGCTGCTGAGCCATGCCAAAATGAACTAGCCAACCAAAAAACTGTGTTTTATGTTTTTTTAGTATAAAATAGAACAAGAATTCGAAGTGATGGCTCCATTTACAGGAGGACATACTACAAAAGCTTACTGTTGCTGAGGGGAGAAATTGCGAGACAAAATCGTGAATGGTGGTTTATCCAATGGTTGACCCTGCACCCAATGGGAACAGTCCAGCCTGAACTGCCAGGCCAGGTTCTCCCTGAGCTGGAAACAAGCATCCTAGGACCGGTTTCGGGGTTTCATCCCTCTTCAGCCAGCATAGCTTGATTCCAGTGGCATGGAGAGCATGGGGCTCACATCTGAGCATACCCGTCCCACTTGGGGTGACAAATGCAAAAAGAACTGTTGATGGACAGAATGCAGAACAATAGCCCGGCTGATGAGGGTTATGAACCCGAAACCGGTCCCAGGAGGCTTGTTTCTGGTCCAGAGAAGACATGGCGTGGCAGTTCGGGATGGACTGTTCCCATGAGGCACAGGGTCAGACTGATTTGCATATGGCCATGTCTGAACTGGGGTGGAGGGGTGAGCTAAAGAATGATGATGGATTAATCCCAGATCAGTTGACTGGGGGTGAGTGTTTGATTTGCTCAAGCGCTCTCTCCATCATCCCCTTTGGTATCGACTTGTTCTTAATAACATGTGATATATTGTGCTTTTATGATTTATATATTTAAAGCTCATTTGACTAGATTTGACTTGAGTAGTGATTCTAGTCTAAGGGAGTTCTCTGGCAATTTTCGAAGGGCTGTGGGTGCTCTGGGGGTTTTAGCTGCCTCACAGCAGCAGGATGGTCGACTCCTTGGAGACATAGGCAGGGTTTTGGGCAAAAATTCAGGTACTCTGTTTTCGTGTCAGCAGCACTTCTTTGTCTGTTTTCTTCTTAGGTCCATCAAACCTAAAGTTCAGGGTCCAGGGTTGCCACCCAAATACTACAATTGGGGTGTTACAGGAGGAGACTGACAGTAGCCAATAGGCTACCAACCTTTAGGGTGTCTACACCCTCTCTATGACCACTTCCTTTGGGGAGTGGTCACAACACTGACCCTAATTGGCTAATTCCCTCTCAAAACACGATGGAGGAAACTGAAAAGTGGGCTCCACATTACCTACCTCACCTTAGGGGTGATGCTGGCTGAATGTCGAAATCTGGTGGCTTAGTGGACTAATGTGTCCACATCAAGAGGCTGTGTTAGACTTTATGGTCACAGGTTCAAATCCTGGTGGGTCCACTCAGCCTTTCCGCCTTCTCAGGTTGATAAAAGTACCATTGAGTTGGGTAACAAACATCTGTTATTCAGCACCAAGAGGCCTATGGGTGAACTTTACAAATACTCATGTTATATTATGTTAATGTGGACCCACCTCCTAATTTAACGTACTTCCTCACCTGTCCGCCTGCCAAATGTGGAGCTGGACAGGGGTGTTGGCATCTTCCACTATCTGGAGATGCCTGGTTTGCATTTCAAAGGCTGCATCCTGCCTTGGAATGCCATTCTGGGCTGGAGGAGGTATGGGGCACCTCTAACCAGAGCAGGTTTGTTTCTGGCCTCTGAGAGAGCAGGCTCTCACCCCATGAGTTCAGAAACCTATCTGGTGGTGGCTGGCTGGCTAGGACTAGTCAGAAACCACATCAGTGTTTTAGGTTTTCGGGGGACCCTCTAAGGTGTCCCCTGTGTGCATTTATTAATAAATCTAACACTGCCATCAGTGGGTGCTTATTAAGATGAAATATTTGGTACTAAACATCCCAGAGTGCTGGGGATTGTTTAAGGACTGCCCGTCTGCGCCCGTCCGCGACCAGACGCGGCCAGCGGCCACGACCCTTGGCCCTATTAGTCACTCTCATATTACCTACTCGAAAGAGGCCCTTCTGGCATTCATCCCTCCTACCTGCTCCGAAGGTAAACTTATAAATTGTACACATACTCCTTTTGCATGTTCTGAATGTAACCTTTGTCTCCTTTCCATACCCTCTGAAATTGACTTGGAAACTGCCGACTTTCCACCAATACGCCATATACCAACTTCCACTCAACCTTTAGTCAACCACTCTTTTATTAGTCTAAATTGTAGATCATTACCTAAACATAAAAGGGATATTTATGATCTACTTACAGATTCACAACCAACTGCACCTTTTCTTACTGAGACCTGGCTGACCAATAGCTCAGGTCCAGATATAGCAGCTGCATTGCCTATTAACTACAGCTATATTAGCAAAAACAGAACACATAAAGAAGGGGGCAGTATCGCCATTATTTTTCGAAACTGCTATATATGTCAATGGATAGATCTTGACATCCCTAATTGTGAAGCTGGATCCTTTAAGCTTAATTTATCTCCAAACTTTACACTATCTGGTGCCTTAATATATCGAGCCCCTGGCACTGCCAGCATGTGGGAAGCCTCTTTTCCCGAGCTCATTGCACCATTTTTACTAGAGGCAACTAACTTTTTGATAGTTGGTGACCTAAATATTCATCTAAATGACATCTCTAGTCACACCAGCACCAATTTTATAGCAGATCTACTGGCCTTAAATCTCACCCTTCATAATGAAGGTCCAACCCACAAGGCAGGCAATTTCCTTGATCCAATCTTTTTCAATCAAGATAACATCTCCTGCAAACCATCGAAACCTATCCCGTGTTCTGACCACCATTTAGTGGAATTTACAATAGCAATGCCGCAACTGACCATTTCTTGTAGAGCTCCATCTGGTCCCAGAGTTTTAGGAAATTGGAAAAAGTTGGATTCTACCAAGCTTAACACCTGTCTTAGGGACACTAGGCCCCTCACTAATATAACAAATATAGGTGAAGCTACAGTTATTCAAAATTGGCTTAGTTCTGCCATCAACACATGCCTTCCACTGAAAAATAAAAAACAAACTCCTCTTCACCCTCCCGCTCCTTGGTTTACAGATGCCCTCAGACTTGGAAAAACGGCCTGTAAAAATTTAGAGCGCAGATGGCGTGTCCATTATGATTCCGTACAAAAATCATTATATAAAGCAGCCCTTCTGAACTATCATGCTAACTGTGCATCAGCTAGAGCTGAATTTGCTAAAACAACTATTGAAAATGCTCAAAATCGGCCAAAAGCACTTTTCAAAATAGTCCAGGAACTCTCTGGTTCATCCTGTCAACCAAAAGCACCTTCCCTGGACTCTGCACAGTGCGATGTTCTGGCGGAATTCTTTAGGAATAAAATTGACAAAATCTGTGAGGAATTCAAAGATCCAACTATCTTTCCATCAGCTTCGAACTCCCCGGTATGCCTGTCCAAATCTGAAAAAGTTATAACAATCTCCGTCCTAGATACCCATCCCCAGCTTCTAACCAACTGGGTCCCCCTCAACCTGCTTTCATTACACAAAATTATAACAACCATCAAATCTGGCTCTCCCCTCGACCCCTTTCCTCCCCAAATCCTCCCTTCACTTGACACTCCCTCACTAACGCTCATTTTAGAGCTGCTAAATACCTCTTTGAGAGAGGCTGTTGTCCCAAAATCATGGAAACATGCCATGGTCTCGCCCCTTTTAAAGAAATCCACTGCAGATCCACAGGATCCATCTAGTTTCCGTCCAATTTCATTGCTACCCTTATTCTCCAAAATTTTGGTGAAACATATTGTCTCCCAACTTACACACTTTACAGAATCCAACCATCTCCTTCACACATCCCAATCTGGTTTTAGGACAGGATTCTCAACGGAATCCACCCTACTTGGGGTTTCTGAAACCATACGCCGGCAAGTTGATGATGGGGAGACCCTGGCACTTATATTACTCGATCTAAGTGCCGCATTTGACACGGTCTCCCACACCATCCTCCTTAACATCTTGCAAGCCTGTGGCATCACAGGACCGGCACTGGCATGGCTTAAAAGCTTTCTCTCTGATAGAACTTTTCAAGTCTTTTCTGCCACATCCTCATCTAAACCCCACAATCAACCTTATGGGGTGCCTCAGGGCTCAATACTTAGCCATTTGGTATTTAATTTATACATCAGTCCCCTTGCCTTCCTAGCCGAACAATCTGGGTTGACAATCTACTCATATGCTGACGATACCCAGATTGTGTACTCTCTCTCAGAAAATGCACATTCTAACCCGTCCTCCCTCCATTTGGGCCTTACCAACATTGCCAGTTGGATGCATGAGAATAAGTTAAAACTCAATGGAGGAAAGACGGAACTACTTCTGTTTGGAAAACAAACCTCCTTGTGGGGCCCACAAAATTGGCCCTCTCAGATGGGGCCCACCCCCCCCCCCCCCTCTAGCACTGCTCGCAACCTGGGCATAATTTTTGATGAAGACCTGTCCATGAAACAACAGACGGTTAGAGTGGCAGCCACGTGTTTTAACATACTCAAGTGGCTTAGGAAAATCAGGTGGATGCTCCCCCAGGACACATTAAAAACCGCGGTCCAAGCTCTAATCACATCTAGGCTGGACTACGGTAACATCCTATATCTGGGAGCTTGCAAGGATGTTACTAAGAAACTACAAACAGTGCAAAATGAAGCTGTGAGACTGATATGCATGTTACCAAAAAGATCCTCTACGTCATCTGGTCTCCGGAATCTCCATTGGCTCCGGATCGAACAACGAGCAAAATTTAAAGCTCTGTGTTTCATGCATAGAATCAAGGCTGATAAGGCTCCTGCCTATCTGAGCTCCTTGGTTAAGAAATACGTCCCCCCCAGAATCCTACTTTCCTCGACTCAACATAAGTTCCAGGTACCTAGGATCAAGCGAGTTAGACAGGGAGGTCGCTCTTTTTCCTATTTGGCCCCCTCATTATGGATCTCGCTCCCACTTCAACTCCGCAAAAATGAATGCTATCTGCAATTCCGTAAGAACCTGAAGACATGGTTGTTTAACCAATAATCAGATTTCATCTGCTCATTATTTTTCTCTCCCTTGTTACTTTGTTTCAGTTTCTTTCCTAGCGCCGGGAAACCTTAGGGTAGCTGTTGCGCTCTACAAAAATAAATATAATATTAATAATAATAATAAAGGACGGGTGCCCAGTCCATGTACTCTCGATGGCTTCCTTGTGCACTTATAATATCCAATAATTATCTTAGATAGGGTAGGGCCATATCTGCTCAATCCATATATGTCCACACATAGGATATAGTGCACCTTGCCTTAGGGCTGTAAGGTCTGCAGTAGGGGTGGCTTACCTATACCTCATGGAGTGTGTATGTGCATGGCACACAGGGGTGTGTGCCATGTCAATCTTCAGTTTTCTCTCTACCATGACAAAAGCCTGAAATGGCATTTTTTTCATGATCTTGGTGAGGGTTGCTAGGGTGGCACAGTTTGTGCCGCAGCCCTAGTGGGCCCTCTTCAGTCCCAATGCCCCAGATGTGCCTATTGAGGTTCGGTTTTAGAGAAAGAACACTAGTACTGGGAACCTGGTTAGCAGGGACCCAGTACTCATCATTCAAAGTTGCACCAAAAAACAAGGCAAAAATTGGAGGGGTACAGCAACACAACCCCACTTTCCTACATAAATCCAAAGGACCTGCTGGGAGAGCCTTCTGGTTCACCACGGAGCTGAAATCCCCCAAAGCAACTGCAGCAACTAGAAGGAAGTGGCACACTAGCAAAGAGACAGGAGCCAAAACAAACTTCAAGACAGCACTTAACCAGTATTTCCGCCTCCTTAAATGTAAATGTAAATGTAAATGTAAATGTAGTTGAGCTTATATAGCGCACAGCTACCCGCAGTGGGTTTCCCGGCGCTTGCTTAGGGAACCCGTCCTGGTATTCCCCTGTGAGATATCAGGGTATCCACAAGGTGAAAGTCAGGCATCCCGCCGCGAGGGGCCGTTGTGGAGATTAAGCAAGCTATTGCCCAGAGTCGCAGAGTGTGAACCCGAGAGTCGAGGAGGCACCGGGGCGAGAATTATCGAGTCCGTGGAATTTTTAGCCCAAGACCCGCCGAGGCGGGGAATTGAACCCTGGTCCAGGACCGATCTCAGCTTCCGGGTCTGCTGCCTCTAACCCCTGAGCCACACTTCTCCACTAAAGAAGCAAAGACCACTCCCCTAGCAGACTGCATAGAAGCCAGCACAAACTGCAGCAAGGAGCTCTTCGCCATCATGAAAAAGTTCTCCAACCCATGAGCCACCGAGGCTTCCCCCCTCCCAAGAACTATGTGACACCCTGGCGGACTTCTTCCATGACAAGATCTTAGCCATCTACAAAACATTAAAACCCCAACACCCGCCGCCGACAGCTTCAGCCTACTCACACCCACGTACACAAACCCCGAACAGCTGCTCACCCACTCAACTCACACTATCCACCATTAACTCCCTGCACTCGGGAGTACCCACTGACCTCTGTCCCCACCACATCTTCAACATTGGGAGCAAGATGATTGGTGACAAGCTCAAGAAAGTCCTGAACACCTCCATCACCTTGGCCTCCTCCCCTGAAGACTGGAAACCTGCTGAAGTGAGGCCTTTCTTGAAGACCCAGCAGAACTACCAGCCTATCTACCTATTATCTTTTTCAGCAAAGGTTCTTGAGAAGGCAATAACCAGAAACTCACTGAACACCTGGAACACAACAATCTCCTGGACCCCTTTCAGTTTAGATGCCGAGCCAACTACAGCATTGAGATAGCCCTGATCGCAGCCACCGATGACATCAGGATGAAATGGCAGTCCTCATCAATTCTTCAGCTACCTTCAACACAGTCTTGCATCATATCTTAATCAACAAATTAGACCACATTGGTATCCAGGGAGATGTCCTCAAATCAATCATCTCACACCTCACCAGAAGAACCCAGAAAATCTGTCTCTCACAGTTCACCTTGGAACCCAAGAAGATCTGCAGTGTTCCCAAAGGATTGTGCCTATGCCCCACCCTCTTCAGACACCCCCCTGGCCAACATAGTTTTTTTTTTTTTTTTTAAACCTTTATTAGCAAGAAAGGAATACAGTTATCGGCCTACAACCGCCAG
This sequence comes from Lissotriton helveticus, assembly GCF_964261635.1. Classification (NCBI taxonomy): domain Eukaryota; kingdom Metazoa; phylum Chordata; class Amphibia; order Caudata; family Salamandridae; genus Lissotriton; species Lissotriton helveticus. The sequence continues at coordinate 937,275,435 of NC_136063.1, read as the reverse complement.
GGCCGGCCATTCACAGACAATAACAGTAACGCAGTAAGACACAGCTCATCAGCCGACAACCGAAGGTCCGGCAGCGATAGTGCACGATAGTACTCAAAAATCTACAGTGAAAGGATATTGAAAAGGTTTCACATTTTATACAATTAAACAACAAGACGTAACCAAGAGAAAGAAAGAGTCGAGGCTGTACCCAACGATGCAATGTCCGTTCCATATGGCATGGGGAGAGGCGAACAAAGAACAGTGTTAATAAACAGGAGAGAGTCCGGATGAAGGGGGGGGGGACACAGAGCAAGAAACATATCGTAGAACACGGTAAAGTAGAAAACCGAAACGTACAGTCAAGGAGAACAAGGAGTGTCGGGAGGTTCAGCAAGGGGGGGATCACAAATCTCCCCTCGGTATGAGTTCCATTGGTCCCATATCCTACCCCATTTCTTGGGCCTGCCACGGGAGACGTATACAATTTTTTCTCTGAACATGCACCAGTCCATATTCTCCTCCCAGGTATGAAATGATGGAGCTCTCTGAGATCCCCACATTTGAGCTATGTCCCTTTTCGCTACCATGTTTCCCAGCGTGACCCATTGAGTCTGGGCAACAGTGCAGTCATTCGGCTCCCAGATGTTCAATAAACAGCGCCTGGCCTCAGGCAACAGCTCAACGCCCGTCACCTCACCCATCACCGCATGCACTCCAGTCCAAATAGACACCACTTCCGGACATTCCCATATGATGTGTAGGAAGGTAGCAAGCACACCACATCCACGCCTACACAGCCCATCCGCAGAAAAACCCATATGCAACAATCGTGGACCCGTGACATAGACTCGGTGCAGAATCTTCAGCTGAACGAGTCGCAAACGCGCCGGGATCGCAACCTCTTTAGGAGAGGATATCGCAGCCTGCCAGTCCTCATCATCCAACTCCAGCCCATCGTCAGTCCAAGCACAACGAAGCTGAACAAGCAGGTCTGAACGATCATTTATGAGCTTTTTATAGATAAGAGAAATAGTGCTGTCTGGAACATGTCCGTCCAGCACCCTGTCCTCCAGGGGAGAACACTCCGGGATAGTAGATCCGGCGGGAAAAACCGATGCAATGGCATGACGGACCTGAAGATAGCGAAAATATTCCGTATCCTTCAAGTTACATTCCTGTTTCAATTCAGCAAAGGTCTTAACTCTATTTTTAGATCAGAGGTCGCCCACTTTACTAATACCAATGAGGTCCCATCGATCGAAACCCTTCGACGTCCACAGGTCACCCAGTCTCTCCGCGGCAAACAAGGGGGTCGCTCTGGTCAGCTTATCCGACCACCCCGTAGCCGTGGTCGCGCTACCCCATACCCGCACCGCCACTCCAGTGGGACCCGTCAGGTTCCTTCTGGCGCCTCGAGAATAGAGCGCCCTGTAATAATTGCCCCCGGCAGCAGCCACCGATCCATCTCAAATGCAGGATTAGGAACTGGACTGTACATAGTATGGTTAACAGCGCTCAGCTGAGATGCCCAGTAGTATCTTTTAACATCAGGCAATGCTATCCCACCATCGTACCAGGGCAACGTCAACTTTGCCAGCGCAATGCGGGGCCGACCTGCCCACACTAGTCTCCTCTGGAGGCCCTCGATTTCACGAAAATAACTGTCCGGCACTAAATCGAGTGTGTTCTGGACGGCATACAGAAAACGAGGGAGAGACATCATCTTAAACAGGGCTGCTCTACCCAAGGGGGACAATGGTAAACTGCACCACGCCGCAACGTCCGACCGAAGCCGGGCAAGCGGAGGTAGCAAATTCCGCTCGTAGCGTACCATGGGGTCGAGTGAAATATAGATCCCCAAATACTTAAAGCCACCTGTAGAAACCGGGATCGGGCAAGTGCGGGGCAGAGAGGGTGAGTCCCCAGTCAATGGGAAAATACAAGACTTGGCCCAATTAATGACTAAACCAGAGTTACGTCCGAAGGAACCCAAAACGTCGAAGAGGACTCCTAGTGACTTACGGGGGGAGGTAAGGTACAGTAATATGTCGTCAGCATACAGTGATATGCGATCTTCAAAGCCAGGGGCCCATCGAATACCCTTGAGTGAGGGCTCCCAGCGGAGCCACGCGGCAAGGGGTTCAAGCGCAAGCGCAAATAGAAGCGGCGACAAAGGGCACCCCTGCCTCGTGCCCCGTCCAAGAACAAAGGGCTCCGAGGCTCTACCATTAACCACAACCTGAGCCAACGGCTGCTCATACAGACGCTTGAACCCTGCAATGAACTTCGGGCCAAAACCAAATTTAGCGAGAGCAGCCCACAAATATGGCCACTCGACCGTGTCAAAGGCCATTGAGGCATCAAGGGAAACCAAGATGGCCGGTTCATCGAGAGAGACCCCCCCCTCGCAAGGACACCGTGAAGGCGGCGGAGATTGAGCGCAGTATTACGATGGGGAATAAAACCAGACTGGTTCCGGTGTATCAAATCGCTAATCACCGTGATCAGTTGGTTTGCCAAAAGCTTCGCCAATATCTTGGGTTCCGCGTTCAAAAGCGAAATCGGTCGATACGATGAACAGCACTCGCGGGGCTTGCCATCTTTGTGGATAACCACAATGGACGCCAGCCGCTGGTCCCTAGGAAGGGACCCAAGGTCTCGCGACGCCGCAAACATCTGACAAAGATACGGTGCCATTTTGTCCGGGCATAGCTTGTATAATTCGACTGGTATACCGTTCGGACCAGAGGCCTTCCCCGAGCGAAGGGAGCGTATAGCGAGCGCAACCTCATCAGTGGAAAAGTCCGCCTCCATAAGCACCCTGTCCGACTCTGAGAGACTAGGCAAAGCGAGATCACGAAGCAACAAGTGCGAGTCCTCTTCCGGCCTATTCGACACCGCCGCGTAAACAACTCGAAAGTGTTGGACAAACACCTCGACTATCTCGATCGGGTCCACCACTCGCGTTCCGTCAACTTTCTCAACCTCAGGCACCACACAATTCAATCTATCACGTTTGTCCAGCCAAGCAAGCAACTTTCCCGCTTTATCACCCACATCGTACAAACGCCCCTGTTGCACACGGTTCATCGCCTCGGCCGCATCAGTTACCAAAGTCCTGTATTCAGATTGCTTAAGAGCCAACAAGTACAATCGCTCGGGTGTAACCCCAGACTCCAACCGTTCCTCCAGACCAGCAATTTCAGTTTCCAAGCTCACCACCTCCTCATTTTTGCGCCTCCTTTCACTAGCGATCAAAGATAGAATCTGTGCACGAATCACAGTTTTATAGGCCTCCCACAGGGAGACCGGGGAGGACACTGATCCCTCATTTTCAGCAAAGTAGAAGTCCACACACTTGACCACCTCCGATCTAATTTTGGGGTTTTGAAAATGCCATGGATTGATCGGGGCAATCCGACCCTCAGCCCCCAACTGTACATCGATGTGGAGCCAAAGCGGCGAGTGGTCAGAGATCCCTCTAGCCAAGTGTTTGATTTCCGTACCGAGACCAACTGCACCACCGGCACGAGGATATAGTCGAGTCTCGAGAGACTCCCATGAGCTCCCGAGTGGAAGGTGTACTGGAGCTGTCCAGCGTGCAGTTGTCTCCAACAGTCCGCCAACCCAAAAGCATCCAAAAATTTCCCCAACCATAACTGCGTTGCGGGAAGGAGCCTGGGGGGGTTACAGTCACTCTCTCCATTAACCACAGAATTAAAATCGCCACCCACTACCAACAAACCATCAGGGAGCCCTAGAACCACCCCACCCAAATCGGTGAATGTAGTAGACTGCAGACCAGGTGGAACATACACAGACAGTATGGAGATCGACTTTCCCTCCCACCTCCCCGAAATAGCCGCATAACGGCCTCTGTCGTCCAACACCGTGCTATCTATCTCCAGGGGGAGGGAATTCCTAACCAGGATGCCCGCCCCTCTCGATCCAGTGGTAAAGCCGGAATGGGCCACCAAACGGTAACCTCGTCTATTCAATGCATGACACGTATTTCCCACCAAGTGTGTCTCCTGGAGCAAAACTACATCTGGGGAGCATAGCTTCAAGTATTGCAGTACTATCCCCCGCTTTATTCTGTCACCAAGACCGTTAACGTTCCAGCTCAATACCCTGAGCCCCCTACCCCCCATCCCAGAAGTAAACAGTCCGCCCCCCCCCCCACCACGGAACAGGCACATAACAACAAATATAAAACAAAGCGCAGCCTCGATGCAAACAAGAAAGTAAGAACCCCCCACCACCCCCAGTGAACCCGCAAAACACAAACCCCCCTCCCTGCACCCCTGCGGTAGACTAAAGAGCCACCCCAACTTGCAGTGTGCCTGTCGCCCCATTAAACTAAGCTACAAAAAGAGAGAAAAAGTCCCCAGAGAAGGAAGATTCCCCATTCCCCCCCACCCCCGGGTATTCACACTATAAAACACAGTCTCTGAGCCACTGCCGTGAAATCAGGCTCGCCGATGTAGACTCACTACTCCTGTTCTTCCAGGCCGCCTTCAGCACCCCTCGAGCTCTCCGGTCCATCATGGCGCGTTGACAAAGTGTCCAACCAGTCACTGGCCACCTCAGGGCAGTCGAAGAAAAATGCACAATCTTCATGCTCTATCCTCAGTCGGGCCGGGAAAAGCATAGCATATTTCAGTCCCATATCTCTAAGGCGTCTTTTCACTCCCGTGAAACCCATCCGTTGTTTCTGCACCACCTGAGTAAAGTCCGGGTAAAAACTGATCGATACATTCTCGAATTTGGTGGGTCCATTCGTGCGTGAGGCTTGCAGGATAGCGTCCCTGTCCCGAAAATTAAAAATTCTGGCAATTATGGGCCGCGGAGTGGCTCCCAACTTCGGCTTCCCACCAGCGACTCGATGAGCCCTCTCCACAGCAAAAAATTTACTAAGGCCCTTCGGTGCCAGGTGTTTCAGCACAAGGTCCTCCACCAGGACGTCCACGGGCAAGTCGGCGGAGTCCTCCGGAACACCCACGATGCGAACATTGTTGCGTCTGGCCCGGCCCTCGAAATCCTCCAGCCGACGGGCAAACAGATCATTGGTCGTCCGGAGATTGCGGACTGTGGCCTGGAGATCCGAGACATCCGTGGTCAGACTCGCAGTCTTGAGATCAAGGGACTTGACCCGTTCATTAGTTTTCCCCAAGTCCGCCCTGATGAGAGTGACCTCGATCGCCACCGTGTCTATCTTAGCTGCCAATGTTTCATATTGCTGGCCCATGGTGGTGCGGACACTCGCAATAGCGCCCATAACGTCCTTCAAAGTTGGCTCCTCAATTTCAGGAGCAACGTCGCCAGTTCCGTCGAGGGCCCCACTCGACCCGCCCGGGGAGCCCTTAGGACGAGTAAAGCGATCAATAGTCTGGGATTGGGCAACCCCTCCTCGGGACGGGCCTCTAGTGGTGCGCTTCTCGACAACCGCCCTGCCCGCCATGATGGGCAACAAACTCCGACGGGACCTTTAGGATCAGGTCAGAGTGATTACCGACGCGGCAAGCTCGTAAAGGCGAGAGGGCAGGGATCCAACGCTGGCTGAAGGTTGGCAGCAATAACAGAGCCGGTGCGCCGAGTGGCTGCAGGTCGCCGATCACAACGACCAGAAACGAAACCGAAAGTACCCCAAGGGCAGAGGGCGTGGCGTATCAGCCGTTGTTGTTCAATTGCCACCTGGGTACCTCGGGGACTCAAGCCCCCGGTTGGCATACGATGTAGGCCTCAAAGTTCAAAGCGCAGTAAGTCCGGTGTCCGGCGGCCAAATCGATTTCTGAAAAGAATGTGAGCATCAGCAGGGCATCAGGGTAGTGATAAGTACCCGTCGTCCAAATCAGGATTATTCACAGGATAGTCGCGGGAGGCGGAAAGGGTCTCGGGAGCCCTAAGCTCACACGTCCATCTTGGAAACGCGCGAAGCTCCTCTTGCCAACATAGTTGATCACATTAACTTCACATTATCTCCAGCACCTATACCCAACTCATCCTCTCACTGCCCGAAAACCCCTAGCATAGTAGATGGTGTAGAAACCACACATAAGGCATGGAAAGTTAAATGTGACCTATAAACACCAGCACTTATTGTGCCATTCACTAACGTGACAATGGAAAGCATGGCTTCAGGTCTAACATTATAGCCTGACAGCTGCAGTGCAAAACCTGCTGTGTAACCTGTTAAAAGAATACATTTGACTGGTGAAAAAAAATCCTTTTAAATACCAAGTCCCCCTATGTAGGCCTTGTAGCCCCAAGGACGGGTGAATGGTATTTAAAAGTGGCACAGGTTTAAAATTGTTACCATGTCCTTATAGTGACAAGACTCCTAATCCTATTTTCAGGGTGGCAGCAGGCCTACAGAGTACAGATTAAAATACAGAGTACAGATTAAAATACTAATACTGTTTTGTAAACTAAGACTTTGGTTTAGCTCTACTAGGTTCATTTTCACACCCAGGGGTGACATAAGTGCACTTAGTTAAATGCACCAACACTTTAATGTGAAAAACAGGTTATTGTAGCACCGCAGAATCCCACTCAATGCATAGTTGAAGTGCAGGCAATGCTTTTAGGTTAAAATCAGCCCCTAGATAGGGATCCAAGGACACTGTGGTGAGTAGGAACAAACCTATTTTGTTGCCTGCACTGTCACACACACAAATTGCACTAAGAAAAAGACACTTTAACCAAAAGCCTTTTATTTTAACCATTATAATCTGTTTCTTAGCACATCTAAAATCACCACACAAATGACATACAAGCACAAATGATTGTCACAAACGACTAGCATAAAATTAACTTTTCTCAACCATAGTTAAAATGTAATCTAAAACCAATTATGTGCACTACTCTAGGAGCACTGTAGTTGTCAAAAGTTGGGGAGGCTGTGTTCCCTGTGAAAAGGCAAACGTGTCACGTCTTCTCCACTGTACCTTCAACCTGGCTTGATATCAGCGTTCAGTAGAAAGTGGATGTGGTAGTATCTCTGGCAGTCAAGATCTTCTAAGGCTTATGAGGAGAGTTGAAGAAGCAGTCAACTGGCAGCCCTTATATTCTGTATCTAATCTAAATGGGAATTTCAACATAACTTTAGGAATGCCAACAAAAGTTATAAGCTATGTGCATAAAGATGCTAGTCTTGGATGCATTCTACACTACACTGTGTTGGCTATTGTTCTTGTCTGACCTTCAAATAGAGATAACAAGGCACTTGTCCCAGTCTGATGTTGCATCACGTGTTATCAATGTCATTGTCTGAGTTCTTGAAACTTTCACAGGTTCTTGGAAAGATAAGGACAAACAACATCAGCATCAAAGGCAGACTTGTTGATTGTGCAAAAATAGAGAAAATGTAGTCTCAGCCTGCTTTTGATGAGTCGGGTTGTTACCTCAATACTGCATTTCAGGAACAGGACCAGCTAGAAAAATAATTATACCACTATTTTTTATAGGTATTTAGCATCTAATTCAAATGTGAATTTGGATGATTAATACACTTTAAGGAAAGATAACTTTGAAAAAGTCACCTTTTCCCTGCCTGAAGTTCCTGCAGGCTAATTTGGATTGGCTCCCAAGTAACACTCAGCCTGTACTTAGCTAATATGAGATGTAAAATGTGTACCAGGAGCTACACAAAAGCTCATTATAATGGGTGGGTCAATCTGATTGGGCTGGGGTGGCTCCTTGCAGCTCAGCAGAAAAGTGGGGAGGGTCTGTAAACCTATTTGGCATCCCTAGGTTTAAATCAATACCTGACAGGTCTGGGGTCCTGCCACAAAAAGTATCAAACTGTAGTTCCACAGTGTTGAATTCAATTGTAGGTGTTTCCTGTGTGCAGCTCTCTGCAACATAAAACATTAGTCTCTTTCTGCTTAGGGACTAAAACACGTTTTCAGTCAAAAACCTCAGAAGTTCTAGAGCTTCAGCTTTTGCAAATGTGACCTTCAGCTCCTTGGTGGTGGATACAATTTCAATCGTGTTCCATGTGGAGAAGAGCTTTTCTTCAGAAAAACAAAAAGTCATTTTTTGCATTAGGAATTAAAATTTGTTTTGAATTTTTCCACTTCCAGGCTCCAGTGGGATCAATCTACTTGGTGTATCTGACCTGTGCTCCATCATGTTCGCCCCACATTGGGCTGAGGTTCCAGTCTACCACAACCGTTGACTCATATTGATGCTTTATGGCACCATTTCACCTTAATTCTTTACAAAATTCATATCTCCGGTTGCCCTTATTGGAGTTTTGTGATTTTGTTTGTTTATGACAATTTATTCCTTGACCTCTAAATTGGAGAGGATTTTTTAGTGTTTTTTCTTTTTTACTGTTTTTGTACTTCTAAGACCTTTGCACACTTTTGTTAAGTTACCCCTGTCTGCTCTGTGCCACAGCTACCATAGGATGAGCTCACATTTAAATTACTGAAATGTGTGACAGGTCGTAATAGGAGGGTGACTTTATTACTTGTGGCGGATACCAATCAATTCCAACTAGTAAACATCTTTCTTACAATAATCATCCACTTGTCCTGTGGCAGAGTGTTAAGTAAAACTAAGGTACATGTTCTCCAAAAAGACATCGGTTTCATAGCTATGTCTTTTTCTTTAACTGAAGATTGATAGTCCTCTTGCATTCCCATCCTTAAACATTATCTTGTGCAATAACGGGTGTGGAGGGCACCTCATAAAAGTGCTTTATTGGGGCTGTATCTGCTTCTTGTAAGATGATAAACACCAGGCAGATTAGATTGTCCCTCAGCAATGTGAAAGTTGAACATTTTAATGTAAATTTTAACCTCCTAATGATATAGAAATGTGCTTTAATGTATCAATAGAAAATGCATATCAAAATAAGCTGTTAGAGAATTTGCTTTTATTAAACGCGCATGAAGTGAATATTCTGCCTATTTCTGCAAAAAGCCTACATTTCTATTGTTCCTTCAAAGTTTTCCTGATTCATTCCTATCCCTTTAAGAAAAAGAAATGCCTTTTTGTAAATGATGATCTAAAGTCATAACTGGACTGTAGAGCTTGATATTCTCGTGAAATGCGGCGTTTGCTGCAAAAATGTATTTCTTTCCTTCCCCCACCATATGACTTCATTATATTTTACATTGTTTCGGCTGACACATACTTATAATGAACAAGTATATACATTTTAAAAAAAATGCTTGTTGCAGGTTTAAATTCCATGCTCTACCCAGGCCATGTCAGAAATTAATGTTTCATTTCATAGAGCAGCTCATTGTTATACATTGAGACACTGAACAGCCTGCAGTTTAGGTTTGCAAAAGGTTCTCATGAGAGCCTTCCTAGATGTATCTTTTTGTAATATGCTGTAGCCACATTCAAAAAACAACATGTCAACATGGACGTTTACCATGGGAATCAAGGGAAAAGAAGATGGACCATAGGAAGATCCTTCCTCTTTGGCTATAGCTGACATAACTATCTGTTTTTGCAACATGTTTTGTACTTTCCATATAGTAAGTGTTAATAGCTACAGAGAGTTAAGGCATTCTATGCACCTCTAACCTGCCATGTCTCTAGCCCAAATTGCTATAAGTTACTGCTAGCATCGATTTTTTTTGGTTCCCCTTACTCTTTGTGAGGAGACTTTCTATATTTATGCTGATCATAGCTACTGCTGTGATTCATTCCTTCTACTTGTTATAATGGTTGCTAATGCAGCCGCTAGGAGACTCGGCTGAGTTTCCAGAACTGCTCTTTATGTGGAGTTCGACCTTTTCATAGTTATCAGTCTTTTGCTCTAAAATTCATACTTGCTCTTTTCAAAAAAAGCATTCTTTATGTGTTCTAGCTGGGATAGGTTATGCCTTTCAGTTTAGGATAGGGACTAATTCCTACATGGAACACACTGTTATTTTCTATGCTTGTTCCAACTAAATTTTCCTGATATTTCTGTAAATGTATTCATTCGATTAATCTAAATAAAAAGACAAAAATACAGACTATTCTCTTAATGAGAAATACAGCTTTTACAACTTCTTCAAACCTCTTATCCGCGACTGAACATTAAATGCTGTAAGCTTATTTTTTTTAGAAATGTATTTAGGTTGTGCTCCGTTCTAATTCGGTGGCAAAGATTAATCGACCAGAAGAGGTGTGGAAATTGGAGGTTCGCTGAATCAGTTCAAAGTTGAGTTACCTATTAATTTTAATGAGATATCTACGCTCACAAAAGACAACATGGAGTATCCGAATAAACTGCCTTATAATAATGCAGCCCTCACTACCCCTTCTCCCAGGACTTGACCTGCATCTTATCCCCATCCATACTGATGTGTACTAATCAACATTCAACATATTTCAAAAAGTGTGGAAAGTCTACCCCACAGAAGAGGCAAATAGGACCACAAGTATTTTTTGCTAAACTTTGCTGTAGACCACTCCATGATCACCCACATCTAGGGCAGCAGGATGCATATGGCATGAGAAATGATGCTGCTGACCTGTTTCACTGTGGAATTAGTGGGAGTGTAGGAGTACAAGCACCTTTTCAGACCACACTGGATGCTCCATAACACTCTGAGGAAGTCAAGCTACTAGAACAAGTATTGGCAGGGTACCCTGGAGCAGAGAGAGTGGCCACAGGACACCCACCTTGTCATCATTACTCTGTTGGGTCCTGGACGTTGCATCTGCCCTTTGTTCCCACAATAACCCAAACTGGCATACAAAAACTGATTGTGTTCTGACACTGTTCGCTTAAACCTTCCAAACCCTTTTACTATTACGATGACATTTCTCCTGGGAGAAATCACTAAACAAAGAGAGGGCACTTCTGTTAGATCTGATTGATAAATTGGTCTATATACATAGCAAAGAGAATTGGGAGCAGGGGCAGCTCTGCCTCATCCCTCTGGCCAACTCCATTTTCCCCCCAATGTAGCACCCATCATTTGCATTCGAGCGAAAGGTTTATAATACATTGCTCGAATGGTGGTGATAAGTTGGGTGCAAAACCTCTCGCCGTCAAAACCCCCCACAGGTATTGCCACGAGACCCAATCAAAGGCTTTCTCTGCATCTGGGAGGATGACAGCCATCTCACCGCCCCCATAAATTCAGCTACATCCAACAGAGTGATAACTCGCCAGGTATGGTCTATGGTCCCCCTACCCAGTATAAAGCAATGCTGCCATAGTAAGGCTAGTGTGGCTATAATCCTCCGGTTGGCTATGACTTTTGAATATAGTTAAGCATCAGAATTGATCAACAAAATAGGGCATAAGAGGCAGGTTATTCTGGTGGCTTCCCATTTTTAACAAATATAATTATATCCGTGCCCTGCGACGAGGAAGGAGGAATCCCATTTTTCTGCACATCTAAAAAAAGATCATGCATTATAGGAGCAAGCTCATGTTGGAGTAGTTTATACAGCTCAAGGGGAATTTTGTCTGGGTCGGCCGTCTTCCCCGAGGGCAAAGAGTATCAGTAATCTCTCTTAATGCGAGCTCTTCCTCCATCTCCTGATATACTGCTTCGTCAATGCCTTTTAGTTTCTCCCTTCTCTCGCCCTCAACCATTGTCTTAGAGCTGGAAGGATCAGCCTAGTAGACATTTATATAAAAACGATCAAAGACGCAAATATTCTCAGTAGGCCTAGTCTCACATTGGCCATTGTTCTTTTCAATTTTGATAATATTATTTCTGGTGGCTTTCTGTCTTGTGTGTAGGGCCAGCATCCTTCCTGCTGACAACTCATACATCACTTGTTTGTGTGCTTGAAAAGTTTGGGCCATTTTCTCCATGAAATAACTATTTATCTCAGCTGTTATTACAGTTTATCTCCGGGTGAATGAACTCTCTTTGTTTATCCTCCCGCCCCTTATTGATCAGCTTTAAATGTTCTGTCTCTAGACGTGGCAGCCTTTCTATATGTAAGTTAACCTCAACCCTCTGTTGATTCCATCTCTGGACCACGTAACTGATGACCTCTCCCCTCAACCAGCATCCCAAAATACCCTTCGTGAGAAACTATATCGATTCATATAAAAAGATTTTTACCTAGTGCCTAAAATATACAATGAATTCTTCATTGGTTAACAGCTTTCTGTCAAAGGACCAGTTGTTCTGCCTTGCATCTACTCCCAGTCCTGCTATTTACAGGAGTAGCAGGTTCTGGCCAGAAATAGTTTGGGAGCTTTCCATTCTCTGTCTTATTTAGCATGTTAGTAGAAACCAAAAAGTAATCCAAACAGACATACTTCATGTGGGGGTGGGAGGAATAAGTATAGCCAGGTTTCGGAAAGTTCTTAGCTACCCACACATCAGCTCAGCCGTGGCTATCCTTAAAGGAGGTCAGTGCCCTATAGGCTTTGGGTTTCCTCCCACTATACCTTTTGGATCCAGTATTATCCACTTCCAAGTGTATATTGAAGTCCCCACATATAATCAGAGCAGAGGGTCTGGCCAGCAAGCTTGCTTCAATTCAAATCCTCCCATACTTTCTGATCATCCTGGTTAGACCCATATATGGTTCCCATTGTCAGTCTGGTGGATGAAGAAACTAGTGCCCATCGCCCCCACTTATCCACTAGTGCTCGCTTTACTTCTCCTGTATTATGTTTGATATGTAAAGCTAACCCCCTTATCATATAGGTCTGAGTTGAGAAAGTTACCATCTCATACCCCTAGTCCTTTTTACTATGTGGGATGTGAGTAACCAGATCTTACAAAATCAAGCAATAAAACTGGTAACAACCAACGGGTATGATAGCAAGCTCTTGGCTTACGTGGATGATATTGCTATTACATCAGATCCAGAGAAGTCAATTAAAGCAATTGAAAGCATGGCAGGGGAATTTGGGAGGGAATCTGGGTACCTCCTAAACAAAGGGAAGACGAAGATAATCTGCTCTAGGAGAATCAATTTTTAAGATCCTCGAAAAGTTTAATCTGCTACCTATCAGGGTGTCAAGATAAGTAATACAATGGATACTATTTGGCCCATTAATATAGATTCACTACTTGACAGCATAAGCACTGAAGACGCTTAGATAAGCTAGATTTATCAATTAGGGAGATCCAACATACTAAAAATGATATTTTTTCCTAAACTGCTGATATTATTTTGCTTTTTTCTCCTCTAGGTAGCAGATTCAACCATTAAAAAAACAGAATTCTGTGTTTACAAATTTTATATGGCATTACCAGAAAACCTGCAGGGTGCTAAAAACTCTGAAACTACCTCAGGAAAGATGTGGTTGGGGCATCGGAAATTTGCTTTTATACTACTGGGCTGCTGCACTACAACAGATGGGAATTTTGCTTTCAGTTGATAGATTGACTACAAGTGATTTTGATCTATCCTCCAACTACCAGCTGGCTATTGGAAATGAGTCACCTGGGGCTCTCCTTAGACAACTTGAACCTAGTTACTATAAAATGACACACTTCAAGTGTATAGGGGAAGATCTGGACGAAGGTTGGTAAATTGCTGAAAGTTTCAAACTATAATAGGTACACGCCTTTGTGGCACTCGTCGCTTTTTCTAGCTGCACTCTATGATGCAATGGGGAGGACTGGGAACCAGCCGGGGATTGGCAGGATAGCAGATCTGTACAATGCCACAGAGGTCTCCTCATTTGTAGACTTGGTGCAATGCTACGGGATAGATAATAGAACACAATTTAAGTATATACAGATTAAGGAAGGTCTCATGCGATTACCTGCTGGGTGCTTCAATTTAGATAAAATCCCAATTCAGAAAATTATCAGGCGAGGGGACTGCAGGATCAGGGGTGTCTACAAAATCTTAATTGAAACCATCCCAGATGACTTAGAAAAAATGGAAGCAAAATGTGCAGTGTAGGTAGGGGATGGTGATGTAGACCTAGATAGGTCAATTGCAATGGGGAAGAAGATCTTCCTATCTGCCAACTTGAAAGCACTGCATTACAAAACAAATTTTAATTTATATTACACACCTGTGAAGCTATATGACTGGGGGAAGAGGGAAAATGATAAGTGCCCAAAGTGTCAAGTAGGGTCTGCTGAAAGGATACATATGTTCTTTTCATGTAGCAAACTGATGTCTTTAAGAACAGGCATAGAGGCCATGTGGCAACAAACAATTTACAAGGCAATCTCTATCAGCCCACTCTTGATGTTACTGGGATATGATTGCCAGGCTGACCTTGATGTAACATAAAGGAATTTTAAATGTATTTCAGTTGCTATGGCCCGCTAATTGATTGCTACGGCATGGAAAGACACAAACCCCCCTACATATCAGGCTTGTATTAAACACCTCGAGTATTTATGCACAAGAAACATCTTTGTATAATTGCAAAGGCTGATGGGCAACGAATAGGGGCTGAAAGATCTGGGCACCCCTGATGACATTGCTTAATATTAGGTCGGGATAAAAGGGGTAGCTGTGAGTTAAAAAATTAAGGGATTTACAGATGTAGGTGGCCAATACCGGTCGGTAACGGCCGAAATTACCGAATTTCGGCTGTTACCGACCGGTATTGGGCATTTGGGATGTAGGTGGCCTAAATTGCAAATTCGTTAATTTACCGATTCGGTATTTTAAGGAATCGGTAAATTACCGATTCCTTAAGATACTGAATCAGTAAATTACCGAATTTGCAATGTAGGGAGCCCTCAAATGAGTGCTTTTCCCATTTTAGGATTCGTTATTTACCACCAACTATAAGTTGGTGGTAAATAAGGAATACCATAGAAAATGCAAATCTGTGCATTTTCAACTGTGCCATGTGGCCGACATACATGGCACGATTCAGGGGTCCAACAGGGTGTCAAAGTGACACCCTGGCACCCTTGAATGTTTCCCCCATTTTACCGAATCAGTGTTTACAGATTCGGTAATTGTAATTCATAGGAATGAATGGCAATTACCGAATCGATAAATACCGAATTTTACCGATTCTGTAATTTTTACCAGAAATGTATCTACATCCCATTTACCTATTCGGTAAAATTCGGTATTTAAGAATAGGTAAATTGGGATTACCTACATCTGGCCCTTAGAGCCTTGGCATATGCTCTACGGAGGGAACCCAGCTCTATTTCTTTGTGTTCCATGCCTAAGCAGTATCTTTTAAATGTGGCACGACAGGCCCCCTCCAATATGGACACATAGTGATCTAGCTAGTTGGACTTGGAAGTTTATAAGTTGAGTGAGAGAGAACCAGAGGGCATTGCATGTTTAACCAACCATATGTTTCCACAGGCTTTCCCACTCCCTACACTTGTCTTCATTACTAACTTAGGGGTTCAAGGAAGCTATTTATATATTTATGTATTAATGTATAAAGTATGTAACTTATGTACTTTTGAAATTGCTATGTATGTAATCTATTCTTTTTTGTGTCATTCTGGGCAACAAAATAAGAGAGGGAACTTCTTATCATTCTAATATGGAGGCACACTGAGCTGCCCCAATAGATATAACGTACCTTCTGTAAAATGCACTATTCTGGGTTACCATTGGTGGTAAAAAGTTCTTCCACTGGTAATTGGATTAACATTTGGGGAAATTGTGTTACAGACAAAATACTGTTACAGACACAAATGCACATTACAGCACAACAGACTTATCTAGAATGAGAGAAATAATCACTCAGTCAACATGTTTTTTCGGCGTCAAGCCATAAAAGTACAAATAAAAACATTGTATAAAATATGTTTAACATTTAAATTGGAGCAAGCGTACAATCACAAGAGCAATAGTACAAGGTTATAACATGCAAGCACCATAATAAAATGATTAG
Organism: Lissotriton helveticus; assembly: GCF_964261635.1. Taxonomy (NCBI): domain Eukaryota; kingdom Metazoa; phylum Chordata; class Amphibia; order Caudata; family Salamandridae; genus Lissotriton; species Lissotriton helveticus. The sequence goes on along the minus strand of NC_136063.1, from coordinate 937,259,678 downwards.
ATATAAACAATACACATAAAAAATGTCATAGTCTCAATACGTTAGGTCAGAAAAGGGGACATAAAAAATATTACACAGCAATTTTACCAAAGTGCTGATGCATGAAGGGGGTCGGCATCAGTGAGGATATCTGTGTTTGTTATGTCAGGGCCCGCATTAAGCCAGCATATGATCTGCCTGGTCCGCTCCATAATCAGCAAGTAGCGGGATACAGCAAAGACAATACTTTGTCTCATGTTGTATTTCAACACACGCAAAGCCCCTGTGTGTTTCCTAACCCCTATATGCCGGCATACTGGAAGTATCCATTTTTTCCTCCCCTTCATATAGGCAGGACAGAAGAACAGTGCATTGTTCACTGTTTCCTTATCACCACAGGAAGGATACTCCTGCTTCTCCTTCTCATGTGACCAACCCCAACCTGAAGAGGAGAGCAGGGGGGAGGGTACCATAACAAAAATGGAGATAGAGCTTCTGTGCAGTCACAGGTTCAATAACATCAAGGAACTCCTCCATCATAACCTCATCCTTCCCCAAAAGAAAAAAGTCGTACAGATTACCAAAGGGGGGCTGTGACTGCATTAAACTCATTATGTGCCTGTCATTGTTGGCTTTGATGGTAGCCTTACTAAAAAACTCAGCAGTTGTTGGCTCTTCCCACGAAATCCAATTGCCCTACTTTCCGAGGGTATCTCTAATATGCCTTATCCAAGGGATTTTAAGAATGCCAGGCTGACCCAAAATCTCTTCCAAACCCTGGTGGTATGATAGTAGCTCTGGGGTAGCCCACAGTCTCCTCCATTATAGTATTGGTCCCAGTATTGGTCCCTTCTGAGATGGGCCAGAGGCCTATGTCAAGCCTGAAGGGAAGTAAAGTGTTGCTAACAGGTAAGTCCTGAGGCAGGAATCTATTTTTGTGTATATTGAGAGCCGCTGCATTCCTTTGACCCCAAAGCTCTACACCATAAAGGGCTGCCCCCCTGGCCTATTGTTTATAAATTTGCAGCACTGGTAAAATTAGGAGCCAAGCAGCCCTTTACTCAACCCCACAGTGTGTTGCTCACGTTTGAGGCTGCACCTATCGATGTTATGTCGCCAATCCAGCTGTTCTGTGAGGGTCAATCCTAAATACTCAAAGGTATGCACATATTCTAATAAGGAGCCTTTGAGCCTTGGGGTCGGTTTGGTGGTGTGGCAGGGATTGAGCACCATGTATTTTGTCTTTGCCACATTGACTTCCAGTCCCTCTTTGTGCAAAAGATATCAAAGCTGTCTAAAATCCTCTGCTACCCCATTGGATATAAGTAAAGTGTTGTCCGCAAACATCGTGAAGGACCCCTGATGCCTGCCAGAATTGGGGCATCTCCCTTACAACTGTTCAAATGGTCGACCAAATCATTAACAGAGACTGCAAAAAGAGTAGGAGCCAAAACACAATCTTGTCTGATCCCTCTTGTGATAGGGGAGCGATCTGTCAGGTCACCTAGATTGGCTCACCTTACCTAGGCATACTTGTGCAGCCTTATGATGTTGGCCAATAAGTATTTAGGGACACTTATATCAGCCAGCTCCTGCCAAAGTGTGGGTCTCAGTACCAAATCAAATGCTGGATGAAAACCTCCCGCTGCGCAGGGAGACCGTCTTCCAAAAAAGCAGTTGGAGGATGAAGGCTTGATCCAATGTGCTGGTACTTTTTGCAAAGCATGCTCTAGTGGGGTGAGCACTTCTTTGTTAGCCTACCATTCATGTAGCCTTTCTATGAGGATTCTGTTGAATAGATTTTGAGAGCAGTCAATAAGGCTCATGCTCCTGTAATTGGACGAGAGTGAAGAGGAGCTTTTTTCCATACAGGAACTATTTCAGCACCCAAACAAATAGGTAGAATGGGAGCCCCCTTCAGTGTAGTGTTGAAAAGAATTGTTAAGTAGGAAGCCCAAACATCCATCTTATTACAGAAGAGTTCTCCTGGGATTTTATCAGGGAATCAAGCTTTTTTAGAGAGGATCTTGGCGATCGCAGAACTAACTCCTTGGGGTATAACATGGGGAAACTCCTCACTGACACACACCTGTCCAAGGTCCATTGGTAGATTGCAACTGGGGACTATTGAAGGGGATCTAGCTTCACCATTTGCAGAGTATAAGCAATAGAAATGTGTGACCCAATTGGCAGCAGATACGTGTCTCCACCATGCAAAAACCATCTAGAGAGCCCATTGACACTAGATTCCAAAAGGATCACTGAACTCCCTTTCTCACAGCATCTAAAAGTCCATCCGACTTCCCAGCCTCCCACACCCTTTTGGCCAGATGAATGGCCCTTATGTATGCAGCCCTCAGGGTTTTAATCGAATTCCTGTCATGTTGCTTGATGACTTGCATCAAAGCAGCCCTTGACCGCCTGCAAGAGGAATGAAACCCCATTGAAGGGGACTGCCTCCTGATAGACTTGTTGGTTTCCTCAAGAAAGAGCTTACAGAGCTTATCAAACATTCTAACTTGTGATACACAAATCTTCTCATGATCTCACTAGAGTCATCAGATCCGGCAAGGGGCAGAAGGCTTTCCAAATGTTCAACTATAATTTTGAACACTTCCCCCACCAGCTCTTAGGAGTTGACCATGTGTGCGTTCACAATACGCATATTATTAGTAGGCCTCATCCTCCTGTCAAAATGTTCAATGGAGGTAGCTGCCGTACTACGGAGGGGGAGAGCTCTGTCACTGGTGAGTGCATTGTGCTCACTATCTTTTCTTGAAAGGTCTGCCATGTCTACTAAATAAGGCCAATCCGGCACGTCCCCCAGGATGTAATCAATTAGGCTAGTCCTACGGAAACTGTTAAAACTATCTTTTGCCTTCCCTGGCAGATACAGTACTGCTAATGCAGGCATGCAGACCCTGGGTCAGTGTTAGAGCATAGATTTGTATTGCAAGAGAGGACCATTTTTTAATTGGCGGAATAGCTCATTTAGGGATAGACCACGCACTATCTTCCTCCTAGGTCAAGGCCTCTAAGTTGCCTTCTAGATGTTCAAATTGGCAATTTAAAAAATCCCCAGCCACTAGTTTCCTGACTCCAGCGGGGGCAGATTCCAAGTGCATGCACACAAACTCTAAGGTCGATGAGGCCCTATTATGTGAAGTGAATTGTGAGGAAGTCAAGGAAATACACAGTATATCCATGGAGGGAATTAAAAGTTCCTTCACCTTGCAGGTGAAGACTGTACAAACCCCCGATTGTCTCCCTCTGCCAGTGGATAGAGTTAATTTGCTAAAGTTGACATATCCCATCGGAAGCCGCATCTTGGTGCACCACGTCTCATGAAATAGGCAAAAATCATGTAAATCAATAAACTGGGCCCAACTAGGGCAATCCAGCTTAGAAGTTAGCCCAGCAATATTCCAGGAGATCAGTTTGGAAGCAGGGGCTAGACTAGTTAAGGATGGTGCAACTGCAGAGCTGAACCCTTCCCTCCCCCCTTCTGTCTATGCAAGGACTTTAGAAAGCAGATGAACTACATGAGAGGACCGATTTACTGCTAACAGGATTGAGCCTAGGCTGGTTTGGAAGAGTAAGACTATGAGAGAAGGATTATTTGGGTTCCCTGTGGCCGTCGCTTTGATTAACTCTAGTTTGGACAAGGCCCTCGGCCTGAAGTCTCAATGATTCATGAGAAATACTCGAGAGGGAATCGCCACATACAAATTTCTCTGGTGGTCCATTTGTAAGTGGGCTGAATGTCCTGCAACCTGAAGGTAAGGTATTACTCCAGGGTTGCATGTGGGTACCCAACAGCGCGTTCTCTCCACCCCTACTCCCTGCATGAATTGACACAGAAGGAGCATACCCATGAGAGCCCACTGGGAGAGTATGTCAATCGACATCAGTGAGGACGACAAATCGATTAAAGGTAGAATAACTGACAGCTCCCACATGCGGGTAGAGTCGTTAGGTATGCAAGTCATTGCAGGAGTGATCTGTGTAAGTTGGAGGTGTTGAGGGGCGGTTGCCCTAAAGAGATAGTAAGGTTTGTAGCAGTATCCCAATGGGAGCATATCAATGCCTGAGAAACCCACCAGTATGCTTAAATTGCCCAACAGTAAGCTCTCCACAAACCAGGGGAGACCTGAAATGAATGACCATGCAGTCATCAAGGCAATCAGCCTTCCCTGGGCCCAGTCATCTTACCCTACGTGTTAACGAGATGTTGTTCAACTGGGAGATAGGGACGTCTCTATATCGGAACAGCAAATCCAGTGCTTTATTGGTAAGCTTGCCCTGGGCTTCCCCCTGACCCTCATGCAAATGTGGAACTCATGTACGAACCACAACATATGGGCAGGAACCTGACATCAGATCAATCTCCGGGAATATCTGAGGTAAGGCAGGGGCTCCTATCAAGGGCGGTAAATACCTTATTTTTTCACCGTTGCGACTAACAGTAGCCCCCTGAAAACTAAAATTCCAACTTGAGCTAGAGGGCATAGTAGGGACTAGGGGCTATCAGGCACATGCATCATTGTTGGCTTTTGCAATTCCTTAATTGCGATTTTTAAGGAATCGCAATTAAGGAATCACAAAACCCTATGCATGTAGAAATCGCATAAAAAATAGCGATTTCTAAACATTCCTTAACCCGTTTCATGCGCCCCCGATTTTGCGGAAGTGCAGCACTTCCGCAAAACGGGAAGGGCCGCGTCGGCCATTTCCCGACGGCAGCACTGAGCAGGCCAATGGCCGACGGCAGCATGGAAGGGGTTAATTGCGGCTCACAATTTGCGAGTCGCAATTAAGGAATCCCTCCCCATTCATTCCTATGGGCCTAAAGGCCCATTGGAATGAATGAGAAGACATTCTCAATTTGCGAATCTCAATTAGAGAATCGCAAATTGAGAATGCAATTTCACGGGTGCCAGGGTGTCAAAAGGACACCCTGTTGCACCCCTGAAATTGATCCGTGCACATATGTTGCACACACACATGCCTAAGAGCTTGTGTGTGCACAACAATAAACTTTGAAAAATGCACAAAAGTGCATTTTTCAAAGTTTTTGCAAATTATCATGAAGTTCAACTTCATGGTAATTTGCTTCCCCAAATAGCGAAATCGCAATTTTTTTTACTTTCATGCATTGCATTTAAGGAATCGCAAAATGCGATTCCTTAAATGCAATCACAATTTGAGAACTCGCAATTAATTTCGACTTCTCAAATTGCGAGAGCCTTGACCCTTGATGCATCGCAAAAGCTAATTTTGCGATCGCAAACGGGCGATTTTTGCGAATCGCACCGTTTGCGATCGCAAAATGCTTTGATGCATGTGCCTGTATGTGCCTTGTGTGGAAGAAGGGACAGATAGGGAGCTTTTCCCTGTCACACGAACTGTTGCAGCAGGGACCACAGGGGCTAAAGAGATGCAGAATGGGTGGTACAGTGTATTGGATATCTCTAGGAACAGAGCTTTGGGCCTGCGAAGCATGGAACTGGCCTGGCTTAAAGACCCTATGCCCATTTTCAATTGCGAGCAAGGATGAGGGAAAGTTTTGCAGCAAGTAGGTTTTTGAACTCTACAATACAGTTCTCCTTTAATTTAACTCAAGGTCTCCACCAGGGAACCACTACACTTTTTCGTGTGCACAGGATTCTGCCTATGATTCTTGGTACAGTGGACGTATCTCCTTATCATTGCAGGGGCTGGTTTTCTGTTGGGTTTTTTCCCCTGACCTGTATGCACCGGACTTTTACGCTCACAGCAACAACCAAAACCTAAGGAACACGCAGAGCGCCATTACTTCCTTACTCCTATCCAAACCCATTCTCCCTCTGTGGAAAAGTAAATTTTGCCATGTTCTGTGTCCCTACGCGTCATCCATCATATGTTATGTGTGCATGATTAAATATGCATATGTATTCCCCATGTTCGATTCAAGACGCAATTACAGTTGTGTCCATCTCTAGTATGCCAGTTTCCAGTTCTCGTGAATACTACGAATATCAGGCCTATGTAACACTACGTTGCCACGTTTCTCAGTGTGCACGTTATTCTATTGAAAAGTCCCCGTTTCTAGGCCTCAAAAGGGCCCGGACACCAGATCCGGCTTCTGTCTCCTGAACCCTCGCTGAGGAGCGATACAGCCCCCACCTGTATCCTCGACCCTTCACTTACTTCCTGCCTCGCAGTGCCCGGCTCACCCTGGCTCTGCCTCTGAGTCTGCCAAGACTATGTTATGATTCCAGTTATCAGTTCAGCCCTCCTTCCCTGCATTCCTAAAGCTACTGAACTGCATCAATAGTTTCCGTCATGGTCTAGCCTTTACGGCCCCACGTTAGAGAAATACTGTATTAATGGTCATTTAATATTCTTCATCACGCACTACATGTAGAATAATGCATGGTCCAGTCTTAGTGTCTGTTAGCCTTTCCCCTCCTGACTTCTAGTTTATATCAACATGTTCTCTAAACATCAGATACTAGATACTGCTTAGGTACATGTCGCCCTGACTCTCCAGACTTCAGTCTCTGCTCCTAGCACAGAGTTCGAAGCCCCCAGCTTCTCCTAGTGATACGTCATTGCCAGCTTGCACGCACCATCAGGTTAGAGGTCCCGGCTCCTCAGGTAGCCCCCTCCATGGTTTCCGCCCCATTCATGACATATTCTGTTACGTTTGCATCACATGTCTATGTATACGCCCTGTTACACCTCTTTTCACCCTTATCTTTCGCGACTGCTACGCGTCACGCCTATTGCTCCACCCACCGCTACGCCTATTGCAATGTAATGCTATGTGTTTGCGTTATGTATATATGCTCATGTACTGTTATTAAAAGTTAGCCGTTACGCCGTCATTCCCGATCCTGTCCCCGGCAGCTGCCATCCTATTCCCGTGCAGGTCGTCCTGTTCCTGTCCTTATGCTGTATTAAACCTGCAAAACTCCTACTACCTCGAATCTTGACTCTTATTTATTGAGCTATCTGTTATTCATTTATTCATTCAAAAATAGGGTATTATTTATTTATTTACCACATAATGGCGCCCGAACAGGGACTTGCCCTTTCCCCACGCGTCGGTGAAGCCACGCCGACCCCCTGACCCTCTGCAGTCGTGACGGAACTCTTCTGCGCACCGGCAGATATTTCTGCTTCAAGTATCCCTCAGGCCCACGGAGGAGACGGAGGAGGCGGTCCAGCATCCAGACGAGACGGTGGAGGAACGCGGCGAGTCCCGACCAGAGCCCAAGCCGAGAGTCCAAGGTCCGAGGTATCCGGAGGTCCACCCGTAACTGAAGTCCGAAGTTCGTCGTCCGTCGTCGTACCAGTCCAGTCCAGTCCGAGGCCTTCCGTTCTTGCTGCCCGGTGAGTACCATTACTGGGGTAGTATCTAGACAGGGTCAATTTAATTGACTCTGGTCTGTGGGTTGGTGGTACACAGACTCACAAACGAAGTGTCCACTTCGGTGGATGCGGGTCCTGACGTGTCTCTTTATGAGACCGGTAAGTTTCGTACTGTTTCAGCAGTGCATCTGGTTTCTGTTCTAGTCAGTTCTGTTCTCGGGAAAATTCATGTATTCTGTGTTCCGTATTCCAGGTAGTATTCTGTTCGAACTGTTATTTTAAATGTTCTTCATGTATTTTAATGTCGTGGTATGAATGGGGAATAAGTATCGTGTTCATTGTGTATTGTATTGTGTCTAGATTACAGTCCAGTCATGCCCTTGTTTTCCAAGTTACGTCAGTTAAAAACTAGAAAGGGTCTGCTGGAAGCAGCAGTTCCAGTTCCGCCTAGGGACAGTCCAGGTCATTTTATGTATCAGAAGCATGGCATAAGTGCCATATTATATCTAGATTTATGGGTAGATTATACCAAACAGTTAGAAGAAAAGTATAGATGGCCCGTATCGGGCACATGGGATGCCGAGTGCATCATGCGAGTAGAAGAAGCATTATGGAAAAAGAAAGCCAGACAGTCACAGAAAGATGCCATCGAGTTATGGCGCAAAGAAGCTCATAAAAGAACCGAAAAAGAAATCAGAAAGTCAGAATTAAGTAGAGAATCCTTAGAACGAGCACAAGAAAAAGAACTAATCGAGATAGGTGAACAAGTCAAAGCCGAACAGTCAGACAGACAGAGGCATGCCCTTATTAAGGGTATGTATCCTCTTCTTGCCGAGGGCTTGCCAAAAGCGACCCCAGAGGCATCCAGTAATTTCCCGCCACCATTAGTTCCGACCAAGCTACGTCACAAACAGACCGCAGCTGATATTTTTATTTCGTCCTATTTGGACGACACAGTCCCAGAATATGCAAATCCTGTTCGCGCTCCGCCAGTCCCTGTAAATCAGGCACTTCCCGCTCCTCCAGACACCGGAGTACCTGTTACGGTACCCCCGGTCCAGCCCGCCATACAGGTCCAGCCCGCATTTCAACTTCCTGCCGTGCAAAGACGAAAAGCATCAGTTGATGATTCTAGTTTAGGGGCCGCAGGAGGAGGTCCTCCTCGAACCCCGCCGCCACATAAGCGTTTAACGACAGCCGAATTACATATGCAGGCGTCACAACGTACGCCAAGACATCAGTCTGTTGCAGAAATAAGAAAATCCCTTGCCGAATGCTGCTATGACCCAGTCCCAGGCGAGGATGATATGGTTTTATATTCATTATGCGTAAGAAATGTGGCCGAGTATCTAGTCACCTTACCGAATATGAAAGAAGATCTAGACAGAATATATCGTTTCATCCGTACAGGGGATGATCCAGAAAGCATTGGCGAGGCCATGTCTCAAAGGAAAGCTGAGACCCAGCTCATGATATTAAAGTTTCTGATCAATTGTCTAATAAGAGAACAAGATTACCCGTCTAAAGATCCGGCTGAAATGAGAACCCTGACAAGGTGGAGTAATAGTATAGCCGAGGGTAAGCACAAGACTATCAGTGCTATGGAGAGTATGTACAAGAAAATCCGTAAAGAAATAATAAAGTTACACGAACAGCGTAAAGCAGCACAAGTAAGCGAGAAAGAAAGTAACTCTGATCCTGAAGAGTTAGACGACGAGAATCCTGACAGAATAGCGTATGTAGGAAAATCTAGATTTCCAGATCGCCATTTACGCCTAGAACACAAGTCTATTTTTCATCATCCAGCACCAGAACAAGGTTCTCTAGAACAAGTATTCCAAGCTACCGATCACATTCTGAAATCACGAATCGGTTACAGTGAGTTGAGTACCATGCATGAACAAGAACTAGTCCGATCAGCAGTCCGATGGATTACTGATTCTACCACTTTTCCAGACGAAATAGTGGCACAAATGTTTCTGAAAATGCCCCCAGCCGAGCAACGACTGGCGGGTATGTATATGATTCAGCACCTCATTACATTGTATGAGGGTCAGCACTCTGATCCAGGCCCGTTACATGATATCCTGAACGAGTTACTCCAGTATAGATGGAAAGGTTTAGGTACCGATTTAATTAGTGTCATTCTAGAACAACGTCACAAATATAGAACGTTTTTGAACCCGCATTTTGTTCATGTCTCACCCCCAGAAAGTAAACCATTTTACATAGAGCGACAGAATCCGTTACGAGAAGTCCACCCAGTTAGAGGAACGGGTGGCGAACTAGAACGAGTGTTTGTTTACACTCCGATTACAAAGATGGAACTCCTCGAGATGAAGAAATTAATCCCCTGTCATGATAAAGATCCAGCAGGGTTCCACCGAGAATTAAAAGACATGCTCCGTATGGGAGAATACACGTATCCAGATATAATTAAAATGTTAAAGGTTCTACTGCCCGCAGGGGTGTATGAAAAGCTCAAGGAAAAAGAATGGGAGGTGGGAGAGAAAAAGATCGATTGGGAAGTTCTAGAAGCTGAAGACAAGGCACGAGTACCAGGTACCGGTCTTGGAGCGAAATGTAAAGAATTACCAGAATTATTAATACAAGTTTTACCCAGATTATTGACAACTAGAAAAGAAGACTGGGATGCAATCTCAGCCTGTAAACAGAAACAAGACGAAGATATTAGTGATTTTTATTCTAGATTTGAGAAATGTTTTAGCATCAACAGTGGCCTCAAGACAAGTAGTGAGTCATACCCTCATCTTTTTGTTACTAAATTAGTCGAGAATTCAAGTCCACAAATTAAAAATCGAGTTTTGAAAGTCGAAAGTACCTGGCAAGCTAATACCCCGTCCCAGATGTTGCAGATGCTCCAATACCACCAGAATAGAATCAGGGAAGAGCAAGAACACGAGAGAAAACGTATGAAAGACACGAAAATGAAAGTACTAGTTGCACAATCTGTTCCTCAAGACAGTCAGAAGAGGGGTCCAAATCAAGCCAGTCATCCTGCAGCTCCCGTTAAAGGGAACTGCAATTATTGTAAACAGCCAGGTCATTTTATAAACGAGTGTGCAGTTCTGAAACATAACATAGCTACCGGTAAGACTAAAGAAAGACCACGTCCGCCTAGACAAGAACAAGTTTCACAGACTCCTCAGCCACAGAATGCGCCACAGACAGTTACAGCTCCGCAGCCCATCGCTGCAACACAGCACGTCACACAGCAGATGTACCAGTATGCACAGTCTGAGTATCCAGAGTACCAACAGTATTCATGAAACAGCCTAGAGAGGGAGGTAGGCTTGCCTCTCATCGAGATACCTGTAGATCAAGAAGGTCCCTATGTTCATAGTCAAGTATTAGGGAAAGACAGAAAGTTTTTGATTGATACAGGGGCAAGTAGGACCACAATTAGTCACGCCGAAGTTCCAGGGGCTCCGCTCTCAGGCTCAAGAAATGTTTCCCTTGGATTTTCAGGAAAACCTATCGTAAATGAAATTTCAAAGCCAGTTACTCTAGAAGTAGGTCCATTGTCCCGTACCACTGATCTGTTACTTACTAAGTCATGTCCAGAAAACCTATTAGGCATTAAAACACTGAAAGAGTTAGGTGCAGTTATATGCTGTTCCCCAGAGGGAATACGTCTGTTCCTACGTGACTTTAAGGGTCACTATGTATTACGAGATTTTGATCCCAGATTGTCCAATGTTCCGCAGCATTTATGGGCGCAAGGTCCAACTGATGTAGGTTACATGCAAATCACACCCCATCGTGTGACTCTCAAGCCAGGTGTAGTGTTACCACGAATCAGACAGTACAGATTGCCACCTGAGGCTGTAGCAGCCTTATTCAAAATTATTGACGAGCTCATCGCTCAAGGAGTAGTTGTAGAAACTGACTCCAATGTATGCAATTCTCCGATCATTCCAGTCATGAAACGTACTGATCCAAATGCACCCCCAGTATATCGATTAGTGATTGACCTACGAGAACTTAATAAATGTATCATTCCCCAGTATCCAGTTGTCCCAGATATCTCTTCCCTATTAACAGCCATTGATTCCGAAGCTTCATTTTTCACTGTCATAGACCTCAAGAACGCATTTTTCAGTGTTCCTATTCATCCAGACAGCCAGTTCCTTTTCGGATTCTGTTTAAATGGAAGAAGCTATATGTTCACACGAGCTCCTCAAGGTTTCACAGAAAGTCCTAGTATTTACAGTCAAGCACTTAAGAGACAACTTGATAATGTTCACATGCCAACTGACACTGCCCTACTCCAGTATGTCGATGATCTACTGATCACAGCCCGTTCTGAACGTGACTGCGAGCGAGCATCACTGACAGTTCTGTATTTTCTAGCCGAGATGGGGCACAAGGTGTCCCCTTCGAAGCTTCAATTCTGTGTCCAGCAAGTGGTCTACTTAGGACACTTACTGTCCAAGAGGGGTAGGCAGTTGACACCAGACCGTATCCAGTTAATAGCGAGTCTTCCTCAGCCCAAGACCCAGAAGGAGGTACGTGCTTTTATCGGCCTTACTTCTTATTGTAGACAATGGATTCCTCAGTATGCATTCCTAGCCAAACCACTGATACAGTTAACGACACAGGAGGCAGCCGTATCGACTGTCCTCCCTTGGACATCTGAACATACACTCAGTTTCAATGAGTTAAAGAAAGCCCTATGTCAAGCTCCAGTTCTAGCTACACCAAACTACAGTAAGCCTTTTACACTTTTCGTCACAGAACGTGAAGGTACAGCATTATCTGTTCTCACACAAGATCAAGCAGGACAATACAAGCCATGTGCTTATTTTTCGAGCACATTAGATCCTGTAGCCCAGGCTCTGCCTGCGTGCCTCAAGTCAGTTGCAGCCACAGCACTAGCTATCAGACAAAGTGATTCCATAGTATTAGGACATTCTTTGACAGTACAAGTTCCACACTCCGTGGAAGTTCTTTTAAACCGAACACAGACTCAGCATTTGACAATTGCACGTTTAACAGGTTATGAATTGACACTGTTTCAGCCACACATAGAAATCAGACGCTGCAACATCCTGAACCCTGCTACACTGTTACCATCAGTTAATTCAAATTCTGACACACACGACTGTGTGGAAGTAGTTAACATTACGACAAAGCCAAGACAAGATCTGACAGATACTCCGTTACCAGATCCCGACCAGACACTTTATGTGGATGGTTCATGTATGAGAACAAGTACAGGAGAACTAGTCGCCGCGTATGCAGTGACTACCGACACCGAAGTTATTGAGACACACCGTATTGACACCCTGTCCGCTCAAGCAGCAGAGCTAGTTGCTCTGACACAAGCCTGCATACACGCTAAGAACCGGAAAGTTAATGTTTACACAGATTCACGCTACGCATTCGGAGTTGTACACGACTTTGGAGTGCTCTGGCAGGAGAGAGGTTTCATGACTTCTCATGGAACCAAGATTCAGCATGGTCTCCTTATTCAAGCTCTGTTAGATGCCATACATTTACCGACATCCATTGCTATCATGAAGTGCAAAGCACATACGAAAGTTACTGACATTATTTCCCAGGGTAACGATCTAGCAGATCGCACAGCCAAGCTTACAGCACAGACTCTAGACATTCCAGTTAACATGACACACACTCCAGATCCGACTACATGCATGACAGTTAAGGACCCTACACAAGATGTCATAGATATCCAGTTACATGCTACTCCCGATGAAATCAAGAAATGGTCCGAACAAGGAGGGGTCCAGACAGATCAAGGATGGTTAACGAAGGGTAGAGCCACATGGTTTCTCCCCGACTCTATGGTTCAAGTCATTATCAATACCGCACATAGTCCAGCACATTTAGGAGAAAAAGCTATGTTAGACAGTATCCAGAACATCTGGTTCAACAAGCATTTACGAGCTGCAGCCAAGCAGAAAGTCCGTACCTGTATGATATGTTGTCAGTTTAATCCAGGTAAAAGTGTCCCGGTGGAACAAGGGGGATTCCAGCCTCCTGACCACCCTTTTGAAGTCCTCCAGATGGATTATATTCAGATGGAGCGATGTCGAGGTTTCAAGTATGTCCTTGTAGTTGTATGCGCTTTGTCCAGGTGGACAGAAGCATATCCAGTCCCAGATTACACAGCTGCGACCACTGCCAAGCAGTTGGTTCGTGAGTTCTTCCCCCGTTATGGACTCCCTAGGGTCGTATATTCTGATAACGGCCAGCCATTCTCATCTGAGTTAATGAAGCACGTTTCCCTATTGTTAGGGTACCAGTGGAAGTTCCATTGTGTACGCCATCCTGAAGCAGCCGGTCTCGTAGAGAGACATAACCAGACCCTGAAAATCCGCATCGCCAAAGTATGCAAAGAGAAAGGTGTGGACTGGCTAGTAGCTCTGCCAGTTGCCTTGTTCTATATGCGCATGGTCGCACATTCCAGATCAGGTCTGTCCCCGTATGAGGTCGTTTTCGGCCGCCCCCCTAACATGTGGGGTACTCCTAGACCCCGAAGTATTACCGATGTTTCAAGTAATATGCTGACAGATTACCTAGCTTCCTTGATGTCTGCCCTCAACTCTTATCGTTCACAGGTTGCCGCCGCATTTCCAGACAATACCGAGGTGGCACCGCATGAAATCGTTCCAGGATCCATGGTCCTTGTCCGCAATTTTGACCGCTCAAGTCCGCTGGAGCCACGCTGGAAGGAGCCCCGACAGGTCCTCCTCGCCACCCGTACAGCCGTGAAGTTGGAAGGTCGCAAAGGCTGGGTGCACCTTTCGCACGTGAAGAAGTTTTATGGACTGAAACCGGTCTCAAAGAACATTTCCCAGGATTTGAAGGATTGCCAAAATATTGTTCTCAAGGACTGTCCCGCAAAAGACATTGCTACAAACCCTCCCCTGTTAGAGAAAACTCCGCAACAGGAGTATAAACTCAAGTTAAGGTCTAGTAAAATAAGTCAGCCAGTTTGATTGTCTAAGTCCTCCCCTAGGTGAAACGGTTAGACTGTTTCTGACATGTATAAAATAGACCCCCATAGTGAGAGAGTTAGTCAAAACTCAATTCGATGTATCGTTTTTCTATGTTTCATATTATTTCTCAGCATTATGATTTCCTGCACCAGTTATGCATTTTACCTGTGTTTCCCAGTTTCTCATGTAAATACGTCTTCTAATGCTATAGTAGAACACACGTTTAGTGATCTGCCTCCTCATGAACTCTCTTACCGCCTCGCTATGCGAAATAATTCTTTTATCCGCATGCTACATTATTCACACCAGACCAGCAATGCCACTAATTGTTGGGTGTGTGGTCGACTCCCCCCTTTCCAGACACCGAAGGGAGTTCTGCCACTCTTTCCTTATCCTTTTTCACATAATGGTTCGTGTGGAGCATGGTCCACGTTAACGTCATCCTCAACAGATATGTCTTTTCTTAACAGTACATGTTTTCCAGACAAGCAAGGTCTCCCCCACAGAACCGGGTTAGATCTAGAAAATGAAGTTTACAATTTAGGTAATTATTCTTCGAATTTCATGGTCCTGAATGTTCAGTCTGATTCCACTCCAGACTTACCTGCTATTTCAGTACTACCAGTCAAAGGCGAATTATGTGTCCGAAATAATTATTTTATTTGTGGTCAAACTGCATATGTTCGTCTGCCCCTCGATTGGGAGGGAACCTGTTACATTGCCTTCCTACTGCCACCAGTTTTCCTAGCCCCATCTGATTATCATAGAAACACACATCTAGTACACATTAGACATAAAAGGGAGTCCCCAATTGTCGATTATACTGAAACTGCTCTAGAACAGTATACAGATTTCAACAGAGGTTTCTTTTTCTTTATAGGACCTATCCAGAATAGTAAACTAATCCGCAGGTTAACCAGAACCCTTGAAGCTGTAGTAAATGAGACTGCCTCTGCTCTAGGTAACTTAACCGAAGAGCAATCTGCTATGAGATTTGTAGTTTTACAAAATCGTCTCGTCCTTGACGTCATACTGGCCGATAGGGGCGGGGCCTGTAGAGTCATCGGATCTAGTTGCTGCATTTTCATTCCAAATAACGCGCCGTCTGTTTATTCAGCTATAACCAGACTCCATAAAATTGCCCATCTGTTACACCAAGATCCAGGCACCTGGACATGGTCCGGTTGGTTCTGGAATATAATTTCCGCCTGGGGATGGAAAGTCTTGTCCTTTCTAGGTATTGCAGTAGCGATCATATTCAGCTGCTGCCTCTGTATACAATGTGGCCCTGCGATTTGCGGCATTTGTGCTACCTCATGTATTCCCAGTCCCAAGCCCCGTTCTAAATCCCGTTCAAAAGGAATTCGAGACGAGCAAATGATACTGTATGAAATGATAGATGGTATCATGAATATTGATGTTTCCTGATGGAAACGTAGTGACAAGGAGGGAATGTGGAAAAGTAAATTTTGCCATGTTCTGTGTCCCTACGCGTCATCCATCATATGTTATGTGTGCATGATTAAATATGCATATGTATTCCCCATGTTCGATTCAAGACGCAATTACAGTTGTGTCCATCTCTAGTATGCCAGTTTCCAGTTCTCGTGAATACTACGAATATCAGGCCTATGTAACACTACGTTGCCACGTTTCTCAGTGTGCACGTTATTCTATTGAAAAGTCCCCGTTTCTAGGCCTCAAAAGGGCCCGGACACCAGATCTGGCTTCTGTCTCCTGAACCCTCACTGAGGAGCGATACAGCCCCCACCTGTATCCTCGACCCTTCACTTACTTCCTGCCTCGCAGTGCCCGGCTCACCCTGGCTCTGCCTCTGAGTCTGCCAAGACTATGTTATGATTCCAGTTATCAGTTCAGCCCTCCTTCCCTGCATTCCTAAAGCTACTGAACTGCATCAATAGTTTCCGTCATGGTCTAGCCTTTACGGCCCCACGTTAGAGAAATACTGTATTAATGGTCATTTAATATTCTTCATCACGCACTACATGTAGAATAATGCATGGTCCAGTCTTAGTGTCTGTTAGCCTTTCCCCTCCTGACTTCTAGTTTATATCAACATGTTCTCTAAACATCAGATACTAGATACTGCTTAGGTACATGTCGCCCTGACTCTCCAGACTTCAGTCTCTGCTCCTAGCACAGAGTTCGAAGCCCCCAGCTTCTCCTAGTGATACGTCATTGCCAGCTTGCGCGCACCATCAGGTTAGAGGTCCCGGCTCCTCAGGTAGCCCCCTCCATGGTTTCCGCCCCATTCATGACATATTCTGTTACGTTTGCATCACATGTCTATGTATACGCCCTGTTACACCTCTTTTCACCCTTATCTTTCGCGACTGCTACGCGTCACGCCTATTGCTCCACCCACCGCTACGCCTATTGCAATGTAATGCTATGTGTTTGCGTTATGTATATATGCTCATGTACTGTTATTAAAAGTTAGCCGTTACGCCGTCATTCCCGATCCTGTCCCCGGCAGCTGCCATCCTATTCCCGTGCAGGTCGTCCTGTTCCTGTCCTTATGCTGTATTAAACCTGCAAAACTCCTACTACCTCGAATCTTGACTCTTATTTATTGAGCTATCTGTTATTCATTTATTCATTCAAAAATAGGGTATTATTTATTTATTTACCACACCTCGCTGGGTACCATTTTGGGCAGATGGCTGTCACTAATTCCAGAAAACCCACCCCTTCCACAAAAGAAAAAGGGAGTAGGTCCAGGGCTAATATTTAACCAGCTTTGCATTGTGCAAATGTGCCATTGGGTGGTTGTGTTCATACTGCCCCTCCGACCTAAGCATGCTGAGAATGGTAGGCTGGATTCTTTTCCTATCTGGTGGCGCTTATGCAGGTGACTTCTTGAACCCAGATGTTGTTAGGCTCAATGGCGTATTTTTTCCATTGCTGTAGTCTGTTGCTTTGGTGTCTCAGCCTGTCTCTTACTACAGTGCCACTGAGATGTTGCTGTGGCTCATGCCGATGTGGGCAGTAGTGGTACCACTGCACTGCTGAGGACAGGGCTACTTTGTGTACCAGAGAAAATGTCTCCCTCTTGTTCACCTTCCACAGCGATCGTATCTTCTTCTACTTCTTCATCCCCACCAACAGCAGTGGGTGCAGATTTTTGGCTGCTAAGGTGTGCCTCCCACTGGATCAGGTGGTGTTTTATCAGATGGGTTGTTTGGCCTCCAGTACCATAGTTTGCACCAGGCTTACCCTGACTAATACCTTGTCAACAAATTGAGCATATAGAAACGTTCTCCTCCTTACTGCTAACTGAAAAGAAGTCCAAAACTGGGGAGGTGAACTTTCTTGCGCTGCTGGAGGTGCCATTTGCAATGCCGGATGAACTGGAGGGTGTGTGTGGAATTTGACTCTGTGCAGTACCACTACCTACTTAGGTCGTGGGTGTGCTAGATGAAGGTCCCTGCCGTGCCTTTGCAAATGCAAATATGGAAGCCGGAGGTGGTGTTGGTGTTACCTGTGTTGGTGGTATCTGTGCCACATCCCTCACAGCAATTTGGGATGGGGTAATAACAGTCTCCATCTCCACTGGGTCGGGAGTGATGTTCATGATGACTGGCTGGTCATCATCCTCCTCTTCCACATCTACCTTCATAACTCTAAGGATTTCTGGAACATTCATTTTCCCTAGCCTTGTCTTGTGGCATGTCTCATTCTCAGACTGAGCTGGTGGCTTCTAAGTGGCATCTAGATCATCAGTAGAGGGGCTTGAAGAAGAAGTTGATGGACTAACCCTCTTTTTCCTTGCTGGAGATCTGGAAGACAATGGATCTTCTGAAAGAGTGGATTGCTCTTCTTCCTCTGCAGGAAGCTCGATTTCATGAACTGCCTCTACTTTGGGAGGAAGAACTACTATTGTGGGCAGTGGTTGTGGCTGTTGTTACGGCTAGTATTGCCCACTTATCTGCTGAGTTTCCTCCTGCGTTGATTGGGTACTCCTTTGCGATAACGATAAGTCAATTTCAACATCACTGCTCATTGGCGTTTTTGCGATTAGACTGGCTGCAACTGTGACATTCATGGGCTTAGGCCTAGGTTGGTGGGGTAGGCCCACTGATGCGGAGGTGCTGCTCCCAGTTTGCTCCCCGGACAACGCTGCTGCAGGCTTAATTTTTTGTTTCCCAAAAAACATCCTGGCCGGCACACCAGTCTTGGTAAGTGCCACTTCTTCCTTTTTCTTCTGTGTCCTCTTCTCACTGGCAACTTTCTTGGTACTGGAGGGCCTGGTACCTTTCTTTGGGGCCATCTTCTTCAGATGTCAGCAGGACGCAGTTTCACAGGTTGCAGAGATGTCTGTGGTCACACATCACGTGACGTCGGGTGCAGCAGGACTTCTGTCTGGCAGTGCAACGGGTGATGATGATACCTCGTCCTCAGTCTTTTTTGCACCTAAAAGCAAAGAAGCCAAAAGAACATAAGTGAAAAGTGGTATTTGTTGTTGAGTTTCAATTACTGCAAGTACCAACAAACAAATATAATATATAACTTTGTGTGTGGTGGTCACACTTGTTAGTGTTATATCATTGAATTTTATTAACTCAGTTATTTAAAAAACATAGCAACAGTGTAGCCATTTGTGAGACTTTGGCAACAAGGACTTTCATGATGTACTGTTTACACTCAGGAAGGATAGCAAAGAGGAAGAACAAAAACAATTCATTCATTCATTCAGGGAGCTGCAGCTGGCAAAGGGGATGGAAGCGGTAAGCCAAGAGGAACTAAGGAAATTCACGCAGGCATATACGGCAAAAGCAGTGCACTACTAAACTACCATCACAAAATGGTCACCAGCCACATGGTCACTCACAGTCACAACAAGCAGGAGGCCTGGAAAACCATGAACTCAAGCAGGCCTATAATATGGCCAGACAAGAGAGGCATGCTAAACAACACAGCTTTAATGCAAAATTGCAAGGACAAAAATCCACAGGGCTAAAAAAGGTTGAAAAGTTACACAACACAAGTACAACCACACCACACACATCCAACAAAGGCATTTATTTAACACACACCCAAAAAAGTGAAATACCCCCAAAAATACATTTTGCAATTCAATCCAATGCCATCCATGCCCTAAATGATGTTTCAATTCAACAGACATCACAGAAACAGTTTTTTCATGCACCCATGAGTAGCTCTGGTCCTACTGGCTGAAAGGCCTATTGGCAGACTAGGCTACAAGCTTGCAGGCCTATGGCAAAAGCACACTGACTTGCTCCACAAAATGGCCGCCAGCCACATGGCCAGGCCACCCACAACAACAAGAAAGGTAAGACAGACAATGCAGGCCTATGGCAAAATCACACTGCCTGGCTTCACAAAATGGCCACCAGCCACAAGGCCAGGCCACAACAAAAAGAAGCATAAGCCAAGATGAACAAAGGAAAGACATGCAGGCCTATATGGCAAAACCAGCACACTACTAAATTACCACCACAACATGGCCACCAGTCACATGGTCACTCACAGTCACACCAAACAGGAGGCCTGGAAAACCATGAACTTAAGCAGGCCTATAATATGGCCAGACAAAGGAGGCATGCTAAACAACACAGCTTTAATGCCAAAATGCAAAAGCGAAAATCCACAGGGCTAAAAAAGGTTGGAAAGTTACACAACACAAGTACAAACACGCCACACACACATCAACCAAAGGCATTTATTTAACACACACCCAAAAAAATTAAATACCCCCCAAAAACACATGTTGCAATTCAATCCAATGCCATCCATGCCCTAAATGATGTTTAAATTCAACAGACACCACAGGAACAGTTGTTTCATGCACCCATGAGTAGCTCTGGGCCTACTGGCTGAAAGGCCTATTGGCAGACTAGGCCACAAGCTTGCAAGCCTATGGCAAAAGTACACTGGCTGGCTCCACAAAATTGCCGACAGCCACAAGGCCAGGACACCCACAACAACAAGAAAGGGAAGATCGACAGTGAAGGCCAATAGCAAAAGCACACTGCCTGGCTTCACAAAATGGCCACCAGCCACATGGCCAGGCCACAACAAGAAGAAGCATAAGCCAAGAGGAACAAAGGCAAGACATGCAGGCCTATACTGCAAAAGCAGCACACTACTAACCTACCACCATGAAATGGCCACCAGCCACATGGTCACTCACAGTCACAACAAGCAGGAGGCCTGGAAAACAATGAACTCAAGCTGGCCTATATGGCCAGAAAAAGGAGGCATGTTGAACAACATAGATTTAATGCAAAATTGCAAAAACGAAAATCCACAGGGCTAAAAAAGATTTGCAAGTTACACAACAACCACATCACACACATACACATCCAACAAAGGCATTTATTTAACCCACACCAAAAAAGTGAAATTCCACAAAAAAACATTTTGCAATTCAATCCAATGCCATCCATGCCCTAAATGATGTTTAAATTCAACTGACACCACATGAACAGTTGTTTCATGTACCAATGAATAGCTCTGGGCCTACTGGCTGAAAGGCCTATTGGGCCAGACTACTGGGCTAGTGAATTAAATAAAGGTTGCAAATTGATTGCAAAAGCTGGAGAAAATGTAGTGAACTTTGCAACATGTTTCCTTCATAAAACAAAACTAGTAGAAACATTTCATACAAAGAAAAACAACTAGGCCCCCACTGAAACTACAGGCCACCCACACCAATACATTTAAAAACCGATGAAAAGTACAAACAATTTAGGTGCAATGCCCCAATCAAACAAACAACACCAAGTGTCTAACTCACTTGTAAAATCTCAAATCCAAAAGTCATCGAATCCAATGATATATGATGCAGCAGGCACAAAGAGTGATCCTTTCAGCTCCAAATCCAAATGAAAAGTGAACAGGACATGGACAAATCACTGGGAGGAGCCTGCTGGACAAGAACTGGAAGTTCGAGACTCTGGGGTACTTCCTTCCTCTTAAAAAAAGAGTACAAAAAGAAAAAGGACTCCTTGCACAAAAAAGTACAGCCAAATGTCAATCTAATGAGTTTTTTTTTATCCAAATCATCATTTTCGAGAAGGTTTTATGCTGCTTGAGAGATATTCTTCTCCAGATTGCAAATTCTGCGTGTTCGGCATTGCGATCTTCACGGAACTTCCACTGGATGTCCGATGACGCGTCCGAATGACGTGTTCATGATCACACACTCTTGCGGTACCATGCAGCCGCCTACCAAATCTCATGGCACATGTGAACAGATAGGAAATCTCGTTGGCGAATGCAGGAATCCTGGTAAGTCGCTACAGTGCATGCAAAACTGCATTTTAAAGCACAAATAAGAAAAAACTCCAGTTTTTGGTAACTCCGCTTTCTACGCGGAACGTAAAGTTGCCAAAAATGTGCAAACTCCGCAAGCGGAGCGGCTTAAAAACACCCAGGGTTAACTACTCATGTAGCTACTGACCAACCCATGCAGCAGCTTGAACAACAACAGACAGACTGAAACAGACATTCACACAGTTTAGTCACCAACCCATGCATTCAGTTTGACACATTTAATCACTCACTTATACAGTCAGTCACACACCTAGTAAATCCTCCATCCAGACACTTATACACCCACTCATTCTTCAAAACACCTTGGCATATATATAATACATATTTAAAATTTAAAGAAACACACAGTCACTGGATGATGTCATCAGCGATGTCATCAGTGATGTCATTTGAGATATCAGTGATGTCATCATGTCACTGACCATGTCATGAATGATGTAATATGTGACGACATCAGCAGTGCATTGCGGGGGGCGCGAGTTATAGTTAGCTCAACTAACTATACTAAGTATGGGCGAATTTTGCGGATCTGCGGTCCGCAAATTCGCATGAAATCGCAAAAAAATCTGAGAATTTGTGGATTTTCCCGCGAACTCGCGGATTTGTTTGCGATTTGCACTGTAGTACTTTCTACTGGCTACTCCAGTAAGTGCTACCTCGTTGGGTAAATGTATAGTGCTTTTCCTACACTTCAGCTACGTAAAGGGCCAAAAGATTTGTCTCCACTGACCATGTGTGCCTGTAACTTTGCCACCGCGCCAAAAGGCGCCGAGGTCCCTTGAGTGAGCTGTCCATCATAGTTGGGAAAGGGTGGGAAGACGTTTGATACCGCTAGTGTGTGGTGCCGGGCCAAACGAGCGGGGCTTCTATGCGTGTCAACATGCCTCTTGTGTATAAAGGGTCAGAGAGTGAGCAGGGCAGCAGGTGAGGAGAACGCAGCCTCCTGGTCACAGGAACTACACGGGATTGCGCGCGAGCAACTCATGGATTCAAAGTCCTCCCTCGAGTATTACAGCTAATTTTCGACGGCAGATATGGGGTTAAAGCACACTTGCCCAGCCTCGATCGTGCTCACTAATGTTTTGGGCTGATTAAAACGTTACTGAATTTGAGCTTCAACTCGGGCACCTGCTTTATTTATATCTAAGTGCTTCCTGTTGAGGTTTAATTTTTGTGACAGGAGCCTCGTGCCAGAATGAATCCTGCCCTGCATAGTTATTCACGAAGATGCCACCATTTTGTGAAATAGCTCTACTCAACTGGAGTACTTTCTACTGGCTAATCAATCAGTAAGTGCTACCTCGTTGGGTAAATGTATAGTGCTTTTCCTACACTGCAGCTGCGTAAAGCGCCAGAAGATTTGCCTCCAGTGACCGTGTGTGCCTGTAACTTTGGTCCCTTGAGTGAGCTGGTCATCAAAAAACCAAAAAAAACACCTGCGCGCGAATTTTGCGGCAATTTCACGAGATTCACGGATCGCGAAATTGCCAAAAATCCGCAAATTTCACGAGCGGAACAGATTTTTGGCCCATACTTAAACTATACTGCCGAATTTCACAGGTTTTGTATGAGTGAAATGTCCAACTAACTATAACGTCCCTGAAACCTGTGTTTTTTTCAGTATATATATATATAGGGAGAGGACTTGCTCTGGTAATACTGTAATAAATTTCTGCACTGCTACACTATATGGTGTTTTGGCGTCTCTTACTTGATCCATAAGTGAGAGGAAAGGTGACGAAGAGAAGGAGGTCCGTGCCTGTTTATGACCGCAGCCATCGGCGGTCGGGATTCCTTTGATATATATATATATATATATATATATATATATATATATATATATGTATATTACCTACTGGCGATAGCCAGTAGGTATATATAGTTAGGAATGTTTTCCATAGGGAAATCGCAACATTCTATTGGGAATAATTTTGGCGCCGGTTGAGGAATCTTCCTGAAATTTTCCTTAACTTTGCCTCGCGGCGCTCTGCTCCTTCTCTGAAAGTTTGGGGGGGATTTGTCAAGCGGGGGCCGAGATAAAAGGGGGGTCCCAAAACGTGTTTTCCCCATGTTCATTTCCATAGGGCGGTTGGACTCACTTTTAGCCCGAACGGCTGAATGGTTTTCCACCAAACTTGGCAAAATTGTAGGGACTGGTAGCCCGATGTGCCTTTGCTATGTCTCAAGATATGTGCTCCAGTGGTTTTTACGAAAATTAACTTTGAAAAAATATATATTGGGCTACATTGGGCTATATATATGTTAGAGCCCAAATGTAGCCCAATGTAGCCCAAAGATGGCCACCAGAGACAAAAAAAAACAAATGTAGCCCAAATATCAGCCAGATGTAGTCCAACTATAGCCCAATGACAGAATGTCCCTGAGTGTTCTAAAGAACAACTAGAGCGCTCACAGTCTTACTTATGACAAAAGTATGGCACACCTGAAGTCATCTTGATTGGAATAAAGTGTTAACACTTAAAACATTTAATTTGCAAAGGAACAAAATGAGGGGGTTCATTTTGCCATAGAAATTATGATTAGAGCTGAAGAAAGAAAAATTAGGGCACATTTTGAGTGACTTCTCAAATCCTCTTATCTTTCATTAAAAAAATTCTGATATGCAGTCTCCCAAGATGGCCACCAGAGACAAAAGAGCCCAAATGTAGCCCAAATATCAGCCAGATGTAGCCCAACTATAGCCCAATGACAGAATGTCCCAGAGTGTTCTAAAGAACAACTAGAACGCTAACAGTCTTACTTATGACAAAAGTATGGCACACCTGAAGTCATCTTGATTGGAATAAAGTGGTAACACTTAATACATTTAATTTGAAAAGGAACAAAATGAGGGGTTTCATTTTGCCATAGAAATTTTATATATATATATATATTCACTGAAAAAACCATAGGTTACACACCAGTTATAGTTAGGAATTAGCATTTAAAAAACCTTTGAAATTCACTGAAAAACCATAGGTTTCACACCAGTTACAGTTAGCTGGAAATTTTACTTGCATAAAACCATTGAAATTCCCACGTTATAGTTAGTTGGACTCACTATAACTTGCACGTCTGCAATGCACTGCTGATGATGTCACATATTACATCACTCATGCATATATTTAAATATTTAAACATTACTCGCTAATATATGTATTCACTAAGATACATTTAATAAGCCAGTTAACCAATCAATTTTTTTTTTAAAAACACTGAAAAAACCATAGGTTTCAGGCCTTATATAGTTAGGAATTAGCATTTAAAAAACCTTTGAAATTCACTGAAAAAAACGTGGTTTCAGGCCTTATATAGTTAGGAATTAGCATTTAAAAAATCTTTGAAATTCACTGAAAAAACCATAGGTTTCAGGCCTTATATAGTTAGGAATCAGCATTTAAAAAACCTTTGAAATTCACTGAAAAAACCATAGGTTTCAGGCCCTAAATAGTTAGGAATTAGCATTTAAAAAAACCTTTGAAATTCACTGAAAAAACCATAGGTTTCAGGAGTTATATAGTTAGGAATTAGTTTTTTAAAAACCTTTGAAATTCACTCAAAAAACTATAAGTTTTAGGGGTGATATAGTTAGCTGGACATTTTACTCATACAAAACCAATGAAATTGCTCCTATATAGTTAGTTGTACTAACTATATTTCGCGCACCCACAATCCACTGCTGATGATGTCAAATATTAGATCATTCATGACATGGTCAGTGACATCACTGATGACATCTCAAATGACATCACTGATGACATCACTGATGACATCATCCACGTGACAATCACATACACCTTTTCATACACTATTACAATTTTTCATCACTGTTTGTAAAATACAGAGTATCATATTTAAATCCATTGTCACAGCAATACAAGTATCTAAAAATCCACTCAGTGATTCATAGATGTATACACACATCTAGTCACTTACCTATGGATTCACTCATACTTGCTGTCAATGAACAATAGAACACTATCAAAAATACCATCTATATGGACATTAAACAACAGCACGCATCCTATTCACATATGAAGTCATCCTACTCACTTATGCAAACAATGGATCATACTTACATATTTACTTAGCAAACCACTTATACAAACACCACTTCTTCTAATCATTTAGATAGTAAGTCATACTTAGTGAATTATAAAATCATTATTACAAGTATACAGTTATCCATACAGTCACTCACACAATCATTGTGTCTTATGTATACTTATTTATATACAACAACTGACACATACACTGCCTTTTATTTTTCTAGTTTGTTGGACCTGTACCTTTGAGAAATATATTTGCTCATCACCACACCCATAAAGATATTCCCTCACCCAAACTGTTAGAACATGTAGTTTTAACTTCATATATCTACTGAATCAACTATTCACACATCTTTGGACAGTCACACCCCCCCACCGAACCACACACACTTTCACACTCCCATACAAATACTCAGTTAACTAATCAATAACTAATATAGACTTTCACATAGCTAGTAACCAACTGTAGAATCAGTTTACACACAACTGACAAAGTGATACAGATATTCACACAGTTTAGTCACTATCCACTATATTTAGTGAGACATTATAAATTGGTCAAGTAAACAGTCAATTACACTGCTACTAAATCCTCCATCCAAATATTTATTTATATATATATCCACTCATTCTTCAATGTAAATTGCTATATATAGAATGCATATTTAAATAACGAAGCAAACCACATTCACTGGATGATGTCATCAGTGATGTCATCAGTGATGTCATTTGAGATGTCATCAGTGATGTCACTGACCATGTCAGGAATGATCTAATATGTGACATCATCAGCAGTGGATTGCGGGTGCGCGAAATATAGTTAGTACAACTAACTATATAGGAGCAATTTCATTGCTTTTGTTTGAGTAAAATGTCCAGCTAACTATAACACCACTAAAACTTATAGGTTTTTGAGTGAATTTCAAAGGTTTTTTAAAAACGAATTCCTAACTATATAACTCCTGAAACCTATGGTTTTTTCAGTGAATTTCAAAGTTTTTTTTAAATGCTAAATCCTAACTATATAAGGCCTGAAACCTATGGTTTTTTCAGTGAATTTCAAAGGTTTTTTAAATGCTGATTCCTAACTATATAAGGCCTGAAACCTATGGTTTTTTCAGTGAATATATATATATATATATGTTGGACCTGGCCCTTTTGGCAGGTTCACCCCTAGACTTTTTGATTTTTCCTAGCCTGTTTCTGGAACCTAGTGTTGATGGTTTTAGGCCTTTGCGCACTTTTTCACTGTGGTACAGTGTAAAGTGCGTGTGCTCTCTGTGTATGTGTGGTGAGTGACCTGCCCTCCCATAGGAATGAATGGGGAATATGTATGCCCATGGTAGTTCCTGATGTGTGGGGAGTGCAGGGTCAAGTTTGATATGTGTGAACTCGTGAAATTGAATGCTGCGTAATGGTGTATGCGGCATGGTTGTGTCTAGTCTAGAAGTACCACTTTTAGAAGTTGGTATATTTGTGTAGTGAGTCTGCTGGCACGTGATTGGCTGGTGAGCCTGGCCCAGGAGTGCCTGGGCCTGCTTGTGGATTGACTGTCTGGTTTGAGTGTGACAGGGCCTGCAGAGCCCCGGGAGGTTGTCTGAGTCAGCCCGTGGATGAAAGGCAGCATCTGCTGCCAGGGAAGTGGGAGGAGATTAGCACCTGATAGTGAAGGGCTGTGCCTGCCTGCCACAATGCTGGCTCCACCCCCCCGCTGGGCGACTGTCACCTCTGTCCCTGATACTGAAGGGACTTTCCTCTAAACCAGTCTAGCTGGTTCTCACACTGCCTACACAAAGACTTCAAAGACTTTTCACTGTATAAGAAGGGGCTGCGTCCCCTTCCAAAATGTTCTTGTTTCTAACTTGAATCTGCCAGGGGCGTGCTGCTGCTTGGGCCCAGGGGAATCCCTGGGTCCTGCCCAGCCCCTGGACACCTGATGGACTTTCCCTGGGGACCTTTGCCTGTGGTCCCCTGCTGCGGACTTCTGGGAACTTTCTCTTGCTTTTGCCAAGGCTTGTTATAGCCTAGAATGCCTGGAAGGACTTGCTGCATCCCCTGAAGAGCTTCTGTGGACCCTCATTGTATGGGGGTCATTTCTAGGGGCTTGTGGGTGCAACCAGTGCCCCCAGCGCGATGGAAGCGCTTTATTTTGCCTCCTAGCGCTTGAGAGCGCTTTATTTTTGCACCGTAGCGAGCATGTCGCTATCACGCACTTTGCGTGAGGTTTTGCAGGTGCCACCCTGCGTTATGCCCGAGTAGCGCTATTTTTAAACTAAAGGGTGCCACCCCTTGTTTTGGTGCCCTTAGCGAGTGCCCACCTCGCTGCTATGTTTATATTTAGTATCGAGGGAGCCCACCCCTCGGTGAAGTGATTGCCCGCCTGCCTACCTAAGCGGGGCAGCTGTGCTGCCCACAGCGACCCGGAAGTGGTTGGCCGGCCGGCCAATTGCAGCACGGCCGGCTGGAAGTCCAGCCCCCGAGGCCGCGGCACGAGGGAAGAAGGCGCCCGAGAGATGGCGGCCGGTGCCGCCGGCGCGGTGCTCCCATTGCTGTGGGAGAGCCCCGCAGGCACCAGCCAGCCGTGAGGAGAGAGCGGATGGGGCGCGGGGCACATAGTCGGTGCCCGCCCCCACCGCCAGTGAAGCTGCCGAAAAGAAAAAGAGCCAGCCTTCCCCCGTCTAGAGCCGGTAAGTCCAGACGGCCGGGGCGGGGGGAAGGCCACATGAGACCCAGAGGCTGCAGTGGCAGTACTCGAGCGGCCCCGTTTGGCAGCGGGTCGCTCCTCCGGTCTCCTCGCAATTCTCTGTTGAGCCTGAGAGGCTCCAACGACCCCGCACTTGTGTTTACGAGCCTGCATGGCTCGAGGCGGCATCTCTGGTTTTTAGTCCATGAGGGACTCCAACAGTGGGGCATATTTTCTTTTTGAGCCCCGTGTGGCTCCAACGCAGGCCATATTTGTTTAAGGAGTCTAGATGGCTCCCGGGACACCTCGGGGCATATTGTTGATGCCCGTCCCCTCCTGGGCTAGTGTAGTTCTGGTGCCAGCGGAAGCACCATTGTCGTTTTAAGAGCCCCAGAAGGCTCCAACGTTCTGCGCAGTGTGGTGGCAGAGCCTGGGTGGCTCCAACATTGGGCACGTGTTATGCCAGAGCCTGTGTGGCTCCAACGGGTGTAGAGTGTTTTTAGAGCCTGTGTGGCTCCCACAGTGGCGCAGTTTGCGCCTACGGGCCAGTGAGGGCCCCGGCGCAGTTTTGATGATTCCCAGCTGCCCAGCAATTAGTGGGCAGCTGCACCGTTTAGGTCTTGGGATGTTCCCAGGTGCCCAGCAAGTAGTGGGCACCTGCACCGTTTAGGCCCCTGACATTGAGACTCAGGGCGTCCTAGCCCCAACAAGGCCAGTTGGCCTAGGGACTGCCACAGGTGGTGGCTTATGTAGGTTTGGCGCAATTGTATGGTTATTGCACCTCTGAATGTGATTTCTTACATCATGTGTTATTCCTGCACCTCTGAATGTTTTTAGACATCATGTGACTTTTGCGCTACTGCATTGTTCTGGTACCTCTGAATGTATTTTTATTGCATCATGTGCTTTATTCTTAACACCGCTGAATGTGTAGGTTTATACATTAGGTGGTTTTCCATTACTACTCCTCTGAATGTGTTTTATGCATCATGGGTAATGTGTTCTTTCTTAGACCCCTAAATGCTGTGTGATATTTAGGTGGTTGTTCTTTTTAGTACAGGTGGTCCTAGTGAGGTCCTGGTCCCCTGCGTGACATTCTCCTAAGGTGTTTAGGGTTGCGTAGGTGGTACTCACCTGTCCCCAGTAGTTACTGGATGTGATCTATAACTGTTACTTTGTGTTACAGTGATTTTATATACTTTTATTCTAATTTCTGACAAGTATTTCTATTTCTAAAAGTGTTGATTCTGACAGTGGCTCATGTGGCCCTGTCCTGTACATAATCCCTTATGAATGTTGCCTGTGCCAGTTGGCACAATGTACATGTGTGATTTTTATCTGATGTGTGTTTACAATACAAAAGTTATTTTAATATAACCTTGTGTGGAGTTCCTTTTGTGGTGTGCCTAGGATGTTGTTGCTGTTGTGTGCTGGCGCAAATGCTTTACACATCGCCTCCGAGTTTAGCCTGACTGCTCGTGCCAAGCTACCAAGGGGGTGAGCAGGGGTTATCTTGGTGTGTGACTTTCTTACCCTGACTAGAATGGTGGTTTCTGCCTGGCTTTGGCGTCAGCCTTAGCCTACCAGAAATAGCCAGTTCTAACAATATATATATATATATTCACTGAAAAAACCATAGGTTATAGACCATATATAGTTAGGAATTAGCATTTAAAAAACCTTATTTTACTCACACAAAACCATTGAAATTCCATATATAGTTAGTTGCACTAACTATATATCGCGCACCCGCAATCCACTGCTGATCATGTCACATATTACATCATTCATGACATGGTCAGTGAAATCACTGATGACATCACTGATGACATCTCAAATGACATCACTGATGACATCACTGATGACAACATCCAGAGACTGTATGTTTCTGTAAAGTTAAAATATGTCTTACATATTGAAGAATGAGTGGATGTATAAGTGTCTGGATGAAGGATTTAGTAGGTGCATGACTGACTGTATGAGTGAGTGATTAAATGTGTCTCACTGAGTGCATGGGTTAGTGACTAAACTGTCTTAATTTGTGCATCATTATGTCTGTTGTTCTGTAAACTGCTGCATGTGTTGATCAGTAGCTATATGAGTAACTATATGGGTTATTGATTGGTTGCCCAAGTATTTGTATGGGAGACTGAGTGTGTGTGTGGGTGGCTGGGAGGTGTATGACTCTGTGCATAGATGTGTGAGCAGTTCATTCACTAGATGTATGGGTTCAAAAGTGCACGTGGAAACAGCTGTATGGGCGGTTGACTGTGTGCATGAGTGTTTTGGTGAGTGAATGGATATCTCAGTGCTACGTGTCAAAGTAAGTACATATGTAAAACACAGTACATGTGAGAGTTGACATATATAAATAACTGTGTATAAGAGCCAGTGAATGTGTGAGTGGCTGTATGGATCATTGTGAACTTGTATCCGGGATTGTATAAGAGAGTAAATATGTGTTAGTATATGTTTGAATGAGTAAGGTGTGTATAACTGTATAGTTGAGGAAATGGAGGTGTGATTGATTCTTTGCATGACTGACTAAGTGTCTGAGTAACTCCATGGATGAGTGACAGTCTATGAGTGTCTGTTTACACTGAGTGTATCTAAGGTTATATTAGAGTCTGAAGAGGTTCATCGTATTATCACATGAATGATGTCATCAGTGATGTGATCAGTAATGTCAAATGAGATGTCATCAGTGATGTCATCAGTGATGTCATTTGAGATGTCATCAGTGATGTCATCAGTGATGTCATTTGATATGTCATCAGTGATGTCATCAGTGATGTCACTGACCATGTCATGAATGATGTAATATGTGACATGATCAGCAGTGGATTGCGGGTGCGCGATATATAGTTAGTGCAACTAACTATATATGGAATTTCAATGGTTTTGTGTGAGTAAAATAAGGTTTTTTAAATGCTAATTCCTAACTATATATGGTCTATAACCTATTGTTTTTTCAGTGAATTTTCAAGGTTTTGTAAATGCTAATTCCTAACTATATATGGTCTATAACCTATGGTTTTTTCAGTGAATTTCAATGGTTTTTTAATAGCAAATATCATAAGCTGTCGAATGTCAAGTACGTGGTAAGTGAAAACATTTTCGTGTTTATGCACACTGATCTGCTTTGAATGGTGCCCCCCCCCCCTCATTTCTATTAGGAGTACTCTCTCTTTGCAGATAGTGAAAGGTAGTTAACGCAGGCCTTTGCCCCCATTGTAATCCGTCGTGCCTGCTTCTCTCTCCATTTGATTGATTGTTATCCAAGTATTTACTGTTTTAGAATTAGTTCTCTTTGGTTCATTCTCTATTTACAAACAAACACAGAGTCGCAATACTCTGTTTAGTCTTTGCAGATAACGGAAAATCGTGTAGAAAAAAAAGAAAAGGAATCGAGCAAAATCAGTAGGCCACTAATGGGATCTCTTTTTGACCTCGCTAAAATAGAAACATTCGGAACAACCCCTCATGACAAATACAAAACTAGTGAGATGAACTGAACTCCACACAATGATGGCTGCAAAACAGCTCGGCTCCGCCACCCACCCCGCCCAAAATAACGATAAAGAGCGGCTGCCATGATTGGTTGCGGAATGGCCACGACGGAGCTACGAAATGGTGCTGCTCTCATGCTAACCCCAGCTTCAGTCTGAAACATCCAGAAACACTGTAGACTACCAATTCGATCAGTTCCGGTAGCGCCCCAATGTAACCCGGTAGAGAAGAACTAGCCCTCCCCTCTTTGACTGATGGTTCTTGTTGCCTGTCCCTTCTGTTGTCATTTAACAGAACTATTTAGCCTGCTGAAAGGGGTTGTGTTTCGACCGCTGGTTGGTGGAGACATTTTGACTATATTCTGGACCTGCGTTGTCGCGTAATGCATCATATGACGCGCCGCGTTAGCGCATCCGGAACTCATCCGGGGCGCGCAGCGCGTAACGTAAGCATAACAAGTCATGTGACTTGTTAATAAAACTTTTCATTGGTTCATTTTACTTTTCTTATTGCAATGATGAAAGGCTTGGTCATATGACCTAAAAATTACGCTTTTCATTACTTCCGAACATTATTTTTTCTTAAATATATGTTATAATGTTCCAGGCTAATGTACTTTCCCGGAAATTTTACAACTGTCCTGCAAGTAAAATATATTCTTCTTTCGAGAAAAAGAGCGTTTCTTCGTCCCATGACGGAGCCGTTGAGCAAAAGAGGGTCGACCTGCTGTCTTAGTCGCCGATACGCCTGAATATGAGATTCTTATCGATCACTTTATGTTGCAGGAATAGAAAACACAACAGCCCTTGACCATTTATCTTTACTGCGTTCCTTCGTATTATACCTTTTACCCTTCATGTAATTGGTCTGCTTTATTTCACTTGCCTTTTAATGATTCTAAAACAGTGACTATTATTAAAAACTTTACCAATGTATATACTACTACCATGTTTTCTTTTAAAAACCTTTATTGTGAAAATTTCATTATACAAATACGAGCCTATAACCACGTGGGCCTGCCACGGAGCAAACTGTAATCGTATATGATGAATAGACATTTACATTGTAGAGGAACGTAACGGGCGGGCCATTAGGTTGCAAGAACTAAGGTGTCTAACAGTTACGGAATCGGTGGACGTACATTTTATAATTAAAATACGACAGGGCCAGTTACAATAAAATTATCTAGATATACATTTGCGGGCAAGTACCATGGGTGACGTTAATTCGAACTTTCAACAGTACAGTAATCAATAACACATCAGAACTTAATATCAATAGGGATGTCGAAATATTCAATCAATTCTCGTCCCCGCCCGCCATGTGCTTCAAAACTGCATACGTATCTCGTGATTTCAAGGTTCTGCAACCAGTACACAACAAGGAGTTACGAGTCCCATTTATTCCGGCGCCATTTTGGGCGAGGACGGTCAAAATGTCTCTACCAACCATCGACTATGATGATGTTCATATGCTGTATTTATTAGAGTAACACTCATCTGTCCACATGAAATTAATTTGCCACAATCTAAACATGTCATTTTAATCTTTCCAAAGTTCTTCTAAATATTTGGGACCGTTTCCCTTGCCTCTGAAGCTCTCAGTGCCACTTCTTTGATGAATGTACTAGCAGGTCAGGGGTTCTCCTCCAAATCTCTCTTTTATGCAGCACTATAATTAATTGGTGCCACCTCTCCATATGACGATGCATGGTATAGTTACCACAACTATATTTTTTTTCGGTTCCTCTGGAGAGTTCATCGTGGCAGATGAAGCGTGTAACGTACCGGGCATTTACCTTTTTTTGCATGTACAGGAAAGGAAAAAAAAATCGAGCGTCCGAGTTCTAAGGTGTCCCAGGGCCATTTTAGTGGACCAGGCCCAAATCCAAAGAACAGGCCGCCATTTTGAGAGTCCTCTTGCAGCCGCCTGTCGCTGTAGCATCAAGAGCAGCCGAAACTCAGCTGAATGGCAACTGAAACGGTAAAGGGGCGCCCCACTACAGCAGACGAGCCTCCACCTAGGAAGGCCCATTCACGCCGCCTCCCCCCCCCCCCCTTCGGGCACCCCACGCCGTTATTCGGAGCAGTATTGTAGGATGGCCACACCAGTGCGGCAACTTGCTAGATATCACCTCGGTGGTAACCGAATCTCAACGCCTTGTGGTGTCTTCTATTCAGAAAACATTGTTATGCTGCCTTCGACCTATTCGCCGCAAGTGCGCACACAACTCAACTGCATAGCTTGCTAGACACCACCTCGGTGCCATCCGGATCTTGGAATGTCA
Organism: Lissotriton helveticus; assembly: GCF_964261635.1. Taxonomy (NCBI): domain Eukaryota; kingdom Metazoa; phylum Chordata; class Amphibia; order Caudata; family Salamandridae; genus Lissotriton; species Lissotriton helveticus. The sequence continues at coordinate 937,225,508 of NC_136063.1, read as the reverse complement.
GCGCCTTTTGGTGTCTTCTCTTCAGAAAATATTGTTGCGCTGTTATTGGTCCAATTAGCACATCAGTCCGTTACTGACAACATCTCACTGGCTAGTGGGGCGCCCTCACGCCGACTTTCAGCATTGTAGGATGACCACACCAGTACAGCAACTTGCTAGACATCACCTCGGTGCCATCCGGATCTCGGCGCCCCACTGCAGATGAAGTGCCTCTCAACTATGAAATCACCACGGTGACATCCGGATCTTGGCGCGTTGTGCTGCCTTCGGCCTATTCGCACATCGGTCCGCTACTGACGCCATCTCACAGGCTAATGGGGCGACCCACGCCGAGTTTCAGCATTGTAGGATGACCACACCAGTACAGCAACTTGCTAGACATCACCTCGGTGCCATCCGAATCTTGGCATCTCAACGCCTAGTGGTATCTTCCATACAGAAAATATTGTTACGCTGCCTTTGGCCCCATTCGCACATCAGTCCGCAACTTAGACATCACCTCGGTGCCATCCGGATCTTGGCATCTCAGCACCTTGTGGTGTCAGTCAGAAAATATTGTTGCGCTGCCTTTGGCCCCATTCGCACATCGGTCCGCTACTGACGCCATCTCACAGGCTAATGGGGCGACCCACGCCGAGTTTCAGCATTGTAGGATGACCACACCAGTACAGCAACTTGCTAGACATCACCTCGGTGCCATCCGAATCTTGGCATCTCAACGCCTAGTGGTATCTTCCATACAGAAAATATTGTTACGCTGCCTTTGGCCCCATTCGCACATCAGTCCGCAACTTAGACATCACCTCGGTGCCATCCGGATCTTGGCATCTCAGCGCCTTGTGGTGTCAGTCAGAAAATATTGTTGCGCTGCCTTTGGCCCCATTCGCACATCAGTCCGCTACTGACACCATCTCACAGGCCAACAGGGCGCCCCACGCCGACTTTTACCATTGTACGATGGCCACACCAGTGCCACAACTTGCTAGACACCACCCCGGTGCCATCCGGATCTTGGCATCTCAGCGCCTTGTGGTGTCTTCAAATCAGAAAATATTGTAGCGCTGCCTTTGGCCCCATTCGCACATCGGTCCGCTACTGACGCCATCTCACAGGCCAACGGGGCGCCCCACGCCGACTTTCAACATTGTAGGATGGCCACAGAAGTGCGACAACTTACTAGACACCACCTCGGTGCCATCCGGATCTTGGCGCGTTGTGCTGCCTTTGGCCTATTCGCACATCAGTCCGCTACTGACGCAAACTCACAGGCCAACGGGGCGCCCCACGCCGACTTTCAGCATTGTAGGATGGCCACACCAGTGCGGCAACTTGCTACACACCACCTCGGTGCCATCCGGATCTTGGCATCTCAGCACCTAGTGGTGTCTTCTATTCCGAAAATATTGTTGCGCTGCCTTCGGCCCCATTCACACATCGGTCCGCTACTGACGCCATCTCACAGGCCAACGGGGCGCCCCACGCCGACTTTCAGCATTGTAGGATGGCCACACCAGTGCGGCAACTTACTAGACACCACCTCGGTGCCATCCGGATCTTGGCGCGTTGTGCTGCCTTCGGCCTATTCGCACATCGGTCCGCTACTGACGCAAACTCACAGGCCAACGGGGCGCCCCACGCCGACTTTCAGCATTGTAGGATGGCCACACCAGTGCTGCAACTTGCTGGACACCACCTCGGTGCCATCCGGATCTTGGCGCGTTGTGTTGCCTTCGGCCTATTCGCACATCGGTCCGCTACTGACGCCGCCTCACGTGCCAACGTATTTTCTCCGCATTTTATACCCTATGCCGCATAACAGGTCATGTGACTTGTTTATAAAACTTTTCATTGGTTCATTTTACTTTTGGTTTCCTAATGATGGAAGGCTTGATCATATGACCTAAAAACAACACTTTTCATTGGATGAAAACTTTTTTTTTTCCCAAACGATGAAAGCCCCACCTTGTTTCTGGATGTTTCAGACTGAAGCTGGCGTCAGCATGAGAGCACCACCATCTCGTAGCTCAGTCGTGGTCATTCCGCGAGCAATCATGGCAGCCGCTCCCCACCAGAAGCCTGCAGGAGTCGGGGCCCCCAAAACTTTTGATGAATTCTCAAGGCGGAGGGGACGCTTTCGAGAATGGGGTCCAAGACCTAGCAGACAAGCGTCCGATTTCCAAGGTGTCCCAGGGCCATTTCAGTGGACCAGGCCCAAAAAGGAAAGAGCCTGCCGCCATTTTGAGAGTCCTGTGACAGCCGCCTATCGCTGCACCGCAAGAGTGGGCGCAACTCAGCTGAATTGCGGCTTTTGACACAGTGGACCAAAAACGGACGGAATGGCAACTGAAACGGTAAAGGGGCGCCCCACTACAACAGATGACACTCCACCTGGAGAGGCCCGTTCACGCCGCCTCCCCCGGGGCGCCCCACGCCGTTATTCGGAGCAGCATTGTAGGATACCAAAACCAGTGCGGCAACTTACTGGACATCACCTTGGTGCCATCGTTCTGCTGCCTTGGAACTATTCGCACAACAGTTTGCTACTGATGACCCACCCCCCGCGACGCCCCACGCCGTTATTTGCTGGGTGGCAACTTACTAGACATCACTTTCGTGTCATCTAGATTTCAGCACGTTCTGCTGCCTTGGAACTATTCGCACAACAGTTTGCTACTGATGACCCACCCCCCGCGACGCCCCACGCCGGAAATCTGGACGTTGTGCTGCGTTGGGACTATTCGCACAGCCGACCGCTACTTCGTTGTTTTTCCCTAAAAATGTTTATATGTTATTACTATTTTTGTTTTCTTGTATATATTTATAAATTATTAAAGTTTTATAATCTTACTACTTTGTCGGAGTGCTATATATTTTTAATGTGACACATAATTGTAAAAACTTTGATGTACAAAGAGTCATCCCTGGAATCTTCCGCTTCAGGCTCGGTCCCCTCCCCAATCACAATACAGGATGGTTTTCAGATAATAGCAACGCTTCTGCTGTGACGGATCTCATCGAGTGTGGGCCTTGATCTACTATAACTCCTTTGAAGAGGGGTGATTCTTTACAGCTGTGGCCATAAACTACATCTGCAGGGCTAGCTGATACCCTAGGACCAGCCTGGACAATCGGACACAGAGGAAAAGGAGTGTCAGAGGGTGCGGTAGTGAATAGGGCGAAAGGGAGGTGTCGGGCAGGCACAGGGTGTGATTCTCAGGGAAGAGCAGCGCAGATGGGGGGAGGTTTATTACCCATGCATAAGACAGAGAGCGGGGGTGACCACTGCCTGGGGGAGATGCTTGCGAGGGTGGGGAGCCATGCTAAGGATCGACAGCGTGCACAAAGTGGGTCTGGTCAAGGCATCTAAAATGGCTGCCGTGCACGACAAAAGTGTGGCATTTGAAAAAAGACAAGATGGCGCAGACAATGTTTTTCAACACTTCCTGATTTCCTTCGAATCGAACGTTAACAGACGTTGGGGCATATTACCAAAGTTAAGCGATATTTATCCCTAACGATGCTTAGCAACGATTTTTTTACCGTCAGAAATTATCGCAGATAAACCTTGCTATTATCAAGGTTTATCGCAAATACGATAAAAAATGACCGCAATGCATTAATATCGCTGAAAACTCAGCGATATTCATGCATTACCGAGCTAATGCTCTTAGCCATGTTATCCACCTCCCATTGGATAACATGGCTAAGAACTGCTCAGGGCAGCTGTTACTTTTTGGAGATATTCGCGCTTATCTCGAATATTTCCAAAAGTTGATAATAGGAGATAGCGATGATAGCGACTGTTTCCAGTCGCTAACATCTTGGCATGCCCACTTTGCATGTCATTAGTGATAAATATCACTCACATGCAAAGTGGGGCCCAAGATGGTCGCTATCTCCTACTAGCCGTCGCTAACTGGTGTTAGCAACAGCTAGGTAATACAGATATAATTTTATCTCCGCAAAGCGGAGCGCTGTTACAGATATATATCTTGTTTTTGAACGTTAATTTCTCAAAATGCACTGAAGCACATATATTGAGACCTAGCAAAGGCACATCGGGCTACCAGTCCCTAATATTTTACCAAGTTTCGTGCAAATCCATTCAGCCGTTCGATTATTATTATAATTTTCTTTTTTTTGCCCCGCGGGGCCCTTTTAAAACCTCCACATCAAACCTAGGGGGTCAGCGAGGATCTACTATGCCCCCTTATGGTCATTTGCCCCTTCGCTCTGGCCTCCTCTTGTCTCTCGATCCTACCGAGAGACAAGATGGCGGCCGCTACGGACTGTTTGGAATGTTTACAGACACCGGAGAGCCAATCAGCTTCGCTTCGCAAAGCTCCGTAACGCGAAAAGTACGCGAAGCGGTGCGCTGTTACAGATATATATCTTTTTTTGAACGTTAATTTCTCAAAATCCACTGGAGCACATATATTGAGATCTAGCAAAGGCACATCGGGCTACCAGTCCCTACAATTTTGCCAAGTTTCGTGCAAATCCATTCAGCTGTTGGATTATTATTATTATTTTTTTTTTGCCCCGCGGGGCCCTTTTAAAACCTCCACATCAAACCTAAATGGTCAGGGAGGATCTACTATGCCCCCTTATGGTCATTTGCCCCTTCGGTTTGGCCTCCGCTTGTCTCTCGATCCTACCGAGAGACAAGATGGCGGCCGCTACGGACTGTTTGGAATGTTTACAGACGCCGGAGAACCAATCAGCTTCGCTTCACAAAGCTCCGTTGCGCGAAAAGTACGCGAACTGGAGCGCTGCCCGGTCCGCTGTTACAGATATATATCTTTTTTTAAACGTTAATTTATCAAAATCCACTGGAGCACATATATTGAGACCTACAAAAGGCACATCGGGCTACCAGTCTCTACAATTTTGCCAAGTTTCGTGCAAATCCATTCAGCCGTTCGGGCTAAAAGTGAGGCCAACCGCCCTATGGAAAACTCAATGTTAAAAACACGTTTTGGGACCCCCCTTTTTTCTCGACCCCCCCTGGACGAACCCCCCCCCAATTTTCAGGGGCTGCTCAGAAACAAAATGTGCCATTTTCCAGAAAATTTCAGCCAATTCCGTCCACAAACGCCAAAGTTATTAGACATAGAATTTTCAAAAAACCCATAGAGAAAAAATCCTAACTATATATACCTACTGGCGACCGCCAGTAGGTAATATATATATATATATATATATATTCACTGAAAAAACCATAGGTTATAGACCATATATAGTTAGGAATTAGCATTTACAAAACCTTGAAAATTCACTGAAAAAACCATAGGTTATGGACCATATATAGTTAGGAATTAGCATTTACAAAACCTTATTTTACTCACACAAAACCATTGAAATTCGCATATATATTTAGCTGCACTAACTATATATCCCGCACCCGCAATCCACTGCTGATCATGTCACATATTACATCATTCATGACATGGTCAGTGACATCACTGATGACATCACTGATGACATCTCAAATGACATCACTGATGACATCACTGATGACAACTCAAATGACATTACTAATGACATCACTGATGACATCTCAAATGACATCACTGATGACATCACTGATGACATCTCATTTGACATTACTGATCACATCACTGATGACATCATTCATGTGATAATACGATGAACCTCTTCAGACTCTAATATAACCTTAGATATACTCAGTGTAAACACAGACTCACAGATTGTCACTCATCTATGAAGTTACACACACACTTAGTCAGTCATGCAAACAATCAATCACACCTCCATTTTCTCAACTATACAGTTACACACACCTTACTTATTCAAACATATACTAAAACATATTTACTCTCTTATACAATCCTAGATACAAGTTCACAATGATCTATACAGCCACTCACACATTCACTGGCTCTTATGCACAGTTATTTATATATGTCAAGTCTCACATGTACTGTGTTTTACATATGTACTTACTTTGACATGTAGCACTGAGATATCCATTCACTCACCAATACACTCATGCACACAGTCAACCGCCCATACAGCTATTTCCACATGCACTTTTGAACCCATACATCTAGTCAATCAACTGTTCACACATCTATGCACAGAGTCATACACCTCCCAGCCACCCACACACACACTCAGTCTTCCATACAAATACTTGGGCAACCAATCAATAACCCATATAGTTACTCATATAGCTACTGAACAACACATGCAGCAGTTTTCAGAACAATAGACATAATGATGCACAAATTAAGACAGTTTAGTCACTAACCCATGCACTCAGTGAGACACATTTAATCACTCACTTATACAGTCAGTCATGCACCTACTAAATCCTTCATCCAGACACTTATACATCCACTCATTCTTCAATATGTAAGACATATTTTAATTTTACAGAAAAATACAGTCACTGGATGTAGTCATCAGTGATGTCATCAGTGATGTCATTTGAGATGTCATCAGTGATGTCATCAGTGATGTCACTGACCATGTCATGAATGATGTAATATGTGACATGATCAGCAGTGGATTGCGGGTGCGCGATATATAGTTAGTGCAGCTAACTATATATGCGAATTTCAATGGTTTTGTGTGAGTAAAATAAGGTTTTGTAAATGCTAATTCCTAACTATATATGGTCTATAACCTATGGTTTTTTCAGTGAATTTTCAAGGTTTTGTAAATGCTAATTCCTAACTATATATGGTCTATAACCTATGGTTTTTTCAGTGAATTTCAATGGTTTTTTAATAGCAAATATCAAAAGATTTAAAAAAAATATTCTTCATTAAATCGAAAAAGATATTTTATATGTTTTTAATACAATTTTTTTATGTATTTTTTTTTAATTCTTTTTTTTGTTTCGCTCCCGGTCCGCGAACCGGGTAGCTCCCCGTTAGCTCAATTTGTTGCCGCAACTCGGTCCGCGAACCGGTAAACGTTCCGTTTGCACAACTGCCGCGTTAGAAAACAACATTGTGACGCGTCGCGTAAGCGCGACGTATCGCGTTGTCGTGTAATGCGTCATATGACGCGCCGCGTTAGCGCACCCGGAAGTGCTCCGGTACGCGAAGCGAGGCGCGAAGCGCAGCTTCCCGGAAGCGATCCGGGGCGCGGCACGGAGCGCGTAACGTAAGCATAACAGGTTATGTGACTTGTTAATAACACTTTTCATTGGTTCATTTCACTTTTGGTTTCTTAATGATGTAAGGCTAAGTCATGTGACCTAAAAATAACACTTTTCATTGGTTTAGAACAATTTTTTTTCCCAAATGATGAAAACCCCTCCTTGTTTCCTCACTCTGACTTTCATCTTTGTGAGAGGAAGACCTTTTTTTATTACTTAGCAATGGCAAGTGTTGTAGCTGCAGCTGGTGCACCCCCACCACCACCACCACCACTTCCTAGGAAGAGTGGACCACCTCCTCAGGTTATCGTTCAGCAAGAGGAGGAAGAAGAGGAAGAAGAGGAAGAGGAGGAGAGAGAGTTTTTGCCTGAAGAGCCTAGGAGGTCCCGTGTCAAAGAGAGTTTCATTTGGCAATTTTTCAAATATCCCCGGGGCCAAAAAAAAGTGAATGCCCGCTATGTAACTTGCCTTATTTGCAAAAAAGATCTGTCCAGAGGGACAGATAAAAAATATAGTTATGGCAATTATACCATGCATCGCCATATGGAAAGGTGGCACCCATTCAATTATAGTGCTGCACAGGTACGTGACCTGCAGGATAACCCCCGTCCTGTGGCCAGTACATCATATCAAGAGGCACTGACGGGACCAGAGGCGAGGGAGACGGTCCCAAATATTCAGCTGAAGTTTGGGGAAGTGAAACAAGTATGCATTTATTATTTATTGCGGACAATTGATTTGCTACAGGGAGAGTAGCATAAATTTAATCAATGCTGCTATTGACAATCATAATTGTCCAAAACGCCCCAGACAATAAATTATCTTTTTTTTTTGTTGCTCCTGTTGAGCCCTTTATAATGAATCATTTTCGTTTCTCCCCCCCCCCAAAAAAAAACAAAAAAAATATAAAACCGTTCAAAAAATACAAAAAAAGTAAAAAAATGTTTAGAAAAATAATAAAAAAAATATAAAACAACAAAAATAATTTTAAAAAAAGTTCTTTTCAGAACTACCTCCCCTTTATAAAAAATTGCTAGAATGTTTAGCACTCTGGCAACCTCTATTTCTTTTGATTCGCTTCCCGGTTCGCGCGCCGGTACGCGAACCGGTAGCGAACCAGAATTATTTTTTAAAAAGAAAAGAAAGTATAAGGGAAGGAAACAGAGAGTAATATTAAAAGAAAGACAGCTAGAGGGAGTAACACAGAGATACTGTTTAATAGATCTATTTACCAAAGAAAAGATGTAAGAGGGTATAATTGTGAAAAACAAAATAGATAAGGAAGTGAAAGAAAAAAAGGAGAGTAGAAGAATAATAAACAAGAGTTTCTTAGAGAATGTGAGTGAATGTTTAAATTAAGAAGAAAAACAGTAAAGGATGTGGATTGAGAGGTAGGCATAGAACCGGACTAAAAGAACAACCCTGAGGGAAAGTGTTGAGAAAACAGTGAGCAAAAGTAAATAGGAATAAAACAAGATGTATGACAGTGACTAAGGTTAAAACATGTCGAATAACAGAAAGAAAAAACAGAAAGCAGAAAAGAAGAAGTGACATAAAAGGAATGATTAAAACAGCAAAGAAATGTAAATAACATAGGGGCATATTATCAACACAGGCGATAAAATTATCGCTGCTTTTATCGGCAGAAAACTGCCGCTAAAGCCGCTTTTGCGGAAGAAAACAGCCGCTAAAGCCTCTTTTGCGGCAGTTTTCTGCCGATAAAAGCAGTGATAATTTTATTGCCTGTGTTGATAATATGCCCCTTAGTGTGTTTGAACTACAGGGAGAAGCATAATGAACAAGTAGTGAAAGAGTGATGAGTCAGAGATAGTGAGAGTAATAGAGACGGAGTGAGTGAACAGGAGTGAGGAACTATGAGAACAGAGGGACTGAGAAAAGGAGTGGAAGGAGTAGAGTAAGTAAGTAATAGAAAAAGGAATGAGGGAAGTAGCAAAGGCAGGAAACTGACGGTTAAAGAAATGAAGCAGTGGAACTAATAGAAGTTAAATGTGATAGAAATGTAACGAAAAGAGTACAAAACACTTACCTTATAATTGTCGTTAACTTAGTCACTTGTTATTTTTATACTTTCAATCTGTGAAAGAAACAACACAAATTTGAAAAATATTAAAACATGTATTTAAAAATTAGAAAAGACAAGGGAAAAGATTGACAATCATCCAATTTTACAAAGAAATAAAGTTAGAGATAAACATGCAGAAAAAAAGAGAAAGAAACGGAGATAGACAGTCAGAGACAAAAAGAAAATGAAATAGAGTAAATTACTAAGAGAAAAAAAAGGAAGATATTTTCAGTGACAGAAAAGAAGGATAGAAGAGAAAACTAAATTGAAGTTGTGTAAGCTAGTAAAAGAAAGTGAGTAAGGTAAACTATATAAGGAAAGGGTGAATAAGGAAAACAGAGTGAGGGAGAGAGGAGACAGAGGAAGTGAAGGAAAGAGTGTCAGATACAGACTGAGTGAGGCATCTACACAATGTGATTCGTAATGTTAGGAAACACAGGTAATGTGATTGAAAAACTTGCAATTTTTTTTGCTCATTCCACAATCACATCACTTGTGTTTCCTTTGCTTAGGTATCTCATTGTGCAGAAGTAGTCTAGCATATGAAAGAGTACGCAGAAGGTGAGCACTGTATGCAACAACTTTGACTCTTACAGAAGCCTCAGCTTCTCCATGCCCCCTACACAGTCCTAAATATATACAGTTTAAACTGACGGTATCTTGTTGCAGATGAAGTGAGGCGTATCTTGCAACATGGTGCATCTTTTGCACTGCTGCTGCGTCACAAAAGTGACGCAACGGCGGCGCAAAAGAGGCGCACGGCCATCATAAATCTGCCCCTAACATTTTAAATGATTGTTTCAGGATGTCGATAAGGTGTGGCCTATCCAGAGATTTGTTTGAGGTGAGGCCTACTCAGAGTTACAGATTAAATTTAGGCTTGTTGAAGAGTACAGAGGAGATAATACATGTGCAGGCCTACCAACGAAGTGAGTCATGTCCACTGCACTCTTGAACAAAGGCCAGACCTCCTCTGTCTCCCTGGACAGACCTAAACCTCATCTGCACAATGTGATTCGTAATGTTAGGAAACACAGGTGATATAATTGAAAAACATGCAAATATTTTTGCTCATTTAACAATCACATCACCTGTATTTCCTCAGCTTAGGTATCTCATTGTACAGATGTAGTCTAGCATATCCAAGAGTACGCAGAAGGTGAGGACTGTATGCAACAGAGCAATGTACATTACTCACCTCCCTTGACACTTACAGAAGCCTCAGTTTCTCCATGTCTCCTACACAGTTCTAAATGTATATCATAAATACAAAAAGTACAGAATTAATTATACATATTAAATGGTTTATTTTTGCTGTTCTCAGAATATATCAAATTTCACTTAAAACAGTGACTTGAAGGTATTCATCATATAACAGCGGGGAAAAAAAACACAATCAAAATGATTGTGTTTAAAAAAAAACATATAACATAACCAATCAGAAATCAGAACTCCTTAAAAGTAACTTACTTTCCATGACGTCGAAGGATGTCCTATGAACAGCTTATACTCTGTTGTGCTGTTATTATTTTCAGCCCGCCACTTTCTGAAAGAAAAGCTCCATCGTTTTGACAAATATGTTACATACAATAAATGATTTCTCGCTCTCTACCGCACTTCTCCTCAAGGCCAAATCGTGTAAGAGCCATTTATAACTCTTGGAATTCTTCCAAGCAAATCCCGTCATTTTCTTTTTCCGTAACTTTCAGAAAGAAAACGTTCAAGATCACTTTCACAATCCTGTACTAGTAATATTTTACCCTTCTTGCTCACTCATGTTCCACATTTCCTATGACACTGATACTGCTTACTATGAGGCACACTTATACTACCTCTATGACTATTACAATTATTTAATTCTCTACATCACTTTTAATCACAAAGCAATTTAAAACAGTACATAAAATTATATCAACTCCTAGAATCATTATAGGCCAGTTACCTACCCAAAATTCTTTCTTCTGAAAACAGAAAGTAAGAATATTTTTAAGTCAAAAGGCAACATTGTTTCATAGTCAAATGTGAATTATTTCCGAAACACCAGCTTTTTTTACATTTTCAATAAGCTGTGTAATAAGTGGATGTTGTCAAAGGACCCTCATGTCATATAATAGCTGTAGTTAGAAATGTTCTTCCTAAAATCAACGACTGTGTAGCCACAACATTTGTAATTAAAGTTGAAAACTTACTTTCATCAGGTTTATATAGTTGGAATTTTCAAATGACATTATAACCAAAAGTTTGTTCAAAAAATGTAGACAGCGTTGCAGACTTACATTACCTCTACTCCATGTTTTGATTGCCTGCTTGAATTAGCTTATTAAAAGAAACAGTTTTTCTGAACTCATTCAAAGTGCAGTTATTTTTCCATGACGTCAAGTGTTATGGTAAGAATACCGTTTGCTTTGGGAAATACTCTGTTGTCCTTTAACTAATCCGTGCCCACCACTTTCTGTAAGAAAACCTTATTTTTTTTCAGGAACTACTTAAAACTCAAAAATAACGTTTTACTCTGTACTACACTTATCCTCAAGGCCAAATAGTGTAGAAGCCATTAGAACCTCTTGAAATTCCTCAGAGCAAATCCCGAGATTCTTTCCCTAAAATTTTGGTTGTAAAAACACCAGGTAAGAATTTTTAAGGTCAAAAGGCAATTTTTTTTTAAAAGTTAAAACAGAATCATTGCAGAATGACCAGCCGTGTCTAGACTTCAAATAAGCTGTGTAATGTCCTGATGTTGTTGAAGGACCGTCATGATATATAATTGCTGCAGTTACGAAAGTCCTTCCTGATATTGACAACTGCGAAGCCACAAATTTTTTTATTAAAGTTGTCAATTTTGTTCCATCAGGCCTACATCGTTGGAACATTAAAATGACATACTGGCCATATGTTCGTATAAATAATGTGGAGAACATTGCAGACTTACATTGGCTACACTCCATGTTGTGATCAGCTGCTTTTACTAGCTTACTAAAGGACACTGATTTACTGTCTGGCAAAGTTAAATATATAAATCTTTCAGACTCTACACTAGTAGTACTTGATACCCTACAGTTCTCGCAGTCATGCTGCCATTGATAAGAAAGGCCAAACAGATGATCTACATCTACACCTTCATCTTGCAATACATCAAGCATATACATTAAAAACTCCTGACAATCTTGCTGAATATTTTGAGAGAATTGCATTTGACCTGAACATTTGTCTAACAGATTTCGAATTTCAGACACACTTTCTATTTTTGTTCTATCAGTGCTACATTTCTCTAACACAGAATTCAACAAACTGCAAAATCTTTGATCCGAATTGACCACAATCTCTTCTTTTAAAGTTTCTAGAGAAAAGACAACATTAACCACTACATTAGCATAGCAGTTGACACCAGAACTATTTTCAAATTGAAAACCAACAACATCTTCAACAGAATCCATTTTTTTCTGCTTATAATTTCAGGTTCATCGACTTTTTGTCTTTTTGCTACAACCTCCCTACTATTGGTCACATTTCTTCGTTTCCGGCCTACCACACGTTTCTCAAACAAAGGATATTGAGGCAAATGTGGCGCATACTCTCTTCTTAACCTATTGTATTCCTTAACACAATCTAGATCCGCACAAATGTTTGTGACATCACACTCAATCAAGTACAATCCCGATAAACTTCTGACTCGTGACAATGCCACATATGCCATACCCTCCTTGAACACAGAACTGCCAATATTCACCAATGCACTGTCTACACTTAAACCTTGCGATTTATGGATTGTCACCGCATTGCCAAGCAAACAGGAAACTGCTTACGGCGAACATATAAGTCTTTTACAAGCAAAAACCTAGCAGAGCAACGACCAATTAGCTGTACTTCCTCAATGCCATCAAATTTAATTTTTAAAAATTCAATTCCATCTCTATTTCTGTATTTTTCAAAATCAACAACATTACCCATTGATCCATTTACCAGACCTCTTTCAACATGTAAATTCCTTCTTAAAATTATACGGCAATTTAAGCACACATTCAGAGTCTTTTCAAAACCAGCAGTTTTAGATATAGTCTTCTCTAATGAATCCAATTTAGATTTCAAATTCTCAGACAAAATAATTGTTGCTCCCATATGCTCTATTCTGTCAATAGCTTCCAGTTTCACAATCTCTTGGTTTTCTAAATTCAACATTTTGTTGTTGAAGATGGCACATTCTGCAAGAGTTGGCATCAAACATATTCCAGATTTCTTCTCAGTAATTTTCCGAAAAATATTCTCTGGCTCAACGTCTTCTTCTGGATACAAATTTGACAGTAATCGTGCATGTAAAGCTTCTTTCCCATGCTCGGTCACTTTTCCGATTCTAACATCTTGTAGAATATTCTTATAATCTTCATCCTTCGCTTGACGCATATTTTCACGCAGTTCAGCATAATTGAACTTTAACCATATATTGACGTTGCCAATGCTCCCTAGGCACTTCCTGGTATCTTCATGCGTGAGCATTTTGAACAAAGGTTGTCCTTTCACTGGTGTCAGCTGCAGAAGATCACCGAAAACAATGATGTGTTTGCCACCAAATAACACATCATAATCTGTTTTGAGAACTTCTTGCATTCTCAAATGCACAAAGGCAAGCATGACATTGGAAACCATGCTTACTTCATCAATGATAAGAAGTTTCATTTTCCTCAAGACTCTTGAAACTTCACAACAAGCATCTCCAGATAACTCGTGGTATTGTAATTTGTTATCATGCTCCACTGGCAGCATCAGTAGACGATGCAAAGTAATACCTTTAATGTTATGTGCTGCCAGTCCAGTTGGAGCGGTGACAACACAAGACAGCGATGACTCAGTCCTTTTCTGCAAATAACATGAAATTGCTTTAATGAGGAAACTTTTTCCAGTTCCCGCTTCTCCACTCACGTACAGTCGGACAGGCTTCAACGACGTACATGAGCACTCTTTCTTCTCATGACTTAATCCATGATCAATTTGTTTGGTAACTTCATCATATATTTTCCTCTGCTCAACGTTGAGTTGTCTTTCCAAGTCTTCTAAGTTAACCGCATCCTCCTGAGCATGTGCCATGGCTCTTTCCACTTCAATCATGGCAGTGGCAGCTTCATTTTCGATAATTGGTCCTCCTAGTGGATCCTGACTCAATGAAACAGAACTCTGACTGTCCTGAGAACTGTCTCTAGCAATCTCGGCTGCAATCATTGCTTCATGCTTGATTTCCGCATTCAACATTTCTAGATATTTGGGAAAAACAGGACATTCTATGGTCTCCTTGGCAGCATTGAAAGAGTCTTCGTAACAGAGGAAATCTCCAAGCAGTTCCTCTTCTGCACGCCAAGGCTTGAAAAGTTGCAAAAGAGCTAAATAGAAAAACTCTTTTCTTTCAGGAGATTCGCCACTCAATTTTCGATGGTTTACCAATTGGCATTTTCTTTGCTTGACCAGACATCCCTCACTTCCAATTACAGCATACACTCTTTTATCAATATCTTCTTTGATGTTCCTCTTGAATATGTAATTTTGTAGAACCTCATACAGACAAACATTCTCGAGGTGACTGCTTCTATTTGGATAATATGTATCCAACATGTTGGTCTTCAAAATATCGGTACTGTTTGGCTCCTTTTCCGCCAAATACTCAATTTCCCGCACAGGTTTCAGAACTCGATTACGCGTTGCAGCAAGACCAAGACTCGCCCAAATGATACTCCTAGATTTGGCATAGAGACTTGCTGAAGATAACCGGTCAGAACATTCGTAAGCTCCAATTTCTCGATGCGACAACATCTTCAGACTGAAACTGTACAACTTCTTACTGAGGCTCTTTTCATGGGAAATGTCCTCCCTCATATCCTTCAATTCTGTCTTTTCTTTTTTGGTGATGTAAGATGTCACATACCGAGCCACAGCCATACAGTTATCAGCCACAAACTGTATATCCATGTTAGCATTCCACATGGACAAAATCACTGGGTTGTAGTCGTTGATGTACTTGGACTCTTCGTTCCTTTTCAAATTGTATGTATTTTTGGGTGATTTCCTCGTCACATTATGTCGCAGCGAAGACATCAAACTGTTCACTCTTCCTTTAGAAATCACCGGTCGTGGAAAGCCGAAACGACATTTTGTGTAGAACTTCTCCTTGTTTCTGAATTTACGACGACAGTACTTTCCACAATGATGGCTTTGGAAGCGTAAAACTTGTTCTCTTAGGCTTTTGTCTTCCTTTGTCTTTAGAACAGCACATGTAGAATACTGTTCTATGAAACTCATCACTATGTCATCCGGATCTGTTCAAAATTTGGGTGCATCTTTGATCCATAGCAGCATATGTATATGAGGAGCACCTCTTGCTTGGTACTCCTTTCTCCAGAAGAAATCCAACACCTCTCCAAGAGGTAGATTTTTCTTGTTCATGATGAAAGACATCATAGCTTCAAATCTATGATTGAAGTACCTGCATACATTCACTGGATCCAAAGAGCACAGTTCTCCGGGTGTCTTGAATTCGATATTTTCAATGTTTCCATTTGCCTCTCGTAGAAATTCAAGTAAGTCTTCCCAGCCATACTCGGCACAGCTGAGAGTGAGGAACCATGTGGGAGTTCCTAAGTTCCTCAGCATACATTTTAAATCACCATGACGACGGTACCAGTACTCATTAGTACCACGCTGACACGCCATGAGATTAATCAGGTGAGAATCCAAAATACTGTCTTGCACATTGACTTTATCCATAAAGTCCCTTGCCGAGATATTTTGCATCTGTACACCACTTTTCAAGATGTGGTTCACTGCATATGACAGTCCAGACAGATCGCTTTCAAACAGGAGATGAAACAAATAGGGAATGCATTGACGAAACCTAGGATCTTCTGCATACAATCGTAAAGTACGGTATTCAGAAGCAGGAATTTGATCAGGTCGCTTATCATATCTTCCTCCTTCACCTGTTGGAAATAGCTGTGGGAAACACCGAGCTTCCAAACTTTCCTCCCAAACACTAATAGGACTCCCTTTGGCTTGTTTCATTTGAAACACCTCAATAGCATTCCCCATGACTTCCTTGGAATGCAAAGGCTGAACACTATAATGTTCATATATTCCTTCATTTTTAGAGGCTTCTACTTTCTCAATTTGACCAGCACACAAATCGCTATCCTCTTCTTCACTTACTTCCTCTTCTGCAACATATACATTCTTATAGTACTTATTTTTTTTCTTCAAATACAATGTTGCCTTTTTGACTTTCCTAACATCCACTAAATCTTGCCATATATTCTTACTCTTTGTCGGAACCCCATTAACTAAGATAACCAGAGGTTCCTCTTCCACTTTCTCTACTCCAATTGTATTAATGTTTTTCTTCAAATCCAGAGGCAAATAAACAACTCTTCCCTTTAATCCTCTCTGTAAATCTGATGGAGGCAATTTCCCTGTCTTTGGCTCCATTCGTACAATAGCCTGAAAGGGATGGACACTATGAATCAAAATAGATTCATAAGTATTTAAATCCTTCAATTCAGAAGGAATCTCAACCAATTCCAGATTATTATGAACCGCTCTAGCAGGCATCCGGTTTTGATTTAATTTGTTACAACAATAAGTACACACACGTTGATCCGATCCCAAATCAAAACAATTTTCTACCATCAAGTATGTTGCGAAATCCTTCCATTCACTAATTTTTTCTTTTTCACTTTTTGCATATAAATCCACTAACTTAGTCTGATTCTTATAATAAGTGCGTCGACAACACACACAAGTAAAATTAGGCCTCTCACTTGATTTCACCTGAAACGTGGCAATTTCCTTCTGAAAATTATCTGTACTGGAAATCTGTACACTCTCTTCCACATTACCTTCTTCTTCTAGGTCAATTTCAACATTCTCCTCTTTACTTGCAAAGTAACAAAACTCAATTTCTGCACAAATATTCTTCACATCTACTTCTGAACCATGCAAAAGAGCAGTGCATAATTGTTTAAGCATAATTGCTGGACTCTTAGCATAATACAACATTCTAACTAATTTCCTCACTTTATTATGATGCACTGCTAGCATCCTGAAATGATGAAAAACACCCTGGCATACTCTCCTGGAAAGACAAGCCAATGAATGACTATGCAAACCTGTCAGTTCTCTCAATCTGCAAGGATCTAAGTCTTGCAACAACTTAATTTTTTGTTTCAGACTTTTCTTACTATATGTACGTAAGAAATTACAAAACAAATCAATTGATTCCTGTCGCACACTGCAAATACTACTACACTTCCAGGTGTACACTGGACCCTTAGGACGTCTCCCTAAAACTTCATCACCTAACACCTCTTCTGCCTCTGTTGTCACAAGTTTTTCTTTTTCAACCACACATCCATCTTTCACCTCATATGCTCGACCACTGGTGTCAACTGCATGCACCAAATCATTATCCTGGAAATAACTCTCCTCATTAAAAAATGCCTCACAACTTGAACTATGCATCCATTCTCCTGAAAAAACTTCACAAAAATTACTACTATTTGATTTGAAATCATAAATTACCTTGTTTAGTTTCCTAATTCTATTGATTATCAAAATAAATAACTTTCGCTTAATTTCGAATGCCTGATCAATAATTTTCTCAATATTTTTTTTTCTTTTATAAAAAAACACTTTCTGTTGACCTTTCTTAATATTTTTTTAACAAATTGCCAATTATCCTGTTGCGGAACATTCGTCTACGAATGTCCGTAAACTGATTTGTCCTTCTACTACCATGCACAGAGTTATCTCCTGCTCTAGCAGTAACATTTTTGATTGGCCTTTCCTTTCCGTTTCAATTGGCTCTCTTTTTCTGGACTAAAACATGTTCTGTAGTGATACTTTTTTTCCTGTAAATATTTCTTATGAATGATTTCGTTGTCTTACCAGGAGCTTTCTTGGTGACTTGACGAGTTTTTATTGTAGAGGACTGCTGCAAGCATTTAGTAATCTGCTGTCTTTGACGTTTTGTAGCCTTTCGGATTCTTTCCTTCGATGGCATACTGTATTTTTGAAATGATCTGCACTTGAATCTGTGGTAAAATATAATAAAAAATGTTATTAACCACTATTACCAAACAGTAAATCAATAACAGTCGTCAAAAAATTAACACACTAGTTGTCAATTCTACATACAATAATTTGTAGTGCATTGGCAAATTTAAAAGTCACAAATAGTAGCAAAGAAATGGAATGCTTCTACATTTGACCTGTGCTCTTTTATATGTGAATCTGAACTAATTTTATTAGCATATTTCATTATTTTATTAAAGACACTTCACACAAGCTGTTTTTGAAGTTGTATTTAATTTTAAATGAAACGGTTTACATGGTTACTTTTCATTTCGAGTAACTTAAATTTATTTTTAAAAGTCTTTATAGGTTAATAGGCTCGAGCAGGTCAGCTGCCCACCCTATGTCATACAATTCTGACAAATCAGCATCCTCATCATGTTCTTCATCATCCACAGGATATAAATCATCCAAGGGATCTACTTCCACTGACGTTTCAATGACAAGTTCAATGATAAGATCGAGATCAACAGATTGCTCATTATCACTCATGCTTGATGTTGTCGTTATCTTTAAAAAAAGAGAACAACAATGAGATGTTGCAGAGTAAGAGACAAATCTCAGACACTATAATAGTAAAATTGTTTAACAAGAATAACATTTTGCAGATATTATTTAACCATGTCCAGCGATGCTGAGGAAGTGAGGCCTATGTCCAAGTTTTCAGTGAACAGGACTCATCTTTTCTTAACCTTGGATAAGCCTCACCAACTCTGTATCCCCTGCTCATACTTAAATGTAAAGGTGCAGATTTATGTTAACTGGCGCATCCCCAGGGATGCACCAGTTAACGTGCGCCGCTGCTCTGCCACCTTTTTACCGCATTCACAATGCAGATCACCATTGGGGCAAAAACAGCACAGATGCGTCACGCATCTGTGCCGCAAAAGCGGCACATTGCAGGAATCACGTCGCAAGCGCGACATGACTCCTGCAATGCACAGGGGCAAGCCACACATTGCATGGTGCTTCACTCCTTATGCCTGTTTCAAACAGACGTAAGGTTTTGATTCACCAATGCCATAAAGCTGACTCAGTGAAATCTTGTAAATTTCACTGTGTTAGTTTTACAGGGCTTTCATGCAAGTGAATACCCACCCTGCAACAAAACGCCCACATGAAACCTGACGCAGGTTTCATGTGGCACAGGACTTTACAGCATGACACATCAGCCTAGATGCATCAATTTGTAAATATGTCGCAACATAGCGCATCTTTTGCTCATCTTCTCCATGCCCACTACACAGTCCTAAATGTATACAGTTTAAACTGACGGTATCTTGTTGCAGATGAAGTGAGGCCTATCTTGCAACATGGTGCATCTTTTGCACTGCTGCTGCGTCACAAAAGTGACGCAATGGCGGCACAAAAGAGGCGCACGGCCATCATAAATCTGCCCCTAACATTTTAAATGATTGATTCAAGATGACGATAAGGTGTGGCGTATCCAGAGGTTTGTTTGAAGTGAGGCCTACTCAGGGTTGCAGATGAAATTTAGGCTTATTGAAGAGTACAGAGGAGATAATACATGTGCAGGCCTACCAATGAAGTGAGTCATGTCCACTGCACTCTTGAACAAAGGCCACACCTCCTCTGTGTCCCTGGACAGGCCTAAACCTCATCTGCACAATGTGATTCGTAATGTTAGGAAACACAAGTGATGTAATTGAAAAATGTGCAATTTCTTTTGCTCATTTCACAATCACATCACTTGTGTTTCCTTTGCTTAGGTATCTCATTGTGCAGATGTAGTCAAGCGTATCAAATAGTACGCAGAAGGTGAGCACTGTATGCAACAATTTTGACACTTACAGAAGATTCAGCTTCTCCATGCCCCCTACACAGTCCTAAATGTTTACAGTTTAAACTGACGGTATCTTGTTGCAGATGAAGTGAGGCCAATCTTGCAACATGGTGCATCTTTTGCATCACAAAAGTGACGCAACAGCGGCACAAAAGAGGCGCACAGCCATCATAAATCTGCCCCTAACATTTTAAATGATTGATTCAAGATGACGATAAGGTGTGGCCTATCCAGAGGTTTGTTTGAGGTGAGGCCTACTCAGGGTTGCAGATGAAATTTAGGCTTATTGAAGAGTACAGAGGAGATAATACATGTGCAGGCCTACCAATGAAGTGAGTCATGTCCACTGCACTCTTGAACAAAGGCCAGACCTCCTCTATCTCCCTGGACAGGCCTAAACCTCATCTGCACAATGTGATTCGTAATGTTAGGAAACACAGGTGATGTAATTGAAAAACGTGCAAATATTTTTGCTCAATTCACAATCACATCACCTGTGTTTCCTCAGCTTAGGTATCTCATTGTGCAGATGTAGTCTAGCATATCCAAGAGTACGCTGAAGATGAGGACTTTATGCAACAGAGCAATGTACATTACTCACCTCCCTTGACACTTACAGAAGCCTCAGTTTCTCCA
This sequence comes from Lissotriton helveticus, assembly GCF_964261635.1. Classification (NCBI taxonomy): domain Eukaryota; kingdom Metazoa; phylum Chordata; class Amphibia; order Caudata; family Salamandridae; genus Lissotriton; species Lissotriton helveticus. The sequence goes on along the minus strand of NC_136063.1, from coordinate 937,204,748 downwards.
TGCCTCCTACACAGTTCTAAATATATATCATTATCATCATAGTGACTATGAAACTTTAGCAGTACATATTGTGAAATCTAATTGACTTAAAAAAACATTATGACCTTATCATGAATGTGAAAAGGTTTTTTTTTTTTTAAGCGATTTTCTGGTCATAATTTGAAAACACAACACAGGTCCTATGTAGAAGCACACCCTGTCAGTACTTAAATTTACCAAGCACACATGGGGTCGTATTTACAAGGACCTTGCACCACGGGGAAATGACTTAAATTAAAATGGGGAAAATAACGTCAAAGTGGCTCAAAGGCCTTGTAAATATGCCCCAAGCAGCCTATGAAACTCTAGCAGTACATATCAAGAAACCTAAATGACTTTAAGAAACGTTTTTAAACACATGAAGTAAAACAATTATTCAACCACATTCATGGGGAAGTCACTTAAAATGCCCTAACACACATGAAAGCGTATTTGTAAGGCCCTTGCACCATTTTTGTGTCACTTTTAACATGGCTATGTAACTCAAAGAAACAAAATCTAAATTTGCCAAGCACACATGGGGGCGTATTTACAAGGACCTTGCACCACAGGGAAATGTCTTAAATTAAAATGGGAAAAATATCATCAAAGTAACTCAAAGTCCTTCTATATATGCCCCAAACAGCCTATGAAACTCTAGCAGTACATATCAAGAAACCTAATTGATTTCAAAAAACGTTTTTAAACACATGAAGTAAAGCAATTATTTACCCACATTCATAGGGAAGTGACTTAAAATGCCCTAACACATATGAAAGCGTATTTGTAAGGCCCTTGCACCATTTTTGCGTCACTTTTAACATGGCTATGTAACTCAAAGAAACAAAATCTAAATTTGCCATGCACACATGGGGGCGTATTTACAAGGACCTTGCACCACGGGGAAATGACCTAAATTAAAATGGGGAAAATAACATCAAAGTGACTCAAAGGCCTTGTAAATATGCCCCAAGCAACCTATGAAACTCTAGCAGTACATATCAAGAAACCTAATTGATTTCAAATAACGTTTTTAAAAACATCAAGTAAAGCAATTATTTACCCACATTCATGGGGAAGTGACTTAAAATACCCTAACACACATGAAAACGTATTTTTAAGGCCCTAGCACCATTTTTGCGTCACTTTTAACATGGCTATGTAACATGGCTATGTAACTCAAAGAAACAAAATCTATTTGTAAAACACTTGACACAAACCAACATTTTAAATACACAACTTTCTTCATAATTTTCTCCTTAAAGCATACTATTCTCTATTTAAATTAAATGAATCTTTTCTCACCTTAGCAAATACTTTTTGAGTTTCAAAACAGTCTCAGACACACACCAATTTGTCTTCAGCAGAACAAAGGGTATGCACTCCAGAGGCTGCAACCAACAATGGCACAGAAATGCTGTAATTCATCACACATATCTCTCATGTCACCCAATCAAAACTCTTCCCTCACTTTTTTCAAATCAACACCCTTCCCCCTTCTGACCTTTCTGCCTTTTTTCCATAGCAACCACCTCCTGAAAGACTTCAGATGTTTGCAACTTCACACAACAATGTTTCAATTGAACTCTGAACTCTCAGTACACCTGCGTATCCAGTGCAATCTTTCATAAAATGATTTTTTATTGACCATTCAAATTACATCTTTCAAAGAACTCATCCATGCACCCTAACTTTCTGTTTCCAGCAATCAAAATCCACCAATCACTGCTACTGATTCATTAGCACAGAAACTCCACAGTTTTTTTCATTACATACTCCTACTGTTTCAACTGCCATTTCATTACCACACTTCATCTGACTGCAGCAGAACCTCCTCTCACTATGTTTTCTGTCTGGATTGTTGGACATAGTTACATCCATTGGGCTCAAAGGTATGCTGATAACAGAAATGTACACAACCTCAATTTACAAAATGTGGAAATCAACTGGATTGGCCACAGAGGATTAAGATGTCACCAATTGATACCATTGGTGAAAACCTTTTTGCATTTGCCAAAACCTGACCTGTTAATTGTGCACTGTGGAGGAAATGACTTGGGCACTTTGACTGGGGTAGGTCTGGAAATGCTTTTAAAAGACACGTTTGACCAATTGATGGCACTTTTTCCTCAAACTACCTTGGTATATTCAAATATATGCCAAAGACAGAAATGGAGGTGGTCGAACCAATTTTGTCCACAAATTGAGAAATCAGGGAAGCATGTAAATAAGTCTGTTTCAGCTTACATGAGAGACCATGGAATGGGCTCCATGTACAACAATAACTTGCGTTACTACATGCAAGATATCTACAGAGGAGATGGAGTTGGTGACCGTCCTGACGAGTTCAGAAGCGGTTGCTCCCTTTGCCCTGCTGCCTGCTCTTGTGTGGTATCGTTATTTGGAAGTGCATTGCTTAATCATCTGCCTGCATTATTATTTGATTTGCCTGCATAGCGCTGCAGCGCGAGTGCTGCCACACGTAATTGGGACTTTTAAATAACTTCTGGGGAGTGCTGACTCGGCGCTCATTGACCTATTAATAGAAATAAGAACGCTTGGGGGCATTGTACTATCGGCGCTTTCTCTTTGAACACTAATTTAAACAGGACGCTTCAGCTGCAAGCGTAGTCAGTTACCTGAGCCTCAGCATAACACAAGTAGCGTTTTCTACATAGCTGCCGCCATCTTACGCTTGTTGTTGTTGTTGTTGGTGCCCCAGAGACCGGCCCCCACAGCCCGCCCCGCCTCCCTGCTGACCCTCCCTCCCACGAACTATATTGCCTGCTTTGAACCCGTTCGCGCTGTGACCTTCCTGACGAGTTCAGAAGCGGTCGCTCCCTTTACCCTGCTGCCTGCTCCTGTGTGGTATCGTTATTTGGAAGTGCATTGCTTAATCATCTGCCTGCATTATTATTTGATTTGCCTGCATAGCGCTGCAGCGCGAGTGCTGCCACACGTAATTGGGACTTTTAAATAACTTCTGGGGAGTGCTGACTCGGCGCTCATTGACCTATTAATAGAAATAAGAACGCTTGGGGGCATTGTACTATTGGCGCTTTCTCTTTGAACACTAATTTAAACAGGACGCTTCAGCTGCAAGCGTAGTCAGTTACCTGAGCCTCAGCATAACGCAAGTAGCGTTTTCTACATAGCTGCCGCCATCTTACGCTTGTTGTTGTTGTTGTTGGTGCCCCAGAGACCGGCCCCCACAGCCCGCCCTGCCTCCCTGCTGACCCTCCCTCCCACGAACTATATTGCCTGCTTTGAACCCGTTCGCGCTGTGACCGTCCTGACGAGTTCAGAAGCGGTCGCTCCCTTTGCCCTGCTGCCTGCTCCTGTGTGGTATCGTTATTTGGAAGTGCATTGCTTAATCATCTGCCTGCATTATTATTTGATTTGCCTGCATAGCGCTGCAGCGCGAGTGCTGCCACACGTAATTGGGACTTTTAAATAACTTCTGGGGAGTGCTGACTCGGCGCTCATTGACCTATTAATAGAAATAAGAACGCTTGGGGGCATTGTACTATCGGCGCTTTCTCTTTGAACACTAATTTAAACAGGACGCTTCAGCTGCAAGCGTAGTCAGTTACCTGAGCCTCAGCATAACGCAAGTAGCGTTTTCTACATAGCTGCCGCCATCTTACGCTTGTTGTTGTTGTTGTTGGTGCCCCAGAGACCGGCCCCCACAGCCCGCCCTGCCTCCCTGCTGACCCTCCCTCCCACGAACTATATTGCCTGCTTTGAACCCGTTCACGCTGTGACCGTCCTGACGAGTTCAGAAGCGGTCGCTCCCTTTGCCCTGCTGCCTGCTCCTGTGTGGTATCGTTATTTGGAAGTGCATTGCTTAATCATCTGCCTGCATTATTATTTGATTTGCCTGCATAGCGCTGCAGCGCGAGTGCTGCCACACGTAATTGGGACTTTTAAATAACTTCTGGGGAGTGCTGACTCGGCGCTCATTGACCTATTAATAGAAATAAGAACGCTTGGGGGCATTGTACTATCGGCGCTTTCTCTTTGAACACTAATTTAAACAGGACGCTTCAGCTGCAAGTGTAGTCAGTTACCTGAGCCTCAGCATAACGCAAGTAGCGTTTTCTACATAGCTGCCGCCATCTTACGCTTGTTGTTGTTGTTGTTGTTGGTGCCCCAGAGACCGGCCCCCACAGCCCGCCCCGCCTCCCTGCTGACCCTCCCTCGCCCCTCCCCCTCCTCCATCCATTTATGACAGATGCATTCTCGCGCAGCGGTCAAGCGCAGCGGACGTGCCCCATGCGCGCCGAAGGTGCGCCAAAGGTAAGCCCGTCTACGCCCGTCCGCGCCTGGACCGCGCCCAGAGCCAGACCCCCTGGTCCCCGCTTCACCCATCCACCCCGCATTACATACGACGCCTCCTCCCTCTTTGCACTCAACCCCGGCCGACTCACTAACTGCGCCCAAGCAGCACCAGGACACACCCATGGACCCTTCACCTGCCACTCCTGCAAATTTACCTGCGTCAAGTCCCAAACCAAATCCACAAACACCAAACAGAGAGCCAACACCAACCACCTAAATTGCATCCTTCTCAACACCCGCTCGGTTCACAAACACGTCATCGACCTTTGGAATCTACTCGACACCATTTCTCCGGACATCGCCTTCCTAACAGAAACCTGGATGAATGCCTCTTCAGCTCCAGACATCACCATAGCCATCCCGGACGGCTACAAGATCATCTGTAAGGACCGCCCCATCCAAACAGGAGGAGGCATCGCCATCGTCCACAAGAACACCATCCGCGTCTCAACCAGCTCAGATGACAACCTCGCTATCGCCGAACACCTTCACTTCCAGATCCACACCGACCCCAAGACAGCACTTAGGGGCACCCTCCTCTACAGGCCACCAGGACCCCGTACAAAATTCAGCGAAGACATCACTGACTTTATCACCCCACACGCCCTCCCTTCAGAAGAATACATTCTACTGGGAGACCTCAATTTCCATCTGGAAAAGAGCAACGACAGCAACATCCACCACCCTTCTGGACAATCTCACCAATCTCGGACTCAAACAACTTGTCAACACCCCCACACATTACGCAGGACACACACTCGACCCTATCTTCACTTCCAGCAAGCATATCTCCTTTACTCATACCACACCCCTCCACTGGACGGACCACAGCTGCATCCACTTTATTTACAATAAGACCTCGACCCACAACCACCCTCAACCAACTCTGCGAAGAAATTGGAACAAAATCACCATCGACCAGATCTCAACATCGCTTCTTCAAAAACCCCCTGTCTATTCAACCAACCCTAACCAAGCCGCCATCAACCTCACACAATAGTTAACCCAAACCGCCGACAAATTAGCACCCTTGAAAAAACATCAAACCAAACAAGGTAGCAAGAACGCCCCCTGGTTCAACGATGACCTTAAGAAATCCAAGAAGCTCTGTCGTTCCCTTGAGAAAACTTGGAAATCAGACCCAAACACTATCACCCAAGCCGCCTTCAAAAACGCCACCCGCAAACACCACCAACTAATCCGGACAGCCAAGAAATCAGCACTCAAAGACTGACTAGACAACAACGCCCACAACAGCAAGGAACTTTTCAACATCATCAAAGAATTCACCAACCCCACCGCCAGCTCTAACGACATCACCCCCTCTCAAGTCCTCTGCGACTCCCTTGCCTCATTCTTTCATGACAAAATCACCGACATCCATAACAGCTTTGACAACACACCTGTAAACCAATCCACCCCACTCACCTCCGAACCGTTACCTCCTCCGAATATCCTTCTCGAATGGAACACAATCACCACAGAAGAGACCATTCGCCTGATGAACTCCATCCACTCAGGATCCCCTACAGACCCATGCCCCCATCACATCTTCAACAAAGCAGACTCCATTATCGCACCCCATCTCCGAGATGTCATCAACTACTCCCTAAACTCCACCACATTCCCAGATAGCTGGAAACACGCCGAACTCAGCGCCCTTCTGAAGAAACCCACAGCTGACCCCACCGAACTCAAAAACTACCGCCCCATCTCGCTCCTCCCATTCCCTGCCAAAGTCATTGAGAAAGCCATTAACAATCAGCTCGCCACCTTCCTCGAAACTAACAAATCACTCGACTCCTCACAGTCTGGCTTCCGAGCCAAACACAGCACCGAGACCGCCCTCATCGCAGCAACAGACGACATTCGAACACTACTGGACAACGGAGACACAGTCGCCCTTATCCTCCTTGACCTCTCCGCAGCCTTCGACACAGTCTGCCATAGCACCCTGATACAACGCCTCAGAAACATCGGAATTCAAGGAAAAGCATTGGACTGGATCATTTCGTTCCTCGCTGGAAGAACTCAGAGAGTCCGCCTCCCCCCTTTTAAGTCAGAGGCCACCGAAGTCATCTGCGGCGTCCCGCAAGGATCATCACTCAGCCCCACCCTCTTCAACGTCTACATGAGCCCCCTCGCAACCATCGCACGTCAACACAACCTCAACATCATCTCCTACGCTGATGACACTCAGCTGATCCTCTCACTCACCAAAGACCCAACCACCGCCAAAACCAATCTACACGAAGGGATGAAAGAAGTAGCCGAGTGGATGAAGCACAGCCGTCTAAAACTGAACTCTGACAAAACGGAAGTCCTCATCTTAGGCTCATCCCCTTCCGCCTGGGACGACTCTTGGTGGCCAACGGCCCTAGGAAAAGCCCCCATACCGACGGACCACGCACGGAACCTGGGCATCATCCTGGACTCCTCACTCTCGATGACCAGACAAGTCAACGCCGTCTCATCTTCATGCTTCAACATCCTACGCATGCTCAAAAAAACATTTCACTGGATCCCCACCGAAACAAGAAAAACGGTCACCCACGCTCTGGTTACAAGCCGTCTGGACTACGGAAACACCCTTTACGCCGGTTCCACCGCGAAACTACAGAAAAAACTCCAACGCATCCAAAATGCTTCAGCCAGACTCATACTAGACATCCCCCGCACAGACCACATTTCCGCTCACCTGAAAGACCTTCACTGGCTCCCCGTCAACAAGAGAATAACGTTCCGTCTCCTCACCCACGCACACAAAGCCCTATACGAACTTGGACCTGATTGTCTCAACACGCGCCTTTCCTTTTACACCCCCACCCGCCAGCTGCGTTCGTCCAACCAAGCCCTCGCCGCTGTTCCGCGCATCCACAAAGCCACCATGGGAGGAAGATCCTTCTCCTACTTAGCGGCCAAGACCTGGAATTCCCTTCCCACCCACCTCCGCCTTATTTAAAACCACCTAGCCTTCAGAAAACAACTTAAAACATGGATATTCGATAAGTAAACCTCCCCCCCCTTCCTCAAGCGCCTTGAGACCCTATGGGTATGTAGTGCGCTATATAAATTCTGACTTGACTTGACTTGACTAGTTCAATTCTCAGATGAGGGGAACAGAGTTTTCATCCTGAATTTAAGACTATGTATTGGTACCTACTTATAAGTACCTAAATCTACCACAGACCCAAAAGCTCTTCTCAGAGCTACCCTAACTATGATCACTATAAACAAATTTTAAATGTAACTTTTTTTTTACTAATTTTCACAATTTACGCTTTCCGGAGCGCTACCCGGTACGCGCACCGGACGCTAACCGCGCAAAAAGTTTTACAATTATTTTTTTTTCCGCACATATGGGCCTCCTCAGCCACCCTCAGAAAACCTAGGGGGTCAGGATACGTCTACCTTGCCCCCTTCTACCCATTCTGAACATTATATGCCCTCCATCTTGTATCTCAATTCTACCGAAACACAAAATGGAGGACTCCCGTAACGCTGCCGGTTCGCGTACCGGGGCGCGCACTGGGAAGCGCTCGCTTAAAAAAGGTGGGAAAGTAATTTACAGAAAAACTACTGGAGACACTTTCACCAAATATAGATTAGCTCATACTACATACCAATCCCTACCATTTTCACAAATTTGGTTGGAATTCCATTTAGCCATTTAGCCTGTAGACCTCTCTAAATACCCTGAGGTAAATTACTTCACAAAACACATCTGAAGTGTTGGAATTTACAACCAATTAAAATGTTACTTTCATTTTCTACTTTTTTTACCTGACATTTGATTGGTTATGTACCTGAATATATATAAAGAAAGAGAGAGAAACACAGCCATTTTAACTACTACTTCCTGACGTACATTGCAAGAGCATTTTCACTGACAACTTAAACTTGTTTTTAAAAGGTAAGATGTTATTTTGTAAATTTGAAAGGAGAACTATGTCATGCACTTTTGGGAAAACATTTTCAGATAGTTATATACTGTCCCTCTGTAAGAGTTAGAGATTGAGAAAGGCTTGTTTATTATAATTATGGATTGATTTAGGTTTCTGTGGTATAATTATGAATTTACTTAGGCTTCTTCACAGGCACTTTTTTAATAGTACTACTTCACGCCTGAAACCATACAGTGCCCATAGATTACTTCTCTGTTATAAACTCACAAGTACCTGTCTGAACTTAACCCAACAGTGCCCTATCTCTACTGATATATTGATTTTTTATGCAAATTACAGCAAGGAAATGGAAGGAGAGCAGATTATTTCCTTCAAAATTGTTCTGGAGAACAACACAGAAAAAGTTATTGAGGAGAATGATGACTCAGATTTCATGGATGAATCACGGGACCATGAATTAGTTCAATGTGTTAGATGCAGTAGATTCGCTGATTGAAAATGAGGACATTTCCGACAATGTGTTGTTAAATGTTCTGTTAAATTTGGAAAAAGAATCACAAAAATAAATTTATATTTAATAAAAAAAAGCAAAAAAAAAAACAACAAAATGAACAATCAATAAACATACAATATTTGAAAAGTCTATCATTCTTTTTTCCTTACAGTACGCTCCCCAGACCGCTTCCCGGTGCGCGTACTGGGCGCTCCCCACGCAAAAAAAACGATTCCCCCCCCCCGCGGGGCCCTTTTAAAGCCTCCACATCAAACCTAGGGGGTCAGGGAGTATCTGCTATGCCCCCTTATGGTCATTTACCCCTTTGTTTTGGCCTCCTCTTGTCTCTCGATCCTACCGAGAGACAAGATGGCGGCCGCTCCGGACTGTTTAGAATGTTGACAGACACCGGAGAGCCAATCAGCTTCGCTTCGCGAAGTTCCGTTACGCGTCAGGTACGCGAACCGGGGCGCTGCCCGGAGCGCTGTTACAGATATATATATTTTTTTTAACCTTAATTTCTCAAAATCCGCTGGACCGCATATATTGAGACCTAGCAAAGGCACATCGGGCTACCAGTCCCTACAATTTTGCCAAGTTTCGTGGAAATCCATTTAGCCTTTCGAGCTAAAAGTGAGTCCAACCGCCCTATGGAAAATTGCATGGGAAAAACGCATTTTGGGACCCCCCTTTTTTCTCGGCCCCCCCTTGACAAACCCCCCCCAAATTTTCAGGGGCTGCTCAGAAACAAAATGTTCCATATTCCTGAAAATTTCAGCCAATTCCGTCCTCAAACGCCAAAGTTATTCGATATAGAATTTTCAAAAATCCCATAGGAAAAAAATCCTAACTATATATACCTACTGGCGACCGCCAGTAGGTAATATATATATATATATATATATATATATGTATATTCATTAAAAAAACATAGGTTTCACAAGTTATAGTTAGCTGGACATTTCACTCATACAAAACCTTTGAAATTCCCCCGGTATAGTTAGTTCAGCTAACTATAACTCGCACGCCCGCAATGCACTGCTGAAGACATCACATATTACATCACTCATGACATGGTCAGTGACATCACTCATGACATCACTGATGACATCTCAAATGACATCACTGATGACATCATCCAGTGAATGTGTGTCTTTCTGAAAAATTAATATTTTTTGTATATGTATATCTAAAGGTTAATGGAAGAATGAATGGGTAAATATTTGTTGTATTTATTGTATCATTGACTTATTAAGCATATCTTAGTGAATACATGTATTAGCGAGTAATGTTTAAATATGTAAATATCTGTATCAGTGTCTCACTTTGTGTATAAGTGGCTGCATGGGTTAGTGAGTAGCTACATGAGTGTCTATATGGGTTATTAGTTGGTTTTTTGAGTATCAGAATGAGTGTCTGTATGGTTTGCTGGGGGTATTACTTAGGGCACAGATGCTTGAATGAATGACTCACTGTTTGTATGTGTTTTCAAGACAGCATGTGTGCAGGACTGTATGGGTAGATGAGTGTGTGCATGGGTGTGTTATTGAGTGAATTACTGTCTCAATAGTATCTTTATGAGTAACTACATATGTTTTAAACTAGTATATGTGAGTATTGGTGTATATAAGTGAGTATATATGAGAGTGAAAGATTGGAAGAGTTCCTGTATAAATAAGTATTTGTTTCTATAAGTGATTGTTTAAGAGAGTAAGTATGTGTACGTTTCTGTAGAAGTAACTGTAGTGGTGTGTGTATAGCTGTATATGCAAGTAAATGGATGTTTGATAGTTTATTTTCATGTGTGAGTAACTCTATGTATGTGTGTCAGTGTAACAGGATGTATAGGTGTATGAGTACATACGATGAGTGATTACATGTATGAGTGACTATATAGAACTATTGGTGAATGAGTGGATGTGTATGTAGATTTTGGAATTACTGAATAGGTTGTTCTAACTGGTATTGGTATCTCCATTTTTTGAAAAATTGTAGGTTCTATTTTTGAATGTGTGTATCAAAGGTTATATTAGGGTGAGAGGAGGTCTGACACTCTTTCACAAGGGTGATGTCATCAGTGATGTCATCAGTGATGTCATTTGAGATGTCATCAGTGATGTCATGAGTGATGTCACTGACCAGTGCATTGCGCGCGCGAGTTATAGTTAGCTGAACTAACTTTGTCTTTCCAATCTTTATTTCGACCATTTGGTCATAAAAGATGCACAATACACATATACAAATCTCATTACGGGTAAAATATTGAATATATATAAAAAAAGTCTGTACAGGGTTAAACAACTTTACAATGAATTTAAAAAATATTTAAACACTACCCAACATTTTTTAAAAGACGATTTCGTATATACCACACATTAGAGAGAAACTTAGAAAGTGCGAAAACTGTTGGGCCAGTAACATCAGTTTTTAAAATCCTGTACATTGGTGCGTATTCCCTGCCACCCATGTTCCTTATCAATGGAAGCAGCCAATACTTTCTGGCTGCCCTATAGGCTGGGCAAAAAAAAACAACATGCAAATCATTTTCGTCCCTATCCTCGCACACAGGGCAATGCTTTACAGGGGCAGCCGACGGCCATCGACTGGTGAAAGACCGGAGGGGTAATGTGCCATACCGCCACTGGAGGTACAATTTTCTGGCAAGTATGGGATAAATGGGGTCCAGGGCCTTTTCAAGCCTATAAGTGTCCTTACTCTGTAGGAACACAGCTGATAGGGACCCATCTGACTGGGCAGCTATGGCCCCTGCCAATTTGCGTTCATGATATAGAGTCGACAGGGACTTCTTGGAAATATTAAGTGCTGCCGTGGCCGGATCTGTCCATAGATCGGGGAGCCCCAAGTCCATACAAGTGGCTTGAATGTTTTTGACCCAAGGGACACTAAGCACCTTCGGGTGTTTCAATAGTTCGACCAATTCTGCCCTGTAGTCCGTGAGATCAGTACTGCTCCATAGCCTACGCCAAAAGGCTATGGGTCTCAGACCTATCTCATCCGCTAGTGGTCGTAATCCTAAGTCAAGCCTCAATGGAAGAAGCGGCGTGCTCTGGGGGAGAGCAGCCACCTTTCTTATGAATTTATTTTCTGTGAGAGAGAGGCTATGACAGGGCGTGTGCCCCCACAGTTCGGCCCCATACATAATTGCTCCCCTCGCCTGGGCCTTATATATCTGAATTAAGGGGCCCAATGGCCGATATGACGAGCCGATCATTATTCGTGCAATACCTCCCGTAGATTGCACGAGTTTAAGATTTGCCCTGCTCTGGTGGGATCCTCAGGTCATAGTTTCATTGAGGGTCACACCCAGATATTCGAAGGTGGCCACTCTTTCCAACCGCGCAGTTCCCAGTTGCGGATTCTGGCCCAATGTATGGCTCGGGTTTAGAACCATAAATTTGGTTTTAGTGGCATTAATTTCTAACCCTCTTTCAAGGCAGAATGCAGTGAAGGAGTCAAGTATCCTTTGGATACCCATAGGGGTTTTCGAAAGCAGCAGGGTGTCATCCGCAAACATAATTGCGGGCACCCTGCGGCCATTAAGTTTGGGGGCGTCGGTATAATCAGTGGCATTGAGATGGGCGATTACCCCGTTGACAAAAAGGCAAAACAGGGTCGGCGCCAGCACACAGCCCTGTCTTACCCCTCGGCCAACGGGGAACCTGTCAGTCAACTCCCCCGACCTCCCGCACCTCACTCGGGCAAAGTTGCCATGATGGAGCCTCTGCAAGATTAACAGGATGTCTGGGGGGACGCCCATCTCTGCCAGGACGCTCCAGAGTTTCCCCCTGGGGACCAGGTCGAAAGCGGCCCGTAAGTCCACAAAAATTGTGTACAGACTGCCGCCGTCGAACTTTGCTGTCTTCCAATAGATTAAATTCAATCTAAATACTTGGTCCACTGTGGATACCCCCTTCCTAAACCCCGCCTGATAAGGACTGAGGGCTCCCACCTCCTCTATCCAGTCCTGAAGCCTGTTCAGCAAGACCCTGCCAAACAGTTTCTGGGGGACATCAATCAAACTGATTGGCCTGTAGTTGGCTGGGAGAAGAGGGGATCCCTTTTTAAAGATAGGGACCACCTCTGCCCCCAGCCAAGTACCGGGGATTTCCATCCCACCAAGAACACTGTTGAAAAGGGCCACGAAATAAGGTGCCCAAACAATGGGCTCCTGCTTGAACAAGTCCCCCGGTAGGCTATCTAGTCCCGGCGCCTTCGCAGAAGCCAGGCCCGAGATAGCAACAATGACCTCGCCCAGTGTAATTGCCTCCCCTTGGTGGCCCGACCCCTCCACCTCAATAGGAGCAGGGAGTTCTCCTGGCTCAGAACTATAGAGCGACTGGAAATGGGCCTGCCAAACCCCAGGCGCTATGTTTGGCTCCAGTGCCGATTGTAAATTCCCTGACCCCCCATTTACTACCCTCCAAAATAGCCGTTGATTTTGGAGTGCCAAAGCCTTTGTGAGCTCTTCCCACTGATTTTGTTCCCATTCTAGTTTAGCCTGATTAAGGAGCCTTTTGTATGCTTGCCTGCTGTATTTCAGGCCATCTCCTCCTACCCCCTCCTTGACTACTTTGAGGAGTTCTGATTTAGCCTGTCTACATACTCGATTGTACCACAGTGCTTTACCTCTGGGCCCTGCTCTGGTCTTACGTGGACTACTAGTTAGATGTAGTGCCGCCACTTTTGTGAGATCCTCATGGGCCTTAAATACTCTAGTCTGAACTAACTATAACGGGGGACTTTCAAAGCTTTTGTATGAGTGAAATGTCCAGCTAACTATAACATGTGTGAAACCTATGGTTTTTTAATGAATTTGCAAGGTTTTTTAAATGCTAATTCCTAACTATAACGTGTGTGAAACCTATGGTTTTTTTCAGTTAATTTCAAAGGTTTTTTAAATGCTAATTCCTAACTATAACGTGTGTGAAACCTATGGTTTTTTCAGTGAATTTCAAAGGTTTTGTAAACGATATTTATTAAATGTATTAATTATTATATTTCTTTATTTTTATACCAATTTCCTACATTTTTATTATAAATATTTATATTTATTTTATTTTTTAAGTTATATTTCATATTCTTATTGTAAAATAATAACAAAACTAAATTGCAAAATATTTTTTTGATTAATTATTTTTTTTCCAATATATTAAAATTGAATTCTATATAATTCCTTTTTCTTTGTTTATTTTGGTAACTGTACCATACGCGTACGATAACGGAATTACACCAAATTTGGCAGAGAGGTAGAGTTCAGTTCGCAGATGTGCTTTTTGTTAAATGGTATCAATCCGTTCAGTACTTTCTGAGAAAACCCCTATAGATTATGCATGTAGTGTTCTATGCACCGGGAAAGTTGTCTTTTATATCTTCAATTCCCCAATCTGTATTCTTACACTTCCAGTGAACACTATTACACTTCGGTTTCAGTTTTGTACTGACCATACAGCACTATGTGTTTATCTATACACTGTTCTAAAAGAATCCATTCACTACATTAAAACACTAATCAGCAGATCTACAATAAGTGGTACATCCCCAGAGATATGCCAGTTATTGTGTACTGTGCTAGGACCTCCTTCTGGTGCAGGGCTTTATAATGTGATGCACCTTCCAGATGTGTCACATACTACACACCGTGGCACATCTTTTTGCACCAAAAAAGGAGAGAACTCTGGGTAGTTCTGAAGTTTAGGTGGAAAGCAGCTCTTGTTAGAGCACTCTCAACACCAGCGACACTCTAGATCTGCTCACCTCAAATGTTTTTTTTCTATCAAAGTCTTTAAGCATAGGATTAGCAAAGTGTCATCCACGTCGCGAGAGAAAAAGACATAGGGGCAGATTTACGTTAACTGGCGCATCCCCAGGGATGCGCCAGTTAATGTGCGCCACAGTGCGCCACAGCTCTGCCACCCATGGTGCAAGGCAGGGAAGATGCGTGACGCATTTTCGGCGTACGGGTGGCGCATTGCTGGAGTCATGTCGCAAGTGCGACATGACTCCTGCAATGCACAGGGGCCACCCCTACATTGCATGGTGCATCACCCTTAGGCCTGCTTCAAGCAGGCGTAAGGAATTGACGTAGAAAGTGACTCAGTGAAATTTTGTAGATTTCACTGAGTCACTTTCCAGGGGCGTTCCTGCGACGGAACGCCCACCCCTGCACCATAACGCCTACATGAAACCTGACGCTGGTTTCATGTGGCGCAGGGCCTTACACCGTGACGCATCTCCATAGATGCGTCACGTTGTAAATGCCTCGTAGGGATGCGCCACGTTTACGCCGCCTTGCGTGACGCAACAGCGGCGTAAACGTGCCGCAAGGGCCTCATAAATCTGCCCCAAAGTCTTTTGCCATTTCTACAGCAAAGTCTTTAAGCATAGGACTAGCACACTGCTGTCCATGCTTAGCTGTAAAATGACAAAAGCCATGTATCACTCCAGGCACAGTATTACAGCTTTGAAATGATAAAATACCAACTCAAGCCAACCTGAAATGAGTAAAGCAACCCCTGACACAGTGGTGTTGAGAGTGTTCTAACAAGAACTGCTTTCCACCTAAACTCGAGAACTACCCAGAGGTCTCTCTTTCTTTTTTGCATAATTTATACATCTTTTGCACCACCAGTGCATCACAAAAGTGACGCAACATCTGTGTTAAAAGAGGCACAAGGGGATTGTAAATCCACCCATAACACATAGGAATTCATCCAGGCATTTTCACCAGCAGTGCAAATTGAAGCATAGACTTGTAACATAACTATTAACTTGTAACATATTTATGTGCATATGTTACATTCAAGCGCTTCGGAGGTACTACAGTATACTATAGGTAAACTGCTTATAGATGTATGCTGTAGCAGTTCTTTATAGTTCTGCACTTTCACATTCTCCATACACTAGTACTGTATTCATTTATTCATTTATGAAATATACACATTCAATGTGAGAAACTTTTATACACTAACATAGAAATATAGTTCTTTCGTTGACCTCTGAAGGTAGTTCTAAAAATAACAGGTTTTTTTTGTGTTTTTAGTTTTCTGTTTTTTTTGTGTTTTGTCACAAAGTTTTTTTTAAACCAAAAAAATGGGTCTGAAACCCAAAAAGTGTCCAACAGGAACAAAAGAATGAAAAAAAGAACTAATGCCGAGGACACCAATGCTCCTGCTTTCTGCGTCTTATCAGGTCGATAGACTGTTCCCCATAACACAAAAAGTTTATCGCAATAAATGCATACAATTTTAACTTCACCAAAGTCAGGATCAATTTGTGGATATGGACTGCTTGCTGAAAATGGTGCTGCAGCAGTTGATGTGCTTGGTGCAGTAGCAGGTGGGTTGTCCTGCAACCTCCGTCTTGCAGCTCTAGCAAAGTTGTTGGGGTGCAAGTTCTTCACGTGTCGCACCATATTTGCTGTGCCAAAGGAGTATTTTGTAGATGGATCACCCCTTGAAAGAGTTGTTTGGCAAATTTTACAGGTTACTTTTGGAGCATTAACCTTTTTTGCCCTTCAGGAAAAGTAGAAAAACTTCCAAATTAGAGCTTTTTTCTTCTTCTTTTTAGGTTCTTCAGGAATTAAATCTCCCTCTAAAGAATAACTGGTAAGTCAGCCAAAAAACAAAAAGGCTAAGAACACTGCAACGGACGCTACGCTGTGGAACTCATTGTCAGGCCCATGAAACTGTGTGGGCAGCTGGTAGGAGCCTACACAGGACGATGGCAGGACGAGGCCCCTAGAGAATCTTGGGGGAGTAGCGGTCCCCGGAGCTACAAGGTGGGGCCGTGAGCCCCCCCCGCATACTTCAAAATAAAACCCCGGGTGGGTGACGTTCTCCGGGGCCTTACAAGCCCCCATTATGGAAAAAAATAGCCCCCGGGATTTGGCCCCCCCTGGGGGCTAATGAAGAATAAAACAGACTTCTAGTTTTTTTTCCTTTTCCACCGCGTACGCGTACAATACACGTACCCTGCGATTTCTTATTTTTAAAAAACCAAATTGGGGCCTAAAGATCCATTTAGGACCCCGAGAGCAGGCCTAGAGGGTCAGGATGTTTCTACCCTGCCCCCTTTCCTTATTCTTCAACTTTCTTTTACTGTTTTCTTGTGACTCGGTTCTACAGAGGCACAAGATGGCTGCCAACACTTCCTGGTTTGGAGTATTGACAAACAGCTGACATCCAATCAACATGCAGCTCGTGCTCGTAATTGTATGGTTTTGTATGGTAATTGTATGGTAGCGGTCCCCGGGGCTGCGGGGAGAGCAGCTGTAAGCCCCCCCGCATACTTCAAAATAAAACCCCGGGGAGTGCTTTTTCCCGGAACTCGGAAGACCTTACAAGCCCCCCATTATGGAAAAAAATTGCCCCCGGGATTTGGCCCCCCAGGGAGCTAATTAGGAATAAAACGAACTGCTAGTTTTTTTTCCTTTTCCACCGCGTACGCATACGATACACGTACCCCCCGATTTCTACATTTAAAAAAAAAAAAAACTTTGGACCTAAAAATCCATGTGGGACCCCCTGAGCAGGTATAGAGGGTCAGGATGTCTCTACCCTGCCCCCTTTCCTTATTTTTCAACTTTTTTTTACTGTTTTCTTGTGACTCGGTTCTACCGAGTCACAAGATGGCCGCCAACACTCCCTGGTTTCAAGTGTTTACAGACAGTGAGATCCAATTAGCATGCAGCTCGTGCTCGTAATTGAAAGGATTTCTGTACGCGTGCAGCCCTTCGTCTATAGATATCACTATGATTTTACTTTTGATTTTCTCAGGAACTAATGAACGGATTTACACCATTTAATGAAAAGCACAATCTGCTAAACGAATTCTACCTCTCTGCCAAATTTGGTGTAATTCCGTTCAGCCGTTCGGGCTGTAGCCCTGGCTAAAGGTTCCTATGGAAAATTGCAATGGGAAAACACGTTTTGGGACCCCCCTTTTTTCTCAGCCCCCACTTGACGAATCACCCCCAAACTTTCAGGGAAGGAGCGAAACCGAGCAGGCCATTTTCTTGAAGAGATTCGCGAAGATTCGTCCACCAGCGCCAAAGGTATTCCAAATAGAATGTTGTGCTTTTCCTATGGAAAGTAGGTCCTGACTATAACTACCTACTGGCGACCACCAGTAGGTAATATATATATATATGGATGCAAGAGGACCTCTTCGTCCAACCAGCAATGCACCAAGAGGTGAGTTTGCAGAGTGGTGTAAACAGAGAGATGGCCTCAGTCCACCTCTCAGCAATCCCACTGTGTGGGGCTTACTGGAGGTGTCTGGTGGCCTAGCTGGCCCCAGGGACCCTCAGGATTCAAGGAGACTTAATTCCTCAACTTAGAACGTGCCAGAATGCGAGTTTGGAGAGTGGTGCTGAGAGGGGGGGCAGGGCCTTCGGCGAGATGCCGGCTTTTCTTTTTTTCCCTTTTTTTGTTAGAAGGGGACTGAGTGGCCCCCTTTCTCTTAAAGTTTTGTGGGCCCTGGTGACCCCCATCCCCTAGGGCCTGCCTGACCCATGTTTTTTTTTAAACGCGAAGGGGCCGCTAGGCCAATTTCGGTCCATGTGACCCCATCCCCCGAGGCATGGCCATATATTTATATATATATTTTATTTTTTATAAAGGAAGGGGGACATGCGCCCCCCCTTCAGAATCATTGGCGTAATTTTGATAATTTTATGTAACAAAAGTTAGGAAAAATTATGAAAGTTATGCCATCGCTCCACGTCGCGTAATTTCAGGTGGAAATTTTCATGCAAGATATACTGTTTATACGTGACTGGCATTTCTGTTTGAGTTTTTTACCCAAGCGGACTGTTTAGGTAATTTTATATCAAAAACTAACAAATTAGAATGCAAATGGCAGTGTTTTGAATGCGATCTGCACTTTGCCAATCAACACAGATTACACCTAGATTTTTTACCTAAGCAAACCTTTCTTGTGTTTTTTAAGCACAAACTTACACCTACAATTGCAAGGAATGGAAATCTATTTGAAATTACATTTTTTAGTTGAATTTTTCCCCAATTGGGTAATATTTTGAGATCGGGATGCGTTTTGAATAATTAAGTGTAAATTTGTGTAATTTTGTGTTTGATTTTGCGTAAATATTCTAAGTGAACTAAGACGAGTTATGCCCAACCCTAGGACAAATCTATGGTTAAATGAACGTTATAGTTAGGTGAAAATGTCTGTGAAAACTTGCCATTTTAAATGCAAAAACCACTGAAATTCATCATTTATAGTTCCCTCGAGTAACTATAACATGTGCCCTGAAGTAAGTAAGAGGTGGGGGTCTCTGGAGCCAGTAAAATGCTCAGGGAGGGGGGCTGCATACCTCCCCACCCACCCTTAAAAGTAAATGTTGCTTCAGGTTATGGGGCCCCTAGGGCCTGTTAAAGGCTCGGAAAGCGCCGCCACATGCACGCTTTCCACTTGAAAATGAGTATCTTTTTGCAACAAATATCTTACAGGTTAATGCATTTAATTTTTGCACTCAGGGGCAGATTTACAATAACTGGAGCATCCCTGTATATTAGCAGGGATGCACCAGTTATTGTGCGGGACGGAAAAATAGCCTTGCGCCACCATGGATCCGCTGCATTTACAATGTGGCGCACCGTGGAGTAAGGATAGACAGATGTGTGACGCATGTCAGCGTAAAGGTGACGCAGTACTGGAGTCTTGTCGCAAGCGCGACACAACATCAGCACTGCTTAGGGGCGGCCTACACTTGCTGTGCCTCATCACTCCTTATGCCTGCTACAAGCAGGCATAAGGTTTTGACTCAGCAGGGTAGTAAAAGTGACTCAGTGAAATCTTGTTGATTTCACTGTGTCACTTTTACAAGGCTTCCTTGCGATGAAATGCTTACCCTGCATACATTGTACATGACGCAGGTATAATGTAGCGCAGGGCTTTACAACAAGTCACGTTGTAAACATGTCACATAGTGGCGCATTGTTTACGACGCTGCTGAGTCACAGAAGTGATGCAACGGTGTCATAAATATGTCACAAGGGGCTTATAAATCTGCCCCTAAAAGTTTTATTATTATTCATATTTGTAAACATGCCATCTCTTTCATATGAAAGAGTTATACATCAAGGTTTTAAGTTGGCTGTGGGAAAGATAATGCTATGAATTTCTATATAATGATTGTACATGGCGGAAAACATTTTGAACCAGGCTTCACAACTCCCTAAATAGGAGAGAGGTAGCGAGAGGAACAGATCATGATTGTGCACAACAGAAGGCAGAAGCCCACAAACCCAGCAGTCAGTGGTGTTGGTAGCGCTGTGCGTTTGGTGAAGCATTTCTACAAATACATTTTTCGCATAGGTCTGGCGATGTCGTTCTTTGTTGGGTGCTAAGGTATACATAAAATGCTCAGGCGGTTCAACAGTGGAGGGTAAAAGAGTTTGCAAAGGGTATTCATGCTCTAGATATACGAACAAGCCCATGAAAATAGCTATTATAACTGTTATAACCAACACAAAGGCTACCTTGACCCTCGTGGTCCAGGTAGAAAACATTGGCTCATAGAACAGCACGTGCCGAGGTGCAATGGGAAGTTCTTCTTCAAGTACAATACGACCAAAAGGGTACATTCCTAGCTAAAAGTCCAAAAATAAACTCGGGCCTAGCAGTCCGTCCTCCCAGAGGGTTCTTCTCCCTGTGTCCGTCAGAGTCTCACAGGCAGACTCCTATCGTCCATCTCAAGAAAACAAAAAGAATTTTGATTTTGAAGGATCCCGTTGTACAACCTGGCCGTTCACCGGAGTCATTCTTTCTTTCTGAACAGAGCACAGTGATCAAAGTTCCAGCTCTCAACGTGTTCAGTCCAGTGTCTTGATCAGTACCTCAGACCTGCGAACTAGCAAACCCTATCTATTCAATCGAGTCTCTCCTTATCTCCTCGTGGTGGGGTCTAAGGCACCGTTATGCTTTCTCGGCCGCAGGTTGTATCAAACATGACCCGGAACTTCCTGATCAGAAAACAGCACTGTAGGTACCTTTCTCTCATTAGAACTTTCGCTTGCCGGGGTACTCAAAACAGGATTTAAAGCATTTGCGGATTCAGCAGAGACTGGTTCACCCGATCTTGTCACTCCCTCCTCTTGCCTTTGTTCGATCTCGTAGGCGTCGGAGAAGGGTACGAATGCAGTAGCTCTCTCAGTTTCCTGTGTCAGAATTCCCCCTGGGCGTTGCCGATCATATGGAAGTAGGAGCGGCAGCTTTTTCAGATGGGAGACATGTATCCAGTGCTTTCTCCCATCCACTTTTACAGCCGTCCGGGTTGCGAGCAGAATTTGGCATGGCTCGGACCACCTTGGAGCCAGGCTGGAGTCTCGTTCGAACTTCTTGACCAACACCCACTGGCCGGGCTGTAGTCGATGTCCGGGGCCCTCCGGCAGCGGATGCAGTACAGATGCTACCTGCTGATGAATAGAACGGAGATCTTTAGTCAAGGCATACAGATAATCAATCAACATAGGATATTCTATATCAGAAAAGGATCGTGGTCTGGGCACCCCCCATATGATCTTTCATGTAAATTTTGTAACGTTTGTAATATGCTAAATGCTAAATTCCTCATGTTACTTGTAACTGGTGTAATTCTATAATTTTGTGGAAACTTATGTAAAGACGTTGAGACGACATGGCCGATGCCCGGTGGAGCCGCTTGGTTCGGCTATAGAGGAGTCTGGCGCCCGCGGCCGTCACCTACCCAGCCGGACATTGGTGCATGGCACTCCTCGTCCTTTTGCTGCTGTCTCTTTATATCTTCCTCCGATGACCTCCTCTCCCTCTCTCAGAACCCCTTTTCTTGTCCCCATCTTCCTTCTCACCCTCTTCTCTGATCCTGACCTGCCGTCTTGTTCCGTCCTTTGTCAGTTCCTTTCTCCCTGCTCCCACTCATTCCCACGTTTCCCTGCTCCCTCTTTTCCCTACCCCTATTTTCCCTCGCTCCCATTGCTCCTTAATATCTTCTGTTTTTGTAATGATCTAATCATTAGATGTATTTTTATAACCTTGTTTTTCCTCTTCCTCACAACGATCTTTCATGTAAATTCTGTAAAGTTTGTAATATGCTAAATGCTAAATTCCTCATGTAAAGCGCTCTGATACCTCCGGGTCTAGTAGCGCTATATAAAACTCTTAAATAAATAAATAAATAAAGAATCCCTTGGCATACGTGATAAGGATATTGCAAGTCCCCTGGGAGTTCCATAATCTTAAAAAGGACCTCTGCCTTTGGCCTCATTCATCTATATGGTTATGGATCTTCTCAGTGACTTGCAATATCCCCATAATGTATGTAGTCAAATTCTAACTTTTTTCTTTATAACCGGTGACACGTCGTCGACTATAAAGAAATTAGACACTGATGCTTAGATGCGTGTACAATTATTACGGAATCCCGTGTATATAGCATAATAATACTTTATCTGTGCGGCATAGTTGTCGTTTTCTTCTTTTTTTAAAAAAAAACCAGAACCATAGGAACTCAATAAGACGGGTAACCCGATGCAACGCAGTTGCAACCTAAGGCCTTTATCACGCATAACAAAAGATAACCAATCTGTGTAAATCCAACGATGTATGTGGACCTTTTCTATTGTAATTAGACGCAGAGCGCACTGCCCACTGTCATCGTAGAAACCGGAAGTCTGATTAGCAGCACAACCTTTGTTTAATAAGCTCCCAAGCGCAGGTGCAGCCTTAGATTTCAGCCATCGACTCTGGCCAGGCCATGCATGCAGGCAGTCAGCTGACGTTTGGATCAGTTTGTGTTCGAATGCCTCAGGGCCATGTCTTACTTTAGCGTAGCAGCCCGCCGCTCATCTTTCTAATGCTTTCTGCGGTGCTGAGAAATGAACGCGTGAACTGTGTTTACCTCATCGACGCTGTCATGGCAGACGCGCGCGCTGCTGTGCTTGAAGCAGGTATCTAGGAGCAGCAGCTGCAGGAATTGGATGCCGTTCAGGGCTCGCTGTTTCACAGCAGGAGGAACCTGTGAAGGGAAATTACTTCGGGCGCCTGAGGGCAGAAATTGATATCTGTTGTTCAACCTGTAAATAAGAGAGGAAAATAGATAATTGGCAAGCCTCCATGACCTTAACATTTTGTAGCTCGAGCCTTTCTTTGCTCTTGCTGTGGGTTAATATGGGGAAACTGTCAATATGGCGGCTGCATTTTTTTGTTATTCGATTTTGTGCGCCGTCTACCACCTCATCTATGTGTCTCAACTGTTCCTCGTGTATATTGGTTAAACTGGGATCCTGCATTTCACAGGTGTATGTGTATGAGGTATTTCAATAGCGAGAAACTAGCCAATAGGCAGCGAAGAAGTGTACAAAAAGACAAGCATAAAATGAATAATGGAAAATGTAGCTGGTTTGTAGACTTAATGCACTGTGATGAAGTGTTCTTTAAAAAGATGCATCTTCAACTGTTTCCCAAATTGGACCAGCATTTGGGTGGTGTGTAGGTGTAGCTATTATAAACAACTGTCAACCACATCTCATCTGACTCACCCCTGCCACTCTCAAACATGTTCTCTGCCTTTGGTTTTCTATCTAGAGCACAGCTAAATGCAAACCGACTCTCACATCATTGACTGCAGATATTGCAGCTGTATGGAGAGCGAGGGGCGCGGCAGGGCCGACGTTAGTGCTGGTGGGGCCCAGTACGACAATGTTTGGTTGCGCCCCCTGTGACAACCTCCACCACAGATTCCCTCACTACCTCCCTTTAACAGTGCCCCTCAAGTCTCAATGATCACTCTCTCAGATACGTTTAATTAGTTCTATAGCACTGCCACCGCCACTCATACCAGTGTAGTGTGTCAGAGCACTTTACATCAACCACATTACACAGAGACAATCATAGGTGAGTAAATCAGAGTATGAAATGTTAGACGGAGGACTATAAGGGGTAAGAGTCACATGCCCTCCATACTGGTAGACAGTGTAGTTTAATAATGCTTGGTCTGGAGAAGCACAAACTCAGAATTTAAAACGTATCACCATGATTAGGGGTTCTCTCTAATAATTGGAATTGATTTCTATCCAAATGAACCCTGTTTCCAAAATTGGGATAATGAAAGACTGGGGGAAAAATCATAATCCTCTAATCTGTACCTTGCAGTTTCCATACAGCTCTTTGATAACTGTTAATAGCTCACTGCTCTATGTTAGGATTTTAACTACAAGTAACAAAAGGATCTCTGAGACAAAAGCAGTAACCCACTGACCTATTTAAACTATAGGCACTTTGTGATCTGAATGGTTGTATGATGGTACAACGCATGCCTGAACAAAGCATACCTATACCATGCTGTCTCTACCACGACTGCATCATTAGCACGCATGCCTTTACCACGCATTTTTGTGATAAAGACATGATGTGTAAAGGGGCATGCGGGTAAAGATCATACCCCTGCTCTGTAAATGGTCCCATTTTCCCCTGCCCTCTAAAAATTAAACCCACACCCCAAAACTACCCTGAACCCATCCCCCCACCCTGAGCCCTAAACTGTCCCCTACATCCCTAAACTACCCCCGACCCCGCCCTGTAAACTGTCCATTGTCCCCCTGCCCTGAGCCCTAAAAATAAAGCCCAGCCCACAAAACGACCCCAACACCAGCCCTCCTGCCATGAGCCCTAAAAGTGATCCCATTCATCCTTGCACTAGTCCAACCCTGCTCCCTGCCCTGTAAACTTTCCCTTTTCTGCCTGCCTTGAGCCCTAAAAATTAACCCCATAGCCAACAACGACCCCAACCCCTGCCCCCTGCCCTGAGCCCTAATAAACTGTCCCCCTTTTACGTGAAGAACCCCGACCCAGCCCCTCACCCAGCCAGAGGCCTAAAACTGAGCAAAGACTCATAGAAAAGAGACTTGCTTGGAATCAATCCTCTCATTTAACTTCAATATTGCATTAACCACGTATTGTGTAAATTAATATGCACTACATTGAATATAAAAGACAGAGAAGCTTGCCTACGTGTTTTACTAATAAGTAACTCAAGCGAAATTCTAAAATTGCTGCTAGCGGCAAATCTTTATTGCCAGGCATCAAGTGTACCTACGCAGTATGACGAGCTGTCGCTTGGAGGGAATTTATTGCACATGCGCAGAGGCTATTAAGATGCCTGCTTGGAAGCTCACATGCTTAGCATCTGCTTTGCTGAAACTAACACAAGCTATTTTACTAATGCTAATGCGGGGAAGGCATTAATAATGTATGGGATTAGAGTAGAGATAGATGGTATACAGTGAAACAATTTATTTTTTAAATTTACATTTTTCTTTTTGACGCTTTTATTAGTGTGTATTTTGGGCCTCTCGTATGAGTCTAGAGTCTGTTAACCACCTGACCTAAGAAGTCCCTGGTGCTTCCCTCTGGACCTTGGTGCAGGGCTCCCGGGGCTCTGAGACCTTCCCTTCTTTGCTCGTCGTTCCCGAACTCCCTGGATTTGGACGGGAGACTTGTGTATCGGCAGGTGGGTCCCCCCCTCTTGCTCCGAGACAAGGATTCCAAGGCAGGCTCGTGGGCTACTTCCCTGGACTTCGCCCTGCATTCCGTGAGCGGAGGCTGGGCGGAGGAGGCGGAAGTGGGAGCCGGGTCGGGGACATAATCTGGATAGTAATTGGTGTAAAAAGCACAGAATATTGCAGCGGAACGCCTACACTACAATATGCTGGCATTGAGTGGGCAGGATATTGTGCCTTCGATGCAAAAACAACTCTGAAGCGGCTGCGTAACAAACCCTCAATCTGTAACAAAATGGTGGCGAGGAGCAACTCGTAATCAGCCAAAGTGAAACCAGGCTGCAAAAGGAGCCCAAATGTGCACCCCCTCGTTCTGCTTCAGGGTGTGATTTAATTAAAATAACAGTGTGCGCACTATCAGACAGCATTGCCGGAAGATGGCAGCAGAGCACAGAGACGTAACTAAATATATACTGCTGCTGTGGTAAATGCTCTGCAACGTCCCGTAATTTGACAGCGTGCGCTGCCCACCGTAATGCGAATAGTGTCCCTACTTGCTTCCTTCTACCCGTGTGCGCTTGTGTGACCCGGCCGCTGCGTGTGTTATACATTCCTGGCTGCAGTGGACGCACCGGATATTTTGACCAGGATGGCTCCTGGTACCGAAGAGTGAGGTGAGATGAACCCCCCTCACCCCGCAAGACTCAAAATGGCGGCTCCCACTGCGCTGCCCACCGTAATGCGAGAAGTGTCCCTACTCGCTTCCTGTGACTGTGCTCTACCTGCGGAATGATATCCACAATCTCCCCACGGCCCCCCCACTGGTATACTGATTCCGAGGGAGGAGCGGGCTTAAGGTGTGATGGCAGCCCAGAAACCTTACCCATTCTAAGACTGGCACAGAGAGGATGCATAGCATGGAGTTTGGGACCCCCCCTCCTCCCACTACAGGTGAGCGATTCCAGGGGGCCGTTGGGGGGCATCTGTAGGCGTGAATGACTTAATGGAGCTGGGGAGCCACAGTGATATTCCTTGCATCCTTGTCCACCAGAAGACTATTTGGGAATGCCTGACTTTAAGATGACCGCCGGGGCTTATGCCTGATACGTTGATTATGGCACTACTCCTGGGGCTGCTCTCCCTTTACAGCTATGAGCAGTGAGAAGCGGTGAAAGCGGAGGTGGGGACAACGGACCTTTCTCCCGTACGGCGGTTCTACCCTCTGAGGCGTCTGGGCTGAGGCTCACATGAGGCTTCCCGAGAACAGCTATGCTTTCCATTGGTACCAGGGTGAAACAAACAAAAGCTGTGATGCTACGCCTAGCATGCCAAGCCTGACACTCTTACAGTGGCCCGCAGTCACCCTTGGGTGCTCTCCGATACCGTCACCTCACACAGTGATCGCTCCTGAAATACTGCATGTACCTGCCTAAAATGACAGCCGCAACAAACCCTCCTGCATCTCTCTTGACCTTATCTCACTCCTCCCCCTACCCCCTACCCCTCCCCACTCTACTCTTCTCCACTTTCCTGCTACTGACCTTTGCCCTCACCTGTCCTGGCCCTTGGTCCCCACCCGGTGTATCTGTGAATTTTCCCTAGTCAACTGTGATCTAGCTATTTTGTCTGACGCCCGATGGAGCTACCTGGTTTAGCTATAGGGGAGATAGTTCAGGGATTCCCTCCTTGACGTCACCTACCCAGTTGATCTTTAGACAGACTTCCTTTCATCTCTCCTGTCATCTCTTCCCGCATCTTCCCTCTATTTATGTCTCTCTTTCTCTCCTCTCTCAATGTATTGAGACTGAACTATTTTGTCCGATGCCCGATGGAGCTACCTGGTTTAGCTTTAGGGGAGGCAGCTCGAGATTCCCTCCTTGGACGTCACCTACCCAGTCAGTCTTTAGACAGACTTCCTTTTGTCTCTCCTGTGGTCTCTTCCCGCATCCTCCCTCTATTTATGTCTCTCCTTTCTCTCCTCTCTCAATGTATTGAGACTGAATTATTTTGTCTGATGCCCGATGGAGCTACCTGGTTTAGCTATAGGGGAGATGGGCCGTGGATTCCCTCCCTTGTCGTCACCTACCCAGTTGGACTTTAGACAGACTTCCTTTCCTCTCTCCCTGTTTTCTCTTCCCTTATCCTCCCTTTCTGACCTCCCCTGCCCCCTCCACTACTTTTCTTTCCTCTCCTAATGTATTGCCTATTTTTTGACGTATTGTATAATTGTTGATCTTTTTCTGCTACATTGTTATTCTCATGTAAAGCGCTCTGATACCCCCGGGTCTAGCCAGCGCTATATAAAACTCCTTAAATAAATAAATAAATAAACTCTTGAACACAGTCCAAGGAAGCAAAAGATACATACCCTCGGAACCAGTACCGAAGTCCTTTGGATAAATAGAAAAGCATGAGAAAATATACACTTGTTTCTAATATGACGTGAATATGGGTGGGAATAAAGATTTGTGAATACAAATTAAGGGGTGGGATATTTTAATAATAGACTGAAAGACTAAATTGAAAAATAAGTATGTTGTGATGATCATCCCTCCTTGCCTGACCAATCAGAGTTAGCAATTTCATGATATTGAAACATTAATGGGTGGTACATGAATACCAAAGAGTATAATTAAAGTAGTTTTTAGCTAGCTAGAGAGCATAAGATGGAGATGCTGTCTGAGTGTACCAGAGACGAAGATTTGCTGAATGCTGCAGAGCTCAGGATGCAGTCAGAGTGACGAGAGATGCTGATGAAGAATCGAATGCAGAACAATTTATCTTAAATTAATTTACTTAGAAAAAGATCGCGGAAGAATCTCGAGGAGGAAGAGAATGTTAGAGAGGGGTGCTATGCAAGCGTCAGTGGTAGAGAGGTCATCTATCCTGTACTGATTCCTGTCCTGAAGCCTTTGTCGCCTGATCTTTTCCCAGCTCCTTGGCCAGGGAGTTGGTATTAACACCATCGTAGGTAACTACATTTCTGTGTAAAGTCCCAATGTTCTTTTCTCTCTATCCTCTCCTTTCTGAGCATAAGTCATTGCAAGATATAAAGTATGAGTTTAATTATTGAATAATTGAATCTTCCTTCCTATGGGTGATGGAGACTGTACTGTACTTTGCAGATGGTTCACATGAAATTAATTTAGATAAAGATTTAAAATATTTCCTGAGTCTGTGGTCATAAATGTAAGAAGATTATTTTATGTCATTTCACCATCAACTAGTTCAACTAATGGCCCATTGACTAGAGGAGAGAACTTTTTGATCAGTGAAAGATTAGTCGAGAAAAAGAGGTGACTAATCTTGAAATGGTAGAAAACCATAAACTTTGACTCCAGCGGTTTATTGCCAGGTCGTATGAGTGTGTTTTTTGGGCCCAGGTGAGTATATGGTATTGGAGTAACTGTTGCTGGTGAGCCACTGGATCAGTTTTCTGGTAGCAGAGCTATGGTTATTATTGACTAGTTTGGTGATAGATCTTGATTTTCGATTATTGATTTATATTTTAACAAAAGAGTTAGTGTCCTGTTTTATGTTGTCTGGAAAAATTCCCCGGGGGAAAATGAATAGCGGGTGGTGATAGAAGCAATACTGCAATGAGGTTACTCATCTGTTGGAATAGCACTGAGAAGCTACGCAGGGCTGCTAGTGCTAAATCAGGGACTGAGTGAATGCAAAGGGGTACGGTGGTGAAACTTTGGTCTTATATCACCTAGAAAGGGTAACACTGAAGGAGTAACAGGTTCTCTTGAGCTTGAATAAATGGTAAACGGAAGGTTTTACTCGCAGTGTATGAGGAGCAATTCGGAGTCCCCAGAATAAGTCGAAATCTATCCTTTGTTTAGTGGAATAGGCAGAGTAGCAAATGTTTTAACGTTGTTACTAACAGAATTTAGTTAAAGCAAGAGTAAAAGAAATACGTTTTCATATTACCTTGTGAAGGGAGGGTCAGTTACCAGAGTTGCACTGACGTCATAGAGAGCAGCCCTGGGATAGGTTGAAACAGCAGACGTGTGACTGACACGAATTGTGAAGGAGGGGTCAGTAGTAAAGAGCAGAACTGACAACATTGGAAAAGGCCGTGCTGGCATTAGCCAGATCACAAGCATGAGCCTGGATAATTGAGTGAAAGCTGCTTTTGGATTGGTTAATGGAAATTTGTATGCTTGATTCCCATATGCCTTTGTGTACGAGTCGTCCTGACAGAAAAGCTTGAGGATTTGTGGATTATTGTTTCATGTATCAAGTGTTTAGTATGTATGGAGAAAAGAGAAAAATCACTTATAAAAAGAATTAAGAATTTCTTTAAGATAGATAAACCTGTATTGACTAGAGAGGGAATTCCTATACCGCCACCTAAAACGCCTGCTTCATTTATGAGGATGGAGAGTGGATATCATACATGTGTATGGATGGAGAATTGGATGAAATACACCAAAGATGATGGTGTTTTAGCTTTTCCTGAGCATAGTACCTTTAATGGAAAAATGGTGTCGAATTTGAGGATGCGTATGAATGATTTAGTTCCGAGACCTAGGTTAATGCAGTATGAGGCATTAGAAGAATGGGAGACTGAGTCATATGAGCGAGAGAAAAATCGGAGTGGAAGATATATGGGTCATTTTCCTAGGTACTTGTGAGAGGCACGTGAAGGACAGATGAAACAATGGAGAAAAGCAATGGCATCAGAAGGATTACACCCAATATTAGTTGCTGAGGAAAAGTCAGAGAGTAAGTGTAAAGAAACATTGAAACACATGAACACAACAGGATATTGTGAATCAGAAGATGAGTTGCTAGAGGATATTTTAACTAAAAACCCTCCCCCATACCAAGAAGGACCAAGCAGAGTTACCCCAAGTGCACCTTTATTGGGAACAACATTGATTCCACAAATTTTACATGATCCAACAGTTAATAGAGTACTTCAAGATAGGGAAAAAAAGTGTTAAATAAAAATAGAGAAGAATTAATACAGAAGATAGGTCAACTGAATTTGAACTTGACAAACAAAGAATATCCTATGGTCTATGAACTACTTATGAATTTGAGATATTACTCCTGAGTAGTGCCGCCGAAAAAAACTCCTGAAAAAATATGCATTATTTTTTCGGATTCCCATCACTCACCCAAGTGGGTGACATGCTTCATCATCAGGGTCTCCTCTGAAAGCCAACCTGGTAGCTTTTGGGGCTACAACTTCATCATAGTGGTGAAGGAGCCCGAGGATGTTTTATTATGAGGGTAGTTTATCTAAGTGCCAGAAATGAGCAGTTAAGTAAGTGGGAAAAAATGCAGTGCAATGGTGAAAAAGTGATATTAAAATTGGAATGCTGTGGACCCAACCTTTTATTCTTGTACACCGCAAACCAAGGCTAAAAACAGTGCAATTAGACAGTTTCAACAAATAGCTGTCTATACGGTATTTTAAATGGTCAACATGTTTCAGCACATTAACAGCAAAAATGAGCCTTGTGCATTCGTCAGGACCTCTCAAAATTAATTTGCTACTGCTATAAAGTGAAAAAATTATAAGAAAAATATCTTAAAACGTGATTGTCGGTAACCATACAACCTGTTTGCTAGTTGAGCAATGTATACAAATTTCTCCTCAATGATACTCAAGTCTCCACGAGAAATCTGGAAAAATACAAACATAAAGCGACATTCTGTCAGGAGGAAAGCTCTCATTTTCTATTTACAATCAGTACAAGTGACACAACGTTGCCACCTAGCACACTTCCTTTGGGGAAACAAGTTCATCTTTCTTACCTCGAATATCTGAGGGAACTACCTCACCCCACCTGGCAACAGCTCAGGTAAACAGGAGGCACCGCTCTAAACGGGAGAAAAGCAGAGCAACATACCATATTAAATGATGCTGTGTCCTACCCTTATATCTTCTCTTCTCATTACAATATCATATACAACCCATAAATACCTGATCACATAGACACATAGCAGACAACTAGCACTCTACATCATGTAGTGCACTCATGCATATTCGATCATACTCTGGATGTAACATAAAGAATCTATAAGTTCTTCCATGTCTTATCAATCATCGTGTAAATGAGTCATTCTATTTCTTATAAGTATGCCTAACTGGTACAAGAGCATACAAGAGCATGGTTGTGTAGTCAAATGCTCTTTGATGATGATGATGATGATGAAGCATGTCACCCACTTGGGTGAGTGATGGGAATCCGAAAAAAGAATGCATATTTTTTCAGGAGTTTTTTTCGGCGGCACTGCTCAGGAGTAATATCTCAAATTCATAAGTAGTTCATAGACCATAGGATATTCTTTGTTTGTCAAGTTTACATATTAGGGGCATTTTATCCTTTTCTGGTTTCTACATAGCCTCTGACCCTACCTAAAGGTGTTGTTGTGATGTTCTTGAGCAGCTACGGCTGTGGGTCCTATTGATTGGTTTAGCAAGAGTTCTAGACCTATATAAATCACATCAGAAGTGTGATTTAGCTCTGTTTTGTTTGTCTTGTTACATGTTTGTGCACACACATAGTTTTACCTGATTGTCCAACATGGCAGACAAGTGGGGGTTGGCATATGATGAGGAATAACTACAATCCATTTTGTCTCTAAACCCTAGTATTCTAGATAGCCTTCCATCTATTAGTAGTAATAATGAAGACGATTGGAATAAAGTATTACTATTGAAGAAATCACATTCTCGCACAATTGTCCATGGAATGGCCATGGCTGAATACTTAAGAGAGAATTGTGCCCCCACAGGACTATTGGTGACTAATGCTCCTAGACTTTTTTTGAAAGATAAGGAGTTTTTAAAAGATTGGTCTATGATTGCTTGGCGCTGCTCGCGAGATTGGCTTATCTTAATTATAAAAACAGCTAAACGAATGGCAGATACCATCTTAATAGAAATCCAAGTACTAGAGGCACAAATCAAAACTACTATCACCACTAAAGTCTTCAATAAAAATCAAGAAGAATCAAACAAAACAAATAATGAATTCAAAAACAACATCTTATTCACAAAGATTGAAAAATTCAAAAAAGATCTTGCCAAATTTTTACATGAGAAAGTGTACCCGTACACAAGTGACAGCTTCGTGCCTCCCGAATTTAACAACAGAGGACGAAGAATAGGTTCTTCATATGGTACATCTAGTTCAGATGAAGGGTCTAATACAAGTGACCCAGAACTTCAGTTAAGAGAGGGCCACAAGGAAGAGGACGAGGAAGGAATTATCAAATAAATGGTGTGGAGGCCCTCGAAATAAATACCAACATTGGTGGCAACCAAATCCTTGGCAATGTCCACCATTTCCAGCCCAAATGGGCCCAATGGGACCCATGGGCCCCTTTCAACCACCGGGTTTTCAAGGCAATTTTAACAACAAACCTTTTTTAGGGTTTGGCCGAGGACACCCGAGAGGCAGACGAAGAAATCAAAGAGCGCAGGTTCATTGGAGCCCACCTCCATCACCTCGGAATCTTTGCAGCAACAAAAAGAAACCACCAGGAGAAGCAGGGACGAGTGCCGAGAAGGATTGATTATGAATTTGAGCTCCAGAATACTAACCACAGATGAGGAAACTGTATTGAATAAGGGCCTTGGCTTTGTCTCCACATCTCAGGGGGATGCTTTCCAGACTAATTGGGAATTAGCCAATTTCTCTAGTAAGATTCGGCTACATTTCTTCTTTAGAGGAAAAGAAGACTCATCAGAAGGAATGGAAACCAATACTGGGCTTAAGAAAAAATCTACATTTACCCCTTCGGTCCATCAGGTTCCACCACAGGTACTTACATTTGAACAAGCTGTGAGTGATGATGTTACGTTTATACTTGAAAGAGACCGTAAGAAATTCTCTAATTTCTCAAATAGAGAACAGGCAGAACTACGCAGTCTAACAATCAATGACAAAATTACTATCAAACCTGCCGATAAGGGCGGTGCCTTTGTCATTTTAGATACAGAAGTTTATCGCGCAGAGTGCTTGAGACACTTGGGAGACAGACAATCATATTGCCATTATGGTTGAAGAAGCAGTGAGTGAGGGCTGGATCACAGGACAGGAAGCAGCCTTTCTACAGCTAAAACATCCTGTGATGCCCTATTTCTATGGGTTTTTTTTGTCCTCATTTGCCTTTTCTTCAAAAAAAGGACCATACCAACCACCTTGCACGGCTTATAGGCGTGATTTGATATTTTGGTAGTAGAGATGTCCCAGAAGAAGAAGTAAGGGTGCTTTCTTTTAGCTCCATCAAGGTGTATTTCAACGTGTAGGACCTTTATCGAAACTTGACTGGCCCTGGTCCAGGAGTGTTCGAGGCATAATCATTGGACCCGCGGTGAAAAAAAAAAAATAAAACCCCGGGTTCATCTCCAGTTCATTAGGAGATCCCAGAAAGCCAAGTTACGCTTACTAGCTGTTCTTTTGAGGTCCATTTTAGATGTTTCATATAAGGATGAAAGCCACCGAGAGTGTAATGGGGGTGTTTTCTCTACCCAATGTATGCAAATTTGTCTTCTCGCCAATAAGATTGCGTAGAAGAGAAAGGATTTCGCCTTGCCTTTAATGTTGTCTTCCAACCCAAAGATGACAAGTGGAAGGGTTATTTCCAAAAATATGTTTAGGATAGAGTTTAAAGTTTTCTTCACATCTTCCCAGAAATTTAAGATGTCAGGACATTCCAAGAACATATGTATATCACAAGCACCTATCAAGTTGCATTTGTTACATTTTTTATGTGGTAGAAATTTAGATAGTTTCAAAGGAGTTATATATGCCCGATGTGCAGAGAAGAGGTGGTTTCGT
The DNA here is from genome assembly GCF_964261635.1 of Lissotriton helveticus. Taxonomy (NCBI): domain Eukaryota; kingdom Metazoa; phylum Chordata; class Amphibia; order Caudata; family Salamandridae; genus Lissotriton; species Lissotriton helveticus. The sequence continues at coordinate 937,170,664 of NC_136063.1, read as the reverse complement.
CTTAGCCATGAAGGCTTTACAGTTTTATATAATAGTCCGAAAGAGTTTTGCCACCTCTCCTCACATGGAATATCCATCGCCGTTCCCCATAGCTCATCTGGGAGTTGGAATTCCCCATCAATTTCCTCCAACAGCTGCCAGTACCATGTAGCTACTTCTTTCCCTCCTATAGCTTGTTCTACCAACTATTGTTCCGTTATGCTTGTTTTCCCTAAATTGGCATCAATACGAGTCTGAGATCTCACCCAGCTGTTTAATTGAATGTATTTGAATCTGAACAACCCTGAGCCAACTAGTTCATACAGCTTGTCCCAAGCTATAAAATTACCATCTTTAAATAGTTGGCCCCATCTTGTAATACCTGATTGTTCTATTATTGTAGAAAGACTATCTCGCAAGCATGGTGGCAACCCGGGTGAGTCCCAGATTGGGGAGTAGTTGGAGTAATATGACAAGCCCAGTTTCTTTCTGATGTTAAACCAGTTTTTAGCACATGATTGTGCTATTTTAAGTTTGATGTTTTTAAAGAATTTCTGACATCCAATTTTAAACATAAAGCCATCCAGTGCTAGATTAGCCCCCATTAACATGACCTTATACATAGAATCAGTTGTAAGATTAGATGGCATTTTTAGGAGCATTCTTGAATGTGACAACTGGAAGGCCCATGAGTAATACAACAAGTCCGGCAGTGCAAGGCCACCTTTTTCTCTTCTTCTTCTTAGCTTTTTCCATGCGATTCTTGTGGTTTTATAGTTCTATATAAAAGAATTGATTTCCCTTTGACATTTTTCAATCATTTTCGGATCAAAGGCAGTTGGAATAGTGTTAAAAATAAAGGTGAATTTTGAGAGGATACACATTTTAACTAAATTCACTCTACCGATTGTTGAAAGTGGTAGATGTGACCAAGATTTTAAAAGTTTTTTGCTCTCAGTGTGTATCCTGTCCAAATTAGTTTGCCCAATGCTGCCCACTTCTTGGGTTATTCTTATTCATAAGTAGCGCATCGATGTAGATATTTTTACCCCCAGCTGTATGTTTGGTAAGTTCCATGCCATTATCTCACTTTTACTGGAGTTAATGTCGTAGCCCGATATATGACCGAATTCTTCAGCCCGTTGAATAACGACTGGGTATGCCTTTACTGGGTCAGATGTAAAGACCAAAATATCGTCTGCATACAGTGCTACCCGCCTTTCCCACTCTCCAAAGCTAAAAGATGGAATATTAGCCTCGTCCCTTAAAAGCTGGGCGAACGGTTCGATGTATAAATTGAATAGGAGAGGGGAAAGCGGGCAGCCCTGCCTAGTACCTCTAGATATATTAAAGGCTTCGGCCAGAGACCCGTTGACCAGTAACCTAGCTGAGGGTGCACTATATAGCTGTTTAATAGTCCTACAGAACCCCTCCCCACAGTTGAATTTTTGTAATACTTCGTTAAGATAAAGCCAATTGACTCTATCAAACGCTTTGGTTGCATCTAAAGTCAGAGTAGCCAAGGGTAAAAAAAAGGCAGTAGCGATGTCTATAGCCCCCACAGCTTCATATGTTAACTCCGCTAATTGTCTACCCTTGATGAATCCTTTTTGGTCTGAATGTACAATATTGCTGATGACACTAGCCAGTCTTGTAGAGATAATAGTTGTAAAAAGTTTATAGTCGTTGTTGAGTAATGATATTGGTCTGTATGACCCGCACTCTAATGGTGATTTTCCCGGTTTCGGGATGAGTACGATTGTAGCTTCTCCCCAAGTTTTAGGCGGCAGGTCACCATCTATTAGGATGCCGTTAAAAAGTGCCATAAGCACAGGGGCAATAATATCCTCAAGAGATCTATCAATTTCTCCAGGCAGACCGTCCGGACCTGCCGCCTTTCCTTTTTTTGATTGGCGGATTGCTTTCTTAACCTCGTCTTCAGTGATCTTATCCTCCAAGAGTTTGCTCTGGCTTGTTGATAAAGTTGGGAGGGTAATGGCATCCAGCCAACTGTCCCTTGCTTGCTGGTCATTGGGAAGGTCCTCTTTATAAATCTCCTCAAAAAAGTCAAAGAAAGCTCTCCCTATTTCTGGGTTAGTAGATATTGTCTCTGACTCTCCAAGTATCCTAATTTCCCTGATATAGTTCAGGGCTTTGTCCGCTTTTATTTTCCACGCAAGTACCTTCCCTGCGGCTTCTCCGAATTCAAATTGGGAGGATTTGCTCACTTCCCATCTTTTGTTTATTCTCTCTTGTAAAATATTTTCCAGTTGGGTTTTTAACTCAGTCCTTTTCTCATGTTCTTTGGATGTTACTAAACACGGGTCAATCTTTGATTCTAAGAGTTTCATATCTTGTTCTAGTCTTTTTATTTTTTCAGTATATAGTTTCCGCCTATAAGAGGCTCTGCAAGTGATCTGTCCCCTTAGGAAGGCTTTAAAGGCCTCCCAAATGACTGTTGGGCCTGCAGAATTTCTATTTATCTCAAAAAAGGCTAGAGATTCGTCCGACAGAAATTTGATCTCTTCCTCCTCAAGCAGCAATGTACGGTCGAAAGACCAGGATGGGTGATTAACCAGATTTTCAGATTTTAAAGTAAATTTTATTGCAGAGTGGTCTGAAAGATGTGATGGTATATAATCTATTGAAAGAAGAGTGTCCTTTAGACAGTAACTAAAAAAGGCATAGTTAATTCTAGATTTGTGTTTGAAGCTACTGTTCCTAAAGGACACACCTGGTTTATTGCCGACTCTTTCTCTCCAGAAATCTGCCAGTCCCAGATGTGTCATGATGGTTTTAAGGGTATCTCTAGATTTAACGGAACTACAAATTCTGGATTTTGTTGATTTATCTAATCTGGGGTCTAGAACAATATTAAAATCTCCCATCCAGATTATTGGTTCCTGGACTGATATTAATTGATTTCTTACAGCGTCCAGGTGCGATGGATCATCTGAGTTGGGACCGTAGTAACCTACCAATGTCCTCATTTGACCATCGAGAGAGACTCTGACTATTAACCATCTCCCTGTATTATCTTCCTTACATTCCTGTATTTGCTCTCTTACCGATTTTTTGAAGATGAATATTACCCCTCTTATGTTCGCGTTATGATCTGTGGAGCAGAATTCATCTATCCACCTTTGTTTTCTTAATATAGTGATAGCCTCTGATTTAAGAAGATGAGTTTCCTGCAACGCAATGATCTGCGCCTGTGAGTCTCTCAGATACTGTAAGATACGATCTCTTCTTCCTCTCACGCGCAGACCATTCACGTTCCAGGACATGTAATTAGTTATTGTCATGTTTTAATTTCATTCCCTTGCATCTTCATTCTTTTACTTGTATTTTTTGTTAGATTATTGTTTTTTGGTTTTAACCTGTCAAAAATGTGATTTTGAGAAAAGTTGAAGGCTGGAACACATAATTGAACTGACAAATGAGGATTTTTTGCTTTTTTACCACCCCACCCCCTCACCCACCCCCTTGGAAACCCTCCCTTATTTATGCTGGCTTGGTGTTAAGGCAGGTGAACGCCCGTCAGCAGCCTTTCTTTGACCCTCTACCGCTACATTTTCCTCGAGAGAAAAAAAAACAAAAAAAAAAACAGCTGTGACTGAGCCAATAAAGGTAAAGATATCACCAATGACTATCATACCAAGAGGGGATATTTGAGATTAATCTAAAAGTTAATCTGAAGGTTTTATCATTACCTTTTTTTTTTTAAACCTCTTCTGTGTTTTAAAAAAAATATATATGTATGTGACCCTATTGTGCTATTGAATAAAAAACATCTATTTTCAATGTATTTAGTAGTTTTTTATTGTTTTGCTGCTTGGGTTTTTTGTAGCTCTTTTTTTATATTATTTTTTTATTATTATATTATATATCTTTTCTTTTTTTTCATTTTCCTCCCCTCTCCTTTTATCTAAGTTGTTCCTTTTTTTTTCTTCCTTACTTTCTTCCCTTTCTTTTTTTTTACTTTTTCTTTTGTCTTTTGATAAGATCTGTTTACTTTTGCCGATACCTATATTAACTTGTTTTATGAGCCTGAGCTTGGGCGTGATCTCTGATGGAGCCTAATAGGTCATCTGCGTCATGTATAGAGCGAACATTATGCATCTTATTGTTATACATGACTCGGAGAAATGCGGGAAATCTCATCTGTACTGTCGCACCAAATGATCTAAATTTGTCCATACGCTGCCCCAGCTCCCACTGCCTATCAAGCGTGGTTTTCGAGAGATCTGATCGTATCTCAAAAGAGAAATCAAGGCCCTTTATTGTACCTGCTTTCAGAGCAAGATTTAATATTTTTTCTTTGAGAGCATAGGTCAGAAAGTTGATTAGCACTTTCCTTGGTTTGGTCCTTGCCGGATTCATGCGAAATGGGTCTCTGTGTATTCGCTGAATGTCTTTGTCTAGTTCTTCAGCAGTCTCTTCCAAGGTGAGTGAACTTTTTAATAATTGTACTATGAAGCCTTTAAGATCCCCACCTTCTTTCCCTTCTGGAATTTTTAGGAGTCGGATGTTGTTACGCCTAGAATAATTTTCTAAGACTTCAATTCTTTCTCTCATGTTTTCGCCCTCACTTTGGAGAGTATGTACTTTTGATCTAACTGACTCGAAATTTGTGGTCAGTAGGCCTACCGAGCTTTCTAGTGCTTCCGTTCTCCCACAGAGGCTATCAACCTTTTGACCCAATTCCTCACAGGTTACTCTAATCTCTGCCTGGTTAGTTTTAGAGACCACAAAGTCTTGTCTTATCTCCTCTCTCATTGCTGCAATAGAGGAGACTATCGCCTCGAGCGCGTTACCAAAACCTAAATCTGAGTTTTGACCCGTTGCATTTTTCTTCTTCCCCACTTCAGTTATCAGAGTCTCATTTTCCAAGGTCTCCTTTTGTCGGGCAGGGGCTATGTTATATGTGGAACTCTCTGAATGTATTTCTGTGACAGGCAGAGCAGACAGAGTGGATCTTTCCGCGGCTTCAAGCGATGCCTCCTCTAATGAAGGATCCAGGGGTAAGCCTGATCTCGGGGTAGATGAAACGTGCCCTGTTTGGTTATCCAGGTTATCCTGTTCGCCCTGCCGTAATTTTTTGTTTTCCAAAGCAGCAGCCATATCTTGTGTAATCTGCAGTACTTGTGGCAGAGCTTTAAAGTATGAGCGCAGAGACGGGGTTATGTCACCTGGAGCTTTTATTTTTTTACTCTTATTTTTGCTTTGGAGCTGTTTTTGAGTGATATGCCTATCTTTCGCTAATTCTGGCTTTTTTTTAACCTGGGCTTTTTTTTTTAAACTCCCCCAAGGTGCCTTCTGGGACCTGTAGTCCGTTCCCAACTTGCCCTGTCTCCTTCCCTCTGTTTTTAGTTTTACTCCTGGTTATTCTTACTTGTGAGACTTTATTCAAATCGCTGTCTGTCTTTGCCCCCCCCTTAGATAATTCAAAGACCTTACTTGAGTCGTGAGAGAAAATGTTCCAATCACTCAGCTCGTCAAACCCAGCCTCTGCTGCAGTTGTTGTTATATCATTCGTCTCCTCCACAGCCAAGCCGGTTGATACCACAGCTCTCCATGACTCCTCTCCTTTTCCTCCACCAAATGCTGCCGCCGTATGCGTGCTACGAGCAGCGGCCGCTCGGCCGCGCCTGATCTCCACGGCTGCCCGCCCCCAGAACAGGAGAGAGGCGGTGACCGGTGAGGCTAACGGCGGGCACATTCACAGAGGCTTCGCCATTTCAGGAATTACTGCAGGACTCCCCTTATCGAGGCTCCGTGTGAAAAGGTACGCTCAATATTCGGTGACAGCCGTCATCCGTAAGGGTAGCGACGAGGGTCTCAGGAGACTGCTTCTAGGCGCGCGAGCCGCGTTAGCCTACGGCCGCCATGTTTCCCCTTCCAGCAGTCCTATTTCTATGTTTTACCAAAGGTACACAAACCTACTAGACCACCAGTGGGACGCCCGATTATTTCTGGCATCGGATCCCTTCTAGAGCCTCTATCTACATTTGTAGATCACTTCCTCAGACCGATGGTAAAAGAGATGCCCACTTTTTTACAGGACACGAAAGATGTTCTAAGACTACTACCAGAGGTTGAGTTCAATGCAGAAACAGATGTGCTTGTTTCTTTTGACGTAGAATCCCTTTATACCTCCATTCCACAGAATGAGACCCTGGATGCTATTGCCACACTATTAACAGAGAGAGATCTGTGCACCATAACACCGGTACATTTCATTATGGCCTGTGCACAGATCGCTATGAAAGAAAATGTCTTCAAATTTGAGAACACCATTTACCTTCAGAACTCTGGTACCAGCATGGGAAGTTTTTTCGCTCCCAACTTGGCGAATCTCTACGTGCATGGTTTCGAGCAGGAACATGTGCTTAGTACCACCAATCCTTTTCTTGAGTCTATACGCCTTTGGAGGCGATATATAGACAACCTTTTTGTTGTCTGGCGGAGAGATACAACAACTTTTGACAGCTTCCTTAACTGGCTGAACAGTAGAAATGACTTCCTCAAGTTCACGGTTGAAATAGACAAACAGAGGTTTGCATTTCTTGATCTGCAGATTATAGCCTCTCCAAAAGGTTTAGAGACAGAACTCTATACTAAACCTATGGGGGGACTACGGGCTGACACTGACCTGGGAGGTATTCTTTTCTCTGGGCTCCCGACCACCGCAGCCTCAGCGCTGCTCTGCAGCAACACTCACCAGGCTCCCTGCTGCCCAAACAATCACGGCGAGGCGGCAGATCGGGGACTACATCCCCCAGCACCACTAGCGCCTAGGAAGGCGTGTTTCCTGTCCCGCTCCCGGAGGTGCGCTTAAGGACAGCGCGAGCCCCCGTGTCGCGGGATCGCGCGCGGGTCAGCGCCCGGGGCTAAGCCCGGGCAAAGGGCGGGCCCTCTGTGGCCCTCAGAGGCACGAAGAGGCCGGGACGGGCCTCCCCATTTGGCTCTAACGAAGGAGGAGGTATCGGGTTGTCTTTTATTAATCCTTGTTTTTGAACTCTCATTGCACTCTTTCTTTGTTTTCCTCTCAACATGTCCATCTGGGAGGAGTTGAATGCCTTGTGTGGTACGAACTACGCCCAGGATGTGTCTACCCCCCTATAGTGGGTAGAGATCCTGATGCGGAAAAAGACAATGACACTGGGAATTCACCTAATGCCGATATAATGTGCACCAGCCCCTCATTATCTCCTTCCAATCCACCTTTAATATTGCCGATTGAGACCGTGAACACAATACCTGACTCTGTATCACCACTTCATTTGACCATACTGGCCCAGATAGAGCAACTGTTAGTATCTGCTTTATCACCCCTGGTCACAAAAATCGACGCCCTGGGAGACAGGCTGACCATTATTGAAAAAACAATATTAAGGAGCTATACTCCAACTGAAAAAACTGCTACACCCATCCACCCCATTTTCCCCAGCAATAATGAAAAGCTTAAGCTTACGACATGTACGACAAGTACGAAAGCTCAAACTCTTGAACCCCTTATGCCTATACCCAATCCAAGAAGCCGGAATATTACTTTTAACTCTGTACCTGTACCCCATAGAGTTCCCAGGACCGCACTCCGGATTAATTTACCTCCGGAAGCCGCACCCTATGTGGCTGTTCTCTCTGGGGTCCCTGCACCTAGGCAGAATAAATTGGAAACTCACCAAGACTTGTTACACAAAACCATTTCCTGGCTACAACAAAACAGACCATTGCCATCTGGTTTAGATGATGGAATCCTGAGTGTCAGGAGGGTGGGGTGGCTAGGCACGTCGCCCAAAGACATCCCGGGCGACTTGATTTTAATTAAATTCAAGAGTGTGAACATTGTCCCCTATTTGCGATCTTCTCTGCCCAAAGAGGGAGATGGCCCCATTTGCATCTGGGACCTGCATGATTTCTATCCTGGCCCTCGACTCAATCTGCCCAAAACGCAAATGACATTGAACCACAATTCTTGGTGAAAGGCGTTTCTAAGAATTTTGTGCCACTAACCATCTACCCTTTTTGATTTTGCAAGCACATTGTCAAATTGACTTTTAGTTGTTTTTAATAGTTGGATCCTTCTTATTTTGTATATGTTCTGCTGAGTCATTTATACATGTATGTATTTTCACTTGCTGCTTTTATGGTTTTAAACAAAAGGAACCGAATAAAGCTTATTTTGATTTGATTTGATTTACTAAACCTATGGCAAGGAACTCCCTGTTAAGTTTTGAGAGCCACCACCCAAGGGCATTGAAAGACAATCTCCCTTACGGTCAGTTCCTGCGTATTCGCAGGAACTGTTCTACTGCACAAAGTTTACAGAAACATGCAGACAATTTAACATCACAACTAGTACAAAGGAAATATCCTCCTAAATTGGTACGACGTTCTGCAAAGCGAGCATTCAACAACAACCGAGAAGCTTTGCTAGAACACACAACCTCCAAAGAAGTAACACCCAGACTAACGTTTGTGAACACTTTCAGCACAGCGTCAAATGCAATCAAAAAAGCTGTGTGCAAACATTGGAAATTATTAAATGTTGGAGGAGAACCCACTCAGGAATCACTGTTTGCTTTTGAAAGAACCACCAATTTACGGGATAAACTGGTACACGCCAGACCTTGGACTGCTAAGGCCCAGGCTATTGACACCTTATGGAGCCTTCCAGCAGTACAAGGGCATTACCCGGGTGGTTCATGTAAAGTAGGTCCACAAACAAAGAAATCTAAGTCAGTGGATATAGGTACTAACAAACCCTGGATTCAGACCAAATTTACTAATTGTAACAGCGAAAAGGTGCTATACCTAATCACATGCCCATGCAAGCAGAACTATGTGGGCATGACCATACGTAAAGTCAAATTAAGAATAATGTAGCACATGAGCACCGTGAGGTGCAAGAAATAAGCTACCAAACTAACTAGTCATTTTCTAGAGGCCAATCATCGTCATGATGACTTTGTATGGACAGTGCTAGACCAACCATATATCCCAGGACACATCACTGATATTTCCAAATTTTTGTTACGCAAAGAACAGAAATGGGTCTTTAAACTGAAAAGTGACAAAATAGGATTGAACGATGTTATACCCTGGGTGATGCTATGAAATAGTAGATTGTCTTTTCTTTAAAAACAATCTGCCTATAAGGTCTCACATAATTGGTCCTAACACAAGATGGATCTTGACAGTAGTATGTCTGAATCTAGCCCTGAGAGCCATCATCCTTGCGAGCTATTTCATTACTCCACAATATGATTGTATGTGATGGCACACAAGAGGGCTCTTCTGTGATTACGTCATATTTGGCCTTGACCAGCCTTTCTGTACGATACACTACCTGATGTCATGTCTAAAACGAATGTTATGGTATTTCGCCATTTATAATTACTCTATAGAAGAGAAGCCTTATATAAGATTCCACAATCAGGCCTCACGCTAGAGAGAGATAAAAATCTTTTGATACAAGAAGATATTCGGTAATTTCATTATTAACTGTATCCACACTGTGTTCTTGTATCGATATGAAGACAGTGATGGGATATTAGTAGCCATTTCTGAATCCTCTGGTGACATATGAGCGATTCGCGATGTATTCTTTAATGTATGTATCAATATTGACATCTTATACATTGAGACGTATCATTCCAAAACGTTTCCCTAAAAAACTACAACTCCCTACACTGAAAACGTACCGGGATGACGTCATCACGCACGCTGGCGTGACGCGCACCCGGAACTGAGATAGCTTCTCCAGAGCGTCTTTACAGCATATTAGCTAGCTTCCACCTAGTCCCGGTACCTCCCCGACAGCCCGGACGACCGCGGCGAGGTCCCGACGGTTAGGTGAGTTAATAAGATAGGCGCGCGCTCACTTGGATGTAGAGCTTGCTTTACCCTGAGTGGGTTTATTTTCGTTAGTATGGCGGTTTTTGTTACATTACTACAGGTGGCGCGATGACACGATTAGCGCTACTTGACTGATTTGTGACATGAATAAAAGTCCCATTGTTACGCTATTAGAATGATGCCAGCTTCTTACCCGTGGAGGAGTACGCATTAGGAGTGTTTGTTAATATTAAGAATTTTAGCTATTGGAATATTAGGATGTAAAGATCTATATACACTTCCTGGTATGTTTGTTTTGCGAATAAAGAGCATTTGACTACACAACCATGCTCTTGTATGCTCTTGTACCAGTTAGTCATACTTATAAGAAATAGAATGACTCATTTACACGATGACTGATAAGACATGGAAGAACTTATAGATTCTTTATGCTACATCAAGAGTATGATGGAATATACATGAGTGCACTACATGATGTAGAGCGCTAGTTGTCTGCTATGTGTCTATGTGATCAGGAATTTATGGGTTGTATATGATATTGTAATGAGAAGAGAATATATAAGGGTAGGACAGAGCATCAGTTAATATGGTATGTTGCTCTGCTTTTCTCCCGTTTAGAGCGGTGCCTCCTGTTTACCTGAGCTGTTGCCAGGTGGGGTGAGGTAGTTCCCTCAGATATTCGAGGTAAGAAAGATGAACTTGGTTCCCCAAAGGAAGTGTGCTAGGTGGCAACGTTGTGTCACTTGTACTGATTGTAAATAGAAATTAGAGTTTTCCTCCTGACAGAATGTTGCTTTATGTTTGTATTTTTCCAGATTTCTCGAGGAGACTTGAGTATCATTGAGGAGAAATTTGTATACATTGCTCAACTAGCAAACAGGTTGTATGGTTACCGACAATTACGTTTTAAGATATTTTTCTTATAATTTTTCCACTTTATTGCAGTAGCGAATTATTTTTGAGAGGTCCTGACGAATGCACAAGGCTAATTTTTGCTGTTAATGTGCTGAAACATGTTATTTGTTGAAACTGTCTAATTGCACTGTGTTTAGCCTTGGTTCGCGGTGTACAAGAATAAAAAGTTTGGGTCCACCGCGTTTCATTTCTAATATCACTTTTTCACCATTGCACTGCATTTTTTTCTCACTTACTTAACTGCTCACTTCTGGCACTTAGATAAACTACCCTCATAATAAAACATCCTCGGGCTCCTTCACCACTATGATGAATCTGTAGCCCCAAAAGCCACCAGGTTGGCTTTCAGAGGAGACCCAGATGATGAAGCATGTCACCCACTTGGGTGAGTGATGGGAATCCGAAAAAAGAATGGATATTTTTTAAGGAGTTTTTTTCGGCGGCACTACTCAGGAGTAATATCTCAAATTCATAAGTAGCTCATAGACCATAGGATATTCTTTGTTTGTCAAGTTTACATATTAGGGGCATTTTATCCTTTTCTGGTCTCTAAATAGCCTCTGACCCTACCTAAAGGCGTTGTTTGAACCCTGAAGCATTGACAATACCAGTAACTATAGGTTCTGTTGTTACATTGTAGGGAGACAAAGCTAATTGCCCTAAACCACCCTAAACCACCAGCTGTAACAGCTCCCTTGAGTAACCCCAGAAAAGAAACTGTGATTATAGACGATCAATCCATTGAGTGCAATTCAGTAATTTCATTAATGGACCTACCGATAAGAGATTCAGTAAGTGAAACCCCAAAAAGAGTTACAACCAGTAGTTCAAAAGAAGGAAGATCAGTGGTATCCTCTGGAGCTAAAAGTGCAACAGCAGTAACTCCAGAAGATTTGGAGAGATGGGTGCAGGGAATAGAAAAACAGAGTAAGCCCCATTAAATATTAGATATGTACAAATTGAAAGTAGAATTGGATGAGATGATAGCTGGAAATGTGGGAATAGAAAGATTAAACACTTACAATGAGGAAGAGTAGTTTGTTCATCTGTAAGAGTATAACCAGGAATGCAAGAGTATTTCATGAGAAGTTGACGGAACTGGCCTCTGAGATGGGAACAGAGATAGGGAGATCAAAAGTGCTACAGAAACCGTATCGAGTGGAGTTTACTGACAAAGATTTAAAAAACATGAATGTGTCTGGGAAGAAGTTACTGGTAAAGGAGTTGTTGAATATTTTGCAAATGTGGGGAGACATTGACAGGTGGGGAATGAGGTGGACAAGGAAAAAGGAGGATGTGCAGGCGAAAGAATTATCTACTGCATATATGTTAGGAGAGTCAGGAAAAGTAGAAAGATTGTGTTGAATGATAGAGGTACCTGGAGGTGGATATGTTCATGTTCCATGGAGTCAACAAGATATTTTGTCATTTACAAACAACTTTCCTAAATGGAGAGAGAAACCTGTTGAATGGTACAAAAAGGTTAACATTTTTGTGAAGGTTTCAAAGGTTTTGTTGAAAGACTTGGATGGTCTGTTTGATATAGTGGTATCTGCTGATTTATGGACAGAATGTAATATCACAATTTATTGGTCAAGTGAAGAGTATCCAAGAGATGTGAAAACAGGAGCCCCCTCAGATGATATGATGAATAAATATCACCCAGTAATCTTTCCTGAAAGGCAAAATGTCTTCTAAAGAAACAGATTGGGTAAAAATAGACAGAGCCACCCAAGAGCCAAATGAATCTGTTCATGCACATTATGAACGATTACTGCAAGGGTTTAAAAAGTATAGTGGCTTGGAAAACATTGGAGATAAGGATATGGGTAATTTTGTGTATCGGTTTGTGAACGGTTTGAAGCCAGAAATTAGTCAGATGATTCAACAGCACATGTTGTGTTGACAGGAAATATCCATTGATGACATTCTAAAATACGCTAAATATTGTGGGGATGATATTGTGGCAAGGCATAAAAAGTTAAAAGAGAAAATTATGTGGGCACAAGTGAAATTGGCAGAAGAACAGGCGATTAAATTAAATAGTCAGGCAGAAGGTCAAATGAAAGAACAGAGTCAGAGTGAACATGCGGTGAATGGTGGTAAATCAAGAGGACAAATGAATAGAGAGGATGCAAAAAAGAAGTTTCCGTGTCATGGTTGCGGAAAGCTTGGACATATGAAATACGAGTGTATGAATATTCAGAATAATAATGGGCCAACCCAAAATTTAAATCCACAGACGCAGAATGAGCTGCTTATGACTCAGCCCCAGCAGGTAGTTAATCAGCAGTGTGTGTGTCAGGTGCCACCAGCCCCTATGCTAAATGTTGTGAACCAGCCAAAGTACAGTGCGGACAAAGGATTTCAGGGAGGAAGTGGTAAGAAAAATTCTGTGATTTCACAATACCTTTTACTGAAACCATGAAAGTGAAGAAGAGTAAAGACGGTGCCTGGGGGGGGGAGGAAGAGGAGTGAGTACTTGGCACATCTTTGCCGGTAGATCAGTCAGGTCCATTTATTGATGGGAAAGTGAAAGGCAATGATATCACTTTTCTGTTGGATACTGGTGCTACCCGTTTTACTATGAGAACAGCAGGCATCCCAAACCTACCCCTTTTGGGAGAAGTGATCCAAGTAGTCGAAGTGTTAAATCAACAGATTAGAACCCCAATTACAGAACTTATGGAGGTTCATATTGGAAATTTTAAAAAAATGCACAGATTAATGGTCTGTTATTCTAGTCCAGTGAATTTACTAGGAAGAAATCTGTTGTGCAAAATGAACTGCACAATGTATTGTACACCAGATGGTGTTGCTCTTCAAACCCCTTATTAAGATATGGTATACAAGATAATGTTAGCTAAACAAGGCACAGAAATAGATGACATGTATTCATTGATGACAAAATATGACTTACCAGAAGAACCGAAAACAACTGTGAATCCAGAAGCCTGGGATTTCACGGAAAAAGAAATAGGGTTAATGGCAAACGTAGACCCAGTGAAAGTGACAGTGAAAGAAGGTGCAGTTTACCCCAACACCAGACAATACAAAATGAGTCCAGAAGTGAAAGCAGGAGGGGCTTCTAAAATTGAGAAATAATGAATAGTCCTTGTAATTCGCCTTTAATAGGACTCAAAAAGCATAGTGGAAAGTATAGAATAGTGCAGGATTTGAGAAAAATTTATAAAATTGTAGTGCCTTGTTGTCCTTTGGTGCCAAATCTAGCAGTTATTCTTCATCAAATCCCTTGGAACGCAGGCCGGTATACCGTAATTGATTTGTGCCAAGTCTTCTTCTCAATTCCCTTACATCCAGACAGCCAGTATTTATTTGCGTTTAAATTTTAGAATTGTATCTTGGCATGGGACCGAGTTCCTCAAGGGTATACAGAAAGTCCCTCAATTTTTCAAATACTAAAAAAGTGTTTAGAGAAGTTAGTTATGCCCAGAGATTCAGTTTTAGTGCAATATATCGATGACTTACTTGTAGCATCATAATCCAGACACGACTGTGTTACTGATTCAATTGCATTACTAAATCATTTGGCTGAGGGAGGACACAAAGTGTTCCCAGAAAAATTAAAATTTTGCAGAACACGAGTCAAATACTTGGGTCACCAAATGGAAAGAGGAGCGAGGAAAGTGACCACTGAGAGCATTAAAATAATCATGCAAATGCAGTTACCACAGACACAAAGATTAACCAGAATGTTTCTCGGAGTGGTGGGGTATTGTCTACAAGCGATTTTTTTTCATTACTAGCTAAACCATTGATTCAGATGAGATGGAAAAAAGTGAAGGATCCAATAGTTTGGGATGATGAAAGTGTGGAAGCATTTGTAAAATTGTGAAATTATCAATGTGAGGCCCCAGCATTAGGTATGCCTGATTATTCAAAATAGTTTGCACTGTTCTGTTGTGAAAGAGAAGGTTGTGCGTTTTCAGTCCTAACCCGCAGACACGGATTGAGCAGACGCTCAGTCACATATTTTTCTGCTACTTTAGATCCTGTATCTTCAGCATTACCTGGTCGCTTTAAGCAGTAGTTGCTACTTGTATGAGCCTAGAACAAAGTGAGTAAGTTGTGATGGGACATCCAGTGAAAGTTTATGTTCCACATTCAGTCGAGATTCTGTTAACAAGCACTCGAACACAGCATCTTACTCCTAGTTGGATGAAGTATGAAAGAATCATTTTGGGAGCAGAACATGTAACAGTGATCAGATGTACTATGGTGAACCCTGCTACTCTATTACCAGACTCACATTATGAGGAAGTGAAAGATGAAGCAAAACATAATTGCTTAGATGTAACTGAAATGCGTACCAAGCCCCGCCACGACATACAGGAAGAACTAACCCTTGGCAAAGTACTACGCTACGCTTGCGTAGTTTGCGGAGTTTGTGCTACTTCGCACTTCACGAATTGCACGTAGCACAGTGCAAACGCATAGGGGTAATTTTTCACTTGCTCGCGGTCCTCAAAGTCAAGTTGGCTAACGCGAGCGAGCAAAATGACATCCCGGCAAGACTTTTTCCTTGCTCATGATCAGCAACATGCGGTCCACTACTCAGGGAAAATTTGCGGTACCCAGGATTAGACTCGGATGGGAGGTCGTTCTTTTTCCTTTGTCGGTCCTACTATGTGGAATACTTTGCCTGCATCTTTTCAGCTTGAAACAAATTTCGCAAGTTTTTGTAAGAACCTAAAAGCATGGCTATTTAACCAATAATTTCAACGCTTACTCCCTGCCTGGCTGGCGCCGGGAAACCCTTGTTGGGTAGCTGCGCGCCTTACAAAAGCAATTTAACATAACATAACACAACATCAAGTTGCCGATCGTGAGGGTGGAAAATAAACCTCCCGGCAAGATTCTCAACGCGGGGAGGTTAGGTTTCTCATTGAGCGTTGTCACGTATGCTCGCGACAGCTCGAGATGAGAAACTACCAGTCTGCGTTGAGAAAGCTGCAGCTCGAGTTCGCGCCGCGGTGACCGCTGCCACTGCTTCTTTGCCGTTTGGATAGCTGCCTCTCTGATCGCGCTCTATTATTTTTGTCTTGATTTACTGTTTTCTTCCACTGTTCTCTACCGCATTTGTTGCCTGCTCTACAGCCCCCACTCTAAGCATGGGCGGATTTAGCGAATCTGGCGTACGCGAACTTGCGTATTTACGGATTCGCAATCCGCAAAATCCGCGAACTCTCGCGAATTAGCGGATTTTTGTGGTTTTTTGTGTTCGCAAGGGTTTCTGCCAGTTCGCGAGGTTTGTTTACCAGTTCGCAATTGCGAACTTACTTTTCGGCTCGAAACGGCCACGACTATGTTGTTTCTACGTCTGGTTCATAATCACAGGTTCACAGCACCACCTTTAAATCGAGTGTGTTGACTTTCGTGTTAGTCACTTTTAATGGAATTTCTCTGCAGCTTAGGATCGCGCTTGTGCTGTAAGCGTGCTGCTGCCTTGCCTCAGACTTCCCAGCGCTTGTAAGCGCTTCGCCTGCTCCCTCCTCCTTGCTTGGGGTTTCAGACCGCCCTCGGCTGAGTATTGACGCCGAGGGCTGGGATCTGACTTTGGCTGACATCTTGGGGGTAGGACTCTCCGCCCTCGCGCTCTAGTAGCGCTATAAAAAGGGAACTGCAACATCTTGCGTGTGATTAACATCTGCTACCTAACCTTTTCCCTCCTGAGGCGGAAAGCCGGGAGGTCTCCTCTCTTTCCTTTGGCAATTTTAAATCGAGTGTGTTGACTTTCGTGTTAGTCACTTTTAATTGAATTTCTCTGCAGCTTAGGATCGCGCTTGTGCTGTAAGCGTGCTGCTGCCTTGCCTCAGACTTCCCAGCGCTTGTAAGCGCTTCGCCTGCTCCCTCCTCCTTGCTTGGGGTTTCAGACCGCCCTCGGCTGAGTATTGACGCCGAGGGCTGGGATCTGACTTTGGCTGACATCTTGGGGGTAGGACTCTCCGCCCTCGCGCTCTAGTAGCGCTATAAATAGTTCCTCCCTCTCTCCGCGCAGCGGACGCGTTCTGCGGACGCGCCGGATCTGCGCCGGAGTCGTGCCAGAGTCCTGCCCGTCTGCGCCCGTCAGCGCCCCGGAGGCGTGTGGTGTGGCAGGTTCTCTTGGTCGGCACTTCCAACCCCCTGCAGCACTATGCTGTCATATACATCCAAGGAGCTCCATTCCCTACGCTTTGGCAATAGGTCGTGTTACTCAGTTTTTCCTGGCCGCTACAGGGGCAAACACAAATGCCCAGTTTGTAATTGGCATCTTACCAGCGTTCTCCCTCACACTACCCATGTGAAGGGCTGTAGCATTAAACATCTTTGCTTACTCCTTAACACCAGGTCACTGCACAGACACACTCAGGAGATTTTCGATCTGCTGTCTACGAATGACCCCTCTTGTCTTATGCTCACCGAGACTTGGCTGAATGAGTCCTCCCACCCGGACATTGTGGCAGCCATTCCATCTGAGTATAACATCTATAGACAAGACAGAATTAAGGGAAGGGGGGGAGGAGTTGCCCTGGTTGTGAAAAAATCTCTTTCGTGTGCACTTTTGTGCACGGAAACCATCATGGGTGCTGAATCCCTTGCCTTTACCCTGTCCTTAACACCTCAACAAACGGTGAAGGGTCTCGTAGTATATAGACCCCCGGGCCCTGTGGGTTCCTTTTTTGAGGATCTCCAGCAGGTCCTGTCGGTTCTTGTCCTGAGGTCGGAGCAGTGCATACTGGCGGGAGATTTTAACTTCCACATGGAAGATCAGAGGGACCAGGATGTCAATAAGCTGTTCGATATCACGTCTGCTCTGGGATTGCTCCCTTACCTTTCTGGCCCGACACATGACAAAGGCCACACATTAGACCAGGTCTTTTCTACCTCCCCAATTGCGGTTACTGCTCTCATGCCGGTACTGTGGTCTGACCATCTTCTTGCCCATTTCCAAATATCTAGTACGGAGAAACCATCTGCCAGGGCCTCGAGACAGCTGGGTAGGAGCTACAGGGCGTATCATCGGGTGACTCCTGATTTGTTAGCTCAGGCCCTGGTGAACCATCCTCCCTCGTATACGGGTGATCTGGAGCATGATCTGGACACCCTGCAGTCCTGGCTCTCAGCTAGATTGAACGAGTTGGCTCCTCTACAGCCGCCTAGATCTGATACTAAACGCTCTACGGCCCCTTGGTTCTCGGCAGAGCTGGCCCTTTCCCGGAGACAATGCAAAGTCGCCGAACGGGCCTGGAGGGCCCAATACGATGATGAGGCAAAACGAACCTACAAAACTGTGATGAAATCCTATCATGGCTTAATCCTACAGGGTAAGAAGGACTACTTTTCTAAAAAAATTGAGGAAGCAGCCAACTCCTGTAAGGAGATCTTTTCGATTGTACGAGAATTTACGACCCCGCGTGCGACTATAGATCAGGAGATTCCGGATGAGACCTGGGCTGACACTATTGCTAATTTTTTTACAACTAAAATTAGGCAGATTCAGGACTCTTTTTCTCCGAGACCAACAGCTGCTCCTCATATACTGCCGAACGAGATAGTCCACCAGACGTTCCCTGGTCCGGTTTTGTTGAACTTTCCGCCTCTCACGATCTCCTCATCTTTAGATCTGATGAGGAATCTCAAATCAGGATCGCCGTGTGATCCCTGCCCGGCTAAATTCCTAGCTAGAATGGCGGATGTTATTAATCCCCTAGTTAATCCCATTCTCAACCTTTCCTTGAGTCAGGGGATCCTGTCTCAATCCTGGAAACAGGCCATGGTGATTCCTCTCCTTAAAAAGTCCAACCTTGCCCCGGAAGCCCCGTCCAACTATCGACCAATTTCGCTCCTCCCTGCACTTACTAAAATCCTCGAGAAGCACGTCCATAGCGTGCTCTCTAACTTCCTGGAGTCGAATGAACTGCTCCATGCGTCGCAATCGGGCTTTCGATCCAACTTAAGCACCGAGACGGCGCTCTTGGAAGTTTCTGAGATTGTGAAGGAGGTGCAGGATGATGGAGGCAGGGTGATGTTAGTCATGTTAGACCTGTCGGCGGCGTTCGACACCGTCCCCCATGAGGATCTCCTCGCTAGACTACAGGACATCGGTCTGGGGGGGACGGTGCTCAGCTGGTTCCGTTCCTTCTTGGCCAACCGCCGACAAACTGTCTGGGCCCCACCCGGTTCTGCCGAAATGCCGCCATTGGGAGTCGGAGTTCCTCAGGGCTCAGTCTTGAGTCCTACCCTATTTAACATCCTTATGACCCCTCTGGCGGATCTGGTGGAGTCCTATGGGGCCCGGATAGTCTCATACGCTGACGACACCCAGCTTCTTTTCACCTGTTACAAGAGCGAAGAATTCGATGGGGAAAGTATCCGTGAGTGCCTTGGGGCTGTTTTCAATTGGTTCCATCTGAACAGCCTCAAGTGCAACTCGGATAAATCCGAGATACTTTTCTTCGGATGCCCTGTGGAACCGGATTGGCATGGTTGGTGGCCTGCTGACAAGTTCCCGCCAGCCCAGTCTTCTAAATGGGCCAAGAACTTGGGAATTAAAATCGACAACGGGCTCACACTTAAATCCCAGGTGGCAACCTTGACTGGGACCTGTTTCGGGATCCTCCGGATGCTCCGAAAGTTTTTCCCTTTGCTGTCTGTGAAGCATCGGAGAATAACTGTTCAGGCCCTCATTGGATCCAGGTTGGATTATGCCAACATTTTGTATCTGGGTCTTCCAGAATACCTTTTACAGCGTATGCAGGTGACCCAGAATGCTGCCGCACGAGCAATTTTCGGCTTACATCGCCGAGCTAGTGCCTCTAACCTGCTACATTCCCTCCATTGGCTTCCGATACGGAAGAGGATAATGTTCAAGGCCTTGACATTAGCCCACAAAGCACTGCACGCCACGGGTGCAAAATATTTACAGAAGAGGCTGAACTTTTATCAGCCGACACGTTCCCTACGATCAGAGTCTTTAGCACTCGCTGTAGTCCCACGTACTAAGAAGGCACGTCTGGGAGGGCGATCTTTCAGATTTCTGGCCCCTCAGCTATGGAATTCCTTACCATTGTCCTTACGACTCACATCCAATTTGCTGGCTTTTAGGAAGGGTCTTAAGACTTGGTTATTTGCTGGGTAGAGTTCTGTTCCTCCTTCTCTTTTGTTGTTCTGCTAATTGTTATGTTCTTTTTTAGTCTCCTTTCTGGGTCTGGAGCATAAAGCGCCGGGACACTCCTTTGGAGTAGCCGTTGCGCTATACAAGACCCATTAATAACATATAACATAACCTCTGTTTCACCACTGCCACCCTCTGGTACACCCATGCCACCCTCTGGTACATCCTCACTGCCACCCTCTGGTTGGTTTATCACTGTAGATTATGGGGGTGAAAAAAAGCAAGCACACCTGTCCTGCTTCAACTGCCATGAATTAATTTGGGGTTGATTAATGTGTCACTGATTTTTAAACTTCCAGTCTGGCTGGCACCTGCTTCCTTCCTTATCTGTACTTTGCTTTCTGTTGCAGTGCAATTTTTTTTCACAGGACCTTTATGGCCTACTTGTAGCTATTCTATGAGCCTGCTGTGAGGGTCAGAGCAGGGTCATAGAATAGTTGCAAATAGGCAACTGAACTCTGGAGGGGCCCCTCTGGAAGCACTAGAGTGAAAGGTTACTAATGTTAAGATTGAACTTTTGCACCCGCTGATTGCTTTCAGTTTTGCAAAAATCGTTTTTCTGCAATTTCGCGCAATTTGCGGGGCGCGAATCCGTGCGAGATCGATTTCGGAAGCCACGAATTCGTGCGAATACACGATTTGTTTTTTGCTGCGTGTTTGTTCGCGTGATTTTTTGCATGTTCGCAAGCCTCTTGTAGCGCAACGTTTGCGAAGTTACCCTAGCGATCGTACATGGGCGCGGCCATCTTGTTTGCGTGACGTAATTCCATTTCCGGGCGCTATGTGTAATCTTGCAAAGTGTGCGGCTCGCTCGTACATGTTCGTGTGTGATCGCGAGGAAAATCTCGTGCGAACTTACCCACCGGTCGTGAACGGGCACGGCCATCTTGTTTCTCATTCATTGCTATGGTTCTGGGCATGCTCTCTGTATCCTTTCTTAATCTCTGCCATCCTTTGCTTGTTTGAAGTTTTTTTTAATCTATTTTACTCATTATCTATCCCTCTATTTTTGTGTTTTCTGATACTTTTTGTTCATTTTAAACTACTTTTTTAAACGCTTTTCTTTTCTTCTTCCCTGTTCTATTTCTTCTTTCTTATTTTGCTTCCTTTCTGCCCAGACCATGGCAAAAGGGAGCCGGGAAGAAGCCCGCAAAGGGGAAGGGTCCCGCACCCCGAGCCCGGCTCCCGTGCGGGCGTTTGAGGGGGGGAGACAGTTGTAGCTTGGGAGATTTTTAGTGCGGAGGAGGTGGCCGCACTAGTCTTTCACGTCCAGCGCCGTCTCCCCAAGACCATCATGGGAGGCGGCAGGATCGCTACCGGCTACGGGATCCGGGAGCGCCAGAAGCGGTGGGAGAAGGTGTGCCGGGCCATGTTTGAACACTCTGGGGTCCGGCGCACCTATAACCAGGCCACCCACCGCTGGACGGATCTCATGGACCGGGAACGCGACTTGCTGGACGTGCTCGGCGTAGAGATCCCCGGGCTTGGTGAGTAGTAGTAGCTATTTCTATCTATTTCATCACTACTCTGTTTTATCCCGCTCTGTGTGTTATTATATTGCAAATTTTTGTTTTTTACCAAGAGCAATAATGCTGCCGATTAGATTGTAGGTAAATTATATTTCAAAATATTCTATGCATTTCAGGTGCACTGCTCTCCTTCTCAGTAGCCTTGCTACTATGCTTATTTGTTTTCTATTTTGTGTTCATTTCATTGGCCTGAGAAATTATGTATGAGTGTAGTGTAAAGAACTACGTAATGCTAGACACTAAGGGTCAGATTTTCAATTACCGGCGCATCCCTGCAAAGTAGCAGGTATGCGCCAGTAATTGTGCGCCATGCCACCACCACCCATGGTGCGCCGTATTTACAATGTGGCGCACCATGGGCCCAAAACGTCACAGAAGCCTTACGCATCTGTGCCGTAAAGGCGGTGCATTGCTGGAGTTGCGTGCCAACGATGGCGCAGCTCCAGCAATGATCTGGGGTGCCCTATCTCACCAATGCTGCATCAAGTCGTACGTCGGCTTCAAGCAGGCGCAGGGTTTGAGTCACACATCATTGTCCTAAAAGTGACTGATTGACATCTTGTAGATTTCCCTCAGCCACTTTTAGGATTCGTTCCTGCGCAGGAACGACCTCCCTGCGCCGGAACGCACCCTGATGGCGCAGGGCTTCACAACGTGAGGCATCTCCCATATGCGTCACTTTGTTAATATACGCCGCACTATGGCGCCCCTTTTGTTCTGCCGCTGCGTCACAAAAGTCACGCAACAATGGAGCAAAAGACCTGCAAGGGGCTTCTAAATCAGCCCCTACAGACTCAAGTCCAGTCCTTCCTTTAGACACATGGCTATAAGAAGAAATAGTGGTGGTGGTCGGTGTATTGATAGTTTGAGTATTCACTGATCTGCAAGCACGATGGACTTTGTCTGTCACTTCGCGTGCTGCGGACTGCTGCCTGCCAGGCCTAGGCAAACCTTTTTAGTAGTTTGTTTAGTGAGTTACATAGGAACTTTCCAAGTCAACGGTCCGCAAATCAATAACGTAGTAGACCACATGAGATCGGTCAATATATCCCGTGGAATAGTTGTCTATTTGCTATTTCGCCAAAATATTTTGTTATTGTTCTTTTGAAATGTTTGATTTGGTTGACAAATATCATCCATGTTTTCTGGTCTTTCTTTCTTTCATGTTGTACATCAGCTCCCCCCAGGGGCAAGAGGACACAGGAGGAGGAGGAGGGTGCTGTTCAGGATGCAGGCCAGGAGCGATCAGGCGAGGGCTCCTTTGCTGGCCCCAGTAAGTTTTAATTTTAATATAGAGTACCTATTTTTTCATAGCGTTCCTCATTCGATTTTTTCTAAATCATATTTGATCTTCTTGTAGACTTTTGGTTTGGCTTGTAGGACAATCCATTCTACTACTGTTGCAGGGACAAATCTGCACAAACAGAACTATGGACACTAAATAATGCATTGCTTAGCTTATCAATTATAATAGGTGCTGTTAGACTTTCCACATACCTCAGTGATAACAGACTTTGTAGTTGAACCCCCAATCTCCTTACTGACTAGATAGTGTGGCAGAGTCATTTAGCTCCCAAAGTCACCGATGATTGATCCCCAATGATGATTAGATTATCCAACGCAGGACAAGAGTACGGAGTCGGAGTCAAGAAGTGTCAGAGGTACGGACTCATGCTTGCAAAAATTCCACAACCTTTAGCTCATCCACTCTAGTCTGGAGGACCAAAAACCACAGAGTCTATTTAAGTTTAAAAGCTTTATTAAAAGTAAACACATTTATAAAAATCAACTTTGTCATAAAACTAAACGTTTAACTGAAAATGGAAAAGTGCTTAGTGCTGACGATTAATTGGACACATTTCTTGTGGTCGAGCCGAGCTCTCTCACCTGGTTTGAACTTGATCCTGCTCGTGTTCTTAGAAGTCAAGCTTCAGTCTGTTAGGAGAAAAAGTGGTGCGTGTTAAAAATAAAAAGCAAGCATTCATCAGTTGTGCCAAAAAGTGCAGCAAGACAACAGCCTTCCCTGGAAAAAGGGACATTTTTACTTTAGAGTAGGCAGACACAAATTATTACATTGTATTCTGTTTTTTTCACATTTCTTTATTCCTCCTAGACCAAATATTATATAGTAGTGAGTGGTGTATTCTAACATTCTTAAATGTACTTTGTAGGTGGAACATCTGGTGGCGGGGCCAGCGCGGAGGTGGTGGTATTGGACGAGGGGGACAACTCTGGGGAGGAGGCGGTGCAAGTGCCGGACGTGCCTGTGAGGGTTCACACGGTGGTGGCAGGCAGAGGTAAGCTATATATTCCTTACTTATTGAGATTGAAGACTGCATAGTGTGCTTTCTGCATGGGTGTATTATAAATCAACCAGGTAGTAGCCTCCTCTAAATGTACTTCGACTTAGCTGTGAAGTTTTTGGCGAGAAGAATCCCAATAAGATCTGAGATGAACTTGATGGATGGGATGAACGAAAAGCGAAAGAAGGGTGTAAGTAAGTGTGGAAGGACGAGAAATTTAATGATGACTGGCAAAGGAGAATGATATGTGTTTGCTTGGTCCCCGAGGTGGCTGGGAAGGAAAGAATATGGTATGGTGCATGGCTGGGTGAATGATGAAGCAAGGATGGGTGGAAGGAGAACAGCCTGGGTGGGTGAAACAGAAACAGTATGTGTGCATATACTTTGAATGGATGGATGCCTGGATCATGGTATTATCTGACTCTTAGATAGCATATGTGTATCTAGAGAGAGTAGACGGTCACTGGATGAACTAAGTGTTACTTTGAAGAGCATGTAACACCGCACCCGCACGTCCATTCCAGTGTAGGAAAGGCAAGGAAAAGAAGTTGTAATTTTGTCCAAATACTACCATGAATAGTAGCAGTAGTTTGTATTGCAACTGCAAGCACAGCATATATCCCGTTATTACGGTGGACACTCCCTACCTCTCTTAATAACTTTAGTTTAGTAGTAGTACGTCATTCATGTGTGGGCACACTGTTCACTCAATAATAAGCAAAGCACCTAAAGTCATCCCATATGTCATCAAATACATCCCATGTGAAGTGATAGATAATCAGATTATTTAGCTTCTTCATTTTCCTTTTCTAGTACTCATTTGCACTGTAGGGTGAAAGCTAAATTAATTAAGCAGTAACCCTTTTAACAGAGTATTCTCAGTGCCACCCGTAATAGAAAAGTAAGAGCTTCACCACCTGCATGTACTGGACCGGTACAGTAACGCAAGTCTGTCTCACTCATCATGTTGTGCGTCTGTTTTTCTCGGGTGCAAGTTCACTGCGCTGGCATTATGCCGGCTTGCATAAGATAACGTACCAATTTTCCTAAACAAGAGAGAAGAAGAAGAATAACTGGTGTACTGTCATAGTCGACTGTAATGGAAGTCCATAGTGCTCGTAGAATTTGTTCCTTAAACTCCCACTAATGTTAGAGCAAGGATGAAGAAGTGGGAGGTTAGATAGATACTGTCCTCAATAGTTATGTACTGTGCTTTCAATTTGCTACTTGTACTGTGACACAACTTTCTGCTCAATCATTTTGTGTTAATCTTAAGGAGCATTGGTTACAGAGTGACTATGTCTTTCTTTCTTCATATAGTTGCTCCTTCCAAATCAACCGAAGACCATCAAGGAGGGAGCTGGCTCAAATGGCCCGGCAACGGAGGCTGGATGCCACTGTCGCCGAATATCGGCGGCTTGTGGCCCTGGAGGAGGAGGAGACGCAGTCTACCGGTACAACATCCACTGGGACAGCTGCATCCTCCTCCGTGCACCCACGGGCTGCCAGCCAGCGCAGTGCTCCAGCGGTACGGAGCCGGGCTACCAAAGCCAACCGCCACCGCCGAGCAGCAAAGACAGCAGCTGCCCCCCACAGGAGTTGCAAGGCACGCCAGCGCCGCTTATCCCTAAGAGTGTCCTACCTGGAGCAGGAGGTCCATACCTATAAGAACTTGGTGGAGGGCCTCCGCTTCGACCATGCCACCCTCCGCAAGGGGTATGATGCCCTGGCCGCTAAAGTCAACAGCACCCTCCCGTAGTGTAGTGTCCCTTGCCCCTTTTTTAGAGACTTTTGGGGGGTGGGAATTGGGAGTTGGGTTGTGGGACTTTTGAAGGACAATCGTTGGGGTTAGGGAGGGTCTTGCGGGAGATTATTTTGTTAGGGCTACAAAAATATACTTTTTGAAACTTTATCTGACCATACCTGTTTTTTACTGCTTTTGAGTCTGGTGGGTGGGGGTTTAACAGTAAGTTTGTTTTCCTGAAGAGTCCTAGGACTTTAGTAGTACTACCGTCAATCTCTCGTCTATTCCTAATACTCCATTATACTACCTCCCACCAAACGCTTATCTTACCTGTAATTTGTGTTTGAAAGTAGGGCTAGGCCCAGGGCTGGGTCCACGGCAAATGGCGATTAAGGTTGGCAATCCTGGGCAGATGAAATGTCCTCATTGCGGTGGTACTAGTGGTGTGACACAGTGGCAGTTGCATGCCTATGGAAAAAAAGAAAATGAAACCTGGTTTGTCCTTACTGTAGCATTACAACGGTACAATAGAAAATATAGCAGGTGACAGTACACTAGAACAGTGCCACACAGAGCCTAACAAATGGTAAAGTATTGAAAGTATAACTAGTACTTGCATTGAATTTCTTTGACATTGGCTACTACTACAAGAAATAGTACTGAAGCTGAGTAAGTATAGAATATATCCTCGGATTCCTTCACCAGCCTGTTGCTATGACCTTATCCTCCCCAGCAAGTGTGTGGAATTATTGATGTCATTTAGTCACACATCAAGCAAAACCACACAGCCCGGGGGAAGAGGGTTAGGGTTTGGAAAATGGATGGGAATGGAGGTTTCTTTTTGGGTAGGTTTTGTTGAGAGAAAAAAAAATCACAACATGGACAAACAATAATTCATGATAAAGAAATCTTTGGGTACAAAGCTAACCATAAATCTTTTTAACTGACATAAAGGAAGTGCATGCCCTACTGCATGCATTGTTACTGAAAAGTAAGTAGTACTAGAATGCGACAGTACAGGGCTGCAGCGTTTTCACTTGCCTATCTCTGCACTCAGAGAAACACTTCTTATTCTTACATTAAATTAGGTTTCAAAATTAGCCGAAGTAAAACCTATAGAATGGCTGTAGGGAATAGGGATCAATTTAGAAGCAGAGAGAGATCCAAGAAATGCAGTCACACTCATAGAAGAAAACAATGGATACTGTATCTGTATGTTGTTGTAGTTGTCCTGTTGAATTTGGTAAGTAAGTTGCATGCAGCAAACAATTCTTCTTATTAGCGGCACTCCTCCATTCCAGCTGACGCTTTGTCCATCAATGTTGGTGACCAGAAGACACCCTGTCCACTGCCTGCCTGGCGGATGCTGAAATGCGGCTCGCTAATGTGAAGCCTGACTCCATCCATTTTCCCCATTGCACAGACTGAAACCCGGCCTAACGAGCCCTAAGTTAAGAATAGTGGCAAAGGCTTTCTTTAACTATGCCAAATCCCCCCTTTCCCACCATACTACTGCTTTTGAGTCTGGTGGGTGGTGGTTTAACAGTAAGTTTGTTTTCCTGAAACTTAAGTCTGTGTCATTTTCTTCCTTTAAGTGTAAATGGCTAAATCTTTTCAACACTAAGTGCCTCTCACAGAGTAAATGATCCCCCCTTTCCCACCATGGATTTTCTTCAAGTCGCTTGCAACAAAAATTACACATTCCCACGAGTGCTCTAAAACCCCGGAACTCAGTTGCAAAAATCAAGAACACCCCGAAACACATGCAATCCTGCTGCTAGGGCTAACCCTAACGAACCCTAAGTTACAAAAAGTACCAAAACCTGTTTCCTCGTGGATGTTGTTTAAACCAGTTTTATCCGGTATTAGACCTTCCCAGCAATGGCCCCAGAGCCGTCAACCCTGGCGAAAACAAGTAGAAGACCCCCAAACAGCCAAAAAGCAAAAGTACAAAAATGTGGACTTAGTCACATTTCTGAAAATTTCCCAAATCACTCAGCGCACGCTCTGCAGCTAGGCCCTAACTCCCCTCTGCCTCCATGGATTTCCTTCAAACCTCTTGCTATCTAAACTATCCATACCCAGTAGTGCTCCCAGACCCCGAAACCCACCCACAAACACCAGGAAGCCCCCCAAACAGGCCCCCGAAAACGCTACATTGAGCGAAATGTCAGAAAATGCAAAACCTTTTTCATCATGGATGTTGTTAAAACCAGTTTTATCCGGTATTAGACCTTCCCAGCAATGGCCCCAGAGCCGTCAACCCAGGCGAAAACAAGTAGAAGACCCCCAAACAGCCAAAAAGCAAAAGTACAAAAATGTGGACTTAGTCACATTTCTGAAAATTTCCCAAATCACTCAGCGCGCGCTCTGCAGCTAGGCCCTAACTCCCCTCTGCCTCCATGGATTTCCTTCAAACCTCTTGCTATCTAAACTATCCATACCCAGTAGTGCTCCCAGACCCCGAAACCCACCCACAAATACCAGGAAGCCCCCCAAACAGGCCCCCGAAAAAGCTACATTGAGCGAAATGTCAGAAAATGCAAAACCTTTTTCATCATGGATGTTGTTAAAACCAGTTTTATCCGGTATTAGACCTTCCCAGCAATGGCCCCAGAGCCGTCAACCCAGGCGAAAACAAGTAGAAGACCCCCAAACAGCCAAAAAGCAAAAGTACAAAAATGTGGACAGTCACATTTCTGAAAATTTCCCAAATCACTCAGCGCGCGCTCTGCAGCTAGGCCCTAACTCCCCTCTGCCTCCATGGATTTCCTTCAAACCTCTTGCTATCTAAACTATCCATACCCAGTAGTGCCCCCAGACCCCGAAACCCACCCACAAACACCAGGAAGCCCCCCAAACAGGCCCCCGAAAACGCTACATTGAGCGAAATGTCAGAAAATGCAAAACCTTTTTCATCATGGATGTTGTTAAAACCAGTTTTATCCAGTATTAGACCTTCCCAGCAATGGCCCCAGAGCCGTCAACCCAGGCGAAAACAAGTAGAAGACCCCCAAACAGCCAAAAAGCAAAAGTACAAAAATGTGGACTTAGTCACATTTCTGAAAATTTCCCAAATCACTCAGCGCGCGCTCTGCAGCTAGGCCCTAACTCCCCTCTGCCTCCATGGATTTCCTTCAAACCTCTTGCTATCTAAACTATCCACACCCAGTAGTGCTCCCAGACCCCGAAACCCACCCACAAACACCAGGAAGCCCCCCAAACAGGCCCCCGAAAACACTACATTGAGCGAAATGTCAGAAAATGCAAAACCTTTTTCATCATGGATGTTGTTAAAACCAGTTTTATCCGGTATTAGACCTTCCCAGCAATGGCCCCAGAGCCATCAACCCAGGCGAAAACAAGTAGAAGACCCCCAAACAGCCAAAAAGCAAAAGTACAAAAATGTGGTTAAATTTTTAATTATATTAACTTGTGCAAAACAAAGAAAGACAGAAACACAGGAATAAAAGTGAATAAGTACGAAAAAGAAAATTTCTGAATTCATTGGCTCATTTTCAGGCCTCGGTGTCAGGGAAGAAGAGTTCGTCCTCATTCTCTGCGAATTCAGGCAGGAGTAGGTCAGTGTCACCTAACACAGAAGAAATTCCATCATCTAAGTTGCTGTCCTCCTCGTCAACTTCAGTCGTGCGATCTGGTACTTTGAAATCTGGTGGTATGAGGTGCTCATTCATCTTGATCATTGTCAATATCTCCACATTTTTGGGCGAGAGGCGGGTCCGTTTGCAAGTTACAATGCCACCAGCAGCACTGAAAACCCGTTCTGAAGACACGCTTGCGAGTGGGCAAGACAAGTAATGTATAGCCAGGCGGGTGATCTCTGGCCACAATTCTTTTTTCCCATGCCAATACGCCAATGGGTCAGCATTAACATAGACCTCTGTTGAGTCATTCAGATAGTCCTGCACCATCGACTCAAAGTTCTCCACGGTTCCTCCATTTTGCTGAATTTTTGCTCGGACCTTTTGAGAAGCATAACCAATCTCAGCTAGCCAATCCTCTTCATCACCCGATATTTCTGTTGTGTCTGGTGCAGATGATGCGGTTGCCGGTGTGTTTAACGGCTGAGAGGTCACTTCTGCCACAGCCACAGGTGCAGAAGTGGAGTCTTTTGACTGGGGATGGCCTGCTGATGCTGATGTACTGCCTTTTCCTTCAATTTCCTTCCGTTCTCTTTCAAACCTGATGGCTGACCAGGCTATCCAACGTTTGTACTTTTTAACATCTTCATCACCAAAAGGAAATACTGCACAGCCTGCCAGCGCCTTTTTGTAGCGTGGATGCAGAATTGTAGCACAAATGTAATGGTGTTCTGAGTGGATCTTTTGAAGACGTTCATCGCCAAGTAGACGCTCTAATAATTTCTCTGCCAAAACAAAAGCTTCTTACTTTTCTTCATTGTTTTGAAACTTTGAAGACACCGCCTTCAGTTTGTGCTCCAGCATGCGCAAAAATGGGATAGCTTTTTCCAAATTACAGTTCTCCCTGCTGACTGCACGCGTTAAGACCTCAAAAGGACGAAGCATGTCTGTCAGGCTTTTAACTAGCTCCCATTGCGCCGCATTTAACCTCAGGTCCTCCTTCACAGCTGTACCCATTGTTAAGAAATACTGATCGAGTACCGTAAACTGCTCATACAGACGCTCAAGCATGTAGAAGGTTGAGTTCCAACGTGTTTGCACCTCCTGGATGAGTGTTTTCACTGGCATTCGACGTTCGTGTAGCAGGCTCCTCAGATGCTTCCGGGCCTTAAAAGAATGGCTGAAATGGTTGCACATTTTTCGGCAGGTGACCACTAACTGGCATGCTGGACTGTCTTTTTCCAAGATTTTTTTCACAACAAGGTTTATACAGTCGCCAAACACGGCACTCTGAAATAGTCACCCAGTTCCATGGCCTTAACTACATTGGCGCCATTATCAGTGGAAACATAACCAATCCCGCGTTTTGTTTGAGACAGCCAGTGAAAGACCTTTGTGTTGAACTCATTCAAAATGTTTTCTGCTGTATGACGTAGCTCCAAGCCAAACATGGCTAGTATTGCATGTTTCCGAGCAGCTTTAAAAACTTGGTCCAGGTCAGCACCTGCGTTTAGCTTTGCTTTAACCCCTGAAAAAGAGACCCAGTGTGCAGTGATGCACATGTAATCAGTGCCTGCGCCACTGGTCCACATGTCTGTTGTCAGATGTATAGTGTGAACAGCACTCTTCTGCAAAGCTGCCCCAATCACCTCCAGCACATCTTCATGTAGTGCTGGAACCGCAACTCGGGCAAAATAGTACCGGCTAGGAACCTTCCATTTAGGGCAGAGCGCTGCCACTAATTCGAGAAAAACAACCCCTTCTACAAAAGAAAAAGGGAGAAGATCCAGCTCTAGCATTTTAGCCAGCCTAGTGTTATACAGACGCACCATTGGGTGGTTGCGGTCATATGGCGCGTCTGAAAATAACATTGTTGTAATGTTGCCCTGGACCATTTTACGGGATGATGATGAGGACTTCTTCGACCCAGTTACGCTCGCTGATGAACTTTTTCGCATTGGTGTCTCACTCTGTCCCACACTCTTAGTGTAGCTCCCAGGGGTACTGGGTGTAAGTGAAGTGTGTGACACTTCTTCCTCCTCGTCATCATCAGATGGAACATCAACGTTTTCTCGACTTGCAATTCGGGCTTTCTTGATCTCCTCTAGGTGCGCCAACCATCGGACAGTGTGCTTTCTGTCAAGATGACCTCTCTGGCCTCCAGTCCCATAGTTGCTACCAAGCTTACCACGACTAACTGCAAGCTTACAAATGCTACAAATGGCTATTGTTAAACCGGTCAGCCTTTTGGTAGTCCCTCCTATTATTTATTTATTTTTTTTGTCCCCTTTTTGCCCCTCAAATCTCTTAATTTGGACGTTCACTGAATTTTTGCGATGTTGGCTAGGGGTTAGATGCTCTTTGACACTCGTAGCTCTTTTCCCTGAGGCCTAGGTGCCTCTTCTGACTAGAATTGTAAGACCCACAAAATGGTCGCTACAAACTGCCATAACTGTCACACCCAGATAAGGGACCATAGGGTTACACTAGGAAGGAACTAGAACCTTCTGGAGGGTTCTGATGACCAGGGCTAGCCTATATAAGGCCAGTACATGAGCGGCCATTTTAGAGTGCTGGGTAGGGAAAGTGTGAAGTGGGACTGGTCAGGAGCAAGGCGACTCAGTGAGGAGGAGCACGCACAAAGCGGGGAGAGATCAACCTTAGGGCAGGCTGCCCTTCTATGCTGACGTGCCCCCTTGTTTGTCTACCGAACCCTGCCTCCCTGGTGAACACACTTGCCCCAGCTTACAACCCTGCCTGCTACGGAAGGCCCAGCGAGAGGTAAGAAGTGGCAGACCCTCCAGCTTAAGAGTCTGTGACCCTTAACCTCAGCGCACTGTAGCTGTGCGCGGTTGTCACTACGACACTCCGCTTAAATTATTAACACATATAATACTCGACTTTGAATTCTCAAGATTCAAGTTTTATCATATTTGTAAACAAAAATAATTCAAAACATTATACAAATTTGCTCTGACAAAGTATTATTCATTCAATACATGTTTTTTCCAAAATTCACAAATTCAAAACAATCATATTTCTTTTGCGTAGATGACTTTTTCTTTAGCGCCCAATGCATTTCAAGCTCTTGGAGCTCTTCCTCAGGGGCTGTAAACTGAATGGTAATTTTACATTACTACCAACAGTGTTTATGAACACAGAAAACCAAAACATCATTATGTACAGGGAGTTATTTCCAAATGTCACTCGAAAAGACATGTTAGAGTAGTAAGACCACAGATAACCCACACCACTGTGAAGTGCGACCTAATCACCAAAAATTTCTGAAAGAACCAACTTACTGTTGTCACTGTCACCGAATTAATCAATCTATACCGGAAATAAACAAAAGACATATTGTTTGCACCTCGCAGCTATTTTAAACTCGTTGTACCTGAATGGAACTGAACTTCCACAGTGTTCACCCTTCGCTTACCGCAAAAACTCTCAGTGGCACAAAGCGGAATGTTCTACTCAGTAGAGGCTCTTGTAGGTTCTGGAAAAATAATAGTAAACAACTCTCTCACTACCGGGTTCACAACCCTCCACACCAAGATTATTCTGTCGCGCTCTCTGTCTCTCAGCCTCTTACCTTAGCACGGTACACTGAAATTCCAAAATCCAACTCTCTTCTCCGTCTCTGCTCTCTAGCTGCCACTCGGAACTCCGACCAGCTACACTCAACCACCATTGCTCACGCTACATATTTAGCGTGGCGGCTACGAATAGACACTGAAAAAGGACTCTAACAGAACTCTGTTGCTCACAAAAACTGTGGGCGCCATTTTGAAGAAGTAAAAAACGGCTTACTCGACAACACGAAACAGCCTTGAGGTGAAATCCAATACCCCCAACATCATGTTTTAAAGAAAAATAATAGAAAAGGAACGTAGTGAAAAAGAAGAATGACAGATAAGAAAAATAGTAAAGAAAAATAGTGACAGATAAGAAAACTAGTGAAGTGATTTGTAACTTCTCCTACTCATGCATTTTACAGATATTTACAATATACATCTTTATAGGTGAACGCATCTTGCTGATGCAGGTTCAGCGGGAAAAAGATTCAAATAAAACACGATAAATCTACTTTCTCATTTAACCCTTTGGGTTCTTGTGTTGACAAAAGCCTGATCCAATGTATCTCTCTTTGGAGGAGGGACCTGGTGAGATCAACCCCCTCGTATGTCTTAACAGCTTCCAATATGGAGTACCTGATTTGAGCTATGCTGTGGTTATTATCATTCCAATGTTTTGCCAAATTGCTTTTTACATTTTTGTTCCTTATAGTGCTCTTGTGTTCTGTTATTCTTTTTTTTAACTTTCTCTCTGTTTTCCCTACGTAAATTTTGCCGCAGGGACATTTGATGTAATAGATTAAGTTATTGGAATTGCAATCTCCATTGTAATGAAGTGCAATTTCTTTTCCAGTTTGTGGATGATGCAACTTGTTACCTACGATCACATTAGAACAATGCACACAATTCTGGCATTTCTTCATTCTTCTGTGGGACACTTCTGTCTCTCTTGTCGGAGTCATCAACAATTCTTTTAGGTTCTTTGACCTTGTGTATGCAAATATTGTTTTTTTGTCAAAAATTCCATTGAAATCATCTTCATTCTTTAAAAGATCCCAATGTTT
The DNA here is from genome assembly GCF_964261635.1 of Lissotriton helveticus. NCBI lineage: Eukaryota > Metazoa > Chordata > Amphibia > Caudata > Salamandridae > Lissotriton > Lissotriton helveticus. Next base: position 937,136,914 of record NC_136063.1, on the reverse strand, counting down.
ATTGATGATTGATTTCATTCTTTGTGAAGAGGTAGAGAATTTTGACACAAACACATGCCTGTCTATAGTTTTTTTGGGCTTCTGAGTTAATAAGTTATCTCTGCTGTATGTGTCGATCCTGTTTTTAGCTGTAGATAAAATGTCATCAGGGTAACCTCGTTCTTTGTATCGTTGGTGTTGAACTATGAGATTCTCTTTTAGATCTTCCTCATGAGAACATATCCTTTTAATTCGCATATATTGTGACACCGGTAGGTTGTTTTTCAGGTTCTGAGGATGAAAACTTTGAAATAACAAAGAATTATTCACATCTGTGTCTTTTCTGAAAACTTTCGTTTTAATCTGGGTATCTTCAATCTTAATCAAAACGTCTAGAAATGGCAATTCCTTATCACTGATGACGTGAGTGAACTCAATGTTCTCTTCACAATGATTCAATCTGTCGATTTCGTATTCTAGACTTTCTTTTGTTCCAGACCATAATACAAATATATCGTCTATGAATCTGCGATATAAGATTGCATGTTCCTTCCAAGAGTCATTCGTGTATATATGGTCTGCTTCAAATTTTGCCATAAAGGTATTAGCATATGCCGGGGCCCCAGCAAATCCCATAGACGTTCCGTTCTGTTGGAAATAAAACTTTGATGCCCATTCAAAATAACTGTGGTATAAACAGAAATGTAACAATTCCAAAATGAAAACTCTTTCCGCCTTTACTGATGGTTGTTGTAGCAGAGCCCACTCCACTGCCTCCATACCAGATTGATGGGGGATGGAGGTGTACAACGACTTTACGTCGATAGTGCACACCAAAGTAGAGCATGTTAATTGAATCTCTTTTAGTGTGAGTAAAAAATCATTAGTGTCTTTGATATAAGACGGCCATTTCTGGACGAATTGTTGGAGAAATTTGTCAATGTATTGACCTAGTGGTTCAAACACTGTCCCACATCCAGTCACAATGGGACGCATAGGTGGATCGTATAGATTTTTATGCACCTTGGGGAGCATATAGAGGCGTGGTCTTCTCGGAAATTGCACGGTCAGATATTGTTTGGTCTTAGCAGTAATATGCCCTAATTCAAGGGCATTGGTCAAGATGTCGTTGAGGGTGACTTGTAAATCTTCAATAGGATCTTTATCCAACTCAAAATAAATAGAGGTGTCAGCCACATGTTCTTCCACCTTTTGATTGTACATTGTTCTGTCCATCACTATAATGGCACCTCCTTTATCTGCTTTCTGTATAAGAATACTCTGGTTTTCTTGAAGTCCTTTTAAAATGGTTCTGTCATATACAGAAAGATTCTTTCTTTTGGATTTCCTCAAATTCAAACTTTCCAGATCGTTGATTACTGATTTTTCAAAAGCTTCCAGGATTTTGTGTGTTGATGGTGCTTGAAATTTTGATTTGGGTTTGAATTCCAGAAATTCAGGTTCTTCTTTATCAGTTAGAGGTGGCATAATGTTGGTAAAAAAATGTCTTAATTTCAGAACACGCATAAATTTATAAAAAGCTACTTCAATTTCAAGCTTGTTGGTGTCATACGTAGGTACAAACCCTAATCCTTTATTGAGTACCCTCAATTCGTCTTTAGTCAGTTCGGTTTTAGAAATGTTTAAGACCAGATTTATCTCATGCTCCTTGTGCGAGCTCCTTCGCCCTCCTCTCCTTGTTTTTGCACTAATTGCTTTTTTGGTGGTTGTTTCCCTGGTGGTTGACTGGAATCTCCTCCCTGGGCTAAAAAAGACTTGCTGGTGCCTGCTGTTTTTGATGAATCAGTTATGATTGTTGATGCTTGTGGATCCAAAATTTGAGTTTGTGCTGTTGGTCTATTTGTATTTAGATCACTATCAGAAACTAGGCTTTCTTCAGATGTTGTAACTACTTTTTTCTTTTGATATGTTCTCCGTTGGGCATATACCTCAGCCCATGTATATACCTCGTTCAACTTGTAGTCCAAAGTGTCTCGTTTGAACTTTCGTAGTTTGCCTTCCTGCAGCTCTTTTGAATATTTCTCTAATTTAGAAGTGATGTCTTCCAGTGATTTATCCCAGTCTGCCTTATCCATCCGTGACTCCAAATTTTGTTTGATTTCTTCGATCTCATGCGCTAATTCATGAATAGCTTTTGCCAATTCCTCAACCAGTAACAAAATCAAATCCAAAGAGCATTTATTTAAGATGGAATACCACCTCTCCATAAAGTCCTTGTTAAGGTGAAATCTATTCAACATAGGTTTAATTGACATCCTTAGCCCTCGTGGAATTCTTTTTACCCTGTGATACTGTACCAGGGTTGATGCGTGCAATTTTTGGTTAATTTCCCGTTTTGCAAGAAATTCTAATTGTTTAAGTTGTTGAATGATGGTATTTCCCTGTACATTAGAAGACTTGACATCCTGTATAAGTGCGTAAATGTCATCCGCTTGTTCAGGTGTATACGCTAGAGTTTTAGCTCTAATGTCTGTGATACTCGAAATTTGCTCAAAGGCCATGGTTGGTGCTCTAACTCCTTATGGACAAAGTCTCAAAATGAATAATAGATGGGAGGAGCACTCGAAATTTTTTCTCAAAAAGTATAAATTTGTATTGGAGGGTTGTGAACCCGGTAGTGAGAGAGTTGTTTACTATTATTTTTCCAGAACCTACAAGAGCCTCTACTGAGTAGAACATTCCGCTTTGTGCCACTGAGAGTTTTTGCGGTAAGCGAAGGGTGAACACTGTGGAAGTTCAGTTCCATTCAGGTACAACGAGTTTAAAATAGCTGCGAGGTCTAAACAATATGTCTTTCGTTTATTTCCGGTATAGATTGATTAATTCGGTGACAGTGACAACAGTAAGTTGGTTCTTTCAGAAATTTTTGGTGATTAGGTCGCACTTCACAGTGGTGTGGGTTATCTGTGGTCTTACTACTCTAACATGTCTTTTCGAGTGACATTTGGAAATAACTCCCTGTACATAATGATGTTTTGGTTTTCTGTGTTCATAAACACTGTTGGTAGTAATGTAAAATTACCATTCAGTTTACAGGCCCCTGAGGAAGAGCTCCAAGAGCTTGAAATGCATTGGGCGCTAAAGAAAAAGTCATCTACGCAAAAGAAATATGATTGTTTTGAATTTGTGAATTTTGGAAAAAACATGTATTGAATGAATAATACTTTGTCAGAGCAAATTTGTATAATGTTTTGAATTATTTTTGTTTACAAATATGATAAAACTTGAATCTTGAGAATTCAAAGTCGAGTATTATATGTGTTAATAATTTAAGCGGAGTGTCGTAGTGACAACCGCGCACAGCTACAGTGCGCTGAGGTTAAGGGTCAAAGACTCTTAAGATAGGTACTTCAGTTCAGGCACGTACAGGACAAACGTGCCACCCCGGCAGCACGCTTGGAGTTAAAAATAATAATCTGAAAAATAAGTTCAAATTTATACTTTTTGAGAAAAGATTTCGAGTGCTCCTCCCATCTATTATTCATTTTGAGACTTTGTCCATAAGGAGTTAGAGCACCAACCATGGCCTTTGAGCAAATTTCGAGTATCACAGACATTAGAGCTAAAACTCTAGCGTATACACCTGAACAAGCGGATGACATTTACGCACTTATACAGGATGTCAAGTCTTCTAATGTACAGGGAAATACCATCATTCAACAACTTAAACAATTAGAATTTCTTGCAAAACTGGAAATTAACCAAAAATTGCACGCATCAACCCTGGTACAGTATCACAGGGTAAAAAGAATTCCACGAGGGCTAAGGATGTCAATTAAACCTATGTTGAATAGATTTCACCTTAACAAGGAGTTTATGGAGAGGTGGTATTCCATCTTAAATAAATGCTCTTTGGATTTGATTTTGTTACTGGTTGAGGAATTGGCAAAAGCTATTCATGAATTAGCGCATGAGATTGAAGAAATCAAACAAAATTTGGAGTCACGGATGGATAAGGCAGACTGGGATAAATCACTGGAAGACATCACTTCTAAATTAGAGAAATATTCAAAAGAGCTGCAGGAAGGCAAACTACGAAAGTTCAAACGAGACACTTTGGACTACAAGTTGAACGAGGTATATACATGGGCTGAGGTATATGCCCAACGGAGAACATATCAAAAGAAAAAAGTAGTTACAACATCTGAAGAAAGCCTAGTTTCTGATAGTGATCTAAATACAAATAGACCAACAGCACAAACTCAAATTTTGGATCCACAAGCATCAACAATCATAACTGATTCATCAAAAACAGCAGGCACCAGCAAGTCTTTTTTAGCCCAGGGAGGAGATTCCAGTCAACCACCAGGGAAACAACCACCAAAAAAGCAATTAGTGCAAAAACAAGGAGAGGAGGGCGAAGGAGCTCGCACAAGGAGCATGAGATAAATCTGGTCTTAAACATTTCTAAAACCGAACTGACTAAAGACGAATTGAGGGTACTCAATAAAGGATTAGGGTTTGTACCTACGTATGACACCAAAAAGCTTGAAATTGAAGTAGCTTTTTATAAATTTATGCGTGTTCTGAAATTAAGACATTTTTTTACCAACATTATGCCACCTCTAACTGATAAAGAAGAACCTGAATTTCTGGAATTCAAACCCAAATCAAAATTTCAAGCACCATCAACACACAAAATCCTGGAAGCTTTTGAAAAATCAGTAATCAACGATCTGGAAAGTTTGAATTTGAGGAAATCCAAAAGAAAGAATCTTTCTGTATATGACAGAACCATTTTAAAAGGACTTCAAGAAAACCAGAGTATTCTTATACAGAAAGCAGATAAAGGAGGTGCCATTATAGTGATGGACAGAACAATGTACAATCAAAAGGTGGAAGAACATGTGGCTGACACCTCTATTTATTTTGAGTTGGATAAAGATCCTATTGAAGATTTACAAGTCACCCTCAACGACATCTTGACCAATGCCCTTGAATTAGGGCATATTACTGCTAAGACCAAACAATATCTGACCGTGCAATTTCCGAGAAGACCACGCCTCTATATGCTCCCCAAGGTGCATAAAAATCTATACGATCCACCTATGCGTCCCATTGTGACTGGATGTGGGACAGTGTTTGAACCACTAGGTCAATACATTGACAAATTTCTCCAACAATTCGTCCAGAAATGGCCGTCTTATATCAAAGACACTAATGATTTTTTACTCACACTAAAAGAGATTCAATTAACATGCTCTACTTTGGTGTGCACTATCGACGTAAAGTCGTTGTACACCTCCATCCCCCATCAATCTGGTATGGAGGCAGTGGAGTGGGCTCTGCTACAACAACCATCAGTAAAGGCGGAAAGAGTTTTCATTTTGGAATTGTTACATTTCTGTTTATACCACAGTTATTTTGAATGGGCATCAAAGTTTTATTTCCAACAGAACGGAACGTCTATGGGATTTGCTGGGGCCCCGGCATATGCTAATACCTTTATGGCAAAATTTGAAGCAGACCATATATACACGAATGACTCTTGGAAGGAACATGCAATCTTATATCGCAGATTCATAGACGATATATTTGTATTATGGTCTGGAACAAAAGAAAGTCTAGAATACGAAATCGACAGATTGAATCATTGTGAAGAGAACATTGAGTTCACTCACGTCATCAGTGATAAGGAATTGCCATTTCTAGACGTTTTGATTAAGATTGAAGATACCCAGATTAAAACGAAAGTTTTCAGAAAAGACACAGATGTGAATAATTCTTTGTTATTTCAAAGTTTTCATCCTCAGAACCTGAAAAACAACCTACCGGTGTCACAATATATGCGAATTAAAAGGATATGTTCTCATGAGGAAGATCTAAAAGAGAATCTCATAGTTCAACACCAACGATACAAAGAACGAGGTTACCCTGATGACATTTTATCTACAGCTAAAAACAGGATCGACACATACAGCAGAGATAACTTATTAACTCAGAAGCCCAAAAAAACTATGGACAGGCATGTGTTTGTGTCAAAATTCTCTACCTCTTCACAAAGAATGAAATCAATCATCAATAAACATTGGGATCTTTTAAAGAATGAAGATGATTTCAATGGAATTTTTGACAAAAAACCAATATTTGCATACACAAGGTCAAAGAACCTAAAAGAATTGTTGATGACTCCGACAAGAGAGACAGAAGTGTCCCACAGAGGAATGAAGAAATGCCAGAATTGTGTGCATTGTTCTAATGTGATCGTAGGTAAAAAGTTGCATCATCCACAAACTGGAAAAGAAATTGCACTTCATTACAATGGAGATTGCAATTCCAATAACTTAATCTATTACATCAAATGTCCCTGCGGCAAAATTTACGTAGGGAAAACAGAGAGAAAGTTAAAAAAAAGAATAACAGAACACAAGAGCACTATAAGGAACAAAAATGTAAAAAGCAATTTGGCAAAACATTGGAATGATAATAACCACAGCATAGCTCAAATCAGGTACTCCATATTGGAAGCTGTTAAGACATACGAGGGGGTTGATCTCACCAGGTCCCTCCTCCAAAGAGAGATACATTGGATCAGGCTTTTGTCAACACAAGAACCCAAAGGGTTAAATGAGAAAGTAGATTTATCGTGTTTTATTTGAATCTTTTTCCCGCTGAACCTGCATCAGCAAGATGCGTGCACCTATAAAGATGTATATTGTAAATATCTGTAAAATGCATGAGTAGGAGAAGTTACAAATCACTTCACTAGTTTTCTTATCTGTCACTATTTTTCTTTACTATTTTTCTTATCTGTCATTCTTCTTTTTCACTACGTTCCTTTTCTATTATTTTTCTTTAAAACATGATGTTGGGGGTATTGGATTTCACCTCGAGGCTGTTTCGTGTTGTCGAGTAAGCCGTTTTTTACTTCTTCAAAATGGCGCCCGCAGTTTTTGTGAGCAACTGAGTTCTGTTAGAGTCCTTTTTCAGTGTCTATTCGTAGCCGCCACGCTAAATATGTAGCGTGAGCAATGGTGGTGGAGTGTAGCTGGTCGGAGTTCCGAGTGGCAGCTAGAGAGCAGAGACGGAGAAGAGAGTTGGATTTTGGAATTTCAGTGTACCGTGCTAAGGTAAGAGGCTGAGAGACAGAGAGCGCGACAGAATAATCTTGGTGTGGAGGGTTGTGAACCCGGTAGTGAGAGAGTTGTTTACTATTATTTTTCCAGAACCTACAAGAGCCTCTACTGAGTAGAACATTCCGCTTTGTGCCACTGAGAGTTTTTGCGGTAAGCGAAGGGTGAACACTGTGGAAGTTCAGTTCCATTCAGGTACAACGAGTTTAAAATAGCTGCGAGGTGCAAACAATATGTCTTTTGTTTATTTCCGGTATAGATTGATTAATTCGGTGACAGTGACAACAGTAAGTTGGTTCTTTCAGAAATATTTGGTGATTAGGTCGCACTTCACAGTGGTGTGGGTTATCTGTGGTCTTACTACTCTAACATGTCTTTTCGAGTGACATTTGGAAATAACTCCCTGTACATAATGATGTTTTGGTTTTCTGTGTTCATAAACACTGTTGGTAGTAATGTAAAATTACCATTCAGTTTACAGGCCCCTGAGGAAGAGCTCCAAGAGCTTGAAATGCATTGGGCGCTAAAGAAAAAGTCATCTACGCAAAAGAAATATGATTGTTTTGAATTTGTGAATTTTGGAAAAAACATGTATTGAATGAATATTACTTTGTCAGAGCAAATTTGTATAATGTTTTGAATTATTTTTGTTTACAAATATGATAAAACTTGAATCTTGAGAATTCAAAGTCGAGTATTATATGTGTTAATAATTTAAGCGGAGTGTCGTAGTGACAACCGCGCACAGCTACAGTGCGCTGAGGTTAAGGGTCACAGACTCTTAAGATAGGTACTTCAGTTCAGGCACGTACAGGACAAACGTGCCACCCCGGCAGCACGCTTGGAGTTAAAAATAATAATCTGAAAAATAAGTTCAAATTTATACTTTTTGAGAAAAGATTTCGAGTGCTCCTCCCATCTATTATTCATTTTGAGACCCTCCAGCTTATCGCGATTTCGCGATTTGCAAAAAAATCGCGAAATCGCGCGATCTCTGCAAATGCCGCGATATTTGCCATAAAGCCCGCGAAATTTGCCGTTTCCGCCCGTCGCCCCCGTTTCCGCCTTAAAAGAAGGCGCGAGGCACCCATTGATTCATATTTGCGGCGAGAGAAGACGGCGGCCGAGCGAAGGGAGAAGACCAGCACCACACCAAGAGGGGGAGGAGAGAGCACGAAGCTGCAGCGACACGAAGACTCTTCCTCAGCAGAGACCGGGGCTCGGAGCAGGAGGAAAGCCGGCCGGCAAACAGAAGACAGGTAAGTCCGGTCCGTCCTACGCTGGTGGGGGCCCGCCGCACACATAGGGGAGAGCGCTGCCCTGGTGGGAGGGGGGCAGTGGAGATGTGGCCGACCGGCCCCCGGCCTGGGCTGCGTGTTTCTGGGAGAGCGCTGGCCGGGTGGGAGGGGGGGCAGTGCAGGGAGTGCTAAAAGCGTACGGAGTTTACATCCAACAGTGCCACAAACTGTGTAAAGCGCCTCGAGTTGTCACACACCTTCAAGCGCTTACCTCTTTCTCCTCTGTTCCTGCCTCAGCACATCTTGGCCTGCCCCCGTTCAGCCTCAGTCCAGACAGGCACAGTCCTCGCCCCTCAAGGCGCTATGCAGCTCTCTGTCCACACACACACACCACCGTGCGTGCTGGAGTGTCTGCCTCTTTGGAGTATTTTCCATGTACCTGTGTTTGGTGCTCTTGTGTAACTTGCACACACCACTTTGCCCTTGTAACACACGGTTTGCTACCTCGCACATGTCTTTATCTTTGATACTTGCTCAAGTGCCACCTTGCCTACATAACGCTTGTTCGTGTGCCTGAGTGTCTAGCACCTTTTGCAGTATTACACCTCAAATGATACTTTGTTCTCTCTTGTAACTGCACACTTGTCACTTTTTTCTTTCTGTGCACTTTTTACTACCTCATGTATTTTTGGCTGCTCACAATTCTCACTACCTCATGTATTCTGTGTGCTCACAATTGTTACTATTACCTTTACTACCTCATGTGTTTTTGGTTGCTCAACATTTTTACTACCTCATGTATTCAGTTTGCTCACAATTGTCATTATTACCTTTACTACCTCATGTATTTTTGGTTGCTCACAATTTGTGTTCCATTTATGTTCCTTTTGTGAAGCGCTCTGACACCTTCGGGTAAAGTCCGCGCTATGAGCCACAGTGGGTATCGGGGTTGCGAAGGGATTTTCTTGCCAGGGAAAGCTCTGAGCATTTGCAATCCCTGCCATGCTAGGAAAGATACCAAGAATATTTCTCTAATTTTCCGTGTGGGAAATTTTGTATGCACCTGGGAAAATGTTTGCGGATTTTTTAAAGTTTATCTTTATTGGCTGAGCTCTTCTGTGCACACTGCCAGAAGAACACCATGGCCCGATCACAAAATAGCAAAACATCCCGATTTGGGGAAAACTCCTTTTTGCGTTGTAAAGGCACTCTAGGGTCCAGGGGAGACACAAATATTGGGAGGAAAGAATGATGCGCTATTTGTGCACCCTGGTATACTCTCGGAAGAACTTACCGTACGTGGCCAAGACTAACATGCCTTTTAACTAAAACAAATGGGCTGAATTGTAAATAAACAAAATGTACATAGCTCCATGTTGTCAAATAACTCAAACAGTAAGATATCTGTGTTTGGTGTTGCAAAAACCACGAAATAAAATGCCGCTAAATGCCGCTAAATTTCCATTTTTGTGCCGCAAAATTTTCATTTTTGTGCCGCTAAATTTGCCTATCCATGCCGCTATATCCTGGGGGGTCTGAATTGGGGTGAAGTTGACCCTGGCGTGTCACCGCCTCAATGTGCGAAACTGGACCTCTCTGTTGACTGGGGAAAAGCTTCCTGACGGAGCCGCGAGCTCAGCCCCCACCTCTACGAGGCGCTGTGAAGAAAGGCTTACCGCACAGCTGATTCGTCCTGCGGTCAAACCATCCCTCGGTGAGGTCTGCGGAAGAGGACGGCTGCCGAAGGACCCTGATGCCGGGTGAGGAGGCGTGAGCGCGCCGGAAGAAGTCGGGCGAAGGCGGAGCCCCGTGGGAGGAGTTGGTGAGGAGGCGTGAGCATGCGGAAGAGGACGGCTGCCGGAGGACCCTGATGCGGGGTGAGGAGGCGTGAGCACACCGGAAGAAGTCGGGTGGAGACGGAGCCCCGTGGGAGGAGCCGGTGAAGAGAAGAGCGAGGAGGTTTGCCGGACGCGTTGCTACGGGGCACCTGCTCGACTGCCGGGGAAGCGCTGAGGACTGTCGAGTGTCGCACCAGGAAGGACGCCTGCTCTTCTGACAGGGGAGAAGACAGGGAACCTTTACTCACGGCGAAAGAGGCCCTTGGAGGTGAAAGGGTCAGACGGAGTCTGTGCTCGTGTGCCGCCAAGTAAGCCGGGAAGGTGGGGGGAGCAGCCGGATAGCCCACAAGTTCTAGCAGAACGAAAGAACTGGGCAGCATTAAAATCTAGACATAACCAGGAGGTTCTCCTCTGCACTACCCAGGCTGGCTCCAAGAATATTCAGGCATTAAGGTCTGCAGGGAAAGGGGGCTATAACGAGCCAACTGGCTCCCTGAAGATACTGATGTAGGGAGGGAGAGCTAAGAGTGGAGAATTTTTCAGGGCAGGGCTGTACATGATTAAAGCATAAACTCCAGTTTGGTTAAAGGAATTTGACATGACAAAAGCCAATGTGATTTAACCTGCCTGTCCTTCTTCAGCTACAGTTGTGAGTAACCTTCTTTTTCCACAACAGGAGTAAGGGTACTCTAACCAGTGGGATTTCCTAGTAAATTGTTAATCTTGAGTCATCTGGGGAACAGTTTATGCTAGCCTGCTCTTCTTGAAAATACATGAGGTCTGGTTTAATTGTATGATAACAGTCTGAACTCTAGGAGAAGGTATAAAAGAGATTTCTGGAAAACGTTACTGTGTCACAAAACCTGTTGAAAGATATAAATGAATAGCTTGTTCATGTAGGAAAGAAATGGAATTGTGAAAATGTATTTGCATTGAACTGTGGAACAGTTAAGACAAAGATCTGAGAGAATTTTTATAAAACAGCTCGTATTTTTCCACAAACATTGGTGTAGTGTCATTTTTGGGTGTTATTGCATTAAATTACTGCTGGGTGGTTTGCAACCTTTACACATGTGCCTTCGATAGAGATTGTCTTACCCTAGGCCAGGCTACCCTGGGTGACCTGACAACATTAGGTTCCATCATATTGGTGGCAGCTGTGGGATGTTGACTGTGGTTGCAACTACTCTGCAGTAATTGAGTGTAATCCACTAACCTACACCTGGAGTTTTCTCCTAGCGGCCCTCCTAATTTTTATTTTTGCTTTTTCCAAATTTATTCCTGGTGGTGGGGTGGAGGTAGCTTCAGGCTGCCCTTGCAACTCTATTCTTTTTGTGTGCTTAACCTTGTGTTGCCTGTTGCAAAATGGAATTTGCACTGGAAAAACTGGACACTTATTCATTGGCCCAGCTAAAAGATTTCTGTCAACAAATGGGAGTGTTCTTTAAGCGTGGTGCCAAGAAGGGGGAACTCCAGACCAGTTTGAGGGCTTGGGTGGAAGCGCGCAATGAAGAGGGAACGGTGGAGGAGGAGGAATCGGACAGAGGTACTGTCATTGATAGGACTGCGGAATGTCCTCCGGGGGTGGGTGAGATGTCAATCAGCCCCAAGGCAACCTCACGGGAGGGCAGCAGTGTGTCATCGAGATGGTTGTCAGAAACCGAGTTAGCTGACAGGAGAGAGGATAGACTGTTAAGGTGGGAAATAGCAAAAATGGAGTTGGAAGAAAAGAGGGAGGGGAGGAGGTTAGAACAGGAGATGGAAGAGCGGAGAATGGCTCATGAATTCAAATTAAAGAGTTAGAACTCCAGGCCCTGCAACGGGGACCCTTTCCAACTCCAAATGGTGGCAGCGAAACCAGAGAACCAACCAGGGAGTCCAGACCCTACCTGCCTAAGGATATAATTGCCAGCTATAGTCAGGGGGATGACATAGCCAAGTGGCTGGCAGCCTATGAGGTCTCCTTAAGAGCCCATGGGATCCAGGAGAAGCACTGGGGGGGGTGGGTTGTACAAGTACATGCCTCCTACCGGTCGGGACACTTTGCTAGCCTTAGAACCGTAGGAGCAGACCCACTACCCCACCATGAAGCTAGCATTGATCAGGAAGTTTGGGTTAACCCCAGAAAAGTATCGCCAGAAGTTCAGGGGGAGCCACAAGTTAAGCACCCAGAACTGGGTGGACTTCCTAGATTATGCGAGGATGGCATTGGAGGGCTGGGTACAGGGCAGTGAGGTGAAGGATTATGAGGGGTTGTATAATCTTTTTTTGAAAGAGCATCTACTCGAGAAATGTTTTACCGCGCTGCGCCAACACCTGGTGGACAGCAAGCTGACTAATCCCCGGAAGCTTGCAGAGGAGGCGGACATCTGGGCAAGTACCCGGGTGTCCTCAAAGGGGACTGGAGGGGATTCCCAAAAGGCCGGACAGGGCGCCCCTCAGAGGAAGGAGGGGGGAGATAAAAAGCGGGAGTTCTCTAAAGGTCCCCAAAACAGTTTCCAGGGAAAGGGAACAGGTTTCACCCCTAAGGCTAACCCGCCCAGAAACCCTCATCCTGGCCAAAGCCAGCAGCCAAGGGTTGTCCACTGCTTCGAGTCTGGTGGTGTTGGACATTATAAGGGAGATGTCAGATGCCCAAAGAGACCACCCCCTCCACCCGGAGGAAAAGCCCCGGGAGTAGCTAGTGTAGCGCTCGGGGAGGAGTTGCCCTTAGATAAGGGGGGTGAGTGGGCGGGTGTCACCTTAGTGTCCCTGGGAGAACGGAGATGGTTCCTAAGATCCAGGTGCCCCCAAATACTGCTAAGTATGGGCAATGGATCACCATCAATGGCCAGAGAGGGGAGGCTCTGAGAGATACAGGAGCCAGTATGACTATGGTGAGAAGTCAACTGGTGTCTCCAGAGGAGGTGGTTCCCAATGTACTCCACCCCGCCGCGATGGCTGACGGCAGAATGGGCCACTATCCCGTGGCTGAGGTTCCCTTTGAGTGGGAAGGGGTTGCAGGTTCACTATGAGTTGCCGTAAGCCCTGCCGTGCCAGTTGATTGTCTGTTGGGGAATGACATGGAGCACAATGCTTGGAGAGAGGTGGAATACCGGACGCATTCAGCGATGCTAGGTACACCTGACTGGGCCTGTGTAAGCACATGGTCTGCGACTGCCCGGAGAGGGAGTTTGCCTGGGTTGGAGCCTGGAACAATGGCCCAACCCGCTGCCAAAAAGGGACAGACCCGAAGACAGGAGAAGCCTGCTTCGGCCTCCACACCCCATGTGACAGATCGGTCACCTGCGGTGGTGGACCAAGAGTCCGTGGGGGGGAAGTAGTTTCTCTGGAGGACCTGCCCATCCCTGCTGAGTGGCATGTGGAGGGAGGGCCTACCAGAGAGAAGTTCTGTAAGGGCCAGAAGGAGTGCCCTACCCTTGAGGGACTGAGGCGACAGGCTGAAGCCCAGGCAGCAGGGGACGTTGCGGGACACTACCATATTTACTGGGAGGATGGACTCCTCTACAGTGAACCCAAGGTACCCTTGCCTGGTTCATCAAGGGCCTTGGTAGTCCCGCAATGGTACCAAGCCTTTCTGCTGGAATTGGCTCATGAAATTCCCTTGGCAGGACACTTAGGTCAGGACAAGACCTTTGCTCGGCTTGTCCCCCACTTTTACTGGCCTCAGATGAAAGTGGCGTCTAACACTTACTGTAGGACGTGTGTAACCTGCCAAGCCAGTGGGAAAACAGGGGTGAAGCTGAAAGCTCCCCTGGAACCACTTCCTGTCGTTAGCACCCCCTTTGAAAGGGTGGGCATCGACATTGTAGGGCCATTGGATCCACCAACAACAGCTGGTCACAGGTTCATCCTGGTTCTGGTGGATCATGCCACACGGTACCCAGAGGCAATTCCTCTGAGGACTGTCACTGCACCTGTGGTGGCTAGGGCCCTGATGGGGATCTTTACCCGAGTGGGTTTTCCCAAGGAAGTTGTGTCCGACAGGGGGACCAACTTTATGTCAGCGTACATGCGGGCAATGTGGAAGGAGTGTGGAGTGACCTACCGGTTCACCACTCCTTATCACCCCCAGTCCAATGGACTGGTAGAAAGGTTCAACAAGACCTTGAAGGGCATGATCAGAAGTCTGCCTGAAAGCCTGCGGAGGAAATGGGACGTCCTCCTACCCTGTTTGCTATTCTCCTACAGGGAAGTGCCACAGAAGGGAGTGGGCTTCAGCCCCTTTGAGCTTCTGTATGGGCACCCTGTACGCGGTCCTCTCAGCCTGGTGAAGGATGGATGGGAAAAGTCTCCCAGGAAACCCCCCCAGGATGTGGTGAGCTATATGCTGGCCTTCAGGAGCCAAATGGCGAAGTTGTGGAAGCAAGCTTCTGACAACTAGGAGGCCAGCCAGGCAGTAATGAAGGAGTGGTATGACCACAACGCTCACCCGGTGGAGTTGGAGCCTGGCCAGAAAGTGTGGGTGATGGAGCCTGGAGAGCTAAGTGCCCTCCAGGATCGCTGGTCAGGCCCCTTTGAGGTGTTAGAAAAGAAGGGTAAGGCCACATACCTGGTGGACCTTAAGACCCCTCGACAGCCCCTACGGGTGCTACATGCTAACCGACTCAAACCCCACCATGAGAGACCCGAGGTCATTTTAATGATGGTGACTGATGGAGGAGAGGAAACGGAAAGCGAACCTCTCCCAGACTTGTTCTCGTCTCAGGAAAAGGATGGGTCGGTGGAGGGAGTGATTCTCTCCCCAGCCCTAACTCCTGAACAGCGGGAGGACTGTCGCCAGATACTGGAGCAATATTCTACGCTGTTCTCCCTTGTCCCGGGAAGGACTCACCTGTGTACCCATGATGTGGACACAGGGGACAGCCCACCAGTGAAGTCAAAGACTTACCGGCTGTCCGACAAGGTGAAGGCTAGCATCCATGGTGAGGTTGCCCAGATGCTGGAGCTAGGAGTTATTGAACCTTCCAGCAGCCCCTGGTCCAGTCCGGTGGTTCTAGTGGCAAAGGCAGCTCCACCAGGCACCACTCCGGAACTGAGGTTCTGTGTGGATTACCGGGGACTGAACTCAGTCACCAAGACTGATGCTCATCCGATCCCTAGGGCGGATGAATTGATTGACCGGCTGGGAGCTGCCCAATATCTGAGTACCTTTGACCTCACTTCAGGGTACTGGCAGATCTCCCTTACAGACGGAGCAAAAGAAAGGTCAGCTTTCTCCACGCCTGAGGGACACTTCCAGTTCTGCGTGATGCCCTTTGGGCTCAAGAACGCCCCTGCCACTTTTCAGCGGCTGGTGAATCAGGTCCTCTCCGGAATGGAGGGGTTCTCCGCTGCTTATCTGGATGACATTGCTGTCTTCAGTAGCAGTTGGGAGGACCATTTGCAACATCTGCAAGCAGTTCTCCAGGCCCTGAAACAAGCTGGATTGACCATTAAGGCCAGCAAATGTCAGATTGGGCAGGGGTCGGTTGTGTACCTTGGACACTTGGTGGGTAGGGGAACAGTGCAGCCCCTGCAGGCAAAGATTGAGGCAATCATGGCCTGGGAACCCCCCAAGACCCAGACTGAGGTCCGAGCTTTCCTGGGCCTCACCGGTTACTACTGTCGCTTTGTGAAGGGATATGGCACTATTGTAGCGCCCCTCACAGAGCTTACCTCAAAGAAACAACCTCGACGGGTAGTTTGGACAGAGGCTTGTCAGCAAGCCTTTGAAAAGTTGAAGCAGGCAATGTGTGCAGCACCGGTCCTGAGGGCTCCAGACTTCTCCAAGGAGTTCATTGTCCATACAAATGCATCAGAACATGGCATTGGGGCAGTGTTATCGCAACTCAATGAAGAGGGTCTGGATCAGCCTGTAGTCTTCCTATCCAGGAGACTGCTTCCCCGGGAACAGAAGTGGAGTGCAATTGAGCGGGAAGCTTTTGCGGTGGTGTGGGCTCTGAAGAAGTTGCGGCCATACTTGTTTGGCTCGCACTTCCTGGTTCAGACTGACCACCGACCCCTTCGTTGGCTGATGCAAATGAAGGGGGAAAATCCCAAGCTGTTGAGATGGTCCATCTCCCTACAGGGAATGGACTTCCGGGTGGAACATCGGCCTGGAGTGGACCACGCCAATGCAGACGGTCTCTCTAGGTATTTCCGCCTTAGTGATGAGGACTCCCAAGTGGTTGGGTAGCTCTCCCCACTTTCAGCTGGGGGGGACGCGTGTTAGACCGGTCAGCCTTTTGGTAGTCCCTCCTATTATTTATTTATTTTTTTGTCCCCTTATTGCCCCTCAAATCTCTTAATTTGGACGTTCACTGAATTTTTGCGATGTTGGCTAGGGGTTAGATGCTCTTTGACCCTCGTAGTTCTTTTCCCTGAGGCCTAGGTGCCTCTTCTGACTAGAATTGTAAGACCCACAAAATGGTCGCTACAAACTGCCATAACTGTCACACCCAGATAAGGGACCATAGGGTTACACTAGGAAGGTACTAGAACCTTCTGGAGGGTTCTGATGACCAGGGCTAGCCTATATAAGGCCAGTACATGAGCGGCCATTTTAGAGTGCTGGGTAGGGAAAGTGTGAAGTGGGACTGGTCAGGAGCAAGGCGACTCAGTGAGGAGGAGCACGCACAAAGCGGGGAGAGATCGACCTTAGGGCAGGCTGCCCTTCTATGCTGACGTGCCCCCTTGTTTGTCTACCGAACCCTGCCTCCCTGGTGAACACACTTGCCCCAGCTTACAACCCTGCCTGCTACGGAAGGCCCAGCGAGAGCGGAGAAGTGGGGTGAAGTTGACCCTGGCGTGTCACCGCCTCAATGTGCGAAACTGGACCTCTCTGTTGACTGGGGAAAAGCTTCCTGACGGAGCCGCGAGCTCAGCCCCCACCTCTGCGAGGCGCTGTGAAGAAAGGCTTACCGCACAGCTGATTCGTCCTGCGGTCAAACCATCCCTCGGTGAGGTCTGCGGAAGAGGACGGCTGCCGAAGGACCCTGATGCCGGGTGAGGAGGCGTGAGCGCGCCGGAAGAAGTAGGGCGAAGGCGGAGCCCCGTGGGAGGAGTTGGTGAGGAGGCGTGAGCATGCGGAAGAGGACGGCTGCCGGAGGACCCTGATGCCGGGTGAGGAGGCGTGAGCACACCGGAAGAAGTCGGGTGGAGGCGGAGCCTCGTGGGAGGAGCCGGTGAGGAGAAGAGCGAGGAGGTTTGCCGGACGCGTTGCTACGGGGCACCTGCTCGACTGCCGGGGAAGCGCTCAGGACTGTCGAGTGTCGCACCAGGAAGGACGCCTGCTCTTCTGACAGGGGAGAAGACAGGGAACCTTTACTCACGGCGAAAGAGGCCCTTGGAGGTGAAAGGGTCGGACGGAGTCTGTCCTCGTGTGCCGCCAAGTAAGCCGGGAAGGTGGGGGGAGCAGCCGGATAGCCCACAAGTTCTAGCAGAACGAAAGAACTGGGCAGCATTAAAATCTAGACATAACCAGGAGGTTCTCCTCTGCACTACCCAGGCTGGCTCCAAGAATATTCAGGCATTAAGGTCTGCAGGGAAAGGGGGCTATAACGAGCAAACTGGCTCCCTGAAGATACTGATGTAGGGAGGGAGAGCTAAGAGTGGAGAATTTTTCAGGGCAGGGGTGTACATGATTAAAGCATAAACTCCAGTTTGGTTAAAGGAATTTGACATGACAAAAGCCAATGTGATTTAACCTGCCTGTCCTTCTTCAGCTACAGTTGTGAGTAACCTTCTTTTTCCACAACAGGAGTAAGGGTACTCTAACCAGTGGGATTTCCTAGTAAATTGTTAATCTTGAGTCATCTGGGGAACAGTTTATGCTAGCCTGCTCTTCTTGAAAATACATGAGGTCTGGTTTAATTGTATGATAACAGTCTGAACTCTAGGAGAAGGTATAAAAGAGATTTCTGGAAAACTTTACTGTGTCACAAAACCTGTTGAAAGATATAAATGAATAGCTTGTTCATGTAGGAAAGAAATGGAATTGTGAAAACTTATTTGCATTGAACTGTGGAACAGTTAGAAGACAAAGATCTGAGAGAATTTTTATAAAACAGCTCGTATTTTTCCACAAACATTGGTGTAGTGTCATTTTTGGCTGTTATTGCATTAAATTACTGCTGGGTGGTTTGCAACCTTTACACATGTGCCTTGTGGAGAAGTGTGGCTCACTGGTTAGAGGAGGCAGACCTGGAAGCAGAGGTCAGCCCGGGACCAGGGTTCAATTCCCGGCTCGGCGGGGTCATGAGTCCTAAAATGTCCATGGACTCGACAATTCTCGCTCCGGTGCCTACTCAATTCACGGGTTCACACTCTGCGACTCTGGGCAATAGCTTGCTTAATCTCCACAACGGCCCCTCGCGGCGGGATGCCTGGCTTTCACCTTGCGGATACCCTGCCGGGGTTATCTCACAGGGGAATACCAGGACGGGTTCCCTAAGCAAGCGCTTAGAAACCGCTTGGTGATTTGCGCTATATAAATTCCTGTACATTTACATTTACATTTCGATAGAGATTGTCTTACCCTAGGCCAGGCTACCCTAGGTGACCTGACAACATTAGGTTCCAACAGCTATGTTTTCCCTTCTTGGTGAAACAGTAAAGAAGTCCCAAACTGCAGACTTGTAATGTCTGTGGGGCCCGGAGGAGGCGATACTGGTGGTGGTCGTGCTGCTAATGCCAGATGAAGTGGAGGATGTGTATTGCTGAACTTTACTACGTTGTGCACTTTCACCACCAGTAATTGAGGTCGAGGTGGATGGAGGTCCCTTCTGGCGAGTAAGAAATATGGAAGCGGTAGGTTGTGGTGTACTAGTTAACATTAATGATTGTGGTGTTCCCATTGCCTCATCGTCGACTTCATCATCACGCTCAGCAGCTTGTCAGGCTAGGGTCAAAATGTCTGTTTGCTGCATGCCCACTGGGGCTTCAGTGACGTTAGTGATGATGACTGCGTCGTCGTCGTGAGAGTCTTCAGCAACAGGAGTATACGCCACTTCTTGTTGAGCGTCATCACACTCCATAACTTTGAGAGTTTCGACAACATTCCTTTTACGCTTAGCTACCTTTGTCAGACCTTGGTGTGCCTCCTCAACCTCACTCTCAGACGGCAGTGGTGCTGGTTCCCAAGTAAGATCCAGATCATCAGAAGGACGTGGGCTTGAAGAAGATGTAGACACCAACACCCTTGATCTTTTCCTTGCTCGGGATGTGGAAGACAATGAATGATCATCAGGAGGAGTGGCTTCCTCGAATGATACCTCGGCTTGATTGTCGATTTCCAGATGTGCCCCTACTTCTGGAGGAACAACTATTGTGGCCACTTGTTGTGCCCCTCCATGCACCTCTGCTTGCTCCTCTCCTTGCGCCGCCTCTCCTTCCACATGTACTTGAGCTTGTACTTGCACATGTGATTGTTGTTGCGGCTGTGGTTGTTCAACACTCGTCAGATGAGTTACAACAACCTGTGTTGATTGAGGGACATTGCTGCTACTTTCTTGCGATGAGCCAACATCACTGGTCGATGGTGATTGAACAACTATACTGGCTGCCTCTGCAGCAGTCAAGGGCTTGGACCTAAGTTGGCGTGGTGGTGGTGGCACTGAGCCCAATGGAGCGGAGGTGCTGCTCCCAGCTTGGTCCCCAGCAGACCCCGCTGCTGCTGCAGGCATACTTTTTTTTAATATCAAAAAATGTGGCGGTCGTCATCACACCAGTCTCCTTGGTGAGTGGCGCCACTTGCTTCTTCTGCTCCTTACTGGCAACTTTCTTGCTAAGGGAGCTACGGGCAACTTTTTTTGGGGCCATCTTCTTCAGATGTCACTCTGAACAGCAGGCTGCAGTTGCACAAGTTGCAGAGTTGTCTGTGGCCACACGCACACGTGACGTTGTGCTGCACACACCGCAGCAGGACTTCTTCCTGGCACTGGTGGTTTTCTTGTGCACCTACAAGCAATGGAAGACAGAGGAACATCAGTTATACACCCCAAAAAGTCGAAAAAACACACAAAAATCCGCACAATCCCATTCCCAGCCCATCTATGGCCTCAATGGTGTTTAAATTCAAGAAGACACCCCACAGAAAGACTAGGCCCATGCACCACTCACACTACCCCTGGGCAAAAGGCCCCACCAGCAGCCCCAAAAAAACGACAAAAAACACAAAATTCAGCACAATCCCAGCCCATCCATGGCCTCAATGGTGTTTAAATTCAAGAAGACACTCCACAGAAAGACTAGGCCCATGCAACACTCACTACCCCTGGGCATAATGGATGAAAAGTAGGCAAAATAAGTGCAGGCCTCAGACACTGCCTCTCTTCAAAATGGCCCCTTGCACCCCAAGCACATGTTGCCTGTACCAGCAGTCAAGATGGCCACCACCACCAACCACATGGCCAGTCCACATCAACAGTACACCCCCAAAAAAAACGAAAAACAGACAAAAATCACCACAATCCAATGCCATCCAGGATGTTTACATTAAAGAGAGTGAGACCCCACAGGCAGACTCAGTCCATGCACCACCACCCCTGGGCAAAGGGCCCCACCAGCAGCCCCAAAAAAACGACAAAAACACAAAATTCAGCACAATCCCAGCCCATCCATGGCCTCAATGGTGTTTAAATTCAAGAAGACACCCGACAGAAAGACTAGGCCCATGCACCACTCACTACCCCTGGGCAAACTGCCCCCCAGCAGCCCCCCAAAAAACGACAAAAAACACAAAAATCAGCAAAATCCCAGCCCATCCATGGCCTCAATGGTGTTTAAATGCAAGAAGACACCCCACAGAAAGACTAGGCCCATGCACCACTCACTACCCCATGGCAAACTGCCCCACCAGCAGCCCCCCAAAAAATGACAAAAAACACAAAAATCAGCAAAATCCCAGCCCATCCATGGCCTCAATGGTGTTTACATTCAAGAAGACACCCCGCAGAAAGCCTAGGCCCATGCAACACTCACCACCCCTGGGCAAAGGGCCCCACCAGCAGCCCCAAAAAACGACAAAAAACACAAAATTCAGCACAATCCCAGCCCATCCATGGCCTCAATGGTGTTTAAATTCAAGAAGACAATCCACAGAAAGACTAGGACCATGCAACACTCACTACCCCTGGGCATAATGGATGAAAAGTAGGCAAAATAAGTGCAGGCCTCAGACACTGCCTCTCTTCAAAATGGCCCCTTGCACCCCAAGCACATGTTGCCTGTACCAGCACTCAAGATGGCCACCACCACCAACCACATGGCCAGTCCACATCAACAGTACACCCCAAAAAAAAACTAAAAACACACAACAATCACCACAATCCAATGCCATCCAGGATGTTTACATTAAAGAGAGTGAGACCCCACAGGCAGACTCAGTCCATGCACCACCACCCCTGGGCAAAGGGCCCCACCAGCAGCCCCAAATAAACGACAAAAAACACAAAAATCAGCAAAATCCCAGCCCATCCATGGCCTCAATGGTGTTTACATTCAAGAAGACACCCCACAGAAAGACTAGGCCCATGATGCAACACTCACCACCCCTGGGCAAAGGGCCCCACCAGCAGCCCCAAAAAAACGACAAAAAACACAAAATTCAGCACAATCCCAGCCCATCCATGGCCTCAATGGTGTTTAAATTCAAGAAGACACCCCACAGAAAGACTAGGCCCATGCACCACTCACTACCCCTGGGCATAATGGATGAAAAGTAGGCAAAATAAGTGCAGGCCTCAGACACTGCCTCTCTTCAAAATGGCCCCTTGCACCCCAAGCACATGTTGCCTGTACCAGCACTCAAGATGGCCACCACCACCAACCACATGGCCAGTCCACATCAACAGTACACCCAAAAAAAAGAAAAACACACAAAAATCACCACAATCCAATGCCATCCAGGATGTTTACATTAAAAAGACCCCACAGGCAGACTCAGTCCATGCACCACTCACTACCCCTGGGCAAAAGGCCCCAACAGCAGCCCCAAAAAATCGACAAAAAACACAAAATTAAGCACAATCCCAGCCCATCCATGGCCTCAATGATGTTTAAATTCAACAAAACAGTTGTATCATGCACCCATAACCAACCCTGGTCCTACTGGATACTGTGGCTACCCACAATA
This sequence comes from Lissotriton helveticus, assembly GCF_964261635.1. Classification (NCBI taxonomy): domain Eukaryota; kingdom Metazoa; phylum Chordata; class Amphibia; order Caudata; family Salamandridae; genus Lissotriton; species Lissotriton helveticus. Next base: position 937,114,650 of record NC_136063.1, on the reverse strand, counting down.
TATTTTATTTATTGTTCTGAAAAAGTTCCAAAATTGTAGTTGCAGCAACTGTAATGCCCCAAACAAACTTACTTGTGAAAGTTGATTTCTAATCCAAAGGTGATCCAAAGAAAGTCAAAAAGGCCTCAAATCCAAATATCCAGCAGCACCCACAAAAAGTAATCCTTCCAGGTCAAGGTCCAAATGAAAGTGACCAGCACATGAAGAAAGCACTGGGAGGAGCCTGCTGGACAGGAACAGGAAGTTGGAGACTGTGGGGCACTTCCTTCCTCCCCCCCCCCAAAATGGACTCCTTGCAAAACAAAATGCAGGCAAATGTCAACCTGAGGAGTGATTCTGATAAAAATCATCATTTTCTGAAGGTTTATGCTGTTTGCTTGTGGATTTCTTGTGCAGAATTGCAAAATCTCTATTTCGCGAGTGCGAGATTGTTCCTGCCCGCCGCACCTACAAGTTCGCAATTGCGAACTCTCGCGATGCGTGCTGTGCAAGGTAAGGTGGCAAGCCGCGATTCCGTATTCGCGGGCGCCAACTCCCGCGGGATCCCGCAGCAAGATCCAAAATGGCGCAGCACTCGCAAAATATCGAGAAAAACAACTCGGCAAACGCTGAATGACGGAAAGTGAACGCCGTGCACCACGCCGCGCGCCGCAATATTGGATCACCAAGCAAAAAAATCCGCCGCGTGCGAATTGACGGATTTTCGGCAAATTCGCTAGAGTTTGCGGATTGCGAATTTACCGAAAATCCGCAAATTCCGCGAGCGGAACGGATTTTACGCCCATGCTTACCCCACTCCACCCTTCCCTGCTGTTTCCCTGGTTTTTCCCCGCCACCTCCTCCTGACACCATGCCCCCTCGCCGCCCTGCTCTCGCCTCCCAGCTGCACCTCCCTCCCTCTCCACCTCTTATGGCAACCGCCACCCGGAGGCGCAGCAGACGCGCACAGCGGGAGCGCCGATGGTGCACCGAAGGAGCGCCAAAGGCAAGCCCGTCTGCGCCCGTCTGTGCCTGGACCGCAACCAGCGCCAGGAACCCCGGACCTCGCGCACTCCACGACGACACACTCCGGTACGACGCCAACACCCTCCACGCTCTCAACACTGGACGAGACCACCGCTGCTTCCAGGCCACCCCAAAACACACCCACGGACCCTTCTCCTACCATGCTGCAACTTCAACTGTGACAGAAGCACCAAGCCCCCAAGGACCGGACCCAACCACCTCCGCTACATACTCCTCAACACCCGCTCCACACACAAACACGCCATCGAGCTCTGGGACCTACTCGACACCTCCGCCCCAGACGTTGCCTTCCTGACCGAGACCTGGTGGAACGACTCCTCGGCACCGGACATCGCCATAGCCATCCCGGACGGCTACAAGATCACCCGCAGGGATCGCGCCAACGGAATTGGAGGAGGAATAGCCATCGTCCACAAGTCTACCCTTCATTTCCACACCCTTACCGACGACTCCCTCAACTCCGCCGAGCACCTCCACTTCCGGATCCACACCGACCCCAACACCACCCTCAGAGGAATACTCGTCTACAGACCCCCGGACCACGCGCCCAGTTCAGCGACTCCATCGCCGACCTCGCCAGTACCCACACACTCGCTTCCACGGACTACATCATCCTCGGGGACTTGAACTTCCACCTCAAGAACAACGACGCAAACTCCACCACCCTGATCGACAACCTCGCCAACCTTGGCCTCAGACAGCTCGTCACCGAACTCACCCACGCCGCCGGCCACACGCTCGACCCCATCTTCTCCACAAGCATCCAGGTTGCCTTCAACCACACCACCGAACTCCACTGGAGAGACCACCGCTGCATCCACTTCACCTTCAAGAAACCAACCACGCACCACCGCACCCAACAGCTACCCCGCCGCTGTTGGAGCAAAATCACCGAGGACCAACTGACCGCCACCCTCGCCCAGAACCCACCCATTGACCCACCAACCCAGACGCCGCCACCCGTAACCTCAGACAGTGGCTAGACGACTGCGCCAACACTCTCGCCCCGCTCAAGAAACCCTCCATCAACCACCACAGCAAGAAAACCACCTGGTTCACCGAAGAACTCCAGACCTCCAAACGAACATGCCGGAAACTGGAGAAGAAGTGGCTCCACGACCGCACACCAGACAGCGACACAGCCCACAAGGTCGCCATCTGCAGACATCACCACCTCATCAGAACAGCCAAGAGATCCTCCTTCAAAATCCGCCTGGATAACAACGCTCACGACAGCAAAGAGCTCTTCAACATAGTGAAGGAACTCTCCAACCCCAGCGCCAACACCAACGACATCCCGCCCTCGCAAGATCTGTGCGACTCCTTCCATCGCAGGATCGCCTATATCCACGACAGTCTCAACACCCCGTCTGAACCGGCCACGACAGACCCCACCCCGAACCCCACCTGCACCAACCAGCTAACCTCCTGGGCCAACGTCAACGACGACAAGACACGCACGGTCAAGAACTCCATCCACTCAGGTTCCCTGTCCGACCCCTGCCCACACCATGTCGTCAACAAAGCAGACGCAACCATCGCCCCCCAACTAGGGAAGATCATCAACCTCTCCTTTGACACTGCAACATTCCCGGAAAGCTGGAAGCATGCCGAAATCAACGCCCTCATCAAGAAGCCCAAGGCGGACCCCAAGGACTTCAAGACTTTCCGACCCTTCTCCCTGCTCCCCTTCCCAGCGAAGGTCATCGAGAAAATCGCCAACACACACCTGACCTGCCACCTCGAGGACAACAACATCTTAGACCCATCCCAGTTCGGATTCAGACAAAACCACAGCACCGAGACAGCCCTCATCGCCGCCACAGACGACATCAGGTGCCAACTCGACAACAGCGAAACTTCAGCCCTCATCCTCCTGGACCTGTCAGCCGCCTTCGACATGGTCTGCCACCGCACACTAAGAACACGCCTCCAAGAAGCCGGAATCCAGAAGAAGGCCCTGGACTGGACCATGTCCTTTTTCTCCGGTAGAACCCAGAGAGTCCGCATCCCACCCTTCCTATCCGAAGCCACCGACATCATCTGCGGCGTACCTCAGGGCTCAGCCCGACCCTGTTCAACGTCTACATGGCCCCCCTCGCACAAGTGGCCCACCAACACAATTTGAACATCATCTCGTACGCTGACGACACCCAGCTCATCCTCTCCCTCACCAAGGACCCTCACACCGCCAAAACCAACCTCCAGGAGGAAATGAAGGCTGTCGCAGAGTGGATGAGGAGCAGCCGCCTGAAACTGAACTTGGAAAAGACGCAAGTCCTCATCCTCGGCCCCACCCCTTCTGCCTGGGACGACTCCTGGTGGCCAACCACACTGGGAACAGCACCGACACCCACGAACCACGCACGCAACCTAGGATTCATCCTCGACTCCTCCCTCTGCATGACAAAACAGGTCAACGCCGTCTCCTCCTCATGTTACAACACCCGCCGCATACTTCACAGGATCTACAAGTGGATCCCGATTGAAACCAGAAGAACGGTGACCCAAGCCCTCGTCAGCAGCAGGCTGGACTACGGCAATGCACTCTATGCAGGAATCCCGACCAAACACCTACAACGGCTGCAACGCATCCAGACCCCCTCCGCCTGCCTGATCCTCAATATCCCTCGACGCAGACGCATCACCTCCCACCTAAGAGACCTGCACTGACTCGCTGTCAACAAGAGGATCACCTTCAAGCTCCTCAACCACGCACACAAAGCACTCCAAAACACCGGACCAGCCTACCTGAACAACAGACTCACATTCTACACCCCCGCCAGCCAGCTCCACTCCGCCAGCCTCGCCCTCACAGCCGTCCCTCGCATCCAACGAGCAACATCCAGCGGCAGATCCTTCTCCTTCCTCACCGCCAAGACCTGGAATGCCCTCCCCACCCATCTGCGGCAGACCCGGGACCTGCTCACCTTCAGGAAGCTCCTCAAGACCTGGCTCTTCAAACACTAGCAGCATCCCCTCCACTCAGCGCCTTGAGACCCTCACGGGTAAGTAGTGCACTTTACAAATTCCCTGATTGATTGTTTGATTGATTGATTGATTGACTGCGCATACCACCCAGAGGCTTCTGGAGTGGTAGAGCAATTGAATGGCACAATCAAGTCAAGACTGGCAAAGGTGTGTGCATCCACATCAATGGATTGGCCAGATGCATTACCTCTTGTCTTGATGGGACTCATAAGTATTCCTGATAGAAACACATGATTGAGTCCCCTTGAGATTCTAATGGGAACGGCAATGAGACAAGCATTTATACGAGGACATAAATTGCTAAAAATAACTGATGATCAGTTATTGGATTATAGCAAAGGCTTGGCTGACCTAGTGTGTTCTGTCTCTCACCAGGTTGGAGAAGATGCAGTTGCCAGGCAGCCGGCTCAGGCGCATGATTGAAGTCCTGGAGACTGGGTGGTAGTGAAGAAGCACACCAGAAAGTCCTGTCTAGCACCCAGGTGGGATGATCCACGATAAGTCATACTGGTCACTACTACAGCAGTGAAGTGTGCAGGTTTGCCCAATTGGATCCATGCCAGCCACACAAAAAGGGTTCCAGCCCATTCCGAAAAGAGACCACAACTGACTAGAACAGTTGAGGCTGCTGAAAGTTGTACAGTCGAAGAATCTAGCGGAACAGATTATGAAGAGACTGACAAAGAGCAACATAGCACAAGTCAGGAGGACTGAATACCAGTGGTCGACATACCTGAGGTGGTTATTAAAACAAGAAGTAGAACAAGATTAGAAAGACAAGAAACTAGTGAGGATCAGATAGGTGAAGAAGAAAGTGCTCAGGAAAAAGAGAACAAAGCTACTGGAGACCCTGAGCAGGATTAGACAAGGACAGAAGAACATACTCAGGTAAACAAATCAGCCGAAACACCTGAGCAGGGACAGACAGGTATTGAAGAACATGTTCAGGCAGCAGAAGAACCAATTGTAGTAAGACCTGAACAGAACTGGTTAGGAGAAGAAGAACAATTTCGGCTGAAGAAGAACAGTCTGAAAGGATACCCAAACAGGAACAGCTGGAGGAAAAAGAACAAGTTCAAGCAGAAGAAACCACAATAACAAGACCTGAACCAAGACAGATAGAGAGCAATACTGAGAAAAGGGAAAATCAGATTGCGCCACAACATAACGAGAATCAAAGAGCTCTTGAGACAGACAAAGAAAGTGAAAGTGCAGTGCAAATTAAATGGGTCAGAAAAGGTGATAATTTGCCAGGTGGAGTCAAAAGGCTAAAATATCATTTGAGAAAAGTAAATGAAAACCCAGATCAAGTGAATGAGGTTACCAGTCAAACTCAGTCTGAACATTCATTTGCTAAAAACATTCAGAGCAGTCCAAGACTGAAAGTCTTGAAAAATAAGTTCAAGGGTCCTGAATGGGCCTATGTAATACTAGAAGAATTTGAGAATCTAAATTTAAATGAAGAGACAGACAAAGAAGTAATTGCAGAAGCGGAAGTGAGGCCTCCTTGAAGTACTAAAGATTCTGATTCAAACTAAGGAAAAGAATACAAATCTTCTCAAATCAAAATGACTAATGACAGGGTTGCTGAAAGACCAAAACGAAACTGTATAAAGAAATGCTGTAGGGTTTGCATATGTAGTATTTTATTAGAGATCTTAGTATGGCTATTTTCTAGCAATGTGAGATCAAAAAGGACTAGCCTATTTGTGAAATTACATAGACTCAAGACTGTAAGAGAGGGTACAAACCCTTTTGTTTGTTCATGAAGCACTCACCCACCAACCTGGTTGGTGGCATGCTTCATCATCGGGCCCACCCAGTGACACCGAGTATGTCCCGGGTGTGCTTTGACACCTGAATACAGCTGAGCAGGTATGTTTCTGAGTGTGCTGTGTAGTGACGTGAAGGTGAAAATGTAAAAGCTATACAGGGATCCCAGTACTTGAGGGTAAATTATATTTTAATAACTGGGTCACTGTTAGCATTAAAAAAGGCTGTTGGATGCTATAGGAGTGTTAATTAGGGTCTCCTACATCCAGGTGTGGTCTACATGTTTCAGCCAGGCCTTTATGAAAAATGTGTAGCACTCGCATGTGTGAGGGGGATTCCCTCTTAGAGCACTACTGGACATAAAACAAGGATGACAAAACACACATACAGGGGAGAGTCTTAGTATGGTAACATATTCACAACACAGTTTGATTGCCGTTATCTATTGTGCAGTGTAGACGATAAATAGGCTGCAAATGGTGTAGCCATATTGGTGGTATGGCTAGGGTGAAAGTTATCATTTATACATGAAGTTTTGTGGTGGGCTAAGCATCGTAAGCGCATCAACACAAAAAACGGTGGTAAGTGCATGAAAGGAAGATTATCCTCACGTTGGCTTGTTGCCAAATTTGCCCCATGAAGTAGTCTGGCAGAGGATTGGACCCTGGTAAGATAAAGGGGCCTCAGGGGGTAAGGGACCTGTGGAAAGAGAGCTTACCCGGCTCGTAGCTGAATCGCTCGGTTTACTCACGAAACTTTCGGTCAGATTCTGCGTTGAACCTCTTGTTGTCTCTGCGGCCTCCGTAAGACTGTCCTGGGCCGTGTTTGTGCCTTAAATGCAGTCTGCATCATTCGGATCACCTGTGCGGGGAAGGACAGAGAAAACGGACTGTGCAAGGACATGCTGAGTCATGGCTATGCTGCGCATGTGCGGGAGAGTAGTGTATCCTGCTGTGAGCATGCCCATGTGCGTGAGAGTAGTGTATTCTGTTGTGGGCATGCTCATGTGCGGGAGAGTAGTGTATTCTGCTCTGAGCATGCGCTGTACCAATTGTCGGCGCCTGCGCATTGGGTGTGGCTGTGTAAGCTGTACCCAGTGTACACAGATTAGTGTACAGGTGTCGTAACATGAATGGTTGAGAAATAAAGAGCGCTAACTGTGAAAAAAGGACTTAAAAAGCGCTGTGGGGTTAAGTTGTGAGGCCAGGTGTATTATAACTGGCTAATACAACAAAGGGACATTTAACACAGAGAGGAATCAAGAGTAGTGTTTCATGCGAGGAGAAAGAAATTCATGTTTTCAGTGAGCTCCAGGGTATGGAGTCATTCAAGCCCAAACCCAGTTGCTGGGTTGAGAGGCAATAGATCCATCTCTGTTCTTTTGTATGAAGGATCCGGTCATTGTCTGTTTGTTTAATGTCAAATTGTTCAATGACAGTCCAGGACATGTCATTGGGGGTGTGGTGTGCCGTGAGGTAGTGCCCTGTCAGTCTGCTGATGTTTTTGCCACACCTGATCGTGCTTCTGTGTTCAACCACTCTAGTCCTGATTTTGCGGGTCGTCATGCCCACGTAACGGAGCCCGCAGGGGCATGTTATGAGGTACACAAGGTTACTGGAGTTGCAGTTGGTGTGTTGGCATTGTGTCCAGATTTTGCCAGGTTCAAGGTTGAGAGTTTTCGTTGGTTTAGTGAGATAGCACACACTGCAGTTGTTGCATGGATAATGGCCAGTGACTTTGGGGAGGCCCCAACAGTTGAGGACTGTATTGTCCATAGATTTAGGACTGGCACCTGGTCTTGTTGACACTAGTTTGTCTTTAAGGTTGTTAGCACGTTTAAATACAAAGCGCGGGATCTCCCATTCTCTGGTGCCTGAATTGATTATCTTCCAATGTTTGCGGATGATACTAGAAACTTGATTTGACGCTGTATTATAGGTGCTCACACAGGCCATGGGTGGTGGTTCCTGGCCTTTTGTCACTGTTTCCAGTAGCGATTCTCTGTTTATATTGCAGGCCCTTTGGCTGGTTTTGGCAGCAAAACGGAACAGAAAACCAATATACCACCTTCGGCTGAGAAAGATGGAAGTTATACAGCTGGCAAAGCTCATGCTGCGATGTCCCTAGACTTTGTAAAGACATAGATTAAAGACAGACTATTCCAATGTATGTATTGGTTCTAGTGAATGTGAACATAACTAACTGATTTGTGGGGACTAAAAGGGGGAACAGATCCAGTCTTTCTTGGAGTTTACTCTGTGTAATGGAATACGGCTTACTTTAAGATGCCTGCACTGTGGTACATGAGTTGCTCATTTGGAATAGTATTTCCGAAGATATATCATGTAAAAAGAATCTCTAGAAGCAATGAAAACACTAATGAACTAACGCAAAGAAAGAGAGCTCGTTTTTCAGAAATAATAGGTGACACATTTAGTGTATTGATACCTTCAGTGGGAGTCATTCTAAATTCACATAGAATCTGAAAATTGTCAACAGTACTTGATTGTCTTTCGACAAATACTGCTGGAGGTTTCTTGATGATTAATACAGAAATGGTTGCAATTAGGTCTATCGTTTTGCAAAATCTACTTGCGCTTGATATACTATTGGCAAAAGGAGGCGGAGTCTGTAAAATTTTAAAAGTGCAACATTGTTGCAATTACATACCTGATAAAAGTAAAGAAATTAGAGGCTATATTAGGAATATTACAAAACTTCAAGAACAATTCAAATCACTGGAGGTTGACAATGTATGGAAGAGACTAACAAAGAGTATTTCCTCAAAAGGGACTTGGTTTGCTAATCTTGGGAAAGGTATAATAGGTCAAGTAATCTTACCATTAGTTGGTATAACAATAATAGTTTTAACAATAGTAATATGGTGTAAATGTTGCATAAATAAATTGAGAAGAAGAATATATACAAAAGAAATGGAAAAGGAAATAAAAGTGTAGGAGAGTAGGATCTGATCTTATGGTTACCCCCACTTTTTGCTAATTCTTCACTGGTTTTCGACTTTAGTCTGCTGTCCAGGACCCCAGCCTAGCTGCTTCCTCTCTAAATTGATTCCCAATTACAGATATCCAGTATGGGTTTAGGGCAGGGAGATCAACAACAGACCAGTGCCTGAACCTCTACCTATTGGTGGCAAAATCCACCTTAGCCAGCAACAAGGCTGTATATCTAGGGTTTATGGACCTTACCACAGCTTTTGATCATGTAAACAGAGAAAAGCTGTGGGCCTTTATGACCAGACTAGGGGTTGACGAGGGTCTGGTTAATATACTGAGAGCACTGCATTGGAACACCTCCGCTAAAGTGCGCTATAATTTAGATGGGGGTACCACGGCTCCTTTCCCCTGTAACAGTGGGGTTAGACAGGGATACATTCTGGCCCCGTTTTTGTTTTCCTTATATATTAATAATTTAGATCAGCCATTAGGAAAACTAAAAGTAGAGTAGGTTCCCGCCCTGTTCCTGTGTTGTTGTACGCAGATGATGCGGTGCTTTTAGCCCGCACTCCTAATGGACTCCAGCGTCTGATAAACGGGTTTGTCAGTTTTATGGATACTTTAGATTTGTCGGCAAACCTGGCGAAGTCCTATGTCATGCTGACAGGATCCAAACCCTGCAAGAAGTTCACCTATAGAATAGGCACGCACAAATTAGGGCAAGTACAGACATTCCCTTACCTGGGCTTGTTATTTGATGGACTTTTACATTTATATTTTTAATTGAAGAGTGGTGTTCCAAATTAGTGGCCTCAACTGGGGCAATAATGAACTATGGACGCAGGCTGGGTCAGTGGTCGCCTGAACAAGTCATGAACTTGTACAGCTCAATTTGCTGCTCAAAGGCAGTATACGGGTCCGAAGTCTGGGGTTTTGTAAACACCCAGCAGTTACAGGTAGAGGAGAACAAATACCTGAGAAAGGTGCTCAAAACCCCACAAAGTACGCCTGCATACATTATCCACGAAGAATTAGGAAGAGTATACATTGAGGACCTGATAAAGGTCAGACCGCTTATGGCCTGGCTTAAGATTTGGACCAACCCTGAGGCTGAACTGAGCAGACAAATTATCAGAGACTGTATAGAAGGGGACAAAGGAATACGTATTCCCTGGCTAAAATATGTGAAGTCCACACTTGAGGGAATTGGTTGTAAGGACCTTTTCACCAATCCTATGGATATTATCCTCCTAGATAAACTTAGAGTTAAAATAGTTTTTTTTGGACCTGGTAGCCGCACGTAGAGCGGCTGCAGAAGGAAGTAAAACCTCAGTCTGTGCCTATAGAATGGTGAAAACAGAGGAAGAAATGGAACCCTATCTCGCTCTTATTTACAATGCACAGGACATATTTTTAATTACCCGTTTTAGGCTCAACCTCTTACATCACCTACTGGCTGATCCACCAGGTTTTACTTTAACTGTTGAGCAGAAGGGTTCCTGCGGCTGCGACAATAGGTCTCCGCAGGATACCCTTAATTTTGTATTACTATGTCCATTTTTTGTTTTACCAAGGCACAGTTTTTTGTAGGAATTTAAAAAAAGGGAAAGTTTAAACATGCTAAGGTCGCCTTATTATTCCTGCACAGGGCTAATGATCCTTGCACTCTGCTCTGTATTATGAATTTTATCAAGGTTGCTCTAAGGTTAAGGAATTTAAGAGGGCGGTGTTGAATGAATTTTCGGTTAATTGTCTCCATCTATTGTGTTATGAAATGTATTTTATTGATTTTAACTGTATAATATGAACTTTTATGGTATTTTTTAAATACCGAATAAAGATCTATTGATTGATTGATTGATTCCCAATACTTTAGGTACACTCCAGTTTGGTTACTGGGGTACCCTTATGAGTCCCTAGTATGTGGTACCTTAGGTACAAAGGGCATAGGTACCCCAGAGGCCTACCAGGGGCTGCAGCATGTATTATGCCACCCCTGGGAAGCCTTTCAAAATGACACCATAGGACTGCTACTGCAGCCTGTGTAAGGTGGTGCATTCACCCCTTACTTAGATATAGGTTACATATATCTACCTTAAAACAGTGCACATTGAAACCTATCAGTCACCCCTATGGCAGGCTTTACCAATCTTGAAGGCAGGGTGCTTGGTTTCATGTGAGAGGGCGCCCATGCATGAGCAGTACCCCTCTGAACATATTCTCTGGGGCTGTTCTGTGATGCAGCCTGACCATATACTCTTAAGTGCATTATAATCTTGCGGTAAATGCAAACTTTGGAATGGCTGCACACAAACATGTTGTGTTTGGTGTCAAATACTTTGGAATCCTACTACCTCCCGCCAGTCCTGGTGGGGGGGGTAGAATTCCACCCTTCTAGAGGCAGGGACATGTCCACATCGGTATACCCGGTACCAAGTTTAAAGAGCCCTGGCATCACAAAATGGATGTTGCAGCCACAGACACGAGTCTGGCCTCCTGCTGCTGGACAAAACCCTGGCAGGGGTGGCCTGGACAATAGGTTTCCTGTCACAGGGAGGTGTTACCACCTCCCAGACAGACTTTAGTGTATTGGGGCTGGGTGGGTGCACCCTGAGAGTGTTTTGAAGTCTGCACTGGGGGCACATTTGGTGTCCCTGTGCATAGTCCACTTCAAACCATTTGCAGGGGCTACCAGACCCTGGTCTGGTGCAAAACTAGACAAAGTAAATGGGTGTAGCCACCCCACTTTCCAAACCCTCCCATAGGTGGGTCCCCAGAGTATGTCCAACCTCTTCCTTGGGTATACGAAAGGAACCCCTGGCTACATGACTTTAGATTATACCTGGATGAAACTCTGCTACAGAAATCCTGAAACTTTGACAATCTACATGACTAGATGACTGACAAATTTCCCTTGGAGTACAGGTGTTACTCCCCTGCTTGGCAGGCACCAAAGATGCATCTGACCGGTCTGCATCTCTGAAGCTCCCGCCAGATGCCAAAGACTTTGCAATACCAGGGGTAGATTTTCAGACTTCCCCGAGGCTGAACCAAGTCCCCAGCAAAGCTGAGACCCAGAGCCCTCATGGGTACCGCGGAACCAGAAACCCTGGACACCGTGCACATTTGCAAGTGCATCAGCTTCCTGACAACTCTTGAGGCTGTGCATTGGGCTACATGTAGCCCAGACCCCGAGCACCTTTGGCACCAAATATTGAGGGCCTGCACTCCAATAGTGGTCTGTGAGCTTGCTTGTTGCATTTCTACTTGAGGTACCTTTGCGATCCATGGTCTGTTGACTGGTGAGACCCTGAGAAGTCAACTTTGACTTTTTCTGGATTTACCTGGTTGCTCTAGCTGTGCCCTGACTCTCCACCACTTAGTGAGTACCTTGGACCTTGCTGGTCCGCATTGAAGCATTTCTTCACTTTCTGCATGGGTTGCTGTTGCCAAGGCTTGTTGGGTCCAAAGCAGTCACCGATGTCGCAGCACTCAACATCCTCTGTGGGACAGCTCGAATCCAGCTCCTGGTTGTCGTTGACACCTCCTGGTCCGCATGGCTCCAAAGTCAAGCTTCACTGCTTCAACCTGAAATCACCGACATCGGTGGGCATTCGACTATCGTGCCCCTGGTCATTGGCAAGTGACCCAGACTCTGTACCCTCTGCTTTGAGGCCCTTCTCATTCTTTGATCCAGGCTTATATCACACCGGACACTTTCCTCTCCGACACCAGCAGCACTTTGCAGCAGATCGTCATTGAAAACGACGACAATTCCCGACAACAAAAGACACCTATTCACCCGACTTCTCTGGGTGAGGTAACTCGAGTACTCCGGTACTCCCATGGGTGTTGGCTCTAGAACCCCTTAAGTCTGAAGGGCCTTAATCAAAGTCCTCTCCTAAGTGTCCTTAATCTTTCAATTTCCAACAGCCACTTTCCCTATAGAAGCTAACGGTGATTCGCGGCTGTGTTCTCACACTGCACGCGTCCCCTGTGTAACTAACTTGGGTGGTTCCCTGTGGGTCCTGCGATTGTACAGGCTCTAGGCCTTGTGTCTAGTCAAGTCATAGTTCTTATACCACTTTCTTAATTTATGGTTTAGTACGCCCCTAGGGCTCAACGTATATTGTGCTAATTTACTGTGTGAAATTAAGTGTAACGTATTGGCTTTTACCCCTAGCGTCATAAAGAGACTACCATGGTGTGTTCAGAATAAATACATATATTTTATATATATATCTGGTGTGGTTCTCCTTTCATTTGGTCATTCAAGAGATTATAGACTGGTAAAACAAACTGCTTTACATTCCTTCAAGACTAAGCCTGAAGACTGATCTTCATAGCTACCACTAGGAAAGCTTTCTCTAAGGGGCTGTTTGGACTGGTACAAGGTGCCCACTATAACTAGAGGACAGTATATGCCAGGCCAACTTCTCACATTGGTGTGCAGTGGTTGAGATTCAAACTTGCCTTTGTTTTACCAGATAATCTCAAGTGATTGACTAACTGAAAACCACTAAAGGTGCCTGAGGTACATATAATACCAGTTTAAACTTCAGTACGTTCTACTGAACTTAGAGTTGTGTGTCAAGGGCTTAGAACAACCTTTCTACAACTCAAGAGAGTTTAGTAGGTCACACTAGAGTAGGTAGGTTCATATACCACACCTCATTAGTGATGTCTTCAAGGCCAGAAACCAGTGGGTCCCTGCCAGATGTCAGTACTGTACTGGCATCCATGTTTGACACATTCCTAATCTTAGAATTGAGAGCATTGTGTACTACTAGGAGATTGAAGACAGGCAAAAGTGCCAACACCCAACGCCTCAAGGAGGTACTACTGTTGGATGATCTCAGAAAGGCCTCAGTGCCTGAAGAGGTAGACAGAGTGGGTGGGGCAGCAGATGAGGAAAGGCCCAGTGGTGAGGATGACAAGGACCAGACCTCTGATGCTGACCAGGAAGGTGACCATGACCTTGAACTGGACAATGCAGCTCCTCCTGGGGCCCTCTCTTTGTCCCACCAGGGAGAGTTGGAGGTATGCCTAGAAGGCCCAGATCTCTGTCAGGGGAGTCTTACCATTCTGCTGTAGCTATAGGGACCTCTGTTTCTTCTCATGGAAGGGAATCCTCCCAGGAGAAGAGAGAAAGGCAGATCAAGTATGAGGAAGCCCAGATGAACGACAGAAGGTAGCCTTAGAAAGGGAGTCCTTAGAGCTCCAGAGAGCAAGACAGAATATGGGACTAGAGCCCCATGGTGGCAGCAACTTCCATAGTGGTAGAGAGAGATTTCATGACCATAGGAATTTAACCAAGAATGTCCCTCCTGCACTGGAAAGTGCCTGGAAAGTTCAGAAGGTCACCCAGGAGCAGTGGGTAGCAATCTTGTGGCTCTCCTTTTCAGACAAAGGTAGAGATAAGCTCCTCACTGTCAGAGAAGAGGATGCTGATGATTATACAGTCCCGAAGAGTGCTCTGATTGAAGGGTTTTGCCTAACCACTGAACAATACAGGATAATGTTCAGATATACCCAAAAACCTCAGGACTGGGTTGACTTTGTAGATTGTGCTACTAAGGCTCTGGAGGGCTGATTACTTGTCTGTAAGGTGTATGATTTCACAGGATTGTACAACTTAATTATGAGGGAGCAGATCCTTAATAATTGTCAAAATCATCTGTTACATCAGCATCTAGTGGACTCTGATCTGACCCTCCCCAAGAATTGGTAAAGAAGGCAGACAAATTGGTCAGAACCAGGGTGAAGCAGAAGGTTCAGAACCAAGGTGGTGACCAGAAGAAGCAAGATTCTAAGAACTCTGATAAGGGTAGGGAAAAGGGTAACGACCAGGAGTCTTCTGAAGGTCCCCAAAATCTGCAACTGGTGGGGAGTCCCAATCTTCCAAAGAAAAAGGCCAAAAGAGACTATAGTGTAAAGCTGTAAACAGAAAAAACCATTGGACTAGTGCTTGTAATAGGTCCAAAGATTCAACTCCAGCCACCATTGCCCCTAAGGCAACTGTTCCCCCTAGCTCAGTTCCAGGTGGTGGTACCCAGAATAAGGAGTAGTAGGGTTAACCCTGGGTTCTGAGATGAACTCAGGCTGTACTGATCTGTGATGGAGGCATGGATATGTCCTCCTTTGTTAGTCCTAGTAATCTGGGCAAATACAGACAGCAGCCTTTGATTAATGGAAAAGAGGCTTTGGCATTCAGGGACACAGGGGCAAGTGTCACAATGGTAACACAAGACCTTGTGGCTCCTGAGCAGATCATACTTGGCGAGCTGTACCAAGTGACGAATGCTAGCAATGTCAGAACTTACCATGCCCTGGCAGTTGTTAATTTCTCCTGGGGAAGGGTAACTGGCCTCAAAAAGGTTGTTTAAGTGCAGACCTCCCTGTTGAATCCCTGTACACGTGTTTGCAGTGACTAGGTCACAGGTCAAAATGTCAAAAACTGAACAGGCCCAGGATTCTGGAAGAATGGACCAGGTGCCTTCCAAGAAGAGGAGCAGTAGGGTTAAGGCAGTGCTTTACCCCCGACTCAGAATACAGATCAGTCTCTTGAGGGAGATGATTGTAGTCCTGAAGAAGGAACTGTCCCAGATGAGCTTGAGCCTGATCAGGTTGAGTTCTTAGGGACAGGGGGCCCTTCCAGGGCAGATCTGAGCCAGGAGCAGCTGAGCTGCCCTTATCTTGAACCCCTCAGACAGCAGGCTGCTGCTGAGGCTGCTGGGAATGATAGTGGTACCCATAGGATCTATTGGGATGATGGACTCCTATACTCAGAGAGTAGAGAGCCCAAGCCTGGAGTAGCCAGGAGGTTGGTTATACCTCTGAGGTTTAGGAGCTTCCTATTAATACTAGCCCATGATATTCCCTTAGCAGGTCACCTGGGCCAAAACAAGATTTGGGACAGGATTGTCCCTCACTTTCATTGGCCCCACATGTCTGAAGAAGACTGACCCTGGGCAAAGTACTACACTACCCTCGCGTAGTTTGTGCTACTTCACACTACGCGAATTGCACGTGGCACAGTGCAAACCCTCGTAGCGATCATTTTTTGCTTGCTCGCGGTCCTCAACGTCAAGTCGGCCACTGCGAGCGAGCAAAATGACATCCCGGCGAGACTTTTTCCTTGTTCGCGATCAGCAACATCATGTTGCCAATCACGAGCGTGGTAAATAAACCTCCCGGCGAGATTTTCAATGCGGGGAGGTCAGGTTTCTCATTGTTCGTGATCACGTATGATCGCGACTGCTCGCAATGAGAAATTACCAGTCCTAATTGAGAAAGCTGCCGCTCGAGTAGAAATCTACTCGTGGGGCAGAAAACGACCGCTTGCACTGCGCAAGATGCGGTTTGCACTGATTGCACAGTGCAGATAAGCATCCAGCACTGTGCAATCAGTGCGAACAGCATTTTGCACAGTGCTCTATGCAGTTCGCGTAGCTACGTGTGTCTCGTGTAGTGCAAAGGGCACTTTGTGTAGCTACACTTAGCGCTACTTCGTGAACTACGCCCAGGGTTACTGAAGACACCAAGGCGTTTTGTTGCTCTTGTGTCACTTGTCAAGCCAGGTGGTACAACAAAGCCTCCCCTGATACCACTATCTGTGGTGGGTGTTCCCTTTGAAAGAGTGGGGATTGACATAGTTTGTTCCACGGATCCTCAGACAGCTTCTGGGCACAGATGTGTCCTGGTGGTGGTGGACCATGCCACTAGGTACCCAGAAGCTATTCCACTTAGGACCACCACAGCTCTTGCTGGAGGCAAGGGCCCGCTTGGAGTGTTCTCATGGGTTGGCTTCCATAAGGAGGTAGTTTCAGATACAGGTACTAACTGCATGTCTAGTTACTTGACTGCAATGTGGAAGGACTGTGGAGTGAATTACAAATTCAGCTCACCCTATCACCCACAATGCAATGGTTTAGTTGAAAGTTTCCAAACCAAAAACCACCACTGGGTCTGGGCCCCCAACAGCAAGGCTAAGCCACAAAGTATCAATGAACAAACAGAATGCCAGTACTGTCACCACTACTTATTTTTAGTTTGTCAGACCATAAGAATTGTGCAATATGGTCAAATAACACGTCAAAGTTTTGAATGAATCCACTATTTTATTTTTGAATTTTTTCAAAGCAAGGATATTGGTTATTATTTCACCAATTCATTATGCATTATACAACCTCTTCTCAATATACATATATTTACAAAATATTCACAAGAAAACCATTTACAATATTCACAATTACATTATTGTTAAAACAATCATACCCTCATGCATTCACATCCATACATAACAAAAAGTGTTATCACAAAACCTGGAATCTTTTTTTGATATGACCCTAAAGGAAGGCTTCTTGTTCTCCTTTCTTCACAGCTTATTTGTCCTGATGAGAACTCCGCGACTAGTGTGAGTTCGAAACGCGTAGGCAATCTTTTTCGCCATCTAAAACACAGGAGTAATAGAAAGAAAATCCTTCAAAATTTGTTAATATTGGCGCACTGTGATTATTTAGGATTTGACGTGTTATTTGACCATATTGCACAATTCTTATGGTCTGACAAACTAAAAATAAGTAGTTGAAAGTTTCAACAAAACCTTAAAGGGCATGATCAAGGGTCTCTTAAAAAAGCTTAGGCGCAGATAGGACATCCTTTTGTCCTGCCTTTTGTTTGCATACAGGGAGGTTCCTCAGAAGGGGGTTGGTTACAGCCCTTTTGAACTTCTGTTTGGGCATCCTGTAAGAGGTCCATTGTGTCTGGTGAAGGAGGGATGGGAGTTACCTCTCAAACCCCCTAAACAGGAAATAGTGGACTATGTACTTGGTCACCGCTCCAGGATGGCTGAGTATATGAAAAAGACAACCAAAAACCTTGAGACTAGCCAGGAATTGCAAAAGGCCTGGCATTACCAAAAGGCTGTGCTGACTGTTTACCAGCCAGGGCAGAAATTGTGGGTGTTGGAGCCTGTGGCCCCAGCAGCCCTCTAGGAGAAGTGGAGTGGCCCCCATACAATTGTTGAACAGAAGGGAGAGGTTACCTATTGGTAAACCTTGGAACTCCTGGGAGCCCCCATAAGGTGCTTCATGTCAACAGACTAAAACCATATGTTGACAGGGCAGACATGGGCTTGATCATGGCTACTAATGAGGGACAGGGGGAAGAGAATGATCCACTCCCTGATCTTCTCTCACAGGACCCAGATGATGGGACAGTGAATGGTGTAGCCTTAGCAGGCAGCCTCACGGCCCCGCAGCAAGCTATTGCAGACAGGTGCTCAATCAGTTCAGACAAATGTTCTCCCTGACTCCAAGTCAGACTACCTGGTGCACTCATGAAGTCAATATTGGGGACAGTCTGCCTGTTAAAAATAAGATTTGTAGGCAACCTGACCATGTCAGGGACTGTATCAGGACTGAAGTCCAGAAGATTTTGGATTTGGGAGTTATTGAACCCTCAGATAGCCATTGGGCTAGTCCAGTGGTCTTGGTACCTAAACCTCACACCCAGGGTGGTAAGAGAGAGATGAGGTTTTGTGTAGACTACAGGGGTCTAAATGCAGTCACTAGGACTGATGCCCATCCAATACCCAGAGCACATGAGCTTATAGATACTTTGGCCTCAGCCAAGTTTCTGAGCACATTTGATCTGACAGCTGCCTTCTGGCAGCTTAGACTAGCTGATGATGCAAAGCATAAGACAGCATTTTCTACCCCTAGTGGGTACTACCAGTTTGTGGTGATGCCCTTTGGTTTGAAGAATGCACCTGCCACTTTTCAAAGTGTGGCGAATCACGTCTTAACAGGCCTGGAAGACTATAGAGCAGCATGTCTAGATGATATTGCTGTCTTTAGCTCCACCTGGGAGGATCACCTGGTCCACCTGAGAAATGTTTTGGAAGCCCTGCAGAAAGCAGGCCTAACTATCAAGGCTACTAAGTGCCAGATAGGGCAGAGCCAGGTTGTGTACCTGGGCCACCTTGTAGGTGGAGGACAGGTTCAACCATTGCAGAGTAAAATCCAGACCATCATGGACTGGGTTGCTCCAACTACCCAGACTCAGGTCAGAGCTTTCTTGGGCCTGACTGGGTACTACAGAAGATTTGTCAAGGGGTATGGCTCCATTGTGACACCCCTGAATGACTTAACATCCAAGAGAATGCCAAAGAAAGTTCAGTGGACAGTTAGCTGTCAAAAGGCATTTGATGACCTGAAGAAGGTCATGTGCACTGCTCCCATTCTGCAAAATCCTAACTACTCCAAAGAATTCATTGTCCACACAGATGCATCTGGGGTAGGGGTAGGGCTCTGTTATCACAATTGAATGATGAAGGTCAGGACCAGCCAGTAGCTTTTATTAGCAGAAGGCTGATTCTCAGAGAGAAACATTGGTCAGCTATTGAGAGGGAGACCTTTGCTGTGGTTTGGGCTCTGAAGAAGTTGAGGCCATACTTGTTTGGCACTCACTTCACTGTTCAGGCTGACCATAAGCCCCCTCTCATGGCTAAAACAGATGAAGGCTGAAAACTCCAAACTTTTGAGATGGACCATTTCCTTATAGGTGATGGACTATACAGTGGAACTTAGACCTAGGAGTAATCATAACAATGCAGATGGACTCTCCAGATATTTCCACTTAGAATACAAAGACTCAACTGGTCAAGGTTAGTTTAATGTCCCTGCCTTTGGGGGAGGGGGGTTGTGAAGGAGAGTAGGATCTGCTCTTATGGTTATCACCACTTTTTGCTGATGTTTCACTGTTTTTCAACTTTAGTTTGGCTGGGGTCCTGCTAGCCAGGATCCCAGCCTAGCTGTTTCCTCTCTAAATTGATTCCCAGTTAGGGACTCATAAGGGTACTTCAGTTTGGTTAATGGGGTACCCTTATGAGTCCCTAATATATGGTACCTTAGGTATCAAGGGCATAGGTACCCTAGAGGCCTACCAGGGACTGCAGCATGTATTATGCCACCCCTGGGAAGCCTTCCAAAATGACACCACAGGACTGCTACTGCAGCCTGGGTAAGGTGGTGCATGCAGCCCTTACTTAGATATAGGTTACCTATATCTACCTTAAATCACTGCACATAGAAACCTATCAATCACCCCTGTGGCAGACTCTACCAATTCTGAAGGCAGACTGCTTGGTTTCGTGTGAGAGGGTGCCCATGCATGAACAGGACCCCTCTGCAGCCTTCGGAACCTATTCTCTGGGGCTGTTCTGTGATGCAGCCAGACCATATACTCTTAAGTGCATTATAACCTCACAGTAAATGCTAATTTAGGAATGGCTGCACAGAAACATGTCGTGTTTGGTGTCAAACACTTTGGAATCCTACCCCCCAAACCAGTCCTGGCAGCAGGGGTAGAAGTCCTCCCTTCTAGACATGTCCACACCGGTATACCCTGTAGCAAGTTTAAAGAGCCATGGCATCACAAAATGGATGCTGCAGCCACAGAGACAAGTTTGGCCTCCTGCTGCTGGACGAAACTCCTCAAAAGGGGGTGGTGATGGACAGAGTATCTGAATTAAGCAGAACACTCCTACCCAGTCAAAAGATCAGGGCTTGATCCATCACCGTTTTTTAGCTCACTGCACCATCCCAGTTCAGAACCTGGCTACATGCAAATTAGTCTGACCCTGGCCCAGTGCATCATGGGAACAGGGCAGACCAAACTACCAAGCCAATTCTTTCCTGGAAAGGAAACAAGCTTCCGGGGACCGGTTTCTGGCATTACAGCCGTCTTCAGCAGGGGAGGCGGGGAGGCCTGGACAATAGGTTTCCAGTGAGAGGGATGTGTAACCACCTCCCAGAGAGGCTTTAGTGTATTGGGGCTGGGTGGGTGCACTCTGAGAGTGCATTGGTCTGCACTGGGGGCACATTTGGTGTCGCTGTGCATAGCCCAGTTCAAACCGGTTGCAGTGGCTACCAGCCCCTGCTCTGGTGCAAAACGGAACTAAGGAAATCGGTGTAGCCACCCCTCTTTCCAAACCCTCCCATAGGTGGGTCCCCAGAGTATGTCCAACCCCTTTCTTGGGTATAAGAAAGGAACCCCTGGCTACAGGACTTTAGATTACACCTGAACAAAACCCAGCTACAGAAATCCTTGAACATAGACGAGCTACACGACTAGATGACTTAAGAATCTCCCTTGGAGTAAAGGAGTTACTCCCCTGCTTGGCAGGCACCAAAGACGCATCTGACCGGTCTGCATCGCCGAAGCTCCTGCTGGACGCAGAAGACTGTGCAACACCGGGGGTGGATTTACAGACTTTCCTGAGGCCAAACCAAGTCCCCAGCAAAGCTGAAACGCGTAGCCCGCGCCCTCCTGGGTACCGTGGAACCGGAACCCCTGGACACATTGCACATTTGCAAGTGCATTAGCTTCCTAGCAAATCTAGAGGCTGTGCATTGGGTTAATCATAACCCAGACCCCGAGCACCTTTTGCACCAAAAGATTGTGGACCTACACTCCACGAGTGGTCCATGAGCCTGCTCTTTGCATTTCCGCTCGAGGTACCTTCGCGATCCCTGGTTTATTGAACGGTGGGTCCCTGAGAAGGCAACATTGAATTTTCATGGATTTACCTGGTTGCTCCAGATGTGCCCTGACTCTCCACCACTTGGTGAGTCCCTCGGACGTTGCTAGTTTGCACCAAAGCATTTCTTCAGTTTCTGCATGGGTTGATGTTGTCAAGGCTTGTTGGGTCCGATCCGGTCACCGACACCGCAGCACTTGACATCCTTTGTGGAACAGCTCGAATCCAGCTCCTGATCATCGTCAAAGCCTCCTGGTCCTCGTGGCTTCAGAGTCAAGCTTCACCTCTTCAACCTGAAATCACCCGACATTGGTGGGCATATGACTATTGTCCTCCTGGTCACTGGCAAGTGACCCAGACTCTCTCCCCTCTGCTTCTTTCAGGTCCTTCTCATCTTCGATCCAGACTTGGATCACACCGGACACTTTCCTCTTCGAATGCGGCAGCACTTTGCAGCAGATCGCCATTGAAACCGACGGCGGTTCCCGACACCAAAAGACACATATGCACCCGCTTCCCTGTGTGAGGTACTCGAGTACTCCAGTGCTCCTGTGGGTGTTGGCTCTGGAACCCCTTAAGTCTAAAGGGGTTTGCTCAAAGTCCTCTCCCAAGTGCCCTTAATCTTTACATTTCCAACCGCAACTTTCCCCATAGAAGCTAACGGAGATTCACAGCTGTGTTCTCACACTGCACGCATCCCCTGTGGGTCCCCTGTGTCACTACCTTGGGTGGCTCTTTGTGGGCCCTTCGATTCTATAGGCTCTAGGCCTTGTGTCTAGTCAAGTCGTGGTTCTTATACAACTTTCTTAATATATGGTTTGATACGCCCCTAGGGCTCAACGTATATAGTGCTAATTTACTGTGTGATATTAAGTGTAACATATGCGCTTTTACGTATAGCCTCATAAAGAGACTAGTAGGGTGTGTTTAGAATAAATACATATATTTTATATATATATACGTGGTGTGGTTCTCTTTTCATTTGGTCATTCAAGAGATTATAGACTGATAAAACAAACTGCTTTACATTCCTTCAAGACTTATCCTGAAGGCTGCTCTCCGTAGCTACCACTAGGATAGATTTCAATAAAGGTTGTCTTTAACTTATCACCTCTAAGGGGCTGTTTGGACCGGTACAAGGTGACCACTATAACTAGTGGACATGGCATATTTTAGGCCAACTTCTCACAAAAAGAAAATATGAAGAGATTCAGTTAGAAGAAATGAAGGGAAAATTATATGATAGAATGAAAGACTTGAAGAATAAAGATGAAAACAAGAGAAAGAGAATGAGATAAGTTAAAGCTGGCATCTGATTGGGATGGGTGATTCTGTGATGGCTCAAAAATGCCACCAGAGAGGGGATTGATGGAGCAAGAACTCGAAGAAAAAAGACTTGCTTGAAAGCAATCCTCTCATTTAACTTCTAATATTGTATTAGCCACGTATGGTGTAAATTAATATGCACAACATTGAATATAAAAGACAGAGAAGCTTGCCTATGAGTTTTGCTAATAAGTAACTCGAGCTAAATTCTAAAATGGCTGCTAACAGGAAATTTGTATTGCGCATGCATCAACTGTACCTATGCAGTATGACAAGCTGTCGCTTGGAGGGAATTTCTTTATGGCTCCTTGGAAGCTCACATGCTTAGCATCTGCTTTGCTGAAACTAACACAAGCTATTTTACTAATGCTAATGATGGGACAGCATTAATAAAGAAATAGGATTACAGTAGAGATAGGTGGTATACAGTGAAACCACTTATTTTTTAAATGAACATTTGTCTTTTTGACTCTTTTATTAGTGCGTATTTTGGGCCTCTCATATGAGTCTAGACTCTGTTAACCACCTGACCTCTGCACATGCGTGGTGTGCCTGAGCCGGAAGAAGTGATGTGACTCTTGAACACAGACAAAAAAACTCAAAAGATACATACCCTGGAAACCAGTACCAAAGTCCTCTGGATGAATAGAAATACATGAGAAAATATACACTTCTTTCTAATATGATGTGAATATGGGTGAGCATAAAGTTTGGTGAATAAAAATTAAGGGGTTGGATCTTTTGACAATGGACTGAAAGACTAACTTGAAAAATAAGTATGGTGTGATGATCATCCCCCCTTGCCTGTCCAATCAGAGTTAGTAGTTTCCCAATATTGAAACAGTAATGGGTGGTACATGACTACCAAAGAGTATAATTAAGGTAGTTTTTAACTAGCTAGAGAGCATGAGACAGAGATGCTGTCTGAGTGTACCAGAAACGAAGATTTGCTGAATGCTGCAGACTTCAAGATGCAGTCGGAGTGACGAGAGAAGCTGATGAAGAATCGAATGCAGAACAATTTATCTTAAATTAATTTACTTAGAAAAAGATTGCAGAAGAATCTTGAGGAGGAAGAGAGTGTTAGAGAGGGGTGCTATGCAAGCGTCAGTGGTAGAGAGGTCATCTATCCTGTCCTGATTCCTGTCCTGAAGCCTTTGTCACCTGATATTTCCCAGGGGACCCTTCACAGCTCCTTGGCCAGGGAGTTGGTTTTCACACTATCCTTGGTAACTATATTTCTGTGTAAAGTGCCAATGTTCTTTTCTCTATATCCTGTCCTTTCTGAGCATGTCATTGCAAGATATAATGTATAACTTTAATGATTGATTAATTGAATCTTCCTTCCTATCGGTGACGGAGACTGTACAGTACTTTGAAAGAGGTTCACATGAAATTAATTTAGATAAAGATTTAAAATATTTCCTGAGTCTGTGGTCATCTCATAAATGTAAGAAGATTATTTTATGTCATTTCACCCTCAACTAGTTGAAATAATGGTCCATTGACCAGAGGACAGAACTTTTTGATCAGTGAAAGATTAGTTGAGAATAAGAGGTGACTAATCTTGAAATGGTAGAAAATCATAATCTTTGACTCCAGCGGTTTATTGCCAGGTCGTGTGAGTGTGTTTTATGGGCCCAGGTGAGTATATGGTATTGGAGTAACTGTTGTTGGTGAGCCGCTGAATCACAGGCACATGCGTAGTTCAGGCAAACATGGTACAGCTGGCGGGGAACCGGCACACTTGGCTCTGCCCGCGTTGTTAAGGCTGTTTCCCAATCTGAATGGTACACGTTCTTTGCATATTAACCCTCTGCTTTACCATGAATCAAAACTAGGCAAACCTCCAAACTCTCCATTGGAAGAACATTAATCAGATCTTCGGAGTTATCTTGACATGTATATTTGCTGCCTGAAAATTTCTGAATTCCAGGAACTTGGCAGCGGGTGCTTTTAAAACCATTCAATACTTGCAAACATGACACCCCACCTGAAGTCAGCGCCTGGTGTCGTCTCACTGGTCTCACCACCATTGAGCCTGGCCTGGGGCGTAGGATTCCAGACATGCCTTTCTCCAAGACTACATAGTGGACTCTCATGCAGTTACATACATGCTGAATTATGATGCACTATGCCAGTTATTTCTGTCTTGCTTCATCACTCAGTTTTAAACTGCTTAAGTTGCTCCACCTTTTGACATTATATGAAACAGAATTGTTAGCTCTCAATCCTTTATAAAAAATGTCATTAAAGAGCAATGCTAGAATTCTGCCAATTGTAATTTTGCATTTTAGCCTTTTCATTTGTATGATTATATATAAGAATGGAGGCCTTGGAACTTAAAAAATCAAAAAGATTGGAAAGCTCTGACTTGATAGCGCCACTTATGTGATCAAAAAAAGAAAGAATTTTAAGAAGCATCAGTGGAGAGGGTCTATGCCTTTGATTGCATGTTATTTATTCTAACTAAAGCATTTTACTGGACAGAAGTTGTCTTTCCTCTGAAACAGAGAGCTTGTAATACACATTATGCCTTGTTGGAAAGCTTAGGCTCATTATAGCAGGCCCGAATGCGATAAGATGACAAGACAATGATGTCATGTGTCAGACGCACAAATCTGATCTGTCATTATGACAAACTATGACACAGTAGGCCTGACTTATTTACTGCAAAACTCACATGTTTAATAGTCCTGCGAGGGTGGATTGTTTTTACAGTGTAGTAAAGCCTGTACACAAGCATTTTGGTGCATGGAATCTCACTTAGTTCTAAAGTAGGCAAGGATTAAGGTGTAGGTGACCCATTTGAGCACAAAGCAGGAAGTAGAAGATTGCACTGTAAGAATCCCTGTTATGTCCACTTAAGCGTAGGTGAACATTTCTTTGCCAACTGTAATTTACCGGATGGCTGGTCTGTGGTTAAGTTTATGCTCAATGCAGTAGGCCTTAAAGGGCTAAGGTGAGAAGCCAATGATAAAGGATCTAGGCCTTTTTGTTTTATTGGGAAAAGTTGTCAGATGCCAAAGGTCTGATCGTTTATTACAAAAAATTACAGCATAGGTAAATGGAAGGGCTCATTTACAGTGCCAAACACATTAAGCCAATAGGCGTTTATAGTCTAAGGGGCTTATTATGACTATGGTGGTCCCATAGCCACTTTGGCAGTGGGGGCACTGCTGCAACGGTGGCCTGACCACCCTATTACAAATTTGGCGGGTAGACCGCAAAGGACAGCTGCGGCTGCCTGGGATCCATGATCCCTTTGTGGTGTTGCAGCGATGTGTGCCGCACCACTAAGCATATTACGAGCTTACTCACCACCCTCCTTTTCATAGCAGTGAGCCCGCCATGACAAGAGTGGGGATGAGGAAACTAAGGAGGCCCTATAGGATCCACCATTGCCTCTGGGCCAGAGCTGGAAGATGGGGGGAACATGTTGTGACCCCCTGTATGCATGCACTACCAGTTCTTGCACACAGGGATTTCTTGACATGGTGCTGTCCATGCCGTGCAGGAACGTGCTTTGGCGGTTTCACGGCAGTGCCTTTCTAAGGTTCACGTATGAGCCTTAGAAAGTCACTGCACTGGGACCACCAGACCAGGAATGTACTCCTAATCTGACAGGCGATATGAGGATGAGTTTGGCAGTCTCCCAGCATGGAAGCCCGCTGGGAGACCCCCTCTTTCCAAACCCTCCCATAGGTGGGTCCCTAGAGTATGTCCAAATCCTTCTTTGGGTAGAAGAAAGGAACCTCTGGCTACAGGACTTTAGATCACACCTGGACGAATCTCTGCTGCAGAAATCCTAGAACGTTTACGAGCTACACGACTAGATGACTTAAGAATCTCCCTTGGAGTAAAGGAGTTACTCCCCTGCTTGGCAGGCACCAAAGACTTATCTTACCGATCTGCATCTCCGAAACTCCCGCTGGACTCAGAAGACTTTGGAAAACCAGGGGTGGATTTCCAGACTTTCCTGAGGCCAAACCATGTCCCCAGCAAAGCTGAGACCCCTTGCCCTCGCGTGTACCGTGGAACCAGAACCACTGGACACCTCGCACATTTGCAAGTGCATCAGCTTCCCGACAACTCTCGAGGCTGTGCATTGGGTTAATCATTGCCCAAGCCCCCAGCACTTTTTGCACTGAAGATTGTGGACCTACAGTCCACGAGTGGTCCATGAGCCTCCTCTTTGCATTTCTGCTCATGGTACCTTCGCGATCCCTGGTCCATTGACTGGTGGGTCCCTGAGAAGAGATATTTGGCTCTTCAAAGATTTACCTGGTTGCTCCAGATGTGCCCTGACTCTCCACCACTTGGTGAGTCCCTCGTACCTTGCATTTCTTCACTTTCTGCATGGGTTGCTGTTGCCAAGGCTTGTTGGGTCCGACCCGGTCACCGACACCGCAGCACTCTACATACTTTGTGGAACAACTCAAATCCACCTCCTGGTCCTCGTGGCTGCAGAGTAAATCTTCACCTCTTCAACCTGAAATCACCCAACATCTGCAGCATTCGACTATCGTCCCCCTGGTCACTGGCAAGAGACCCAGACTCTGTCCCCTCTGCTTTCAGGTCCTTCTCATCTTCAGTCCAGGCTTGGATCACACCGGACACTTTCATCTTCGACTGTGGCAGCACTTTGCAGCAGATCGGCAATGAAACCGACGACGTCCTGACACCAAAAGACACCTATGCACCGGCTTCCCTGGGTGAGGTAAATCGAGTACTCCGGTGCTCCCTTGGGTGTTGGCTCTAGAACCCCTTCAGTCTAAAGGGGTTTGCCCAAAGTCATCTCCTAAGTGTCCTTAATCTTTACATTTCCAACTGCAACATTCCCCATAGAAGCTAACAGTGATTCACAGCTGTGTTCTCACACTGCACGCGTCCCCCATGGGTCCCCTGTGTCGCTACCTTGGGTGGTTCCTTGTCGGCCCAGCGATTCTACAGGCTCTAGGCCTTGTGTTTAGTTAAGTTGTGGATCTTATACCACTTTCTTAATATATGGTTTGGTACGCCCCTAGGGCTCAACGTATATTGTGCTAATTTACTGTGTGATATTAAGTGTAATGTATGTGCTTTTACCTCTAACCTCATAAAGACACTAGTAGGGTGTGTTTAGAAAAAATACATATATTTTATATATATACCTGATGTGGTTCTCCTTTCATTTGGTCATTCAAGAGATTATAGACTGGTAAAACAAACTGTTTTACATTCCTTCAAGACTTAGCCTGAAGGCTGCTCTCCATAGCTACCACAAGAATAGCTTTCAATAAAGGTTGTCTTTTATCTATCACCTCTGCTGGGCTGTTTGGACCGGGACAAGGTGACCACTATAACCAGTGGACATGGCATATTCTAGGCCAATTTCTTACAAAAAGAAAATATGAAGAGATTCAGTTAGAAGAAAGGAAGGAACAATTATATGATAGAATGAAAGACTTGAAGAATAAAGATGAGAACAAGAGAAAGAAAATTAGATATGTTAAAGTTGCCATCTGATTGGGATGGGTGATTCTGTGATGGCTCAAAAATGCCATCAGATAGGGGATTGATGGAGCAAGAACTCGAAGAAAAATGACTTGCTTGGAAGCAATCCTCTCATTTAACTTCTAATATTGTATTAACCATGTATTGTGTAAATTAATATGCACAACATTGAATATAAAAGACAGAGAAGCTTGCCTATGTGTTTTACTAATAAGTAACTCGAGCAAAATTCTAAAATGGCTGCTAACGGGAAATTTTTATTTTGCATGCATCAACTGTACCTATGCAGTATGACAAGCTGTCGCTTGGAGGGAATTTCTTGTGCCTGCGCACAGGCTATTAACCCCTTCGACGCTCATGACGAGCTGGGCTCGTCATGAGGTAGCCTCCTCGCACGCTCATGACGAGCCCAGCTCGTCATGTAAAGTGCGCTTTTGAAAAAGTCAGCGCAGGAGCAGAATATCGACCGCACGCATGCGGTTAAGATGGCTGCTTGGAAGCTCACATGCTTAGCATCTGCTTTGCTGAACTAACACAAGCTATTTTACTAATGCTAATGAGGGGACAGCATTAATAAATAAATAGGATTACAGTAGAGATAGGTGATATACAGTGAAACCATTTATTTTGTAAATGAACATTTGTCTTTTTGACTCTTTTATTATTGCTTATTGTGGGCCTCTCGTATGAGTCTAGACTCTGTTAACCACCTGAAAATTTCTGAATTCCAGGAACGTGGTAGCAGGTGCTTTTAAAACCATAAAATACTTGCAAACATGACACCCCACCTGAAGTCAGCACCTGGTGTGGTCTCATTGGTCTCACCACCCTTGAGCCAGGCCTGGGGCATGGGATTCCAGAAATGCCTTTCTCCAAGACTACATAGTGGGCTTTCATGCAGTAACATACATGCTGAATTATGATGCATTATGCCAGTTATTTCTGTTTTGCTTCATCACTGAGTTTTAAAATGCTTAAGTTGCTCCACCTTTTGACATTATATGAAACAGAACTGCTAGATCTCAATCCTTTATGAAAATGTCATAAAAGAGCAATGCTAGAATTCTGCCAATTGTAATTTTGCATTTTAGCCTTTTAATTTGTATGATTATATATAAGAATGGTGGAGGCCTTGGAACTTAAAAAATCAAAAAGATTGGAAAGCTCTGACTTGATAGCGCCACTTATGTGATCAACAAAAGAAAGAATTTTAAGAAGCAGCAGTGGAGAGGGCCTATGCCTTTGATTGCATGTTATTTATTCTAACTAAAGCATTTGACTGGACAGAAGTTGTCTTTCCTCTGAAACAGAGTGCTCGTAATACACATTATGCCTTGTTGGAAAGCTTAGGCTCATTATAGTAGGCCCAAATGCGATAAGATGACAAGACAATGATGCCATGTGTCAGATGCCACAAATCTGATCTGTCATTATGACAAACTATGACAAAGTAGGCCTGACTTACTTACTGCAAAACTCACATGTTTAATAGTCCCGGGAGGGTGGATTGTTTTTACACTGTAGTAAAGCCTGTACACAAGCATTTTGGTGCATGGAATCTCACTTAGTTCTAAAGTAGGCAAGGATTAAGGTGTAGGTGACCCATTTGAGCAAAAAGCAGGAAGTAGAAGATTGCACTGTAAGAATCCCTGTCATGTCCACTTAAGCGTAGGTGAATATTTTTTTACCAACTGTAATTTACTTGATGGCTGGTCTGTGGTTAAGCTTATGCTCAATGCAGTAGGCCTTAATGGGCTAAGGTGAGAAGCCAATGATAAAGGATCTAGGCCTTTTTGTTTTATTGGGAAAAGTTGTCAGATGCCAAAGTTCTGATCTGTTTAGTACAAAAAGTTACAGAAAAGGTCAATGGAAGGGCTCATCTACAGTGCCAAACACATTAAGCCAATTGGAGTTTATAGTCTAAGGGGCTTATTATGAATATGGCGGTCCCATAGCCACGATGGCAGTGGGGGCACTGCTGCAATGGTGGTCTGACCACCCTATTACGAGTTTGGCGGGCAGACCGCAAAGGACAGCTGCAGCTGCCGGGGATCCTTGATCCCTCTGTGGTGTTGCAGCGGTGTGGGCTGCACCACTAAGCATATTATGAGTTTACTCACCACCCTCCTTTTCATAGCAGTGAGCCCGCCATGACAAGGGTGGGGATGAGGAAACTAAGGAGGCCCTACAGGATCACCTGTTGCCTCTGGGCCAGAGCTGCATGCAGGAGGGCACATGTTGTGACCCCCTGTATGCATGCACTACCAGTTCTTGTACACAGGGATTGCTTGACATGGTGCTGCCCATGCCGTGCAGGAACGTGCTTTGGCGGTCTCACCGCGGTGCCTTTCTAAGGTACAAGTATGAGCCTTAGAAAGTCACTGCAGTTGGACCACCAGACCAGGAATGTACTCCTTATCTGACAGGCGATGTGAGGATGAGTTTGGCTGTCTCCCAGCGTGGCAGCCCGCTGGGAGACCGCCAAACACGTAATTAGGCCCTAAATGTTTTTACCCTGTATTAAATCTTGTAGACAGTTATTGTTTTGCACCTTATATCTCACAGATGCAGTAGTAGGCAAGGGTTTTGGTGTTGGGTACCAAGTTTGGTAAGCCCTGTGGATAGAATATATATGCATATATCAAGGGAACATGCAACATGGTAATCCTTGTTAAGTACACTAAGGAAGATTTGTATATTGTTTTGTCAGCTGTGTAAGAAAATAGGATCTGCTTTTATGGTAACCCCCACTTTTTGCTGGTGTCATAACTGTTTTCTGTCTAGTCTGACCGGGATTCTGCTAATCAATACCCCACTCACTGTGTTTCCTGCCTAAATTGGCTATGGTTTGTAACTGGTACATTCCTAATTGGCTACTGGGGCGCCCCAGTTATGTTATGTTATGTTATCCGGATTTATTAAGCGCACAGATGCCCCAGCGAAGGGGCGTCCTGGCGCTAGTACAGAACATAAAAACCGGACAAGGTGAGAGACAGAACACAACACAGCAGAACTAAGGGGCTAAGGGGAAGAGAAAGGTTTTGACAGCCTTCCTAAAGGTAAGGTGCCCATCAATAGCACGAATATGGACAGGCAGGGAATTCCATAATTTGGCAGCAAGAACTCGAAAAGAGCGTCCGCCAATCCTATTTCTCTTAAAGCGGGGCACTATGGTAAGGTGGAGAGCAGAGGACCTCAGAGAGCGAGCTGGAACATAAGGGGAAATAAGATGCTCCAGGATCTGAGGGGATGACAATTTAAGAATTTTAAATGTCAAGGTCAATGATTTAAACTTTATCCCCTGTGCCACCGGGAGCCGGTGGAGATTATAAATGGATTTCCTAGCTGAACAAAATTTGGGTAAGCCAACCAGAGCCCTGGCGGCAGCGTTCTGGACACGTTGGAGACGGGAGAGTTCAGCCTGATTGACTCCAAGAAAAAGAGAGCTAGCATAGTCTAATTTAGACAGTATCATGGCTTGCACAATGAGTTGGCGAGTGGGAGCGTCAAAATATTTAAAGGTGGACCGAAGCTGACGTAAAATCCCAAAACATGCTGCTGCAGTCTTTTTAGTATGGGTGGAAAAACTCAATTGTGAGTCAAACCATACCCCAAGGTTTTTAACTTCAGCAACGGGGGTAGGAGTAGGACCGAGCTCATGCGGCCACCAGTTATTGCCCCACAAATGTGATTGCTTCCCCGCAATAAGCACCTCAGTTTTCTTGGCGTTTAATTGAAGGAAATTGTCATTCATCCAGTGGGCCACGGATATAAGTCCCTCACGGAACTTGACTGCCTCAAGATCGGGAGCCCCATTAATAGCAACCGCCAGCTGAGTGTCGTCTGCGTAGGATACGATGGAAAGGTTCCCACGCATGGCGACATCAGCTAGCAGCTGAACATAAAGATTAAATAAAGTGGGGCTAAGAGGCGATCCCTGTGGTACTCCCTGGGCAATCGCATGTGGTTTGGATTCGAAAGGGGGGGTGGTAACCCTGAAGGAGCGACCAGATAAAAAAGATCTGAACCATTCAAGAGCGATATTATCCACCCCGGCTTCAACCAGGCGTTGGAGTAAAATGTCATGGGAGACAGTGTCAAAGGCGGCACTTAGGTCAAGAAGCACCAGTGCCGCCGTATGACCTGAATCCACCAACATGCGAAGATGTTCAGCCATATACAGGAGCGCGGTCTCAGTGCTGTGACCGGGCCTAAATCCATTCTGCGAAGGATCTAAAATATTCGCAGAATGGAGATGGTTAGCTAAGGTGGTGTTAACATGGGCCTCAGTCAGTTTAGCAGCCCACGGGAGGAGAGAAATGGGGCAATAGTTTTCCGCCTTATTAGGGTCTAAAGCAGGTTTTTTAAAAATAGGAATTACCTGTGCCTGTTTCCAGGCACAGGGAACAGAGCCTGAAGACAGGGACAGATTAATAAGCTTACAAAGCGGTGGAAGGCAGAGGGAGGGAGATTCGCGAGATTGAGAAGGCCGCAAAGGGTCTTTAGGAGAGCCTGACTTCACTCGAATAACGAGTTTGTTGAACTCCTCCTTAGAAAGCTCCGGAAAATGGGATAGTGTGGAGGAAGTTTTCGAAGTGGCTGTGTAGTACTGCCGAGAACCTGAGGGGCTGGGAAAAGCTCGATAGATTCCTTCCACTTTACTAACAAAAAAGGCAGCTAAGTCTTCACAATGGGAGGAAGAACAAATCTCAGCGGTATCAGTTCTACAGGTAGTGAGCTCTTTCAGTGCTTTAAAAATAAGTTTAGTAGGATTGGTACTAGCACTGAACTCACGGGAAAAGTAGGAGGTCGGGGCCCTACAGATGGCTCTGTGGTACTTCTTAATGGTGGCTAGGTACAAAGCTTTCCTGACCGGATCGTATGCCTTACGCCAGACTCTTTCGGCTAGTTTACAGGATTTTTTTAGAAGCCGAAGAGAGTCATCATACCAAGGGCTGGAGTGGGAGCGCTGTTGTTTAGTCAAGGTAGCAGGAATAAGCTTGTTCAATGCATTGGTGATCCAGTTGCAATAGAGATCGTAACCCGATTCTACATCAAAAAAAGGGGCCAAGGGGACCTCGCTCAGAAGCTGATGGAAACCGTGGAGTTTCAGTTTTTTCCACGGGCGCCTAAGAATGGTAGGAGTAGGGGCAACTACAAGAGGATCTTCAAGTAAGATATGGCATTCAATAAGGTGGTGATCTGTCCTGGCCATAGGTCTAGGGGGCAGGACTTTGGCCGATGTAAGGGAGGTGAAAAAAGGATCAAGGATGTGGCCACCTATATGTGTGTTATGACGAACTAGTTGAAAAAGTTGAAGAGCCTCGAGGTCAGCACAAGTACTACTGGCCGCTGAGGGACCAGGGGAGTCAAAATGGAGATTGAGATCTCCAATTATATTGAAGTTGGCAGTTTTCAGAGCCAGAGAGCCTACTACATCGGGAAGGGCGGCTCTAAAAGCAGCATCAGGGCCCGGAGGCCGATAAATGAGTAAGCCAGAAAAAGCAAAATGCGGATTAACAGAGACTGAAAAATAAGCACTTTCACATCCCGCGATATCCATGGTCTTCCATGTACATGAATAACTGGTTTTAATGGCGGCTGCAATACCACCCCCTCTGGAGTCACGATTGAGCGTGTAGATAGTATAGTCCGGAGGGAGTGCTAAGTTAATGACAGCCGAGGCGTCATTGTGAAGCCAAGTCTCAGACATAAAAAGAATATCGGGAGCTTCATCAAGTAAATCATGAACATCAAGATGGTGCTTGACCAAAGATCTAACATTAAGATGGTATATCTTAAGTAATGTAGGATCTGGTGACTTACGAGGAGCAGATTTGTGAGTAAAAATCGGGGTAGGTATGGGAAACGTAAAAGCGCAGTCGGGACATCTAAAAGGGCCACACATAGGATGGAGATGTATCTCGGAGCAAGGGGGAAGAGTAAAACGAAGGTGAAGTAAGTCTGCTCTAGAATACATGCCTAATGAAAGCTAAAAACAAAACAGGCATACGTACCAACCAACGTACAGAGCCCTGCCCTAGCGCTTCCTTAGCGCTGACGGGCGCAGACGGGCAGGACTCTGGCGCGACTCAGGCGCTGTGAAGGCGCGACCCGCTGCGCGTCACCGCTGCGCGCTGAGGCAGAGTTTAAGTAGGGCGGGCGGAGGAGGGCCGCAAGGCTAGAGCGCTCGGTCCGGCGCCTCTAGACGGCGCGTCCTCACCCAAGATGGCGCCTATTAAACTACCGGCGAGCTAAGAGCCCACAGAACCCAGACCCGCAAAGTAGCGGTGTAGGAGCCAATTATGGTGCAAGTGGGGGCCAGGAGTCCCTATTAAAATCAGGGTACAAGAAAAATAAAATGAAACAAAATAGAAAAGCGGTAAGTTTAAAAAGCGCAAAGCGCTATGCAGCAAAGTGTTGCAGCGTGTGAGTCTCAGCCACGCTGTTTGTCCAGTAGAGAGTTCTGTCAAGCAAGGCGAAGACCAGCCTTAAGTAGGGCGGGCGGAGGAGGGCCGCAAGGCTAGAGCGCTCGGTCCGGCGCCTCTAGACGGCGCGTCCTCACCCAAGATGGCGCCTATTAAACTACCGGCGAGCTAAGAGCCCACAGAACCCAGACCCGCAAAGTAGCGGTGTAGGAGCCAATTATGGTGCAAGTGGGGGCCAGGAGTCCCTATTAAAATCAGGGTACAAGAAAAATAAAATGAAACAAAATAGAAAAGCGGTAAGTTTAAAAAGCGCAAAGTGCTATGCAGCAAAGTGTTGCAGCGTGTGAGTCTCAGCCACGCTGTTTGTCCAGTAGAGAGTTCTGTCAAGCAAGGCGAAGACCAGCCTTAAGTAGGGCGGGCGGAGGAGGGCCGCAAGGCTAGAGCGCTCGGTCCGGCGCCTCTAGACGGCGCGTCCTCACCCAAGATGGCGCCTATTAAACTACCGGCGAGCTAAGAGCCCACAGAACCCAGACCCGCAAAGTAGCGGTGTAGGAGCCAATTATGGTGCAAGTGGGGGCCAGGAGTCCCTATTAAAATCAGGGTACAAGAAAAATAAAATGAAACAAAATAGAAAAGCGGTAAGTTTAAAAAGCGCAAAGCGCTATGCAGCAAAGTGTTGCAGCGTGTGAGTCTCAGCCACGCTGTTTGTCCAGTAGAGAGTTCTGTCAAGCAAGGCAAAGACCAGCCTTAAGTAGGGCGGGCGGAGGAGGGCCGCAAGGCTAGAGCGCTCGGTCCGGCGCCTCTAGACGGCGCGTCCTCACCCAAGATGGCGCCTATTAAACTACCGGCGAGCTAAGAGCCCACAGAACCCAGACCCGCAAAGTAGTGGTGTAGGAGCCAATTATGGTGCAATTGGGGGCCAGGAGTCCCTATTAAAATCAGGGTACAAGAAAAATAAAATGAAACAAAATAGAAAAGCGGTAAGTTTAAAAAGCGCAAAGCGCTATGCAGCAAAGTGTTGCAGCGTGTGAGTCTCAGCCACGCTGTTTGTCTAGTAGAGAGTTCTGGCAAGCAAGGCGAAGACCAGCCTTAAGTAGGGCGGGCGGAGGAGGGCCGCAAGGCTAGAGCGCTCGGTCTGGCGCCTCTAGACGGCGCGTCCTCACCCAAGATGGCGCCTATTAAACTACCGGCGAGCTAAGAGCCCACAGAACCCAGACCCGCAAAGTAGCGGTGTAGGAGCCAATTATGGTGCAAGTGGGGGCCAGGAGTCCCTATTAAAATCAAGGTACAAGAAAAATAAAATGAAACAAAATAGAAAAGCGGTAAGTTTAAAAAGCGCAAAGCGCTATGCAGCAAAGTGTTGCAGCGTGTGAGTCTCAGCCACGCTGTTTGTCCAGTAGAGAGTTCCAGTAAATCCCTAGTCTTTGGAACTGAGGTACCTAGGGCACGGGTACCCCACTGGTCCCCTGTGGGATGCAGCATGGATTATGCCACCCTTGAGGGATCCTCCAAACTATGACTACAGGCCTGCCATTGCAGCCTGTGTGAGTTGGTGCGTGCACCTCTCACAAAAGATGTTTACTTATACCTAATGTCACTGCACTTGGAACCTATAAGACACCCCTCTAGCAGGCCTTTCAGTCCTAAAGGCAGGGTGCTCAGTTACGAGTATGAGGGTGGCCCTGCATGAGCAGTTCATTCTCTGAGCTCTTTAAGTTAATCAGCCGTTACAATATAGAGAGGCACCATCTCTGAACTGGCTGGAACGAACCTGGGAATATTTGGTATCAGTCATGTTGGAATCATACCCCTACACCGTATCCGGTGTTGGAGGTAGGATTCTACCCACAGTACGGTCCATCTGGGGATCCCTCCATGCTCTCACAACCGATCGTACAGAGCCTGACAGCAACTAAGGGCTGCTGCCGACCCCCGACACGATTCTGCCCTCCTGCTGCTGGGCCCTGCCGGAGCAGGGGAAGGTAGGACAATGGATTTCCTGTCACAGGTAGGTGTGCCCACCTCCCAGCTCCCAGACAGTATTTAGTGTATTAGACCAGGGTGGGGGTGCTTGCCAGTACCACATAGTCTCCTGGAAAGGCACATTTGGTTCCCTCCTTGCATACTCCAGATCAAACCAGATCAGGAAGTCATTGGCCCCCCGCTTTGGTGCGAAACCGGAGAAAGGGCATGGGAGTATCCTCCCCAAGGTTCAACATCTCCTCTGGGAGGGACGCCTGAATCGTCCCAACACTCACCTTAAGGGTACTTATGGGCTCACCTGTGGGCGGGTCCCTAGATTCGTCGCGGGATTCGATTCAGCTCCAACTCCACTTCTACTTTGACCGACTGGGTACTCGCCCTGGACACCGAGACCGCACCTGGGAAGATCCCTGCTGCTCTAGATTCCTCATCCTGCAACCACACTCAAACGTTCATGCCCTTGCTCCATACAGGTCCATGCAAGACCTGTGGACAGCAAAGAGAAACAGAAGAAATCCCCTTCGCGGAGAAGGAGTCATTCCCCTGCATCCACGGCACCACAAAACAGCTGACAAGTTTGCTTATCCTGGACTCCCATGGACTACACAAGGCTCAGTTACACTGGTGGTGGTTACAGCACTCCCTCGATGCCTGATCTGACCTCTCATCGAAGTTTGAGGCCAGTGTCATTCACTGGGGTCTCTACAACTGAACACCTGTGCACCGTGTCGCTACATCGCTTCATAGCACGGCAACTGCATCGGTTGTCTTGAACGTCTCGTGCCAACCGAGTCAGACGCATCGAAAGGTTCTGTCAACGAGTCAGTCCCCGCTCTAACTGACCCGCGCCGACATGGTTGTTTGGAACTGATGGACTCTGTCAGGTGTTTTTACCTGCATCCTTGAACTCGACGGGCCTTCGTATTCCATGCCTCCTGGCCACCCCTGAGTGGCATAGACTCTGTCCCCTCTACTTTAAGGTATTCTTTGACTCAAACTCGCTTCTGGGTTCAAACCGACTCTTTCGTCCATCTGTGGTAAGACTGCAACCAGAACGTACCCACTGATCAGTATGAAGTACACAGTTGTGTATTCTCTTTGTACACAACCATCATTGAGTTCCTAACCTCTCACCTGTGGTGGTTCTTCGATCCCCGACTCTTCTCTGTCTCCTGGGTCCAGTCAGGACTTAGGTTGTGGTTCGTAATCCCCTATCTTAATAAATGGTCTGGTCTACCCCTTGGGGACCACTGTGTATTGGTGCTACTGACTGTTCTATGTCCAAAGTACTTTGTGCATTGTGTATTACTCCAGGTAGGAGATACGGTAAAGTGTTACTGAGTGATTGTAATAAATATCTATTTTTATAAGTACATTGTGTGGTTCTTTTTTATTTTAGCCTACACTAAAGTATTAGATACTGGTAAACCAAGCTGCTTTGCACTCCTCCTAGATTAAGCCTGAAGGCTGCTCTCCACATCTACGACTTAGAGAGATTTCCATGGCTATCTAAACCATTAAAATCACCATAAGGGTTTGCTGGATTAGTGAAGGGTGCTACACTTACATACATGTGCACCATATACTAACCCAGCTTCTCACATTGGTGGCAGCAGTGGGATTCAAGCTTGCACTGGTTTACTAGTGTTAGCCGGTCTGAAGGACTGGATGCGGCTCTTGAAAATGTTTAATATGTGTTTATTAATACGACTCACAATCTTCCTTTTCCTAAGTGTCAGGCAGTGGTTAAAGTCAAACGATGAAACAGTCACATCAAAATAAATTGAAACAATAATGACTAGAGTCCTTGTGGGTGTTCTTCCACCCGAACTCGTCTGGGTCTTGGGCTCGTCTTCGGAAACACGCGGTCTTCTTCTTGTTTTCTCTCCTCTCTCTATCCCTTGGTATATGGCTTGGGTAAAAGAGAGAGAGAGCTATCAATATTGGGTTCAATTAGGTGCTCGAGGGGAGGAAAAGTGAGGGAGCACCTTCCAACTCGTGGCGATAGCGTGATACGGGGCAGTGCGAGTGAAAGACAGGCAAAGGGGGGGAGGGGACATGTGAGTCTGACTGACTGACTGATTGTGCTTGTAAAGCGCACTAATGCCGAGGCGTCTTGACGCTGTGTTAAAGTGGAACAACGACTATGCCTATATTCTGTTGGCTTTACGGAAAGAGCCAGGTTTTAATTTCCTTCCTAAATGCATATCTATTGGACAGGCTTCTGATATGCAGTGGAAGTGTGTTCCAGAGTTTTGACGCCAGGAATGAAAAACGCTTTCCTCCACAGCATGCTCTTTTTATCTTTGGAACTTGTACAAGACCGAGAGATGAGGATCTTAGAGTCCGGACAGGGATGTAGTGCGAGAAGAGATCCTGCACCTCTTTCGCACCCTCTCCGAAAAGGGCCTTATGGACTAAACAAAGTGACTTGAATTCTATCCGTCTGCACACTGGGAGCCAATGAAGATTTTTTATAGCTGCAGAGGTAGGATGGTATCTTGGCAGCCCAAGCAGTACTCTAGCTGCAGCATTTTGGATGGCCTGAAGTTTATTTAATTGGGCTACCCCCAGTCCAAGGTAAAGGGCGTTACAATAGTCAATTCTGGAAAGTATGGTTGACACGACAACAGTTTTTCTTAAGGCAAAAGGAATATATGGGAGAATCTTTCTCAGCCCTTTGAGAGTGAAAAAACAGGCTGATGTGACCTGATTGATCTGTGATGCCCAAGTCAGATTTTTTTCCACCAATACTCCCAGGTTCCTTGCCTTTGAAACTGGTATCGGAGGTGGTCCAGCCGTGGTCGGCCACCATAGCTGATTCCAGATTTGATCTTTTGAGCCAAATTCAATTACCTCTGTCTTGGTTGCATTTAGCTTTAAAAAGTTAGTATTCATCCAATTCATCACGGATGAAATGCAATTACAGAAGTCCGAGGCTCTGGAGTCTGCACCCTTAGCTAAAAAGACTATAAGCTGCGTATCGTCAGCATATGATACCAACTTAAAGCCATTGCTCTTTATCAAGCTGGCCAGGGGGGCAACATAGATGCTGAATAACGTTGGTGATAAGGCTGATCCCTGGGGGACTCCTCCCGGTAGGATGAATTAATCTGATCTAAGGCCATTCCAATAGATCAGTTGTTTCCTGTCGGCCAGAAAAGATGATAGGAGAGAGAGTGCTGTTCCATTGACTCCAAAACGATTCAAAAGGGGGTGGTGAAGGACAGAGTATCTGAATTAAGCAGAACACTCCTACCCAGTCAAAAGATCAGGGTTTGATCCATCACCGTTTTTTAGCTCACTGCACCATCCCAGTTCAGAACCTGGCTACATGCAAATTAGTCTGACCCTGGCCCAGTGCATCATGGGAACAGGGCAGACCAAACTACCAAGCCAATTCTTTACCGGTAAGGAAACAAGCTTCCGGGGACCGGTTTCTGGCATTACAGCCGTCTTCGGCCCGGCTTGCTTGAATCCTGATGGTGCAGTGAGCAAGGGACTCACATCTGAGCATACCCTTCCACACTTGTGGTGGCCAAAACGATTCAAAAGGGGGTGGTGAAGGACAGAGTATCTGAATTAAGCAGAACACTCCTACCCAGTCAAAAGATCAGGGTTTGATCCATCACCGTTTTTTAGCTCACTGCACCATCCCAGTTCAGAACCTGGCTACATGCAAATTAGTCTGACCCTGGCCCAGTGCATCATGGGAACAGGGCAGACCAAACTACCAAGCCAATTCTTTACCGGAAAGGAAACAAGCTTCCGGGGACCGGTTTCTGGCATTACAGCCGTCTTCGGCCCGGCTTGCTTGAATCCTGATGGTGCAGTGAGCAAGGGACTCACATCTGAGCATACCCTTCCACACTTGTGGTGGCCAAAACGATTCAAAAGGGGGTGGTGAAGGACAGAGTATCTGAATTAAGCAGAACACTCCTACCCAGTCAAAAGATCAGGGTTTGATCCATCACCGTTTTTTAGCTCACTGCACCATCCCAGTTCAGAACCTGGCTACATGCAAATTAGTCTGACCCTGGCCCAGTGCATCATGGGAACAGGGCAGACCAAACTACCAAGCCAATTCTTTACCGGAAAGGAAACAAGCTTCCGGGGACCGGTTTCTGGCATTACAGCCGTCTTCGGCCCGGCTTGCTTGAATCCTGATGGTGCAGTGAGCAAGGGACTCACATCTGAGCATACCCTTCCACACTTGTGGTGGCCAAAACGATTCAAAAGGGGGTGGTGAAGGACAGAGTATCTGAATTAAGCAGAACACTCCTACCCAGTCAAAAGATCAGGGTTTGATCCATCACCGTTTTTTAGCTCACTGCACCATCCCAGTTCAGAACCTGGCTACATGCAAATTAGTCTGACCCTGGCCCAGTGCATCATGGGAACAGGGCAGACCAAACTACCAAGCCAATTCTTTACCGGAAAGGAAACAAGCTTCCGGGGACCGGTTTCTGGCATTACAGCCGTCTTCGGCC
Source organism: Lissotriton helveticus (assembly GCF_964261635.1). Taxonomy (NCBI): domain Eukaryota; kingdom Metazoa; phylum Chordata; class Amphibia; order Caudata; family Salamandridae; genus Lissotriton; species Lissotriton helveticus. The sequence continues at coordinate 937,073,639 of NC_136063.1, read as the reverse complement.
CGGCTTGCTTGAATCCTGATGGTGCAGTGAGCAAGGGACTCACATCTGAGCATACCCTTCCACACTTGTGGTGGCCAAAACGATTCAAAAGGGGGTGGTGAAGGACAGAGTATCTGAATTAAGCAGAACACTCCTACCCAGTCAAAAGATCAGGGTTTGATCCATCACCGTTTTTTAGCTCACTGCACCATCCCAGTTCAGAACCTGGCTACATGCAAATTAGTCTGACCCTGGCCCAGTGCATCATGGGAACAGGGCAGACCAAACTACCAAGCCAATTCTTTACCGGAAAGGAAACAAGCTTCCGGGGACCGGTTTCTGGCATTACAGCCGTCTTCGGCCCGGCTTGCTTGAATCCTGATGGTGCAGTGAGCAAGGGACTCACATCTGAGCATACCCTTCCACACTTGTGGTGGCCAAAACGATTCAAAAGGGGGTGGTGAAGGACAGAGTATCTGAATTAAGCAGAACACTCCTACCCAGTCAAAAGATCAGGGTTTGATCCATCACCGTTTTTTAGCTCACTGCACCATCCCAGTTCAGAACCTGGCTACATGCAAATTAGTCTGACCCTGGCCCAGTGCATCATGGGAACAGGGCAGACCAAACTACCAAGCCAATTCTTTACCGGAAAGGAAACAAGCTTCCGGGGACCGGTTTCTGGCATAACAGCCGTCTTCGGCCCGGCTTGCTTGAATCCTGATGGTGCAGTGAGCAAGGGACTCACATCTGAGCATACCCTTCCACACTTGTGGTGGCCAAAACGATTCAAAAGGGGGTGGTGAAGGACAGAGTATCTGAATTAAGCAGAACACTCCTACCCAGTCAAAAGATCAGGGTTTGATCCATCACCGTTTTTTAGCTCACTGCACCATCCCAGTTCAGAACCTGGCTACATGCAAATTAGTCCGACCCTGGCCCAGTGCATCATGGGAACAGGGCAGACCAAACTACCAAGCCAATTCTTTACCGGAAAGGAAACAAGCTTCCGGGGACCGGTTTCTGGCATTACAGCCGTCTTCGGCCCGGCTTGCTTGAATCCTGATGGTGCAGTGAGCAAGGGACTCACATCTGAGCATACCCTTCCACACTTGTGGTGGCCAAAACGATTCAAAAGGGGGTGGTGAAGGACAGAGTATCTGAATTAAGCAGAACACTCCTACCCAGTCAAAAGATCAGGGTTTGATCCATCACCGTTTTTTAGCTCACTGCACCATCCCAGTTCAGAACCTGGCTACATGCAAATTAGTCTGACCCTGGCCCAGTGCATCATGGGAACAGGGCAGACCAAACTACCAAGCCAATTCTTTACCGGAAAGGAAACAAGCTTCCGGGGACCGGTTTCTGGCATTACAGCCGTCTTCGGCCCGGCTTGCTTGAATCCTGATGGTGCAGTGAGCAAGGGACTCACATCTGAGCATACCCTTCCACACTTGTGGTGGCCAAAACGATTCAAAAGGGGGTGGTGAAGGACAGAGTATCTGAATTAAGCAGAACACTCCTACCCAGTCAAAAGATCAGGGTTTGATCCATCACCGTTTTTTAGCTCACTGCACCATCCCAGTTCAGAACCTGGCTACATGCAAATTAGTCTGACCCTGGCCCAGTGCATCATGGGAACAGGGCAGACCAAACTACCAAGCCAATTCTTTACCGGAAAGGAAACAAGCTTCCGGGGACCGGTTTCTGGCATTACAGCCGTCTTCGGCCCGGCTTGCTTGAATCCTGATGGTGCAGTGAGCAAGGGACTCACATCTGAGCATACCCTTCCACACTTGTGGTGGCCAAAACGATTCAAAAGGGGGTGGTGAAGGACAGAGTATCTGAATTAAGCAGAACACTCCTACCCAGTCAAAAGATCAGGGTTTGATCCATCACCGTTTTTTAGCTCACTGCACCATCCCAGTTCAGAACCTGGCTACATGCAAATTAGTCTGACCCTGGCCCAATGCATCATGGGAACAGGGCAGACCAAACTACCAAGCCAATTCTTTACCGGAAAGGAAACAAGCTTCCGGGGACCGGTTTCTGGCATTACAGCCGTCTTCGGCCCGGCTTGCTTGAATCCTGATGGTGCAGTGAGCAAGGGACTCACATCTGAGCATACCCTTCCACACTTGTGGTGGCCAAAACGATTCAAAAGGGGGTGGTGAAGGACAGAGTATCTGAATTAAGCAGAACACTCCTACCCAGTCAAAAGATCAGGGTTTGATCCATCACCGTTTTTTAGCTCACTGCACCATCCCAGTTCAGAACCTGGCTACATGCAAATTAGTCTGACCCTGGCCCAGTGCATCATGGGAACAGGGCAGACCAAACTACCAAGCCAATTCTTTACCGGAAAGGAAACAAGCTTCCGGGGACCGGTTTCTGGCATTACAGCCGTCTTCGGCCCGGCTTGCTTGAATCCTGATGGTGCAGTGAGCAAGGGACTCACATCTGAGCATACCCTTCCACACTTGTGGTGGCCAAAACGATTCAAAAGGGGGTGGTGAAGGACAGAGTATCTGAATTAAGCAGAACACTCCTACCCAGTCAAAAGATCAGGGTTTGATCCATCACCGTTTTTTAGCTCACTGCACCATCCCAGTTCAGAACCTGGCTACATGCAAATTAGTCTGACCCTGGCCCAGTGCATCATGGGAACAGGGCAGACCAAACTACCAAGCCAATTCTTTACCGGAAAGGAAACAAGCTTCCGGGGACCGGTTTCTGGCATTACAGCCGTCTTCGGCCCGGCTTGCTTGAATCCTGATGGTGCAGTGAGCAAGGGACTCACATCTGAGCATACCCTTCCACACTTGTGGTGGCCAAAACGATTCAAAAGGGGGTGGTGAAGGACAGAGTATCTGAATTAAGCAGAACACTTCTACCCAGTCAAAAGATCAGGGTTTGATCCATCACCGTTTTTTAGCTCACTGCACCATCCCAGTTCAGAACCTGGTTACATGCAAATTAGTCTGACCCTGGCCCAGTGCATCATGGGAACAGGGCAGACCAAACTACCAAGCCAATTCTTTACCGGAAAGGAAACAAGCTTCCGGGGACCGGTTTCTGGCATTACAGCCGTCTTCGGCCCGGCTTGCTTGAATCCTGATGGTGCAGTGAGCAAGGGACTCACATCTGAGCATACCCTTCCACACTTGTGGTGGCCAAAACGATTCAAAAGGGGGTGGTGAAGGACAGAGTATATGAATTAAGCAGAACACTCCATGATGCACTGGGCCAGGGACAGACTAATTTGCATATAGCCAGGTTCTGAGCTGGGATGGGGCAGTGAGATAAATAACGGTGATGGATCAAGCCCTGATCTTTGGACTGGGTAAGAGTGGTCTGCTTAATTCAGACACTCTGTTCATCACCACCCCCTTTTCTGAATCGTTCCATTGACTCCAGCATCCTGCAGCCTTTGTTTCAGTACAGTATGGTTAACCGTATCAAAGGCCGCTGTTAAGTCAAGCAGGACTAGTGCAGCACTCCCCCCTTCATCTGTTACCCTGCGGATTTCATCTATTGACAAAATTAGAGCGGTTTCCATTGAATGTTTGGGTCGGAAACCATGTTGGGTGGTATCTAGTAGGTTGTTTTTCTCAAAAAAGGACATCAGCTTGATGTTTAATGCCTTTTCCAGCACCTTCACTGTAAAAGGCAGACAGGAGATAGGTCTGTAGTTCGACTCAACCTGAGGGTCCAATTTAGGCTTTTTCAGAAGTGGGCTTATACACGCTTTCTTCCATGTTGCGGGAAACACTCCATCAGACAGAATTTTATTAATTAAAGGGGATAGCACGGAACTTATGGCTTCTGATTGAGTGAAGGGGTCTTATGCGTCCGGTGAAGACCGCCTCCCTACCCAACCCAGGGACCTTCTCCGTACCTGGTTTAGCCACGCTCCTCCGAGAGCATGGCGGGATGTCGCGTGTTGTTGGTCTTCACTCGGCGTCTTCACCGCCTCCGTGGTTTCGGCATTATCTTGCACCGTCGGTGTTCGTTTTTTTCCTTCTCCATCCGGCATCTCTTCTTCTCAGTGTTCTTCCTTCTACTTCCGCGCTTCGGAACATAGAGGCGCCTCCTTCCGGGGCTTGTCCCCTTTCATTGGAAGTGTGAGTGTTACGTCTTGCCTGGGGGTGTGGCCGGCTTCTGTTGGCGACTTCCAGTTAAAGGGAAAGTAGGCGAAGTCTTCTGGGCTCTCTTTTTCCTCGTAGGGCATTCACCAGGCTGAACAAGAGTATAAGGTGCATAGTCACTTGGGGGTTCCCACCAGTCTGCAGGCTTCTGTTTCTCTACCCCTGTACCCTCGGCCCGGTGACAACTAGCTAACCTGAGAGTGGTTTATTTGAAAAACCATCACTAACATTTAGGTGCATGTAACACTGTATATACAGGTAAGGGCCTAGCACACCATTTCTCCAATCATAGGAAGTTTAGTTCCCACTAGGTTAGGTAGGTGCAACACCTAGTATGTCTCTAGTAGGAGACGCCAGTGGCTCTCTGCCTTCTAGATACATGTGGCTTCATGTTTCAGGAACTGAGAGCCCTGTGTTCCTCTAGAAAACTTAAGGCAGGGAAAAGTCCTAGCGGCCAGTACCTCTTAGAGTTGCTGCTGCAGGATTACCCCCAAAAAACTGGTGGGACAGAAAAGCATGTGTGAGTGAATGGGGAAGGGGCAGAAGAGGAGACAGGAGGGACCCCTTCCTTGATCTTGAGTCTGACCCTAACCAGGCGGAGTCTTATGACTCCCCCTGGGGAGCTCTTATCCCCCAGAGGATAGTGCAGATGGCATAGAGGGTGTCCCTAGAAATCGGTGCCCCTTTATTCCACCTGGAAGAGTGCGGGGTAGGCATAGAAGGGCTAGGTCTTCCTCTGCAGAGCCTCTATTACTTCTGTAGGCACATCCGTCTCTGACGAGAGAGATAACTGCATAGACAGGGAGTACCAAATGGTCAAGCTTGAGAGCACAAGGTAAGTGGTTTTATTTCTTTTTTTTACATTAACTCGTCCCATACAATGTCGAGTTCCTTGACCCCCAAAACACCGGCCCACCCCACCCCACTGCCCGCCACTCTTACTTGTGGCGGCCGCAACTGCTTGCCCCGCTATCCTTGTGACAATACTAGCTAGCAATCCACTATGCACTTTGTTTTCTTGTAGATTTTACATAGTTTCCAAAATTCAATTTCTTCGTCCCGTTTTACGCTCTACAAATTGCAGACTAGCTAGACAAAGCTTCAAACTCCTGCAGTGCCCGATGTCTGAACATATTTGTCACACTATTATTGGCTCTATTTGTCACTCCTTAGGATTCGAACAGTTAGCCTCTATCTGCTTTATTGCATTTCCTTCTGTTTTAAATTATTTTTAGTGTTTGCCTCTGCTGCTATTGTAATTATCATTTTTTTAATCAATTCTTAAATTCTGATTGGCATATCTTATCGACTGTATCATTGATATGTTTGTATCTGTTTGTGTATTGCTGCACTTTTTTTATGGCCGTACTGGCCAAATAGGGGGGCAGATTTACAAGCCTCTTGCAACACATTTACGCTGCCGTTGCGTCACTTCTGTGACGCAGCTGCAGCGTAAACCATGCACCACTTTGTACCTTAATTACAACGTGACGCATCTAGGGAGATGCATCACGTTGTAAAACCCTGCGCCACATGAAACCATCGTCAGGTTTCATGTGGGCGTTCCAGCGCAGGGTGGGCATTCCATCACAGGAACGCCCCGTAAAAGTGACGCAGTGATATCTACTAGATTTCACTGTGTCACTTTTACGGCCATTCTGCGTCAAAACCTGCGCCTGCTTGAAGCAGGTATAGAAGTGACGCAGCATGTTAGGCATAGGACGCTCCTGAGCCTTGCTCGAGCCGTGTCGCACGTACGACGCGACTCCAGCAATGCGCCGCCTTTACGCCGGGGGATGCGATACGCATTTGCCCATCCATGCGCCACAGTGCGTCACATTGTAAATGCGGCGCGCCGTGGTGGCGCACGGGTGGTTTTGCGTGTCTCAAGTGGTCTGGTGCATCCCTGCTGATTTGAAAAGATGCCCCAGACCTTGTAAATCTGCCCCAACGTTTTTACTGACTGACTGAGTGCCTCCGAGGCATAATAATTAATTGCATCTGAAAAAATGCAACACCCAGTGTTCAGAATTTCTCCATTACCATTAATCAATCCTATTGTACCGATTTCGGTAATAATGGGGAATAACACATGGAGTTTGGTGTATACTGCATCAAAATCTGTATGTCTCGGTGAATACCATGCCTTTTTATCCACTCAAAATCATCAGGTTACACCTACCAAAATGTAACAGGGCATGTAGACTTTATCAAGCCTGGTAATTACTTGGTGCAATGAAATAGACACAACTCCGATATTTTTGCAAACGGGGAGTTTTGCAGGTGTTGACATTTTCCCGTCCAAATGTAATTAGGGCCTCAGTGTGCATGTATTACATCACTGAGCAACTACTGCTATAGAAAATCTGCCCTTTGATGCTACACCTGACCTTGACATTTACAAAATTTCCAAGTTCCCTTTGCCATAAGACATAAGCTGCTATTACCGCTATTGTAAAACATAAGAAAGTGATTGTTTCCACTCTGAGGAGCATATTCCCCACTAGAGAAGGATAAGCTTAATGATAATGGTAGTGAATGGGACATTACATCGTTGCTCACCACATTTGAGCTGCGATTGTTTTTGCAACCAAATAAATGTTCACAGTTTGCCTTCTGTTACAAGTTCTCTGCAATTAGCAGCTAAATTAGTGTACAAAAATCACAGTTCTTTGAGAGATGTCATTTATGTATATGGTTACCACAGTCTAGTTTGTTTAAGCTGCCATGTTCGTTGCCTGATGTATCTGGCCCAGAGGGAAACCTTGTGAATGCTGGTAAGTCAAAACATTTGGGAATACATTTAGCATTCTGATCAAGGCAATGACACTGAGATATTAGGAAAGATCTGTGATTGCCGTTGTCAGTCCATATGTCAGTAACAGATGTGGAATTTGATTTGGGCACTGATAATGCATGATCAAGACACCATTAAATACCTCTCATTTTCTAAAAGATAAATAAGAACGGCTGAGAGAACAAGTCAAGTGCCTACATTCTCTAAGTAAACCATTTGGATGATAACACTTTATCTGCCAATCAATGACACAAAAGAAGGACTAATGCAGTGATCAATAGCTGGCTTTGCACCAGATCATTGACCGGCTAAGTGGGGGTAACTCCAAAAGAAGGGTCATTGAAGCACACACATGTCTTTTCTTGCCAGCTCTGGCTCCAGACTGTAAGTAGAAGGTAATCAGCCCTTAGTGTGGTAAGCAGGACCCTGCCTATTCTGGTGTGTCGGCTCCCCCCTCCCTTCCTTCTCAGAACGACCCATCAGAATACAGATGAGTAATTAGACACATGTAACCTTCTTGTGTTTGTGGCTGTCTAGAGGCAATGCACAAAGTGTAGCTGTCCACCACCCCAGAAGCGTATTGGAGTCAGGCTTCAGACCTACAGAGCAGTAAGAGCTGAGAAATGTCCTTTCTAAAAGTTAAAAGAACAAACGATAGATGAAATGCGGAACTATGTCAAAAGTTCTCCCCCAGTACAGAGATCTGGGCCTAACTCCATGGGAACTATTCAGCCTTAACTGCTAGGCCAGATCCTCCCCGGACCGAAAATAAGCATCCTTGGACCGGTTTGGGGGAATCACCACTTATCAGCCAGGATAGCTTGAATCTGTTGGCATGATGAGCACAGTACCCAGGATAGCTTGAATCTGTTGGCATGATGAGCATAGTACCCACGTCGGGGCATACCTGTCCCAATTAGGATTAGAAATGCAAAAAGGACAAATGATGGATGGAATGCTGAACAATGTTAAACACTCACCTACAGTGCAGAGATCTGGGCCTAAATCAATTGTTATTTTGCACACCAGGCCATTCCAGTTTGGACCCAGCCATTTGCAAATCAGTCTTGGCCCTGATCCCCATGAGAACAGTCCAAACTGAACTGCAGTACCTGGTCCTCCTCCGACCAACAACAAGGCTCACAGGACTGGTTTCAGGGTATCACCCCTCATCAGCCAGGATAAAATGAATCCCCTGGCTTGGTGAGCACCAGACCCACATCTGGGCATACCTGTGTTAATATTGAAAAATAAGATGTTGATGTATGCAATGAAATATGTACCTATAACAGCGAGCTTGCATTTTGTTGTCAAATCCACCTGATATGACCTTCCCATTAACCCAGAGTCTAAAATACGTGGTCAGGCAGACCCTATGACCTAGGCCTGAAGCAACTGATTGACAGATCACAGTTAGGGTGACATGTAACCCTTAGAAAAATGCGTGAAGAGGAAAACCCAGATCAATCCCACAGATAGGCAGTGACACCACAATGGTCTTAGGAGACTGGCCCCAATAAAAATGCTTTTGGCCAGAGAGGCACGCATTCCCAAAACACACTAAAGTCAGATGCCACTCCAAGTTAGGAACACTCAGCCAATCAGAACCCTGCATGCACTCTACACGCAGTGATCACGTGCGCCCCGAGTCAGACATCTGGACACATACCCACTGGCCCTACATTGTGTCCACCAAGGCCAAGACCCACCTGCTCTTCTTTTAAAATGACCTGATTTTTGGCCCCTTGACTAGGCTCAGATTCCTGTTCTAAAATAATGTGCAAATTGCTTGATTACATGTATAAAATTACGGCCAAAACCAATGTACATAGAGACAGTTTTCAGGCCCGACTATGCCGCCTGTTCCCCCGTCGCTGCATTTAATTTAACCAGTAGTTCCTGTTTTGCCAAACATCTCTTGTCTTTTATTTTTTCAAGGTAAATTTACATTTGAGCAATATCTTGGCAAGCCAGAAAGGAGAGATTGGTTATTTGAGTCCGACTGCGGACGAAGAAACAGGACCCCACCCATACGGATTCATACATGTGCAGAAAGAACTGTGATCTACATCTGATCCTTAGTCCCAGCATTTGACACATGGCAAACTGGGAATAAGCATAAAAATCTAACCTGAGCACCCTGCCTCTAACCGAAATTGGACATATTGCCTATTTTATGTGTCCGAGCTGAGTAGTTGCAAGGCGGACTCAGAGGCGATCCCGCTGAGGTCACCTTTCTTCAATAGTCAGCATTCTAGATAAGGTGAGCTAGTCGCTTGGACCGCTGGGAGTGACATAGAGGGTACGCTTGTCTCTGGGTGTGATACAGGAACTACCTGGACCAGTGGGCGTGACACAGAGCGCACACTTGTCTCTGAGAGTGATACAGGAATGTCTTGGAACATTGGGTGAGACACAGAGGGTATGCTTGATCCCTAGGTGTTATACAGGAGCGGGGTCTCACTGCTTGGACCACTGGGTGTGACACAGATGGTACGCATAGGCTCTGGATGTGATATGGAGCCAGCATCTAGATTTGAACTTTCTTGTCTAAAGGAGTTTTCCTAATGCTATCATTTCTTAACACTGGTAGTATCTGAAAGAAGTGAGAGGTGTTATTCGCTGGGACCACTGGGTGTGACACAGACGGTACACATGACCCCAGGTGTGACATAGGGTGTAATTTGGATGTTAGGGAAAAATTTGGACCTTGGAGAGTAAGGTGCAGCTTATGCTTTGCCAAGGAGGGCTGAGTCACTCCTTCTCCATGTAAATTGTTGCTATCTTTGTCCCAGAGCCAATATTGACAGACTACCATGCTCACTTAGTCCTGTGTACATCTTAGAACCTCCCCTCATCATTGAGGGGCATGCCCTAGGAGTGGGCTAAGACTTTTTGGACAGAGTAATTATTTTTATGTTTCCTTTCTGTTTTTTTTTTTGCTTTTTCTTCTGTATGGTTTTCAATTAATGCATTTTTCTTGATGTGGTGCTGATAAATTATTGCAAATGTGTTCTATGTTGAGTGTTATGTCCAGTTAATGATTCTATGTGCGTATAAAAAAGTTGTAATTTGTTCCCATTTTGCTGTTCCGTAGCAGAACAACAATTCATAATCTTGTGGATTAACCATTACACTTTCTTACAGGTAATGTTTTGAGCTGACCATTGCACTTTCTTACAGGTTTTTGTTTATCCCATGTGTTGTTTTATGTACTAAGGGGCAGATTTACAAGCCCCTTGCGCCTCATTTACGCCGCTGTTGCATCACTTTTGTGACGCAGCGGCAGCGCAAATCCTGCTCCATGGTGCAGGGGTACTTACAACGTGATGCATCTGGGAGATGCGTCACGTTGTAATGCCCTGCGCCACATGTAGGCGTTCCTGTGCAGGGGAGGGCGTTCCGACGCAGGAACGCCTCCTAAAAGTGGCTGAGTGAAATCTACAAGATTTCACTCAGTCACTTTTAGGCCCATGCTGCGTCAAAACTCTGCGCCTGCTTGAAGCAGGCGTAAGGATTGACGCAGCATTAACTAGATTGGGCCCCCAGAGCATTGCTGGAGCTGCGTCACGCTTGCGACGCAACTCCAGCAATGTGTCACTTTTACGGCACAGATGCGTCACGCATCTGTGCCGTTTTTGCACCATGGTGCGCCGCATTGTAAATGCGGCGCATCCATTATGGCGGAGCTGTGGCGCACAATAACTGGCGCATCCCTGCTGATTTGCAGAGATGTGCCAGTTATTGTAAATATGCCCCTAAGTTTGTTTAATGCATCTTTTGTCTAAAGATGATCTCATAGTAAAGTAGCTATTACTGGCATAATGCCTTGTACACAGCCACGGTCGTGCAGGTAACAGCAGTGAGGCAGTGGGGACGTGTAAGGGGGGATTCCGAGGGACGATGCAGAGGGGAAATTAAATAAATAATAATTTCCCCTCTGCATCGTCCCTTCGAATTCCCCCTTACACGGACCCACCACCCCACCGCTGTTACCTGCATGGACCACAGCTGCTTGTACATATTTCCCCATGATCAGAGTGGAAATTAGGATTATCTAAAACGCCTTTAGAAGTTAGAAGTGTACTAGTCCCTTAAAAAGTTACCAACCCTTCATGGAGTCACTGTTAAACCACATGCAAACCAAGTTCCCCATGATGGCTAAAAAGCTAGAAATACTTTACTGTGAATGGAACGCACACACTAAGACTCATGCATTCCACTGGCCAGAGAGGGGAATGTTCAACACCAACATACAGAACACACAAGGACACACATTCAGACCAAGTATGTAGGCAGAAGAAGGCTAGAATAGAGGCACTGTTAGAACTTTCGGCAGTCTCCGACATGATCCGATCTACAATCCTGTTCCATAACCCGCATGTAAGGAGTCTGCACCATCCCCACGATACACAGGCAGAGAGGAGCTACCTCTGATGCCTGCCATCCCTTCCATTCCTGCATTGGGTTACACCAATCTGCCGGTCAAAGGGAGTGAAGGACCCCACCAGGTAGAAAACCGCTAGATCTAGGGAGAGGAGGTTGACAGATTAACAAACCCGGACAATTCTGGCCTCATCCCAGTTTGGTGCCAGGATTTCCCAAAGTTTAGCTCCCCCCATCCAGCTTATGCAGCCCACCATGCCCCAGCAGCATGGGGAGCCTGCATTCCAACCTGCCCTGTAGAGCACTGTAGAGCACTTTCAGGAAACTGGGAGGTTCATAGCAATACTGGAAAGTGGCAACCTCAGTAGGGGCAAGTAAAGAGGTCCCACGCTTCCCGGTTTCGACTTTGAGGGGGGGAGCTTGGGGTACACTCACCCAGATTATGCTCAGTAAGTGGAAGAAATGACAGGAAGTGAGCTGGAGGACAAGTTCCTACCAAGGAGAACCGTATGCAGGGCCGAGCAGAGGAGGCAGCCTAGGTAAGAGTTAGAGGAGAGGCTCACGTTGAGAATGGAGAGAGAAGGAGCTCTCACCTGGGAAGCACATTGGGAGAGCAGAGTCATCAGAGGAGAGCTGAGCTAAGCCTTGGGTTCTGCATGAAGAGTGGCCCGAAAATGAGACAGAAGGGAAGCCCCTATCGGGAGCGGAAAAACCACCAGGTGGTCAGCATAGGGCATAGGAGAAGCACAGGAGAAGCAAATGGCATCTCTGCTTGCTCATGAGGAGAGCAGGGATGAGGACATCTGCTGCTCCCAGCGAACACGACTGTCAAACGAGCTGACCTCTAGAGAGAGAGTATGTAGAAAAGAAGGCGGGGTCTTCACTTGACCATTGTTGCCACCTGCTAGCTCGCTGGACCAAAAGGAGGGCCAGTACGGATGGAGGCAAGATTGCGTCAGTGTGAGCAGACGTGTCAGTAATCACTCCGTGAGTCCTGGTTAGAGTCCTAGAAAAAAAAACCCTGACTATGTCGGCTTCATCGGACAAAGACTGCTAGCTACCGGCCTGGACACGAGGATTTGAAGGTCTTTGAAGACCCTTGAAAGAAGTGCTGTCAGAGTCTATATCTATGTGTATATCGGAGCAGAATCGGAGCAGAATCCAAATCGGAAGAGGTACTGGAATAGGCACCAGTGCAAGGTCTATGACAGATCTCCCCTTGGCTCAGGTTGAAACCTCATAGCGCAATAGCGGTATCAAACCGAGACCGGAGACCGGAGGATGTCGGAGGCTGTCTCGAGCTCGACGTGAACGCGGGAAACCTGGATCACCGACCTAGGAACCCGGACTACTGACTAGAAACCCGGACTCGAGGCCGGAGAGATTGGAGAAAGCTGGAGAGGCTGTTGTTGTTGGAGAAAACTGTGAGTACGGCTTCTGCGCTCCTCGCCTTGAATCCCTGCTTGAATCCTACTGCCAGTGCCAGCCCTACCCCCGTTTGTCACTCCATCACTCCGTGTGCTTTTACTTCTACCAATCTCAAATCCTTGGGGGATGCTTTGCTTGCTTCAGTTACAGCACCTTTACACCCTAATAAAAAGAACAATAGACATCACTAACCTGTTAAAACCTGCAACCTGCAATCGCTCGCCGACAGCTACGGGGGAAGGAAACAGTACCTGCACCCGTGTCCAACCGATCCACGGCTCTTTTTCCTCTGCACCAAACTGCCCTGCGCTGCCCAGCACCCCCATCAAGCACTCAGCTGGCCCCTCTCTGGGCTTTGTCTGGTCTACCGTATCTCACTCGCATTTTCGTCATCTGTGAGCCTGGTGTTTTAAAAACGCCCCTGACACCGGATTATGAGAGCAAATACAGAAACTGTATAGAAACTATATAGAGTTGATAGATCGAGCGGGATAAGCTGAATTCTGCCGAGACAGCTTGAGCATTGGAACAGTAAAAGACATACAGGGCAAACAAGTGCCTGGGAAACATCGGAGTCGAGGCAGGCAAGAAGGCCACAGTGAAGCTGTGAAGCTGGGGGGGCAGAAAAAACGCAAACAGTCGGGTCCCGGGGGTGTGTTATCATCAAGCCCCGGGCAGCTGGGTCTGGGTCTAAAGCATTATCAGCAAAAACCCGGTCAATCATATGCTGCAGCGGACTCTGGGAACAGTGAACAAAGGTACTGCCAAAAGAGTGCAAGAGGCACAAACTAACGCCAAAACTAACACCAAATTTACCACAACAGTGTCAACTGGCTTGAGACTCACTAAACTGCCCCCCACAGCCACAGCATCTGCAGCTCCTATAGGATCTACCGCATCTACAGCTGCTACTGCAGCTACAACTAGAGCTAAAGCTAAAACAACATCCCTAGCTACAAAACAAAAACGGCCACAGACACAGACATATGCACAAGTACACGTGCAGGTTCTAATTCAGATACAGGCTCAACCATACAAAATGGCTGGTCTCGGCGGGGTTGTGGGGCAAATTTCTGCGCAAATAAATGAACAATTAAGCAAACAAATACTCGAGCCAGCCGTTCCTCTAACTGTGCATCTAATGGACCAGGAAACACATCAAGCATACCAAAAATACCAAGAATCTACAGAAGGGGGGGAGGAGCCTAGCCTGCGACGGAGATGGCCGCCTAGGATATCGGCTCCGCCGACCCTAGCGCTTTTCTTCAGTATCCTGTTCTTTATCCTGTCCTTCTACCCAGCGACTGCAACGGGGATACTATCCTGACTACGCCGGTGTGTCTCCCGGCGAAATCTGAGTCGTATTGGCGGTGATCCGCCCTTGCTCCTTTCCCGGCCCGGCGCTGCTGGGGGACCGGGGCTTTGTTTGTTGGTTCGGCCGGCCTCGGCCACAGCGGTGGCGGTCAGCGCGGAGGAGGAGGAGCCGGTCGGCTGGTTGGAAGCTGCCGAGTTGTACTCGTTGCTGCAGCGCCTCGTCCCGCTCTGTGATCCTGTTCTCCTGGCTACATTGTATCTATTTACCAAAAAGGGGACACTGTTCCTAATACAAGGTGCTAAAAGTCACCAAATGCAAGGGGGTGCAAAAGTCACCCATATGTGAGGAAAGGAAAGTAAAAGAAAGAGAATCCTTAGGTAAAGGAACCCACAAAAAATATGTAAAGGGGAAACCATTTTGTGTCCTCTGTTGCCCTCACACACCTGGAAAGATGTCATGCTTCATCATCGGGCAATTGCTCCTCGTGGGGCCGGCGCTGCAATTCCCTACGGGCCCCCCAAAGGGACTCTTTATCGGAGATCTTTTATAGGACTGCCGGATGGTGCATGCGGGTGTGTGGGGTAGTGAGTTAAAAGAGGGAAATAAAGGGTGCGTGCAAGTGTAAAGTGAACATCATACTGGGTAACCATGCAGCAATTGTTTCAATCATGTACCCAGAGCAGACTCAACTGCTAAATGAAATCTAGCCCCAGTGGCATCCTATGCCTGGGTATAGAAGGACAAAGGTCAACATGTTTCGCGCCTGCGTCGCCTTAGGGGTCGTTGGCGCTTCGTCAGGACCAGAATTCTAAAAGGTAAGGTGCACGTGATAAATGAATTAAAAATACCCTCATAATCGATCAGGGCGGGCAGAAACCTGTATACCCCAAGTCTGGCTACAGCTGCATATTTGTAACCGCTCCTGGTCAGTACCTAGGAAAGAACAAAATAAGAAGTATATTTAAATTAAATTTAAATTTAAATTTAAGCATCAGGAACACCTTGATGCCACATTATGTGTCACATTGTGTACACATCCACACTGGCCCTGCAACCTCCAACTTCCTGGGATGAACCTGTGTCCCATGCGCCTGCTATCCTTGACAATCTTATGTGTGGATGTGTACACAATGTGACACATAATGTGGCATCAAGGTGTTCCTGATGCTTAAATTTAAATTTAAATTTAATTTAAATATACTTCTTATTTTGTTCTTTCCTAGGTACTGACCAGGAGCGGTTACAAATATGCAGCTGTAGCCAGACTTGGGGTATACAGGTTTCTGCCCGCCCTGATCGATTATGAGGGTATTTTTAATTCATTTATCACGTGCACCTTACCTTTTAGAATTCTGGTCCTGACGAAGCGCCAACGACCCCTAAGGCGACGCAGGCGCGAAACATGTTGACCTTTGTCCTTCTATACCCAGGCATAGGATGCCACTGGGGCTAGATTTCATTTAGCAGTTGAGTCTGCTCTGGGTACATGATTGAAACAATTGCTGCATGGTTACCCAGTATGATGTTCACTTTACACTTGCACGCACCCTTTATTTCCCTCTTTTAACTCACTACCCCACACACCCGCATGCACCATCCGGCAGTCCTATAAAAGATCTCCGATAAAGAGTCCCTTTGGGGGGCCCGTAGGGAATTGCAGCGCCGGCCCTACGAGGAGCAATTGCCCGATGATGAAGCATGACATCTTTCCAGGTGTGTGAGGGCAACAGAGGACACAAAATGGTTTCCCCTTTACATATTTTTTGTGGGTTCCTTTACCTAAGGATTCTCTCTCTTTTACTTTCCTTTCCTCACATATGGGTGACTTTTGCACCCCCTTGCATTTGGTGACTTTTAGCACCTTGTATTAGGAACAGTGTCCCCTTTTTGGTAATTAGTATTATAATAAGGAGCATGGACACTGGACCTGTTAAAAAGCTCCTTGGTCCCCCTCCTCTCCCTTTTGTGTCATACATTGTATCTATGCCATTGCCTGGCTTGGTAGATGTCGGAACAGTTTCTTTGTTTCCTCGGCCGGTAACGGACGCCATTTTCTGCTCAGCCCCTCGGCTTCCTACAGTGGACTTCTCGGAGCTCATTCTGGGGTCCGGATGTTGCCTGAAAACGACTGAGCCTGCACAGCGATGCCCACAGTCGCCCCCATGTCTCTGGCCCGGTGGCCACTGGCGAAACGTCGGCGCAGTGAACTGTGGGCGGCTTAGTGACGATGGCGCTCGGCGTCCCGGGCTGCCTTTCATTAGTGAGCCTGGTGTGACGGACGCTGCTCTACTCTCTTTGCCTGAGAAGCTGCTGGGGACTGGTGCTGTTCTGTGTGCTCTGGAGGCGGTTGGGGCTGCTCTTCGTCTCCATGCCCGAGATCTGGGGTGCAGGCTTGATGCAATTTCTCCTGTGGGCGGTGGTGGCCCCCCAGTGCTGCACACTGCGCCACACCCTGAGCCGATTCCTGTTGATCTCCATGCCGAGGTGCCTATTGAGAGGTTGGAGGATTATGGATCTGATTTTGCTGAGGTGCTGACCACGGTGAACCGGAGGAGATCTGGACTTTATGATTTCGTACGCTGGCTGGGATGTCGTCCCTGGGCGCCATTTTCGTCATCTCCTTTGTGTGCTGGTGGCGTGACTTTACATCCATTCCTGGGACTGTTGTTATCGCTCTGGCCGGCTGATTCCGACTTACAGTTGCACTGCCCTGTTTTTGTTTGTACCACTCCCGGACATATGACTGTGTTTGGCGTGGACTTTTGTGGGCGACCTCCTATTCTCTGCTGGCTGTTCCGGGACTCTTTCTTCTCCGCGGCACTGGCCGGACGGCTGGACTCCATCAACCAACTTGATCGCAAGGGGCAAGGTTAAGACAGCTTCTTTTGGATCGTTATTCCTTCCGTTGCTGGGACTGTGTGGCGTGAGCGGGACATTGATTGCACCGGCTGTTGGTATCCTGTCGGGTGTGGGAGCCGGTAGCGGGCGGCCGGGTACATATTTGTTGGTGGTCTTCTTCTTCTACTGCTGATCCTTACCACCTTCGTTGTTTCATTCTCTTCTCCTCCATTCTTTGTACTTGTTGTACTTTTTCCCTTCTTTGGGGCAGTTCCGGGGCGACAGGCACGCTGTTTATGGGCTAGGCCGTAGCCATCACAGGGGTGCAGGGTGGCGGGTGTGGGGGGGGTTTATTATTTTAGTTTTTTTTGTTCTATGGTCCCTTTCGCTCTTTTCTAGCTTGGGAGGGTTCTTTCCTCTTTTTGTAGGGTTGGCTGTCCCTTGGTTTTGTGCCTTCTTTCTTTCTCGGGCGTCTTCTTAAGCCCCTGTCTTTCTCTTCCTGGGGTGGGACTTCTGGGGTGATATCTGGGAATGTTGCTTATTGTATTGTGATCTGTTCATTGATATTACCGTCTCGTTTGTTTTGCTTCTTTGGTAATTATAGTCATTGCCTGCCTCAGTTCGCCGTCCGGGTATGTCCCCCATGTCTTTTGGTTTTTCTCCTTTTTACGTGAGGTGCAATATCCTTGTTGTGACAGCCCCTACTCTCCTTTGTACTTTAAAAACGAAAACCGATTATCCTTTGTTTTAATCCCCACGACCGGATTTGGTGTTTTTTCATGTATCCTGTTTGCCGATTGGTATGCATTTCTCCTGTTTATTATCGACTGTTTTGCGGCCGGCCATGATGGTTGTGGGCCTGCGCATGTATCTCTCTGTTTTTCGAATAAAGGTTTTCAAAAAAAAAAAAAAAAGAATCTACAGAAGGAGCTTCAGAAAAGCAAAATTTGAATCATATGCAGAAAGCAAAAGAACTACAGCGACGACCTGAAACCAGAGGGTCCAAAGCAAAAGAAAATAATGAAGAGAGAAACAGCGGCAGCAGTAATGACAAACCTAAGGGCAAGGACAAAAACAAAAATAAAAACGCTGAGAAAAAGACAGATAAAAATTCAGATCATAAGTCGGAAAAAGTGGCGGACAAGGACAAGGATAAAGATAAAGATAAAGGCAAAGAGAAAGCAAATGAGAAGGATAAAGCGACGGAGGATCACGATAACGACAATGATAATCTCGAGCTATTGGCCAAAAAAGCAAAGAGATTACAGGCTATAAAAAACCTGAAAGCTGCTGCAAAAATCACTGGTCAACAGGCAGACTCTCAGCCAAGGATATCGAACATATTCAGCCCAATGCCCAAGGAGGGACAGAGCAAATCATTAAAAAAGACGATACAGCAACAGGCTATACTGGATCACGAAAAAGGACATAATAAACAATTTGATGAAGAAAAGCAACACAGCATGGGTCTGTCAGCCACTTTAGACTCCGCTCTAGAAAACCGGTCTCTGTGCATAGACATCATCAAGGGAAAAGAGAAAGAGAACGCAAGTTCAATACCAATTATACCCACAGAAAGTGAACTCTTGCCTACACACCCAACCGAACACCTGAGACCTGAACACACCACACCCATGGTGCAAACATCCTCCCCGAGAAGTAAACCACCTCCAGACACCGAAATATCCTCCGAGGAGTCTGACTCAGATATCTATGAGACAGGAGTCTCCATCTCCAGCGTGACAAGCGAGTCAGAGGAGGCGGGAGAAGCAGGTGAGGCAAGTGAATCAAGCACAAGCCATAAACCAACAGTAACAACCCTGGAGGTAACTGACATCACAGTCTTAGGGCAAGCAGGTGCACCCGGTCAAAATATCACCCCATAGAAAAGGCAGGAGAAAAAAAGAATAAGGCATAGAAGGCACGGCAAAACATCCTATGATGAAACCACAGATGCCGGGAGCAACACGGATCAAGCAAAAGCAAGGCCCAATCACGCCCGAAATGACTCAACCCCAAAGACTGTTAGACGACCGGAATCATACAGCCACAATATGGGGGATCCTGAAGAAAATACCCCACTGCTGAATGAAGATTGCAGTCGAACGGGAAAGTCAAGGGAGCCATCACTGTGTGAAGTACTAAACTCCATCAAGCATTTTCACAAAGATGTTAAGAAGGACAGCAACAGGAACCACGCTGCCATACAAAAACTCCAAGGAGCTGTCCAAAAAGTAGACCAAACATGCTCTGAAATCTCGAACAGAATGGCGTTGGTGGAAACTCGCACAGAGGATCTAGAGTCTGACGTCGCTAAACTCCAAAAACAAGGAAAAGAACAAGAAGGAATCATCAAAGACCTGATGGAAAAAGTTGAAGATTTAGAAAACAGAGGCAGGAGAAATAATCTTCGCTTCCTCGGTATCCCCGAAGGCGCGGAGGGAACGGACCCAAGGGGCTTCATGGCCACCGTGCTAAAAACAACCTTTCCCGAACTCAAAACCTGGGATATGAACAGCGAAGTTCAGCACGCGCATCGCTTCCCCTTGACACTCCCTAAACGCGCTCATAAGACACCCCAATACCCCAGAGCTATGTTGGTCAACTTTGGGAACTTAAGGCTAAGAGAGACTATCTACGACATTGCCAGACCTACAAACAAAAAAGAATTCAAAGGCTTTTCCTTCTTCGTGCGCCCAGACTTCGCCCACGCCACAGTAGAACGGAGGTGGAGAATGAGGCAACTGATCACCCCATTCGAACAAATCGGAGCAACCGTGTTCTTACAAAATCCAGCACGACTGAAAGTAATCCACAAGGGAAGAACTAAAAGCTTTATAAGCGAAATCCAGGCTGAGTCCTACCTGAAAGAAATCTCGGAGACAGCCAAGCAAAACATTGGAAAACAACAAAAATCTTGAAACGAATAAACAACAGATAAAGGGATAAAAACTCAAAAAAGGACAATCTCATCAGTGGATATGGTCTTGGGTATACAACAAGAAGGGGTCAAATTGAGGGGGAAAGCATGTCTTAGTGTAGAGAGGGCTAGATAACAAAGAGAAATAGTGTATTTGTATCTTATTTACCCTAGATGTACTTACTCAAGACCAGGCCACGGGGCATACTGAGGCGCACTGTCCTAACTGACGCCCACACCTGGGTGCCCTATGACCCAGGACGTCTCAATAGGTGGGGGGGGAGGGGCATCAGGAGAGGGTTGGAGTGGGATGGCAAGGGTAGGGACGGTGGGGGGGAGGGGTGGACGGGCAATCCGGTCTACAAGAAACCTAAGAAAGCCAATCATGAACAGAACACACACTATAGGCACATCACACCAGACACATCACTCATGCACAGGAGAAAAAAAAGAGAGGAGGGAAAGGGAAAAAAAATAAGAAAGAAAACTTTGATATGGCTAAGTTAAAAATCATTTCTATAAATATATGTGTGCTAAACGACCCACGAAAAAGACAGAATGTCGCAATAGGATTGAGATCAATGGGAGCTAACATCGTGTGCCTTCAAGAGACTCATGTGGAGGCATCGCAACGCCACCTCTTACAAACGCTGGGATACAAACTCATTACAGCCACCACACAGGCAAGTAAGACACGTGGGGTAGCAATCCTGGCAATAGGAGGAGGGCTTCATTTTACTCGCTCCACGGCAGACCAACTTGGGAGATGGGCAATTACAGAATGTCAATACAGTTTGGGTAAGAGGTTAACCATCTGCTCCATCTATGGCTGTATCACGGATGATCCCGATCTACTGGAAGTCGTTTCTAGTGAACTATCGCACTGGCCACTCCCACTAGTAATCTCAGGCGACTTTAACCTTAACCTACCCTCTGACTTGTCCTCCGGACCAAACTTCAAATACCAGGGGAGGAAGCCCAAAGTATTTAGGACCTTTCAAGCACTATGCAACACACATGGGCTCTCCGACTGTTGGCAATATAAATACCCCCATAAATCTGGGTATACGTTCTTCTCCCATCCACACCTCAAATTTGCCAGGTTAGACTATATGCTTGTCTCCCACACCCTTATTACCAAATGCCAAATCGACAAACTACCCAGGGCCCTGTCAGACCACAACCCATTAATCCAAAGCATTGACATCGACAAAATTCAAACAGATCAAAATAATTGGACATTTGAAAGGGCTCGACTAAGGAACGAGAATTACTGCCAACTTATTGAGAAATGGATACCGGAATTTCTGGCAGATAACCAGGGTAGCGCACCCCTAGACGTAGTGTGGGACACTTTAAAAGCAGGCATCAGGGGAGAAACCCTGCGCTTCTCAATAAGGAATAACAAAGCTGCCAAACAAAAGATAACGGAACTACAGGGGAAACTGATAGAGGCTGAGGAAGATCTTGTAAGAGCTATTGAAGGGGGTATAAATATAGAAACGGCATCGCGAAAAATCGCCATTACAAAAAATAGATTAACAGAAATATTTGCAGAAAAAGCAATTTGTAATGCCACGATCCAAAAAGAAAAAGTATATGAACTAAGCGAGAAAACAGGGCACCACCTCGCCATCCGCACGAGGCAAGAAAATACCGCCAACACAATCAAAGAGATTAAAGACTGCAACAATGTTCTCAAGAAAGACCCAGAAGAGATCAGGTCAGAATTTCAAAAATATTACCAAGATCTATATAAAGAAACCAATAAAGACCAAGAAATTATTAATGCATATTTATAGCAGGTCACAGCACCTCAATTATCATACACTGACCAAGATAATTCAGCGACCATACCACAGTGGATGGAAATTCTGCTGTCCATCAACAGCTTAGCCAAAGGGAAGGCAGCTGGATTGGATGGAATTCCTGCCGAATTCTATGCAAGATTTCATAAATCACTAAAAAATATCTTAACTGATTTAATGACCCAAGCCTTCCTAGGGGGGGAAACACCGAAATCATAGGCACGGGCCAAAATCGTAGTGTTTCCAAAAAAAAACAAAGATCCAGCAGAACTGGGATTCTATCGCCCGATCACCCTAATCAACTGCGATTCTATAATTTACACCAAATTATTAGCCAGCAGACTTGCTCTAATCATCCACAAGATCATATCGGTCCGACAACATGGATTCATCCCCGGCAGATCCACGACGGATCATGTACAAAGAGTCATCACACTCTTTGACGTAGCAGAAGTTGCAGGAGACCCTATGGCGCTTATATTCTTGGACGCAGAGAAGGCTTTCGACAGGGTCTCCTGGCAATATTTATGGACGGCTATGTCAAAGAGTGGGATTTGGGAACGATTTATTAATGCTACACGCAACTTGTACCATAACCCAGAAGCAGTCATTATGATAAATGGCGGACTATCAAACATGATAGACGTGACCAGAGGGACTAGACAGGGGTGCCCGTGCTCCCCACTATTGTTCGCGATAGCCATTGACCCATTCATCCGCAAACTGGAGACTAATCCGGCTATTTTGCCCATTAAGACACGATATGGATCCACCAAGACTCTAGCATACGCGGATGATATCGCGATCGTCACTAGTGATCCTCGTGTGGCCACCAAAATGATGGAAAAAGAATCAGGCCTCTTCGGCGAGATCTCAGGTTATAAACTAAATCAGGGCAAGACGCAGATAATTATAAATAAAAAAATCAATTATAGAGACAAAAGGATTGTTGAGAACGCTGTATCTCTAGGCGTAAAAATCACATCGAAACTAGACCAATTAGTTAAAATCAATATAGACCCACTCTTGAAAGAAACAACGGGGAATCTTAGCAAATTACACAATTTACACCTAACCTTAATAGGCAGATGCAATATCATCAAAATGATCTATCTCCCGAAATGTTTGTATTTTTTCCGCACTATCTGCCTTAATTTTGATCTACACATATTCAAAGCAATAGACAACATATTCTCTCGGTTTATATGGGGCAATACAAGATCACATAGAGCTTACAGATGTATATCGCTACCGCAAGAAAGAGGGGGACTTGCCGCCCCTAATTTCAAGATTTACTGGTGAGCCACACTCCTGCAATATAGTAGGATCCTATTAACCCCAAATCTGAATCCTACACAAGAAGGGGACGTCCCAACTCCACAAGAACTCATCCTTGGCACTGAAGCGGGCGAACATCTATGGCGACTTACCTTTGATTGTCACTACAAAAAGGTCCGATTCAAAACATTAGCCGGTATATATAATGCATGGAGAGATATACGCAAGCTTCTCGGAATCGGCAGATATTCTTATTACACGAGCCTTCATCAGAATTATAATTTACCAAACATCTTCTCTGATAGCTTTATGAAAAGATGGGTGAATATAGGGATCACTCGATGTGGGTGCTTCTTTACATCAGCAGGCTTTAAATCATTCGAAGAATTGAAGAATGAGTTTGGTTTAGAACACCGAGACTTCTTTAAATTCCTTCAAATAAGAAATTATCTAATAAAAAAAGGTGGTGGAAGTGCGGAATTCTACAAGATTCAAACTATAGAAATCCTCAATAGATAGATCACAGCAAAAATAGGAGAAATATATATTAACTTGGTTTCCCTATTAACAGACGATATGGACAAACATATAATCAAATGGCAAAATAAGCTAGATTTGAACAAGAACTCAGTTCAACAGGCATTCCAACTCTATCAATCACTTTTAATGTCGCCTAAACTGCAAGTGCAATACTATAAAACCTTTTTCCATTTATATCACACACCCTATAAAATAGCCAAATGGAGCACAGGCAAAGGCACACAATGTCCTAGATGCTTGATAACAGCAGCCAACATAGTCCATCTTTTTGCCACATGTGAAAAATTAGGATCCCTTAGACACGAAATATCAACATTTTTATCCAAAATCAGGAACTCAAACATAGAAATTACAGTAGCTGAAATCATGTTAGGTAGGGACGGGAATAACAGGCCGAAAAGAATACAGGGGCTCATATTCGTCTCCATGGCTGTTTATAGAATATGCTTAGCATCTAGCTGGCTGGATCCAAACCCCCCGACCTTTTCACAGTGGCGGGCAAGACTCCTAGCTTCATACACTCTAGAGATAGCAATTTATCGAAGGAAGGGAGCAAAAAGAAAAAAAAGGGTCTAGAAATCTGGGATCCCCTAACACAATGGATACGAAGTCAAGAACTATAAAATAGAATATTATACTTATGAAATATAAATAATGCCATTATATTCTAATGTTTAACACTGATGTTTATGACTCTTGAACATGTCTGCATGTGATATTTTTTCATGTTTTCTTGTGATCTATCCCTCAGTTCTTCTCTTTCTTTCTACTTCCCTATTTTCTTACCCTTTTTCTCTATCTTAACTCTTTTTTCAGTCTGTGACAAGCAAACAGATGCCCGGATCGGAGGGGGGGGGGGGGGGGGGGTCCGGGGCGGAGGGTTTAAGCTGTAAAAAATTTCATAATAAAGAAATGTTTTTAAAAAAAAAAGGAGGGCCAGTACGATAGACCCTGGCTGGAGGAGGAATGCTTCGAACCAGAAGGCATGGCCATTGCAGAAGACTGCATCCGGCTCGCAGGGGGACAATCCCAGGTGTCAATTCCCCTACATGCAAGATTGTCTCATGCAGGATTGGCTTGGAGCAGCTCTAAGCCAAAATATGGCAATTGTTACACAAAGGCACACCAGGGACCATCTATGTACCATGGGCCCAGATGGACAAAGAAAGGCTCAGGACCAAACAGCATCCATTGATGGGCAGGAAAATGAATCTCCTGTTTTGAGAAAAAGAATGCAGGAATAAACATAACAATAGGCAATGTCAAGAGACTGCTCAGCAGCCTCATTGGTGAGCAGACCAAAACAGTGTTTTCCCTGAACCCGCATCTTGGCAGTCACAGTGACCAACACCGAGCATAATGAGGCGGCATTCAATTCATTCTGACATCGGATCTGAACGGCCATGAGGGAAATGTTCCTTGACCATCCAGATGTAGGAGGATTAATGTCAGAGAGCATGAAACCTGGGGAAACTGTGACCGACTTTCTGGAAAGAATGAGGGAACAAACAGGACAGCAATTGACAAATTCGGGCCCCCAGGTTGCATTCTTCTACAACATCCTCAAAAGGAGTAGTAGGATCTGACACAAAACCTTGGCTGGAAATACAGGCCCACATATTACATTACTACAGACAGGAAGAAACAGGAAAAGGACAGGGAAAAACAGGAGCAAGCCCAAAGAGACACAGCTAAGCTAGTCCAACATAAGTTAAAAAAATACTGCCCTTGAGGGGGCTGCAAGCGTGCAAATATCACCAGTCTTGAAGAGAGGTCTTCAGCCGAATCACAGAGTGTTTTCACCCAGTCCTAGCGGCAGAGGTCAGGGGGACTGGCAGCAACCAGACCTCAAAGAGTGTTACCAATGTCCCTGAATGGGCACATAGCCGACCGATGGCGCCTGAAGGTATACCATAAGTGATAGTAAAAGACCTGGGTCAATCCACGTAAAATCCTGGTCCACAAAGCCAAGCCCAGCTCAAGTCAAACAAGCCATACATTCAGCAACAAGGAAATCAGTCTGCAAACACACCATCACAACAAGGACCATGTGGTTGGCCAAACACATTGCAACAGAAGCAGGCAGGGAACCCAGCCTAGCAAGCACCAAGGCCATAGCATGGCAGGGAGCGGTGACTGTCTGGGGAGGTAAAACCCTCACGCCATTGCCCAATCCAAATACGCAGTAAATCAAAACCTCCACTATCACACATTCACTTTATACCCACTTCAGGAAACTCACCACAACAATAAAGACTAGTGACATGGCATTAGGAAAAAACTCAAGCTTTACTTGTGTTCAGGAAGAACTCAGGCCTGCCATATATTCTGTAGACCGGGAATCTGCTATAAAATCTGCAATCTGCCTAGGCCCCACTTTGCTGCTGGTCCCACAGTATAGGGTTGGCTAGTCACATCCCAGGGGGAAGCAGTCTGACGAGGGTGGGAGGGGACCCCTGACCAGTGCATAAAACAGTCACCCAGGTCCCTTCATCCAAGTGCAGTTGGGACGGGTTCCTATTATGAGATCAAAAGGACCTCATTTGGGCCTCTGGCTTGTGGAGGCCCACTTTCAGTTCCAAAACTAGGCGACACTATGGTGCCGGAAGCCAAGTTTTCTGTGTACTTGGGATAATGGTGTTTCCCACACATCTCCATAGTCTATGCACAAAAAAGCAACAATTTGGCACCAAAGTCAGCAGGGAAATACACCAGCCCAATCAGCTGTCCCAGTTTTTCGCCCACAACACAAAAAGTCCCATCCGCACAACTGACTCCCATTGTTAGCACGATATTTGGCCTCCTCCTCTCCCCTACTGGTTCCAAACATCCAAAGTCTGCTCATTGGATCATGTCTCTCCAAAACAGTGGGAGTTGTGTGTTACCGGGGGGGAAGTCTCTGATTCCTGCAGAGGGAGGGAGACCCAAAGCATCCTGAGATGCTACAGGATAGCGGGGCAACAGGAAGGGAAGAGGTCTCTGTAGATACAAATGGGGGTGGGGTCGCACACTACTCACACACCGGCGGTGTTGCCCCTAAGGACTCTGGTCAATGTAGTAAAGTGTTCGCGATGCATCATCTTTCGATCTTCTGCTATCTTCGCTGTCTTCGCCATCCCTGGACACGTGTTTCGGGGTATTACCCCTCATCAGCAGGGATAGGCCGTGTACTGGGGTTGCCGATGGCTGCCAATATCTGCCAGGTATAGTACCACTCAGGCGTGTAGGTGCGGGATCCCAGGCTCGTCAGCCCGCTGCTCAAGGGAGCTTTATAGTTACAAATGGGGGTGGGGTCGCACACTACTCACACACCGGCGGTGTCGCCCCTAAGGACTCTGGTCAATGTAGTAAAGTGTTCGCGATGCATCATCTTTCGATCTTCTGCTATCTTCGCTGTCTTCGCCATCCCTGGACACGTGTTTCGGGGTATTACCCCTCATCAGCAGGGATAGGCCGTGTACTGGGGTTGCCGATGGCTGCCAATATCTGCCAGGTATAGTACCACTCAGGCGCGTAGGTGCGGGATCCCAGGCTCGTCAGCCCGCTGCTCAAGGGAGCTTTATAGTTACAAATGGGGGTGGGGTCGCACACTACTCACACACCGGCGGTGTCGCCCCTAAGGACTCTGGTCAATGTAGTAAAGTGTTCGCGATGCATCATCTTTTTTTCGATCTTCTGCTATCTTTGCTGTCTTCGCCATCCCTGGACACGTGTTTCGGGGTATTACCCCTCATCAGCAGGGATAGGCCGTGTACTGGGGTTGCCGATGGCTGCCAATATCTGCCAGGTATAGTACCACTCAGGCGCGTAGGTGCGGGATCCCAGGCTCGTCAGCCCGCTGCTCAAGGGAGCTTAATAGTTACAAATGGGGGTGGGGTCGCACACTACTCACACACCGGCGGTGTCGCCCCTAAGGACTCTGGTCAATGTAGTAAAGTGTTCGCGATGCATCATCTTTCGATCTTCTACTGTCTTCGCCATTCCTGGACACGTGTTTCGGGGTATTACCCCTCATCAGCAGAGATAGGCCGTGTACTGGGGTTGCCGATGGCTGCCAATATCTGCCAGGTATAGTACCACTCAGGCGCGTAGGTGCGGGATCCGAGGCTCGTCAGCCCGCTGCTCAAGGGAGCTTTATAGTTACAAATGGGGGTGGGGTCGCACACTACTCACACACCGGCGGTGTCGCCCCTAAGGACTCTGGTCAATGTAGTAAAGTGTTCGCGATGCATCATCTTTCGATCTTCTGCTATCTTCGCTGTCTTCGCCATCCCTGGACACGTGTTTCGGGGTATTACCCCTCATCAGCAGGGATAGGCCGTGTACCTGGGTTGCCGATGGCTGCCAATATCTGCCAGGTATAGTACCACTCAGGCGCGTAGGTGCGGGATCCCAGGCTCGTCAGCCCGCTGCTCAAGGGAGCTTTATAGTTACAAATGGGGGTGGGGTCGCACACTACTCACACACCGGCGGTGTCGCCCCTAAGGACTCTGGTCAATGTAGTTAAGTGTTCGCGATGCATCATCTTTCGATCTTCTGCTATCTTTGCTGTCCTCGCCATCCCTGGACACGTGTTTCGGGGTATTACCCCTCATCAGCAGGGATAGGCCGTGTACTGGGGTTGCCGATGGCTGCCAATATCTGTCAGGTATAGTACCACTCAGGCGCGTAGGTGCGGGATCCCAGGCTCGTCAGCCCGCTGCTCAAGGGAGCTTTATAGTTACAAATGGGGGTGGGGTCGCACACTACTCACACACCGGCGGTGTCGCCCCTAAGGACTCTGGTCAATGTAGTAAAGTGTTCGCGATGCATCATCTTTCGATCTTCTGCTATCTTCGCTGTCTTCGCCATCCCTGGACACGTGTTTCGGGGTATTACCCCTCATCAGCAGGGATAGGCCGTGTACTGGGGTTGCCGATGGCTGCCAATATCTGCCAGGTATAGTACCACTCAGGCGCGTAGGTGCGGGATCCCAGGCGATCAGCCCGCTGCTCAAGGGAGCTTTATAGTTACAAATGGGGGTGGGGTCGCACACTACTCACACACCGGCGGTGTCGCCCCTAAGGACTCTGGTCAATGTAGTAAAGTGTTCGCGATGCATCATCTTTCGATCTTCTGCTATCTTCGCTGTCTTCGCCATCCCTGGACACGTGTTTCGGGGTATTACCCCTCATCAGCAGGGATAGGCCGTGTACTGGGGTTGCCGATGGCTGCCAATATCTGCCAGGTATAGTACCACTCTGGCGCGTAGGTGCGGGATCCCAGGCTCGTCAGCCCGCTGCTCAAGGGAGCTTTATAGTTACAAATGGGGGTGGGGTCGCACACTACTCACACACCGGCGGTGTCGCCCCTAAGGACTCTGGTCAATGTAGTAAAGTGTTCGCGATGCATCATCTTTCGATCTTCTGCTATCTTCGCTGTCTTCGCCATCCCTGGACACGTGTTTCGGGGTATTACCCCTCATCAGCAGGGATAGGCCGTGTACTGGGGTTGCCGATGGCTGCCAATATCTGCCAGGTATAGTACCACTCAGGCACGTAGGTGCGGGATCCCAGGCTCGTCAGCCCTCTGCTCAAGGGAGCTTTATAGTTACAAATGGGGGTGGGGTCGCACAATACTCACACACCGGCGGTGTCGCCCCTAAGGACTCTGGTCAATGTAGTAAAGTGTTTACGATGCATCATCTTTCGATCTTCTGCTATCTTCGCTGTCTTCGCCATCCCTGGACACGTGTTTCGGGGTATTACCCCTCATCAGCAGGGATAGGCCGTGTACTGGGGTTGCCGATGGCTGCCAATATCTGCCAGGTATAGTACCACTCAGGCGCGTAGGTGCGGGATCCCAGGCTCGTCAGCCCGCTGCTCAAGGGAGCTTTATAGTTACAAATGGGGGTGGGGTCGCACACTACTCACACACCGGCGGTGTAGATGACCATGGCAGTCCCCACACAAGTTACAAGATCACCCCCGCATCCAGCTTGTCGAATCAATTAACACAGGGTCTCACAAACATCGTCCAAGGGAGCAATAGGCCCGAGTCCAGTGATTGCAAAATCCAAACCAAACAGGGGCCACAAAGGAGCTCATCATCGGCTACGTCGCAATAAAACCAACAGTAAATGAGACCTTAGTAAGGCCCCCAATCACCTACAGGAGACAACCCAAAAGTAGCCCAAAACGAAGCTTCCAAAAAAAGGACATAGTCAAAACACCCGACTTCATTAGGGAAAACATTATTACATGCTACATTCAGGGACCAGAGGGAATACACATGTCCTCAGGACATGTTGCAATTACCCACAACCCCTAAATTATGGCCCCCCTTCCTTTTACGGCACTTCACACATGTGTAGGTCAAATGGTACCATCAACATCCATACATGTTAGGGAAAGTAGGTTAGTAGAGGGGCGACAAATCCCATGAATGGTAGTTAGGTAAAATTAGTCATCCATACACCCATGAAGATCTCCCCACTAAAACACTCACCTCCGTCAAGGCAAGAAGGGAGGACCAAATGACCCACAAAATATAACTCCGGCAACCCATGACCAAAAACTCACTGATTCCTAAAATGACACTTAAACTCAGTTCCCACATCTAGTACCTCACCAAAGATTGTGCTAAATAGATGCACAGAAATGCGCCAAAAAGGGCAGGCACACGAGTTTCCGAGACCGAATAATGATATATATTCTTCTCAAGGCTAACTTACAACCCGAGCTCTTATCCAGCAGGTTTGCGATTGAGCCGTAAGTTCACAACCTTTACTGGGGCACACCACTACTTCAGTAGCAACCTTCAAATTCCCAATGATGCTCTAGGGTTCAAGTTAACAAAGACCACAAAATATATTTTAGAACTCGAATATATCCTGAGCTAAATCCCACAAGTATCAATGTCCACAGTAAATCAAAGTCAACGCAATCTTCTTATATTCTTCATTTATTTTTCTTATTAACTGCTGTTCTTCAACATTGGACCAGTAATCGCAGCATTTCCCGCACGTTCGTGTAAGTCGGCGTCTAGCTAGGCTGTCAATGTTTACAATAAGATTGAGAGAAGAGCACTAGGAGAGGTCAAACACCTTTATCTTGATTACTACGCAGTACAAATACGTGATGACTGGGATGGTTCCTTTTTAATACTTTTGAAGTCTGATTATTGGTTAAGCTACACTCCTTGGAAAGAATTAGCCCTGAAGAAGTCTGTGGTTGTTACCACGAAAGACAAAACACGTGTTGGCTAGGACCGTGTGTGAAGAACAGCAGTTAATAAGAAAAATAAAAGAAGACTATAAGAAGATTGCGTCGACTTTGATTTACTGTGGACATTCATACTTGTGGAATTTAGCTCAGGATATATTCGAGTTCTGTTGTTTATAGTAGTGGAGTTTTCCACACTATTTGGCTGATGGTAGATGGCCATCACCTTATCCTTTGAGCTTGGAGATTGTGATTTACCCTACTTATACCAACCCTGTGCAACTGTCACCCAGCCATCTGTTCGCTAGTGTACAAAATATTTTGTATCTACATTTTTCTCAAACAGACTCTGTGCACAGTGCCAAGCAAAGACACCCCCAGATGCCAGGAAGCTGCAGACAACTCCTCCAGACACCATCCCAAGACTTGCAATGCCCCAAAAGTTATGTATTATTGCATCTTTGTACATCATCTGCTAGAAAGCTGCCTAGTCACATGGAGCCTACCTCATCATTTCTACAGCATTTGTGTAGGGACCTCTCCCACCTCACTTATACAACTACACGCACTACACAGCACACTCTTGCATAGCACCTGGTACCAGCACATGATAACAGTGGGTGCCCCAACATTGGCTAGGTCATGATATGTCTGCTCGCTTATTTACCTCCCCATGGGCACAGACAGACTTCATTTATACCAAGAAATAGCCTCCAAAAAAGCAAAATGTCTCATCCCCTTGTACCTATGCAAGATTAGGGCCATGATACAACCTAGTAGAGTAAAACCTCAAAGAGTATTAGTAAATGTCATCCAGTATGTGCCCATCCCCACCACACTCTTCCTTCTCAATGAGCCTAGCGATACACAAACTGAGCTGGACAGGAAGCGCAGGCGGGGTACTAGGAGAGCATAATGTTGGCCCAGAGATTTTCCAGAAAAGAAGTTCTTGCAGGTAGCAAAACCATCACACCAGTGCACAAACACATCTGCTCCCACCACCGTCTATGGTCCCAGGATGGCCCTTAGTGTGTCTGGGGCAGTCTTTTTTAATAACAAATGTATCGCAAGCATAGAGTTCCAGTGCAGGGCCATCTACCGTGATGATACAATGGGAAATCAGTCTAATAGGGTTGAATGCCAGCATAGCTACCCCATGTCAGGAAATCTGGGTCTCGGGTTTACAACACTTTGTGAAATGTATAAAATGACAACCAATGTACTTAGAGACCGTCTTCAGGCTTCAACTCTGTCGCCTCTTCTCCTGGCCGCTGCATTTAATTAAAGCAACTGCTCCTGTTTTGCCTAACGCCTCTTGTCTTTTATTGTTTCAAGATAAATTCACATTTGAGCAACCCCATCCCACTTAAGGTGACAAATATGGGGAGAGGAGTTGGCCTAACGGCTAGGGCGCTCGACCACGGACCTGGGGATCTGGGTTCGAGTCTCGGTAACGACGCCAAAAACCTCCTGTGATTCTGGGCAAATCACTTAATCTCTCCGTGCCTAAAAATGAATGTGTGTGCTCATGTAACGTAACTGGTGTTATGTAAAGCGCTCTGATACCTGATTCAGTTCAGGTCTAGTTCGCGCTATATAAAACTCTGCAAAAAAAAATAAAAAATACAAAAAGAACAAATGATGGACAGAATACTGAACAGTGTCCAACACTCACACCCTGTACAGAGATCTGGGTCTAAATCCATCATTTTTGTAATAACCACACCATTTCAGTTTGGACCTATGGAGGGGAAGGTCAAGACTGATATGCATGTGACTGGGTCTAAACTGGGGTGGTGTGGTGAGCAAAAAACGATGGATTCTGGCCCAGATCTCTGTACTGGGGTTGAGTGTTTGACATTGTTCAGTATTCCATCCATCATTTATTCTTTTTGCATTTGTCACCCTAAATGGGACGGTGATGCCCAGACATGGGTCCTGTGCTCCCCATGCCACTGGATTCAGGCTATCTTGGCTGATGAGGAGTTTTACCCTAAAACTGGTACTAGGATGCTTGTTTCTGGTCTATGGAGGACCTGGCCTGGCAGTTCGGGCGAGACTGCTCACATGGGGAGCAGGCCCTCTTCATTTAGCTGTGAAAGTAATGCCCTTATGCCATGTTCTGAGGTATCTGTTTGAACGATAAACTCCTAGGAGTGGTCAGGGGCCTTAAGTACAGGAGCTGTGCACATGGCCTGCTTGAGGGAGTCAAATGCTTTTTGGCATGCCTCTGTCAAAATCATATTTCTGGGCTGCTTCTTAGAAATAAGATCTGTCAAGTAAGTAACATATGCCATATCCCTTGACAAACCTCTTGTAGTACCTAGTGAGGCCCAATAATACTCTGACCTCAGTCTAGGTTTCAGGAGGCTCCCAGTCCATGATAGTTTCTATCTTGGTATGGAGGGGCCACACCTTACTCCTGCCTACCAGGTGTCCTAAGTACACCACTTAGTTTTGCCTTATCTGGCACCTGCTGTCCTTGATAGTGAGGTCTGCCTGTTGCAGGGCATCAAATACTTCCTGGAGGTCAAAAAGGTGGTCCACCCAGCTGTTACTGTAGACAGCCATGTCACCTAGATAGGCAGCTGAGACTTAGTCCATACCAGCAACACCCTGGTTCACCATCCTCTGGAAGGTGGCAGGGGCATTTTTTAGTCCAAAAGGCATACACCCTAAACGTATTGTGGCCCTCTGGAGTGGGGAAGACTGACTTCTCCTTGACTCCTTTCGTTAAGGATATCTGTCAGTATCCTGACATAAGGTCAAAAGTACCTAGTTACTGGGCAGCCCCTAACCAGTCAATCAGCTCATCAGCTCAGGCGATGGGATGAGCATCTGTCTTTCTGACTGAGTTTAGCCCTCAATAATACACACAGAAGCTGAGTTCAGGTTTCGTGGCCAGTGTGACAGCTGTTGGTACCAGCACCACAGGACTGGACACCGGGGCTATTGGCCAAATTCCATCATTTTAGAGACTTTACTCCAATGCCGGCCCCCACTCTATCAGACAACCTATAAGACTTATTCTTGACAGAAAGATTGTCTGCTGTGTCCGCATCAAGGGTACATAGGTGGGTAATCCCAGAGATGAGGGAAAACAGAGAGGAATACTGGCCAAACACTTGGTGGCAGTCCCTCTGCTATTCAGGAGTCAAATTGGGGAACAGGATTACTCCTTCCACATATCCATTCATCTCTTTGGAGTCTAATGCGTCAGGGAGAGGTTCACTCTCTCCTCCTCTTCTCCATCTGTCCCCAATAGCATGGTGAGCTCCGACCTCTCAAAGTGGGGTTTGAGGTGATAGATATAGAGCACCCTATGGGGTTGCCTAGGGGCCTTGAGGTCCACCAGGTAGGTGGCCTCACCTTTCCTCTCAATCGGTACAAAAGGGGGTGGTGATGGACGGAGCATCAGAACCAATCAAACACTCACACCCAGTCAAAAGATCTGGGTTTGATCCATCACCGTTCTTTAGCTCACTCTGCCACCCCAGTTCAGACATGGCTATATGCAAATCAGTCTGACCCTGTGCCTCATGGGAACAGTCCAGCCCGAACTGCCAAGCCATGCCTTCCCTGGACCGGAAACAAGCTTCCGAGGACCGGTTTCTGGCATTCCAGCCGTCTTCAGCCCGGCTTGCTTGAATCCAGTGGCAAAGTGAGCAAGGGACTCACATCTGAGCATACCCTCCCACACTTATGGCGGCCAAAAGCGGTACAAAAGGGGGTGGTGATGGACGGAGCATCAGAACCAATCAAACACTCACACCCAGTCAAAAGATCTGGGTTTGTTCCATCACCGTTCTTTAGCCTACTCTGCCACCCCAGTTCAGACAGGGCTATATGCAAATCAGTCTGACCCTGTGCCTCATGGGAACAGTCCAGCCCGAACTGCCAAGCCATGCCTTCCCTGGACCGGAATCAAGCTTCCGAGGACCAGTTTCTGGCATTCCAGCCGTCTTCAGCCCGGCTTGCTTGAATCCAGTGGCAAAGTGAGCAAGGGACTCACGCCTGATCATACCCTGCCACACTTATGGCGGCCAAAAGCGGTACAAAAGGGGGTGGTGATGGACAGAGCATCACCTTTTCTCTCAATCACCTCATAGGGCCCAGTCCAACGGTCTTGGAGGACCCTAGGGTCACTGGTTCCATCACCAAACACTTTCTGTACATGAGTCAGTTCCACAGTGGTAGTATTTTGGTCAATACTTTGCTTCCTGACCTCCGGACTGGCTTCTAAGTTGCTGTAACCTTGCTTCCACAACTTAGGCATTTGGCTTCTGAAGGCCAGCATGTAGCTCACTACATCCTGGGGACTCTTCCTAGAAGCTTGTTCCCACCCCTCCTTCAACAAATGCAGAGTTCCTCTGACAAGCCACCCATACAGAAGCCCTAAGGGACTGAAGTCCACTCCCTTGTGTGATACCTCCTTGTAGGCAAACAACAAGCCTGGCAAGAGGATGTCCCACTTACTCTTTTATGGCATCAGGAGCCCCTCTAGTCAAGCCCTTAAGAGTCTTGTTGAATCTTTCAACAAGCCCATTGGTTTGTGAGTGGTAAGGAGTGGAGAATTTGTAGGTTCCCCACACTCCTTCATTGACTGCATATAAACAGACATGAAATTGGTGCCCCTGTCAGATGCCACTTCATTGGGGAAACCCACTCAGGTAAAAATCCCCATCAAGGCCTTTGTCACTGCAGGTGCACTAGAGGTCCTTAGAGGGATTGCCTCTGGGTCTCCAGTGTCATGATCCACCAGAATCAGGATAAATCTGTTGGCTGAAGCAGTCTGGGATCCATAGGCCCAATATTGTACATGCCCACCTTCTCAAAGGGTATGCCAGTGACAAGCAAGTGATTAAAGGAGGCTTTAAGCCTGTGCCCCGTCTTCCCACTGGCTTGGCAGGTTACACAAGTCCTACAGAATGCCTCTGGGGAAGTCTTGATAAAGGGCCAATAAAAGTGGGGGATACACTTTGCAAACATCTTGTCTTGGCCCAGGTTTCTGGCCAGAGGATTTTAGTGAGCCAGCTCCAGTGGGAAGGACCTGTAGCATTGGGAGACCCCCAGGGCCCTTGTTGACCCATGCACAGGAACCTTAGGCCACTACAAAGGAGGTTGTCCTCCCAGCAAATGTAGAGACTCCCAGAGGTATCACCTGCTGCTTGGGATTTAGCCTGTTGCCTCAGTCCAACAAAGGCTTGGTACTCTCTTTGTGCCCTATAGAACTCCTCCTTGTTGGGTAATCCTTCCATATGGAATCCAGCATGCTCAGGTGGGTCACCAAGGGGAGCAAAACCATCCTCAGTGAGCTCAGGGGTGGCCACCACAGGTGCCCCATCCACCTCACTGGGAAGAAATTCAGGGGCTGGTTTCTGATACCCTCTGCCTTTCCCCCTTCTTATCAGCAGACTTGGCCATTATTTCGGGCTCCAGTCCTTTTGCCTCCCATTCTGGACAGCTATGAACCTTGTCAGAGCACAGATCCAATCAGTTAACCCCAGCATATCCACATAAGCCTTGTGCTCCACTTCCTTCCAGGTAGTGTGCCAAAGGCCATTACCAAGCAAACAGTCCACAACAGGCATGGCAGCACTCACAGCAGCCTTCAGAAGACCTGAACCCCTCCCACACTCAAATGGAACAAGGGACACTGAATACTGGCCCTCTCACTTATCAAGCACCACAGCCTGGTAGAATGCATGGGGAACCACCTGCTGACTCCTTACCATAGTAGTGCTGGCACCTGTGACCCTCAGAGCCTCAACATCATGCTCATTAATGGTAACCCATTACCTATATTTAGTAATATTAGAGGGCACATGCATCTTAGGAACCATCTCACTGTCACCCAGGGACACTAGGGAAGCCCCACTAACCTGCCCCATTAACGGTGATAAATCCTCCCCCAGCACTACACTCACCACCCCTGAAACCTTTCCTCCAGTTGGACGTTGCACTCTATTCAGACACTTATAATATAATAATATAATAATAATAAGGGAATTTTATAAAGCGCCTGAATTATGCTCAGATGGCGTGTCCCCGCGCTGAAACAGAAGAACTCAAGTAGACAGGATCGTGGAGTCGCTCGATTATCTTGTATATAGGTATGTTTTTAGCCTCTTCCGGAAACTGGATTCGGACTTGGAGATTCCCCTTGTAGTATACATACTCAAAGCCCTAATAGCAATTGATGGGTTTGGGCTGCTGACTCTTGTCAGGCTAGCTTTGTCTTCTGGTGGCCAGATTGGAATAAGAATGAGACCCTTTACCTTGTGAGTTGTTTTGGGGGCCTAGAGAGAACTCTGTCTTTTTATCTCCCCTCCATCTGATGGGACCCTGACCTTCCTTTTGGGAGTCTCCCCTAGATCCCTTCTTGGACATTCTGGTGCTGACCCAGATGTCCGCCTCCTCAGCAAGCTTTCTGGGGTCAGAAAGCTTATTGCCTACTAGGTGATGCACAGCTCTGTAAACAAAGATCAAGCATGTGCAACTTCAGAATCAAGTTGTACAGCCCTGTATATCCATCTGCTTTGCTGCCTCTCACCCAGCCCTTCACTGCCTTGCTAGAATAGTCTAAGCACTCCTCCCAGCTCTATTATGTGATCTTGTGACTGGCCCTGAGCCTCTGTTGATATTTCTCAGGTGTCAGCCCAAACTTGTTGACGAGTATGGCCTTCATAGCAGTGTAGCAGGTCTAGTCCTCCACCTCTAGTGTGAGAAGTGTATCCCTCCCTAATGTGGGCATGTACCTCCATAAACTGCCACCTCAGAATTCATCTAGGACTTTGTGCACTCTTGGAGGCACTTCATACGCTGCAAATTATTTGTCTATATTATGTCTCACCACATAACTGGGTACCAAATCTTTGGGTATGCAGACTCCGACGTCAGTAGTAGACACTGCATGTATGCTGCCACCCTTACTACTCAACTCCACTTGTAGTTCTCTGATATCCAGCTCTCTGAAGTTCAGCTCCTGGGTTAGTTTCCTCTCCTACAGAGCCAACCTCCTCTCCTCTAGAGCTTGTTCCTTCTCAATTGTCAGTTTGGCAAGTTTCTCTTCCTGTTCAGCTTAGATTTAGTAAGCTCCAGCTTCAATTTCCTTTTCTCCCTCCTGTCTGCCAGCTCCTCTGAGGAGAGGTTCTTGGAGCAGACACTGCTCCCAGCCCTGGGAATCACCACGGCTTCCAGTATATTGTTGATTTCCTCCACTTCGCATTGGAGACAAGGATCAGCTCATCCTCCTCCTCAGGAAAATCCTGCTCCTCCTCATCTGGGACCTCTGTCACTGTATTCTGGGCCTCTGTCCAGACCCTCAGAGCTTACTGCAGCTCTACCTTCCGGATGAAGCCACTCATGGACACAAGAATGTATTTGTAAACATCTTTAAGCCAGGCCACAATCTAGAATTCTAAATTGCCCAGCTCAAAATCATTGACTTCAGATGAAAATGCAGGTGTGGCTTTGTCAGAGAGTCATGGTTTAGTCAATCAGGGAGAATTGAAAAAAGACTCTAAATGGTCTTCCTATAGTTGCAGTGAATGATTAGGTACTATACTGTATTGCACAAACATAATTCCTATCCTCACCACTGATCACTAATGTTGGAAATTAGGTTTTGGGTTGGCAGAGGTATGCACCTTGTCCAAGCAGTAACCACCCCTCTAGTCAGGGTAAGCTAGAGGTACACGAAGAGATAACCTGTGCTCCCTCTCTGGTATCTTGGTACAGAGCAGTCAGGCTTATCTGAAGAAGAAATGTGTAAAGTACTTGTGCAACACAACTGTTGATTAAATAAATTATGTCATTGTCTCACATAAAAAATACAATCCTTCACCACAATATTCACATATTATTATAAAAAACATTAAAATATTACACATAGTTAAAAATGGAAAATTCTATCTTAACCATATTTATAAAACAATTAAACAAATATGAAAAATAGTTTCCCAAGAAGGTCTTATGGACTTAATTGGTATTTTTATTGATCTTTTTGTCTAATCGTCCAAGCTGAAAAAAAGAAATTTGGAAACTGAGGCCACTACTACTAGGGTAAATTCACTCTTATAAATCCTAAGGTCATTAACTCTGCCAGTAACTGTCAGGATTAAGCAAAATTGGACGATCCACTTACTTTGTTTCCATAGTAGGGCAAAATGTACAAATCCTTGAATTATCTGCTTGGGAAGCCCAGCGTGCAGTAAAAACAGCAATGGGAATATTGGCGTATCTTAATTCTTCACTCTTGTGATCTGCTTTGAACATTAGGAAATGGTGGGTCAGTGTACCTCTGCCACTATACTGTTCAATCCACGAGTTTGCAACCTCCCAATATCTTTGCTTAACCAAGGTCATAGCATTTTTTAGAATAGACCCTGGGCTGTCTCAAAACAAACCCCTTAAGTCTTAAGTCAAACAGGACGACCCTCAATTTCCCTAACCACCCAATCTTATGCAAAGCTTCCATAGACAACAAAACAACATCACTAAGACCAAGCCTATAGAACTTTAGTTTGTTATTATTCTTTACACACACCCAAAATAGCAGCGGTCTAAGGGCTGCAACCTCAGCTTCTGTATGGATCCCGAGGTCTAATGTTAAAGGCACCAAGGGGGTCCCTATTCCCCACCCTTGTGGTGGCTCTAAGGAAGTCATTTTCATTAAATCTCAAGGTGCTCATGTTACACTGCCCCTAGAGTTTAGACCCTTACTGGGCAGCACCTCTTGACTGCATCTTATAGATTTCAACCACAGAGTTTACTGGAAACCATATAGATTTCCCTGCCATTCTAATGTTAGCCGACGGGCTCCTGGATGCTGCCCTGCGTGCCGGTTCGGGCATCGAGGCCATTGACGGTTGTTTGGCGGCCTTCTCCTCCACCCCTAACCATTTCTCTACTGATGAGGGAAGTTATCCCGAAACCCGAGCCATGTCTCGGGCGATACCCAAAAACCCGGGACATGTATCGGGTCTAGAGATTCATCAGTCCAACAAGTACCGACTTGCACCCACCTGGGTGATCCACTATTGAACTACAAGTACCAGAGTCCCGAGGGGCGATCCGGAGGAGGGGCTAGCGGTGTGCGCTCCATTGCGGTGGTTTCCATTCTAATGTTAGCCCCTGCATGATGTGTTGTAATTTGAGAGCTCTAATTTATCTGTGGGAGCCAAGATCCAGAGCCCGCTAGTCTGACACCCAAATAATCAATCTCAGGTACCCATTCCAAAATGCAATTGCTCAGGGTAACCACACCTCGAAGCCTCTGCTTTTTAGTGTACAGCACCAGCTTGGTCTTAGAAACATTAATTTCAAAGCCGAAATCTTTGCAAAATGCAGAGAAGCTGTTTACTAGATTTTGCAACCCCATACTGGTTTTGGCTAGCAGGAGGGTATTGTCGGCATAGAGCAGCCAAAGGAATTTCTGACCAGCTAAAGAGGGTGAGTCATTAACACAGTTGTTTAAGTACCCTGTACAGTTGTTGATGTAGAGTGGAAAGAATGTGGGCACAAGTACACAGCCCCGTTGGACCCCCTTGTTGACAGTAACCAGCTCTGTTAATTCACTCTATGCACTGTAACGGATCCTGGCAACATTCCCCTCATGCAGCCATACAATAACAGATAGTAGTTCATTTGGGACCCCATCTTATGGAGAGTAGGCCATAGTTTCTCTCTTGGTACTAAATCAAAGGGCGTGCAGAGGTCTACAAATAGATCTCCATCTCCAAGGTCTAAAGTATTTCACTTGATCACCATGAAACTAAATACTTGATCAATAGAGCTAGTGGAAGAACTAAACCCAACTTGCAAATTGGAAATTACACTGTTTTGGTCAACCCACTTCTCTAACCAATCCATGAATTGTTTACAGAAGACCTTCTGGAGGGTATCCAAAATACTCCACACAGTGTTAGAAAAATAGATTATGTGTTGATGAGTGAAACAAGACCAAACGACAACAATCCAATAAATAGAACAGGAGCTATGATTTTTAAAGATTCAATCTAAATATAGTGCTTAGAGTCATAAATCACCAACCAGAGACATCTGGTTGCGCTAGACTGGGGTGAATCCAAAGGTACAGGCTGACCGCGATGGAGGGCAGGCCATCTCCTTGACTCACGCAGGTCCTGCTGAAAGAGTACCTTGAATAGAGAAAGTGTCGACATCGAGGACCTGATACGAGAAGCAGAGGAGGCAAGGCGTCCCTGTTGATCCCATGGATGCAGGCGATACAGTGGGTACGATCTGCGTAGTCAGTGAAGCCTCGTCGATTAATCCATTTATGATACAGGTGATGCATCGTTGTCGAGCCGCGCAGTCTGATAAAATGAAGTCAGCGGGCAGCTGCTCTGCCAAAGTGTGATGTGTCGGTTTCGATCAGCGCAAAGTCGTCAATCCCATGGATTCTGCTAGTTCAGTAGGGCAACAAAAACTTCCAAAGGGCCAGGGCTGAATTGGCACCACTTGGCAAGGCCGATATCCCATATGGTAGAATCCAGGTGCTGTTGCAAGTTTGGAGAATGTCTTTGATGGCCCGAGACTTCTGAACAGGGCACAAGTCAGCAGGCCCTTGTAGTCACTCTGGGTTCAAGTGAGATGGGTCCAGTCCTTTCCCTCAGCAGGGAAGAGGCTAGCAAGCATCTGGCAACAGGCAGTACATCAGAGCAGAAAAGCAGTCTTTCCAGAGCAGCAGCCCAGCAGAGTGGCAGTCCTTGTAGCAGCACAGCAGTCCTTCCTCCTGACATGTCACAGGTTCAGTAGTATGCTGTCTTGGTAGGGTGAGAGATCCAGTACTTATACCCAGTTGTTCCTTTGAAGTGGGGGTGACTTAAAAGAAGGGCCTTTGAAATCCACACATGTCCTTTCTTCCCAGCCCTGCCTCCAGACTATCAGTAGGGGTTAATCAGTCCTCTGTGTGGGAAACAGGACACTGACTATTCTGGTGTAAGTGTCAGAACCCCCCTCCCTTGCTGCTCAGTAAAAGCCATCGGAATTCAGATGAATTCAGATGAGTACTCAGACACACCGAACCTTCCTATGTTTGTGGCTGTTTAGAGGAAATGCGCAAAGCCTGGCTGTCACCTACCTCGGATGTGTATTGGAAACAGGCTGCAGGCACACAGAGCAGTAAGAGCAGAAAAAAGCTCACTTTCTAAAAGTGGTATTTCTAAAACAGTAATGTTAAATCCAACTTTACCAGTAAAGAGGATTTATCATTATTGTTCCAAAGATATAAAACATGAAACAGCTGCTCATTTCTAATCAGGAACTACAGCCTAAAATTGGGTGAAGGAATTCCGAATGTTGATCTGTGAGAGGAGTAGGCCTCATAGTAGTGAAAAATGCATTTGGATGTTTGTCACTACCATGATATGCAAAATGTAAAAATGCATGTCCTACCTTTTACTTACACAGCACCCTGCCCTATGGGCAACCTAGGGCCTACCTTAGGTGTGACTTGTGAGTAATAAAAAGGGAGTTTAAGGCTTGGCAAGTAGTTTTAAACGTCAAGTCAAAGTGGCAGTAAACTGCACACACAGGCCCTGAAATGGCAGGCCTGAAAAGGTTTAAAAGGTTACTTGTGTGGGTGGCAAAATCAATGTTGGAGGCACACAAGTAGCATTTAATTTACAAGCCCTGTCTATCTGGTATACCACTTTAGAAAGGACTTACAAGTAAACCAAATATTCCATTTATGTAAACACTAATTTTACCATGTTTAGGGAAGGTACACATGTACTTTAGCTGTCCTGCACTGGTGAGCACTGGTCAACAGTGGTAAAGTGTTTAGAGTCCTAAGTCCAAAAAAGAGGAGGTAAGAAGACAAAAAGTTTGGAGGAAGATCACCCTAAGGATGACAGGTTTAACAGATTAATACAGGAGAACAGACTTCTCCTCGCCTGATTTTGTGTATGCATGAAATGTGTGTGAGTCCAGTCCTGCAAAGGATTCTAGGTGTTTGGTGGAAGGCGTAACAACTGTTGAGGTAGAGGTATTGGTGAGCCTAAGTTGTTCAGTGTCTTAAATGTGTGTGTGAGGAGTTTGAAATTAGTGTGTTTATGTATTGGAAGCAGTAGAGCTCCCTAAGGTGTGGTTTGATCTGAATTCTGTATGGGAGGTTGGGGATGAGTTGGGCTGCTGAGTTCTTGATGGGTTATTGTCTTCTGGTGAGTTGCTTTGTGATCCTGATGTAGAGGGTGTTCCCGTACTATAACTTGCTGGCAACTAGGGTGTCAGTGATGTTTTTTCTGGTGTTGCTTGGGAGCAACTTGAAGATCTTCAGGGCATATAAGCAGGATGCACTGATGGCGTTGACTTGACCAATCATGTATAGTTTGCTGTTGATGATGATTCACAGGGTCCTGAAGTGGGTGCTGGTGTGGGTATGGGTCCAAGTTTAGCTGGGCACCAGTTCAAGTCCCCTGGCAAGGTGTGCTTGCTGAAGGTCACTAATTCTGTCCATATATCTATAGGCCCTCTGCAGATGAGTTTACAGGCTGACAGCTTGTGTTCTATCAGTTAAGAAGGAGTAGATCTGGTGGGGAACAGGTTCTTGGATACCAATCTCGTACAGGCACCTGATGAGGATGGGGTGTGAGACCTTGTCAAATGCTGCAGGGAGGTCGAGAAGAATGAGTGCTGCTGTGGCTCCTCTGTCAAGGACCATTTGGATGTCATCTGTGGTGCTGATGAGTGCTGTATCTGTACTGCGGTTGGGTCTGAATCTGAACTACATGGCATCGAGGAGCTGGTGTTTGTGGAGGTTGTCAGTGAGATGTTGGTTGATTAGTTTCTTTAAGTACCTGGCCTGGTATGGTAGGAGGGAGATGGATATGTAGTTGGAGAGTTAGAACTGCATCAGCAGATGGTTTCTTGAGCAGTGGTATGACAGTGGCTTGTTCGCAGGTTTATGGGAATGTGCCTGAATCGATGGAGGCATTGAGATGGGGTTTCAGTACTTGGCTGATCAGTAGGAGTCCTTTGGTGAAAGTGTGGTGGTGTAAGGGTCAGATGGGGTCCCTGAGTGGATGGTCTTCATGGTAACAGCAGTTTGCATGATGGTAAGTCAGGTCATGAGGTCAGGGTTTGTTCGTCTGCCATGATGGGAAGTTGAGTTGCAATGGTGACGTGGTTTGGCTGAGTGTCGAAGTTGCCATAAAGAGAATTGATTTTG
Organism: Lissotriton helveticus; assembly: GCF_964261635.1. NCBI lineage: Eukaryota > Metazoa > Chordata > Amphibia > Caudata > Salamandridae > Lissotriton > Lissotriton helveticus. Next base: position 937,029,808 of record NC_136063.1, on the reverse strand, counting down.
TTGAAGAAGAATTCTGAGAGCTTGTTGCAAAGGCCTCCTGAGAGGAAATGTTGCTGGAGATGGCAGAAGGCCCAGTGAAATCTTTGTTGATTATCAAGACTTCCTTGTTGCTGTTTGTGTCTGCATTTGATGCAAGAGCTGTGCGCTTGGTGTTCTGTATAGGCTAGTGATAGCATCTTAAGGTGGATTTGAATATTTCTTTATCCATTGTGTCTTGACTTGCCAGGCTCTTGCCATTGGGTTGAGCTTGACAGGAAACAGGATATTGGTGTTTGCAGTGATCCATATGTTGAGGTTCTTGATGGCTTTCAGCAATGTGATGGTGTGCTTTGGCTGGTGCTTGGAGAGGGTGAAAGCCCAGTACTCTTCTATGAGGCTTTCTATCTGCGGCAGATGGGTCGAGTGGTGGTAGGGCTGTGGTGGTGCAAGATAGTTATGCTGAAACTGATAAGGGTGTGGTCTGTCCACATCATAGTTGTAGGCACGTCAACTGTGATGTTGCTGATTGAGGAGAAAATCGGGTCATATAGATGTCCAGCAGTGTGGGTGGGTTTGGTAATGTGGTGGGTAAGGCTAAGACTTTCTCGAAGGACTGTAGAGTTTGGAATGGTGCGGTCTAATAGGTTAAAGTTAAGGTCTCTAATGAGGAGGAAGGTGTTGATATTTATGATGAGGATTGTGATGAAGTCTATCATTTTGGTAGTGAAATTGGTGTGGGGACTTGGTGGTCTGTATACAAGGGTTCTGTTCAAGAAGAATTTACCTGCAATGCAAATCTACATCATGAGGTGTTCCATGTAGCTGGTCGGGGTGTCCATGTAGGTGGTGCAGCTGATAGTGTCTTTGAATATGATGGTGAGTCTGTCTCCGGGCTTATGCTGATGGTCTTGCCTAGTGATCTTGTAGCCTGTTTGATTGGCTTTAGTGAGGTAGATGTTAGATTTAGCTATGATTCTAGGAGGAAGATCAAATCTAGAACATTGTTGTGCAGTTTGTCCCATATCGCCATGGTGTGTTTGATGTGTAAGCAGGTGCCGAGGATCATCCAGCAAATGTGGTGTGTTGTGTGGGTGGTGGTTGGCCTTTTTGAACTTGTGTGGCGTCTGGTTAGTGTGTGTGAATGGGCTGCTTGTGGTACAGTAGCAGTAGGTCTAGGTTGTGGGAGAGTGCACAAGAACTTACAGGAGGCACATGTGAATGCTCCCTCTGTGTTGTGTTGTGAGGTATGTCAGCAGTGTAGTGTGCGGTTAACAGTTGAAAGCACAGAGGGAAGGGGGAAGACCATGGTTGCTGGCGCTGGGCGCAGTCCAGGTGCAGATGAGCTTGCCTTTGGAGCACCAATGACTCACCCACCTGCTGTGCATCCATTCTGCAGTCCCCAGTAAATAGGTTCTGGGAGGGGGGAGGATCGTGGTTTGCACATGGATAATGGGAAACAACGTCCTCTTGGTTAGCTTTTTCTTTAAAAAAATGTTTTGGTACGAAACATGTGATGCCACTTCCTGTGCAGATGGATAAAGGGAAGTTGTTGGAAATTTGCCCTTCCTGCAGTGTCACCTGAGATTTTTATTGAAGCGTATTTGAGTTGTCTGTAAAAATCTGTGTGCTTTCCCCGCTCACCAGTGACAAAGCACTCGTGCGCTTCCTGTTAAACTTTGCTAAATTGGTATATACCTGATTGGCACATTTATTTTGCTTGTACATCCCTAGTATATGGTACAACATGCACCTAGGGCCTTCTAATTAAATGCTACTGCTGGGCTTCAGCACACATTGTACCAACCATTACAGAAGCACTGCAAACATGTCTTCATGCTTGACACTGCAGCCTGGAAATGCAGTTTAAAACTACTACTTTTAACCGGCAAAATAAACCTCTCACCAGCGTTGAATAATATTTTTTATTACTTATAATTTACCCCTCAGGTAGACTCTAAATGCATATGGTACTCTCAATTCATAGATTATTTTTTCTTACTCACACACGAATGAAACAATATGTGAGAGGTGTTTGATTTTTAGAATCAATCTTTTAGATTTGCATTTTATTTCAACTTTTCATTTTTCATTTAGTTTTTGAACATTTAAATATTTAAAGAAAACATTTCAAAACACATCACAAAAACAAACATTTGCTGATTAATGTTAATCCTCCCTTCTTATCTCATTCATACACACTATCACTAAAGATCTTTTTCATACACACTAGTCACACATTCATCCTCCTAACAATCTAATAACAAACAGCTATATTTTATACAATTTATATACAGTTTTTTTAAAGGAAACCATAGAATCACATTTGGAAGCATAAATCACTGTGATCAAGATATTGTTGGGTTTTCTTATGGGTTTTTTAATTCTTCGCATAGATTTTTTACAAAGTGCCAATTGCTATTCACCACCTTTTTCAACATGTTGGAATTGGGGCAATATGTAGTGACTAATACTATTTGGTCCAGTTTCTTTTTGGCCTTTTCCTCCAAAAGGTGCTCTCGTGGTGTCCACCACGCTCGTTTTTTGGAACGTCGAAGTAGTTTTTTAGGGTATCCATGTTCTATTAGGTTGGTGGTCAATTTGTCCGCATGTTTTAAATATTCTTCTTTGTCTTGGCAATTTCTCCGGATCCTTAAATATTGCCCATATGGCAAGTTTTCCTTAAGGCTTCGGGGGTGGTTGCTAGTGAAGTGTAATGATCTGTTGCGGTCAGTTTCCTTTCTGTATAGAGTAGTCATCAAACCTCCTTCATCCGAAGGGTATATCTCCACATCTAGGAAAGGAATTTAGTTTTTTGAGTACATCAGGCTGAATTTGATTTCCTGTGTTCTGCTGTTAAGCCAATTGTTAAAATGCTTTAGTTCTTCTTCAGAGCCAGACCACACAAAGAAAACATCGACAATATAACGACTCCAATTTCTAATCGAAGATCCAAAAGGGTTATCCTGGTAAATTAATTTTTCTTCGTAGCTTGACATGTAGAGGACAGCCAGTTCTGGAGCGAACGGATAGCCCTTTGCCACTCCGCCTACTTGAAAATAGAAATCTCAGTCGAAGTAGAAATAGTTGTGTTTTAGTGCAAATTGTGCCAGTTGTATAATGAATTCTGTTGGTACCTTTTCTGGTTTTTCTCTTGTTTTCAATGTAGATTTTAAAACCTGTATGCCCTCATCTTGTGGTATTTGGGTATACAGGGATGTTATGTCCATTGTCACCATCCAGTCAATCATTCTGTCAAACTTTACTTCATGTAATTTGTTGATGAAGTCAGTTGTATCCCTAATGTAAGATTTTACATATGGAATGAAGGGTTTTAAAAAGAAATCCCCAAATTTGGAAATCGGTTCCATGAGAGAATCGCAACCGGACACAATGGGGCGTCCAGGTGGAGTTCTGGGATGTTCAGGTATTCAAATTCTTTTTTTCCAAGGAAGCCTTGTTGGAATGCTTCATCAACGATGGCATGTAGTTGATGTTTTAGTTCCATTGTAGGATCTTTGTTGAGCTTTCAATAGCAATTGGTGTCATTCAGCTGTTTTTTGACCTCGTTAGTGTATAATGAACGGTCCCATATCACAATTGACCCACCCTTATCTGCTTGTTTTATCATTACAGATGTGTCTTTTGTTAATTTTGTCAATGCCAATGATTCAGATTTGGTGATGTTGTGTTTGACCCACTTGGTCTTCTTTTCCATATCAGCAATTGCTGAAAGGATAGCTCTCATATGTTACTAATTCCTTTGGTATTTTATGGTTTGTAGGACAAAATGTGGATTTATTATGGAGTCCAGTGGTTTCCATATTTGAATCCATAGGGTTTTCTGAAAAAAATGTTTTTAACCTGATTTTGCGAAAGAACTCTATAGTTTTGGTCTTTAATTTGACAAAATCTGTTCTTTTAGTGGGGACAAATGTTAGTCCTTTTTGGAGTATACTTTCCGTCGCCCTTTGTCAGAATTTGTTCGGAAATATTGAAAATTAATGAAGGCGTCAGTTCTTGTAATTCTGGCGTCTGGTCGACATTTCCCATGGTTGAGTGTATCTTGGTTTTCCTCTGGGTTTTGTCTGGCCTCTCCCTAAAAAAGTGGGGCCCTGTTGGTTCTGTTGAAAAGAGCCTCTTCTGTTGGTAGTTCTTCTAGGGTTTGTATTCTCTCCTTCACTGCTACTGCCTGAGGATGAGGTGTCCGAAAAGGTGATGTATTTCTGGAAAGATCTTCCTGGATACTCCTGTAGGTATCTTCGAGAATCAGGGCGGGAGTAGAAATCTTGTTGGAGGAACGGATATACCTTTTCTAAATTGAAATTTTTTGATCTTTGTCAAATTGGTTAGTTTTTTGGTTAATGGTATAGTCCTTGAATTCGCTGATTTCCTTTTCCACTTTTTCCAATAATCCTTTGACGTCGGTGATCAATTGATTTGTAGCAATACTCGATTGTAGATTTTCTATTTCCTCTAATTGGACTTTTGATAGTCTTTGAGCCGTCTCGATTGTCAAAACCATTAAGTCCCGGCTACACTTTGTTTCTATGAAACTATAGCCCTTTTTATAAATGGGGTCCTCTGTAAAAATTACAGGTATATTTTTTATCTGTAAGCCCCCTGGATTAGTCCCAGCTCTCAAATGTTGGAGCAAGAAGTGTCCATGTAGATGTGTTCGGATCTGTTTTTTCTTTAGTCTAAGGAGTTTTTCTGTCTCGTTTTGATTTTGTGCTGACACGCTTAGAGAAGCTGATGCAAAGAGGGGTGGAGCCACTAGCAGCTTCTTTATGTGATCCTCCTTATAGGCAAACGCCTAATTTTCTGACATATTTTTCTTGCACACTTGACACACTCACTCGAATTCAACCCAAACAAAAACTCAAAACCGACGCAGGACCAAGTTCCTAATTCTCCAATGAGAATTCTCGATTCAACAAATAACAAATACCCACAATTCTTCGAAGAGGGGCTACCACACAGGCAATTGCCTGCTATCACAATTACTAACCACCACTGGGTATGGGCTCCCAAGCAGCAAGGCCAAACCCTGCCTTAAATGTATCACAAAAAAGATGCCAGTGCTGCTACTCTCAATTCATAGATTATTTTTTCTTACTCACACATGAATGAAACAATATGTGAGAGGTGTTTGATTTTTAGAATCAATCTTTTAGATTTGCATTTTATTTCAACTTTTCATTTTTCATTTAGTAAAACAACTGAATGACACCAATTGCTATCGAAAGCTCAACAAAGATCCTACAATGGAACTAAAACATCAACTACATGCCATCATTGATGAAGCATTCCAACAAGGCTTCCTTGGAAAAAAAGAATTTGAATACTTGAAAATAAAACATCCCAGTACTCCGCTTTTTTACGTACTACCCAAGGTACATAAGAATGCAAAGACTCCACCTGGACGCCCCATTGTGTCCGGTTGCGATTCTCTCATGGAACCGATTTCTAAATTTGTGGATTTCTTTTTAAAACACTTCATTCCATATGTAAAATCTTACATTAGGGATACAACTGACTTCATCAACAAATTACATGAAGTTAAGTTTGACAGAACGATTGACTGGATGGTGACAATGGACATAACGTCCCTGTATACCCAAATACCACAAGATGAGGGCATACAGGTTTTAAAATCTACATTGGAAACAAGAGAAAAACCAGAAAAGGTACCAACAGAATTCATTATACAACTGGCACAATTTGCACTAAAACATAACTATTTCTACTTTATCTCCCCTCCATCTGATGGGACCCTGACCTTCCTTTTGGGAGTCTCCCCTAGATCCCTTCTTGGACATTCTGGTGCTGACCCAGATGTCCGCCTCCTCAGCAAGCTTTCTGGGGTCAGAAAGCTTATTGCCTACTAGGTGATGCACAGCTCTGTAAACAAAGATCAAGCATGTGCAACTTCAGAATCAAGTTGTACAGCCCTGTATATCCATCTGCTTTGCTGCCTCTCACCCAGCCCTTCACTGCCTTGCTAGAATAGTCTAAGCACTCCTCCCAGCTCTATTATGTGATCTTGTGACTGGCCCTGAGCCTCTGTTGACATTTCTCAGGTGTCAGCCCAAACTTGTTGACGAGTATGGCCTTCATAGCAGTGTAGCAGGTCTAGTCCTCCACCTCTAGTGTGAGAAGTGTATCCCTCCCTAATGTGGGCATGTACCTCCATAAACTGCCACCTCAGAATTCATCTAGGACTTTGTGCACTCTTGGAGGCACTTCATACGCTGCAAATTATTTGTCTATATTATGTCTCACCACATAACTGGGTACCAAATCTTTGGGTATGCAGACTCCGACGTCAGTAGTAGACACTGCATGTATGCTGCCACCCTTACTACTCAACTCCACTTGTAGTTCTCTGATATCCAGCTCTCTGAAGTTCAGCTCCTGGGTTAGTTTCCTCTCCTACAGAGCCAACCTCCTCTCCTCTAGAGCTTGTTCCTTCTCAATTGTCAGTTTGGCAAGTTTCTCTTCCTGTTCAGCTTAGATTTAGTAAGCTCCAGCTTCAATTTCCTTTTCTCCCTCCTGTCTGCCAGCTCCTCTGAGGAGAGGTTCTTGGAGCAGACACTGCTCCCAGCCCTGGGAATCACCACGGCTTCCAGTATATTGTTGATTTCCTCCACTTCGCATTGGAGACAAGGATCAGCTCATCCTCCTCCTCAGGAAAATCCTGCTCCTCCTCATCTGGGACCTCTGTCACTGTATTCTGGGCCTCTGTCCAGACCCTCAGAGCTTACTGCAGCTCTACCTTCCGGATGAAGCCACTCATGGACACAAGAATGTATTTGTAAACATCTTTAAGCCAGGCCACAATCTAGAATTCTAAATTGCCCAGCTCAAAATCATTGACTTCAGATGAAAATGCAGGTGTGGCTTTGTCAGAGAGTCATGGTTTAGTCAATCAGGGAGAATTGAAAAAAGACTCTAAATGGTCTTCCTATAGTTGCAGTGAATGATTAGGTACTATACTGTATTGCACAAACATAATTCCTATCCTCACCACTGATCACTAATGTTGGAAATTAGGTTTTGGGTTGGCAGAGGTATGCACCTTGTCCAAGCAGTAACCACCCCTCTAGTCAGGGTAAGCTAGAGGTACACGAAGAGATAACCTGTGCTCCCTCTCTGGTATCTTGGTACAGAGCAGTCAGGCTTATCTGAAGAAGAAATGTGTAAAGTACTTGTGCAACACAACTGTTGATTAAATAAATTATGTCATTGTCTCACATAAAAAATACAATCCTTCACCACAATATTCACATATTATTATAAAAAACATTAAAATATTACACATAGTTAAAAATGGAAAATTCTATCTTAACCATATTTATAAAACAATTAAACAAATATGAAAAATAGTTTCCCAAGAAGGTCTTATGGACTTAATTGGTATTTTTATTGATCTTTTTGTCTAATCGTCCAAGCTGAAAAAAAGAAATTTGGAAACTGAGGCCACTACTACTAGGGTAAATTCACTCTTATAAATCCTAAGGTCATTAACTCTGCCAGTAACTGTCAGGATTAAGCTAAATTGGACGATCCACTTACTTTGTTTCCATAGTAGGGCAAAATGTACAAATCCTTGAATTATCTGCTTGGGAAGCCCAGCGTGCAGTAAAAACAGCAATGGGAATATTGGCGTATCTTAATTCTTCACTCTTGTGATCTGCTTTGAACATTAGGAAATGGTGGGTCAGTGTACCTCTGCCACTATACTGTTCAATCCACGAGTTTGCAACCTCCCAATATCTTTGCTTAACCAAGGTCATAGCATTTTTTAGAATAGACCCTGGGCTGTCTCAAAACAAACCCCTTAAGTCTTAAGTCAAACAGGACGACCCTCAATTTCCCTAACCACCCAATCTTATGCAAAGCTTCCATAGACAACAAAACAACATCACTAAGACCAAGCCTATAGAACTTTAGTTTGTTATTATTCTTTACACACACCCAAAATAGCAGCGGTCTAAGGGCTGCAACCTCAGCTTCTGTATGGATCCCGAGGTCTAATGTTAAAGGCACCAAGGGGGTCCCTATTCCCCACCCTTGTGGTGGCTCTAAGGAAGTCATTTTCATTAAATCTCAAGGTGCTCATGTTACACTGCCCCTAGAGTTTAGACCCTTACTGGGCAGCACCTCTTGACTGCATCTTATAGATTTCAACCACAGAGTTTACTGGAAACCATATAGATTTCCCTGCCATTCTAATGTTAGCCGACGGGCTCCTGGATGCTGCCCTGCGTGCCGGTTCGGGCATCGAGGCCATTGACGGTTGTTTGGCGGCCTTCTCCTCCACCCCTAACCATTTCTCTACTGATGAGGGAAGTTATCCCGAAACCCGAGCCATGTCTCGGGCGATACCCAAAAACCCGGGACATGTATCGGGTCTAGAGATTCATCAGTCCAACAAGTACCGACTTGCACCCACCTGGGTGATCCACTATTGAACTACAAGTACCAGATTCCCGAGGGGCGATCCGGAGGAGGGGCTAGCGGTGTGCGCTCCATTGCGGTGGTTTCCATTCTAATGTTAGCCCCTGCATGATGTGTTGTAATTTGAGAGCTCTAATTTATCTGTGGGAGCCAAGATCCAGAGCCCGCTAGTCTGACACCCAAATAATCAATCTCAGGTACCCATTCCAAAATGCAATTGCTCAGGGTAACCACACCTCGAAGCCTCTGCTTTTTAGTGTACAGCACCAGCTTGGTCTTAGAAACATTAATTTCAAAGCCGAAATCTTTGCAAAATGCAGAGAAGCTGTTTACTAGATTTTGCAACCCCATACTGGTTTTGGCTAGCAGGAGGGTATTGTCGGCATAGAGCAGCCAAAGGAATTTCTGACCAGCTAAAGAGGGTGAGTCATTAACACAGTTGTTTAAGTACCCTGTACAGTTGTTGATGTAGAGTGGAAAGAATGTGGGCACAAGTACACAGCCCCGTTGGACCCCCTTGTTGACAGTAACCAGCTCTGTTAATTCACTCTATGCACTGTAACGGATCCTGGCAACATTCCCCTCATGCAGCCATACAATAACAGATAGTAGTTCATTTGGGACCCCATCTTATGGAGAGTAGGCCATAGTTTCTCTCTTGGTACTAAATCAAAGGGCGTGCAGAGGTCTACAAATAGATCTCCATCTCCAAGGTCTAAAGTATTTCACTTGATCACCATGAAACTAAATACTTGATCAATAGAGCTAGTGGAAGAACTAAACCCAACTTGCAAATTGGAAATTACACTGTTTTGGTCAACCCACTTCTCTAACCAATCCATGAATTGTTTACAGAAGACCTTCTGGAGGGTATCCAAAATACTCCACACAGTGTTAGGAAAATAGATTATGTGTTGATGAGTGAAACAAGACCAAACGACAACAATCCAATAAATAGAACAGGAGCTATGATTTTTAAAGATTCAATCTAAATATAGTGCTTAGAGTCATAAATCACCAACCAGAGACATCTGGTTGCGCTAGACTGGGGTGAATCCAAAGGTACAGGCTGACCGCGATGGAGGGCAGGCCATCTCCTTGACTCACGCAGGTCCTGCTGAAAGAGTACCTTGAATAGAGAAAGTGTCGACATCGAGGACCTGATACGAGAAGCAGAGGAGGCAAGGCGTCCCTGTTGATCCCATGGATGCAGGCGATACAGTGGGTACGATCTGCGTAGTCAGTGAAGCCTCGTCGATTAATCCATTTAGGATACAGGTGATGCATCGTTGTCGAGCCGCGCAGTCTGATAAAATGAAGTCAGCGGGCAGCTGCTCTGCCAAAGTGTGATGTGTCGGTTTCGATCAGCGCAAAGTCGTCAATCCCATGGATTCTGCTAGTTCAGTAGGGCAACAAAAACTTCCAAAGGGCCAGGGCTGAATTGGCACCACTTGGCAAGGCCGATATCCCATATGGTAGAATCCAGGTGCTGTTGCAAGTTTGGAGAATGTCTTTGATGGCCCGAGACTTCTGAACAGGGCACAAGTCAGCAGGCCCTTGTAGTCACTCTGGGTTCAAGTGAGATGGGTCCAGTCCTTTCCCTCAGCAGGGAAGAGGCTAGCAAGCATCTGGCAACAGGCAGTACATCAGAGCAGAAAAGCAGTCTTTCCAGAGCAGCAGCCCAGCAGAGTGGCAGTCCTTGTAGCAGCACAGCAGTCCTTCCTCCTGACATGTCACAGGTTCAGTAGTATGCTGTCTTGGTAGGGTGAGAGATCCAGTACTTATACCCAGTTGTTCCTTTGAAGTGGGGGTGACTTAAAAGAAGGGCCTTTGAAATCCACACATGTCCTTTCTTCCCAGCCCTGCCTCCAGACTATCAGTAGGGGTTAATCAGTCCTCTGTGTGGGAAACAGGACACTGACTATTCTGGTGTAAGTGTCAGAACCCCCCTCCCTTGCTGCTCAGTAAAAGCCATCGGAATTCAGATGAATTCAGATGAGTACTCAGACACACCGAACCTTCCTATGTTTGTGGCTGTTTAGAGGAAATGCGCAAAGCCTGGCTGTCACCTACCTCGGATGTGTATTGGAAACAGGCTGCAGGCACACAGAGCAGTAAGAGCAGAAAAAAGCTCACTTTCTAAAAGTGGTATTTCTAAAACAGTAATGTTAAATCCAACTTTACCAGTAAAGAGGATTTATCATTATTGTTCCAAAGATATAAAACATGAAACAGCTGCTCATTTCTAATCAGGAACTACAGCCTAAAATTGGGTGAAGGAATTCCGAATGTTGATCTGTGAGAGGAGTAGGCCTCATAGTAGTGAAAAATGCATTTGGATGTTTGTCACTACCATGATATGCAAAATGTAAAAATGCATGTCCTACCTTTTACTTACACAGCACCCTGCCCTATGGGCAACCTAGGGCCTACCTTAGGTGTGACTTGTGAGTAATAAAAAGGGAGTTTAAGGCTTGGCAAGTAGTTTTAAACGTCAAGTCAAAGTGGCAGTAAACTGCACACACAGGCCCTGAAATGGCAGGCCTGAAAAGGTTTAAAAGGTTACTTGTGTGGGTGGCAAAATCAATGTTGGAGGCACACAAGTAGCATTTAATTTACAAGCCCTGTCTATCTGGTATACCACTTTAGAAAGGACTTACAAGTAAACCAAATATTCCATTTATGTAAACACTAATTTTACCATGTTTAGGGAAGGTACACATGTACTTTAGCTGTCCTGCACTGGTGAGCACTGGTCAACAGTGGTAAAGTGTTTAGAGTCCTAAGTCCAAAAAAGAGGAGGTAAGAAGACAAAAAGTTTGGAGGAAGATCACCCTAAGGATGACAGGTTTAACAGATTAATACAGGAGAACAGACTTCTCCTCGCCTGATTTTGTGTATGCATGAAATGTGTGTGAGTCCAGTCCTGCAAAGGATTCTAGGTGTTTGGTGGAAGGCGTAACAACTGTTGAGGTAGAGGTATTGGTGAGCCTAAGTTGTTCAGTGTCTTAAATGTGTGTGTGAGGAGTTTGAAATTAGTGTGTTTATGTATTGGAAGCAGTAGAGCTCCCTAAGGTGTGGTTTGATCTGAATTCTGTATGGGAGGTTGGGGATGAGTTGGGCTGCTGAGTTCTTGATGGGTTATTGTCTTCTGGTGAGTTGCTTTGTGATCCTGATGTAGAGGGTGTTCCCGTACTATAACTTGCTGGCAACTAGGGTGTCAGTGATGTTTTTTCTGGTGTTGCTTGGGAGCAACTTGAAGATCTTCAGGGCATATAAGCAGGATGCACTGATGGCGTTGACTTGACCAATCATGTATAGTTTGCTGTTGATGATGATTCACAGGGTCCTGAAGTGGGTGCTGGTGTGGGTATGGGTCCAAGTTTAGCTGGGCACCAGTTCAAGTCCCCTGGCAAGGTGTGCTTGCTGAAGGTCACTAATTCTGTCCATATATCTATAGGCCCTCTGCAGATGAGTTTACAGGCTGACAGCTTGTGTTCTATCAGTTAAGAAGGAGTAGATCTGGTGGGGAACAGGTTCTTGGATACCAATCTCGTACAGGCACCTGATGAGGATGGGGTGTGAGACCTTGTCAAATGCTGCAGGGAGGTCGAGAAGAATGAGTGCTGCTGTGGCTCCTCTGTCAAGGACCATTTGGATGTCATCTGTGGTGCTGATGAGTGCTGTATCTGTACTGCGGTTGGGTCTGAATCTGAACTACATGGCATCGAGGAGCTGGTGTTTGTGGAGGTTGTCAGTGAGATGTTGGTTGATTAGTTTCTTTAAGTACCTGGCCTGGTATGGTAGGAGGGAGATGGATATGTAGTTGGAGAGTTAGAACTGCATCAGCAGATGGTTTCTTGAGCAGTGGTATGACAGTGGCTTGTTCGCAGGTTTATGGGAATGTGCCTGAATCGATGGAGGCATTGAGATGGGGTTTCAGTACTTGGCTGATCAGTAGGAGTCCTTTGGTGAAAGTGTGGTGGTGTAAGGGTCAGATGGGGTCCCTGAGTGGATGGTCTTCATGGTAACAGCAGTTTGCATGATGGTAAGTCAGGTCATGAGGTCAGGGTTTGTTCGTCTGCCATGATGGGAAGTTGAGTTGCAATGGTGACGTGGTTTGGCTGAGTGTCGAAGTTGCCATAAAGAGAATTGATTTTGTTGAAGAAGAATTCTGAGAGCTTGTTGCAAAGGCCTCCTGAGAGGAAATGTTGCTGGAGATGGCAGAAGGCCCAGTGAAATCTTTGTTGATTATCAAGACTTCCTTGTTGCTGTTTGTGTCTGCATTTGATGCAAGAGCTGTGCGCTTGGTGTTCTGTATAGGCTAGTGATAGCATCTTAAGGTGGATTTGAATATTTCTTTATCCATTGTGTCTTGACTTGCCAGGCTCTTGCCATTGGGTTGAGCTTGACAGGAAACAGGATATTGGTGTTTGCAGTGATCCATATGTTGAGGTTCTTGATGGCTTTCAGCAATGTGATGGTGTGCTTTGGCTGGTGCTTGGAGAGGGTGAAAGCCCAGTACTCTTCTATGAGGCTTTCTATCTGCGGCAGATGGGTCGAGTGGTGGTAGGGCTGTGGTGGTGCAAGATAGTTATGCTGAAACTGATAAGGGTGTGGTCTGTCCACATCATAGTTGTAGGCACGTCAACTGTGATGTTGCTGATTGAGGAGAAAATCGGGTCATATAGATGTCCAGCAGTGTGGGTGGGTTTGGTAATGTGGTGGGTAAGGCTAAGACTTTCTCGAAGGACTGTAGAGTTTGGAATGGTGCGGTCTAATAGGTTAAAGTTAAGGTCTCTAATGAGGAGGAAGGTGTTGATATTTATGATGAGGATTGTGATGAAGTCTATCATTTTGGTAGTGAAATTGGTGTGGGGACTTGGTGGTCTGTATACAAGGGTTCTGTTCAAGAAGAATTTACCTGCAATGCAAATCTACATCATGAGGTGTTCCATGTAGCTGGTCGGGGTGTCCATGTAGGTGGTGCAGCTGATAGTGTCTTTGAATATGATGGTGAGTCTGTCTCCGGGCTTATGCTGATGGTCTTGCCTAGTGATCTTGTAGCCTGTTTGATTGGCTTTAGTGAGGTAGATGTTAGATTTAGCTATGATTCTAGGAGGAAGATCAAATCTAGAACATTGTTGTGCAGTTTGTCCCATATCGCCATGGTGTGTTTGATGTGTAAGCAGGTGCCGAGGATCATCCAGCAAATGTGGTGTGTTGTGTGGGTGGTGGTTGGCCTTTTTGAACTTGTGTGGCGTCTGGTTAGTGTGTGTGAATGGGCTGCTTGTGGTACAGTAGCAGTAGGTCTAGGTTGTGGGAGAGTGCACAAGAACTTACAGGAGGCACATGTGAATGCTCCCTCTGTGTTGTGTTGTGAGGTATGTCAGCAGTGTAGTGTGCGGTTAACAGTTGAAAGCACAGAGGGAAGGGGGAAGACCATGGTTGCTGGCGCTGGGCGCAGTCCAGGTGCAGATGAGCTTGCCTTTGGAGCACCAATGACTCACCCACCTGCTGTGCATCCATTCTGCAGTCCCCAGTAAGTAGGTTCTGGGAGGGGGGAGGATCGTGGTTTGCACATGGATAATGGGAAACAACGTCCTCTTGGTTAGCTTTTTCTTTAAAAAAATGTTTTGGTACGAAACATGTGATGCCACTTCCTGTGCAGATGGATAAAGGGAAGTTGTTGGAAATTTGCCCTTCCTGCAGTGTCACCTGAGATTTTTATTGAAGCGTATTTGAGTTGTCTGTAAAAATCTGTGTGCTTTCCCCGCTCACCAGTGACAAAGCACTCGTGCGCTTCCTGTTAAACTTTGCTAAATTGGTATATACCTGATTGGCACATTTATTTTGCTTGTACATCCCTAGTATATGGTACAACATGCACCTAGGGCCTTCTAATTAAATGCTACTGCTGGGCTTCAGCACACATTGTACCAACCATTACAGAAGCACTGCAAACATGTCTTCATGCTTGACACTGCAGCCTGGAAATGCAGTTTAAAACTACTACTTTTAACCGGCAAAATAAACCTCTCACCAGCGTTGAATAATATTTTTTATTACTTATAATTTACCCCTCAGGTAGACTCTAAATGCATATGGTACTCTCAATTCATAGATTATTTTTTCTTACTCACACACGAATGAAACAATATGTGAGAGGTGTTTGATTTTTAGAATCAATCTTTTAGATTTGCATTTTATTTCAACTTTTCATTTTTCATTTAGTTTTTGAACATTTAAATATTTAAAGAAAACATTTCAAAACACATCACAAAAACAAACATTTGCTGATTAATGTTAATCCTCCCTTCTTATCTCATTCATACACACTATCACTAAAGATCTTTTTCATACACACTAGTCACACATTCATCCTCCTAACAATCTAATAACAAACAGCTATATTTTATACAATTTATATACAGTTTTTTTAAAGGAAACCATAGAATCACATTTGGAAGCATAAATCACTGTGATCAAGATATTGTTGGGTTTTCTTATGGGTTTTTTAATTCTTCGCATAGATTTTTTACAAAGTGCCAATTGCTATTCACCACCTTTTTCAACATGTTGGAATTGGGGCAATATGTAGTGACTAATACTATTTGGTCCAGTTTCTTTTTGGCCTTTTCCTCCAAAAGGTGCTCTCGTGGTGTCCACCACGCTCGTTTTTTGGAACGTCGAAGTAGTTTTTTAGGGTATCCATGTTCTATTAGGTTGGTGGTCAATTTGTCCGCATGTTTTAAATATTCTTCTTTGTCTTGGCAATTTCTCCGGATCCTTAAATATTGCCCATATGGCAAGTTTTCCTTAAGGCTTCGGGGGTGGTTGCTAGTGAAGTGTAATGATCTGTTGCGGTCAGTTTCCTTTCTGTATAGAGTAGTCATCAAACCTCCTTCATCCGAAGGGTATATCTCCACATCTAGGAAAGGAATTTAGTTTTTTGAGTACATCAGGCTGAATTTGATTTCCTGTGTTCTGCTGTTAAGCCAATTGTTAAAATGCTTTAGTTCTTCTTCAGAGCCAGACCACACAAAGAAAACATCGACAATATAACGACTCCAATTTCTAATCGAAGATCCAAAAGGGTTATCCTGGTAAATTAATTTTTCTTCGTAGCTTGACATGTAGAGGACAGCCAGTTCTGGAGCGAACGGATAGCCCTTTGCCACTCCGCCTACTTGAAAATAGAAATCTCAGTCGAAGTAGAAATAGTTGTGTTTTAGTGCAAATTGTGCCAGTTGTATAATGAATTCTGTTGGTACCTTTTCTGGTTTTTCTCTTGTTTTCAATGTAGATTTTAAAACCTGTATGCCCTCATCTTGTGGTATTTGGGTATACAGGGATGTTATGTCCATTGTCACCATCCAGTCAATCGTTCTGTCAAACTTTACTTCATGTAATTTGTTGATGAAGTCAGTTGTATCCCTAATGTAAGATTTTACATATGGAATGAAGGGTTTTAAAAAGAAATCCCCAAATTTGGAAATCGGTTCCATGAGAGAATCGCAACCGGACACAATGGGGCGTCCAGGTGGAGTTCTGGGATGTTCAGGTATTCAAATTCTTTTTTTCCAAGGAAGCCTTGTTGGAATGCTTCATCAACGATGGCATGTAGTTGATGTTTTAGTTCCATTGTAGGATCTTTGTTGAGCTTTCAATAGCAATTGGTGTCATTCAGCTGTTTTTTGACCTCGTTAGTGTATAATGAACGGTCCCATATCACAATTGACCCACCCTTATCTGCTTGTTTTATCATTACAGATGTGTCTTTTGTTAATTTTGTCAATGCCAATGATTCAGATTTGGTGATGTTGTGTTTGACCCACTTGGTCTTCTTTTCCATATCAGCAATTGCTGAAAGGATAGCTCTCATATGTTACTAATTCCTTTGGTATTTTATGGTTTGTAGGACAAAATGTGGATTTATTATGGAGTCCAGTGGTTTCCATATTTGAATCCATAGGGTTTTCTGAAAAAAATGTTTTTAACCTGATTTTGCGAAAGAACTCTATAGTTTTGGTCTTTAATTTGACAAAATCTGTTCTTTTAGTGGGGACAAATGTTAGTCCTTTTTGGAGTATACTTTCCGTCGCCCTTTGTCAGAATTTTTTCGGAAATATTGAAAATTAATGAAGGCGTCAGTTCTTGTAATTCTGGCGTCTGGTCGACATTTCCCATGGTTGAGTGTATCTTGGTTTTCCTCTGGGTTTTGTCTGGCCTCTCCCTAAAAAAGTGGGGCCCTGTTGGTTCTGTTGAAAAGAGCCTCTTCTGTTGGTAGTTCTTCTAGGGTTTGTATTCTCTCCTTCACTGCTACTGCCTGAGGATGAGGTGTCCGAAAAGGTGATGTATTTCTGGAAAGATCTTCCTGGATACTCCTGTAGGTATCTTCGAGAATCAGGGCGGGAGTAGAAATCTTGTTGGAGGAACGGCTATACCTTTTCTAAATTGAAATTTTTTGATCTTTGTCAAATTGGTTAGTTTTTTGGTTAATGGTATAGTCCTTGAATTCGCTGATTTCCTTTTCCACTTTTTCCAATAATCCTTTGACGTCGGTGATCAATTGATTTGTAGCAATACTCGATTGTAGATTTTCTATTTCCTCTAATTGGACTTTTGATAGTCTTTGAGCCGTCTCGATTGTCAAAACCATTAAGTCCCGGCTACACTTTGTTTCTATGAAACTATAGCCCTTTTTATAAATGGGGTCCTCTGTAAAAATTACAGGTATATTTTTTATCTGTAAGCCCCCTGGATTAGTCCCAGCTCTCAAATGTTGGAGCAAGAAGTGTCCATGTAGATGTGTTCGGATCTGTTTTTTCTTTAGTCTAAGGAGTTTTTCTGTCTCGTTTTGATTTTGTGCTGACACGCTTAGAGAAGCTGATGCAAAGAGGGGTGGAGCCGCTAGCAGCTTCTTTATGTGATCCTCCTTATAGGCAAACGCCTAATTTTCTGACATATTTTTCTTGCACACTTGACACACTCACTCGAATTCAACCCAAACAAAAACTCAAAACCGACGCAGGACCAAGTTCCTAATTCTCCAATGAGAATTCTCGATTCAACAAATAACAAATACCCACAATTCTTCGAAGAGGGGCTACCACACAGGCAATTGCCTGCTATCACAATTACTAACCACCACTGGGTATGGGCTCCCAAGCAGCAAGGCCAAACCCTGCCTTAAATGTATCACAAAAAAGATGCCAGTGCTGCTACTCTCAATTCATAGATTATTTTTTCTTACTCACACATGAATGAAACAATATGTGAGAGGTGTTTGATTTTTAGAATCAATCTTTTAGATTTGCATTTTATTTCAACTTTTCATTTTTCATTTAGTAAAACAACTGAATGACACCAATTGCTATCGAAAGCTCAACAAAGATCCTACAATGGAACTAAAACATCAACTACATGCCATCATTGATGAAGCATTCCAACAAGGCTTCCTTGGAAAAAAAGAATTTGAATACTTGAAAATAAAACATCCCAGTACTCCGCTTTTTTACGTACTACCCAAGGTACATAAGAATGCAAAGACTCCACCTGGACGCCCCATTGTGTCCGGTTGCGATTCTCTCATGGAACCGATTTCCAAATTTGTGGATTTCTTTTTAAAACACTTCATTCCATATGTAAAATCTTACATTAGGGATACAACTGACTTCATCAACAAATTACATGAAGTTAAGTTTGACAGAACGATTGACTGGATGGTGACAATGGACATAACGTCCCTGTATACCCAAATACCACAAGATGAGGGCATACAGGTTTTAAAATCTACATTGGAAACAAGAGAAAAACCAGAAAAGGTACCAACAGAATTCATTATACAACTGGCACAATTTGCACTAAAACATAACTATTTCTACTTTGACGGAGATTTCTATTTTCAAGTAGCAATGGGCAATTTCTATTTTCAAGGTGGCAATGGGCTGTCCGTTCGCTCCAGAACTGGCTGTCCTATACAGGTCAAGCTACGAAGAAAAATTCATTTACCAGGATAACCCTTTTGGATCTTCGATTAGAAATTGGAGTAGTTATATTGACTATGTTTTCTTTGTGTGGTCTGGCTCTGAAGAAGAACTAAAGCATTTTAACAATTGGCTTAACAGCAGAACACACGAAATCAAATTCAGCCTGATGTACTCAAAAAACAAAACTCCTTTCCTAGATGTGGAGATATACCCTTCGGATGAAGGAGGTTTGATGACTACTAGAAAGGAAACTGACCGCAACAGATCATTACACTTCACTAGCAACCACCCCCGGAGCCTTAAGGAAAACTTACCATATGGGCAATATTTAAGGATCCGGAGAAATTGGCAAGACAAAGAAGAATATTTAAAACATGCGGACAAATTGACCACCAACCTAATAGAACGTGGATACCCTAAAAAACTACTTCGACGTTCCAAAAAACGAGCGTGGTGGACACCACGAGAGCACCTTGTGGAGGAAAAGGCCAAAAAGAAACTGGACCGAATAGTATTAGTCCCTACATATTGCCCCAATTCCAACATATTGAAAAAGGTGGTGAATAGCAATTGGCATTTGGTAAAAAATCTATGCGAAGAATTAAAAAAGCCTCCCCTATTCGCTTTTAAAAAAGAATCAAGTCTAGCCAACAGATTGGTAAGAGCTGCATTACCAATAAAAGCACAACCTAATATAAGAAGCATGATTGGATTGCCTCCGGTCATGGGGCACCACAAATGTGGCGGATGTAACTGTTGTGATTCCACTGAAGAAGGATCAATTTTCAAACATAATGAAACAACATGGAAACACGATCTGTTCACAAACTGTAAATCACAGTACGTGATCTATGGAATTAGGTGTCCATGTAATCTTCTATATATTGGCAAAACCAATCAAGAGATTCGCACAAGAATCCAACAACATAAATCACGGATAAAACGCAAGGTGCAGAATGCCCCATTGGTCAACCACTGGCAAATAAAAAATCACGGAGACAATGAATTACGATGGACAGTGATTACAAAAACTGAACAAGACCTAAGAGGAGGGGATTTGGATGCTAAACTTTCAAAAAGAAGCAATGATGATTGTGAGATTCAATACAGCTACAGACGGATTGAATGAACTTTCCGAGATGTACAAATTATAACCAAGATCAAGAATGCGTCTTGAGTAGGCTTCTCCATCCGGCCGAAACATTACAGACAATTCAGAACTCATCTTACTATTTAGTGGACGGTATCTCCCTACCCAAGATGGCCTCCACCCTAAAATGAACCCAAATGACATTGTGTCAATTTCTAAGGCATTTTTTTCCAATTTTCGTCTCCCTAATCCTAATCAATCACCCACCAACTACATTGAATTAACAAGGCAAAGAATAAACACACTATTAAAACATGATGCTAAATCTCCATAGAAAATAGAGAGATTCTGACCATCTCAAGATGGCGCCCGCAAAATACTCGAAAGTCATGAGATATTTCCAAACAGGAAACATCAGTGGAATTAAGCAGAACGCCCGAGATCGTGGGACCAGACCGGGATCAAGTTGGAACACGATACGGACTAAAGGTAAGCACCATCCAGGGACACAACTGAGCCAAGACTTGTCCTCGACCGCGCCAAAAAATCGGAACACCAGATTGGAAAATAACTGAATGCACCCTTTCCATTTTCCTAGGCGCATCGTGAGCACCGTGCGGAAATAAATTCCCCCGGCCTCCCCATTTAAATCGTATGAAGGCAGAATAAAAACTATACCGGTAAGACATCCAGTCCCCATGCAGGGCACTCTTGAACTAGTTTTGCGACTAGGATCGCTCTATCTAAATATTTATACCTGTTTTTCTTTACAGAGAGAAGCGCCAAAAAAACCACAAATTAAGTGAGTACACCTTAGATGTTGTTTGACTATGAATACGTGTAGTAGGATTAGGAAAAACAATAAATGTTTATTTGTCATGTAGGTGGTCCCGCTCCGCGGTCATTGGTGATTCAAGGAATCATAACCTGTCTGACATTTATAGAGGTAAGAAGTAGAGAGGTGGTTGTTAAGCCCACAACAGCTTCTGTTCAATAAATAACAAATACTAACGGAGGTCCCCCTGTTTTTCATTCACAGTCTATGGTCCTGATGAGAACTCCATATTAAAATGAGTTCGAAACGCGTAGACCTTGCCATGTAACGTCGTCACATTGAAACCATAAGAAAACCCAACAATATCTTGATCACAGTGATTTATGCTTCCAAATGTGATTCTATGGTTTCCTTTCAAAAACTGTATATAAATTGTATAAAATATAGCTGTTTGTTATTAGATTGTTAGGAGGATGAATGTGTGTCTAGTGTGTATGAAAAAGATCTTTAGTGATAGTGTGTATGAATGAGATAAGAAGGGAGGATTAACATTAATCAGCAAATGTTTGTTTTTGTGATGTGTTTTGAAATGTTTTGTTTAAATATTTAAATGTTCAAAAACTAAATGAAAAATGAAAAGTTGAAATAAAATGCAAATCTAAAAGATTGATTCTAAAAATCAAACACCTCTCAAATATTGTTTCATTCGTGTGTGAGTAAGAAAAAATAATCTATGAATTGAGAGTAGCAGCACTGGCATCTTTTTTGTGATACATTTAAGGCAGGGTTTGGCCTTGCTGCTTGGGAGCCCATACCCTGTGGTGGTTAGTAACTAAATGCATATGGGGCATGGTGCCCGGTATTCAAAATGTAGCACATGTGTATGTAATGTTTTACATATCCTAGCAGTGAAAAACCTTCAAAGTTGTTTTTCACTGTGGCAAGGCTGGCTGTCCAATAAGAACACACTGTGTTACATTATAACAGCTTATAGTGCTAAATGCCAGCTTGGGAATAGCAAGACGAATGATGCAAAGACTCATTTTTATAGTATTTTAAAATCCAACTTGGTGGGGAAGCCAGATTTTATTTACTCTTTTGGAAAGTACACATTAAAAAGTTGTTTAATGCCAAAGGGGCTTTTCTGCACATGGTGGGCCTGCACTCCAAGTTTTATCTAGCTTACTCAATAGTATCCAACTAAAATGTACAATTGTATGTGTTTTTGCGTGCTAACAAGTGTGGGGGCGCGTGCCCAAAGCCCTCAAAATTACGAAAAAGACACTGCCAGTGTGCAATGGCACATGACTGTAAATAGCTCCCTTGAAGTGAGATTTGTATTGCTCTCAGACAGTGGACAACTGGCTCTGGGTGTGGGGGGGGCTCTTCCCTTGACTGTATGGTCAGGGGAGCTGTGCCCAGCCCCTTCCTGAGTTTCATAAGATGCCTACCTTGTTGAAGGTAGATGAAGTTCACACATAGGCCTGCTTCCCCTTTGCCCCTCTAGACAGGCTGGCACCAAACCCAGTGGGAGTACAGGAACTTACCAGAACTGGTTTAATTAGTGGACAAAGGCTTGTCCTTCATCTGCAGGCTGGCCCTGGGCATACATGTGGACCCCACATACATCTTCTTAGAACACATTTGAACATGTGAAGATCATAAGAAGGACTGCTCTGTTGTATGAAACCTGAAGAAAGACTGGACCTGCTTGCCTTGAACTGAGGACCCCAAAAGTGACTCCAAGAATCTGTAGGCTCACCTCATATTTGAGCCAAATGGACACAACGAGCTTCCAGATGCCTTTCTCCCTGCAACTTCCCATCTGACCAGTTCCAGCTAGGCCTGCCCTGAACCCTGCTGCTGGCCTCTATAGTAATTAGACAAGTGGTGTCCCCAGGTCCTGGACCATTGGCTACTGTTAGAATGTACCCCATCTGTCCCCAAACTGCAAGAAATAGGACTAGGAAACTTTTTTGCAACTTTCTGCCTGGAGAACTGTCGAATATCAGGACCATCATTTAAGGTGCAGCTGGCGACATTAAATCAATAGTTAGCCTCAACTTGTTGGTTTACACCCCTGAAGGGGAGATCTGACTTCCAGAAAAGTTTCTACGTCGTATCATATAGAGCTTCATTGGGAAAGGCCGGAGCAACAACAGTGGAGGTGGCCACTCATGGAGGATGAGTCACTCCTGCAATACATTTCATTTGGCTGCCTGCAGAGGGTAGAGTTCTAGATCGGATTGGAGGCCAAGTGCTGTGTAGGCTATGTGTAGTGGGGATGCTCCAGACATGGCGTATACATGCCGGGCATGGCTGGATATCATCCGCTGCACACAGCCCAGAATTGTCAGCTCGTGTCAGGTTCGATGCAGGACCAGTCTTGAAATCCTGACCTGCAGGCTGCCCTCCCATTGCAATCCCTCTCACTTGCTTAGTATCGCACAATATATCACTGACTCTGTAACTCATAGTTTCACTCACCTATCTTTCAGATGTTCTTCACTTGCACTAATAAAAGTTTTTATCTTTATTGAAACAAGAAAAGTTTTGTTTTCATATTTATTTCTTCATTTTTTTTATTTTTACGATATTGGTGATAACAAAACAAAAGAAAAATACAACTTCCAGAGTGGAGTACGAACTTGTATTAAAGGAAAAATCAATTTTTGCAAGTTTGCTGGTTAAAACCAAGAGTTGTCGAACATGTATCACTCTCATCCTGCACCTGCTGAAGAATATCCTGTGGCAAAAAGAAGGGACGGCATGCTGTATTGCGGTAGCAGAGGCAGAGGACTCCTGTTCTTATGTGCTGCATTAAAGTGTTGTTGATGCCAAGCATTAAAACATTTTTATATCAAAGTTTTTCCAAAATAATATTTGCCACAACTTCCCTGGCTCAGTTTTCTGCCACATAATGTGCATCTGACATATTCTGATGAGTTTCTTTTACTCCAGACACAATTGTGAAGAACTTGCACACAATCGACTTAGATAGAGATCAGAATCCACAGTGTTCAGATTTCCATGATCTTCATTGTTCTCTTTAGTAGCTTCTTTTGGACAGCCTTTGTGCTGCCATCCAGCCCAGAAGTAATTGCCGAAGATCATAAAAAGTTCTCTATATATAAAAAGGTAAAGTACAACAAAAAATAGCTAGCCTCCTTAGGTGCAGATATCGCCTATAGAAAGGATGAAATTCCTACATTCAAAAAGGAAGACAACTACTTGAATGTGTAATAATACAGAGCAGAAACCAATGAAATGTTTCGAAAGGTCTCTAAGGATTCACAAACTTTTCATGGTAGGAACGAAATGCCCCAGAGCTGTGGCATCTCCCAAGGTTAAAAAAAACGAAAAGATGGACACTTGTGCTCTTAGATAACCCCTTATAACAATAAAAATAACTATTTATTATCAAACTCAACTTTGTAAAATATAATGGAATCTCAGGCTGCCTTTTTGGAGTTGTAGCCCTCCAAAAAGAAGGCCCTCTATCCGATTTCACAAGTCATGCAGCACTGTTGCATTTTTCTTTTGGAGCAAGGGAGAATTTGAGAGTGTGGAAATAAACAAATGCAGAAGGACAATCTCCTGCAGCCACACCAGGATGATGATGATGATGATGCAACTTAGCCTCAAAGAGTTTAGAGTTTGGAAGTTTTTTACATGCCCTGCTGGAAGAAAAAAGTGAATTCCCACAGAGCCACATGCACTCTATCACCAAGTATTGCAAAATAGGCACCCAGGGAGGTACTGATTTGGAAACAGTAGCATGATAAAGCATGAGGGCCATGCATCAGAAAGAGTACTTCTGAGTGGAGATGCAGAAAAAGCGGTGTGAGGTGGGAGATGACAATTCCTTGCCATCAGGAGTTAGGATACTTCCATTAGAGGCTGTCCTTCTGGTTTTTTGGTAGCCCTAAGGAAGACCCGCTGTGAAACATAGCCATTAACATGTTATCAGAGGGTCAAAACGTTGATGTGAATATCATATGTCCCACGTCAGCCTTCCTACAAATACAAAAAGAAATAGAACAGGGATATCTTGAACTTCAATTGTTTGGACATTTGATTATATGTGTTTTTTTTGTTTTCATGTTTGTATGAGTAAACACTGTAAACCTTTGAATTTTTCATGTGATGTATGTTAGTCTAATTTAATGTAATATATGTATTCTGTGTGTTATGGGCAGTTGAATAATACATGTGATTGAGAAATTGCTTTTTGTGTCGTGCTTTGTGGGCTCTAAGAATTTGCTCTCGTACGCTGCCTAAAAGGATCATTTTTTGACCCTCAATATCAATGCTTAAGGAATA
Source organism: Lissotriton helveticus (assembly GCF_964261635.1). Taxonomy (NCBI): domain Eukaryota; kingdom Metazoa; phylum Chordata; class Amphibia; order Caudata; family Salamandridae; genus Lissotriton; species Lissotriton helveticus. The sequence continues at coordinate 937,005,189 of NC_136063.1, read as the reverse complement.
GCAATTCCCAGAATTCTTGCTTGAATTATGACACACAACAGAACTGCTTGTAGTTTGTAATTGTATATCCAGGTTCTGAGGGAGACAGGGCAACCCAATAATACGTAATGAATCGGAAGTACAGCAACAAATAGGAAAGGAGGAAGATCCCTACCTGCAGTTTTTGTCTACCTACTGCAATCTGTGCGTGAAGACGATCTGCTCAGGGGAGATGATTTAGCCCATAATATCTTGGGTAATGAATGCCCATCTGAATTAAATGGCAGAAAGACTTATCAAACTTTAAACAAGCATTGGCATAGCCATTAGGTCTCGCTTTTGGGACCTTATAAGTATATAGTTATGCAGCACAATATCCTTAGCGCAACAGCATCAACTGTTGCATGACACTTATAAGGTCCCAAAGGCGAGACCTATTGGCTGTGCCAATGCTTGTTTAAAAAGGTTAGCCTGTCTACCTTTGGTCCATTATCAGCATGCCGTTATCCTTTGCAGAACTTGTTAAAGTGTCATTTTTATCTAAACACTGATTAGTTAAAACATCAGGTAAAACAAGTCTTATGCAAGCCCCTCAATATCTACATCAGAAGGTTTAACAGTAGATATGGAAAGTGAAAAAGTAGTCTAAGTTGATGTTTTTTTATCCTACTTGTTCAGACCAGATGCATCTTAAATTTTGGAAAATCGCCACTTGATATTGCAATGCTTGCTTTACATCCATAAACACGGAGCCATGTTACACATTTTGTTTTCCAATCCACCCATGACCCAAGTATTGCAATACATCCTGGAATGGTGCACTTCCCCACCTGGGGACAGCAATGCTGTTCAAAGAAAGAGGAGAAATCAAAAGTAGTGCTTGCCTGCAAAGCCTGTAAAGTGAGGCTGATGTGTTTGGATGTGAATAAAACCAATCTGGCTACTGTGCAACCACCACTCTGGCTTGCTTTATTTAGTTATGTGTTTATTTTTCATATTTAAAACCTTTTATTTCTCTCCATCCTGAGGCAGCACTTTGGAATAGAAAAATGTCAGAAAAAGGGCATTTACAGTAAGAGTGTTTTTCTTTTTTGCATCCATTTCACAGGGAAGCAACTAATTCAAAGAAGGAAAGAGAGGTTGTGAACCGTTTCTTCAAGTCACGGTTTTCAGTAAGTGAGGAACAAGATAGAAAGAAAGGGAAAAATAGGAAGAAGAGGGATGGGAAGGACACGGCGTGTCCCTACTTATTTTATTAAAAAGATTCTATACGCCTACTTTTTCTTTTCAAAACTGTATCCCAAGACGGCAGAAATAGCAAAGGCCTTCAGAAAAGGCTCTGCTTGCGTTCGTGGACGTTCGGGACGGGCAGGAAAGGAAAAGGACTCTGTCTCCTCCTTACTTCCCAGAGAAGACACGGACAATGTCTATAGACCTACCTAACTTCAGATGATGATACAATATGAAGTACCTTTGAGGAACAAATGATTAGCAGCACACACAGGGAACACACAATTTTATATTTCAAGATATTCCGCCTCATAATTGTGTCTTTTTTTTAATTAGCAGATTTAGAATTTATTAAAGAACTTCTGAGTGCTGGGAAGTTGTTGCAAGCTGGTACTGAAGGAATGTTTGCCTTGTAATCCCACGAAATGGCACTGAGAAACCCCCCTGTGAGTGTCCCAAAATAACGTATTTTTTAAAAGAGAGCTCCATTAAGAGAATTGACACTGGATACAAATGTTCTATAGGGACTTTTGAGAATAGTGAAAGGATGCTAGTCCAAAACCACGCCCTCTTCATAACCCTCATTTTTGGGAAAACCTACAGCTGACACTAAATACACAAACATGGATTGGTGAGAAATCTCAGTACGGAAACACCGACTTCTACTCTAACCCCCATCTCCTCCTCTTATACCCCTCCTTCGCTCCCCACACCATGTTTCTAGATCTCTCCTTTAGGAAACATTATGATTAGGGCAAGTGCATCCAGAAGGCAAGGTAGGACATCATAGACTGATCATTCCTAATTACTCAAAAAGTTCTTTAAATAAACATTTTTTTGTGTAGGAAGAGATCAAGATGGCAACATGCTATTTTGCTTGAAGCATTGAAAATCCTTCTGCAATTCCTGCTTGCACACAGCAGTCAACAAACCCAGACACTTATTCTGTGCCACCAGGTCAAGAAAAAGAAAAATGATGTCAATCAATCATTGGCTTGTAAAGCGTGACTAATCACCCCTCCCCCCAAGGCGCTGGGGGGTGGCATAAGAGGGACTGCTGGTCCGACGAAGGCACTGTGTGATGCAAAAAGCAGAAGGTATAATAGAAGCAAGAGTTTGGACTTGATTGTAGGTTTCATAGGATTTATCTAAATTATCTATTCAGTACTGCACACAAGGCAGTATGTGTGGCTGGAAGTAGATTATAATAACTGTGCAATGACGTTGTGAGATGCAGGTGGATCTAATGATGTCAGTCTATCATAGATTGTGTCATTGTGCGTCTATTTATGCCTCTTTAATATTTTTCTAGACCCCATGCAATGTCCAAGCTACAGTTGGATGCTTCAGCTGCTTGTCCTGTCCTGACTATGACGCTCAGATTGTTACCACTGGCCGACCATATGGTTGAGGGCATGCCTTCTCTTCTTTGTCATCAAACTAAATCCGTGCTTTCCTGGGCAATCTGTGTTATGTAGAGGTTACTTACTGAAATCGGTGACTTGAAGAAACGGTTCACAATCTCTCTTTCCTTCTTTCATTTAGTTGCTACCCTGTGAAATAGATCCAAAAAAGAAAAGAGCGGGCGCCTCGCGCTGGCACCAGGGGGAGGGGAGAGAGGAGGGGGCCTGCGCCTGTTTCCCTTGCAGGAGCGAGCAGGAAACATATGGTTTCAAGGCTCTCTCCCGGAAGGGAATCGCCAAATGTGCACGCGTTGCCATTGAAAGCAATGCAACACATGCGCATTTTTGGGGCCAAAACAGATTCGATCACTAAAGGTCTCCTAAGCAGCGCATGCGCACTGCGTAGGGGAGACCTAGAAAGGAAGACTTCTCAAGAGTTAAAGTTTACAAAACTCCAAAAAAAGAGTTAAAAAAAGTTAAAGTACAAAAAAGGTTCCAAAATAAAAATTTTATAAACAAAAAAGACAAAACCAAAAAAACCGAATATGTACAAAATGCTATCCATAGTGCTTTGTCCGCCAGACAGAGGACTTGTAGCCCAAACCAGCTGTGCACGGCCAACAACTGTGTTAAGCTGCACATCTATGTGTTGTAGAGTTCGAGTTGCCTGTTCTTGGAGTGTGGGTCACGAAATACAGGCCCTACAGCCCACCTCTGCTATGATGGCCAAAGGCTGTGTGAAGTTGGGGTCAGATGGCTCTGAATGGTGGGACACAGTCTAGGTCAAATGTCCACAGAGAAGGTTCTGCCTGTCCTGGCCCGTTGCAGGCCCAGCAGGGCACCTCCTCTGCACCTGGCCAAGGGCTATGTACATATGGGGTCAGAAGCCCAAGAAGTATGGCTTAGCCAGAGGCCAAGCCCTGTAGACCACCCCCGCTGGACATAGCCAAAGGCCATGGCGCGTGGGGTTTGGACTTCATAGGTGGTTTAGGAATAGTGTCTAGATTGACAGCTCCTGCTAGAAGTAGCTACAGAGCTTTGTCATAGGCCATACTCCACAGCCAACCCCTACTTCCCATGGCTATTGGCCATGTGTTGTTGACTTAGCGGCCCACTATAGGTAGTGTACAGGACCTGCAGCCATTCCATATTACACATAGCCAAGGTCTGGGTGCTGCAATGGTTGGCTATAAACAGTGGGTGAGGTCCAGAAATGTACAATCAACTAAATGAAAGATAGCCTGTCCATAACAGACAAGGGCAGTGTAAGCTAGAATCTGATGGTGAGGAACACACCACTACTGCAGCCTGGATGTTTCTACCCAGAAGTTGGTCAGTCATGTTTTAAATGCAGACCCAAGATATTTGAGCAGTGTGGGGGCTCACCCCAGTTTCCTCTCAGGACCCCCGGGGTGCACTCCTGCCTTGCAGGCACCTACAGGGGCACGCAGGATTTTTCCCAGTTGACCTGCTGGCCGGAGAAGGGTCCATAGTACTACAGCGTGTTGAGTGCCCCCTGTATGTGGTCTGCCCATCCCCACTTATAAAGCAACATGTCATCTTCATAAAGTGACTGGTAGATTGGAGTTCCATTAATGTAGAGCCCCTAAAAATTGGTGAATTGCTGGAGCACATTTGCCAAGGGCCCCAGCACTATGGGAGAAGAGCTGGGTCAAGAGGGTGCAACACTGCTGGGTGCCCCTATCCAATCTGTAATTATCTGAAATAATTGTACCTGTTTCTACCCAGGCCGTGATTTGGGTGTAGAGCAGCCATGTCCACCCAGTGTAGTCGCTGCCGAGCCCCATGCCCACCGTGGCAAGATAGAGGAAGTTCAAAGACAAGGAGTTAAAATCATTATCAATATAAAAGGCTACAGCTATGACCCATGGAGGGAGCTCCACAGGGGGGTCCATTACTTCTAATAGGTGCCTCATGTTGTGGACAGTGCTGCAAGTGGGAATAATACCAGATTGGACAGTGTGTTTAAGTCCTTGTATTCAGGGCAGTAAACTGTCAGCCATGATGCTGCTGAGAATCTTTTAATCAACATTCAGTAATGATATGGGTTTTTAGGAATGAACCTTTTTCTTGCCTCAATTTGGCTTAGGGAGTTCTGTTATTAGCAACTCTTGCATGTTGGGCTGGAGTTTCCCTGAGCTCTCTAGCCAGATTCAACAAATTTGTCAGCTTCTGGACCAGACGGTCCACATATGACACATGGACCTTGATCGGAATGCCATCTATACCTGGTATTTTTCCTCATGCTATAGCTTTGATTGCCCCCCCTAACTTCAAATTCTGTCATGGTTTCCCTCAGGGGCGCCACCTTTCTTAAAAACATTAGCTCCAGCCTATCACCTAAGATGTAACCAAGGAGCATCTGCGCATTGCATGTTTTGCCAGACGCATATAGCTACTTATAATACACCAGGAATTCCTGGTTGATCTCTGATTGCAAGTATACCACTCTGCCACTTCTTGTTTTGAGGTTGAACATCTGGGGTCGCCTCTTGTTCTGGTTAACAAGCCAGGCTAGCAGTCTGCTGGGCTTATCATATTTGTCGTGTTCACTGGTGATATAGGAGCAATACTTATATCCCTAAAACCTTTCAATCAAAGCTGGTAGTGCCACCCACTCCTCAAGTATCCAAGCTCAAGACTCTAGATTTCCACCCCCTGCATTCTTCAAATGCTGGAGGACATCGTTCTCCTGTCAGAAATCGGCATGTAGTTGTGCACACATTACTTTAAAAGTGTCCCACTCCATCTTCTGGGAGCAGGCAGTGCCCTCATTCTCCACAGAGTAGTGTCCCATAATGTCCCCCAGTGAGGCCTGGAAGAATGGGTCCTCTAGCAGCATCATATTGAGTATCCAAGTCGGGATCATTGGCCTAGGAATATCCCAAGTAAGTGTCAGTAATAGTCGGTTGTGATCAGAATGTGTACTGGCTAGATTCTCGGCTATCGTTATTCTACCCTGCAGTGTTGCATTGAACAGTAATTTATCTAGCCATAAATAGAAGGAGTGCATGCTGGCATAGAAGAAGTATTCCCTGTTTTCAGGCTGTGGGTTCATTAGTGCATCTGTCAGGCCCCAATGCATTGTCTAGTTCTTAAATCTGTTAGCTATTTTGTGTTGGGCTGTCCCAGGTGGGGGAGGGTACGACCTGTCAATGACTGTGTCAACCAAACAGTTAAAGTCACCTCCCACCATTAATGAGTAATTAATTACTTTGGACATTAATGGGGTTAGGGCATATAGGAAGGTGCATAGGTTGGCCTTATGGGTGTATATGTTAAGAAAGGCAGTGTCCTTCACTTCCAGTGGCCCCGCCAGGAGTACAAATGTCCTTCCCCGACCACCACCTTCATCTCGGTTCTGAATGGGACATCCAGGCATATCCAAATTAGGGTCCCCTTTTGCAAATGCAGAGAATGTTGCACAATACAATTTGAATCTCCACCGTTTTGCGTAGTGCCAAACTTTTAGCCTTCCTCAAAATATTTCCTGCAGGAAAACGACGTACGCCTTCCTCAACTTAATTTAGGCCTGCACTTTTTATCACTTCCCAGGGAAGTAATGAATGGAATGCTTGAATTTATCTCGGCGGTTGGTAATCATTGGAGACCGCACCCCAATCCGTTGTTATTCTGCACAACATGCCACCTCAATTTGGATTCAACTACATGCAAATCATTCTGCATCCTGCTCCAATAGGAACAGTCCAGTCCGAACTGCCAAGCCAGATCCTCCCTCAACTGCATCACAAGCAAACCAAGACAGGTTTTACCCTAGTTAGGGGTTCATCAGCTGGGTATAGCTTGGTTCCAGTAACACAGCGTGCACAGGACCCAGATCTGGAGATACTTGTCCCACTGACTGTGACACAATAAGTATATAAAACACTGATTGATGGAATACTTGATTTAATTTCAGCCCCTAATATTTACTAGGGCCACATCCCTTCAACGCACAGCACAGCTCCCATTGTGTGTCACCAAGCCCTTGCTTCCTTGGGAGTGGGGAAGAAATGCATTGAGACCTTGAAGTGTCACCAGAAAAAAAGGGCACCATTCAATCCCAGTTTGTATAACTGTTGCTTCACCACTGCAAAGGGGGTACGTTGCTTCTTTACTGCCACAGTGTAGTCCAGGTACACTGATACAATGGAACTCTCGACTTGCCAGGGCCCCTTAGCTTGGAAGGATAGAGAGCATTATGTCTCTGTAATTCAAAAGCTGTGCAATATTTGGGTGTGGGGATGCCCCTTGTGCTGGTGGTTGCCCTGGGATGTGGTGTGGCCATTCAATCGAGGAGAATCGAGGTGTTTTACCAGCAAGCACCATTTAAGTCAGCTAGTTCTCCAGGAAGAGCTCTACACTGATGTCTTTAACCCGTTCCGAAACACCCACAAACCTAATATTGTTTCACCTGGAGCAGCCCTTTAAATCTTCCGCTCTGTCCTTGAGTTGCTGCACATCCCGGTCAGTTGTCACAACTGGTCTTCCATGTCATTCATTGAGTACCACAGGGTCAAGCTTGCTGATTCATTGTCCTCAACCCTGTCGGCCATGCTCCAGGCTCGGCGTCTCAGCACATCAGCCCCATTAATGGATGGAACAAAATGTATTCAATCCAAAACCCGGCAATTTTCATTTATTGCCAATTATTTCATTATTTTAAGCTTTATTTTAAATCTTAATAGCAGAAAAAACACTGTACATTTTTTACAATTTTATACATAGAAAAACGCAAAATGTCAATGAATCAACATCTAACACCATACAAAAATATTAAACAAAAAAATAATTGGATACCTGGAACTGAAAACATTAGTACATAAATAGTTAATAACTGAAAACAATTTAATACATGGGGAATAATATCAAATGAATGATAGTGTTTCAATTCTATCTAAGCCAATAAGTCTTGATTGTCTTTATTGTAGAATTATTATTCCACCAAAAAGCTACAGACGCGTTTCAAGACCAGGACAATCGTGCCTGGTCTCTCATCAGGGCTAAAGTTCTTTGTATCAGGCTTTTCTTGAGGAGGGACGCATTTCAAGACCAGGACAATCGTGCCTGGTCTCTCATCAGGGCTAAAGTTCTTTGTATTTGTAAGATGCAAAGAAAAGGATCATTTACTATTTATTTTCTTGCCTATTAGTCTCAAAGCATGTCACACGTGCTATGTTTGTACAATTAGAAAACAATATTTACATACCAGGCTTTTCTTGAGGAGGAGGAGATATGTTGTGGAAGGGAACGGGGGACTTAAAGAGTATTATCCAAACAATCTAGACAGGAAGACGAACATTATATGAATTAAAACGGTGCGTCGCCTATTTTTGAATTCAGTATCGTTTTTATGACTCAAGGGGGCACTGACTTTCGTTGTGCCGTCTGGCCGTTTATTTGCACTAAGGCGTAACCATCAATGTATTTCCTAAAATAAACATGCAAAAATGTGTCATTCCCAAGCTTTAAGAGGGCCAAATGTTTGGTATCGAGCGCAGGATGGAGCAGGACGTACCTGTCGTGTCTATTGTTCGTTAATTAATTCGAAGATTCTTTCATACGCGTAGCCTGACAAACAAGATAAAAAATCTCGTAAGATTTATTGTCAGTTTGAAGAAACTCGAGAGATACACGCTGTCTAAATTTCAAGAGTTCTCACCTTCGTTTGTGGACGCTGTCTCATAAATGTGCAACTGGGGATCTCAGTCAAGATGGCTATCAGGCGTCTGTCTTTCTTTTATGTTGTTGCTACCCAAATGCATTCTGGGCTTTGTAGACTTTAGGAACGCATTTAGACCGTGATCTAATATGCGTTCGAAGCCGATTTTAAACTTTGAGGAGATAAGTCACCTATTGGATCCCACACTCTCTCGTCGTGGAACATGAGACTTATGTCTTTATAATGCGGTGAAAGAATGATTGGCAAACAGCGTATTATGAACAAGGCTGTGTTAGTGCCTGTTCATTCACAATCTCTGTACCTTAACGGCGCGTAATGCATTTGTTAGCCTATTGCTCTAATGACACAAAGTGTATGTAGCTATAGTGAATTATGAAATGTCTAGAAGTGAGTTGTCCCAAATTACCCAGAAACAATATCTTTATTGATTTTGACAATGAGGACGTGTCTTATTTTTCTTTAAAGGAACAAAGTCCAATATTTGTCACTGCGATACATGGGTCACCCATGGAGAAAAACTGAATTAGAGGTGCGCTATTTCTGATAGGTTGTTAAACCCAGTCTGAACGCTGTTGAATTTTAAAATTAAATAGGCCTCTTTCTGGAGCAACATTCGTTCATTGTCTTGGCATCGATTTTTGGGATGTATAGTATCTAGAATGGACCATTTAAAATCATGTTCATTATGGCCCTTCTCCAAAACATGTTCGACCATCGGGGCTGTTATCACCTTTTTCTTGATGCGAGACCGATGTTGGCTAATTCGATGATTAATCTGCTGGTTAGTCTTGCCAACATAAATCTTCGCGCAGGGGCACAGTATCACATAAACGACATTCTTCGTCTTGCAATTAGAGAACTCCTTATGTGCCCATTTGATGCCTTGATGGATACATTCTTTGCCCTCAATTGTATTAGGGCACGCAACACAATTGCCGCAGCTTATGGTGGCCTTCAATGGGTTTAAGGTACCATTGTGTCAGCAAATCGTTCTTAGGTTTAGATATAGCAATATCTGCTCTGACTAGTTGCTGGCCGATACTCCGGTTCTTTTTGTATGCGAAGATCGGTTTGGGGAACGGACAATCCAACCCCTCTAGGAGGTGCCAATTCTTCAGCACCGCCTGTCTAAGTTTGTGAGTGTCAGGACAGAATGTGGACACGCACACGAGTTTCTCCAATGTTGGACGTTTCTTAACTTCCAATAGGCAATCACGAGGAGTGTATCTAGCTCGTTTCATAGAATGTTTCAGAAGCTTTTTGGGATAGCCTCTTTGTTGCATGTCAGAACAGAAATTGCGGGCATGTACATCATAGTCATCTAGGTCAGAGCAATTCCTCCGTATCCTAAGCAGTTGCCCATAAGGCAAATTAGCCTTGAGGTTTCTCGGATGTGCGCTTCTGTGATGTAAGATAGTATTTCTATCTGTAGATTTTCTGATCAGCGATGTTTTGAGCTGTCCCTGGGCGCACGTTAATTCGACGTCTAGAAATGTCATACGACTAGTGCTATGTTCAATAGAAAATTGTATATCCCTTTGTCTGGTATTGAGCGAGGCATGGAATGTCAGGAGTTCGGTCTGGCTCCCCTGCCACAGGAGCCAGACATCATCAATGTAACAATACCATTGTATGATGTGATGTCTGAAAGGGTTATTGGCCTCAACAAACTTCTCCTCATATTGTGCCATGAAGAGGACTGCCATCTCTGGGGCATAAGGACACCCCATGGCAGTCCCCTTCACCTGCATGAAGAATTCACAGTTAAAGGTGAAATAGTTCTTTTTTAGCGCTATTGTGGCCAATTCTAGAATGAATGATGTTGGGACCCGATGGGGTTTCTCTCTTTTGTCAAGATAGAGCTGCATAACCTTTAGTGCCTCTTATTGAGGAATCTGGGTGTATAAGGACGTTACGTCCATGGTGGCCATTATTTGTGTCTGGGCATCGAAAGCGGTGCCTTCTACTTTAAGAAGAAAATCCATGGTGTCCCTAAGGTAGGACCTAACTTCCTTGATGAAAGGCTTAAAAAAGAAGTCGACATATTGGGCGATCGGTTCTAAACAAGAATCGCAGCCCGAAACAATCGGGCGCCCAGGCGGCTGATTCAAGCTCTTATGTATCTTCGGAAGAAGATAGATTACAGGAGTCCTGGGGAATTTTTTAAGCAAATAATCAAATTCTTTAATCCCTAGAAAACCGCTTTCTTTGCCAAGTTCTAGAATATGGGCAATCTGTCCCTGGATTTGTTTTACAGGGTCCTCGGGTAATGCACGGTACCAGGTGGTGTTTCTGATATGTTTCTCACCTTCTAGCAAATACATGGGGCGGGGCCAGATGGCAACTGCCCCACCCTTATCTGCTTGTTTAATTACAATAGAAGGGTCGTCTTTTAGAAATCTTATTGTGGCACGTTGTTCCTGGCTCATATTCTGTTGGGTGAAGCTTTTATTTTTCTCCATTTTAGTAATGGAAGACAGCAATACCTGTTTAAATGCTACCACTTGTTTTGGAATGTTGTTTTGTGGTACAAATCTGGACTTGTTTCTCAAGCCAGTTGGCTCGACATTTTCAATCAATGGAGTATTAGCAAAAAAAGCTTTTATTCTTACCTTGCGGCAAAATTCCATAGCCTCCATTTTTAACCTTGTATAATCAGTTTTCATGCATGGAAAGAATTTAAGGCCTAAATTTAGTACTGCTTCTTCCTCAACAGTGAGCACCCTATATGATAAATTGACTACTGTGCTTTGGCCACTTACGATTTGTAGTGGTTGCTCCGTGTTCGCATATCCCATGGTACTTTGTATCTGGGTTTGGTCTGTTTGCCCTGTTCTAAAAAAGACACCCCTTTCTTCTTATTTCTATTGTCAGATCCAGAAGAATCTGATGAAGACGAGCTAGAGAAAGTTGTAAATCTGTTCCTTGATCTTCCTTGGAAGCTTGTTAAAGCTTGACGTGAGTCTGGCTGTGAGTAGTAATCGTCTCGCAGAAAAGGATAGACTTGGTCTATTTTAAATGCCTTGCTGTCTCTTTCGTATTTTTGCTTTTGTCAATAATTGTGTTGTCTTTAAACAACTGGATATCTTTCTCGATTTTCTCCAAGAGTGACTTCGCATCAGTGACTACCTGGCTATTCTGTATGGCCTTAGTAAGTTCCTCAATCTCGTCCTCCTCCTTCCTGCAAAGCCTCTAAGCAGTTTCTATTGTGTGGACCATAAGGTCCCGGCTGCACTTCGTATTAATAAAACTGAAGCCTTTTTTGTATTCTAAGTCTTCCGTGAAGATCACAGGAACATTCTTCACCTGAAGCCCCCATGGGATGGTGCCTCCCTTGAGGTGTTTCAGGAGGAAATGTCCATGCAACTCAGTTCTTACATGTTTTTTACGAAGCCTGATCAGTTTGTCAGACTCGTTTTGTTGTTTTGCATTAGTGCTAAGTGAGACTGCGGCAAATGGATCAGAAGCTATCAAATTCTGAATGTGAGCTTCACTAAAGGACAGAGTGTCCTTTTCTGCCATACATTTGAGAGACACAGAGTCTCTCAAGAAAATATCAGAAGTGACGTTCTAGGACTACTTGATGTCCTGAATCTCTCGTGGGTATGCACCCGCTCTGACGTTCTAATTCTAAGGAGATAGGCCTATATATACGTGGTTCAAGCTGGGCCTTATTTGAAATACAACACACAACTTGCCTGGACCACAGTTATTTGAAGGAAAAAACCTTTTTGGGGAATGGAACAAAATTTATTCATTCCAAACCCCGGCAATTTTCATTTATTGCCAATTATTTCATTATTTTAAGCTTTATTTTAAATCTTAATAGCAGAAAAAACACTGTACATTTTTTACAATTTTATACATAGAAAAACGCAAAATGTCAATGAATCAACATCTAACACCATACAAAAAAATTAAACAAAAAAATAATTGGATACCTGGAACTGAAAACATTAGTACATAAATAGTTAATAACTGAGAACAATTGAATACATGGGAATAATATCAAATGAATGATAGTGTTTCAATTCTATCTAAGCCAATAAGTCTTGATTGTCTTTATTGTAGAATTATTATTCCACCAAAAATCTGCCGACGCGTTTCAAGACCAGGACAATCGTGCCTGGTCTCTCATCAGGGCTAAAGTTCTTTGTATCAGGCTTTTCTTGAGGAGGGACGCGTTTCAAGACCAGGACAATCGTGCCTGGTCTCTCATCAGGGATAAAGTTCTTTGTATCTGTAAGAAGCAAAGAAAAGGATCATTTACTATTTATTTTCTTGCCTATTAGTCTCAAAGCATGTCACACGTGCTATGTTTGTACAATTAGAAAACACGATTTACATACCAGGCTTTTCTTGAGGAGGAGGAGGTATGTTGTGGAAGGGAACGGGGGACTTAAAGAGTTTTATCCAAACAATTTAGACAGGAAGACGAACATTATATGAATTAAAACGGTGCATCGCCTATTTATGAATTCAGTATCGTTTTTATGAATCAAGGGGGCACTGACCTTCGTTGTGCCGTCTGGCCATTAATTCATTCATCATTCTTTATTTCGGCATTGTTTTGCCATAAAAGGTTTGAACAGCAACATTTCATTTAGAACAATCTAAAATCCGTTTAACACACTATAATATAGATAGTAGTTAACATGTTTAAAATTAATGAATTTAAAAATCATAAAATATTACAACGTGGCTGTCTGATTCAACCAACTCAATCAGTTCTTAACATATGAGGAAAATTGAATTTTGCCCTGTCATGTGTCCCTACGTGTTCCCCATCGTATGTTATATGTGCATGATTAATATGCATATTTCCCCCTTTCCCGAATAAAGACGCAATTATAGTTGTGTCCAACGTTAATATGTCAGTTATCCCGTCCTCCTGAAAGCAACAAGTATTAGGCCTATGTTGCCAACGTCTTTACATTGTGCACGTTAAATCATCGAGTTGCACCCGTTTCTAGGCCTCACAGGGCCCGGACACCAGATTCAGGCTTCAAGTCTCCTGAACCACTCCGAGGAGAGATGCAGCCCCGCCCGCATCCCTGACCCTTCACTTACTTCCTGCCAAGCAGCGCGGTGCCCGGCCTGGCCTGCCTGCCTGTCTGCCAAGAATATGTTATGCCTACAGTTATCAGTTCAGTTCCCTGGTTTCACATTCCTAGCTAACGAACCGCATAAACATCTTCATCTATAGTCTAGTCTTCCTGTCTCCATGCAAGAGAATTACTGAATTAGTATCCATAGAAGATCCATAGCACACGCAATACATGAGAAAATATATGCATGCACCAGCCTTAGTGACAAGTAGCCTTTGCCCTGATGACTTTTAGATTCAAGCAACATGTACTCCAAACACAAGATATCAGATATGCTATAGGTACAGGTCGTTCTGACATCCCAGACTTTAGTCTCCTCTTCTAGTGCCAGAAGTCAGAGCCCCCAGCTCTCCCCAGTTACACGTCATGACCCGTTTGCGCGCACCAGTAGGTTAAAGGTTCCAGCTGCTCAGGTAGCCCCCTCCATGTATCCACCCATTCTTGACACTTCTGTGACGTTTACATCACATGTCTCCGTGCACGCCCTGTGCACGCCTTCTTTTTACGCCCATATGTTCTTATCTTCCGTTTGTCACTTTTTACGCCTACTGTATTCAATGCAATTGTACTGTTTTACTATATATACTGTATGATGTTAATATGACATTAGGCTGTCATTCTTGTCCCTTCCTGAACCTTAGCAGGTGATGGAACCCGATGGTCCATTGGCTCGAGCCATCTGATTAAAGCCCGTATGACTCAGATACCACGGATTCTGCCTCTTATTTATTGAGCTATCCTTTTCAGTTAATGCATAGAAAAATAGTACCGGTAATTATTTATTTATTTACCACATAAATGGCGCCCGAACAGGGACGAGCCCCTTCCCCACGCGCCGGCGATGTAACGCAGGCCCCCTGACCCTTCTACAGCCGTGACGGACCCCTACTGTGCACGTGCAGATATTTCTGCTTCAAGTCTCCCTCAGGCCCACGAAGGAGACGGAGACTGCGGTCCGGCATCCAGACGAGGCGGTGAGGAAGGCGGATCGTCCCGACCAGAGCCCAAGCCGAGAGAGCAAGGTCCGAGGTATCCGGAGGCCCACCTGTTTCCGAAGCCCGAGGCGCATGCGTAGTGCGTAGCAGTAACCAGACGTCGTAGCAGTCCAGTCCAGTCCGAGGCTTTTTTCCGTCCGAGCAGTTTTGCTTCCCGGTGAGTACCGTTGCTGGGAACGTATCTAGACGGGTTCATTAATTTGTGCCCGGTCCGACGGGTTTGGGTACACAGATCCGGTCCGACGTGTTCACTTAGGTGGATACGGTATGACGTGTCTCTTTAGGAGACCGGTATGTTCTGTACTGTTTTAACAGTGCATCCAGTAATTCTAGTAAGTCTGTTCTCTGGTATAGTTTCTCGAGAAAGTTCCAGTATTATGTTTTCGAAGTATTGTGTTTTCAATGTATTCTGTTCGAACTGTTTTTAATGTGTTGTTTGATGTCGTGGTATGAGTGATTTGTTTGCTATTCATTACTGTGTTCATTGTGTATTGTGTTCAAGTTCAGGTACGTTCAAATATGCCACTGTTTTCAAAGTTACGTCAGATAAAAACGAGAAAAGCAGTACTCGAAGAATCAGTTCCTGTCCCTCCTAGGGACAGTCCTGGACATTTCATGTATCATAAGCATGGCTTAGATGCCATACTGTATCTAGATTTATGGGTGGACTACACCAAGGATCTCGAAGAGAAATATAGATGGCCTGTTTCAGGAACATGGGATGCCGAGTGCATCATGAGAGTAGAAGAAGCATTATGGAAAAAGAAAGCCAGACAGTCCCAGAAAGATGCCATAGAATTATGGCGTAAAGAATCCCATAAAAGAACAGAGAAGGAATTCAGAAAAGCAGAATTAAGTAGGGAATCCTCAGAAAAAGCCCAAGAAAGGGAATTACTAGAAGAAGGTGAACGAGTTAGAGCAGAACAGTCAGACAGACAAAGAAATGCCCTTATTAAAGGTATGTATCCCCTTCTCGCCGAGGGTCTGCCTAGGGCAACCCCGGAAACACCCCGTAATTTACCGCCACCACTGGTCCCGACTAAGCTACGTCATAAACCGACCGCAGCCGAAATCTTTCTTTCTTCCTATTTAGACGACACTGTCCCAGAATATGCTAATACGAATTCTACCCCGCCTGTTCAACCTCAGCACCCTGTTAATAACGTAATTACTGTGCCTCTAGCCGTTGGTCCCGGGAATCCTGTTAATGTGCCAGTACCCCAGGACCAACCCACATTACGTATTCCTACTTTACCAGTCACATTACCAGCAGCCGCACATTCAGTATTAATTGACGATTCCAGTTCAGGAGGAGCAGGGGAGGTATTCCTATCACCCCGCCTCAAATAAAGCGACTGACGCTGAGAGATGCAGCGTTACAGCGTACGCCAAAAGTGACTACGTACGAAGCCCTCAAAAAGTATCTTAATGAGTGTGGATCGGATTGTAGATATGACCCAGTGCCAGGCGAAGATCACATGATAATATATTCCATACGTTTACGACGAGTTGCAAACTTCTTGGTTACCATACCAAATATGGAAAAACATCTAGACAGAATATATCATTTTATCCGAACAGGGGAGAAACCAGAAAGTATTCACGAAGCTATGGTACACAGAAAAGTCGAGATTCAAGGCATGATTTTGCAATTTTTAATAAATTGTTTAATAAGAGAACAGGATTATCCTGATAAAAACAAGGAAGATATGAAAGTCCTGACCAGATGGAGTGACAATATAGCAGAAGGAAAACACAAGACACAAAATTGTATAGAAACCATGTACAGAAAGATTCGTAAAGAAATTATAAGCATACACGAAAAGGAGGAAGCAATGAGAGTAGCCGAGAAAGAGTATGACTCTTCAGACGAAGATATAGACAACGAGAATCCCACCAGAATAGCGTATGTAGGTAGGACGAGACCTTTTGATAGACACACACGCTCAGACTACAAGAAAGCTTTTCCTCCTCCCGTACCAGAACAGTGTTCTCTTGAACAATTATTCCAGGCTACCGATAAAGTTCTGAAACTACGAATAGGTTACAGTGAGCTTAGTACCATGCATGAACAAGAACTAGCCCGATCAGCAGTTCGATGGATTAGTGATTCTACCACGTATTCAGACGAAATAGTGGCTCAAATGTTTCTGAAGCTTCCCCCAGGCGAACAGCAACTGGTGGGTATGTACATGATCCAGCACCTCATTAAACTGTACGAGGATCAGCATTCTGATCCAGGTCCCTTATATAATGTATTGAACGAGTTACTCCTAAACAGATGGAAAGGTCTAGGTACCGATTTAATTAGTGTCATTTTAGAACAACGCCACAAATACAGAACGTTCCTGATTCCACATTTTGTTCCTGTTCCACCCCCATTCTACATAGATAGACAGAATCCGTTGCGAGAAGTACATCCTGTTAAGGGAACGGGGGGTGAGCTCGAACGAGTATTTGTTTACACCCCTATAACAAAAATAGAACTACTAGAAATGAAAAAGTTATTGCCCTGTCATGATAAAGATCCAGCAGGGTTCCACCGTGAATTAAAAGACATGCTCCGTATGGGAGAATACACGTATCCTGATATCATCAAAATGTTAAAGGTCCTGTTGCCTGCGGGCATATATGAAAAACTCAAAGAGAAAGAATGGGAGGTGGGAGAGAAAAAGATTGATTGGACAGCGTTAGAGAACGAAGATAATACACGAGTTCCAGGTACTGGTCTCAGGGATAAAGCCAAAGAGTTGCCCGAGTTGCTAATACAGGTCTTGCCAAGATTACTAGCCACGAAAAAGGAAGACTGGGATGCCATCTCAGCCTGTAAACAGAAACAAGACGAAGACACTAGTGATTTTTATTCCAGATTTGAGAAATGTTTCATTATTAATAGCGGTTTGAAAACAAGTAGTGAATCGTATCCACATCTTTTTGTTACCAAATTAGTTGAGAATTCTTTACCACAAGTTAAAAATCGAGTATTAAAAGTCGAGAGTACATGGCAAGCTAATACCCCGTCCCAAATGCTACAGATGTTACAGTATCACCAGAATCGAATCAGAGAAGAGTAAGAACACGAAAGGAGACGTATGAAAGATACGAAAATGAAAGTACTAGTGGCACAGTCTGTTCCAGCAGATAGTCAGAAGAGGGGTACGAATCAGACTACTCATTCCGCAGCTCCCGTTAAAGGGACATGCAATTACTGTAAACAGCCAGGTCATTATATAAACGAATGTGCAGTTCTGAAACACAACATAGCTACAGGTAAGACGAAAGAGAGACCGCGTCCTCCTAGACAGGAACAGGTTCTGCAGAATTCGCAACCACCGCAGAACGCACAACAGTCAGTTACAGTACCGCAGCCTATAGCTGCCACACAACACGTTACACAACAGATGTACCAGTACGCACAGTCAGATTATCCAGAATATCAGCAGTATTCATGAAACAGCCTAGAGAGGGAGGTGGGCTTGCCTCTCATCGAGGTTCCTGTAGATCAAGAGGGTCCCTATGTACACAGTCAAGTATTAGGGAAAGACAGAAAGTTTCTGATTGATACAGGGGCAAGTAGGACTACCATCAGTCATGACGAGGTTCCAGGGGCTCCACTCTCAGGCTCAAGAAATGTTTCCCTGGGATTTTCAGGAAAGCCGATTGTTAATGAAATATCGAAACCAGTTTCCCTAGAAGTTGGTCCATTGTCCCGAACTACAGATTTGTTACTTACGAAATCATGTCCTGAAAATTTACTTGGTATTAAAACATTGAAAGAGTTAGGTGCTGTTATATGCTGTTCTCCGGAAGGAGTGAGATTGTTTTTATGTGATTGTAAAGGTCATTATGTGTTACGAGATTTTGATCCAAGATTACTGAATGTACCACAGCATTTATGGGCGCAAGGTCCAACTGATGTAGGTTGTATGCATATTACACCATATCGTGTCACTCTAAAACAAGGTGTTGTATTACCACGAATCCGACAGTACAAATTGCCACCTGAGGCTGTAGCAGCCTTATCGAAAATTATTGACGAACTCATTGCTCAAGGAGTAGTTGTAGAAACTGACTCCAATGTATGTAATTCTCCTATCATTCCGATTCTTAAACGTACTGACCCAAATGCACCTCCAGTTTATCGATTAGTGATTGACCTTCGAGAGCTTAATAAATGTATCATACCCCAGTACCCAGTGGTTCCAGATATCTCTTCCCTATTGACTGCCATTGATCCCGAAGCTACGTTCTTTACTGTTATTGATCTCAAGAACGCATTCTTTAGTGTCCCCATTCATCCAGACAGCCAGTTCCTTTTCGGATTCTGTTTAAATGGAAGAAGCTATAAATTCACACGTGCACCTCAAGGTTTCACAGAAAGTCCTAGTATTTACAGTCAAGCACTTAAAAGACAACTAGACAGTATTCATATGCCAACTGACACTGCCCTGCTCCAGTATGTTGATGATCTATTGATCACAGCCCGTACAGAACGTGACTGCGAACGTGCGTCACTGACCGTCTTGTATTTTCTGGCAGAGATGGGGCACAAGGTGTCCCCTTCGAAACTGCAATTCTGTGTCCAGCAAGTGGTATATCTTGGACACTTGCTGTCCAAGAGGGGTAGACAGTTGACACCAGACCGTATCCAGTTAATGGCACATCTTCCACAGCCCAAGACACAGAAGGAGGTACGAGCTTTTATCGGCCTCACTTCTTACTGCAGACAATGGCTTCCCCAGTATGCATATCTAGCCAAACCACTGATACAGTTGACAACACAGGAGGCAGCCACATCGACTGTCCTCCCTTGGACCCAGGAACATACACTTGTTTTCAATGAGTTAAAGAAAGCTTTATGTAATGCACCTGTGTTAGCGACACCAAACTACAGTAAGTCTTTTACACTTTTTGTCACTGAACGTGATGGTACAGCATTATCTGTTCTCACGCAAGATCAAGCAGGACAACACAAGCCTTGTGCTTATTTTTCTAGCACATTAGATCCGCTAGCCCAGGCTTTGCCTGCGTGCCTCAAGTCAGTTGCAGCCACAGCTCTAGCTATCAGACAGAGTGATTCCATAGTGTTAGGACACTCCCTGACAGTACAAGTTCCACACTCCGTGGAAGTTCTTTTAAACCGAACACAGACTCAGCATTTGACAATTGCACGATTAACAGGATATGAACTGACACTGTTTCAGCCACACATAGAAATCAGACGCTGCAACATTTTAAACCCTGCTACACTGTTACCCTCGATTACATCAAACCCGGCCACACATGACTGTGTGGAAGTTATTAACACCATGACAAAGCCAAGACAAGATTTGACGGACATTGCATTACCTGATCCAGACCTGACACTTTACGTGGATGGTTCATGTATGAGAACGAGTACAGGAGAGTTAGTAGCCGCGTATGCAGTGACTACTGAGACTGAAGTTATAGAAACACATCGTATTGACACCTTGTCCGCTCAAGCAGCAGAGCTCATTGCTCTGACCCAAGCCTGCATACGAGCCAAGAACCTGAAAGTAAACATATATACAGATTCACGTTATGCATTCGGAGTCGTTCACGACTTTGGAGTCCTCTGGCAAGAAAGAGGTTTCATGACCTCTCATGGAGCCAAGATTCAGCATGGCCCCCTCATTCAAGCTCTGTTAGAAGCAATACATTTACCGACAGCCATCGCCATTATGAAGTGCAAAGCACATACGAAAGCCACTGATACCATTTCCCAAGGTAACGATCTGGCAGATCGAACAGCCAAGCTTACAGCTCAGACTCCAGACATTCCAGTTAACACGACAAAGACAGATGTTCCAGATCAGACGACTTGTATGACAGTTAAAGACCCTACACAAGACGTACTAGACATACAGACACATGCTACCCCAGACGAAATCAAGAAATGGTCTGAACAAGGAGGGGTCCAGACAGATCAGGGATGGTTGACGAAGGGAAAAGCCACATGGTTTCTCCCCGACTCTATGCTTCAAGTCATTATTAACACCGCACATAGTCCAGCACACTTAGGAGAAAAAGCCATGTTAGACAGCATCCAGAACATTTGGTTTAACAGGCATTTACGAGCAGCAGCGAAGCAGAAAGTACGTACCTGCATGATCTGTTGTCAGTTCAATCCAGGTAAAGGTGTCCCGGTGGGACAAGGTGGATTCCATCCTCCTGACCACCCTTTTGAAGTCCTCCAGATGGATTATATTCAGATGGATCGATGTCGAGGTTTCAAGTATGTCCTCGTAGTTGTATGCGCTTTGTCCAGATGGACAGAAGCATATCCAGTCCCAGATTACACTGCCGCGACCACTGCCAGGCAGTTGGTTCGTGAGTTTTTCCCCCGCTATGGTTTGCCCAGGGTCGTGTATTCAGACAACGGACAGCCATTCTCATCCGAACTCATGAAACAAGTATCACTTCTGTTAGGGTACCAGTGGAAGTTCCACTGCGTACGACACCCCGAGGCAGCTGGCCTCGTCGAGAGACATAATCAAACTCTGAAAATACGTATTGCAAAGGTCTGTGCCGAGAAAGGTGTAGATTGGATGGTAGCCCTGCCAGTTGCCCTATTCTACATGAGAATGGTCGCCCACTCCCGTTCAGGTCTGTCACCGTATGAAGTAGTGTTTGGTCGTCCCCCAAACATGTGGGGTACACCTATGCCACGTAAAATTACCGATGTTGACAGTAATATGCTGACAGATTACCTAGCTTCCTTGATGTCTGCACTACTCTCTTGTCGTTCACAGGTCGCGGCTGCCTTTCCAGACAACACCCAGGTGAAACCGCACGAGGTCGTTCCAGGCGACCTCGTCCTCGTCAGGAATTTCGATCGTTCAAGCCCGCTGGAGCCCCGCTGGAAAGAGCCGAAACTTGTTCTGATGACCACAAGGACTGCCGTGAAGCTGGAAGGCAGAAAGGGCTGGCTACACTCCAGCCACATCAAGCGTTTCCATGGACTGCGTCCAAAGACTTTTTTCAAGGACTGCCCCGATACTGACTCTAAACTTCCCCTGTTAGAGAAAACTCCACAGCAGGAGTATAAACTCAAGCTAAGGTCTAGCAAGTCAGACAGTTTAATTGTTTAAGTCCCTCTCGGGTGAAGCGGTTAGACAGGTTCCTGACATGTATGAGATAGACCCACATAGTGAGAGAGTTAGAAACTCCAAGAAAATACGTTACTGTAAGAATCTGTGCAGCAGATGTGTTGTTACTTTATTGTTTATGTTATTTCTGAGTCTTACAATCACATGTATAAGTTATGTTTTACATGTGTTTTTTCCTCCTCTTGGTTCGCATGTACATCTTTCTTCTAATGATACAGTAGAGCATTCTTTTAGTGAACTACCCCCTCACGAGTTATCCTACCGACTTGCAATGCGCAACAATACTTTTATACGTATGTTACACTATTCACACCAGACTAGCAATGCCACTAATTGTTGGGTGTGTGGTCGACTCCCCCCTTTCCAGACACCGAAGGGAGTTCTGCCACTCTTTCCCTATCCGTTTTCACACAATGGTTCGTGTGGAGCATGGTTTACGTTAACGTCATCTTTAGACGATAGGTCCCTTCTGAATAGAACATGTTTCCCAGACAAGGAAGGTCTTTCCCATAGGACAGGGTTAGATCTAGAAAATGAAGTATACGATCTAGGTAATTTCTCCTCCAACTTCATGGTTTTGAATGTTCAGTCCGAGACTACTCCAGATTTGCCTGCTATTACAGTTCTACCAGTGAAAGGCGAATTATGTGTCAGAAAGAATGGTTCAGTACATCTAGGACACAGTGATTGTAATACTGTGGTCGAGTATAGTGACAGTGGGAAATCTACTTTCAAAGCCTCACGTCATTCATATTTTATATGTGGTCAGACCGCATATGTACGTCTGCCCCTAGATTGGGATGGAACATGTTACATTGCCTTCCTACTGCCACCAGTTTTCCTAGCCCCATCCGATTATCACAGAAATACACATCTAGTACACGTCAGACATAGAAGGGAGATCGAGTTCCCAATTGTCGATCAAACTGAAACTGCCTTAGAACAGTATACAGATTTCAACAAAGGTTTCTTTTTCTTCATAGGACCTATCCAGAATAGTAAGCTAATACGTAGGTTAACCAGAACCCTTGAAGCAGTAGTGAATGAGACTACTTCCGCTCTAGGTAACTTAACAGAAGAGCAATCTGCTATGAGATTTGTCGTTCTTCAGAACCGCCTTGTTCTTGACGTCATACTGGCCGATAGGGGCGGAGCTTGTAGAGTCATCGGATCTAGTTGTTGCGTTTTCATTCCTAATAACGCACCGTCTGTATATTCAGCAATAACTAGACTTCATAAAATAGCCCATCAGCTACACCAGAATCCAGGCACCTGGACATGGTCCGGTTGGCTCTGGAGTATAATATCTGCCTGGGGATGGAAAGTACTGTCATTCCTGGGAGTAGTAGTAATGATCATATTCAGTTGCTGTCTCTGTTTAAAATGTGGCCCTGCGATTTGCGGCTTGTGCGCTACCTCTTGTATTCCAAGTCCAATGTCCCATTCCCAGAAGATAAGAGATGAGCAAATGATGCTGTATGAACAGATAGATGGTCTCATGAATATTGATGTTTCCTGAAGGAAACGTAGGGAACAAGGAGGGAATGAGGAAAATTGAATTTTGCCCTGTCATGTGTCCCTACGTGTTCCCCATCGTATGTTATATGTGCATGATTAATATGCATATTTCCCCCTTTCCCGAATAAAGACGCAATTATAGTTGTGTCCAACGTTAATATGTCAGTTATCCCGTCCTCCTGAAAGCAACAAGTATTAGGCCTATGTTGCCAACGTCTTTACATTGTGCACGTTAAATCATCGAGTTGCACCCGTTTCTAGGCCTCACAGGGCCCGGACACCAGATTCAGGCTTCAAGTCTCCTGAACCACTCCGAGGAGAGATGCAGCCCCGCCCGCATCCCTGACCCTTCACTTACTTCCTGCCAAGCAGCGCGGTGCCCGGCCTGGCCTGCCTGCCTGTCTGCCAAGAATATGTTATGCCTACAGTTATCAGTTCAGTTCCCTGGTTTCACATTCCTAGCTAACGAACCGCATAAACATCTTCATCTATAGTCTAGTCTTCCTGTCTCCATGCAAGAGAATTACTGAATTAGTATCCATAGAAGATCCATAGCACACGCAATACATGAGAAAATATATGCATGCACCAGCCTTAGTGACAAGTAGCCTTTGCCCTGATGACTTTTAGATTCAAGCAACATGTACTCCAAACACAAGATATCAGATATGCTATAGGTACAGGTTGTTCTGACATCCCAGACTTTAGTCTCCTCTTCTAGTGCCAGAAGTCAGAGCCCCCAGCTCTCCCCAGTTACACGTCATGACCCGTTTGCGCGCACCAGTAGGTTAAAGGTTCCAGCTGCTCAGGTAGCCCCCTCCATGTATCCACCCATTCATGACACTTCTGTGACGTTTACATCACATGTCTCCGTGCACGCCCTGTGCACGCCTTCTTTTTACGCCCATATGTTCTTATCTTCCGTTTGTCACTTGTTACGCCTACTGTATTCAATGCAATTGTACTGTTTTACTATATATACTGTATGATGTTAATATGACATTAGGCTGTCATTCTTGTCCCTTCCTGAACCTTAGCAGGTGATGGAACCCGATGGTCCATTGGCTCGAGCCATCTGATTAAAGCCCGTATGACTCAGATACCACGGATTCTGCCTCTTATTTATTGAGCTATCCTTTTCAGTTAATGCATAGAAAAATAGTACCGGTAATTATTTATTTATTTACCACACATACATGCAAACATCCTGTAGCTTTACAACTTTAGGCCTTTTTTCTTGCGAACAAAATAGATGGAGTGGAGGTATCTGCTGGCACTGAATACAATGATCTGTGATGTATCGGATTTAATTATTCTAAGTGCCGTCATACTTGACCTAATTCCTAAAAGGTTGCACAAGGGTTTGATCCACTTTCTTCTGGCCAGAGTATATACTGGGCAGAAGAAAAGGATATGCATGTCGTCCTCCTTATGATTGCCCTCACACAAAGTACATAAATCTCCTGCAGTTGGAGTATCGTTAGCATTTTTCCTAGACCAGCGTGCAAGAGTTGAATTAGTCATAAGGTTGCCATACCTGAATTTCATAAAAAGGGTTTTTGCAAGTGGGGGTTCAATTTCATCAATGAAACTCTCAAATATGGGTACATCCTTAAAGGTTAGAAAAGTGCCAACCAATGACCCACTGTTGTTGCTGTTATATACTTGATTGTTTAAAAAGCCCCAGAAGGCCTTTTTTACCACATTTTTACAATTTGGTGGCAACCTTTCAGGACTTTTCCAAAAATGGGGAAGGCCTATTTTTGTAAACCACATTCTGATATGTTTTAGCCAAGCGTTGGAATTTGATACGTCTAAGCACAGTAACTCTTTTAGCCCATTACTATAATCAAGCAATTCTGGAGTCTGTCATAGTCTGACCCATAACATCAGCGGCCGTACGATAGTATAATGATCGGTCCTCCTAAAATTCAAGTCTAGTTGGAGGGGAACCAACGGCGTACCTTTCGGGGCCCTTACTATGCTACGCATGAACTTATTGTCCAAAATGTCAAAAGCATCCTTTGACATTGGCCCCCAAATGTTGGCGCCATAAAGGGCTGCTGGTTGTACTTTGTATTTAAAAAGCTCAACAGCTGGTGATACCGCTTTACCAGTACTTGAATTGTGCTTAAGGAGAATGGGTTTTGTATTCTGTGCAAATATTACCTTGCTTTTCTCAATCTGTGGTTTCCACGTGAATTTAGAATCAAGCGCGACCCCCAGATAGGAAAACGATTCAACCAATTCCAACCCTTGGCTATTTAAAGATAAAGATCCTTTATCAGATTTAATAGGATTCAGAGTCATGCATTTTGTTTTTGTTGCATTAATTTCTAACCCTTTCTTGCTACAGTAGTCACCGAATGAATGGAGTAATGCCTGGAGACCTTTCTTAGTTTGCGAAATAAGGATGGTATCGTCCACAAAGAGAAACGCAGGCACCCTCTCTCCATTCAATTTCGGAGAATCATTCGAACAACCATCTAAATATTCAGGAATATCGTTCACAAAGAGCGAGAATAGGGTCGGGGCCAAGACGCAGCCTTGGCGCACACCGCGCTCAATTGGTATGTTACAAAAAGGGGGTGGGGTCGCACACTACTCACACACCGGCGGTATCGCCCCTGAGGACTCTGGTTAATGTAGTTATGTGTTCCGCGATGCATCATCTTTCGATCTTCTGCTGTCTTCGCTGTCTTCGCCATCCCTGGACACGTGTTTCGGGGTATCACCCCTCGTCAGCAGGGATAGGCCGTGTACTGGGGTTGCCGATGGCTGCCAAATATCTGCCAGGTATAGTACCACTCAGGCGCGTAGGTGCGGGATCCCTGGCTCGTCAGCCGGCGGCTCAAGGGAGCTTAAAGTTACAAAAAGGGGGTGGGGTCGCACACTACTCACACACCGGCGGTATCGCCCCTAAGGACTCTGGTTAATGTAGTTATGTGTTCCGCGATGCATCATCTTTCGATCTTCTGCTGTCTTCGCTGTCTTTGCCATCCCTGTACACGTGTTTCGGGGTATCACCCCTCGTCAGTAGGGATAGGCCGTGTACTGGTTGCCCATGGCTGCCAAATATCTGCCGGGTATAGTACCACTCAGGCGCATAGGTGCGGGATCCCAGGCTCGTCAGCCGGCGGCTCAAGGGAGCTTAAAGTTACAAAAAGGGGGTGGGGTCTCACACTACTCACACACCGGCGGTATCGCCCCTAAGGACTCTGGTTAATGTAGTTATGTGTTCCGCGATGCATCATCTTTCGATCTTCTGCTGTCTTCGCTGTCTTCGCCATCCCTGGACACGTGTTTCGGGGTATCACCCCTCGTCAGCAGGGATAGGCGGTGTACTGGGGTTGCCGATGGCTGCCAAATATCTGCCTGGTATAGTACCACTCAGGCACGTAGGTGCGGGATCCCAGGCTCGTCACCCGGCGGCTCAAGGGAGCTTAAAGTTGCAAAAAGGGGGTGGGGTCGCACATTACTCACACACCGGCGGTATCGCCCCTAAGGACTCTGGTTAATGTAGTTATGTGTTCCGCGATGCATCATCTTTCGATCTTCTGCTGTCTTCGCTGTCTTCCCCATCCCTGGACACGTGTTTCGGGGTATCACCCCTCGTCAGCAGGGATAGGCCGTGTACTGGGGATGCCGATGGCTGCTAAATATCTGCCAGGTATAGTACCACTCAGGCGCGTAGGTGCGGGATCCCAGGCTCGTCAGCCGGCGGCTCAAGGGAGCTTAAAGTTACAAAAAGGGGGTGGGGTCGCACACTACTCACACACCGGCGGTATCGCCCCTAAGGACTCTGGTTAATGTAGTTATGTGTTCCGCGATGCATCATCTTTCGATCTTCTGCTGTCTTCGCTGTCTTCGCCATCCCTGGACACGTGTTTCGGGGTATCACCTCTCGTCAGCAGGGATAGGCCGTGTACTGGGGTTGCCGATGGCTGCCAAATATCTGCCAGGTATAGTACCACTCAGGCGCGTAGGTGCGGGATCCCAGGCTCGTCAGCCGGCGGCTCAAGGGAGCTTAAAGTTACAAAAAGGGGGTGGGGTCGCACACTACTCACACACCGGCGGTATCGCCCCTAAGGACTCTGGTTAATGTAGTTATGTGTTCCGCGATGCATCATCTTTCGATCTTCTGCTGTCTTCGCCATCCCTGGACACGTGTTTCGGGGTATCACCCCTCGTCAGCAGGGATAGGCCGTGTACTGGGGTTGCCGATGGCTGCCAAATATCTGCCAGGTATAGTACCACTCAGGCGCGTAGGTGCGGGATCCCAGGCTCGTCATCCGGCGGCTCAAGGGAGCTTAAAGTTACAAAAAGGGGGTGGGGTCGCACACTACTCACACACCGGCGGTATCGCCCCTAAGGACTCTGGTTAATGTAGTTATGTGTTCCGCGATGCATCATCTTTCGGTCTTCTGCTGTCTTCGCTGTCTTCACCATCTCTGGACACGTTTTTCGGGGTATCACCCCTCGTCAGTAGGGATAGGCCGTGTACTGGGTTGCCCATGGCTGCCAAATATCTGCCAGGTATAGTACCACTCAAGCGCGTAGGTGCGGGATCCCAGGCTCGTCAGCCGGCGGCTCAAGGGAGCTTAAAGTTACAAAAAGGGGGTGGGGTCTTACACTACTCACACACCGGCGGTATCGCCCCTAAGGACTCTGGTTAATGTAGTTATGTGTTCCGCGATGCATCATCTTTCGATCTTCTGCTGTCTTCGCTGTCTTCGCCATCCCTGGACACGTGTTTCGGGGTATCACCCCTCGTCAGCAGGGATGTGCCGTGTACTGGGGTTGCCGATGGCTGCCAAATATCTGCCAGGTATAGTACCACTCAGGCGCGTAGGTGCGGGATCCCAGGCTCGTCAGTCGGCGGCTCAAGGGAGCTTAAAGTTACAAAAAGGGGGGGTGGGGTCGCACACTACTCACACACCGGCGGTATCGCCCCTAAGGACTCTGGTTAATGTAGTTATGTGTTCCGCGATGCATCATCTTTTGATCTTCTGCTGTCTTCGCTGTCTTCGCCATCCCTGGACACGTGTTTCGGGGTATCACCCCTCGTCAGCAGGGATAGGCCGTGTACTGGGGTTGCCGATGGCTGCCAAATATCTGCCAGGTATAGTACCACTCAGGCGCGTAGGTGCGGGATCCCAGGCTCGTCAGCCGGCGGCTCAAGGGAGCTTAAAGTTACAAAAAGGGGGTGGGGTCGCACACTACTCACACACCGGCGGTATCGCCCCTAAGGACTCTGGTTAATGTAGTTATGTGTTCCGCGATGCATCATCTTTCGATCTTCTGCTGTCTTTGCTGTCTTCGCCATCCCTGGACACGTGTTTCGGGGTATCACCCCTCATCAGCAGGGATAGGCCGTGTACTGGGGTTGCCGATGGCTGCCAAATATTTGCCAGGTATAGTACCACTCAGGCGCGTAGGTGCGGGATCCCAGGCTCGTCAGCCGGCGGCTCAAGGGAGCTTGACGTTACAAAAAGGGGGTGGGGTCGCACACTACTCACACACCGGCGGTATCGCCCCTAAGGACTCTGGTTAATGTAGTTATGTTTTCCGCGATGCATCATATTTCGATCTTCTGCTGTCTTCGCCATCCCTGGACACGTGTTTCGGGGTATCACCCCTCGTCTGCAGGGATAGGCCGTGTACTGGGGTTGCCGATGGCTGCCAAATATCTGCCAGGTATAGTACCACTCAGGCGCGTAGGTGCGGGATCCCAGACTCGTCAGCCGGCGGCTCAAGGGAGCTTAAAGTTACAAAAAGGGGGTGGGGTCGCACACTACTCACACACCGGCGGTATTGCCCCTAAGGACTCTGGTTAATGTATTTATGTGTTCCGCGATGCATCATCTTTCGATCTTCTGCTGTCTTTGCTGGCTTCGCCATCCCTGGACACGTGTTTCGGGGTATCACCCCTCGTCAGCAGGGATAGGCCGTGTACTGGGGTTGCCGATGGCTGCCAAATATCTGCCAGGTATAGTACCACTCAGGCGCGTAGGTGCGGGATCCCAGGCTCGTCAGCCTGCGGCTCAAGGGAGCTTAAAGTTACAAAAAGGGGGGTGGGGTCGCACACTACTCACACACCGGCGGTATCGCCCTGAGGACTCTGGTTAATGCAGTTATGTGTTCCGCGATGCATCATCTTTCGATCTTCTGCTGTCTTCGCTGTCTTCGCCATCCCTGGACACGTGTTTCGGGGTATCACCCCTCGTCAGCAGGGATAGGCCGTGTACTGGGGTTGCCGATGGCTGCCAAATATCTGCCAGGTATAGTACCACTCAGGCGCGTAGGTGCGGGATCCCAGGCTCGTCAGCCGGCGGTTCAAGGGTTGTTAAAGTTACAAAAAGGGGGTGGGGTCACACACTACTCACACACCGGCGGTATCGCCCCTAAAGACTCTGGTTAATGTAGTTATGTGTTCCGCGATGCATCATCTTTCGATCTTCTGCTGTCTTCGCTGTCTTCGCCATCCCTGGACACGTGTTTGGGGTTGTCACCCCTCGTCAGCAGGGATAGGCCGTGTACTGGGGTTGCTGATGGCTGCCAAATATCTGCCAGGTATAGTACCACTCAGGCGCGTAGGTGCGGGATCCCAGGCTCGTCAGCCGGCGGCTCAAGGGAGCTTAAAGTTACAAAAAGGGGTGGGGTCGCACACTACTCACACACCGGCGGTATCTCCCCTAAGGACTCTGGTTAATGTAGTTATGTGTTCCGCGATGCATCATCTTTCGATCTTCTGCTGTCTTCGGTGTCTTCGCCATCCCTGGACACGTGTTTCAGGGTATCACCCCTCGTCAGCAGGGATAGGCCGTGTACTGGGGTTGCCGATGGCTGCCAAATATCTGCCAGGTATAGTACCACTCAGGCGCTTAGGTGCGGGATCCCAGGCTCGTCAGCCGGCGGCTCAAGGGAGCTTAAAGTTACAAAAAGGGGGTGGGGTCGCACACTACTCACACACCGTCGGTATCCCCCCTAAGGACTCTGGTTAATGTAGTTATGTGTTCCGCGATGCATCATCTTTCGATCTTCTGCTGTCTTTGCTGTCTTCGCCATCCCTGGACACGTGTTTCGGGGTATCACCCCTCGTCAGCAGGGATAGGCCGTGTACTGGGGTAGCCGTTGTGTGAGTAGTGTGCGACCCCACCCCCTTTTTGTAACAATTGGTATGTTCTTAGTAAGTTCGCCATTCGGGCCCCACCTAACTTTGGCAAAGTTCCTAGCATGCAACTCGACTATCTGGGTTAATAACCAATCAGGTAGTCCAGCATTATGAAGGGACCTCCAAAGAAGTTCTCGCGGTACTAAGTCAAATGCCGCCTTAAGGTTTACAAAGGCGACATACAAATGGCCCTTTTTAATGTGAACGTATTTCCAGTAAAGGCAGCAACCTAAAGACCTGATCGATGGTACTCACTTTGCTCCTAAACCCAGCCTGTTACTTAGTGAGGACCATCTTATCATCCAGCCACTCATTTACGCGGGTTAAAATATGCCTTGAATAGATTTTCTGGAGAATGTCCATTAGGCTGATAGGTCGATAGTTCGAAGGGTTCGACCTGTTGCCTTTTTTAAAAATTAGGACAATCTCGGCTCCACTGCAGCTATTGGGAAAGTCTTTGCTACGTGACAGCATGTTGCATAAAAAATTTATATAAGGTGCCCATATCTTTGTGTCGTGTTTATAACGATCCCCAGGTATTTTATCTAACCCTGGCGCCGTACCGCTCTTCACAGAGTTTATTGCTGCCTCTGTTTCTTCAATTGTGAAATCGAGTGGGTCAGTGAGGGCTGTGTGCCAAGGTGCTTCAGCGTTGATCTCGCTGGGATTCCCATCATATTTTTTGTATAAGGTTGAGAAGTGGTTGACCCACGTCATCTCATCGAGATAGACGTCCTTAACAACTCTTCCCACATGGTTCCCATTCGCGACTAACCGCCAAAACCCTGTTATATCCTTTGTTTTTACAGCATCTAGCATGTCGGCCCAGCTGCCCTCCTCCCACAGTTTCTTTAATGCATCCTGTACTCTCTTGTAATCTTCCCTTGCAATTCTAACATCTGCTGGTGTTTTGGTTTTGGTCGCCAACAAGAGTTTCCCCTTGGATACCCTACAAGACTTGTCATACCAGGGTTTACTATGTGACATATTGCTCAGATTTTGGTGGCTCTTTTTTGGCATTTTTGGCACCAATACTTTTAATGCCTTAAAAAATTAATTGTGAAGAGAAATAAACTGTTCAGGGGTATTTAACTCGGGGGGGGAGTCTATGAAGGCTTCAATATGCCTAGCAAGCTGTGAATATATTGCTGCAAGAATGTCGCCATGCTCTAATATACGAGACCACTTCACTATGCGCCTATAGCCAGGACCTCATCACTGGGACTATAAGACTCTTCTGATTTTGCAGTACCGTCCTCCAAAACCAAACATTCTTCAATCAATAGATCCAGAGGGTAATAATCACACTCTGTCCTATCCTTCACCTCAAGGTCTACCATGTGGTGCCAGATGGGCAACAAGATAATTACAAAGTCTAAGTTACTTTTGCTGTTGTTCCTACAGAAGGTCAGTTTTTTTGAAGCGTCCGACGGTAGGCGACCATTACAGGCCCTAAGACCATGTTCCGCAGTCATTTTTACTAATTGTACTGCCAGGGTTGTACAATTTACAGATACGATGTTTTCCAGTGGAGGAATATTGTTTGCTTGATCTTCCTCCTCAAAGATCCCACTCAGCCCTTTAACTGGTTTGAAGTTACAGTTTAAATCACCAGCTATGATAGTCGCTTCATTACCGGCTAATCTTCCCAAGAAGCAATCTAGCTTTATTAGGGTAAGCGATTCCTTAGATGTGGATGCGGGTCTTTTGTAGGCATTAATTAAGTAAAATACTTTCCCCGCATCATCAGTGATTTTTAGAGCTAGTAGGTCTAAAGAGCCAGTGTCCATGACTTCGACCTGGATCCTCAATGTTACTTTAACCCAAGTGATTAGGCCACCTGATGGCCTACCCCTTGTCGATGGCACTGCTCCAATCCCATACGTTTTGAAGCCCACCCTGTGGGGTACATCAACCGCTCATGTTTCTTGTAGTAGGCAGAAGTCACTAGAGTCAATATACTCTGCCCAGTCTGGGTCCCTCAAATTTTTGGCTACACCAGCTATATTCCATGATATTAATCTCAGTGTTGCCTCGCTGCGACTTTTTACTGGAGCTATTTCTATATTTGGTCGCCTTGGGTTGGGGACAATCGCTCCCATTGAGTACACCGTCTGTAAGTACTCTGCAGTAAGCAAAGTGTCTTGCTCATCATGTATATTGTCTTTGTGTGCGCATTTTTACAACAGTGTTGGGATCATTTCTCCCTCCCTGCTTATTCCCTTCAGTCATCACCTTTTTTCCCTCTTCCCTCTTCTAGGAGACATTCCCTGGAAATATACACAGGGTTAGGTCTACATATGCATGGTGAACCAATGGTGCCAATATTACAACCCATCGTAGGCCTCAGTCAATCCACTGCTTCCAAACAGCTAAATCTGATATATGTTGGGATACCTATCCAACGTCTTTGATTACCCTGTCTCTCACCACTAGACCCTCCCTGAGCGTAATGATTAACCAGAGTCCACCCTCCTCCCCCGTCAATGCGCTTATTTGGCAGATAAATGAAGGAGAGTGGTCTGGTATCAATCTCAAGGGGTCCACTAAAGGAGTTCCACGCACAGATGTGATTCACAGTACGTGGGTCTTCAAATGTTACAATAACGCAATCGCCCACAATAGATTTGTTTGTGGGGCCGATCCATGGTGTCCTACGAACCATTAGGAATTTGCTCTTAGCGTGGTGAGGTATAGGTCTTTTTCCATTTAGCCAGTAAGAAACTTTGTTTTTGAGTGACCAGAAGGTTTCCTCGTGATTGTTAATGTTTACTTCAGGAACCCCCGTCAGCACTACAACAAAGGGACTAGCCTCCGGTGGTAAATTAATATATCCTCCCCTCACTTTTTCCCCTTTCTGGATCCCCTTTTGATTCTGTTGGACGGGCTTAGTAGCATCTGTACCCTGGTGTGAGATTCCTTGATCTGTTTGGACAGTGACTGCATGATTCGAGGTCCCTTGGTCTGTTTGGACAGTGGCTACATGATTCGAGGTCGTTGCTTTTGGGTTATTAGCGCTCTTACCCTTTACCGGGGAATTTGGTTTGGTCACATGGGGGGCCAACATGGCCAATGGAGTCTGAGCAGCACCGGCGGTGCGATTAGGCGTTGGTCCCGCTATGCTAAGGCTTGTTAAGGCTATGATATTTTTTTCCACCTCGAGTAACTGGTTTTCTATAGATGTCAATCTTGTTTCAAGAGGGGTTAAAAGTTTTTTTATGATATCACCTATTTTCTTCAATAGCATGTTATTCCCACCTTCCACATTCCTAGTTCCAAAACCTCCCAAATTACCCAACTTTACCAAGTTTTGCGGGCTCTCAGATATGTCTAAGTTTATAACATTTTGGACTTCTTTGTCCCTACTTAATGAATTAGGAGATACCAAACCAGTCCTATTCCCCTCATTGTTCACCGTACACCTTGACACCTGTTCTTTTACTATTTTGGATTTTTTCCTAGCATAGGCTGAGGCATTGGGGCGTTTCCTTTTTGGTATTGCGCCTTCCTGTCTACCAGGCAATTGCCTCAAGCTGTTCTCATCAACCTGAACAACTGTCTCATTTTGTTTTACTAAAGTGTCACCCGTGACGGCTTGCCCATCAGAACTTATGTTATCTGTAATAGATTGCATGGTTGCTTGTGGCGAGGTTGATGTTGTGGGATGGGGAGCCGGAATGTGGTGTATATCGGCGTGTGTGACAAATGGAACAGGACTAATCACACGTTCAGGGGTTCTAGCTGATGCTATGTGGCCCAATTAAGACTTTTTCGACATTGCAATGTCCTGGGACAGTCTCCTTGCAGCTGCTAAATCCAGCGACACTTTATGTTCCATTAATTGAATACCCATGTCTATTACAGAGTTCGATCTAGTAATAAAATCGTCAAGGGTGCCTGTGAGCATTTTCCCCCCTTTGGCAGCCCTACTTCTACTTTCCCTAGTGGCCATCCTTTGTAGTCCTTTCTATATTTTAGGGGACTCACTACAGACAATGTTCATATATGATGTAATACAAGGTATAAAACACAAAAAAGAATAATATGAGAACCAAGGGGGGTAGCCCGGTCCGGTCTGGATCGGTCAGGAACGGGCAGAAACGGGACCGCTATTG
Source organism: Lissotriton helveticus (assembly GCF_964261635.1). NCBI lineage: Eukaryota > Metazoa > Chordata > Amphibia > Caudata > Salamandridae > Lissotriton > Lissotriton helveticus. Next base: position 936,970,833 of record NC_136063.1, on the reverse strand, counting down.
GCCCGGGCTTCGCCCCTGGCTTCGTCCCGCGTCCCGCGTAGGGGAGAGGGATGTTTCCTAAATAGGAGAGGGAAGAGGAGGGGCGGGGGCAGCGAGTCGTATTTGAGGAGGAGAGAGACAGGGGGCAGCTGAGAGGAGGGGCGGGAAGAGTTACCAGGTGCGCGATGTTAGCTAAGCGCAAGGTCCTCTGGTACTCGCAGTCCCGTCCTCCCCGTTGTGTCCGAGAATCTGGCAATGCTCCTCCAAGGGTTCACGGCTGGCTCCCACCTTCCGTCACACAGCGATTCCTCATTCGGGTCCCAGCAATTATAGGATTAAAATCCACAAAGGTTCAATGTCACACACCCACGACTGCGAGCGGCATGCCGTTTTTTCGCCGTTTTTTTTTAAGGCGTAACCATCAATGTATTTCCTAAAATAAACATGCAAAAATGTGTCATTCCCAAGCTTTAATCTTACGAGATTATTTATCTTGTTTGTCAGGCTACGCGTGTGGAAGAATCTTCGAATTAATTAACGAACAATAAACACGACAGGTACGTTCTGCTCCATCCTGCGCTCGATACCAAACATTTGTCCCTCTTAAAGCTTCGGAATGACACATTTTTGCATGTTTACTCTTTAAATCCCCCGTTCCCTTCTACAACATATCTCTTCCTCCTCAAGAAAAGCCTGGTATGTAAATATTGTTTTCTAATTGTACAAACATAGCACGTGTGACATGCTTTGAGACTAATAGGCAAGAAAATAAATAGTAAATGATCCTTTTCTTTGCATCTTACAGATACAAAGAACTTTAGCCCTGATGAGAGACCAGGCACGATTGTCCTGGTCTTGAAACGCGTCCCTCCTCAAGAAAAGCCTGATACAAAGAACTTTAGCACTGATGAGAGACCAGGCACGATTGTCCTGGTCTTGAAACGCGTCAGCAGCTTTTTGGTGGAATAATAATTCTACAATAAAGACAATCAAGACTTATTGGCTTAGATAGAATTGAAACAGTATCATTCATTTGATATTATTCCCCATGTATTCAATTGTTACCAATTATTAACTATTTATGTACTTATGTTTTCAGTTCCACGTATCCAATTATTTTTTTGTTTAATTTTTTGTAAGGTGTTAGATGTTGATTCATTGACATTTTGCGTTTTTCTATGTATGAAATTGTAAAAAATGTACAGCATTTTTTCTGCTATTAAGATTTAAAATAATGCTTAAAAATAATGAAATAATTGGCAATAAATGAAAATTTCTGGGTTATGGATTGAACAAACTTTGTTCCATTCCCAAAAAGGTTTTTTCCTTCAAAAAACTGTGGTCCAGGCAAGTTGTGTGTTGTATTTCAAATAAGGCCCAGCTTGAACCACGTATATATAGGCCTATCTCCTTAGAATTAGAACGTCAGAGCGGGTGCATACCCGCGAGAGATTCAGGACATCAAGTAGTCCTAGAACGTCACTTCAGATATTTTCTTGAGAGACTCTGTGTCTCTCTAAGGTATGGCAGAAAAGGACACTCTGTCCTTTAGTGAAACTCACATTCAGAATTTGATAGCTTCTGATCCATTTGCCACAGTCTCACTTAGCACTAATGCAAAACAACAAAACGAGTCTGACAAACTGATCAGGCTTCGTAAAAAACATGTAAGAACTGAGTTGCATGGACATTTCCTCCTGAAACACATCAAGGGAGGCACCATCCCATGGGGGCTTCAGGTGAAGAATGTTCCTGTGATCTTCACGGAAGACTTACAATACAAAAAAGGCTTCCGTTTTATTAATACGAAGTGCAGCCGGGACCTTATGGTCCACACAATAGAAACTGCTCGGAGGCTTTGCAGGAAGGAGGACGAGATTGAGGAACTTACTAAGGCCATACAGAATAGCCAGGTAGTCACTGATGCAAAGTCACTCTTGGAGAAAATCGAGAAAGATATCCAGTTGTTTAAAGACAACACAATTATTGACAAAAGCAACAAATACGAAAGAGACAGCAAGGCATTTAAAATAGACCAAGTCTATCCTTTTCTGCGAGACGATTACTACTCACAGCCAGACTCACGTCAAGCTTTAACAAGCTTCCAAGGAAGATCAAGGAACAGATTTACAACTTTCTCTAGCACGTCTTTATCAGATTCTTCTGGATCTGACAATAGAAATAAGAAGAATGGGGTATCTTTTTTAGAACTGGGCAAACAGACCAAACCCAGATACAAAGTACCATGGGATATGCGAACACGGAGCAACCACTACTAATCGTAAGTGGCCAAAGCACAGTAGTCAATTTATCATCTAGGGTGCTCACTGTTGAGGAAGAAGCAGTACTAAATTTAGGCCTTAAATTAGTTCCATGCATGAAAACTGATTACACAAGGCTAAAAATAGAGGCTATGGAATTTTGCCACAAGGTAAGATTAAAAGCTTTTTTCGCTAATACTCCATTGATTGAAAATGTCGAGCCAACTGGCTTGAGAAACAAGTCCAGATTTGTACCACAAAACAACATTCCAAAACAAGTGGTAGCATTTGAACAGGTATTGCTGTCTTCCATTACTAAAATGGAGAAAAATAAAAGCTTCACCCAACAGAATATGAGCCAGGAACAACGTGCCACAATAAGATCTCTAAAAGACGACCCTTCTATTGTAATTAAACAAGCAGATAAGGGTGGGGCGGTTGTCATCTGGCCCCGCCCCATGTATTTGCTAGAAGGTGAGAAACATATTAGAAACACCACCTGGTACCGTGCATTACCTGAGGACCCTGTAAAACAAATCCAGGGACAGATTGCCCATATTCTAGAACTTGGCAAAGAAAGCGGTTTTCTAGGGATTAAAGAATTCGATTATTTGCTAAAAATATTCCCCAGGACTCCTGTACTCTATCTTCTTCCGAAGATACATAAGAGCTTGATTCAGCCGCCTGGGCGCCCAATTGTTTCGGGCTGCGATTCTTGTTTAGAACCGATCGCCCAATATGTCGACTTCTTTTTGAAGCCTTTCATCAAGGAAGTTAGGTCCTACCTTAGGGACACCACGGATTTTCTTCTTAAAGTAGAAGGTACCGCTTTCGATGCCCAGACACAAATAATGGCCACCATGGACATAACGTCCTTATACACCCAAATTCCTCAAGAAGAGGCACTAGAGGTTATGCAGCTCTATCTTGACAAAAGAGAGAGACCCCCTCGGGTCCCAACATCATTCATTCTAGAATTGGCCACAATAGCGCTAAAAAAGAACTATTTCACCTTTAACGGTGAATTCTTCATGCAGGTGAAGGGGACTGCCATGGGGTGTCCTTATGCCCCAGAGATGGCAGTCCTCTTCATGGCACAATATGAGGAGAAGTTTGTTGAGGTGAATAACCCTTTCAGACATCACATCATACAATGGTATCGTTACATTGATGATGTCTGGCTCCTGTGGCAGGGGAGCCAGACCGAACTCCTGACATTCCATGCCTGGCTCAATACCAGACACAGGGATATACAATTTTCCATTGAACACAGCACTAGTCGCATGACATTTATAGACGTCGAATTAACGTGCGCCCAGGGACAGCTCAAAACATCGCTGTTCAGAAAATCTACAGATAGAAATACTATCTTACATCACAGAAGCGCACATCCGAGAAACCTCAAGGCTAATTTGCCTTATGGGCAACTGCTTAGGATACGGAGGAATTGCTCTGACATAGATGACTATGATGTACATGCCCGCAATTTCTGTTCTGACATGCAACAAAGAGGCTATCCCAAAAAGCTTCTGAACCATTCTATGAAACGAGCTAGATACACTCCTCGTGATTGCCTATTGGAAGTTAAGAAACGTCCAACATTGGAGAAACTCGTGTGCGTGTCCACATTCTGTCCTGACACTCACAAACTTAGACAGGCGGTGCTGAAGAATTGGCACCTCCCAGAGGGGTTGGATTGTCCGTTCCCCAAACCGATCTTCGTATACAAAAAGAACCGGAGTATCGGCCAGCAACTAGTCAGAGCAGATATTGCTATATCTAAACCTAAGAACAATTTGCTGTCACAATGGAACCTTAAACCCATTGAAGGCCACCATAAGTGCGGCAATTGTGTTGCGTGCCCTAATACAATTGAGGGCAAAGAATTTATCCATCAAGGCATCAAATGGGCACATAAGGAGTTCTCTAATTGCAAGACGAAGAATGTTGTCTATGTGATATTGTGCCCCTGCGCGAAGATTTATGTTGGCAAGACTAACCAGCAGAATAATCATCGAATTAGCCAACATCGGTCTCGCATCAAGAAAAAAGTGCTAACAGCCCCGATGGTCAAACATTTTTTGGAGAAGGGCCATAATGAACATGATTTTAAATGGTCCATTCTAGATACTATACATCCCAAAAATCGATGCCAAGACATTGAACGAATGTTGCTCCAGAAAGAGGCCTATTTAATTTTAAAATTCAACAGCGCTCAGACTGGGTTGAACAACGTATCAGAAATAGCGCGCCTCTAATTCAGTTTTTCTCCATGGGTGACCCATGTTTCACAGTGACAAATATTGGACTTTGTTCCTTTAAAGAAAAATAAGACACGTCCTCATTGTCAAAATCAATAAAGATATTGTTTCTGGGTAATTTGGGACAACTCACTTCTAGACATTTCATAATTCACTATAGCTACATACACTTTGTGTCATTAGAGCAATAGGCTAACAAATGCATTACGCGCCGTTAAGGTACAGAGATTGTGAATGAACAGGCACTAACACAGCCTAGTTCATAATACGCTGTTTTCCAATCATTCTTTCACCGCATTATAAAGACATAGGTCTCATGTTCCACGACGAGAGAGTGTGGGATCCAATAGGCAACTTATCTCCTCAAAATTTACAATCGGCTTCGAACGCATATTAGATCACGGTCTTAATGCGTTCCTAAAGACTACAAAGCCCAGAATGCATTTGGGTAGCAACAACATAAAAGAAAGACAGACGCCTGATAGCCATCTTGACTGAGATCCCCAGTTGCACATTTAGGAGACAGCATCCACAAACGAAGGTGAGAGCTCTTGAAATTTAGACAGTGTGTATCTCTCGAGTTTCTTCAAACTGACAATAAATCTTACAAGATTATTTATCTTGTTTGTCAGGCTACGTCTGTGGAAGAATCTTCGAATTAATTACAGAACAATAAACACGACAGGTACGTCCTGCTCCATCCTGCGCTCGATACCAAACATTTGGCCCTCTTAAAGCTTGGGAATGACACATTTTTGCATGTTTATTTTAGGAAATACATTGATGGTTACGCCTTAGTGCGAATAAACGGCCAGACGGCACAACGAAGGTCAGTGCCCCCTTGATTCATAAAAACGATACTGAATTCATAAATAGGCGACGCACCGTTTTAATTCATATAATGTTCGTCTTCCTGTCTAGATTGTTTGAATAAAACTCTTTAAGTCCCCCGTTCCCTTCCACAACATATCTCCTCCTCCTCAAGAAAAGCCTGGTATGTAAATATTGTTTTCTAATTGTACAAACATAGCACGTGTGACATGCTTTGAGACTAATAGGCAAGAAAATAAATAGTAAATGATCCTTTTCTTTGCATCTTACAGATACAAAGAACTTTAGCCCTGATGAGAGACCAGGCACGATTGTCCTGGTCTTGAAACGCGTCCCTTCTCAAGAAAAGCCTGATACAAAGAACTTTCGCCCTGATGAGAGACCAGGCACGATTGTCCTGGTCTTGAAACGCGTCGGCAGCTTTTTGGTGGAATAATAATTGTACAATAAAGACAATCAAGACTTATTGGCTTAGATAGAATTGAAACACTATCATTCATTTGATATTATTCCCCATGTATTCAATTGTTCTCAGTTATTAACTATTTATGTACTTATGTTTTCAGTTCCACGTATCCAATTATTTTTTTGTTTAATTTTTTGTATGGTGTTAGATGTTGATTCATTGCCATTTTGCGTTTTTCTATGTATAAAATTGTAAAAAATGTACAGTGTTTTTTCTGCTATTAAGATTTAAAATAATGCTTAAAAATAATGAAATAGTTGGCAATAAATGAAAATTGCCGGGTTTTGGATTGAATACATTTTGTTCCATTCCCCAAAAAGATTTTTCCTTCAAATAACTGTGGTCCAGGCAAGTTGTGTGTTGTATTTCAAATAAGGCCCAGCTTGAATCACGTATATATAGGCCTATCTCCTTAGAATTAGACCATTAATGGATGGAGCACGCAACCTTAAGACTGCGTGCTGTACCACAAATGACTGCTCTTCATTCCAGAATCCAGCCCACTTACCTGTAATGGCACCCGATGTCTCGGTGTCCACTCCTGCTGTGTCCTGCTTAGTTGGTGTTTCTACTTCCCTGTTCTTCTCTGTTGGAGCGTCGAGTTAGTCCAAGTGTGTCTGGTCCACCATCCTTTAATCCCTTGTGAGTGTTTACTGGAAGCCTGCTGCTCCGCCTGGAAATAATCAGAAGAGGAAGATATTTTTTAAAGCGGCAATCTCTTCAACGGGTAATGCGCTGCTGCTGCTTTAAATGTAAAAATAGAGAAACGTATCTGAGAATTTATCGAAAGACTTGTGCTGAACTTGCTAGTGACTGAGCATCAAATTGAAGTTCCTGAAAGAGAAAACAAACTATAGCATTAAAAATATTATTGATACACATATGTGGAAAACATGAATAGTATTATTTTGTTGACATGTATATGCAACAGTATCTGACTTCAGTTGTATTGAGCATTTGAATATCTTAAGTTGTTTGAGATCTTAACCAGAATTTCTGCCTTGGATTATACAATTTATTTAATATTGATTGTCCAAAGTTTTCCAAGTTTTTGGAAGTTTCCTTTTGTTTTCCGAAAAAAATAATTTTTCATAAGAGATATTAGCATCTTGGAAAACAGTTTAAGCGAGAATTCATTAGAAAGTATATATTGGTATGAGTTTCAAGTGTTAGATTAGCATAATAATTATATAGGTGATAAAGGTAATATAATAGGACTTACCTTGTAGTTCCTATATTGTAGATGCAGCAAGTACATGCTTGTAAACACTGGTATACATAATAAAGGAGGAAAGGAGATTAGCTAATTAGAACAGATCAAATTCTAAAATAGTCACCTTACAGCAATAATAATTAGATGCTGAAAATGTTGTTGTTTGTTTTATAAAATTGAGAAGACCAAGACCATCAGGAACCTTAAAGTGATCTACTGACGTTCAACAGTTCATATCCCTTCGTCCCCTTGCGTTAGGTAGGGTCCAAACAACTGACCCCCTTGGCTTATATAGAGGTTGGACATTTTCAGTGTAACCATTTCACTCCTGCAAAAAAAGTCTAATAAGGTCCTGACAAACCCTGTCTGACAGTTTCTTGTGGTCAGCCTGAAGGAGGGTCACCTCCACTTTGACAATGTCGACCTAATATTGTTTCACCTGGAGCGGCCCTCCAAATCTTCCGCTCTGTCCTTGAGTTGCTGCACATCCCGGTCAGTTGTCACAACTGGTCTTCCATGTCATTCATTGAGTACCTTCAGGGTCAAGCTTGCTGAATTCATTGTCCTCAACCCTGTCGGCCATGCTCCAGGCTCGGCGTCTCGGCACATCAGCCCCATTAATGGATGCAGCACGCAACCTTAAGACTGCGTGTTGTACCACAAATGACTGCTCTTCATTCCAGAATCCAGCCCACTTACCTGTAATGGCACCCGATGTCTCGGGGTCCACTCCTGCTGTGTCCTGCTTAGTTGGTGTTTCTACTTCCCTGTTCTTCTCTGTTGGAGCGTCGAGTTAGTCCGAGTGTGTCGGGTCCACCATCCTTTAATCCCTTGTGAGTGTTTACTGGAAGCCTGCTGCTCCGCCTGGAAATAATCAGAAGAGGAAGATGCTGCTGTATTAAATGTAAAAATAGAGAAACGTATCTGAGAATTTATCGAAAGACTTGTGCTGAACTTGCTAGTGACTGAGCAACAAATTGAAGCTTCTGAAAGAGAAAACAAACTATAGCATTAAAAATATTATTGATACACATATGTGGAAAACATGAATAGTATTATTTTGTTGACATGTATATGCAACAGTATCTGACTTCAGTTGTATTGAGCATTTGAATATCTTAAGTTGTTTGAGATCTTAACCAGAAATTCTGCCTTGGATTATACAATTGATTTAATCTTGATTGTCCAAAGTTTTCTACGTTTTGGGAAGTTTCCTTTTGTTTTCCGAAAAATAATTTTTCACATGAGATATTAGCATCTTGGAAAACGGTTTAAGCGAGAATTCATTAGAAAGTATATATTGGTATGAGTTTCAAGTGTTAGATTAGCATAATAATTATATAGGTGATAAAGGTAATATAATAGGACTTACCTTGTAGTTCCTATATTGTAGATGCAGCAAGTACATGCTTGTAAACACTGGTATACATAATAAAGGAGGAAAGTACATTAGCTAATTAGAACAGATCAAATTCTAAAATAGTCACCTTACAGCAATATTAATTAGATGCTGAAAATGTTGTTGTTTGTTTTATAAAATTGAGAATGCCAAGACCATCAGGAACCTTAAAGTGATCTACTGACGTTCAACAGTTCATATCCCTTCGTCCCCTTGCGTTAGGTAGGGTCCAAACAACTGACCCCCTTGGCTTATATAGAGGTTGGAAATTTTCAGTGTAACCATTTCACACCTGCAAAAAAAGTCTAATAAGGTCCTGACAAACCCTGTCTGACAGTTTCTTGTGGTCAGCCTGAAGGAGGGTCACCTCCACTGTGACAATGTCGACCTTTGGCCATTCACAATATGGGATTGGCCACAAAGCCTGGGCTTGGGCAAGGCCCTGTGGCCAACACCCCCCCCCAAAGAGCAGCCAACCCCACACCTATTTGCAGAAGGTGGTTGGCCACAAGGCCTGACCCTGGGGACCCCAGGGACTTTTTTTAGGACAGAAAGCTGGCTGCCCCATCCCTAAACCAATTATGGCCCTGGGGACCCCATTCTCCAGGAACATAGATTTCGTAAAGGGGAGGGGCCAACTTAGCTCCCCTCCATAAGAATTCTTAGGCTCTCGGGTCCTCATCCACCAGGGTAACTAATAAAATTTAAGGGGTGTCGTGCGTCCCAATCCCCGAGCCGGTTAGGCCCTGGGGACCTCATACCGCAGGACCACTAATTAAAACTAAGGAGATGTGCCAATTCTGGCACCAGGAACGAATCTCTGGGGCCCAGCGCACGTTTTTTGGGGAGGGAGGTACTTGACCCCCTCCCCGGAACACTTTAAGACCCAAGCCTCTGGGCCTGGTGCATTTTTATGGGGAATTCCATGTCGCCCCCCTCCTAGGGCCAATTTTGGCCTTTGGGACCCCATCCCCGGGGCGCAACACAATTTTCACTGGGGGTATGCGGCCAACTTCATGCTGATTTAGGCCACTGGGATCCCATTCTCTGGACCCCCAGCCACCAAATGGTGGGTGCCCTGGGCCCACCCAGGGCACCCACCAAACTATTGTTTTGAACTGCAGGGGCCTTGGCATTGCTCCCGTCTGCAGAGAGCAGCTAATAATGCTGCTCCCTGAGAGCAGGAGAAATATTTAGATCTGTTTCCCTGCCTTCATCATCTGAAGTCCATCCCCAGCAGGAAGGAACATTTTTCAAGTTCCCACCTGCTGTGAGAGGATTTGCAGTTTGATCCTGCTTGGCTGGAGATTTGAAATTGGTCGGGCCAAGCAAGAGCAAAATTGGTTTCCCTGCCCCTGCTAGTGCTCCCTCGACATAGAATATGATCCAGCCCATGTGTCCCCAGGGCCATCACTAGCTCATTGAGGTGGTCCTCCCAGCCCCACTTCCATTTACATATACAGCCAGGAGCAGGGGAAGGGGTCCCGGGCCGAACCTGCCCTGTGTAGAGGGGGCTGCTTGATTCCCTCCCCCTTTACATATACGGCCGAGTCCCAAGGGATGGGGTACCCAGGGCTGAAATTGGCCTGGGCTGGGAGGCTGGGAGCCCCCTAACCCTTCACTACACATCCAGGCCCCGGGACATGGGTACCCCGGGGCCAAAAATAGCCTGGGTGGGGGTGCATGCCCCCCCTTTACTAAACAGTCGGGCCTCTGGAGATGGGGTACCCGATGGGGCTGCATGTCACCCTCCCCCTTTAGTACAGGCTGGGCCCCTACCCGAAAAAATAAAATTCTGAATCAGAAAAGACTGTATTCAGGTCCAAAAATGCATCCATGAAAGTACACAATCCAAGTTAAAAGCAAGATATATAAAACACATTCCTTTGAATACGATTTTAAATGCTGTAAAATGAAAAACCTTAGAAATAAATGCAATAAAAAAATATGATAAAACAGATTCATAGAAAAACATATCAAGCCAGAGATTTAATACATTAAAGTGCATTGTATTTTGTGACCGCACACGGCTATCAGGAAAGAGCCAACATGAGGGCAAGACTCCTCATTTGTCAGTTGTTGCAGGAAATAAACAGCTGAGCTGCACTGCCTAAAATTCCGAGATCTCATAACTGGAATTAAAAATCGCTTAGCATATTTTTTGTACAATTCACAGAAAAAGATCAAATCTAACATTTTTTGCCCATCTACCATCACAAGGATGCGGGCAGGTAGCACGTGTTTTTTTGATAGGCCAGTGGGAAACAAAGTAAATACTTAATGGTGTCAGCCCTAAAACGAAATAATAAGCATCTTTCCCAGTGCCCGCGTGCACTAAACAGATATTTAGTTGGTAGACAATCAAGGTTCATTTGCAAATAAGCTGTGACAGATGGCTTTAACTTTTCCACAGAGAGTCTATGAGTTCGGGTTTGATAGACTATTGGCATTTTCACACACTTTTTACTTAAACTGCCACTGGAGAAAGGCTCCACGAAAGCGCGAGACATCCAAATCTCCTGAAATGTTTTCTTCACATATGCAAGTCATGGTATACTAAGGCCCTTACTACATGCTAAACAATCCTTGATTATATATCTGTTATGGGCTGCCCCCTCAGTGCTCCAAATAGATAGCCATAGGAGCAGGGGGCAAACTCTGATACAGTCGCCTATATAAGAGAATCCCATATCCTCGTGGCAAATAAGATGGAGGGAGGTTAGGGGGCAGAGATAGCTTTTCTACAGAAGCAATTTTCCTCCACCTGAATAACTTCACAATTGGCAATACTCCACATCTTAGTCCCATGTGTTGCAAAAGGGACACAGTGAGTAGCATAAATCTGCAAAAGTGGTGAGAGTTCCCTCCCCCCAGGGGGCTGAGCTAGACTAAAAAAGGAGCCAACTGCCCTAGATAGCTTCAGCTTATGATGTATGATGTTAGATGCTCAAGCACCAGCTGAAACAAAAATGATCATAAGATAAGAAAAAGTGCGGCGAGCGGGCCGTGACGGAACCGTTCCGTCACCAGCACAGCCCACCGAGGCTCGTGACGGAACGGTTCCGTCACAAGCATGGGAGGGGTTAATAGTGGGAGGATGGTTGAAGGAGTCCAAGAGCATGGTATCAGGGATTGTATGAAATTAATGTTAGTCAGTAGTGGAGCCCAAAGTTTGGTGCTGCCCCTTATCAGATCTATAGGGACTCCGTCTGGGATAGGTGCCTTCCCATTGAAACTCTGTTGAATGGAATCAACAACTTCACGTAGAGTAACTCGGAAGCCCTGATAGTTGCTACCGAACTTGCTTGACTCTGTTATCAATACTGCGGCAGAAAATATTTTGGAAAAGTGAACCTCCCATGCCTCTCTAGAGATATGGAAACTAATCGGTGTCTTAGTAGGGTTTAATGCTCTCATGGCAGGTACAGCATTCCAGAATGTCTAACATTCCTTCATAGATGCTGCATGGGGTGGTGTGTTCCAATGCTGAGTGATAACCTCCTTCCATCTCTTTGCAGAAACCACTTCATACTGCTTACACAGAGCAGCTACTGTGGGAGGATCGCCACGATTAGCAGTCGGTGCCTTGCACAAAAACTGATTGGCTGCCGAGCAGTCTTGATTAAGCAAGCTCAGTGCACTGTGCGTGATCTGATGTATTTTACAAGACCTTTTTTAATAGTTGTGCAAAGGACAACAAAAGAGCAAATTATCAGCTCTTGATCTACCTCATCAAACAGCTCATGATCAACTCCTGATTATCCTTTATTATGGTTTCTAGTAATTGGACTGGGTTAAGAAGTTTCCATACCAATCTTGGGCTATCTAAGGATGATTGCAGTTTGCTAATCTAATCAGCAACATTTAGTTTAATTCTCAATGGTGCCACCAATACTGCTTCAACAGGGTTGTGATCGCCAACATTTGAGGGGATAATTGCTCCATGCTGTAATATGTTCATTCGGCTGCTGGAAATAAAAATAAGCTCAATTATTAATTTGCTCCCGCTTTCCCTATTAGTGGGCAGCCCAGGGACACTAATACCACCCATATCCTTAATATTAGAACAGGGAGGTGGCGGCTCCAGGGGCTGCAGGGGGGGTTCACAAAGCCCACCCCCACATAAATGGAGATTAAAGCCCTGGAAAGGTGGAGGACCCCGGGGCTGCAGGAGGGGGGTCGTGTGCTCCCTCACTGTGTTTTCAAGTAAATCTCTGGGAAGGGGCAAGCTCTGGGGCTGGGGGGTCCGAGAAGCCCCCCAATTTAAAAATAAATAAGCCCTGGAGAGGTGATGGTCCCTGGGGTAGCGGGGGAGGACGTAGGGGTCTCCCCCACATTCACTTATAAAGAAGCCCCAGGGAGGTGGTGGCCCCTGGGGCAGTAATAAGCCCCACAAGGGGGGGGGGGCGCTTGCACCCCCTTCTTTATTATTAAAAGCCCCCAGGGACTGGCCCACCCGGGATAAAGCGTGGGAGTCTGCGCTTAATTTATTTTAACATTTTCAGCGGGATCTGCGGTCCAACGTGACTTCCACCGAATTCTTATTTTTTTAAAATGCATTTTTGGCCCTGTAGGCCCCCAAGAGGCCTAGGGGGTCAGGGTATTTCTAACACCCGCCCCCTTTTCTTTATTTTTAAAAAATTTTCAGGGACTCTGCTCACGTTGAGTCCTAAGATGGCTGCCAACACTTCTGGGCTTGAAGTGGTGGCAGCCAATCAGACCTCAGCGCAATATCTGGAAGGGTGGGGGATCCTCTGCGTCCCATATATACAATTGGAAATTTCTGAATGGATTTACACCAAATCACAAAAAGGCACTTCCCTGGACCAATATCTACCTTCCTGCCAAATGTGGTGTAATTCCATACAGCAGTTCGGGCTGTAGCCCTGTCTAAAGCTCCTATGGAAATGAACATGGAGAAAAGCGTTTTAAGACCCCTTCCTTTTTTTCAGCCGCTGCTTGACGGATCACCCCGAAACTTTATAGACAGCAGCTGAAGTGAGTGGCAAACTAGTTTTGAAAATTACAAGAGGATTCTTCAAATGACGGCAAATGAAAAAACACTCTCCGTATGTGGAAACTACATCCTAACTAAAACTACCTACCCGCCATATATATATATATGTATATATATATATATATATATATATATATATATATATATATATATATATAAATTACCTACTGGCGGTCGCCAGTAGGTAGTTTTAGTTAGGACCTACTTTCCATAGGAAATCCACAACATTCTATTTGGAATAACTTTGGCGCCGGTGGATGAATATTCGTGAATTTCTCCAAGAAAATGGCCTGCTTGGTTGTGCTCCTTCCCTGAAAGTTTGGGGTGATTCGTCAAGTGGGGGCCAAGAAAAAAGCGGGTCGCAAAACGTGTTTTCCCCATGCAATTTTCCATAGGGACCTTTAGCCAGGGCTACAGCCCGAACGGCTGAACGGAATTACACGAAATTTGGCAGAGAGGTAGAGTTCTGTTCGCAGATTGTGCTTTTTGTTAAATGGTGTAAATCCGTTCAGTAGTTTCTGGGAAAATTGCAAGTAAAATCATAGCGATATCTAGAGACGGTGTTCAGCACTCGTACGGAAATCTGTTCAATTACGAGCGCGAGCTGCATGCTGATTGGCTGTGAACTGTCTGTCAACACTCAAAACCAGGAAGTGTTCGTGGCCATCTTGTGCCTCGCTAGAACTAAGTCACAAGAAAACAGTAAAGCAAAGTTGAGAAATAAGGGAAGGGGGTAGGCTACACCACTCCAGTGGAGTGGTGTGGCTCACTGGTAGTGGAGTGGTGTGGCTCACTGGTTAGAGGCGGCAGACCCGAGAGCAGAGAACAGCCTGGGACCAGGGTTCGATTCCCGACGCGGCAGGGTCTTGGACCAGGATCAGCAGACTCGATAATTCTCGCCTTGGTGCCTACTCTAACCAGGGATCACACTCTGCAACTCTGGGCATTAAGCTTGCCTCATCTCCACAACGGCCCCTCACAAACGCCGGGGATGCCTGGTTTCACCTTGGAGACTCCCAGGAGGGACTATCTCACAGGGAAAGCCAGGACGGGTTCCCCAGCGGTCTATAGTGCTACGAGGCCTGCGGCGCGGGTAGCAGTGCGCTTTACAAGACACACAATTTATATTTAGACTTGCTCAGGGGGTCATACATGGATGTTTAGGCTCTACTTTTTATTTTTTTAAAGGAAAATCGCAGCGTACGCCTATGGAAATACATACAATTACGAGCAGGAACTGCATCATGATTGGCTGTCAATACTCCAAAACAGGAAATGTTAGCAGCCAACTTGTTTGTCGCGAGAGCCGAGTCACAAGAAAACAGTAAAACAAAGTTGAGAAATAAGGAAAGGGGGCAGGGTAGAAACATTCTGACCCTATAGTCTTGGTCAGGGTGTGGTATATGGATCTTTAGGCTCAATTTTTATTTTAAATAAAATAAAAAATGGCGGGGTACTCGTGCAGTACTTGTATGCGGTGGAAAAGGTGAAAAAAAAATAGAAGTCCGTTTTGTGTATTAGGTCCCCGGGGGGCAAATTACGAGAGCAATTTTTAGAGCTATATTTCTATGACAATATGTAAAACTTTCCGTTTTTTTTCCTGCATCAGTTGTACTCTCTACGCATGAGCAGCCTTGTTTGCAATTGCACTTTTTTCTTTTACTTCAAGTTTGCCAAGCAAACCTCTCCTGATTTTAGGTATTAAATTTACCGGTTCCTTTTCCCGAGTCATGTATGTCCTCCGGTGCTATACTTTTGTAATATATTAATAAACATATTGTATGTATATTTATTTGAAATGTAGTGTCGAGGCACAAACGTTGATTACATACTCTGTCCAACCGCCATTTTAGTAGTTTTTCTCCGTTATTTTTATTATACCTGTTACTTTCATTTTACCCTGTGCATATTTTCTCGGTGATCGATGAGATTTCGTGCCACAAATACCACAGTGTTTGTCCTTGGTCTCTGATCTTGTCAGACTTGGTCACACGTATAGCTAGAAACTAATTTGAAGAACGTAAGGCACAGGCATTACAACACGTGTTGGTCAACAAAAAACATTATTAAGATTATGCATTTATCATGTGTAGTAAATGCATACTAGTTGTAAAAGCATGTGTGGAAAAGCGATATGCGTGCTAATGGTTTTGTGGTGACGATCACGCGTGCTTATGAACCGGGTGTGGGTGTGGTGGAGTCTAGGGTACCAGGCGGAGGGGCATGCAGCTGCACTCATACAATATAGAAGTAATATATGATTTTTAAAACGTAAAAAAAAATTATTCCATAATTATCCTATATTAAGTCTTCGGTTAGTATGTTCATTAAATACATGAATATATGTTTTTAAACAATTAAAAACATTTGCGTCTTTTTTGTACGGGGTGCCGTACATGACGTGACGCGGATGCTTTGATGCGACGTGTAACGTCAAAGGGTATTCGTAGCGAATGCTGGGAATGATAAGCAGTACAAACTATGGTGCGATCACTCTCTGACTGTCAAATCAGAGCACCGGGCGCGCTATGAGAATGGTTAGAAGTGCTGACTCATTGGAGATCCAATTCAGGTGTGTGGCCTATCCACAGTATCATAACGTTATTTTGTAACCTGGTTAAGTGTGAGGTTTGCATGAAATACTATGCTATAGGCAGATATGGATGTTTAGGGAGCGCTTATCTGCATGAAGCTTGGTTATTACCATTTACATATAGGTGTTTGAGGGAGGGAAAAGAAGTCTATGTGAATGGCGAGGATTGCACAATAGTACCAGATCACTACTTAATTTGTAGACACATACAATTGCATGGCTCTTGTATACAAGATGCGCCTAATTTGGACTGAGTTTTGAAAGGTAGTCTGACGCCTGCTATCATAACAACGTTCACTTTACTGGAAACAGGTGTTATTTACAGTGAAATAATGGAGATTGTTGTGCAATGTTAGCAGGCATCGCTTACATGATTACGGTAACTGAGCGTGTGGTTTGATTAAAAAAAGTTGTGTTAACTCCTCTGCATGGGAAGCTGGATGTTTCCATCTGGCTGTCGATTTCGACCTTGAAAGCAGAGTCAACTAAATGAGTCGTATAAGAGCGCTATTGTCTCAAAAAGAGGTCTCTCTTATATCTGGTACAGAAACATTTGTCCTTCATGTAGCAAACACCCGCATAGAAGTACATGATTTATTAAATACAGACGTGCTCTTGAATTTTGGGGAGGTAATTTAGAGTATCTTTAATGTGTCCTTGACTACTGGGTTACCTTACTTTTTTAAAGTTAGAAGCAGTGGCCTTGTGACTTCTGTAGAAAGTATATTTGGTGTCTTTTTGGGATTTTTTCATTCGATTTTTTCCAGCATCTTTGGTGGTTTGCACTTAATACTCGCATTAGTTGCCGGTGTGCTTTTATTATTTTGTTTACATAAATATGGATGCACATCCTGCAGCAGACGATAATATGTCCCGGTTGTTGCTGCTTCGCAACCGAATGATTGGTTACTATGGAGCGCTGCCTCTTGCAACGTTGAGTGCAGCTTATGGATTATCGTTTCGATTCTCCTTTTTCACATGCGTTCAACCTGTCTTCCATTGCCTGAGCTGTGATTTCGACTGGGCCCTGGATTTGTGTCTCTGCAGTACGGTGTCTCCCAACGCGGATTATGACCAGCTGATGAGCCCCTTACTGGTCATGACGTGCTCTGTTCTGGTGGCTGGATTATGGCCTTAGCAGCGAGACATGGGACGTTGGAATGTTTTTGCAGCGGCGCTTGAGTTCTTGGCACGCAGTTACATTGAAGATGACCCGAGTTTTCCTCCGATGCTGATAGAGGCTTCGGTCTTTGAGGAACATGTATGTTCATTCCCACTATTGAATTGGATGGCTGAAATGTTTTCAGATGAGAACAATGACTTCCTGTTGGAGGTTATTGCTACATACTGTGCTTACACGATGTTGGATTAAGACTCTTTGATTTTCTACATATTCTTTATTATTTATTTACTGCTTTCTATCAAAGAGCGAATAACTTATTTTTGGAAATGTGTACTTGACTCTGCTTTTTAGGCTTGGACTCTGCGTTTCTAATTCGCCCATGTTTTTATCACGTGCTTTGATCAAGAAAGGGTGCCGGGGGGCTCAGCGTTGCACTCACACCCTGTTAAGTTAGCATGGGTTTATTAGAAGCTTATACGCTATTTTTGCTTTCCTGCTCTGCTTTGCACAGGACACGTACTTGTGATATTGTTTAGAGAAGGCTGAGTATTTTGATTTATATGAGAATAATTTGGTATGCTAGATTTGTAAACTGCCTCGCTAGTTTTGTGTGTATAGTGAGAGCATGGAACATCAAGGTTATCTTGAATACTGTGTCTGTTATTCAGAATGATCCTCGCACGTTCGAGCCATAGTACATATGGAGCTGTGGCCAACTCTGATACTTGCGCGTTTCCTAATCCATTGTGGAGGCAAAGTTACACACAGTTGGAGAACATTCGTATCTTGACAGTTTGCGGAGCACTGAATGTGCTCCATTACTGCTAAGTACCAGAGGTATGGGTCTGCCCATGTAATCCCATGAGACTTTCTGTAGTTATAAACTAATCTGCTAGGTAGGGAGGGTGACATGTAGGTATATTTTAAATTTGTTTACCTTTAGCATTGTAGGATGCTTTTTCCGTCTGTATTTCATAGAATAGTAAATATGCTGCCAACCTTGTTTCTGATAATATGTCTGGTTGTATTTTCTAAGGTACTGTGCATGAGATTATGGTGTTAGAAATAAACATTTCGAAGTTGCACGTGTCTTTATTTACATTTTGGACTGGTGTAAGACTATATTGAAAGAGTGTTTTTGTTATCCACTTTACTTCATGTAATCTAAGTCGCATGTTCTGGGTTGACTAGTCATTGGTGTTTTTGCTCTAGGGCGAAGAACCTCTGAGTCACTGATTGCTGGTTTGGTACGGGTTTTGTGTAGTAAGGTGAGTTTTGGAACACCGTAATTCACTGATGTCCTAAGTCTTTATGCACAGTTCTGTGTATGAGCAGAATTCCTGGAACAGTAGTTACAACAAAAAGGCTCGATAAAGGGCTTGCACTTTGAATATGAGTATAAAATAGAAGAATAGTTGATAATCACAGCTAAGGAATGCATCAATTAGATGTGTGTATGTGTGGATGATGTGTAGATTAAGTGGAAGATGAAAAACATGAAAAATAAGAAAGGTTGGAGAGACGCCACCTACCCACTGCATTGTGAGTGAAGTGGATCCTTGGATTTCCAGGTCATTACACAGATAGGGTGTTTGATTCCACAGTGTGAGCAAGAGAAACTAGTACAACAACTAAGGAAGAAAGCTAGTGCATAAAGTACACACAGTTGGGCACATTTACAAGGTTGTGGGAAAAATGATGCAAAAGTGGCGCAAGGAGCTTGTAAACCTGTCGCAGTGTGTGGTAGAAAAGACGCAAGAAAGGACAGAAGTGTGCAAATTACCCACTGCTATTCACGGGTAGTAGTTCCCAAGAAGGGTGAATAAAGGGACTGCACTTTGAATTTGAATTAAAGAAGAATAATTGATAAGCGTAGGCAAGAATGGTAGCAAGTAGGTGTGTGTATTTGTGGTTGTTTTGTTCATTGAGTGGAAGATGACTAAGGTGAAAAATTCGAAAGGTTGCAGAGATGCAAACTTTCCATTTCTTTGTAAAGGAAGTGGGTGTTTAGTTTTCCAGTGCATATATATATTCACTGAAAAAAACATAGGTTCCAGGCACGTTATAGTTAAGAATTAGCATTTAAAAAATCCTTAGAAATTCACTGAAAAAAACCATAGGTTTCAGCCACGTTATAGTTAGGGATTAGCATTTAAAAAACCTTAGAAATTCACTGAAAAAACCATAGGTTTCATTTGAGATGTCTTCAGTGATGTCATCAGTGATGTCACTGACCATGTCATGAGTGATGTAATATGTGACGTCATCAGCGATTAATTGCGGGCGCACGAGTTATAGTTAGCTGAGCTAACTATAACGGAGGAATTTAAAAGGTTTTGTATGAGAGAAATGTCCAGCTAACTATAACATGGGTGAAACCTATGGTTTATTCAGTGAATAAATATATTCACTGAAAAAACCATAGGTTATAGACCATATATAGTTAGGAATTAGCATTTACAAAACCTTGAAAATTCACTGAAAAAACCATAGGTTATAGACCATATATAGTTAGGAATTAGCATTTACAAAACCTTGAAAATTCACTAAAAAAACCATAGGTTATAGACCATATATCGTTAGGAATTAGCATTTAAAAAACCTTATTTTATTCACACAAAACCATTGAAATTCCATATATAGTTAGTTGCACTAACTATATATCGCGCACCCGCAATCCACTGCTGATGATGTCACATATTACATCATTCATGAC
This sequence comes from Lissotriton helveticus, assembly GCF_964261635.1. Classification (NCBI taxonomy): domain Eukaryota; kingdom Metazoa; phylum Chordata; class Amphibia; order Caudata; family Salamandridae; genus Lissotriton; species Lissotriton helveticus. The sequence continues at coordinate 936,950,974 of NC_136063.1, read as the reverse complement.
ATGGTCAGTGACATCACTGATGACATCACTGATGACATCTCAAATGACATCACTGATGACATCACTGATGACATCATCCAGTGATTATGTGTTTCTGAAAAGTTTAAATATGTTTTACATATTGAAGAATGAGTGGATGTATAAGTGTCTGAATGAAGGTTTTAGTAGGTGCGTGATTGACTGTATGAGTGAGTGATTAAATGCGTCTTACTGAATGCACGGGTTAGTGACTAAACTGTCTGAAAGTGTGCATCAGTATGTCTGTTGTTGTGCAAGCTGCTGCATGTGTTGATCAGTAGCTATATGAGTGGCTATATGGGTTATTGATTGGTTGCACAAGTATTTGTATGGGAGACTGAGTGTGTGTATGGCTGGCTGGGAGGTGTGTGACTCTGTGCAGATCAATGTGTACTTGTATCAGTGATTGTATAAGAGAGTAAGTATGTGTTAGTATATGTTTCAAAAATGTAAGGTGTTCTGTGTTTAACTGTATAGATGAGAAAATGGAAGTGTGATTGATTCTTTTCAGGACTGACTAGGTGTGTGAGTAACTCCATGGATGAGTGGCAGAGTGTGAGTGTCTGTATAGGTGTATGAGTGCATATGATAGTGTTGTAAAGATGAGTGATTGTATGTATGAATGATTGTATGGGTGAATGAGTGAATGTGTGTGTAGACATAGGAATCAGTGAGTGCGTATGTAGTAACTAGTATTGGTGTGTCAATGGTTTCAAAAATTATACTCTGTATTTAACACTGGGTGTAACGGAGGTTATATTAGAGTGTGAGGAGATGCATTGTATTATCACATGAATGATATCATCAGTGATGTGATCATTGATGTCAAATGAGATGTCATCAGTGATGTCATCAGTGATGTCATTTGAGATGTCATCAGTGATGTCATCAGTGATGTCACTGACCATGTCATGAATGATGTAATATGTGACATCATCAGCAGTGGATTGCGGGTGCGCGATATATAGTTAGTGCAACTAACTGTATATGGAATTTCAATGGTTTTGTGTGAATAAAATAAGGTTTTTTAAATGCTAATTCCTAACGATATATGGTCTATAACCTATGGTTTTTTCAGTGAATTTTCAAGGTTTTGTAAATGCTAATTCCTAACTATATATGGTCTATAACCTATGGTTTTTTCAGTGAATTTTCAAGGTTTTGTAAATGCTAATTCCTAACTATATATGGTCTATAACCTATGGTTTTTTCAGTGAATTTCAATGGTTTTTTAATAGCAAATATCATAAGCTGTCGAATGTCAAGTACGTGGTAAGTAAAAACATTTTCGTGTTTATGCACACTGATCTGCTTTGAATGCTGCCCCCCCCCTTATTTCTATTAGGAGTACTCTCTCTTTGCAGATAGTGAAAGGTAGTTAACGCAGGCCTTTGCCCCCGTTGTAATACGTCGTGCCTGCTTCTCTCTCCATTTGATTGATTGTTATCCAAGCATTTACTGTTTTAGAATTGCTTCTCTTTGGTTCATTCTCTATTTACAAACAAACACAGAGTCGCAATATTCTGTTTAGTCTTTGCAGATAACGAAAAATCGTGTAAAAATACAAAAGGAATCGAGCAAAATCAGTAGGCCACTAATGGGATCTCTTTTTGACCTCGCTAAAATAGAAACATTAGGAACAACCCCTCATGACAAATACGAAACTAGTGAGATGAACTGAACTCCACACCATGATGGCTGCAATACAGCTCGGCTCCGCCACCCACCCCGCCCAAAATAACGATAAAGAGCGGCTGCCATGATTGCTCGCGGAATGGCCACGACGGAGCTACGAAATGGTGGTGCTCTCATGCTAACCCCAGCTTCAGTCTGAAACATCCAGAAACACTGTAGACTACCAATTCGATCAGTTCCGGTAGCGCCCCAACGTAACCCGGTAGAGAAGAACTAGCCCTCCCCTCTTTGACTGATGGTTCTTGTTGCCTGTCCCTTCTGTTGTCATTTAACAGAACTATTTAGCCTGCTGAAAGGGGTTGTGTTCCGACCGCTGGTTGGTGGAGACATTTCGAGTATATTCTGGACCTGCGTTGTCGCGTAATGCGTCATATGACGCGCCGCGTTAGCGCATCCGGAAGTGATCCGGGGCGCGACGCGCAGCGCGTAACGTAAGCATAACAGGTCATGTGACTTGTTAATAAAACTTTTCATTGGATCATTTTACTTTTCTTATTCTAATGATAAAAGGCTTGGTCATATGACCTAAAAATTACGCTTTTTATTACTTCCGAACATTATTTTTTCTTAAACATATATGTTATAATGTTCCAGGCTAATGTACTTTCCCGGAAAATTTACAACTGTCCTGCAAGTAAAATATATTCTTTTTTCGAGAAAAAGGGCGTTTCTTCGTCCCATGACGGAGCCGTTGAGCAAAAGAGGGTCGACCTGCTGTCTTAGTTGCCGATACGCCTGAATATGAGATTCTTATCGATCACTTTATGTTGCAGGGGTAGAAAACACAACAGCCCTTGACCATTTATCTTTACTGCGTTCCTGCGTATTATACCTTTTACCCTTCATGTAATTGGTCTGCTTTATTTCACTTGCCTTTTACTGATTCTAAAACAGTGACTATTATTAAAAACTTTACCAATGTAAATACTACTACCATGTTTTCTTTTAAAAACCTTTATTGTGAAAATGTCAGTATACAAATACAGGCCTATAACCACGTGCGCCGGCCACGGAGCAAACTGTAATCGTATATGATGAGGAGACATTTACACTGTAGAGGAACGTAACGGGCGGGCCATTAGGTTGCAAGAACTAAGGTGTCTAACAGTTGCGGAATCGGTGGACGTACATTTTATAATTAAAATACGACAGGGCCAGTTACAATAAAATTATCTAGATATACATTTGCGGGCAAGTACCATGGGTGACGTTAATTCGAACTTTCAATAGTACAGTAATCAATAACACATCACAACTTAATATCAATAGAGATGTCGAAATATTTAATCTATTCTCGTCCCCGCCCGCCATGTACTTCAAAACTGCATACGTATCTCGTGATATCAAGGTTGTACAACAAGTACACAACAAGGAGTTACGAGTCCCATTTATTCCGGCGCCATTTTGGGCGAGGACGGGCAGGTCCAGGATATAGTCAAAATGTCTCTACCAACCATCGACTATCATGATGTTCATATGCTGTATTTATTAGAGTAACACTCATCTGTCCACATGAAAATAATTTGCCACAATCTAAACATGTCATTTTAATCTTTCCAAAGTTCTTCTAAATATTTGGGACCGTTTCCCTTGCCTCTGATGCTGTCAGTGCCACTTCTTTGATGAATGTACTGGCAGGTCGGGGGTTCTTCTCCAAATCTCTCTTTTATGCAGCACTATAATTAATCGGTGCCACCTCTCCATATGACGATGCATGGTATAGTTACCATAACTATATTTCTTTTCGGTTCCTCTGGAGAGTACATCGTGGCAGATGAAGCGTGTGACGTACCGGGCATTTACCTTTTTTTGCATGTAGAGGAAAGGAAAAAAAATTCCAGCGTCCGAGTTCTAAGGTGTCCCAGGGCCATTTTAGTGGACCAGGCCCAAATCCAAAGAACAGGCCGCCATTTTGAGAGTCCTGTCGCAGCCACCTGTCGCTGTAGCATCAAGAGCGGCCGAAACTCAGCTGAATGGCAACTGAAACGGTAAAGGGGCGCCCCACTACAGCAGACGAGCCTCCACCTAGGAAGGCCCGTTCACGCCGCCTCCCCCCCCCCCTTCGGGCACCCCACGCCGTTATTCGGAGCAGTATTGTAGGATGGCCACACCAGTGCAGCAACTTGCTAGACACCACCTCGGTGGTAACCAAATCTCAGCGCCTTGTGGTGTCTTCTAGTCAGAAAATATTGTTGCGCTGCCTTTGGCCCCATTCGCACATCGGTCCGCTACTGATGCCACCTCACAGGCCAACGGGGCGCCCCATGCCGACTTTCAGCATTGTAGGATGGCCACACCAGTACGGCAACTTGCTAGACACCACCTCGGTGCCATCCGGATCTTGGCATCTCAGCGCCTTGTGGTGTCTTCTATTCAGAAAATATTGTTGCGCTGCCTTTGGCCCAATTCGCACATCGGTCCGCTACTGACGCCATCTCACAGGCCAACGGGGCGCCGCACGCCGACTTTTACCATTGTAGGATGGCCACACCAGTGCGGCAACTTACTAGACACCACCTCGGTGCCATCCGGATCTTGGCATCTCAGCGCCTTGTGGTGTCTTCTATTCAGAAAATATTGTTGCGCTGCCTTTGGCCCCATTCGCACATCGGTCCGCTACTGACGCCATCTCACAGGCCAACGGGGCGCCCCACGCCGACTTTCAGCATTGTAGGATGGCCACACCAGTACGGCAACCTAGACACTACCTCGGTGCCATCCGGATCTTGGCATCTCAGCGCCTTGTGGTGTCTTCTATTCAGAAAATATTGTTGCGCTGCCTTTGGCCCCATTCGCACATCGGTCCGCTACTGACGCCATCTCACAGGCCAACGGGGCGCCCCACACCGACTTTCAGCATTGTAGGATGGCCACACCAGTGCGGCAACTTACTAGACACCACCTCGGTGCCATCCGGATCTTGGCATCTCAGCGCCTAGTGGTGTCTTCTATTCGGAAAATATTGTTGCGCTGCCTTTGGCCACATTCGCACATCGGTCCGCTACTGACGCCATCTCACAGGCCAACGGGGCGCCCCACGCCGACTTTTACCATTGTAGGATGGCCACACCAGTGCGGCAACTTACTAGACACCACCTCGGTGCCATCCGGATCTTGGCATCTCAGCGCCTTGTGGTGTCTTCTATTCAGAAAATATTGTTGCGCTGCCTTTGGCCCCATTCGCACATCGGTCCGCTACTGACGACATCTCACAGGCCAACGGGGCGCCCCACGCCAACTTTCAGCATTGTAGGATGGCCACACCAGTGCGGCAACTTACTAGACACCACCTCGGTGCCATCCGGATCTTGGCGCGTTGTGCTGCCTTCGGCCTATTCGCACATCGTTCCGCTACTGACGCCGCCTCACGTGCCAACGTATTTTCTCCGCATTTTATACCCTATGCCGCATAACAGGTCATGTGACTTGTTTATAAAACTTTTCATTGGTTCATTTTACTTTTGGTTTCCTAATGATGGAAGGCTTGATCATATGACCTAAAAACAACACTTTTCATTGGATGAAAACTTTTTTTTTCCCAAACGATGAAAGCCCCACCTTGTTTCTGGATGTTTCAGACTGAAGCTGGCGTCAACATGAAAGCACCACCATCTCGTGGCTCCGTCGTGGTCATTCCGCGAGCAATCATGGCAGCCGCTCCCCACCAGAAGCCTGCAGGAGTCGGGGGCCCCCAAAACTTTTGTTGAATCCTCAAGGCGGAGGGGACGCTTTCGAGAATGGGGTCCAAGACCTAGCAGACAAGCGTGCGATTTCCAAGGTGTCCCAGGGCCATTTCAGTGGACCAGGCCCAAAAAGGAAAGAGCCTGCCGCCATTTTGAGAGTCCTGTGACAGCCGCCTATCGCTGCACCGCAAGAGTGGGCGCAACTCAGCTGAATTGCGGCTTTTGACACAGTGGACCAAAAGCGGACGGAATGGCAACTGAAACGGTAAAGGGGCGCCCCACTACAGCAGACGAAACTCCACCTGGAGAGGCCCGTTCACGCCGCCTCACCCCCCGGGGCGCCCCACGCCGTTATTCGGAGGGCGGCAACTTACTGGACATCACCTTGGTGCCATCGTTCTGCTGCCTTGGAACTATTCGCACAACAGACCGCTACTGATGACCCACCCCCCGCGACGCCCCACGCCGGATACCGAAATCAGTGCGGCACCCAGGCAACATCACCTGGGTGCCGTCCAGAAATCTGGACGTTGTGCTACGTTGGGACTATTCGCACAGCCGACCGCTACTTCCTTCATTTTCCCTAAAAATGTTTAAATGTTTTTACTGTTTTTGTTTTGTTGTATATATTTATAAGTTATTAAAGTTTTATAATCTTACTACTTTGTTGGAGTGCTATATATTTTTAATGTGGGGGGAGGTTTATTACCCATGCATAAGACAGAGAGCGGGGGTGACCAGTGCCTGGGGGAGATGCTTGCAAGGGTGGGGAGCCATGCTAAGGATCGACAGCGTACAGAGAGTGGGTGTGGTCAAGGCATCTAAAATGGCTGCCGTGCACGACAAAAGTGTGGCATTTGAAAAAAGGCAAGATGGCGCAGACAATGTTTTTCAACACTTCCTGATTTCCTTCGAATCGACGTTAACAGACGTTCGGGCATATTACCAAAGTTAAGCGATATTTATCCCTAACGATGCTTAGCAACGAATTTTTTACCGCTAAGCATCGTCAGAAATTATCGCAGATAAACCTTGCTATTATCAAGGTTTATCGCAAATGCGATGAAAAACGACCGCAATGCATTAATATCGCTGAAAAGTCAGCGATATTCATGCATTACCGAGCTAATGCTCTTAGCCATGTTATCCACCTCCCATTGGATAACATGGCTAAGAACTGCTCAGGGCAGGTGTTACTTTCTGGAGATATTCGCGCATTTTGCATGTCATTAGTGATAAATATCACTGACATGCAAAGTGGAGCCCAAGATGGTCGCTATCTCCTACTAGCGGTCGCTAACTGGTGTTAGCAACAGCTAGGTAATACAGAGATAATTTTATCTCCGCGAAGCGGAACGCTGTTACAGATATATATCTTTTTTTGAACGTTAATTTCTCAAAATCCACTGGAGCACATATATTGAGACCTAGCAAAGGCACATCGGGCTACCAGTCCCTACAATTTTGCGAAATTTCGTGCAAATCCATTCAGCCGTTCGATTATTATTATTTTTTTTTTGCCCCGCGGGGCCCTTTTAAAACCTCCACCTCAAACCTAAGAGGTCAAGGAGGATCTACTATGCCCCCTTATGGTCATTTGCCCCTTCGCTTTGGCCTCCTCTTGTCTCTCGATCCTACCGAGAGACAAGATGGCGGCCGCTACGGACTGTTTGGAATGTTTACAGACGCCGGAAAACCAATCAGCTTCGCAAAGCTCCGTAACGCGAAAAGTACGCGAAGCGGAGCGCTGTTACAGATATATATCTTTTTTTGAACGTTAATTTCTCAAAATCCACTGGAGCACATATATTGAGACCTAGCAAAGGCACATCGGGCTACCAGTCCCTACAATTTTGCCAAGTTTTGTGCAAATCCATTCAGCCGTTCGATTATTATTATTTTTATTTTTTTTTGCCCCGCGGGCCCTTTTAAAACCTCCACATCAAACCTAGGGGGTCAGGGAGGATCTACTATGCCCCCTTATGATCATTTGCCCCTTCGCTTTGGCCTCCTCTTGTCTCTCGATCCTACCGAGAGACAAGATGGCGGCCGCTACGGACTGTTTGGAATGTTTACAGACGCCGGAGAACCAATGAGCTTCGCTTCACAAAGCTCCGTAACGCGAAAAGTACGCGAACTGGAGCGCTGCCCGGTCCGCTGTTACAGATATATATCTTTTTTTGAACGTTAATTTCTCAAAATCCACTGGAGCACATATATTGAGACCTAGCAAAGGCACATCGGGCTACCAGTCCCTACAATTTTGCCAAGTTTCGTGCAAATCCATTCAGCCGTTCGGGCTAAAAGTTAGGCCCCCCCCTTGACAAACCCCCCCCAAATTTTCAGGGGCTGCTCAGAAACAAAATGTTCCATTTTCCTGAAAATTTCAGCCAATTCCGTCCACAAACGCCAAAGTTATTAGACATAGAATTTTCAAAAATCCCATAGAGAAAAAATCCTAACTATATATACCTACTGGCGACCGGCAGTAGGTAATATACATATATATATATATATATATTTTTTTATATATATATATATATATATATATATATATATATATATATATATATATATATATATGTATATATATATATATACACATATTACCTACTGGCGGTCGCCAGTAGGTATATATAGTTAGGATTTTTTCTCTATGGGATTTTTGAAAATTCTATGTCTAATAACTTTGCCGTTTTTGGACGGAATTGGCTGAAATTTTCAGGAAAATGGAACATTTTGTTTCTGAGCAGCCCCTGAAAATTTTGGGGGGGGGGGTTTGTCAAGGGGGGGCCGAGAAAAAAGGGGGGTCCCAAAACGCGTTTTTCCCATTCATTTTTCCATAGGGCGGTTGGCCTCACTATTAGCCCGAACGGCTGAATGGATTTGCACGAAACTTAGCAAAATTGTAGGGACTGGTAGCCCGATGTGCCTTTGCTAGGTCTCAATATATGTGCTTCAGTGGATTTTGAGAAATTAACGTTAAAAAAAATATATATATCTGTAAGCGCACTCCGGGCAGCGCCCCGGTTCGCGTACCTGACGGGTAACGGAACTTCGCAAAGCGAAGCTGATTGGCTCTCCGGTGTCTGTCAACATTCTAAACAGTCCGGAGCGGCCGCCATCTTGTCTCTCGGTAGGATCGAGAGACAAGAGGAGGCCAAAACAAAGGGGGAAATGACCATAAGGGGGCATAGTAGATCCTCCCTGACCCCCTAGGTTTGATGTGGAGGCTTTAAAAGGGCCCCGCGGGGCAAAAAATAAATATATTTTTTCTTTTTTTTTGCATGGGGAGAGCCCCGTACGTGCACCGGGAAGCGGTCCGAGGAGCGTACTATGAGGAAAAAAGAAAGACAGGGTATAAAAATTTTAGCAATTTTGTTATAAATGGAAGGTAGTTCTGAAAAGAACTGTTTTTTTATCCTTTTTTTATTTTTTTAATTTTTTTTAATTAATTTTCTGAATTTTTTTTTGATTTTTTTTGATTTTTGAAAACTATTTTGTGTTTTTTTTGTGTTTTTTTAGGGGAAATAACAAAAAAGCAGGGTTTGAACATGTCTCAACAGGAGCAAAAAAAAATAAAAAGGATTCATTGTTTTCTCATCTTGTTGCATTTATGATTTTCTCCAGCTCGGTTAATCAAAGTAATACTCTTCTCTCCATAACAAATAGTTCCTCCACAATATATACAAACTATTTTGTAGTGTTCAAAAGGAGCTTGAATATTGTGGATTATTTCTCGGCCTTCTGGTCCGGCGAATGAGCTTTGTCCACTGGAGGGGCTGGGGATGACATTTGGGGGGTTGGCAGCAAGATCCCTTACTTGTGCTTGGGAAAGATTATTAGGATGCCATCGCTCCATGTGGCGAATCATTGTATGATTCCCAAAGCTGTATTTCTTGTTGGGGTTGCCACGAGAAAGTATATTTTTACATATCAAACAAGACACCTGGGGTGCATTGACCTTCTTTTGTCCAGGTGGAATTTAAAAAAATTGCCATATGTAGTGCTCTTTAATATGGCTCTGCCTTGGTGTTTCTGGCAGGAACTGCCTTACTTGCTCTTCCTCCTCCTCCTCCTCTTCGTCCTCATTATCTTCCTCTCTACCAAAGTCCAGTGTTGGAGGTGGTCCTTTTGGTGGTGGTGGTGGTGGTGGTGGTTGCTGAGAAGCACCAGCTGCAGCTATTACAGAAGCCATTGTCAAAAATAGGTCTTGCTCTCTGGAAGTAGAAAGTAAGAATGAGGTAAAAACAAGGAGGGGTTTTCATCATTTGGGAAAAAAAAATAGTTCTAAACCAATGAAAAGTGTTATTTTTAGGTCACATGACCTAGCCTAACACCATTAGGAAACCAAAAGTGAAATGAACCAATGAAAAGTGTTATTAACAAGTCACATGACCTGTTATGCTTACGTTACGCGCTCCGCGCCGCGCCCCGGATCGCTTCCGGGAAGCCTCGCTTCGCGGACCGGAGCGCTTCCGGGTGCGCTAACGCGGCACGTCATATGACGCATTACGCGACAATGCGCTACGCGACGCGTCACGATGTTGTTTTCTAACGCGGTAGTTGCGCAAACGGAACGTTTACTGGTTCGCGGACCGAGTCGCGGCACCAAATTGAGCTAACGGGAAGCTCACCGGTTCGCGTACCGGGAGCGAAACAAACATTTTTTTTTTTTTAAAATACATTTAAAAATTGTATTAAAAACATATAAAATATATTTTTCGATTTAAAGAAGAATACATTTTAAAGCTTTTGATATTTGCTATTAAGAAACCATTGAAATTCACTGAAAAAACCATAGGTTATAGACCATATATAGTTAGAAATTAGCATTTACAAAACCTTGAAAATTCACTGAAAAAACCATAGGTTATAGACCATATATAGTTAGGAATTAGCATTTACAAAACCTTGAAAATTCACTGAAAAAACCATAGGTTATAGACCATATATAGTTTGGAATTAGCATTTAAAAAACCTTATTTTACTCACACAAAACCATTGAAATTCCATATATAGTTAGTTGCACTAACTATATATCGCGCACCCGCAATCCACTGCTGATGATGTCACATATTACATCATTCATGACATGGTCAGTGACATCACAAATTATTATTATTTTTTTTTGGGGAGCGCCCGGTACGCGCACCGGGAAGCGGTCTGGGGAGCGTACTATAAGGAAAAAAGAATGATAGACTATGATATTTTGAAATATTGTATGTTTATTGATTGTTCTTTTTGTTGTTTTTAATTTTTTTTATTTAAGTAGCAGTATTTATGATTATTAAATATAAATGTATTTTTGGGATTGTGCACAGTATACTATAAGTCTAACTTTACATTATAATCAATTTGGTACTAGTTTATGAATTACATATAAAAATGATTAAAGACTCAAACAATTTTTTAATATTAAATATAATTTTATTTTTCTGATTCTTTTTAAAAATTTAATAGAACGTCTAACATTTGACTGTCCGATATGTCTTCTTTTTGACTGAACATAACTTCCCACATTTGACCGTCCTCATATTGAAGTAAGAAATCCACAGATTCTACACATTGTAGAAGTTCATGGTCTCGTGATTCATCCATGAATTCCAAGTCAATGGGTTCAATGATTTCCTCATTGTTCATGTCTAGGACAATTTCAAAGGAAACGTTCTGTTCTCCTTCCATTTTTGTGCTGAAATTTGCAGAAAAAATAAATATATCAGTAGAGATAGGGCACTGTTGGGTTTAAGTACAGACAGGTACTTTTGAGGTGTGAAGTAGTACTATTAAAAAGTGCCTGTGAAAAAGCCTAAGTAAATTCATAATTATACCACAGAAACCTAAATCAATCCATAATTATAATAAACAAGCCTTTTTCAATGTCTAACTCTTACAGAGGGATAGTATATAACTATCTGAAAATGTTTTCAAATTTATAAAATAACATCTTACCTTTTAAAAACAAGTTTAAGTTGTGAGTGAAAATGATCTTGCAATGTACTTCAGGAAGTAGTAGTCAAAATGGCTGTGTTTCTCTCTCTTTCTTTATATATATTCAGGTACATAACCAATTAAATGTCAGGTAAAAAAAGTAGAAAATGAAAGTAACATTTTAATTGGTTGTCAATTCCAACACTTCAGATGTGTTTTGTGAAGTAATTTACCTCAGGGTATTTAGAGAGGTCTACAGGCTAAATGGCTAAATGGATTTTCAATCAAATTTGTGAAAATGGTAGGGATTGGTATGTAGTATGAGCTAATCTATATTTGGTGAAAGTGTCTCCAGTCGTTTTTCTGTAAATTACTTTCCCACCTTTTTTTAAATGAGCGCTTCCCGGTGAGCGCCCCGGTACGCGAACCGGCAGCGTTACGGGAGTCCTCCATTTTGTGTTTCGGTAGAATTGAGATACAAGATGGAGGGCAAAAAATGTTCAGAATGGGTAGAAGGGGGCACGGTAGACGTATCCTGACCCCCTAGGTTTTCTGAGGGTGGCTGAGGAGGTCCATATGTGCGAAAAAAAACATTTTTTAAAAAATGTTCACGCGGTTAGCGTCCGGTGCGCGTACCGGGTAGCGCTCCAGAAAGCGTAAATTGTGAAAATTTGTAAAAAAAAAATTACATTTAAAATTTGTTTATGGTGATCATAGTTAGGGTAGCTCTGAGAAGAGCTTTTGGGTTTATGGTAGATTTAGGTACTTATAAGTAGGTACCAATGCACAGTCTTAAATTCAGAATGAAAATTCTGTTCCCCTCATCTGAGAAGTGAACTCCATCTCCTCTGTAGATATCTTGCATGTAGTAACGCAAGTTATTGTTGTACATGGAGCCCATTCCATGGTCTTTTCATGTAAGCTGAAACAGACTTATTTACATGCTTCCTCGATTTCTCAATTTGTGGACAAAATTGGTTCGACCACCTCCATTTCTGTCTTTGGCATATATTTGAATATACCAAGGCAGTTTGAGGAAAAAGTGCCATCAATTGGTCAAAGGTGTCCTTTAAAAGCATTTCCAGACCTACCCCAGTCAAAGTGCCCAAGTCATTTCCTCCACAGTGCACAATTAACAGGTCAGGTTTTGGCAAATGCAAAAAGGTTTTCACCAATGGTATCAATTGGTGACATTTTAATCCTCTGTGGCCAATCCACTTAATTTCCACATTTTGTAAATTGAGGTTAGGTAAATTTCTGTTATCAGCATACCTTTGAGCCCAGTAGATGTAACTATGTCCAACAATCCAGACAGAAAACATGGTGAGAGAAGGTTCTGCTGCAGTCAGATGAAGTGTGGCAATGCAATGGCAGTTGAAAAAATAAGAGTTTAAAATGAAAAAAAACTGTGGAGTTTCTGTGTTAATGAAGCAGTAGCAGTGATTGGTGGATTTTGATTGCTGAAAACAGAAAGTTAGGGTGCATGGATGAGTTCTTTGAAAGATGTAATTTGAATGGTCAAGAAAAAATTCATTTTATGAAAGATTGCACTGGATATGCAGGTGTACTGAGAGTTCAGAGTTCAATTGAAACATTGTTGTGTGAACTTGCAAACATCAGAGGTCTTTCAGGAGGTGGTTGCTATGCAAAAAAGGCAGAAAGGGCAGAGGGGGGAAGGGTGTTGATTTGAAAAACGTGAGGGAAGAGTTTGGATTGGGTGACATGAGAGATATGTGTGATGAATTACAGCATTTCTGTGCCATTGTTGGTTGCAGCCTCTGGAGTGCATACCTTTTGCTCTGCTAAAGACAAATTGGTGTGTATCTGAGACTGTTTTGAAACTCATAAAGTATTTGCTAAGGTGAGAAAAGATTCATTTAATTTAGATAGAGAATAGTATGCTTTAGGGAGAAAATTATGAAGAAAGTTGTGTATTTAAAATGTTGCTTTGTGTCAAGTGTTTTACAAATAGATGTTGTTTCTTTGAGTTACATAGCCATGTTACAAGTGACGCAAAAATAGTGCAAGGGTCTTACAAAAATGCTTTCATGTGTCTTAGGGCATTTTAACTCACTTCCCCATGAATGTAGGAATATAATTGCTTTACAAGATGTGTTTAAAAACGTTTTTTGAAATCAATTAGGTTTCTTGATATGTACTGCTAGAGTTTCATAGGTTGCTTGGGGCATATTTACAAGGCTTTTGAGTTCCTTTGATGTAATTTTTCCCGTTTTATTTTAAGACATTTCCTTGTGGTGCAAGGTCCTTGTAAATACGCCCCCATGTGTGCTTGGCAAATTTAGATTTTGATTCTTTGAGTTACATAGCCACGTTAAAAGTAACGCAAAAATGATGCAAGGGCCTTAAAAAAACGATTTCATGTGTCTTAGGGCATTTTAAGTCACTTCCCGATGAATGTAGGTATATAATTGATTTACATGATGTGTTTAAAAACGTTTTTTGAAATCAATTAGATTTCTGGATATGTACTGCTAGAGTTTCATAGGTTGCTTGGGGCATATTTACAAGGCTTTTGAGTTCCTTTGATGTAATTTTTCCCATTTTAATTTAAGACATTTCCCCGTGGTGCAAGGTCCTTGTAAATACGCCCCCATCTGTGCTTGGCAAATTTAGATTTTGATTCCTTGAGTCACATAGCCATGTTAAAAGTGACCCAAAAATGGTGCAAGGGCCTTAAAAAAACGCTTTCATGTGTCTTAGGGCATTTTAAGTCATTTCCCCTTGAATGTAGGTATATAATTGATTTACATGATGTGTTGAAAAAACATTTTTTGAAATCAATTAGGTTTCTTGATATGTAGTGCTAGAGTTTCATAGGTTGCTTGGGGTATATTTAAAAGGCATTTGAGTCCCTTTGATGTTATTTTTCCCATTTTAATTAAAGACATTTCCCCGTGGTGGAAGGTCCTTGTAAATACACCCCCATGTGTGCTTGGCAAATTTAGATTTTGATTCTTTGAGTTACATAGCCATGTTCCATACAGTGCTCACCTTCTGCGTAGTCTTTGATATGCTAGACTCCATCTGCACAATGAGATATCTAAGCAAAGGAAACACAGGTGATGTTATTGTGAAATGAGCAAAAGAAATTCCACATTTTTCAATTACATCATCTGTGTTTCCTAACTTTACTAATCACATTGTGCAGATGAGGTTTAGGCCTGTCCACAGACACAGAAGAGGTCTGGCCTTTGTTCAAGAGTGAAGTGGACATGACTCACTTCATTGGTAGGCCTGCACATGTATTATCTCCTCTGTACTCTTCAACAAGCTTAAATTTCATCTGCAACCCTGAGTAGGCCTCACCTCAAACAAACCTCTGAATAGGCCAGACCTTATCGTCATCCTGAATCAATCATTTAAAATGTTAGGGACAGATTTATGATAGCCGTGTGCCTCTTTTGCGCCACTGTGCGTCACTTTTGTGACGCAGCGGCGGTGCAAAAGATTTGCTATGTGGCGACATATTTACAACTTGATGCATCTAGGCAGATGTGTCATGCTGTAAAGTCCTGTGCCACATGAAACCGATGCAGCAGTGATGCAAAAGATGCACCATGTTGCAAGACAGGCCTCACTTCATCTCCAACAAGATACCGTCAGTTTAAACTGTAAACATTTAGGACTGTGTAGGGGGCATGGAGAAGCTGAAGCTTCTGTAAATGTCAAAATTGTTGTATACAGTGCTCAACTTCTGTGTACTCTTTGATATGCTAGACTCCATCTGCAGAATGAGATACCTAAGCAAAGGAAACACAGGCGATGTGATTGTGAAATGAGGAAAAGAAATTCCACATTTTTCAATTACATCACCTGTGTTTCCTAACTTTACGAATGACATTGTGCAGATGAGGTTTAGGCCTGTCCACAGACACAGAAGAGGTCTGGCCTTTGTTCAAGAGTGAAGTGGACATGACTTACTTCATTGGTAGGCCTGCACATGTATTATCTCCTCTGTACTCTTCAACAAGCTTAAATTTCATCTGCAACCCTGAGTAGGCCTCACCTCAAACAAACCTCTGAATAGGCCACACCTTATCGTCGTCCTGAATCAATCATTTAAAATGTTAGGGACAGATTTATGATAGTCGTGTGCCTCTTTTGCGCCACTGTGCGTCACTTTTGTGACGCAGCGGCGGTGCAAAAGATTTGCTATGTGGCGACATATTTACAACTTGATGCATCTAGGCAGATGTGTCATGCTGTAAAGTCCTGTGCCACATGAAACCGATGCAGCAGTGATGCAAAAGATGCACCATGTTGCAAGACAGGCCTCACTTCATCTCCAACAAGATACCGTCAGTTTAAACTGTAAACATTTAGGACTGTGTAGGGGGCATGGAGAAGCTGAATCTTCTGTAAATGTCAAAATTGTTGTATACAGTGCTCAACTTCTGTGTACTCTTTGATATGCTAGACTCCATCTGCACAATGAGATACCTAAGCAAAGGAAACACAGGTGATGTGATTGTGAAATGAGGAAAAGAAATTCCACATTTTTCAATTACATCACCTGTGTTTCCTAACTTTACGAATCACATTGTGCAGATGAGGTTTAGGCCTGTTCACGGACACAGAAGAGGTCTGACCTTTGTTCAAGAGTGCAGTGGACATGACTCACTTCATTGGTAGGCCTGCACATGTATTATCTCCTCTGTATTCTTCAACAAGCCTAAATTTCATCTGCAACCCTGAGTAGGCCTCACTTCAAACAAACCTCTGGATAGGCCACACCTTATCGTCATCCTGAATCAATCATTTAAAATGTTAGGGACAGATTTATGATAGCCGTGTGCCTCTTTTGCGCCGCTGTGCGTCACTTTTGTGACGCAGCGGCGGCGCAAAAGATGCGCTATGTTGCGACATATTTACAACTTGATGCATCTAGGCAGATGTTTCATGCTGTAAAGTCCTGTGCCACATGAAACCTGCGTCAGGTTTCATATAGGCGTTTTGTTGCAGGGTGGGCATTCATTTGCATGAAAGCCCTGTAAAACTAACACAGTGAAATTTAGAAGATTTCACTGAGTCAGCTTTATGGCATTGCTGAATCAAATCCTTACGCCTGTTTGAAACAGGCATAAGGAGTGATGCACCATGCAATGTGTGGATTGCCCCTGTGCATTGCAGTAGACATGTCGTGCTTACGACGTGATTCCTGCAATGTGCTGCTTTTGCGGCACAGATGCGTGACGCATCTGTGCTGTTTTTGCTCAATGGTGCTCCACATTGTAAATGCGGCACACCATGGGTGGCAGAGCAGCGGTGCACGTTAACTGGTGCATCCCTGGGGATGCGCCAGTTAACATAAATCTGCCCCTTTACATTTAAGTATGAGCAGGGGACACAGAGTCGGTGAGGCTTATCCAAGGTTAAGAAGAGATGAGTCCTGTTCACTGAAAACTTGGACATAGGCCTCACCTGCTCAGCATCGCTGGACATGGCCAAATAATAGCTGCAAAATGTTACTCTTGTTAAACAATTTTACTATTATAGTCTCTGAGATTTGTCTCTTACTCTGCAACATCTCATTGTTGTTCTCTTTCTTTAAAGATAACGACAACATCAACCATGAGTGATAATGAGCAATCCGTTGATCTCGATCTTATCATTGAACTTGTCATTGAAACGTCAGTGGAAGTAGATCCCTTGGATGATTTAAATCCTGAGGATGATGAAGAACATGATGAGGATGCCGATTTGTCAGAATTGTATGACATAGGGTGGGAAGCTGACCTGCTTGAGCCTATGGAACTATAAACATTTATTTTTAAAAGTTACTGGAAATGAAAAGTAAACATGTAAACCGTTTCATTTAAAATTAAACACTACTTCAAAAACAGGTTGTGTGTAGTGTCTTTAATAAAATAGTCAAATATGCTCATAAAATTAGTTCAGATTCACATATAAAACAGCACAGGTCAAATGTAGAAGCATTCCATTTCTTTGCTACTATTTGTGACTACTAAATTTGCCAATGCACTAAAAATTATTCTATGTAAAAATTACAAGTAGTGTGTTAAATTTTTGACGACTGTTATTGATTTTGCTGTTTGCTAATTGTGGTTAATAACATTTTTAATTATATTTTACCACAGATTCAACTGCAGATCATTTCAAAAGGACATAATGCCATCTAAACAACGAAACCGAAAGGCTACAAAACGTCAAAGACAGCAGCTTAATACATTCTTGCAGCAGTCCTCTACAATAAAAACTCGTCAAGTCAACAAGAAAGCTCCGGGTAAGACAACGAAATCATTCATAAGAAACATTTGTAGAAAAAAAGTAGTACTACAGAAAATGTTTTAGTTCAGAAAAAGAGAACCAATTTAAACGGAAAGGAAAGGCCAATCAAAAATGTTACTGCTAGAGCAGGAGATAACTCTGTGCATGGTAGTAGAAGGAAAAATCAGTTTAGGGACATTCGTAGACGAAAGTTCCGCAACAGGATAATTGGCAATTTGTTAAAAAATATTAAGAAAGGTCAACAGAAAGTGGTTTTTTATAAGAGAAAAAAAAAAGTTGAGAAAGTTATTGATCAGGCATTTGAAATTAAGCGAAAGTTATTTATTTTGATAATCAATAGAATTAGGAAGCTAAACAAGGCAATTTATGATTTCAAAAGAAATAGTAGATGGAAGAGAATAGTTAATCGTAGTAATTTTTGTGAAGTTTTTTCAGGAGAATGGATGCATAGTTCAAGTTGTGAGGCATTTTTTAATGAGGAGAGTTATTTCCAGGATAATGATTTGGTGCATGCAGTTGACACCAGTGGTCGAGCTTATGAGGTGAAAGATGGTTGTCCAGTTGAAAAAGAAAAACTTGTGACAACAGAGGCAGAAGAGGTGTTAGGTAATGAGGTTTTAGAAAGACGTCCTAAGGGACCAGTGTACACCTGGAAGTGTAGTAGTATTTGCAGTGTGCGACAGGATTCCATCAATTTGCTTTGTGATTTTGTACGGACATTTAATAAGAAAAGTTTAAAACAAAAAATGAGGTTGTTGCAAGAATTAGATCCTTGCAGAGTGAGAGAAGTGACAGGTTTGCATGGTCATTCACTGGCTTGTCTTTCCAGGAGAGTATGCCAGAGTGTTTTTCATCATTTCAGGATGCTAGCAGTGCATCATAATAAAGTGAGGAAATTAGTTAGAATGTTGTATTATGCTAAGAGTCCAGCAATTATGCTTAAACAATTATGCACTGCTCTTTTGCATGGTTCTGAAGTAGATGTGAAGAATATTTGTGAAGAAATTGAGTTTTGTTACTTTGCAAGTAAAGAGGAGAATGTTGAAATTGACCCAGAAGAAGAGGGTAATGTGGAAGATAGTGTACAGGTTTCCAGTATAGATAATTTTCAGAAGGAAATTGCCACGTTTCAGGTGAAATCAAGTGAGAGGCCTAATTTCACTTGTGTGTGTTGTCGACGCACTTATTATAAGAATCAGACTAAGTTAGTGGATTTATATGCGAAAAGTGAAAGGGAAAATAATAGTGAATGGAAGGATTTCGCAACATACTTGATGGTAGAAAATTGTTTTGATTTGGGATTGGATCAACGTGTGTGTACTTATTGTTGTAACAAATTAAATCAAAACCGGGTGCCTGCTAGAGCGGTTCATAATAATCTGGAATTGGTTGAGATTCCTTCTGAATTGAAGGATTTAAATACTTATGAATCTATTTTGATTCAAAGTATCCATCCCTTTCAGGCTATTGTAAGAATGGAGCCAAAGACAGGGAAATTGCCTCCATCAGATTTACAGAGAGGATTAAAGGGAAGAGTTGTTTATTTGCCTCTAGATTTGAAGAAAAACATTAATACAATTGAAGTACAAAAAATGGAAGAGGAACCTCTGGTTATCTTAGTTAATGGGGTTCCGACAAAGAGTAAGAAAATATGGCAATATTTAGTGGATGTTAGGAAAGTCAAAAAGCAAACATTGTATTTGAAAAAAAACAATAAGTACTATAAGAATGTATATGTTGCAGAAGAAGAAGTAAGTGAAGAAGAGGATAGCGATTTGTGTGCTGGTCAAATTGAGAAAGTAGAACCCTCTAAAAGTGAAGAAATATATGAACATTATAGTGTTCATCCTTTGCATTCCAAGGAAGTCATGGGAAATGCTATTGAGTTGTTTCAAATGAAACAAGCCAAAGGGAGTCCCATTAGTGTTTGGGAGGAAAGTTTGGAAGCTCGGTGTTTCCCACAGCTATTTCCAACAGGTCAAGGAGGAAGATATGATGAGCGACCTCATCAAATTCCTGCTTCTGAATACCGGACTTTACGATTGTATGCAGAAGATCCTAGGTTTCGACAATGCATTCCCTATTTGTTTCATCTCCTGTTTGAAAGCGATCTGTCTGGACTGTCATATGCAGTGAACCACATCTTGAAAAGTGGTGTACAGATGCAAAACATCTCGGCAAGTGACTTTATGGATAAAGTCAATGTGCAAGACAGTATTTTGGATTCTCACCTGATTAATCTCATGGCGTGTCAGCGTGGTACTAATGAGTACTGGTACCGTCGTCATGGTGATTTAAAATGTATGCTGAGGAACTTAGGAACTCCCACATGGTTCCTCACTCTCAGCTGTGCCGAGTATGGCTGGGAAGACTTACTTGAATTTCTACGAGAGGCAAATGGAAACATTGAAAATATCGAATTCAAGACACCCGGAGAACTGTGCTCTTTGGATCCAGTGAATGTATGCAGGTACTTCAATCATAGATTTGAAGCTATGATGTCTTTCATCATGAACAAGAAAAATCCACCTCTTGGAGAGGTGTTGGATTTCTTCTGGAGAAAGGAGTACCAAGCAAGAGGTGCTCCTCATATACATATGCTGCTGTGGATCAAGGATGCACCTAAATTTGGAACAGATCCAGAAGACTTAGTGATGAGTTTCATAGAACAGTATTCTACATGTGCTGTTCCAAACGCAAAGGAAGACAAAAGCCTAAGAGAACAAGTTTTACGCTTCCAAAGCCAACGTTGTGGAAAGTACTGTCGTCGTAAATTCAGAAACAAGGACAAGTTCTACACCAAATGTCGTTTCGCCTTTCCACGACCAGTGATTTCTAAAGGAAGAGTGAACAGTTTGATGTCTTCGCTGCGACATAATGTGATGAAGAAATCACCTAAAAACACATACAATTTGAAAAGGAACGAAGAGTCCAAGTACATCAACGACTACAACCCAGTGATTTTGTCCATGTGGAATGCTAACATGGATATACAGTTTGTGGCTGATAACTGTATGGCTGTTGCTCGGTATGTGACATCTTACATCACCAAAAAAGAAAAGACAGAATTGAAGGATATGTGGGAGGACATTTCACATGAAAAGAGCCTCAGTAAGAAGTTGTACAGTTTCAGTCTGAAGATGTTGTCACATCGAGAAATCGGAGCTTACGAATGTTCTGACCGGTTGTCTTCAGCAAGTCTCTATGCCAAATCCAGGAGTATCGTTTGGGCGAGTCTTGGTCTTGCTGCAACGCGTAATCGAGTTCTGAAACCTGTGCGGGAAATTGAGTATTTGGCGGAAAAGGAGCCAAACAGTACCAATATTTTGAAGACCAACATGTTGGATACATATTATCCAAATAGAAGCAGTCACCTCGAGAATGTTTCTCTGTATGAGGTTCTACAAAAATACATATTCAAGAGGAACATCAAAGAAGATATTGATAAAGGAGTGTATGCTGTAATTGGAAGTGAGGGATGTCTGGTCAAGCAAAGAAAATGCCACTTGGTAAACCATCGAAAATTGAGTGGCGAATCTCCTGAAAAAAAAGAGTTTTTCTATTTAGCACTTTTGTAACTTTTCAAGCCTTGGCGTGCAGAAGTGGAACTGCTTGGAGATTTCCTCTGTTACGAAGACTCTTTCAATGCCGCCAAGGAGACCGTAGAATGTCCTGTTTTTCCCAAATTTCTAGAAATGTTGAATGCAGAAATCGAGCAGGAAGCAACGATTGCAGCCGAGATTGCTAGAGACAGTTCTCAGGACAGTCAGAGTTCTGTTTCATTGAGTCAGGATCCACTAGGAGGACCAGTTATCGAAAATGAAGCTGCCACTGCCATGATTGAAGTGGAAAGAGCCATGGCACATGCTCAGGAGGATGCAGTTAACTTAGAAGACTTGGAAAGACAACTCAACGTTGAGCAGAGGAAAATATATGACGAAGTTACCAACCAAATTGATCATGGATTAAGTCATGAGAAGAAAGAGTGCTCATGTACGTCGTTGAAGCCAGTCCGACTGTACGTGAGTGGAGAAGCGGGAACTGGAAAAAGTTTCCTCATTAAAGCAATTTCATGTTATTTGCAGAAAAGGACTGAGTCATCGCTGTCTTGTGTTGTCACCGCTCCAACTGGACTGGCAGCACATAACATTAAAGGTATTACTTTGCATCGTCTACTGATGCTGCCAGTGGAGCATGATAACAAATTACAATACCACAAGTTATCTGGAGATGCTTGTTGTGAAGTTTCAAGAGTCTTGAGGAAAATGAAACTTCTTATCATTGACGAAGTAAGCATGGTTTCCAATGTCATGCTTGCCTTTGTGCATTTGAGAATACAAGAAGTTCTCAAAACAGAGTATGATGTGTTATTTGGTGGCAAACACATCATTGTTTTCGGTGATCTTCTACAGCTGACACCAGTGAAAGGACAACCTGTGTTCAAAATGCTCACGCATGAAGATACCAGGAAGTGCCTAGTGAGCATTGGCAACGTTAATATATGGTTATACTTCAATTATGCTGAACTGCGTTAAAATATGCGTCAAGCGAAGGATGAAGATTACAAGAATATTCTACAAGATGTTAGAATCGGAAAAGTGACCGAGCATGGGAAAGAAGCTTTACATGCACGATTACTGTCAAATTTGTATCCAGAACAAGACGTTGTGCCTGAGAATATTTTTCAGAAAATTACTGAGAAGAAATCTGGAATATGTTTGATGCCAACTCTTGCAGAATGTGCCATCTTCAACAACAAAATTTTGCATTTAGAAAACCAAGAGATTGTGAAACTGGAAGCTATTGACAGAGTAGAGCATATGGGATCAACAATTATTTTGTCTGAGAGTTTGAAATCAAAATTGGATTCATTAGAGAAGACTATATCTAAAACTGCAGGTTTTGAAAAGACTCTGAATGTGTACTTAAATTGCCGTATAATTTTAAGAAGGAATTTACATGTTAAAAGAGGTCTGGTAAATGGATCAATGGGTAATGTTGTTGATTTTGTGAAATACAGAAATAGAGATGGAATTGAATTTTTAAAAATTAAATTTGATGGCATTGAGGAAGTACAGCTAATTGGTTGTTGCTCTGCTAGGTTTTTGCTTGTAAAAGACTTATATGTTCGCCGTAAGCAGTTTCCTGTTTGCTTGGCATATGCGGTGACAATCCATAAATCGCAAGGTTTAAATGTAGACAGTGCATTGGTGAATATTGGCAGTTCTGTGTTCAAGGAGGGTATGGCATATGTGGCATTGTCACGAGTCAGAACTTTATCGGGATTGTACTTGATTGAGTGTGATGTCACAAACATTTGTGCGGATCTAGATTGTGTTAAGGAATACAATAGGTTAAAAAGAGAGTATGCTCCACATTTGCCTCAATATCCTTTGTTTGAGAAACGTGTGGTAGGCCGTAAATGAAGAAATGTGACCAATAGTAGGGAGGTTGTAGCAAAAAGACGAAAAGTCGATGAACCTGAAATTATAAGCGGAAAGAAAAAGGATTCTGTTGAAGATGTTGTTGGTTTTCAATTTGAAAATAGTTCTGGTGTCAACTGCTATGCTAATGTAGTGGTTAATGTTGTCTTTTCTCTAGAAACTTTAAAACAACAGATTGTGATCAATTCGGATCAAAGTTTTTGCTGCTTGCTGAATTCTGTGTTAGAGAAATGTAGCACTGATAGAACAAAAATAGAAAGTGTGTCTGAAATTCGAAATCTGTTAGACAAGTGTTCAGGTCAAACGCAATTCTCTCAAAATATTCAGCAAGATTGTCAGGAGTTTTTAATGTATATGTTTGATGTATTGCAAGATGAAGGTGTAGATGTAGATTACCTGTTTGGCCTTTCTTATCAATGGCAGCATGACTGCGAGAACTGTAGGGTATCAAGTACTACTAGTGTAGACTCAGAAAGATTTATATATTTAACTTTGCCAGACAGTAAATCAGTGTCCTTTAATAAGCTAGTAAAATCAGCCGATCACAACATGGAGTGTAGCCAATGTAAGTCAGCAATGCTGTCCACATTATTTATACGAACATATGGCCAGTATGTCATTTTAATGTTCCAACGATGTAGGCCTGATGGAACAAAATTGACAACTTTAATTAAAAATGTTGTGGCTTCGCAGTTGTCAATATCAGGAAGGACGTTTTTAACTGCAGCAATTATATATCATGACGGTCCTTCAACAACATCAGGACATTACACAGCTTATTTAAAGTCTAGAAACGGCTGGTCATTCTGCAATGATTCTGTTTTAACTTTAAAAAAAAAATTGCCTTTTGACCTTAAAAATTCTTACCTGGTGTTTTTAAAACCAAAATTTTAGGGAAAGAATCTCGGGATCTGGTCTGAGGAATTTCAAGAGGTTCTAATGGCTCCTACACTATTTGGCCTTGAGGATAAGTGTAGTACAGAGTCAAAAGTTACATGTGGAAATGTGGACCATGAGTGAGCAAGAAGGGTGAGATATTACTAGTACAGGATTGTGCAAGTGATCTTGAACGTTTTCTTTCTGAAAGTTGCGGAAAAAGAAAATGACGGGATTTGCATAGAAGAATTTGAAGAGTTATAAATGGCTCCTACACGATTTGGCCTTGAGGAAATGTGCGGTAGAGAGCGAGAAGTCATTTATTCTATGTAACATATTTGTCAAAACGATGGAGCTTTTCTTTCAGAAAGTGGCGGGCTGAAAATAATAGCAGCACAACAGAGTATAAGCTGTTCATAGGACATCCTTTGACGTCATGGAAAGTAAGTTACTTTTAAGGAGTTCTGATTTCTGATTGGTTATGTTAAATGGGTTTTTTAAACACAATCATTTTGATTGTGTTTTTTTTCCCCCGCTGGTATATAATGAATACCTTCAAGTCACTGTTTTTAGTGAAATTTGATAAATTCTGAGAACAGCAAAAATAAACCATTTAACATGTATAAGTAATTCTGTACTTTTTGTATTTATGATATACATTTAGAACTGTGTAGGAGACATGGAGAAGCTGAGGCTTCTGTAAGTGTCAAAGTTGTTGCATACAGTGCTCACATTCTGCGTAGTCTTTCATATGATAGACTACATCTGCACAATGAGATACCTAAGCAAAGGAAACACAGGTGATGTGATTGTGGAATGAGCAAAAAAAATTGCACGTTTTTCAATTACATTACCTGTGTTTCCTAACATTACGCATCACATTGTGTAGATGAGGTTTAGGCCTGTTCCAGGAGACAGAGGAGGTCTGACATTTGTTCAAGAGTGCAGTGGACATGACTCACTTCGTTGGTAGGCCTGCACATGTATTATCTTCTCTGTACTCTTCAACAAGCCTAAATTTCATCTGCAACCCTGAATAGGACTCACCTGAAACAAATCTGTGGATAGGCCACACCTTATCAGCATCTAGAAACAATCATTTAAAATGTTAAGGGCAGATTTATGATGGCCGTGCGCCTCTTTTGCGCCGCTGTTCCGTCACTTTTGTGACGCAGCAGCAGTGTAAAAGATGCACCATGTTGCAAGATAGGCCTCACTTCATCTCCAACAAGATACCGTCAGTTTAAAATGTATATAATTAGGACTGTGTAGGGGGCATGCAGAAGCTGAGGCTTCAGTGAGTGTCAAAGTTGTTGCATGCAGTGCTGCACTTCTGCGTACTCTTTCATATGCTGGACTACATCTGCACAATGAGATACCTAAGCAAAGGAAACACAAGTGATGTGATTGTGAAATGAGCAAAAGAAATTGCACTTTTTTCAATTACATCACCTGTGTTTCCTAACATTACGAATCACATTGTGCAGATCAGGTTTAGGCCTGTCCAGGGAGACAGAGGAGGTCTGGCCTTTGTTAAAGAGTGCAGTGGACATGACTCACTTCATTGGTAGGCATGGACATGTATTATCTCCTCTGTACTCTTCAACAAGTCTAAATTTCATCTGTAACCCTGTGTAGGCCTCACCTCAAACAAACCCCTGGATAGGCCACACCTTATCGGCATCCTGAATCAATCATTTAAAATGTTAGGGGCAGATTTATGATGGCCATGCGCCTCTTTTGTGCCGCTGTTGCATCACTTATGTGATGCAGCAGTGATGCAAAAGATGCACCATGTTACAAGATAGGCCTCACTTCATCTGCAACAAGATACTGTTAGTTTAAAATGTATATATTTAGGACTGTGTAGGGGGCATGGAGAAGCAGAGGCTTCTGTAAGTGTCAAAGTTGTTGAAAAACTGTTTGTCCTTCAATCTTTTCCCTTGTCTTTTCTAATTTTGAAATACATGTTTTAATATTTTTCAAATTTTTGTTCTTTCTTTCACAGATTGAAAGTATAAAAATAACAAGTGACTAAGTTAACGACAATTATAAGGTAAATGTTTTGTAGTCTTTTCATTACATTTCTATCACATTTAACTTCTATTAGTTCCACTGCTTCATTTCTTTAACCCTCAGTTTCCTGCCTTTGCTACTTCTCTCATTCCTTTCTCTATTACTTACTTACTCTACTCCTTCCACTCCTTTTCTCAGTCCCTCTCTTTTAATAGTTCCTCACTCCTGTTCACTCACTCCGTCTCTATTACTCTCACTGTCTCTGACTGATCACTCTTTCACTAATAGTTCATTATGCTTTCTCCCTGTAGTTCAAGCACACTAAGGGGCATATTATCAACACAGGCAACAAAATTATCGCTGCTTTTATTGGCAGAAAACTGCTTTAGCGGCAGTTTTCTGCCGCAAAAGTGGCTTTAGCGGCAGATTTCTGCTGATAAAAGCAGTCATTATCGGCAGAAAACTGCAGCAAAAGCGGCTTTAGCGGCAGTTTTCTGCCGCAAAAGCGGCTTTAGCGGCAGATTTCTGCCGATAAAAGCAGCGATAATTTTATCACCCATGTTGATAATATGCCCCTATGTTATTTACATTTCTTTGCTGTTTCAATCATTCCTTTTCTGTTACTTCTTCTTTTCTGCTTTCTCTTTTTTCTCTCTGTTATTCCACATGTTTTAATGTTATTTTGAACATTCACTCACATTCTCTAAGAAACTCCTGCTTATTATTCTTCTACTCTCCTTTTTTTCTTCCACTTCCTTATCTATTTTGTTTTTCACAATTATACCCTCTTCCATCTTTTCTTCGGTAAATAGATCTATTAAACAGTATCTCTGTGTTACTCCCTATAGCTGTATTTCTTTTAACATTACTCTCTGTTTCCTTCCCTTATACTTACTCTTCTTTTTTTTAAATTTTTTTTTGGTTCGCTCCCGGTTCGCGTACCGGCGAGCGAACCGGGAAGCGAACCAAAAGAAATAGAGGTTGCCAGAGTGCTAAACATTCTAGCAATTTTTTTTATAAAGGGGAGGTAGTTCTGAAAAGAACTTTTTTTTTAATTATTTTTGTTGTTTTATATTTTTTTTATTATTTTTCTGAACAATTTTTTACTTTTTTTGTATTTTTTGAACGGTTTTATTTTTTTTTGTTTTTTGTGGGGGGGAAACGAAAATGATTCATTGTAAAGGGCTCAACAGGAGCAACAAAAAAAAAAGATAATTTAACTTCTCAATCGTATTGTACAAACATGATTATCAATTGCTAAGTTGATTAAAGTGATGCTACTTTCTCTGTAGCAAATCATCTGACCGCAACGCACGCACACTTGTTTGATTGCCCCGAACCTCATCTGTATATTTGGGACCATCTCCCTCGCCTCTGGTCCCGTCACTTCCTCTACAACTGATCTTCTGGCCACAGAAGGGGGATTATCTTGCAGGTCACGTACCTGCGCAGCACTGTAGTTGTTAGGATGCCACCTGTCCATATGGCGATGCATTGTATAATTGCCGTAACTATATTTTTTATCTATCCCTCTGGACAAATATTTCTTACAGATAAGGCAAGTTACATACCGGGCATTCACCTTTTTTTGGCCCCGGGGATATTTAAAAAATTGCCAAATAAAATTTTCTTTGACATGAGACCTCCTGGGCTCCTCAGGCAAAAAGTGCCTCTCTTCCTGCTCTTCCTCTTCTTCCTCTTCTTCCTCCTCTTGCCGAATGATAACTTCAGCAGGTGGTCCTCTCTTCCTAGGAGGTGGTGGTGGTGGTGGGGATGCACCAGCTGAAGCTACAACACTTGCCATTGCTCAGTGATGTAAAAAGGTCTTCCTCTCACAAAGATGAAAGTCAGAGTGAGGAAACAAGGAGGGTTTTTCATCATTTGGGAAAAACAATAGTTCTAAACCAATGAAAAGTGTTACTTTTAGGTCACATGACCTAGCCTTACATCATTAGGAAACCAAAAGTGAAATGAACCAATGAAAAGTGTTATTAGCAAGTCACATGACCTGTTGTGTTTACGTTACGCGCTTCGCGCCGCGTCCCGGATCACTTCTGGGAAGCGGCGCTTCGCGCCTCGCTTTGCGCCTCGCTTTGCGTACCGGTTCACTTCCGGGTACGCTAACGCGGCGCGTCATATGACGTATCACGCGACAACGCGATACGTCACGCTGACGCGACGCGTCACGATGTTGTTTTCTAACGTGACAGTTGCGCAAACGGACCGTTTACTGGTTCGCGGACCGGATCGCGGCATTAAATTGAGCTAACGGAAAGCTAACCGGTTCGCGGACCGGGAGCGAAACAAAAAAAATAATTAAAAAAAAAAGTATTAATAAACATATAAAAAATATTTTTTGATTTAAAGAAGAATACATTTTAAAGCTTTTGATATTTGCTATTAAAAAACCATTGAAATTCACTGAAAAAACCATAGGTTATAGACCATATATAGTTAGGAATTAGCATTTACAAAACCTTGAAAATTCACAGAAAAAACCATAGGTTATAGACCATATATAGTTAGGAATTAGCATTTAACAAACCTTTTTTTACTCACACAGAACCATTGAAATTCCATATATAGTTAGTTGTACTAACTATATATCGCGCACCCGCAATCCACTGCTGATCATGGCACATATTACATCATTCATGACAGGGTCAGTGACATCACTGATGACATCACTGATGACATCTCAAATGACATCACTGATGACATCACTGATGACATCTCAAATGACATCACTGATTACATCACTGATGACATCTCAAATGACATCACTGATGACATCACTGATGACATCACTGATGACATCTCAAATGACATCACTGATGACATCACTGATGACATCTCATTTGACATTACTGATCACATCACTGATGACATCATTCATATGATAATACGATGAACCTCTTCAGACTCTAATATAACCTTAGATACACTCAGTGTAAACAGAAACTCACAGACTGTCACTCATCCATGGTGTTATTCACACACCTAGTCAGTCCTGCAAAGAATCAATCACACCTCCATTTCCTCAACTATACAGTTATACACACCTTACTTATTCAAACATATACTAACACATATTTACTCTCTTATACAATCTGTGATACAAGTTCACAATGATCCATACAGCCACTCACACATTCACTGGCTCTTATGCACAGTTATTTACATATGTCAACTGTCACATGTACTGTGTTTTACATATGTACTTACTTTGACATGTAGCACTGAGATATCCATTCACTCACCAATACACTCATGCACACAGTCAACCACCCATACAGTTGTTTCCATATGCACTTTTGAACCCATACATCTAGTGAATCAACTGCTCACACATGTATGGACAGAGTCATACACCTCCCAGCCACCCACACACACACTCAGTCTCCCATACAAATACTTGGGCAAACAATCAATAATCCATATAGTTACTCATATAGCTAATGATCAACACATGCAGCAGATTACAAAACAACAGACACAATGATGCACAAATTAAGACAGTTTAGTCACTAACCCATGCACTCAGTAAGACACATTTAATCACTCACTCATATAGTCAATCACGCACCTACTAAAACCTTCATTCAGACACTTATACATCCACTCATTCTTCAATGTATAAAACATATTTAAACTTTACAGAAACACACAGTCACTGGATGATGTCATCAGTGATGTCATCAGTGATGTCATTTGAGATGTCATCAGTGATGTCATCAGTGATGTCATTTGAGATGTCATCAGTGATGTCATCAGTGATGTCACTGACCATCGTGGAATCCCCTAGTTGGAACTAGAACCCTCACACACCCAGCAAGCTAGGTGTCATGCTTCATCATATGGGCTCTGCTCCTCGTCAGACTGGCGCTGCAATGTCTGACGGGCTCCCGAAACCGGGGCTCTTTATCGGAGATCTTTTGTTCCCGCCATATGGTGCATGCGTGTGAGAGGGCCTGGGGAGTGTGGTCGTGACGTGAGTGCTTGATTAAAAAAGGTGAGTCAGTCCACACACTGAATTTATTCTCGTGGTAGACTCCCTTGGTTAAAAACAAAGGATGGTGGTGTGTGAGGGGAGAAACAATTACCCTAAACCTCTCAGAGTAAATTGGACTGTGAGGGTTCTAGTTTCCAACTAGGGGATTCCCCCACTTACCAGCACACACACCCCTCTCCGTCACTCTTCCCGGGGAACTTTGTACACCTCTTTGTGTCACTAGTCTTTTGGACGAGTACACTGGACCTCGTAAAATATTGTCCTATCCTAGTCCCTCCCCTTTGTATTGACATGTCACTGACCATGTCATGAATGATGTAATATGTGACATGATCAGCAGTGGAGTACAACTAACTATATATGGAATTTCAATGGTTTTGTGTGAGTAAAAAAAGGTTTGTTAAATGCTAATTCCTAACTATATATGGTCTATAACCTATGGTTTTTTCTGTGAATATATATATATATATATATATATATATATATATATATATATATATATATATATATATCCTCAACAAAAGTTGGCTCAATGAGGAGACGCCACACAGCGAGAGGTTAACACCTTTACTTCGCGGAGCAACAGCATCAGTGGAAGGACAGTCTCTCCCTCGTGGTTAAAAAGCCCAACGCGTTTCAAGCACTCCTGTGCTCTTGATCACGGGCAATGGCGAAGTTCAAAATTATGGCAATTCAAAGGAGCCTTTAATGATGAAAGCAAGCCCCGCCCTTGTGGGCGTATGCCTCCTGGCATGCTGGAACTTGCGGTCCCCTTGCTGAGTAAATCCCAAGTGGGCGCCGTTTTGACTCGTCTTTTGCTGGAAAGTATTCCACCAGTGAGTAGGCTGATACTGGCCTTTGCGCTGTGCTGAGCATAATTCTCCATCGATCTGGCCCCCTCGCTCCGCAGTGATTGTGGTTCAATCACCAGGTCCACAAACCTCGTGGCAGAGTGTCTCCGCGACCTGAGCCAGGCCGCTAAACATCCTCAACAAAAGTTGGCTCAATGAGGAGACGCCACACAGCGAGAGGTTAACACCTTTATTTCGCGGAGCAACAGCATTAGTGGAAGGACAGTCTCTCCCTCGTGGTTAACAAGCCCAACGCGTTTCAAGCACTCCTGTGCTCTTGATCACGGGCAATGGCGAAGTTCAAAATTACGGCAATTCAAAGGAGCCTTTAATGATGAAAGCAAGCCCCGCCCTTGTGGGCGTATGCCTCCTGGCATGCTGGAACTTGCGGTCCCCTTGCTGAGTAAATCCCAAGTGGGCCCTGTTTTGACTCGTCTTTTGCTGCAAAGTATTCCCCCAGTGGGTAGGCTGATACTGGCCTTTGCGCTGTGCTGAGCATAATTCTCCATCGATCTGGCCCCCTCGTTCCGCAGTGATTGTGGTTCAATCACCAGGTTCACAAACCTCGTGGCAGAGCGTCTCCGCGACCTGAGCCAGGCCGCTAAACATCCTCAACAAACTGTCGTAATTTGGGACTTGGTTTTTCTATTAAGTTAAATGATACCTCCTCCTTCTCAGGAGGCTTGATTTATCGCCCCTACAATTCCAATAATTTGAGGGAGCGGTCCACACTTCTTGAAAATATCACAGGCCCAAAAAATAGTTGATTCCCAAATTCTTTATTCACGTATCAGTCACCAAATGACGGCAGCTTCCATAATAAATTTCAACATCTCAAATGAATCCAAATTAATCAAAACATCAGACAGCCGACGCGTTTCGTCCAGTGAAGGACATCATCAGGGCTGTTGAAATATAAATCAAACAATAAGTACATTATACATTTAAAATTCTAATAAACAATATTACAATATTTCCATAACAGTACAAATTCATTCATATTGTATACCTGAACCCCCTGCCTACTTAACAGTCTGAAGTATTACCAATAATGTTTAAAAGTAAGCTCCATAAATGTGTTTCCTAAGCTCACAGAGTTGACAAATGCTATAATGCGCCCCAAACATTTTATTTGAAACGCCTACCTTTTAACAGTTATTCGAAAGATAAGTCTCTTTTATCCCAATCTACAATAGATATTGTCCACAGTTCGATATCTGTAATAAAAACATCTCATTGGTATATATGTTACATTTCACATTGTCTTTATATTTTCCAAAAGAGTCCACTAATGCTGAGTATTACTCTCATGTCCATCAATTTCCAATTAGTCTACGGGAAAGATAGGCGAGTTCCCAGCATGAGTCACAATCAAATCTCACCTCTTTAATAAATAAGATCCAAGTTGGGACCTCAACTTCCCTTTATTTCTTCCACGTCCTCTATTTAATTCTTTGTAAAATACAATACAACATCTAACCATTCAATATCTATAAATATTCCCCATTGTCATGTGCCATAGTACCTCCCCTGTTCATCACACATGTCTGCTTATACCCTCACGTTGCTTCTTTTGAAAACTTGATTTATCGCCCCCCAGGCAGTGCAACTATGTTTTTAGAATCACTAAGTGACTCTTTAGGGCAGCTCCTTCTTCGCTACCCACACTTCACACTACTGGGAGACTTTAATTTGCAGCTTGAGTCCCAATCTGACATGCTAGCACTTAATTTCCATCAGACTTTAGAGATCTTTAATCTGCAGCAAAGAGTAACAGAGCCCACACATCAAGCAGGACACAATCCTGACGGGATATGCACTAATCTTCCCCTTCTGGAGACCGAGATACCCGTCCCACAAATCTGGACAGACCATAGCCTAATTCCTTTCTGCATCCAGGTACCGCGTCCTCGGCTCCCAGCAAAACCCAGTCAACATCCAGCGAACTATGTCAACTGGACATTGGTCGAGGATAATTTTAAGCTCAAACCAATCACTCGGGCACAGATCCCCGGCATGTCCGGAGACGTAGTCCAGGACTCTAAACGTTTTCACATTTGGATGCAGCAGGAGATTACAGAACGTGTACCATCCAAACGATCCCGGGGAAGGGGGAAAAGAGGGAAGATAAATGCCCCGTGGTCTACACCAGAGCTAGCCAAATCCCATCTATTATGTAAAAAAAGAGAACGTAATTGGCGCAAAACATAAGATCCTACAGATAGAAGCCTCTACATCCAGCAGAGGAAATTCTATCTTAACACTATCAAAACCGGTAAGAAGGACTTTTACATTAACGCCATCAAAGAAGCTAAGCAAAAACAAAAAACGGTGTTCTCCATTGTTAAGGCCTTTACACATCCAAGAGCCTTACAGCCGGAAATCCCATCATCCTCAGAATTCTGCAACCAGATTGCGGACTTCTTTGAGAAAAAAATTGTCTTAATACAAAAGGATTTTCCGCCACCTGGACCATCGCAGATACCCGTCCTACTGGATTGTGGAGAGAACATGATTGGTTGTATCAGAGTCTTTACTCCGGGTTACACTATCCCAAACTCGGGAAGTAATCTTGGCATGTAATTCGGGTGCTCCCTCTGACTCATGACCCCCTCGAATTTTCCATCAATTAATTGATGTCGTCAATCCCATTATAAACGGGATTGTAAATGCTTCCCTTAGTACAGGGGTTGTGCCAGGAGAATGGAAACAAGCGATCGTGAAACCCCTCATGAAAAAACCTAATAAATCTACTACAGACCTTGCAAATTTACGCCCAATCTCACTCCTTCCGGTTCTGGGTAGGATAACCGAACAGATGGTCTATAAAGAACTAAAAAGCTATGTAGAAACCCACAATATCCTCCATCCCCAGCAATCGGGTTTCCGTCCTCACCATTCTACGGAAACGGCCCTGATTGAACTTACAGACTCTATAAAACTACTACAGGATGAAGGGAAAGAACGCCGTCTTGATCTTATTAGATCTCACGGCGGCGTTCGACACCATCTCCCAACCAATACTGATAGGTAGACTTAGAGATATCGAAATTGCAGATGTATTACTGGATTGGATAATCTCTTTCTTGACAGACAGATCCCAAACCATTGCTTTGGGTCCTTTCCTCTCCAAGGAAAAAAAGGTGCAGTCTGGAGTCCCTCAGGGCTCTATTTTGAGCCCATTATTGTTTAATATTTATATGGTCCCCCTCATCTCCCTAATTGAGTCACACGGCATACTTGTGACATCGTATGCCGATGATACTCAACTCATTGTCCCCCTTGATAATAACTCCACCAATGCCGAGCAAAATTTAAAGAACTGCCTTAAGGATGTCTTCCTTTGGATGGAAAATAACCACCGTAAATGCTACGCCAATAAGCCAGAAATTCTTCCCATGGGAAAAAATCCCCAATTCTGTCCCAGCAAATGGTGGCCAGAGGATTCCCCTGCGCCTCCACAAGCTGTGGTGTCAGCCAGAAATTTGGGCGTCCTATTTGACGCCGTATTATCATTAGACCAGCATGTGAGGAATGTGGCAGGAAGTTGTTTTAATATCATTAAATCTTTAAAAAAGTTTTTCGACTTCCTTCCCACTGACTGAAGAAAGACGGTGGCAGTGGCTTTAATCCTCGCTTGCCTTGACTACTGTAATGGACTGATGGCAGGCGTAAAAAAGGCCACACTGAAAAAACTCCAAGGCGTACAACATGCAGCTGCCAGACTTGTACTAAAATTACAGAGGAGATCGTCAGCTTCGGTCGCCCTGAAGACTCTTCATTGGCTACCTCTACATAAGAGGATACTGTTTAAAATCCTAGTCATAGCCTTTCGTGCATTCAATTGCACAGGCCCGAAGTACCTCATCAGGCGATACCCTCAATACAATCCCTCTATGACGCTAGGATCTTCAGGCCA
The DNA here is from genome assembly GCF_964261635.1 of Lissotriton helveticus. Classification (NCBI taxonomy): domain Eukaryota; kingdom Metazoa; phylum Chordata; class Amphibia; order Caudata; family Salamandridae; genus Lissotriton; species Lissotriton helveticus. Next base: position 936,916,259 of record NC_136063.1, on the reverse strand, counting down.
AAATTTGATTAAGTTGCCTAAATTCAACTACAAAACTAAGGCAAGACCTTATCTTTCCTATCTTCCAAAGCTAGGAATGCAATACCCAAGAATCTCAGATCCCTTAATCAGGAAAGCCAGTTTAGGAATCAACTTAAAACCTGGATTTATACTCTTCCAGATGATTATGTAATGGCCGTTATCTAGTTTTGTAACCATAACTCTTGCACATTGTTTATCTAGCGCCAGGATGCTCCTTTCGGAGCGACAGTTGCGCTTTACAAATACACAATACAAATACAAATACAGAAGGAGGGAACATTGAGGTACAGGAGGTTTTACATAGGCATTTGTATAATAGTAGTGTTGGTTTGTCTCCTAGATATATGTCCCCTTTTTTCTACAGCCTTGAGGTTGTCCTTGACGAAATCCTCTGGCGGCTGATTACGACAAGTGATTTGTTCCCTTTTTTCCTTGTTTTGTCTCCCTTCTTCCCTGTGTTACCTTTTGTTGTCTAGACTGGGTCTGGCGCAATAGGTGATAGGGAGAAGTTGTGGACCAATCTTCAGTTCCATGACGTTCCTGAGGCAACACAGGTGAGATCACGACAGAACGCGATGCCCAAAAAGAATAGTTTTTCTTTCCGCCCGAACGTCATGGAGCTCAGTCAAGTGACATTGGCTGATTTAGCCCTTATGTTAGGGAATCTGCAGGCAGAAACACAGTCCTTATCTGCTAGAGTAGATAGCTTACAGTGAGAAAGGAGAACCGATGCCAGTATAGGAACCCCTGGTTCAAGCACCCCTAGAGCAGTCATACAGGTGAATGCCCATCAGTCTATTCCTTTGGCACCTCCGGAACGTTTTTTGGGGACTCTACTTAATTTGCCACCTTTATTAGCCAGTGTCAGATACATTTTAAGTGAAAGGCATCTTGTTTCCTTACTGACCAGGCTAAGGTAGCTTTTGTTATCTCTTATCTAGGGGGGATTGCGTCAAATTGGACGAAACCGCTGATAGAGAGAAATGATCCATTACTACAGGATTATAATGCATTCAAAAGAGAACTCAGAAAACTGTTTGATAGACGCACATTCACTCACTCAGCTGACACAGAACTTTTGACTTTAAAACAAGGGACAAAGGACTTAACCACCTACATTTCCACCTTTTATAGATTAGTAGCTGAAGCAGGGTGGCCTGAAGAAAAATGTTAAATTTAAAGAAACAAAGGTCCTAAGCATATACACGATAATAAACCAATGTAATATAGACCACAATAGGCTCTATATATTTCTTTCCCTTGTCCAGCTGGACAGGGACTTTTATTAGTTAAGTAAATTGGAGTCTTATTTAAGTTCAAATATACAACAACATTTCATTGCAGCATAGCACACTCCTGTGCCGTACCGTGGGAAACAAGAAAGAAGAATAAGATGATAGGAAAGGGTGTTTCAGGCAAAAGGAAGAGCAAACAGGTTACTGTTATTTAGTCAAGGATTTTAACAGTATATCCTGAAGTGGTTCATACAAATACAGGTACAAATTGAATTCACTGTATGTCCACTCAGAAGAGTCGACGTTTCGATCCCGCGCTCTAATTAACAAGGGATCATCATCAGGACTTAGTTAAATGTTTGCCTGGTTTAATCGTTAGAGTTGCTGGGGGTCGCGAACTACCCAGCAACTCTAACGATTAAATCAGGCAAACATTTAACTAAGTCCTGATGATGATCCCTTGTTAATTAGAGCGCGGGATCGAAACGTCGACTCTTCTGAGTGGACATACAGTGAATTCAATTTGTACCTGTATTTGTATGAACCACTTCAGGATATACTGTTAAAATCCTTGACTAAATAACAGTAACCTGTTTGCTCTTCCTTTTGCCTGAAACACCCTTTCCTATCATCTTATTCTTCTTTCTTGTTTCCCACGGTACGGCACAGGAGTGTGCTTTGCTGCAATGAAATGTTGTTGTATATTTGAACTTAAATAAGACTCCAATTTACTTAACTAATAAAAGTCCCTGTCCGGCTGGACAAGGGAAAGAAATATATAGAGCCTATTGTGGTCTATATTACATTGGTTTATTATCGTGTATATGCTTAGGACCTTTGTTTCTTTAAATTTAACTGTTACCCATGGTCCGTAGCTACCCGCCGGGTCCCCTTGTTTTTCTTAATTAACGGAAGAAAAATGTAGCACATTATTTTATATGGGGTTAGGAGAGGATAGTAAAGATGCACTAGCACAAGTAGTGGGCCCTCCCAACACTTGCATAGCCCTTATTGATTTGGTGGTTAAGTTAGACCACAGAGTTAGCGAACGTAAAAGAGAAAGGGGCAGGTCAGAAGGCCGATGGGTTGCGTATTGTGACCGGAAACCTGAACCTGAAAAGACAATAGAAGAGCCTGAGCCTATGCAGATAGGTAGCACAAGAGGGCCTCTCAGTGAAGAGGAAAGACAAAGAAGAAGGGACAAGAAACTTTGCCTGTATTGTGGTAAGCAGGGTCACTTTCTTAGGGAATGTCCAGTGAAACCAAAAATGAGGCGTTCGGAAAACTAGTGAGTCCGAAGTCTTCAGAGACAGGGATTTGGGGTTATTCAGGACTGATTATCTCATCCCTGGATGTATTGGTATGTCAGCCAAGGCACCTTCTTCTTTCCGCTTGTTGAATATGGGAACACCAGGCAGTTGAGGTACAAATAATGATTGATTCTGAAGCTTCCGGTAATTTTCTGGATGAACAGTGGGCTCAGATATGGAAGATTCCACAGAAGTCTAAAGCTGTTTGGGAAGAGGTCACAACCATAGACAGTAGCGCTCTGAAGTCTGGTCCCATAACACATACTACTATTGAGCTGAAATTAGTAATCAAACAAAGACATCAAGAGAATATTGCCTTTGATCTTATACAGTCTCCTCAATTCCTAGCTGTATTAGGGATACCATGGTTATGCCAGCATAGTCCCTTTATAGATTGGAAATCAATGACAATCGATTTCAATCACAAAAATTGTAAAGACCATATTCTTCTTCCTTCGGACCACCTTATGAGTAGTATGTCGGTTATTAATACAGAGAAAGGCACACTACCAGCAGTTTATCAGAAATACACGTCTGTATTTAATGAAGATAAGGCCACTAGTCTACCGCCACATACAGTCTATAATCTCAGGATTGATTTGCAACCAGAAGCCCGTATACCCTGTAGTAAAGTATATTTCTTAACGGGAAAAGAGAATGTATATTTGCGTGAATATTTGGATGATATGCTAAAAGATGGGTTCATACGTCCGTCTAGGTTCCCTGCTTCCTCATCTCTCTTCCTTATACCAAAGAGAGAGGGGGTCTCAGATGCTGCATAGATTATAGGGCATTGAATACAATTACTATTAAGAACAGGTATGCACTACCACTCATTTCCTCCCTTTTTGATCAGATCAAAGATGCGCGAGTATTCATTAAACTTGATCTACGCGGAGCATACCATCTTGTGCGTATCAAGGAGGGAGATGAGTGAAGACGGCTTTTTGCACTAAATATGGCTTATATGAATACTTAGTAATGCCCTTTGGGCTTTGTAATGCCCCTTCGGCTTTTCAATTTTTCATTAATGAAGTCCTGAAGGATATGCTGGAAAAATATGTCATACCTTATATAGATGATCTCTTGATTTACTCCTAGACCTTACAACACCATGAAGCTCATGTACATGAAGTACTAGAAAGGTTACAAGATAACCATTTGTACTGTAAATTGGAGAAATGGCAGTTTCATGCACAACAAGTTAGTTTCCTACGATTTGTTATTTCCCCACAGGGACTCAGCATGGATCCTCAAAAGGTGGAAGCCATCCATCGTTGGCAAGTACCGCGATCGGTAAAAGAAACGCAGAGTTTTCTTGGCTTTGCTAATATTTATAGGCGCTTTATCTGCAAATTTTCTGACCCCGCCTCTCCAATCACTAAACTATTGAGAAAAGGAATGACATTTGTATGGACTCCTGAGGCAGACGACGCCTTTAACAAACTAAAGAATGCCTTCACACAAGCACCAATACTACAACATCCTGATCCTTCTTGTCCTTACGTGGTTGAGGTGGATGCTTCTCAAGTGGCAGTTGGGGGTGTCCTTTCCCAGGCCGATCGCAAAACGGGAGGGCTACATCCGGTGGCTTATTATTCTAAAAAATTGACACCAGCCAAGCTGAATTACCCAATCGGAGACAAGGAATTACTAGCAATAAAGAGAGTTTTTGAGGAGTGGAGGCAGTATTTATTAGGAGCAAATCACACAGTGACAGTTCTAACTGACCATCGCAATCTCCAATTTCTGAAATCTACAAGGGCTCTTTCCATGCGGCAATTAATATGGACTCAGTTTTTTAGTCACTATGACTTCGTAATTCAGTTTCAGGCAGGGAGAAAGAACGGGAAAGCGGACGCTTTGTCCCGTTTTGGTTATGAATCTATGGAATCTCTAGAGAATCCGCCTCCTATCATAGCCAGAGAAAGGATAATCAGAGTTTTGTGTTCTGATAAAGACTTCTTAAGGCAGACCAAGGAAACTCAGGAATCCCCAGTTATGGAGGAAAGAGTGGGTTCCCAAAAGTGTACCATAGAGCATGACTTACAGTACGTACAGGGTGGTTTAGTACTCCCCACTCAAGAATTGAGATTACAGTCCTTGGAAAGATGTCATACTCATCCTCTTGTAGATCATCCAGGATATAAGAAAACCCTAGAATCCCTACAGAGATACTTCTGGTGGCCCACTATGGGAAAATATACAAAACAATTCATTTAAACATGTCATGTATGTGCCCAAGGGAAGGCGTCTCATCAAAGACCAGCAGGACTGCTGTCCCTGGCATACCGTATCCTTGGACTTCATAGTAGAATTACCTTGTACAGCAAAGGGAAACACTACCCTTTTAGTGGTGGTAGATATGTTGACAAAACTGGCTCACTTCATTCCCTTGACCGGTTTCCCTACATCACAAGTATTAGCCTCTGTATTCCCCGAACAAATAGTACACTTACATGGGCTCCCATCAGTGTTGGTTTCTGATAGGGAGACTCAATTAATTTCCAAATTCTGGAAAGGATTATGTGCCCTATTGCAAATAGATGGCCGCCTATCTTCGAGTCACCACCCGCAGACAGATGGGCAGACAGAGAGGGTGAATCAGTGTTTAGAAACAATACATCAGATGCCAGGTTTTACACTTACTAGCGGACTGGGATGAGTTAGTTTGGATAGCTGAGATATCTTAGAACAATAGTCATCACTTTTCTACTGCTCATACACCTTTCTATTGCACCTACGGTTATCACCCTCGGGCCTTGCCTATTCCACACTTCTCTTCCTGCTCTGTTCCAGCAGTGGTAGAATTGGTACAAGACATACAAAAGATACACAAGAACACAATAGTGAATTCAGACAAGGCCAAGAATAGTTACAAAAAAGGAGCAGATGGTCACAGACGCTCAGAACCTGATTATAAACAGGAAGACAAGGTGTGGTTGTCATCCAAAAATGTGTCCTTGAAGGGATCTTGTAAATTCAAACCCAAATACATAGGCCCCTATGAGATCTGTAAGGTAGTGATCCCTGTAGCGAACCTGCCTGCCTCACTAAATATCCATCCAGTATTTCATGTTTCTCTATTAAAACCTGTAATACCTGACACACTGCTTTCTAAAGCCCCTGACCCAGTAATGATAGAAAACGAAGCTGAATATGAGGTTGAGGCAATCATTGATTCATGTAGAGTGAGAGGTAGGCTCCAGTATCTTATACACTGGAAAGGTTATGGTGTTGAGGAACGTACTTGGGAGCCAGCTAACCAGGTACACGCCCCTTGCTTGTTGCGTACATTTCACAAAAGACATCCTGAGAAACCCAAGCCGGTAAGGGGGCTGTGGGAGGGGTGTACAGTCACGATTACCGCACCGTAAGAAAATGGAACTATTAAAATGGCCGCCGCTAATGGACGCGCATGCGCAGGGGGAGGTCATGAGAGCTGAAACTCCGGCCCCCGTCGTGTGAAGATGCTTTGTGTTTCAGTATTGTACTCACCCGATTCACTTCCGGTGTGCCGCACCCCTTCACTCCCATGTCGGTGTTGCTTCTCTTCCTGGCGCCTTGTTTGTTCCTCGGGTCCCGCTGCAGCTCATCTTTGGATTTCATCTACAAGAATAAAAGAAAGAAGGACACAGACTTCATTGCTGATTTGATTAACTGTGGATCTGGTAACAGCGCTCCTGCACTGCCTTTTTATGTTATGTACATTTTTCTTGCAAACCGTGGATAAGGTAATAACGTTCTTGCGCTATCCCTTTATGTTTAATTATTATTTTATTATTTACTTACCTGATTTGGAGAGGGGGCTTAGGGTCTTGCGACAATCTTCTCCCTCAGAATTGCAAGGAGTACATTCAAGAAAAAAAAGAAAGAAAAGACAGTGAAGAATAATAAATTAGTTGCACTTTCTTCCCGCCTTCTCCCAGTGTTACGTGCTTCAAAGACTGTGTAGGTGGGCAAGTGGTTAATCCTTCTGTAGAGAAGTGAGCTCCCAATCACCCTGTGTTTTCTAAAATATATTCCTTTGTTCTAACACATGCTGCCACAGTAATTACTTCTATTCCTAGTAGCAGAAGGAGGGAACATTGAGGTACAGGAAGTTTTACATAGACATTTGTATAATAGTAATGTTAGTTTGTCTCCTAAATATATGTCCCCTTTTTTCTACAGCCTTGAGCTTGTCCTTGACAAAATCCTCTGGTGGCTGATTACGACGAGGGATTTCTTACCTTTTTTCCTTGTTTTGTCTCCCTTCTTCCCCGTGTTACCTTTGTTGTCTAGACTGGGTCTGGCGCAATAGGTGATAGGGAGAAGTTGTGGACCAATCTTCAGTTCCATGACGTTCCTGTGCAAACACAGGTGAGATCACGACATTCCCTTCCCTCCTGGGAGCCCCACACTACCGTCGGCAGCTTCGGCTGCTCTTTCTGTTCACCCGGGCCACCTCCTGGGACCCGGGACTCCGATGTACTTCGGCCGCCACTGCAGGGCCCTTCCTCAAGCATGGGAGCCCCGCGTCATTGCTTCACGCCGGCCTCTTCCGGCTCCGTGTCAGGCCCTGCCCACTTCCCAGGCAGGCGTGCCTAGCTTCCTGGACGGCCACGGCCCGGGCCGCTGTGGTGATCATTTCTTCTAGCGGGAATGCAGGGTGGGCTCCCGCTCCATGAAAGATCAATAGGCGGGGTAGGCTCCCGCCATTCAAACAAAGGAAATAAGCTGGATGTGCACCCGCTAGCGAGCACATCAGTGGGGTGTGCACCCGCTCTCAGGGCATCACAGGGAATCCATTATCTGGGGATTCCCTCTCTCTCTCTCCCCAAACAGCACGACGCTGCGGAGATCTCTCACTTCTATTTGAGAGGATAATTGAAATAAAGCGCCTTTAAGAAATAAAAGTAAAGCACTCACAGGGCGCAAAAAGATGCAGCAAAGGTCTTGGAGGTCCTCTCAGGAAAAGTCCATGAGAGGTTTTAGGGGCAGAGCTTGGCCCAGGGGCCAGCACACAGGGCCCTCCAGCAGGCAGGCAGCCCCCATGTTGGTTCCTCCTGGGTCTCAGCAGCAGCACCCCCCCTCTGTCAGTAACAGCACCAGAACTGAGAACTGAACATTTTCATGGGGTCACAGCCCCTATATATATATTAGCAAATGCTTTTGTGTCACAGCACAGGGCCTGGGGATACCAGTTAGGACTGCTTTAGAAGGGATTTGGAGCACTTTGGGGCATATTACCAAGAAATTGCGATAATTATCGCTATTGCTTGGTTAGAGACAAAAATTTGCCGCTGAGCTGCGGCGATTTTCATCGCAGATAAACCTTGGTATTACCAAGGTTTATCGCAAATGCGATAAAAAACGGCCGCAATGCATGAATATTGCTGAAAAGTCAGCGATGTTCATGCATTACCGAGCTAATGCTCTTAGCCATGTTATCCACCTCCCATTGGATAACATGGCTAAGAACTGCTCAGGGCAGGTCTTTTGGAGATATTTGCGCTTAGCGCGAATATCTCCAGAAGTTGGTAATAGGAGATAGCGATGTTAGCGACTGTTTCCAGTCGCTAACATCTTGGCACGCCCACTTTGCATGTCATTAGTGATAAATATCACTGACATGCAAAGTGGGGCCCAAGATGGTGGCTATCTCCTACTAGCTGTCGCTAACTGGTGTTAGCGACAGCTAGGTAATAGGGAGATAATTTCATCTCCGCTTTCTTGGCTTTTAAAGCCAAAAAAGCGGAGATAAACCCCCTTGATAATATGCCCCTTTGTTTTTCCCAACTCCTCTCTCCTTTTTCAGGTAGGGGCTCAGTGATCAGATGCACCACCGGGGGCGGAGTCAGCATTGTGGAGGGAAGGCACAGCCCTATTCAGGTCCCAGATGCAACTCCTCTCTCCCATATGCATGCAGATCTCTCTATTCAACACTAGGCTGACTTACCCTGTGTCCTGGAGCCACCCACACCTCTCAGCTCTTGTCGATCACAAGCCAGACATGCAATTCACATCAGGCAGGCAAACACACAGTACACAGAAATACCAACTTCTAAAAGTGGCATTCCTCCACGAGTCACCATAAATCTGCGCACACCATTGAGCAGCATTTATCCTCACGAGTTCATACATACTAAACTCGCCCCTGCACTCCACTGATACCAGGAATTATCATGGACACACATATCCCCCATGCATTCCTATGGGAGGGCAGGCCAATCTCACCACATGCACTCAGAGAGCGCACGCACTTTACACTGGGCCAAAGTGCTAAAGTGCCCAGACGCCTAAAATCACTACCACCATGTCAGAGCTTAGGGCAAAAAGTTCAGGGGTGAACCTGCCAAAAGGGCAAAGTCCAACAGAAGGCACTCCAGAATACCTCAGACACAGCCAACCACATTTGGCTGCGTCTTACCTCATCCCGAGTGGGATGAGGTAAGTAGAGATAGCCGTCCTGCTACCTATTTCACCCCAGTTGCCAAGCCTCCTTCTGTCCAACTACAGGAAGCAGGACGGTTATCTCTACTTGCCTCATCCTACTTGGGGGATATGAACAATATTTTTCCACTTGGTGTGATGTTTACTGTGATCTTTACTGGCAAGCGGCATCCATGGGGGTTTATATTTGACTCTGAGTCCTGGCAGCCATTTGTGGACTATATTATCCAGGATGCCTAGTGCCCACATGTGGCGGGACTTTTAAATAAATACGTTGAGCATCTGATGGCTACTTTTGCATTCTTGTAGGTGATACAGGTAGCAGGACGGCTATCTCTACTTACCTCATCTCACTTGGGGGATATGAACAATATTTTTCCACTTGGTGTGATGTTTACTGGCAAGCGGTGTGGTGTGATGTGGCTGTGGCACGGGATGTCGAGGATCAGGCATGCAGAGGCATTCTGTATGCGTTGTAGTTGTTTCAGGAGTTTGGCCGAGGCTCCTGCATAGCGGGCATTTCCGTAGTCCAGCCTGCTGCTGACGAGGGCCTGGGTTACCGTTCTTCATGTTTCGGTGAGGATGCACCTGTAGATATTGCGGAGCATGCGGAGAGTGTTGAAGCAGGAAGACGAGATGGCATTGACTTGCTTGGTAATGGAGAGTGTTGAGTCGAGGATAAACCCCAGGTTGCGTGCGTGGTCGGTGGGTGTGGGTGCTGCTCCAAGTGTGGACGGCCATGAGGAGTCGTCCCAGGCTGAGTGGGTGGGGCCGAGGATGAGGACCTCTTTCTTGTCCGAGTTCAGCTTCAGGCGGATGTTCTTCATCCACTCGGCGATGGCTTTCATTCCTTCCTGGAGGTTGGTTTTGGTGGTGAGGGGGTCTTTGGTGATGGAGAGGATCAGCTGGGTGTCGTCGGCATAGGAGATGATGTTGAGGTCGTGCAGTTGTGCGACGTGGGCTAGTGGTGCCATGTAGACGTTGAACAGTGTCAGGCTGAGGGATGATCCTTGGGGTACGTTGCAGATAATCTTGGACGCTTCAGAACAGAAAGGGGGGTGGTGGAGGCTGTGGGTTCTGCTGGAGAGGAAGGAGGTGGTCCAATCCAGAGCCTTGTCTTGGATCCCTGCGTTGTGGGGGCGTGTGCATTGGGTGCGGTGGCAGACAGTGTCGAAGGCGGCTGATAGGTCCAGGATGATGAGGCCGCAGTTTCACCATTGTCCAGCAGGGCCCTGATATCATCGGTGGCGGCGATGAGGGCAGTCTCGGTGCTATGGTTGCTGCGGAACCCAGACTGGGACGGCTCCAGGATGTTGTTCTCCTCGAGGTAGCAGGTCAGCTGTCTGTTGACAGTCTTCTCAATGACCTTTGCTGGGAACGGGTGCAGGGAGATATTTTTTTAGGTCCATTGGATCCGCCTTGGGTTTCTACAGTAAGGAGTTGATCTTGGCATGCTTCCAGCTCTCCGGGAAGGTTGCGGTCTCAAAAGAGATGTTGATGGCCTTGCGGAGATGGGGTGTGATGGTGGTGCTGGCTTTGTTGAAGATGTGGTGTGGGCATGGATCTGACGGAGAGCCGGACTGAATGGTGTTCATGATTTTGATGGTGTCGTCGTCGTTCATGTTGGTCCAGGTGAGCAAGGGATCGATGTTGGTGTTGACTGTTGGGTCTGAGGTGTCGGTGGTTGTCAGGGTGATCAGGTTGTTGAAGCTGTGTGGATGTCTGCAATCTTGCAGTGGAAGAATGTGGCAAAGGAGTCGCACAAGTCTTGCAATGGTGGGATGTTGTTGGTGTTGGAGCAGGGGTTGAAGAGTTCCTTCACGATGTTGAAGAGCTCTTTGATGTTGTGTGCATTGTTGTCGAGGCGGTCCTTGAAGGAGGCCCTTTTGGAGGATCTGATGAGGTGATGGTGTCTGCGGATGGCGCTCTTTTGGGCTGCTTAGCTGTCTGGTGTCTGGTCGCAGTGCCATTTCTTCTCTAGTGTACAGCAGGTTTGCTTGGAGGCCTGGAGGTCTGTGGTGAATCAGCTGGCTTTCCTGTTAGTCTGTTGGAGGGTTTCTTGATCAGGCGAGAGTGTTGGCGCAGTCGTCGATCCAATGGCTGAGGTTGCGGCCGTCGGTGTCGGCGTCGGTGGGGTCGGCGGGTGGGCGTCGAGCAAGGGTGGTGTTTAGCTGGTCTTCGGTGATTTTGCTCCAGCTGTGGTGGGGCATCTGTTAAGTGGGGTGGTGCATGGTGGGTTTCCGGAAGGTGAAGTGGATGCAGTGATGGTCGGTCCAGTGGAGTTCGGTGGTGTGGCTGAGGGTGAAATGGGGGCTTGCGGAGAATACGGGATCAAGCATGTAGCCAGTGGAGTGGGTGGGTGTTGTGACGAGCTGTCTGAGTTCGAGGTTGGCAAGGTTGTCAATCAGGGTGGTGGAGTTGGTATTGTTGTTCTTCAGGTGGAAGTTCAGGTCTCTGAGGAGGATGTAGTCTGTGGAGGTAAGGGCGTGCGTGCTGATGGAGTCGCTGAACTGAGGCCGGGGTCCGGGGGGTCTGTAGACGAGAGTTCCTCTGAGGGTGGTGTTGGGATCGGTGTGGATCTGGAAGTGCAGGTGTTGGGCGGTACTGATGCTGTCGTCAGTTCTGGTCGAGACCCTGCGGGTGTTCTTGTGAATGATGGCGATTCCACCTCCTACTCCAGTGGTGCGGTCCCTGCCGGTGACCTTGTAGCCATCCGGGATGGCTATGGCGATGTCGGGTGCCGAGGAGGCATTCCTCCATGTCTCTGTCAGGAAGGCGACGTCCGGGGAGGAAGTGTAGAGCAGGTCCTAGAGTTCGACGGCGTGTTTGCGTGCAGAGGTGTTCAGTAGTATGCATCTGAGGTGGTTGCGTCCTGTCACAGTGGGCGGTTTGGCGGCTCGGAGGCTGGTGAAGCTGCAGCTCCGGCAGGTGAAGGGTCCTTAGGTGTGCTTCGGGGCGGCCAGGAAGCAGGTGTGCGGTCGTCTGGTGTTGAGTGCCTTGAGGGTCCTGGGGGTGTAGTGGCAGCGGTCGGTGTGGCGTTTGCGAGGACCAGGGAGTCTGGTGCTGGGTACGTTCCAGGCGTGGACAGGCGCAGACGAGCTTGCCTTAGGTGCGCCTTTGGCGTGCCAGCGGCGCAGCCGTGCTTCGGATGCCATAAAAAGGGGAGGTGGGAGGGAGGAGCAGCTGGGAGGAGGGAGCGTGGTGAATGGGCGAACAGAGGGGCGGGCCGCAGGGGATGCAGCGGTGGGAAAAACGGGCAAGGAGCGGGGCACAGAAGGCAAAGGCAGGGCGCACAAGGCAAGGCAAAAGAAGGGTCACAGAAGGCAAAAGGGGCACAGGGGGGCTAAACAGGACAGCAGCAAATAAAACAATGATGCAACAGCAATTTAAAGGCAACACAACTGAGGCAGAGGGGCCCCGACTTACGGCAGCGGCGGTGGCAGCGAGCATACGGGACCAGGGCACACAGGTGGTGGTGTGCGGCGTGGGGGAGCGACCTGCCTGTGAACAGGGTCAAGGGTCGCTCTCCTCACCGCGCAGCGGCCGCCATAAGAAGGGGAGGTGGGAGAGAGAAGCAGCAGGGAGGTGGGAGGTGGGAGCGTGGCGAATGGGCGAGCAGGGGGGTGGGGACACAGGGGACGCAGCGGCGGAAAAAACGGGCGCGGACCGGGCACAGAAGGCAAAGGCAGAGGGCACAAGGCAAGGCAAAAGAGGGGTCACAGAAGGGAAAGGGGCACAGGGGGTCTTAACAGGACAGTAGCAAATAAAACAACGATACAACAGCAAATTAAAGTCAACACAACCGAGGCAGATGGGCCTCGACTTGCGGCAGCGGCGGTGGCAGCGAGCACAAGGGACCAGGGCACACAGGTGGTGCTGTGCGGCGTGAGGGAGCGACCTGCCTGTGAACTTCGTCAGTCAATCAAAAACAAATGGAATAGGGAATTCAAAAGGAAGATTGACACTTTTTTTAAATCTGCAGATCGCAGATGTTAATACTAAATTGAAATCTATTTTTCAACTAATAGGTATACATGTCGTGTGTTCATTAAGTGATACAGTTGTAATCCCAGTGGGGAGCCATGCACTCACAGCTATATGCCCTCTTTATGTATGTTCTGTTTAGAATTTTAATAATTTCTCCGAACTGAACAGAAATGTGAATTTAATATTCATGGCAGTGAATTTTGTTTACCAGTCCCAACTGCGTTTAGTACTGTTCGATAACTCCTGTAAGGCCCCTTGATGCACTCTCCATTATTAGAAAGATGCTCTGAAGGATGGTTGCCGAGCGTCTGCATTATGTTTTAATCAAATTTCAGCCTCCTGCTTTGTGTCGAGATGGAAGAATAACAATGAAGTAATTGGATTTCGTGAAACGTTGCTTTTCAACTCTTGTTCTGTTTAGAGGGAAATGGGCCATCTGATGCAGAATGCATGGATAAACTGTACATGTTTTTCGCCAGTGTGTACGTGTGTGTTTCTACATTATGTTTGATTATTTCCAGCTGGAACCCAGGAAGATCATATACTATTTCATCAACCACTTCGATGTATCCCATGAATATTCAACCTATTCTATGAACTTCCCAGGAAATGTTTACTGGACCGACTGCCAAGCAGTCTGTGTTTTGTGTCAAATTCAGTTAACCCTTACTAATTTGGAATTACAGGTGAAAGGTTTTAGTTCGAGGCACCAGGATGACTGTATTCAGGGGTGGGTCCGTGGGGGGAGCGGGGAGGAGCTGGGGTGGGCGGCCCCCACCTCCCTGGATTTTTTACTTGACCTTTAAAAAAAAAAAAAAAGATCGCGCTGCAGGTGTTCATTTTTTTTTAATTCTGCTCCCCTGTCTGAAAAAAATTCTGCAGACTCCCGTGACTGTATTGTTATTTTCTTCTGACAATGTTTTATCCAGGCACCTGGAGCCAAAGTCGACTGCATGCATATTTTAAAGAATTGTTAAAAAATACATGATGCAAGCTGTACATTAAAGCCTGCCCTACAACAAGGGTGAAAGTTGTCCACCTCTACTGACATCTTCAAGATGCGATACAGAGAGCACACACGTTCCTAAATCTCAATACCGTGGCAGGCTTTTAGTAAATCACAACATTTAAGTAAGTTACATGTTCATTGTGAGAAATGAAATCCATTATACAAGAACAAAATGAAGAAACTAGCGACTAGAAACCTGAAATTGCGTTTACAGCTGAAACACTTTGCAAAAACAGGTCAGACATTTTACATAGCTTTCAGCTCAGCTTTCTTTCTCATTCAATATGAAAACAACTTGTGATAAAAAAGACATACTATAATTTCGAAAAAAGCTGGCAATTATTTAATCTATGTAAAAGCTTCCTGGGTCTTCTCCAAGGTTATCAGTGAGGGATCCTGATCCTAGCTGTAGAATAGGGGTCTCCTAACTTTTCCATAGTGAGAGCCACTTCTGAACAATTTAATAGCTCTGAGCAACTCATGTATTTTAACATTGGTGCAGTAGTATCCACATCAGATACAAGCATAGTAGTGAAGACATCTGGCAGGATTACTGATGCTGACCACCCAAAGGATTGGCACAATATCAAGTGACAAAGTACTTTCATGCCAGGATATTGACCAATATAACATAATTAAACTACATACATATGGAAAGGATGGATTTATTATTCATGATTCCACATTCACGTGTCTTGAGGATATTTATATCTTCAAGCTAAATAAATGTGGAGTAAAGAATGTAAATTAAACTATACTTACCTATATAGAATTACCTTAATTCTATTGTGGGTGTCGATATTCTAAAAACAGTAATTTGACAGGAATATATTTAATTCTCATTATTGTAGCAGCCTCCCCGATACATAAGAAAGGACTACTAATGTGAGTGTCACACTGGCATAGCAAGGGTGGGGGGCGCCCCCTCCCCCCCCCCACGCAGCGCGAGTTTTGGGAGCAGAGTCTCCCCCGATCTTACTTGAGTTTACGGCAGGGCAGCAAACTGAGGAAATTACCCCCCCCCCCCCCGAAACAAGAACAGCTATAATTCTCCTCAGCTAATGAGTGAACAGTCATTCAAAGAGCACCTTTTATTATGGTTTGGATTTTCAATCCTTTTGTGCTCAAACTAAATATGCGTTTCTAAAAATACATGTTTTTGTATCTAATATGCACGTTCTTTTTGGTGTTAACACACTCACACAAAATGTTGTCTATTTCAAAATAATATTCATTTTATTGCCTCCAAAATCAGTTTTGAAGGTTTGTCTCTGTTAGACCTGGCGTACTTGGCGTGGTTTTTCCCCTAACTTTTTGCCTTCAGACCTCCTGTTTTGCAGCCTTCGTTTTTGCTAGCTTTAAGACTCTATACACTTTAACACTGTTAACCAATGCTAAAGTGATGGTGCTCTCTCCTTAAAACATGGTAAGATTGACGTATACCCAATTGGCATATTTAATTTACTTGTAAGCCCCTCCTAAGGCGTACTACCTGTGCCATGGGCCTATAAATTAAATGCTTCTAGAAGACCAGCAGCACTGATTGTGCAGTGCACTTAAGTAGCACTTTAAACATGTCTCAGTGCTGCTGCAGCATATGTGTGTGCAGTTTTAAACTGTCATTTCAACCGGGCTAAATAAGCAATTTACCAGGCCCAAACCATGGCTTTTTAAATACATATATGCAGGGCTGTTGGAATTATGCGGCAGGAGAGGGCCAAATTATGCAGCAGGGTTTAGTAAAATATGAAGCATGAAAAGGCAAATTATGTGGTATAATGCAGCACATTTTTAAAAGTAGTACTTCATTACTTATTTTTGTTTATACTTGTTAGTCAGTTAAGCTGTATTTAATTATAAAATAATCATAAAAGCATATTTATAAAACAATAAAATCGCATGTTACAGAAAGATAGGAAACCACAAAATTATGGAATAAGTTATACAGTGAGAAATTTTAAATCAGAATAGATTTTCTACACTTAAAAACAGACTTTAAAAACAACGAAACAGATAAAATTACAAATTCTTCCCCAAGGGATTCCATGACTATGAATGCAAGATGGCATTGTCGCAGGCCTAGTGTTCTAAGCAGCAGGACAATCCACCTTTTCCTCTGGACTGTATATCATTTACAGAAGAATAAAATATGTATGGTGGATTGTGCTGACAAATCATCACATGGGCAATTAGACAGCTGCCTAGACCAACCGTTAATTGCTGGAAAACTAAGCGACCTATGGACAATGCCCATCCTGAAACGTGTTAGTAAAAATCTTTCAAAGTCAGAGGATACAAAAGTTAAAAACGACTGCATCTTAAAAGTAGTCAGGATGTTTTGGTGAGCAAGAACAGAGATTTTTAATATCTCTCCATTTCATCTAATGTTTTCTAGATACTGCAAACAGCTAAGTTAAAAAAAAGTCCTATTTACTTTAGTCACGGTATTGGGGTTATCGAAATATTCTTGAGGTCCTAATGTACAAAAGAATTCCTTGACATACCTGAGCCAACTTATATGTGATATCCCATCTAACCCACAGCAATCAATAATTATTTGTCGATTTAAAACAGTCTTCTCTGAAGTCCAAATATGATGCCAGAGGAGAATTGGTTGGATGCCAATGACATCCGCTCTATAAGACATACCTAACTCCGAGTGGCAATTGAAAGTAGAGACACCAACTGGGACGGCAAACTAGTATCTAAGAAATCTGTTTTCGGCCATCTGTAGAGATGTCACAACTACATGTCCCCAAATACCCGATCCATAGGTTGCTATTGCGACACATTTAGCCTTGTAAATTTGAAGTAGTACTGAGGGAGGGTGTCTGCCCAATTTCTTGCTAAAATTAACCAGAGCTGCCAGTGGATTCTGTAATTTACTGAATCAGCAATTTAAGGAATCGGTAAATTACCGATTCCTTAAAATACCGATTCGGTAAATTACCGTATCCTTAATAGGGAGCACTCAAGTGAGTGCATTTCTGAGTTAAGGATTCGGTATTTACCACCAACTAAAAGTTGGTGGTAAATATCGAAAACCTTTGAACAAGCAAATTTGTGCTTTTCCAAAAGTGCCATGTGGCAGACATACATGCCCTACAATCTTGTAGATTTCACTGAGTCACTTTAAAGGGGCGTTCCTGAGACGGAACACCCCCCCTGCATGGCAACGCCCACATGAAACCTGACGGAGGTTTCATGTGGCACAGGGCCTTGCACCGTGACGCATCTCCATAGATGCGTCACGATGTAAGTATGTCGCAACGTGGCGCAGGGTTTACGCCGCCGCTGCGTCACAGAAGTGACGCAACGGCGGCGCAAAAGTGCCGCAAGTCCGACATAAATCTGCCCCACTGTCTTTAGCAATTCTCTGTATATTCATCTGCTTATTCCAGAGGCAACAACGGTATCAGCTTCAGAAGGAGTTATTGGGCTATTGCCCAAGCTATGGTAGAAAGGGGCAGCTACAATTCTCCCCAATTGCTCATTCCTGTATAGTCAATCACAGTTCTCTAACCCCAAAAGAGGTGCAAACCGGTTCACCAAAGAGATTCCCTGGCTAGGTGACTGATTGTAATTGTCCAGGGTTTTACCTGGGTAAGATGGTATTTCTGAACTCAGTAATGGGAGTGGCCTAAGGGAATAAATCAGGGATAGTGCTGTGATCTGCATGCCTACAGGGGGAAATCTATATAGGTAGTCAACAATGTTTTTTTGGCAGCGTATGAATTATTATAATTGATCACAATACAATCTCCCTGTGACCCTTTCAAGGAGGCACCCACCCATCCTACCCTTCTAGACATAACAATTTGGATTGCTAAATGTGGCCCCCCCAACCAGTGCCCATTACATGTTGATTCAGCCAATGAAGTGCCTTATCCATCAGCTGGCCAGTAGTTTCCATTTGGCCCTCCCTCAAAATGGGATTTTTTTTAAAACCAATACTAACGGTATTGCTGCCAGGGGAAGATAAAGGGAGGAATGTACTTTATTTTGAAATTGACTTTGGTTAACCGTCTTGCCTTCATGCCCCCTTAAGTTGTTTAAACATTGTTAGAGGTGGAAGACCCGGAAGGAAGTTGGGCCCTACTAATTTCCTGATAATCAGCAT
The DNA here is from genome assembly GCF_964261635.1 of Lissotriton helveticus. Lineage (NCBI taxonomy): Eukaryota > Metazoa > Chordata > Amphibia > Caudata > Salamandridae > Lissotriton > Lissotriton helveticus. Next base: position 936,898,142 of record NC_136063.1, on the reverse strand, counting down.
GCTGGAAATGAATGCTATCAGTGTTAGAGGTAGGTTCCTTATGGGGACCACCCAAGGGCTGATACTGGTGCTGGTGCTGATGCATTAAAGCTCCCCCCTGTTGTTTGCAGGCAATGCTACCCCTGAGAAACCTCATGCCCATTGGGGGTCAAGTCTAGCTGTTTTGCTCTCTATTCCCGCAGGTGTCACCTGAGACTGTCTCTCTACGCAATTCAGCTGAGAATGTTTTGCACAGGAATGAGGTACTTTGCAGCCAGTCTCTAGCCGCGTTAACCTCACCTCAATTCTGGATAGTTTATAAAGGACAGGATCAAGCAAAACGGAAAACATAGTCTCTACCCTTTTTAGGAAAATCTCATCACCCAGGTAAGATGATAAAGTACTAGTCTCTGAGTCCTTACAGGTCATTGGTTCTGCATGGACCACTTCCACTTCCAGTTAGTCTGTCCTAATGTGTTTTCCCGGCTCGTACTTTTCTAGTCGCGTTGTTCTTAGCGGATCCAGCCCCCCCTTCTTTTTTTAGCTGGCAGCCCAGCTTGTCCACTAGAACTGGGAGTTAGCACGAACACAGCTTTAGCCCGCGCCACTGTATCCCTGAGCTGTGTCGCATTGGTAGGAGGGGGTAGAACAGGCATTATAACTGGATCCGGGCTTGGGTCAGGCTGTGTTCAAGACCTTGTAGTTGAAAGGACAGTCCCAATAGCCCAGAGGGAGGAACGTTTATGCATAGTACAAGAAGGGTCCAGTGAGAGACGTTTTTCTGTTATTTGAATTTCAATGCAGATTGTCTGGGATACGTTTAAATCAGGGATAAGGGGAGAGACCCTTTCATATACAATTAAAAAACAGAAAATTATGCGTGAAAAGGATGAGAAGGTGTTTCAGAAAATATTATTTTGGGAGAAAGAACTAATCACAGCAATAGTACATCAACGACCAACCGGGGATATAGAATCAAGGTTGGCAATTAGTAAATCTATCTGTTATGAATTTTTTGCAGAAAAATCAGCAAAACTGATGGCAAGCTATAGAACTCAGATATATGAGATAGGGGAAAATACAGGGAAAATCTTGGCAAATAGAATCAGACAAAAAGAAGTATATAATACCATTAATACAATTCAGGATGAAACAGGGCAAGTGTATCACAAACAAGAGGAAATTTTGGAAGTTTTTCGTAAGTTTTATTGTAAACTATATACACAAGAGGATGATAACTACTTATCTGATAGATGTCTGAATTTTGCCATGGGAAATCTTCTGCCATCCCTCTCTCATGACCAAAAATCAGTGTTAGATGCCGCGATTACATGGGAAGAAATTGAACTCGCCATAAAGTCGTTAGCAATGGGCAAAGCAACCGGTCCGGATTTTATTCCGCTTGAGTTTTATAGGTCCTTTAGCAAACATATAAAGAATGATATGCTGATTGTATTCTTGGAGGCACAGAAAGGCTTACCTCCAGACTCTTGGGCTGAATCAATAATTATGACGTTTTTAAAAAAGGACAAGGATCCACTTAACCCAGCCTCCTACAGGCCAATATCTTTGATTAATACTGACAGTAAAATTTATTCAAAAATACTTGCCACAAGACTGTCAAGAATTATACCAACAATTGTTTCTCGTTGGCAGCATGGTTTTATTCCCAGTAGAGATACGGCGGACCATGTACGCAGAATTATAGCAATGATGGACTGGTCAGAAGCCTCTAATATACCAATAGGAATCATTTTCCTAGATGCTGAAAAAGCATTCGATAGAGTAGCATGGCCCTATTTATGGGATGTGTTATCCATGAAAGGCTTCGGGCCAGGAACAATAAATGCATTTAAGACATTATATAAAAATCCAGCTTCAGTAATAAAAATAGGTCATAATAAATCTGCATCATTTCCCATCCAAAGAGGAACACGACAAGGATGCCCGTCTTCTCCTCTTCTTTTTGCTATATATATTGATATCTTTCTTAACCAGTTAAATAGGGAGGAAAGTATAGTTCCAGTACAGCTAGGAGGTACGGTATACAGAGCCCTCGCATATGCTGATGATTTAGTAGTGGTCACTAAAGATACTGAAAGAACGTTTTTGAGGATTGAAGAATTAGCGGGCACATTCGGATCTTTTTCCGGGTATAAATTAAATCTATCTAAAACACAAATTTTGTTTACAGGATCAAACCCACCTCCTATTACAAATATAGTTACAGAAGCAGTTTACTTAGGTATTAGATTAACTATACCTATCTCTAAGGTACCTAGTATCAATTATATTCCGATTCTTAAAAAGGCTAAATCAACTTTGGAGAGAATAAACCATTTACATTTATCTCTTCATGGTAGAAACAATGTTTTAAAGATGCTTATATTGCCGAAATGTATTTACTTATTTAGAACAATCCCCTTGGAATTTCCTTTAAGTTTTTTTCAAGAAATTGAAAGAACCGCAATAAGATTCTTGTGGGGCTATAAAGGCATTAGAAGAGCATATAAGAAGCTGATTATACCGAAAGATAGGGGGGGATGGGCCGCACCTCATTTTCTATTTTATTATTTAGCTGCAACACTTCAATATATGTTTCCCTTAATTGTGGGCAATAAAATACCTATCATCTGGGCACAATATCCAAATATCTATGAAATGGTAGTAGGCACTGATGCGGACTATCATCTGTTAAAATTCATTGAGCCAAGCTATTATAAAAAAACAAAATTTAAGATATTGACTGCAGCATATAAAGCTTGGCGAATCATTAAAAAAGTGGTGGGAATCAAAAAAATCATCAGATATACGCCACTAAACTCAAGTCACTGTTTTCCCGCTATATTTAGAGACCAGGTGATGAAAAAATGGAACGATAAGGGGATCACCGCTCTTTCTGATCTATATAATAATTCTGAAACTTTATTTTCTTTCAGTGAACTACAAAGTAACTTTAAAATTCCTTCTTGTGATTATTTTAAATTTTTACAGATTTATAGTTTTCTAAATTCACCTTCCAATATAGAAAGACAAGATTTAACCCCAATCTTACTTATAGATACTCTAAATAATAAAAGAAGAATTGGGTTCTATTATAATACTTTAATGACTTACCTTGTGGATGACCTTAATAAGTTGAGGGATAAATGGGAAGACAAATTAGGTACAAAGGGTGTACTCTTGGAAGAATCAATCAAAATGGCCACCTCTATTTTATTTTCTGGGCGTAATCGTACTCAACATTATATGATCTTGTGCGATTTATATTATACGCCGGCAAAAGTTTTGAAATGGGGGAGTATTACTGGAATCAAATGCAATCGCTGTAATTTAAGAGGGGCAGATACTCTACATATGTTTTTCTCGTGTGTAAAACTAAATGGATTAATTTGTGATGTTCAGAAGTTTATAGAACACATCCTTTGCAAAAATATTGTTTTGTCGCCTGACCTTATATTATTTGGTGTTTCTAAAGACTCAAAAGATATGGAACAAACGAACTTGTTATTTATTATGATGGCTGAATTCCGGGCATGCATATCTCAGGACTGGATTAGTATAGATTCACCATCTTTTTATACATGGAGGGGACGTCTCCTTGCTAGATATAAACTTGAGTCAGCAATATATGCTACCAAGGGGAAAAAAAAAAACAGCTTGGGTTAAAAATTTGGTCACCAATTCAGAAGTGGACTGATGAAGTAACGATATAATGAACTTTCTATACTGGTTAGTCATGTATTATCTGCTTTTTGATATTCTGAACTGTTTTGCTTTATCTTCTTTTGAATTAGATGTATAACATGTATCTTGGTATGATCTCATGGAGGAATTATGTTATAGTCTGTTTAAACTTGCAACTCAAATATCAATAAAAAAAAAAAAAAAAAAAAAATGAATTTCATGGGTTAAGACCGACTCTGCTCTCGTAAGGAAGGCGTCCAGCATGCCCACAACGCCACCCTTCCGTTTACTCATATTTTTGATGCGTGGAATAAGCCCAAAAACAATCCACTTATGGTAGTACAGAAAGAACAGAAGGTATCTAGGCGGAGAAGCAAGAAGCAAGAACAGACCAAAGAAAAAGCGAATACCTTCAAAATATGCGGATGATAAAGGAAGACCCCAGCACCGCCTTTAGGATCCGCGGCGCTCTTTGTGCGCTATGGCGTGACCGGTGGCAGCCCAACTGCTGCTGGGAGTCTGTGTAAGGTACGGTACCTCCCCTAGTAGAATACCTGCATTACTGAATGTGCAGTGCACTTAAGTAGCACTTTAAACATGTCTCAGTGCTGCTGCAGCATATGTGTGTGCAGCTTTAAACTGTCAGTTCAACCTGGCTAAATAAGCAATTTACCAGGCCCAAACTGTGGCTTTTTTAATACATGTAACTAGGGCCATTGGAATTATGCGGCAGGAGAGGGCCAAATTATGCAGCAGGGTTTAGTAAAATATGCAGCAAGAAAAGGCAAATTATGTGGCATAATGCAGCACATTTTTAAAAGTAGTACCTCTTTACTTATTTTTGCTTACACTTGTTAGATATTTATGCCAGTGCTAACAATATGTCAGGAATAGTAATACTTGTGCCAGACATTCACCATTTACATGAGAGGCACCAGATATATTTGGTGTTCCCAGACACCAGGAATGATGTCTTTCAAAGAAGGGAATGATGCAAGCCACATACACATCTCTATAAAAGCACACAAATGCATACATATACAAATAGAAACATTTAAACAAATAAACATAAACAGAGAAATATGAAAGTTTAAATATATCAGTGAAAATAGGGCCAAAAAGCACGAAGCGCCAATTGTTGCTCTCTGGTTGTGCCAGATCAATGTTCAGACTGACTGCGATGGAGTTTGGGTTGATTCAGGGACCCAGTAAGGCCAGCTGAACAAGAGTAAGTTAAATCCTGGGTGCAGAGAATTCCAAGGTCCTGTGTCGAGTATGCGTCTGAGATACGTTGTACAGCGTCCATTCTGAGGAAAGGCTGCGATGAGAGGTCCTGTGTAGATTGCGATGTGAGGCCCTGCATCAAAGATACATTACGCAGTGGCTTGTTCAGATGAAAGTGCAGAGCTTGCATTGCAAAGTTCTGCATCGTTGAGGCTGTCATTGTCAAGGGGGTTGTGATGCAAGGGCCTTCATCAGGCAATTGCTTAGCAAAGCAGCGGTTCGGATGAGTCTATGGAGGCGAGTTAGATGCAAAGTCTTTGTGCTGGAGAATCCTCGCACCAGATGTGATACGTTGGTTCTGCTCGGGGTTGCACCAGAGAGCAGATGAAATGCATCAGTTCTGCTGGCTCCACAAATGGGCAGGAAGGGCACCTTTAGGCTCACTTTCAAGGGTTCAGGACTGGGGTAGCACCACTTGGAATGGCATAACTCACAGTTGCAGAGTCCAGGTGTTGGTTACAAGAGACGAGGCCTTGGAATCACTCTGATGGTCCGGGGTACAAGTTGCAGGCCTAGTCTTTATCACCTAGGCAAGAGGGCAGGAGGTCAGCACAGCAGGCAGCAGTCCTTCAGAGCAGCAGCAGTCCTGCAGAGTGACAGTCCTTTCAGCAGCACAGCAGTCCAGAAGGGTACTGAAGATTTGAGGTCTGATGTCCAATATTTATATCTGGTGCCCACTTTGAAGTAAAATAAACTTTCAGAGATTTCCACCCCTCAGAGGTGCTTGAGATTTCCTGCCTCCCTGCCCTGGTCCCAGATTGTCTATTGTCACAACAAGTTTGTGTCATACCCCTTTATGAGTGCACTCAGACAGGGCCTTTGTGATGTGCAAGTGCGGTAGGTGACAACTATATCCCCTCATTACCTTAGAGTGACCCATTCTCCCAGCACCTAGCTTACCTTTGTTTCACTGTCTGGGAACAATGCACAAAGACCAACTGCCAGCTACACCTAGTCACGTGACTCAGGAACAAGATGCAGGCACAAAATGGATGGGACAAGAAAATGCCAACTGGCAATGAACACAAAGGCATTTCAAAGAATGGCATGAACAACCTAAGGATTCCTACAGCATTGAAGTTCAGCAAGTATTAAGTAAGCTGCAACAACAATTTTCTTTGCTTAAAAGAGTAACAATAAAAAAACTATGTGGTTAAACAGTAGAATACATATGACAGTGGCCCAGCCATGTTTCAGTATTTATTCTTCTTGTCAGCACACTAGACTTTATGTTACTCTGTGGCAATTGAATTGTGTTAGGCATACTTGGCATTAACATCATTAACTTCTTAACATCATTAACTTCTACAGACACAATGTAACAATCACCTTGCTTCCGCACTGGTTTGGACATGCAGTTACTCACTTATTTTCCAGAAACAAGACAGAAGCCATTGACTGCCGGTGTAAAGAAGACGTTCTAGCTCTACAATTCCAAATGCCATTCAAGTGAGTGGATTTCATTCACAGCCTCCTCACATCACACAGTGTTGTTTTAGGGCTGCACCATAATTTTGAGATTAAATGCCTGTCTTTTTTTACACTCAATAATAACGGAAAGCATTCCTCCCCGGTCTTTTTGAAAAACCTGTGCAATTACTTTGTTACAGAAGTGAAGAAGAGGAAAGAATGGCCCTTAGCCCATTGGCATATAGTGAAACCCCAAAGTTCTGTGCCTCATTTAGAAACAATACGAGTCAGTGCAAATCGTTCGCTCACTATGATTTTTCTTCACAAAGGCTTTGTCTGAGATGAGTTATCCTCACTTTGCTTCATCTAGCTCTTAAAAGAAAAGGAAAAAATGGGAAAGAAGAATCCTGATAGAGGATGCCATTTTTGCAACTAAAACTTCCGTAAGCCAGTAAGTGAAGAGCGTTGCTGTTGGTATACAACCTTTACCACGCAACTTTTACCACGACCTTCCATTACCACGCAACTTTTACAACGCAGGATCCTTTACCACGCATACCATTACAACGCTGGTATTTACAACGCAGGTACTTTTACAACGCATACCATTACAACGTAAGTATTGGTAAGTATATAATTTTATTTAAAATATTTTAGGTTTGGGTTTTGGGTAAATGGGTATTTTTAGGGTTCAGGGTCAGTTTTCAGTTTTTGGGTAAAGGGGTATTTTTAGGGTTCAGGGTCAGTTTTCAGTTTTTGGGTAAAGGGGTATTTTTAGGGTTCAGGGTCAGTTTTCAGTTTTTGGGTACAGGGGTATTTTTAGGGTTCAGGGTCAGTTTTCAGTTTTTGGGGTATAGGGGTATTTTTAGGGTTCAGGGTCAGTTTTCAGTTTTTGGGGTACAGGGGTATTTTTAGGGTTCAGGGTCAGTTTTCAGTTTTTGGGGTACAGGGGTATTTTTAGGGTTCAGGGTCAGTTTTCAGTTTTTGGGGTACAGGGGTATTTTTAGGGTTCAGGGTCAGTTTTCAGTTTTTGGGGTGCAGGGGTATTTTTAGGGTTCAGGGTCAGTTTTCAGTTTTTGGGGTACAGGGGTATTTTTAGGGTTCAGGGCTGGGTTTGGGTTTTGGGGTTCAGGGGTATTTTTAGGTTTTAGGGCTGGGTTTGGGTTTTGGGGTACAGGGGTATTTTTAACATATATATTTAAAAATTAATAATTAAATATTAATATAAATAATTAAAATATTAAATATTAAAATAATAATTTATTAATTAAAAAAAATATTATTAATAATTATTTTACCATATTATTTACTTACCTATACTTACGTTGTAATGGTATGCGTTGTAATAGTACCTGCGTTGTAAATACCAGCGTTGTAATGATATGCGTGGTAAAGGGTCCTGCGTTGTAAAAAATGCGTGGTAATGGTCTGCGTGGTAAAAGTCCGCGTTGTAACGTCATATATCCGTTGCTGTTGCAATGTATAGGCCCACACTTAGACCATACATTAATTATCTTTTTCACTGGTGTGTTTCTGTTTTTAAACATTTCAGTGTTCTACATTTCTGGGTCCTGAATAGAACCCCAAAATGACGCTGGGTTTGAAACACGTTGGCAGCTTAAAAGAACCAGGGAGTGTGTCTGCGAAAAAGAAAATACAGGCATACAGGGAATTGTTGGTGGAAATAATTCAATGGCTAGATCCGTTTATTAGGCCTTTAAATAATTGAAAGGTTCAGCTGACGCCTCTAGATTGTAAGCCATAAAAAACAGGGGCTTGGTAAGGCTATTCTAATGAGTACCCCTTGGTTGCTGTAAAATTCAGAACTGGGACATGCACTGTGACATGTTTTGATTTTGTGTTTTGATATTGTGCATACCAATTCACTGTTGTGATAATGTATTGATGTTTATTTTATGTGGGACACACAATGAATGGTAATTGATTAATTTTGATAATTATGTTGTTCCTCTGTCAATGACAGTTGTATGCAAATTGGAAATTTCATGAATAACATTGCAAATCAAATAGTTGCGGTGAAGGTGGACAATGGCAGTGTCCCCCTACCCGTTTGCGGTATGGCCTGATAAGGCATCTTTTTAACTCTTCCTGCCCTGATTACTTTTAAAATATATTGTTTTTTACTTGATCTTATTTTTCTGGAGCGCAGGAGGGGTATTTTGGATCCTACCTGCTAGGGGAGGACTGGGCTCACATGCTGGTCCTTCCCGCCTCGGTCCGATGCGGTAGCTAGTACCGTTGCGCGGAGGCCATGGATTAGGTAATTGAATTGAGACTGTGCGTGCGGTGACTCGTACTTGTTGCTCTGTTACCTTGAAATTTTAATTCTTATAACTTTTATAAATTTACTTTGCGCCCCATCTTTACAAAAATATTTTCATTTCTTGGGCTACACTTTGTGACTGTGCTTTCTTATATATGCTTACAGAACTTGCTATTACCTTGCCGCTTGCCTCCCAGGTCCACCGCAGCTAGTGCTGTTTGTGTGGAGGGAGTGGAGCTGCGGTAGAACCCTCGCTACCCTCACTTCCGGTGGCACAACTGGGGCAGCCATTTTCTGTCAGTCACACTCTAGTCTTTGACTGACAGAAGCACATAAATATGTTTAAGGCACTGACGCGCAGCGATTAGGTAATTGAATTGAGACTGTGCGTGGGGTGACTCGTACGTGTTGCTCTGTTATCTTGAAATTTTAATTCTTTTAACTTTTATAAATGTACTTTGCGCCGCATCTTAACAAAAAAACATTTTTTCTTGGGCTACACTTTGTGACTGTGCTTTCTTATGTATGCTTACAGAACTTGCTCTTACCTTGCCGCTTGCCTCCTCGGTCCACCGTAGCTAGTGCTGTTTGTGTGGAAGGAGTGGAGCTGCGGTAGAACCCTCGCTTCCCTCACTTCCGGTGGCACAATTGGGGCAGCCATTTTCTGTCAGTCACGCTCTAGTCTTTGACTGACATAAGCACATAAATATGTTTAAGGCACCGACGCGCAGCGGACGCGCGCTGTGGGTGCGCGCTGTGGGCGCACCGAAGGCGCACCAAAGGCCAGCCCGTCTGCGCCTGGACATCACAAAGAGCAGGAACCTCTGCCTGTCTTCCTCCATCCCAGGTTAGCAACTCGATCTCCACCATTACGTACTCTATAGGGTTCTAGTGGGGTTATAGAACGCTAATACAACTTTGGCTATTTCTACACAGGTTGTTTGCCCTACCCCTACTATAGTTGAAGGACCTTTTTCCTGGAGTGTATGCAAATTTCAAAGCGCGTCTATGCATACTCATGCTGAAGGACATTTACCTATCTTAACACAGAACTTCCATCTGAAAGAATCTAAAGAACATACCAGAGCGAATGTTGATACCAAACGGACTTGTTTCCTGGCCAATGTAAGGTCACTGCATAAACATGCTGCAAATATATGGGACCTTTTAACCTCTAATAATCCCCTTTTAGGATTTCTCACAGAAACATGGATTAATCCCCATTCTAACCCGGATATTGCAGTTGCGCTTCCTGATAATTATCATATCTTAAAACTCGATAGACAAAATAGGAATGGGGGAAGGATAGCCATAGTCTATGAAAACTCAGTGAATATCTCCATCTTAGACCAAATGAGTAATGAGCAATTGGAAATAATGGTTTTTAGTTTTAATTCACAGCAAAATATGAACTGGAAAGGGGCGTTAGTATACCGCCCACCTGGACCCCTTACCAACATTTCCTCGCAGCTTATTGAATTCATTGCCCCCTATGTCATAGCATCTAAGAATTTTTTGCTTCTTGGTGACATCAATATACATAGTGAGACCTTAGACAACCAAGAAACCTCATCTTTTCTTATGGAGCAGGCAGCACTTAACCTTATTGCCATCAATAAAGATCCTACACACCAGGCAGGGCATAGTCTAGACATTATCCTAACAAATTCCCCTGATATATCATATATGGCCACGACCCCTTTGATTTGGTCTGATCATTCGATGGTGGAATTTCAAATTAACATCCAAGAGGCTCCCCCCGCCCTAAATACTTACCAATTAAAAAGTATAGGAAATGGAATCTGGTCTCCCCCGAGCATTTTTCAGATATCTTCTGTCCTCCTGATTACAAGGATTCAGATAACGTAAAGGACCGCCTGGCCTCCTTTAATACTAACTTATTGGCTACTCTGAAAAAATGCCCTTCTATCACAAAACGTTATCAGGCACCGTGGTATTCTGCCTCCCTGCGACTGGAAAAAGGCGTATGCAAAAGATTAGAGCGCCACTGGCGTCAATCTCAACACTCGGCTGACAAGGAAAAATACAGAGAGGCTCTTAAGCAGTATCACCGTAATTTAAAAAATGCCAGGGAAACCCATATAGCAGTCGCTCTCCTACAGGCTGGTAACTCTCAGAAATGTCTTTACCAAATCTTAAAATCCTTCACTAGTCCTGCAGCCTGTGCTACGTCCTCTTTACCTTCTCAAACACAGTGTGACAGTATCGCTAGTCATTTCATTGAGAAAATTGACGTGATTTATAATAATATCATCCTGACTGGCAATCTCCACACTACAGTAGTTAGGGAGCTTGAACCTACCCCTTTAGTGAATTACTCTCTTGATAATTTTCCTGTGCTTACGATTGAAGAGACAGAAATGCACCTTAAAAACGCCAAATACGGGTCCCCGCTTGACTTGATTCCGGCAAAAATAATATCTACTTTGGCTAAACAGCTGGCTAACCCCATCTGTAATATTCTTAATTGCTCCCTGACTGAAGGAGTTCTTCCTCCAGCCTGGAAAGACGCACATATTCTGCCAATTAAAAAGAACTTAAAATCTCCCTCAGAAGACATAACAAATTATCGTCCTATCTCTCTGCTTCCTCTTCACACCAAAATTCTTGAAAAACATATTAGGACACATCTCTCTAATTACATTGAAACCACTAATAGTTTTGATCCCTCTCAATCTGGCTTTCGTACATGCTATAGTACGGAGTCATCTCTAGTGGCAGTTACAGACACTATCAGAATGCTGGTGGATAAGGGACAGGCGGTACTGTTGGTGCTGCTTGACCTTTCAGCAGCATTCAACACCATATCGCATCAAATCTTGCTCAGGAGACTGAGTGATATTGGTGTTACTGGGCTTGCTTTGGAATGGCTTACCAACTTTCTCTCGGACAGAACACAGACAGTCAACTTAGGTCCTTACCATTCCAAAACTTAAATGGTCACCAAGGGAGTACCACAGGGCTCATGTCTGAGCCCTACTTTGTTCAACATTTATGTGGCGCTCCTGGCGAGACTATTGAAAACACTGGGATTCATCCCCATATCTTATGCGGATGATACCCAGTTACTTCTGCCACTAGACAAATCTGACCCTAATTGCCAAACCATCTTTCGCAATGGTATGAAATCTTTAGCACAGTAGATGAAAGATAATTATCTCCAGTTGAATGCCTCCAAATCGGAGATAATGTTTTTTGGAGAGGCTGCTTTGATTTGGTCACCCACTTGGTGGCCAGAGGAACTGGGCCCTACCCCTTCCCCTAAATCTTGGAGTTCACCTTGACCATAAACTTACTTTGAGAGATCATGTCTCCACGACTGTCGGAGCCTGCTTTCATGTTCTCTGAATGTTCAGAAGAGTATTTCCTTTTTTGCCCATGTCTGCTAGGAAAACCTTAATTCAGGCACTAGTTCTTAGTCGCCTGGACTATTGCAACGCGCTCCTTATATCAGCATCTGAAAAAGACATCAATAGACGGCAGGTAGTCCAAAATACTGCTGCTCGTCTCGTGGCTGATGTCCCACGCAGAACTGCTTCTCTCCCTCTGCTTAAGAAACTACACTGGTTGCCTATACGTAAAAGGATTCATTTTAAAATCTGTTGCATGGCTTTTAAAGCTGTTCACAAATTAGGTCCTAGCTACTTGAATGAGAAATTTGTAAACTATGTTCCTACTAGATCGCTCTGTTCTGGAGATAAGGCTCTGATTAAGGTTCCACGTATTAGCAAGTCACGACAAGGTGGCAAAGCCTTTTTCCATCTTGAACCCTGGCTTTGGAACAGTCTAACTATCTGCCTGCGACAGTGTCCTGACCTCCTGTTATTCAGAAGACAACTGAAAACTTATCTCTTCTGATCTGTCTGATAGAGTGTCATGAATTTCTAGCGCGGAGATACCCTTATGGGGTGAGTCATGCGCTGTATACATTTTTTAAATAAATAAATAAAAATAAATGGAAGGGAGAGCCAGGCACTTCGGCCCTGAAGGGTTAGTGCTCTAGTTGGCGGGCGAGAACTGCTTCAAAGTTCACGAGGTTTAGCGGCCGCTCTGCGGTGAAGGCGGACAGTGGCAGTGTCCCCCGACCCGTTTGTGGTATGGCCTGATAAGGCGTCTTTTTAAATCTTTCTGCCCTGATTACTTTAAAAAATATATTGCTTTTTACTTGATTTTATTGTGGGGAGCGTAAGGGGGGCATTTTGAATCCTACCTGCTAGCGGAGGCCTGGGCTCAATTGCTGGTCCTTCCGGCCTCTGTCCGAAGTGGTAGCTAGTACCGTTGCTCGGAGGGCGTGAAAGGGAGAGCCAGGCACTTCTGCTCTGCAGGGTTAGCGCTCTAGTTGCCGGGCAAGACCTGCTACAAAGGTCACATGCCTCTGCGGCCGCGCCGCCAGCACACTACCGGCACGCCACAGGCATGCCCATCTGCGCCCGTCCTGGGCCCAGGGCCAGAACCCCTGCTGGTTTTGGATAAGGTTTGCATTTTAGCTCCCAACAGGTACATGCGCATTGCCCTATTCTTGGTGAGCCATGTAGGCACAGAATAATGGCCGGGAGCAGAAGCTGGAAGTGCAGCCACTGCCCTTATATGGCGAACTCTCAGGGGAAGGACAAGGAGACAGACCAGCTACTTAGCCTTGCCTTAATAAATTGTAGGTCCCTGAGGAAACACAGAGTGAATATCTGCGACTACCTGTTAGATGGTCAGGCAGATGTTCTATTCCTCACAGAGACATGGTTAGATGAGGATTCAGCACCTGTAATTCTCAAGGCCCTCCCAAGTGGCTATGGGATTACTAGAGTGGATAGACCCTCTGGTAGGGGAGGGGGCATTGTGATTAATTATAAGCACACTATCCAGTGCTCCTTTGAGCCGGCAGACATCGTAGATAGTGAGGCAGGTCTTTTCTATATTACAACAGCTACCAACTACACCATTAAAGGTAAATGCTTTTGGGTGTATAGGATGTGTTGACGCTCATATAGTTATTTACACTAAATTTGTCCCAATGAATAATAAGTTTGGTGTATCCAAAAAACGAGGAGGAGAACACCCTACTTCCCTAAACTCAATCAAAGATTGAACAATGCTTAAACAATGTTTCAGAGCACACATGCACTTCTATAATTCAATTATGAATATATGAAAAAATCAGCAATAATCGGTTGGGCTCTTGTTGTTTTCGTCTTTAATGTCATCAAATTCCAATCCCTTGTGCCAACGTGTTTTACCGTTGTAGGGATAGACTACGGCTTCATCAGGGCTGGAAATAACACAAATTGTGCATTTGTAATTACAAGCTACAGCACTTACATTAGAGCCAAAGAGCCCACATTATTTCAACCTTGTGCAAAATGACTATTCAAACCTACAGTGAGCGTGCTTATTAGAACAACACTCGACTTTGTTCTATCACATATTTAAAGTACATTTTGATACATAATTCAAGAATCATCATTGCACTTCTTCCTTACATCTAGTTCAGTGTGACATTGTAACCATTCTATTGAGATCCCTGGATCAACCATAGTGTTGTTATATCTATATAGCCCATGTGAGAATATGCAACATTGCGTCAATTGACGTTGGTACCTTAAATTTTCTCAAATGCGATCCTGTTAAACCAAAGTAAAATAAGGTCTCCTGTTATTTCAGAACATGCGAGGCAAAGGTTTATCAATATAGAGCTCAGTCAACAGCCATCATGCTTATTACAATAAGTCCTACCTCACTGAAGAAATAAATGCATCTATTTTCCTTTTTCTTTTTTCCTCAACTTCGTTATAATATCCGTGATGTGGGTAGTCTCTAGATCTAGATAAACATATGATATACTTTTAATTTCTCCTCCTGTCCAGCCTCTGTAAGTATCTCTACGAAAATCAAGTTACCACGTATTATCTATCTTATCTCACAATATTACTGGATCTGATTCAGCTTGATCCCAAGTTCACTTTCTTTGATATTTCACGAACCACAAATAATAATATGATCCAATCAATTCATGTGGCCAGTTGAGTCTGAAACAATATTTCAAACAGTAGATTCTATAGACTGAACTTACTCACACTCTAAACGGCCTAAAATCGAAAAAGATCATTTATCCAAACAGTACCAAAAGAAAGGAGTTCTCCAAATTTGTTCTCCCCTTACTTTTCAATAATATTCACTATGGCTTCACTTGATCCCAAGGTCGCCTATTTACATAATCCTCAGTAGTGCCCAATTCATATTTGAAATACAAATCCAGGAACACCGGGTCCTTAGAAATGGCCTTATATACTTAGGGAGCACAAGTCTAAAGATCTAATTAGAAATCTCCCTACCGTGTATAGTCCATACTCAATGCAGCCTCGATAAAGTACACGCCACCGTTGATATCACAACCACGATTCGGAATTGCTATCCGTTTCCTATTGTAAAGACAACATTTAAAAAAACTAATTACCCTTTTCCAGTCACCATTAGGGACTAACAAATCCAAGGATTGTTTCCGCTCAACCCCTCTTACCTTCAGTCTCTGTCTCTCGGTCTCCCGAAAATGTCTCTCTTACTGCACCCGAGTACAGGTGACCAGCCACTGCCTTCCGGGGTCATGGTAGTTGTAATCTGTCCAACACACTAAAGACGGACTTACTCAAAGAACCCCATATTCGGGCGCCATCTTAACATGGTGTTTGCATACTCATGAAGTTAAATCCGGCATGTCTATCGACCCAAAATTTATATGCATGGTGTTATCAAGCTTTTAAGCAATTGAATACTCTTAACATGAATCAGGTATGTCTATCGACCCGGTTCTAAATTCAAAGGACTCTATTAGTCCCTCTATAGAACAAGATAACAACGATTCCAGTACCTGGTTCAGGTGGGTGGAAACTATCTTCCGACAATCTCGCTATTTCTAATACATCACACATTAGGGATAGACCCATTTACATCATCCCCAGCTGTTGGATGTACGTTGTTACAACGCAGGTTGTAACAACGCATACCTTTACCACGCGGCCGCTACAACGCAAGTCGTTACCACGACTTGCGTTGGAGGGCGCGGATTTAGGATTTTTATAATTTTATATTCCAACACCAGTCCCCGTGTATACTAGGGAAGGTGTTGGAATATAAATTTATAAAATTCCTTATCCCAGAGCGCCCTCCAGCGCAAGTCGTGGTAACGACTTGGGTTGTAACGGCCGCGTGGTAAAGGTACCGCGTAGTAAATAATTTGTGGTAAACGTTGTTTACCCCAGCTGTTATACAGTGCCAAATAGTATAGTGCCCCTTTCTACATGTCAAATCCCAATCTCACCTAAATATTGGCTATCTTCAAACACAATTAATACCTTGATAGGTATTTTATTGTTTTGGTGCTGGCGTCCCCAATTCTGTGAATTAGACACCACTCTTTCCTACAAATAAAGAATCCTCCTCCTTATAGCGGGATGGTACTGAAGTGCTCACATTCCAACCTTTAGTTCATAGTGCCATCACTTGACCCCACATCCCGCCTAAATTATTATTTTTTTTCAAATCCATTGAATTATAATAATGCTTGCAGCTGTGAGCAAACACGCTCAGCCTCTTCCATTACAATAAGACTCAAATGTGCTTAATCCAATGTCCGAAATTCTTCATACTGTGTATCCAATAAAATTATTTAGCAATTCTTGATAATTATACCATTGTGGAATGTCCAAAAGTTAAGACAAGGCAATTTCAGATCAACAATGGGAAGATGTATGATATACTAACAAATATACCTTGCAGTACCAAATATGTTGTTTATGTAATTGAATGTAAATGTACCAAAATATATGTAGGAAGCACTATATGGATGTTGAAAGAAGGTATTGGTGAACATTTAAGAGCAATCAAGCAGAATGATATCAGGTATCCTATAGCTGAACATGTACACTATTGCACAGCCCAAGATGTCAGCAGAAGTTTCAGATTTTTGGGCCCAAGATGTAAGTAGAAGTTTCAGATTTTTTGAGATAGAACATATTAAAATTGATCCACGAGGTGGAAACAGGGAACTTGTGTTGCGGAGGTGTGAGGCAAGGTGGATCATGCGTCTGAGGGCGATAGAGGACGAATTGAGTTTTGATCAGGAGCTACAGTATTTTTTCGGTGACTAAACATGAAAGGTATGACTGGTCATAAGGAACATTACTTGATGGATCTAAGTTGTTCAAGTTGAGGCTGTTATTTCCCTCTGATTGGTGTAATTATCAAGAATTTCTAAATAATGTTATTGATTACACAGTATAAAGAATACTGGACATTGGATTAAGCACATTTGAGTCGTATTGTGATGGAAGCAGCTGAGCGTGTTTGCTCACAGCTGCGAGCATTATTATAATTCAAGTGATTTTGTTTTAGATTTTCTCTTTTTAGGCATGATGTGGGGTCAAGTGATAGCACTATGAACTAAAGATTGGAATGTGAGCACTGCAGTACCATCCCACTATAATGAGGAGGATTCTGTATTTGTAGGAAAGAGTGGTGTCTAATTCAAAGAATTGGGGATGCCAGCACCGAAACGATAAAATACCTACCAAGGTATACATTGTGTTGAAGATAGCCAATATTTAGGTGAGATTGGGATTTGACATGTAGAAAGGGGCACTACACTATTTGGCACTGTATAACAGCTGGGGATGATGTAAATGGGTCTATCCCTAATGTGTGACGTATTAGAAATAGCGAGATTGTCGGAAGATAGTTGCCGCCCACCTGAACCAGGTACTGGAATCGTTGTTATCCTGTTCTATAGAGGGACTAATAGAGTCCGTATGAATTTAGAACCGGGTCGATAGACATACCGGATTTATGTTCAGAGTATTCAATTGCTTAAAAGCTTCATAACACCATGCATATACATTTTGTGTTTATAGACATGCTGGATTTACATTCATGAGTATTCAAACACCATGTTAAGATGGCGCCCGAATACGGGGTTCTTTGAGTAAGTCCGTCTTTAGTGTTTGGAACAGATTACAACTACCGCGAACCCGGAAGGCAGTGGCTGCTCGCCTGTACTCGGTTGCAGTGAGGAAGACATTATCCAGGGAACCGAGAGACAGAGACTGAAGGTAAGAGGGGTTGAGAGGAAGCAATCCTTGGATTTGTTAGACCATAATTGTGACTGGAAAAGGGTAACTCGTTTTTTAACATTTTGTCTTTACAATAGGAGACAGATAGCAATTCAGAATTGTGGATGTGATAACAATGGCGGCGTGTATTTTTTCAGGCTGCATTGAGTTTGGACTATACACGGTAGGGAGATTTCTGCTTAGATCTTTAGACTTTTGTTCCTTAAGTATATAAGGCCATTTCTAAGGACCCGGTGTTCCTGGATTTGTATTTCAGATTTGCATACAGCACGGCTGAGGATTATGTAAATAGGCGACCTTGGGATCAAGAGAAGCCAAAGTAATTATTATTGAAAGGTAAGGGGAGAACAAATTTGGAGAACTCCTTTCTTTTGGTTCTGTTTGAATAAATGATCTTTGGCGATTTTAGGCCTTTTAGAGCGTGAGTAAGGTCAGTTTTATAGAATCTACTGTTTGAAATCTTGTTTCAGACACAACTGGCCACATGAATTGATTGGATCATATATTATTTGTGGTTCGTGAAATATCAAAGAAAGTGAACTTGGGATCAAGGCGCCCCAGATCCAGTAATATTGTGAGGTAAGATGGATAATAAGCGGTAATTTGATTTTCGTAGAGAGACTTACAGAGGCTGGACAAGAGGAGAAATTAAAAGTATATTATATGTTTATCTATATCTAGAGACTACCCACATCAGGGATATTATAACGAAGTTGAGGACAAAATTACAAGGAAAAAAGACGCATTTATTTCTTCATTAAGGTAGGACTTATTGTAATAAGCTTGATGGCTTTTGACTGAGCTCTATACTGACAAACCTTTGCTTTGCATGTTTTGAAATAACAGGAGACCTTATTTTACTTTGGATTAACAGGATCGCATTTGAGAAACTTTAAGGTACGGACATCAATTGACGCAATTTTGCATATTCTCACATGGGCTATATAGATATAATAACACTATGGTTGATCCAGGGAACTCAATAGAATGGTCACAATGTCACACTGAACTAGATGTAAGGAAGAAGTGGAATAATGATTCGTGAATTATATAACAAAATGTACTTTAAAAATGTGGTAGAACAAAGTAGAGCGTTGTTCCATAAGCAAGCTCACTGTAGGTTTGAATAGTCTTTTTGCACAAGGTTGAAATAATGTGGGGTCTTGGGCACTAATGTAAGTGCTGTAGCTTGTAATTACAAATGCGCAATTTGTATTATTTCCTGCCCTGATGAAGCCGTAGTCTGACCCTACCACGGCGAAACGCGTTGGCACAAGGGATTGGAATTTGATGACATTAAAGAAGAAAACAACAAGAGTCCAACCGATTATTGCTGATTTTTTCATATATTCATAATTGAACTATAAAAGTGCATATGTGCTAAGAAACATTGTTTATACATCGTTAAAGGGTTTCTGGTTTATAGACCTCCTGGACCCTCTACAAGGTTTGCACCTAGTTTGATTGAGCACCTAATACAACATTACTAGTGTTGGGTGACATGAACATTCATTTTGATGATGCACTCAACTCCGGGGCTCAAGAGATTCACCAGGAATTGGCAGCCTTACAGCTGACATTAAAATGAGAATTTCCCACTCATCAGTTGGTTCACCTACTTGGCCCTATTTTTGTTTATTTTGGAGCTTTAGAAATGGAGCCCCTGCTCCCGGTTTTATGGTCGGATCATTTTCTGATCTCTTTTAAGGCAAGGATGCCCTCACTGAATGTTCTGGAGAAACTCGAGATTAAAATAAAACACAGGAAGTGGGCTGGTTTCTCACAAGGAAACTTTAACAGGGCCCTTTTACAGGGAGGGCTACCAGGTGGCTCAGATGTTGATTCTGCCTGCGAAGCCTTGGATAGGCACATCATGGAGGCATTAGATAGGAATGCACCCTGGTCTTTGAAAGCGTCAGGGAGAAGACAAAAATCGGCTCCCTAGTTTAGGGACGGACCGAGAACGGCTAAATCAGCATGCAAACGCCTGGAAAGGCGGTGGAGAAGAGACTTTTCAGCCCAGGTGAAGAGCTAATATAAAGCCAATCTTAAGAGCTATCATGCCCTTATTAGAAAGGCTCGGGCTACCCCCTACAAGGAAAGGATTGAGTCAGCGGAGAACTTGGCTAAAGAGCTGTTCAAGGTTTATAAAGAGATATCCTCCCTGGAAAAACTTGCAGCACCCAATTTAGGCTCAGTGGAGTCATGCAATCGGGTGGCGGATTTTTTTGCGGAGAAGGTGGAGAAGATTTACTCCACCTTTCCGGTCTCTGCACGAGGTGGGTGCAGGGTTGTCGATGAGCCTGTCAACATTATAGAGACAGAACGCCTTGCTAAATTTAACGTTCCCCTACCTGAAACCCTTAATAAGATAGCCATCAGCATTATGTCAGGCTCACCTATAGTTCCTGCTTCCCCATAGGTGCAAGGAGGGAGTATTGAGACTCCCGAGCCCTGCTTAAGACACCTTTTGGAGCTCTCTTTCATCTCAGGTATAGTTCCAAAAAAAATAGAATGAGGCGGTTGTTCTCCCATTAAAAAAGAAGCCCAATGTTAGTATGGACCAACTAGGTAATCTGCGCCCTATATCTCTGCTACCATACTTTGCAAAAGTTGCTGAGAAGGTTGTAAATATCCAACTGACGGCCCTCATCAGCAAACAAAACTTACTTCATCCCACCCAGTCTGGGTTTTGGGCCCTCTACTCTACCGAATCGGCTCTGCTTCTTTCTATGGAGACCCTTCGGAAATATGTAGATGAGGGACAGACAGCGGCCTTGATCTTATTAGACTTACGTGGCGCTTTCGACACTGCTGCTCATCATACTCTGCTTCAGTGTCTTAGAAAGGGAGGTATGGCAGGTAGCGCCTTGAAATGGATGGAATCCTTTTTGTCTGCGTGTAGATTCCAGGTGGCACAGGGATCCCACTATTCTGAAGACATCAAGCTGAAACAGGGGGTGCCTCAGGGGTACACCCTTAGTCCGACCCTGCTTAATTTCTATGTCACTCCTTTGGCCGAGATAACTGAAAAAATTAGGGGTCAATGTTGTGTCTTATGCTGACGATACTCAACTGGTGGTGCCCCTTACACAGGCACAGGAGAAGGCAGCTTTTCATTTTGTAACCTGCCTTCAAGAACTGGCGTCTTGGATGACGAATAACTGCCTTAAATTGAATGGCAACAAGACCGAGGTGCTTGGGATAGGTAAAGCACCATCAGTATGGTCGTCGGCATGATGGCCTCTGACACTGGGACCCACCCCTATGCCTTGTAAACAGGATAAGAACTTAGGGGTATGGCTGGATAACAAGCTCTATTTTGAGCATCATACCAGGCGATTGGCAGGCACACGTCTGGATTATGGGAACGTACTGTACCTGGTAGCGAATGTTAAATGCATACAGAGACTCCAACGTATCCAGAACGCAGCAGCACGCCTAGTCTTGATGCTACCAAAGACAGCCTCTTCTAAGAGGGCATTAGCCTCCCTTCACTGGCTTCCGATCACGGAGAGAGTTCTGTTCAAGGCTCTATGTGCTAACCATCGGATCATACAAAGGAAGGGCCCCACTTACCTGCATGACTTATTAACTCCCTATTCCCCGTCAATTAAGATCTAGTGGGACGGGGCTGGTAAGTATCCCTACCATCAGAAGAGCAAGGATGGGGGACACTCCTTTCACTATCTGGCAGCTCAGCAGTGGAGTAAACTCCCTCAGGACCTCCGGCTGGAGGTCTCGGAGACTATTTTCCGTTAAGAGCTGAAAACTCACCTTTTTCCCTCTGATTAGATTTCCCTCACTTCCTTTCAGCTTAAGGTCCCTTTTGAGAGGTGTGTTTCAGTAGGTACCGCAGCCCGAGGACACACTATCCTAGTGTAACCATGGGCTTTATAAATGTGACTATTATTATTATTATTATTATTATTATAGTGATTACAGTATTTAAGTTGTGTGACCACAAATTTAAATTATTGTGTTGGTTAAATAGAATTAACGCATATACTTTTGGGGTTGATTTATTGATGACACTCTAATGGTGTGGACAGGATCTGTGGCTGAGTTACTTGGCTTCAAAGTGTATCTTGATTCTAACATATACAACATGTTATTCACTGTGCGTTATGATTGTTATAAGATACAGTTTCTTTTATATGGAATTACAAACTTGTGGCTCTCAGTTAATGAGCTGGATGTATAGAAAAGAGACTGGGTGTGATGCTATCCTTCATGGAGCTAGTGCCCATCCCAGATATCAAATAGCTGCCATACCTTTTGGAGAAAAGGTACAAGCCAGGTGGAGTTGTAGTCAAGATAGAGAATATATAGAGAATCTTGATGATATTAAGTGCAGATTTCTTAATAAGAATTTGTGATATGGACACCAACAAAACTGCTTTTACCGGTGTTACTAAGCTGGACAGACAAGACAAATGACACTCAGTGAGAACACAGCCAGAGGCCAAGTGTATACAGATATTGTAAGACCAATTCTAACGTATGGTAAAAACATTTGTGATGTCAGTAAGGTGTTAAATAAATGCTGGCACCTTCTTAAGGAAGATGCAAAAATTGAGCCACACATCACCAAACATCCAAACATTATGTTTAAGAAAGGAAAAAAAGCTCAGAGGTCTGATTAGCCCCTACTATGCTGGACGCAAAACACATGAGAACTGGCTAACACCACATACAATAGGTTTCCACAAATGTGAACATTGTACTATGTGTAGGATAGCTAGAGAGACCAATACTTTCCAATTTAACAATAGCCCTATATTCCACTTCAGGAGCAATATAAACTGCACTGCACGGTATATGGTCTATGTCTTGATCAATAAATGTAAAAACATGTATGTGGGTAGTACAATGAGAATGGTCAAAGAAAGGATGGTGGAACATTTTAGAGTGGTGAAACAAGGAGAGCCATAATATCCCTTTGCTTTTCAAACCTTAACATGTACATGATATGACAAACACAGACGTTTTCAAATTCATGGTTTAGAAAACGTTCCACAGAATAAGAGAGGAGGCAATCGAGACTTTAGCTTTTGCGCCTAAAAGCTGTAGATGAGGGAATCAATATTGATCATGAATTGTATTATTTTCTATTAGAATAATGTGGGAGATGTGATGCATCACAGTACTATAAATTATGGTTATTGGATTAAGTTAAATCATAAATTGATACACAATCAAGATCAATTACCATCTAATTCATGCTTTTATGAATGTAAATTTTATTAGTAGATGTTATGTACTATTTAATTCTGTACAATGTGGAGACACAATTGCTTTCCCCCCTCTCTTTGCAAACATGGGGATTTATTGCCTATGTTCTTACTTTATTCTTTTCTTGGCGTAGTAATCACAAACCTTGAGAAATTAGAACAGGGAACCTACATTAACTATGAGATGTATGTGGCATTTGGATTAACCTGGTTACATATGTACTCAAGTGATTAATTTGATAGGTTAATTATTGAGCTTAATATTATAATATAAATATTGTAAAGCAAGAAATTTGGCTGTGGAATATCACAGAACTATATTTAGAGACCACAATATGACTGAGTTACATGTTTTGCAATACGGTTTTCACATTCGAAGATGGCCACCGAATTAGATATTGGATTACTAATGGTTTGGGAGAGAAATTCGCTTACATCACACATGTAGTTTAGTATAAGGAGGTATTTCAAGATGGTGCGGACTCTGAATGCTCACAAAGTACTTGCGGTAACAGCAAGGTGGGAGTACACCCCCTCATTTAGCATGTCATCCACTGAGCACTTTTCCTTACCTCTCATCTCTAAATCAGCAAGACAAATATGTGAGTAATGGTCATTGAACAAGAAGGCTCCAGAAATTGATCGCTAATCTATTTGGCAAAAAATTGTTCTATTCTTTCTTTCAGTTATAATAAGATATGATGTAAGTGACATCTAATTGGATTGAAAGTGGCAGTGCAAGCAAGACAATATTAGAAATTGAAGATGTTGATGGTTGCATCAAGCAGTCCTCATATCAGGCAGATATAACAACAAAAACCTTTTGTACCTGTATAAGCTTCTGATAGGCTGCTAAGAGTAGCACTGATTAGCTTTCGGTCCTCTGGGATCTGAGTGTACGTGGGGTCCCAGATGAGGTCACTATCCGGGAGAACTGATGACAGGTTTTGTGATGGCCAGGCAGAATTTCACTGCCACGGTCCTTGACTTCTGTCAGGGTTCTTGGTTTTCTGTCCCATTCTCTGCCAATAGCTAGGCTGATCAGGGAATGACTGTGCGGAGGTACCCCTGGTGCAAATAGCAACACCAAGTGATGTTTATGATCAAATCTTTTGAAAACCTGTCGCTGGACAAGAACCAGGCACATTTCAGGCGATAGAGGTGTGTACAAACCTTTAACCTTCTCTCAGAATGGATCTTTTCTACATAACAACTGCGTCCTCTTCTCCTGGAAAAGATATACTGACAGGGGCGGCTCTAGGCTCATGGCGGCCCTGGGCAGGGAGCGTAGGTAGGGGGCCCCGGAAGAGGAGGTCCGGGTGGGGCGGAGCCCCCCAGAGCTCAGGAAGGTGTTTTAATCAAACGTCCAGAAAGGGCATTGGATGACCAGTACCTGCGGTTGCTCCTACCCTTCCGAATTTGTCTCGGAACGATAAAATTTAGGAGGAGGGTATATTGTGACACACAATGTGAGGGACTGGCACAGACGGCTGCAGTGCCAGGGCCATGACAGGGGCCCTGGACCCACAACCCCCCACAGAGAAAGAATCGGTAGCCTCTTTGCCTGGAAACATCCCTGCCAGGGGCCGCCACGAGTATCATTCTGCTCATGAATATCATCATTTGTTTGTTCTTGTTTATGGTCGTCATCGCCTGTTTTACCTAGCGCATCAGCAGTACTCTGGCCGGAGGATTCTCCATCTTTAGGTTTCCCTTGGGTGATAAAGTTCAGGATTGCTCCTTCCTGTGACGCTACGAAAGCCTGTTGAGCCGCCTTTCTCTTTCGTTTCGAATAACCAGATTTGTGTACTCGAATTCTCTTCATTTTCCTTGCAATGTTATATACACCTGTACCAGCGGGCCAGCAGTGGGTAAGGAAAAAAAGAAGCCACTCAGGAGCCACTCAGGAACCATGAGGAACGCTAGGTGCGGAGGCCAGTGAAGAGGGGGGTCAGGGTGTTTGGAAGTGGAACAGAGCCGGAGGCCGCCAAATCCCTACCGAGGCCACCACGCAAACATGTATCCATCCTCAGAGGATTATTATATTAAGGATATATATTGGTGTGGCGGCCCTAAGGCCACCCCTGATGCTGAAAAGGTGATAATGGGATGAAAGTGTTCGACAATTATGAGAGGACATCAAAACAATCTTATTGGTCCTGGGCACACAGTATACATGCAAAGACACGTGTAGAGGTCTCTCAATGAATCAGCGTTCTGACCTGCACAATGCTTTACTATCCATGTAATAACATCAATTGACCTCTCACGAAACTAGTCTTTTGTAATCAGCAGTTTGCACCAGTATATCAGAACTAAGTCATCTGCAGGGATCTCACAATGTATATCTGACATGACCTAATAAATGCAGTGGGTCCCAAGTACTGAAGCAACAACTGATGTCTCACTAGGCTCATCAAGACACACCTGCTATAAGCACTGATATCTCAATAGTGAAATATCTGCTGAGCTCTCACTATGCAAGTGTACCCTGATTGATTGTATTAGCTGAGATTTCAGTGTTAACCTCTAAACTGAGCTTTCAAAAAACAAGTTACTCTCTGCCTATACACTGCACTATGTTTTCAGCAAACAGCCAATCACAGAGCTCTCAATGTGTAGCTGCAGCATTCACTGTTATTCATAGACATTCTATACACAGTCTTGATTTGCTGCATAAACTTGTATTCTAGAATTGAAATATGGGCAGAACTCTGAAAAGAAGCCAGAATCCATACCCACTCGGAGTACTGCTTTCCTAATACTTAACCCACAGAGCTGTCCCAATTCACCACCATCACAACATGCACTGTACACTCTTATTACACTAAATTTGCACAGACAAAAGTAACTGATAAAACTACATAGCACACACATTATAATATGCAGGAATTAGATTTCAGTGAATGTTCATCATGTGTGTCTCACCTAGGAGAGTGTCTTGATTTGACTTGGTTCTACTAAATTCTTTTTTTCCATCACACTTCAGAATTACAAACGATATTTCCTTCATTTTTTCTTCCCTTACTGCTGATATTCTAAAATATGTGTACAGTTCAGTTACAGGTATTTATATTTTGTTATGTGCTACAAAAAGCACAATTGAGATAACACTGCAATGTACATTGAAAGCAGCTAATAGAGCACCAGAAATTGATGGCTGGAATTTTTCAGCCGAAATCGAGGGATGTTTCTTAGCTGGAGATAGGTGTTTTTTTGTTTTTTTTTTTAAAACCTTTATTGGTCATTAACACATGGTACACTGCTTAATGCCTACAACCCACGTCAGTAGGCCGGCAGCTATAACATTCCTTATGAAGATGTATATGCGTTTCCGGCGGGGGTGTATAGCTAACACAGCATGCCGCCTACAACCCATTCGGGCCGGCCGCGATGTATCTAGACGTGGGCCATAGAGGAAGCTTTATCGTAACAACATGATCCCAATGCAGTTTATGAGCAACAAAGCATTGAGGTTACTTTTAACATTTCAATCAACTTTATAACATATTATACACTGTTCCTTCCCCGAAGGAGGCCACCATGCTGAGTATGTGGCGTGATGGAGCTTGCCGTGTGGAGTGCAATTTTGTTGTCCTGTACCAGTGTGTAGTGCCGGGCAGTCCCGGTAATGCAGTTACACATCCTTTAAACATAACTCAATTTCAGGGAAGGTATAACTTTTCGTACCAGTCAAAGAGTCTGATGCTGTGCCATGCCATGGGTGTGTTGCAGTGAGTGTTTCCCGGATTGAGACAAGCCGTAATGAAATAAAACCGAAGGGGGGTGCTAGCAGCCTCGCAATTCGTTCCCCCCGTGCAGTTGGCGGCTCGTGTTTAGGGGCGTCACGGGCGGTGTGTCGTGTGTCCGTTCCTGCAGGTCCTAGGGTATGTAGTTACCAGAAGGGGGAGGAAAGTTAGAGGATGTGTGCCGGAGTTATATCGCTTCGTCGTGCAGGGGAGTGGGACCTGGGTGAGGGGCGGTGGTGCGGTTACTGCCACTCATCCTTCCGCTATCTTCCTCGTCGGACTCATTGTTATTTTGTGACTGAAGCAGATATGTAGTTAGGGGGCCCCATAGGTCTTTTGGGCGTGACTTATGTGGTAAAAGGTCAGCGTAATTGTGGAGTTGTTCCTGCCAAGTAGACATATTACTAAGCCAGTCCTTAAGTTTAGGCGCCCGTCCTCTTCCCCATCTACACGCCACTAGTCGCTTAGCCAACAGGAGGCTTAGTGCATAAAATTTGCAGTGTGTTTTTATTGCCGGGTTAGTGAATCCGAGTAAGGCAATTTTAGGACAAGGGTCCGTGGGTATTCCGACCATTACCGATATAGCCTCAAACACTTCTGTCCAGTACGAGGCAACTGCTCGGCATTTCCATGCTAGGTGTATGAAGTCTGCGCCCGGTCTGCCACATCTGAGACAGCGATCGTTGTCTCTGAGACCCAGGCGGTGCAATTTAGCAGGTGTGAAGTAGAGCTGGTGCAGGAATTTATAGTGTACTAATCTAAGGCGAGCGTTGCCTGTTACGGCGTGTGTGTGAGAACAGCTCATCTCCCATTGCTCGTCCGTCATAGGATCGTTCAGGTCAGCGTCCCAATCTTGCCTAGCTCTGAGGGGGGGTGGAGATGGAGCTACTTGAACATGTTTGTACAACATAGAGACCACATGTCTTGGGGCATCTGCCTGGAGCAGGTAATGCAGAGGTGCCATAAGATCCGGCTCATCCGGGAAGGTGGGTGTGACGGATTTAATGCTTTGCCCGAGACGAACATAAAGGAAAGTATCCATCATTGTGGGGGAACTGTCTCCAAAAAGCTGCGCTGCCGTGCGGAAAGTGCCTTGGAGGTAAAGATCTCCCCAGGTGTAAATGGCGAGTTTGGCAAGGAATTTACGTCCTATTTCTTCACGGGCGACGCTCACTCTGGGATCGTTTGCCAACACCATCAAAGGTGAGTAAAAGAATTGCACTTCCATATGCTCTGCAATACGCTTCCAAGCCCTGACAGTACAGTCTACTGAAGTCGGGTCTCTCTCTGTCATACGGACTGTAGTGTAAAGATACCCCGAGGGTTTTTCCGGTCTCATGTATCCATCTTCAACCGCCAGGTGGGCCATGAATGGAGGGGGATGGAACCAGTATGAGGCAAAATGTCCTTGGGCACAGTCATAGTATTTTCGGAAGTCTGGGACTTCAAACCCTCCTTGGTGGTAGGGCAGCATTAGGGTCTTCAAACTGAGTCTGGCTTGTTTGCCTCCCCAGATAAGGCGCGACGTCTGAGAGTCGAGGGCGCGAAAGAAACATGAGCCGGGGCTATAGGGTATATTAGTGAAAAGATATAACAGTTTGGGGAGAACCACCATTTTTACAAGGGAAATGCGGCCTGCCATGGAAAGTGGAAGGTGTATCCACTTGGTTACGTTGTCTGTTAGTTTGTGTAGTGCCGTTCCATAGTTTGCTCTGATAAGGGCCTCCCGGTTTCTGGTGATTCTGATTCCTAAATATTTTATTTCTTCAGATTCCCACACTAGGGGGTAGTCTAAAGGAAACTCCTCGGTCCTGTCAGTCAAGGGGAACATAGCTGATTTTGCCCAGTTTATCTGTATCCCCGCTATTGCCCCGAACTTGGTTATCTCCCGTAGCAAGGGATTTAGATTTTCCTGTGGTCTGTCCACATAGAGGGTCATGTCATCTGCATATACTGCGATCAGAAGTTGCCGTTCCGGGTAAATGAGGGAGCGATGTTTGTGGTGTTGTCGGAGTTTAGCGGCTAGGGGTTCGATGGCGATAGCGAAAAGTATCAGGGACAATGGGCAGCCCTGCCGGGTGCCCCTTTGAATCTCAAATGGGGCAGAGCGGGCTCCGTTGAGCAACACCGTAGCCTGGGGTTTACAATATAGTAGCCGAATCCAGTCTAAAAAATTAAAGGGGACACCCATCCTTTCGAGCAGTGTAAGAAGGTAATCCCACTCCAGGGAGTCAAACGCCTTTGTGGCGTCCAGGAACACAGCAGCTGCTTCACCATTGGGATTAATATCTTGCAGCACTGCTTGTAAAGTACGCAAGTTATGGGATGTGGCGCGGTTTGGGTCGAACCCTGCCTGGTCTGGAAGAACGAGCCTCTCCATAAGGAGGTTGAGACGCGTAATGAGAACTTTTGCTAAAATCTTACTGTCTGTATTTAACAATGAGAGAGGCCGGAATGAGTCGCAATGTTCTGGTGGCTTACCCGGCTTCAGCAATGACGTTATTAGTGCTTCTCGCATTGTGAGCGGGAGTGAGCCATCCTCTAACGCAGCGTAAAAGACTTGTTTCAGTATGGGTGCTAGCACATGTATAAAGGTTTTATAAAAATCGATCGGTAGGCCATCCGATCCCGGCGCCTTCCCAGACTTCATGGACATGATTGCGTCCTTGATCTCATCAAGTTCAAGCTCATGATGAAGGAATTTTTGCTGGGATGGTCCCAGCCAGGCAATTGCGGTGTCATCCAGGTATTCTTGCAAGTTGAGTTTGTCAGTTCTATGTGAAGTGTAAAGCGAGGTGTAGTGTCAGTCAGCACTTGGAGCTGTTTCTTGAGATCTCGTTGTGGTGTGCCGTGTTTGTCTAGTAAAGTAGGGACATAATTTTGGTACCTAGGGGCTCTGACTGCAGTAGCAAGCGCTTTACCCGGCCTGTCTCCCTCTCCATATACTCGAGCCGTGAAGGACCTTCCCAGAAATTTGCATTCTTTATCTGCCAATTCAGAGTATTCGTTTAGTTTTTCCCGAAGCTGAGCCTGAGCCGCGCGGCCCCTGTCTCCTCGAGTTATCTCTCGTTCTAGCTGTCTGAGCTCGATTTCTAGCTTGCGTATGTCCGCTCGCAATCCTTTGAGAACTCCCCCTCCCTTGGCTATACAACTCCCTCTCATCGTCACGTTGAAGGCCTCCCAAACCGTAGTGAGACTAGAAACTGAATTAACATTCCGTTCAAAAAACTCTGTGATCTCTTGTTCTAGTTCAGCAGCAAAGGCAGTATCAGTAAGATGTGCGGGGTTCAGGCGCCAGTTCAGGAAAGGGGCCATATTGAGGGGAATCTATAGGGAAAGAAGGACCGGTGAGTGATCAGAAAACGTACGCGCCAGATGACTTGCCTTGGTTAACCATGGGGACAGTCCTGCTGACACAAATATATAGTCTAGGCGGGCCCATGTGGAGTGGAATGCTGAGTGATGGGTGCCTTGCTTGGCAGTGGGGTGTAGGTGTCGCCACGCATCTACCAAGTGGTGTTCATTCACTATTCCCAATAGTGAGCGTTGAGTATTTGTGTAGTGAGAGGCTTGCGGGCATGATCTGTCCAGTACGGGTATTAGAGCCGTGTTAAAATCTCCCCCTAGTATCACGTGAGCTATCCCCAGGGCCTGTATTTTCCCCCACAGTGTGAGAAGGACAGTCGGGTCATCTGTGTTAGGGCCATAGTAACATGCAAACAATATTGTATGTGCGTGCAATTTCCCCCAGATCATACAATAACGCCCCTCGGAGTCTATCTCAGTTCCAGCCGGAGTGAAATGCGTCCCTCGTCTCACAAGAATTGCCACCCCTCTAGCGTAGTTAGAGTAAGATGAGAACGCCTTGCACGTTGCCCACTTGGAAGCGAATGAGGGGGATCCGCCTGGAATCAGATTTGTCTCCTGCAACATAGCAATGGATATCCCATGTCTGTCCAGATACCCCAAAATCTGTCTCTTCTTCCTAGGGTTATTTAACCCACGTATATTCCAGAAGGCCACCTGGAACTGCAAGGCCGACTGCGGTTCATCTACGTCCCCCATATAACCACCAGAAAATATGTATAACAAAGGTCTACAACATCCATGTTTTTATAGCTTTTGGCATCAAATATGTAACGTGATCCCCAACTACCCTCTTGGCATGCCCAACAACTGGAATGAATGATAAGCAGTCCTTTCATGCAAGCATCGTGTTGGAACACTTCCCCTCCCACTCCGGCAACCCCAACCCGCCGGGCATTTGGAACCCACCCATCCCCAACTATCCCACCCTCTCCCCAACTTAAAAACAGAAGTAATGTCACAAATCCCTCCATTCTACGAGCAGAAGGGGGGTATTGGGGCTCGCCCATCGGGGGTCAGTTCTAGGGGCACCCAACCTGCCATCCACCTCCCTATTTGCACCCACTTGGAGCCAGGCATGTACCCGGTCTCTCTACGTGGGACGGAGGTGGGCGATCGAGCCCAAAAAGTATATAGACCAGATTAAGCAACAGTGCTACATTGTACCACACCAGACTGTTGGAGTCTTGCTCGTCAATTCTCATCTTAGGTGTAGTAGCCGTTGTGATTGTGTTCTATTCTTGCTGGTTCATAGGCGAGGGGGATCTGGAGCGATGACTTTCAGCACCTTCTCTGGTTTTGTCTTTTTTGTGTTGTTTGAGGAAATCCTCCACCTGTTGAGGATTTTGGAAGAAGTGTTGCTTGCCTCGGTAGGAAACCTTTAATTTCGCCGGATATAGCATGGCGTACGTCATCTCTTGATCTTGAAGCTTCTTTTTCACTCCTGAGAATTTCCTCCTGGCTTCTTGTACCGCCGGGGTGAAGTCAGGGAAAAAGGAGAGTGTAGTATTGCAGTATCCCACGGTGCCGACCTCTCTTGCTCGTTTTAGCACCGCGTCTCGGTCCCTGTAATTTAGGAATCTCGCAATGATGGGACGCGGCTGGGCACCTGGTGGTGGGCGTGCGGCTAAGGATCTGTGGGCACGCTCTACTATTAGGTGCGAGGAGAATGATTCTTTACCAAAAAGTTCGATGACCAAATTTTCGATAAACACCTCAATTTTCCCTGTTTTGGTGGACTCCGCAAGGCCCAGAACGCGAATGTTGTTGCGTCGGGACCTCGCTTCTAAATCCTCGGGCTTTTCCGCAATGATTTTTAGGAGCCTGTCCATTTGGGTCACTTGTCTGCTCTTAGTAGTGGCGCCATCTTCCAATTCAGAGATCCTATCCTCCGCGTCCTTGATTCTGGTGGCGTGTTGTTCCAGCTTAGTGACCACACTGTCCATGCGAGTGTTTATCGTGTCAATCTTGGAATCGATGTTTGTCAAGCTCTGTTGCATGCTTATCAGCAAGGTTTTCCAGTCTTCGTCAGGGGGTCCTCGGGCGGTAGGGCTACCCTCCGGATCCTGTGCACCTCTGGGGTTTTTCTTAGCTTCAAACGGTATTTTAGATTGTTTGGCATTGTTTCGGCCCATGACGCGTCTTGGCGTACGCGAAGCCGATGTGGCAGCAGCAGCCAGGGTGCAGTGAAGTGGCTCCTCGTCCAGCTGCCCGGGAGTAGACGGGGCAGAGTGGGACTGCGGACAGTGGTCCTTCAGTGAGTGACGCTCGGGGTACAGCTCCGATCAGTAGTGTCTTCTTTGGCACAATTTAGTTCTTCGTCCCACGATACATAAATGGGGACATTGGGTCTAACTGTTCGTCCCCACTAGCCTCAGTTTGAGCAGGAGATGGCTGCGGGACAGATTACTCCGTGTAGAGTCACTGTTGACTATGAGCTCAAGGTAATGGCGCAGTGAGGTTCCTCCCGATACATGCAGCAGGAGGTGAGTACAGGGGGAAGTAGTGCCACAAGTGGAGGGAGCCAATACAAATGAGGGTGGTGTTATGCTGCAGACTGATGGAGCCGCCGGCAGTTGCTCGACTTGTAGCTAGTATGCCCCCATGTGATTTCGGGTGGTTCGACCCCACCCCCATTTGTAACTTTAAAGCTCCCTTGAGCAGCGGGCTGACGAGCCTGGGATCCCGCACCTACGCGCCTGAGTGGTACTATACCTGGCAGATATTGGCAGCCATCGGCAACCCCAGTACACGGCCTATCCCTGCTGATGAGGGGTAATACCCCGAAACACGTGTCCAGGGATGGCGAAGACAGCGAAGATAGCAGAAGATCGAAAGATGATGCAT
Organism: Lissotriton helveticus; assembly: GCF_964261635.1. Taxonomy (NCBI): domain Eukaryota; kingdom Metazoa; phylum Chordata; class Amphibia; order Caudata; family Salamandridae; genus Lissotriton; species Lissotriton helveticus. The sequence goes on along the minus strand of NC_136063.1, from coordinate 936,865,165 downwards.
CGCGAAAATTTTACTACATTGACCAGAGTCCTTAGGGGCGACACCGCCGGTGTGTGAGTAGTGTGCGACCCCACCCCCATTTGTAACTTTAAAGCTCCCTTGAGCAGCGGGCTGACGAGCCTGGGATCCCGCACCTACGCGCCTGAGTGGTACTATACCTGGCAGATATTGGCAGCCATCGGCAACCCCAGTACACGGCCTATCCCTGCTGATGAGGGATAATACCCCGAAACACGTGTCCAGGGATGGCGAAAGACAGCGAAGATAGCAGAAGATCGAAAGATGATGCATCGCGAACATTTTACTACATTGACCAGAGTCCTTAGGGGCGACACCGCCGGTGTGTGAGTAGTGTGCGACCCCACCCCCATTTGTAACTTTAAAGCTCCCTTGAGCAGCGGGCTGACGAGCCTGGGATCCCGCACCTACGCGCCTGAGTGGTACTATACCTGGCAGATATTGGCAGCCATCGGCAACCCCAGTACACGGCCTATCCCTGCTGATGAGGTGTAATACCCCGAAACACGTGTCCAGGGATGGCGAAGACAGCGAAGATAGCAGAAGATCGAAAGATGATGCATCGCGAACATTTTACTACATTGACCAGAGTCCTTAGGGGCGACACAGCCGGTGTGTGAGTAGTGTGCGATCCCACCCCCCATTTGTAACTTTAAAGCTCCCTTGAGCAGCGGGCTGACGAGCCTGGGATCCCGCACCTACGCGCCTGAGTGGTACTATACCTGGCAGATATTGGCAGCCATCGGCAACCCCAGTACACGGCCTATCCCTGCTGATGAGGGGTAATACCCCGAAACACGTGTCCAGGGATGGCGAAGACAGCGAAGATAGCAGAAGATCGAAAGATGATGCATCGCGAACATTTTACTACATTGACCAGAGTCCTTAGGGGCGACACCGCCGGTGTGTGAGTAGTGTGCGACCCCACCCCCATTTGTAACTTTAAAGCTCCCTTGAGCAGCGGGCTGACGAGCCTGGGATCCCGCACCTACGCGCCTGAGTGGTACTATACCTGGCAGATATTGGCAGCCATCGGCAACCCCAGTACACGGCCTATCCCTGCTGATGAGGGGTAATACCCCGAAACACGTGTCCAGGGATGGCGAAGACAGCGAAGATAGCAGAAGATCGAAAGATGATGCATCGCGAACATTTTACTACATTGACCAGAGTCCTTAGGGGCGACACCGCCGGTGTGTGAGTAGTGTGCGACCCCACCCCCATTTGTAACTTTAAAGCTCCCTTGAGCAGCGGGCTGACAAGCCTGGGATCCCGCACCTACGCGCCTGAGTGGTACTATACCTGGCAGATATTGGCAGCCATCGGCAACCCCAGTACACGGCCTATCCCTGCTGATGAGGGGTAATACCCCGAAACACGTGTCCAGGGATGGCGAAGACAGCGAAGATAGCAGAAGATCGAAAGATGATGCATCGCGAACATTTTACTACATTGACCAGAGTCCTTAGGGGCGACACCGCCGGTGTGTGAGTAGTGTGCGACCCCACCCCCATTTGTAACTTTAAAGCTCCCTTGAACAGCGGGCTGACGAGCCTGGGATCCCGCACCTACGCGCCTGAGTGGTACTATACCTGGCAGATATTGGCAGCCATCGGCAACCCCAGTACACGGCCTATCCCTGCTGATGAGGGGTAATACCCCGAAACACGTGTCCAGGGATGGCGAAGACAGCGAAGATAGCAGAAGATCGAAAGATGATGCATCGCGAACATTTTACTACATTGACCAGAGTCCTTAGGGGCGACACCGCCGGTGTGTGAGTAGTGTGCGACCCCACCCCCATTTGTAACTTTAAAGCTCCCTTGAGCAGCGGGCTGACGAGCCTGGGATCCCGCACCTACGCGCCTGAGTGGTACTATACCTGGCAGATATTGGCAGCCATCGGCAACCCCAGTACATGGCCTATCCCTGCTGATGAGGGGTAATACCCCGAAACACGTGTCCAGGGATGGCGAAGACAGCGAAGATAGCAGAAGATCGAAAGATGATGCATCGCGAACATTTCACTACATTGACCAGAGTCCTTAGGGGCGACACCGCCGGTGTGTGAGTAGTGTGCGACCCCACCCCCATTTGTAACTTTAAAGCTCCCTTGAGCAGCGGGCTGACGAGCCTGGGATCCCGCACCTACGCGCCTGAGTGGTACTATACCTGGCAGATATTGGCAGCCATCGGCAACCCCAGTACACGGCCTATCCCTGCTGATGAGGGGTAATACCCCGAAACACGTGTCCAGGGATGGCGAAGACAGCGAAGATAGCAGAAGATCGAAAGATGATGCATCGCGAACATTTTACTACATTGACCAGAGTCCTTAGGGGCGACACCGCCGGTGTGTGAGTAGTGTGCGACCCCACCCCCATTTGTAACTTTAAAGCTCCCTTGAGCAGCGGGCTGACGAGCCTGGGATCCCGCACCTACGCGCCTGAGTGGTACTATACCTGGCAAATATTGGCAGCCATCGTCAACCACAGTACACGGCCTATCCCTGCTGATGAGGGGTAATACCCCGAAACACGTGTCCAGGGATGGCGAAGACAGCGAAGATAGCAGAAGATCGAAAGATGATGCATCGCGAACATTTTACTACATTGACCAGAGTCCTTAGGGGCGACACCGCCGGTGTGTGCGTAGTGTGCGACCCCACCCCCATTTGTAACTTTAAAGCTCCCTTGAGCAGCGGGCTGACGAGCCTGGGATCCCGCACCTACGCGCCTGAGTGGTACTATACCTGGCAGATATTGGCAGCCATCGGCAACCCCAGTACACGGCATATCCCTGCTGATGAGGGGTAATACCCCGAAACACGTGTCCAGGGATGGCGAAGACAGCGAAGATAGCAGAAGATCGAAAGATGATGCATCGCGAACATTTTACTACATTGACCAGAGTCCTTAGGGGCGACACCGCCGGTGTGTGAGTAGTGTGCGACCCCACCCCCATTTGTAACTTTAAAGCTCCCTTGAGCAGCGGGCTGACGAGCCTGGGATCCCGCACCTACGCGCCTGAGTGGTACTATACCTGGCAGATATTGGCAGCCATCGGCAACCCCAGTACACGGCCTATCCCTGCTGATGAGGGGTAATACCCCGAAACACGTGTCCAGGGATGGCGAAGACAGCGAAGATAGCAGAAGATCGAAAGATGATGCATCGCGAACATTTTACTACATTGACCAGAGTCCTTAGGGGCGACACCGCCGGTGTGTGAGTAGTGTGCGACCCCACCCCCATTTGTAACTTTAAAGCTCCCTTGAGCAGCGGGCTGATGAGCCTGAGATCCCGCACCTACGCGCCTGAGTGGTACTATACCTGGCAGATATTGGCAGCCATCGGCAACCCCAGTACACGGCCTATCCCTGCTGATGAGGGGTAATACCCCGAAACACGTGTCCAGGGATGGCGAAGACAGCGAAGATAGCAGAAGATCGAAAGATGATGCATCGCGAACATTTTACTACATTGACCAGAGTCCTTAGGGGCGACACCGCCGGTGTGTGAGTAGTGTGCGACCCCACCCCCATTTGTAACTTTAAAGCTCCCTTGAGCAGCGGGCTGACGAGCCTGGGATCCCGCACCTACGCGCCTGAGTGGTACTATACCTGGCAGATATTGGCAGCCATCGGCAACCCCAGTACACGGCCTATCCCTGCTGATGAGGGGTAATACCACGAAACACGTGTCCAGGGATGGCGAAGACAGCGAAGATAGCAGAAGATCGAAAGATGATGCATCGCGAACATTTTACTACATTGACCAGAGTCCTTAGGGGCGACAACGCCGGTGTGTGAGTAGTGTGCGACCCCACCCCCATTTGTAACTTTAAAGCTCCCTTGAGCAGCGGGCTGACGAGCCTGGGATCCCGCACCTACGCGCCTGAGTGGTACTATACCTGGCAGATATTGGCAGCCATCGGCAACCCCAGTACACGGCCTATCCCTGCTGATGAGGGGTAATACCCCGAAACACGTGTCCAGGGATGGCGAAGACAGCGAAGATAGCAGAAGATCGAAAGATGATGCATCGCGAACATTTTACTACATTGACCAGAGTCCTTAGGGGCGACACCGCCGGTGTGTGAGTAGTGTGCGACCCCACCCCCATTTGTAACTTTAAAGCTCCCTTGAGCAGCGGGCTGACGAGCCTGGGATCCCGCACCTACGCGCCTGAGTGGTACTATACCTGGCAGATATTGGCAGCCATCGGCAACCCCAGTACACGGCCTATCCCTGCTGATGAGGGGTAATACCCCGAAACACGTGTCCAGGGATGGCGAAGACAGCGAAGATAGCAGAAGATCGAAAGATGATGCATCGCGAACATTTTACTACATTGACCAGAGTCCTTAGGGGCGACACCGCCGGTGTGTGAGTAGTGTGCGACCCCACCCCCATTTGTAACTTTAAAGCTCCCTTGAGCAGCGGGCTGACGAGCCTGGGATCCCGCACCTACGCGCCTGAGTGGTACTATACCTGGCAGATATTGGCAGCCATCGGCAACCCCAGTACATGGCCTATCCCTGCTGATGAGGGGTAATACCCCGAAACACGTGTCCAGGGATGGCGAAGACAGCGAAGATAGCAGAAGATCGAAAGATGATGCATCGCGAACATTTCACTACATTGACCAGAGTCCTTAGGGGCGACACCGCCGGTGTGTGAGTAGTGTGCGACCCCACCCCCATTTGTAACTTTAAAGCTCCCTTGAGCAGCGGGCTGACGAGCCTGGGATCCCGCACCTACGCGCCTGAGTGGTACTATACCTGGCAGATATTGGCAGCCATCGGCAACCCCAGTACACGGCCTATCCCTGCTGATGAGGGGTAATACCCCGAAACACGTGTCCAGGGATGGCGAAGACAGCGAAGATAGCAGAAGATCGAAAGATGATGCATCGCGAACATTTTACTACATTGACCAGAGTCCTTAGGGGCGACACCGCCGGTGTGTGAGTAGTGTGCGACCCCACCCCCATTTGTAACTTTAAAGCTCCCTTGAGCAGCGGGCTGACGAGCCTGGGATCCCGCACCTACGCGCCTGAGTGGTACTATACCTGGCAAATATTGGCAGCCATCGTCAACCACAGTACACGGCCTATCCCTGCTGATGAGGGGTAATACCCCGAAACACGTGTCCAGGGATGGCGAAGACAGCGAAGATAGCAGAAGATCGAAAGATGATGCATCGCGAACATTTTACTACATTGACCAGAGTCCTTAGGGGCGACACCGCCGGTGTGTGCGTAGTGTGCGACCCCACCCCCATTTGTAACTTTAA